>NC_080542.1:93105193-94329693 GCF_028640845.1 Ahaetulla prasina
AACTGATGCCCTAATTAAATCATTAGCCTCAAGCCAAGCTTCAAAAGAAATCCAGTTATTTATTGGTAGCTTCATGTTGGCACGTTCCAAGTGAAGCCAACTCTGACCTTACTGAATTTACGTTCCGGCTCTCACTCTGTTTCTCCCTCCCCCCAAGATGTGTCATCAGTTTGAAGAGATACTAGTGGAAATAGAACAAAAAACACAAAAGAGACAAGAAAAAGAGTGGATAAAAAGAGAAGGAGAAGGAGGAAGGCTAGTAAGAGAGACAAGAAGTACAAAAAAGGCAGAACAAATAAAAAAAGGGAGAGGCAATCAAGATGTTTATAGTAAACATTAATGCTTTAAACATACCAAGAAACAGAGCTCAAACCTTCAACAAATTAAAAAAAAGAAGAAGTAGATGTGATATGTTTACAGGAGGTCCACATCAAAAAGAATTATAGAAAATTGCTAAAAAATGTAAAATTAGGGAATTGGCTAGAGACTAGAAATACTAGATGATGAAAAAAGGTGAAAAGCTTATATATACATGAATATAAAATGGCAAGGTATGAATAGTCAGAAAATGAATAGTCAGAAGGATATATAGGATAGAAGAGAAAAAGAAATAAGAGCAAATGGGACAAAAAAGAAAAGTTTAATTAAATGAAACGAGAGGGGGAATAAGGATGTAAATATGAGAGGAATAAGGAAACGAAGCTGATGTAAAGAAGGAACATAGATTTTATGTCAATGTATGTTATATATTGTTATTCTTTTTTGTCATATGTTTTATGTCAATGTATGTTATGTATTGTCGTTCTTTTTTGTTAAAAAATACAAAAATATTAGGAGAAAAGATGTGTCATGAGTTACATTCTCCAACAAAACAATTTTGCGGGTTGTAGAGATGACTCCCCTCTGGTCACTGTGGGTAACCATGGAGATGGCCTTGACAGAGATATTGCTGAAATATGTTCTTCTATTTAGACTGACTGCTGCCTCGCTATGGCTGCAAAGTTGGTTTTCCCATCCCCCCTGCCTATGGCAACTCAAGAGCAGGCCAGGGATGTTTTGTGAGTTGACATTGAGCTCCCCTCACTTCCTGAAGGCAACCTGTGCAAAGCAAAAACAATTTGAGTACAGGTATAGATTTCAGGGTTGCGACCCCTCCCAGGCTTGCTTGGGTTGTCTGCATAGAATTTTGCTATGAGGCAGTCAGCCTGGATTTACCCTTTACCAAAATGCCTCTGATAAGGGGTCCTTCTACTTGATTAAGTATTGGACTTGTCTCCTGTGCCACCTCGAGTGGAGGATTTGCTGCACCTCACAATGGGCTTCTCCCCCCCCCCCCCATGACCATGGGGTCTGAGGGCTCACAGGATAGTGGCCTCAGGGTCGATCTGACCACGGGTTTTAAGAAGCTACTATGAAATACCAGGTGTATCTTCCCTAACAGTCAGGGCAATTTTAATTGCATCGTGACTGGGTTGATGATCTTTACTATGGGGAATGGTCCCATAAACTTTGGCCCCAGTTTCTTGCTGGGGAGATTTAACTTTAAGTTATGAAAATACCAGTTGAAATGGCCATTGTAGGGCTTGGTGTTTGTCTGCCTGTTTCTTATGGGTCTGTGCCACTTTAACTAGCACTTTCTTGACATTCTCCCAGGTTGCCGTCAGCGTTGACATCCAGATGGTCAAGCTGACTGAGGAGGGGAAATCCCTTGGATAGTCAGGCATTATTGTACGCGACCTCAACAAAAGGCAGGAGGTCTGCCCAACTGGACTGCTGATAGTTCATGTAACACCTCAGGTACTGTTCTATCATGACATTCAGTCTCTCTGCTTCCCCATTGGTGCTTGGATGAAAGGCTGAGCTAAGGCCCTGGGATGACCCACTGGACTGCAGGAACTCCCTCCAGAACTTAGCCATGAACTGGATCCCTCTGTCTGAGATAATTCTCCATGGTACTCCATGCAGACGGTAGATGTGCTTCAGGAACAGTTTGGCCAGCTGGTGGGCTGAGGGTAATCCACTGCAGGGTATGAAGTGTGCCTGCTTGGAAAATAAGTCTATTATAGTCCGGATCACTGTGTTCCCCCCCACACTTTTTGGCAACTCCATTATGAAGTCAATTGCAATTTCCTCCCATTGCCTCAATGGCTCTGCTACTGGCTGCAGCAGTCCAGGGGGTTTTCCTGGTCATTTCTTCATTGTGGCAGATGGTACAGCTTTTCACATAATTGTCCACATCTTTCTTTATGCCGGGCCACCAGAATTGCCTCCATGCTAAGTCTTTAGGAACCCAAAGTGGCCTGCCGGTTTGACGTGGTGGCTCCTCTGGAGGATTAGGATGTGTAGGTATTCTGGGATGTAGAGTTTCATCCCCTTCCACGCTAGGTCATCTCTTTTTGTCAAGATGTGTTGGTTGTCTCAAAACCAGGGGTCTAGGAGCAGTTCACTTTTGAGTTTTGTGGTTAGATTCTGGGATGTAGAGTTTCATCCCCTTCCACGCTAAGTCATCTCTTTTTGTCAAGATGTGTTGGTTGTCTCAAAACCAGGGGTCTAGTAGCAGTTCACTTTTGAGTTTTGTGGTTAGATTGCTTGTGGGTTGGTCTTACCAGTTGTGGCGTTGTCGTCTGGTGGTCACTTGGGCTGCTGTTTGGGTAGGGGGGACGTTGGCATTTACTACCTCCTCCCATTTGCATTTGTACTGGGGCATGCGGGAGAGAGCATCAGCTAGAATGTTCCTCTCCCCTGGGATGTGCTTTAGTACGAAGTTGAACTAGTTGAAGTATTCAGCCCAGCGGACTTGTTTGGGTGACAGTTTTCACAGGAGCTGAAGGCCCTCCAGATTTTTGTGGTCAGTTTAGACTTTGAATGTTCTCTGCCCCTCTTCCAGCAGATAACACTAGGTTAGCAGTGCCATCTTACTGCAAAAGCCTCTTTTTTCCATGTGGCCCGTTGCCTCTCTGTGTCCATGAGTTTGCAGGAGGTATAGGCACAGGGCTGTAAGTTTCCTTGGCTATTTCCTTGGAGTAGCACTGCTCTCACTGCCACATCACTAGTGTCTGCTTGGATAACAAAGGGTTGTTTGGGGTCAGGATGTTTCAGCATCAGTTCCTTTGAAAAAAGTTATTTTAGTGTTTTGAATGCTATTTGGCAGGTTAGGTCCCACTGTAAGGGTTGTCCCAGGTGGGGCTTTGTCCATGGGCTCCTTGTATTTAGCAGGTCTGTCATGGGTTTGGCAATCTTCTTGATGGAGGGGATGAATTGCCTGTAGAAATTTGCAAATCCTAGGAACCTTTGTACCTGTCTGCAGGGGCGAGGAGGCTGCCAGCCTAGGATGACTTCTACTTTGGCTGGGTCTATCTCTATGCTCTCATTTGACACTTGGTAGCCCAGGTAGCCTAGCCGTGTATGGTGAAATTCACATTTTGAGACCTTGATGTGATGGTTGGCTGCCAGAAGTTTTTCCAGTACCTGGCAGACTAGGGATATGTGGTCGTTCATGATCTCAGTGGAGATGAGGATATTGTCCAGGTAGACAAGGACCCCCTTATAGAGGTGCTCATGCAACACTTTGATTAACTACATGAACACCGTCAGGACTCCCCTGCAGTCCAAAGGCATAACGTTGAATTGGAAGATCCCTAGGCAACAGTTGTATGGGGTTTTCCATTCATCTCCTTCCCTGATGCAGACTTGGTAGTATGCTTCTCTGAGGTCTACTTTGGTAAAATCTTTTACTTTGGCTAGGTGAGTAGAATGTCCTTCATTAGAGGGAGGGGATATAGGTTGTGTACACACACACAGTTTATACCTCTAAAGTCAACCCATAATCTCAGGGTTCCATCTTTTTTTCCTTTGAACAGACTGGGGCTGTGACCTGTGGCTTAGCTGGCTCAAAGGACCCCTCTGCTAGGTTTTTGTCTGTGTATTTGCACATTTCTTGCATTTCCCAGGGTGTAATGGCATACAGTTTGGGCTTTGGTATTTTTGCCCTGGGGATGATTTCAATGGCGCAGACTATCTTACAGTGGGGAGACAGGACAGTGCACTCGCTGAATACTTCTGTGAGATCCTAATATTCTCTCAGGATCTGTTTGGCCTCTGGGGTTTTGTTGGAGGTGGTTTCCAGTTGTTCTGGTGGGTCCTTTAGGAGGGTTCCCTGCATAGGTGGTGCTTCTATTTGCTGGTGTGGAAGGGGTTGGGGTCCCCTTATTATCCTCAATCTTTGGCTGTCCTCTTGCCACCAGATGGTTGGGCCTCACTTGTCTAGCCAGGAGAGCCCTAGTATGACTGTTTTGCAGGCTATTATGAATCAAATTGCTTCCCAGTGATTTGCTAGCTCTAGCTTCACTGGTTTGGTCAGGTGGGAAGGCTTCCCTCAATAAACACCCATCGACCTGTTCGAACCTGATTGGGTAAATCAGTCTTTTCACTCTAATCCCCAATTTCAGGACCATAGTTAGATTGACCAAGCATCTGGTGCAGCCAGAGTTTATTAGGTCTTGAAAAGTGCCCTGGGTTCCTGTTTTTGAAGCTATGAGGCTATTGGGAAGACAAAAGGGTGGATTGTTTCACTCACCTTTGGGTCATTTTTGCCTTTGTCTTCACTGTCATAGGAATCCAGCGACTGATCATTGTTGGCTGGGGTTTCCCTCTTTTGGCTGGATGGGGAGGGACCTCTATGGCCTGGAGAGGTTTTGGGGATGTATCTGTAGAACACCTGTGGCCTCATTCCAGTCGTACCCTGGGTGGTGGCTCTGGCTTTGGTTTCAGGACTAGGGTGAAGCATGCTGATGCCATGTGGCCTATCCCTCCGCATCTGTAGCATTTCAGCTAGCTTTGTGGGAAAGTTGGTTCTGGAGCCGGCTGTGATGCTATTGCCTCCCATCGGCCAGATGGTCTACGGTCTGGTTGTCCTCTCTCTCTCTCTTTTTTTTTAATTGAATTTATATCCCGCCCTTCTCCAAAGACTCAGGGCGGCTTACATTGTGTTAAGCAATAGTCTTCATCCATTTGTATATTATATACAAAGTCAACTTTTATTGACCCCAACAATCTGGGTCCTCATTTTACCTACCTTATAAAGGATGGAAGGCTGAGTCAACCTTGGGCCTGGTGGGACTTGAACTTGCAGTAATTGCAAGCAGCTGTGTTAATAACAGACTGCTTAGTCTGTTGAGCCACCAGAGGCCCTCTCTTCTTTGTGTCCGGTTGCTTTCTCATGTCATTTGCACGCAATTTGCCGTCAACCTTTATGGCTACTCGGAACCACTCAGAGAGTCAGAACCACCCCGATAGGTGGTTACTTGGGCAATTTGCTTATCCAGGCTTGTTCTGAAAAAATGAACTAACAGCCGGTCTGATGGGTAGCTTCCCCAAGACTCTCTTGAACTCACGGATATGTTCTTTAATGGGTTGGCCTCTCTGCTTTAGGTTTTGGAGCTCATCTTCCACATACAGATCCTCCTCTGCCTCCTCAAATCTGGCTTCTAGCTGTTGTAGGAAGTCATCAATATCTTGCAGTTAGGGGGCTCTCTCTTGTGGTGGGCTCCTAGCCATTCCCTTGCTTCTCCCTCTAGCTCCTTGGCAATGGTATTAACCATGGCTTTGTGGCAGGGATGGGTTCTATTTTTTTTACTACTGGTTAAGTGGGCGTGGCTTATTTTGTGGGCATGGCTTGATGGTCATGTGACAGTGGGTGTGGCTTGATGGTCATGTGACTGGGTAGGCATGGCCAACTCAATGTCACTCACGTTAAGGAATACCTTGCCTGGCCCCTCTCCTCCCAGTCATTCCTTTTCACACCCTATTTTCACAACTACATATAGTTCTGCAAAAATGTTGTTCACCTTTTTTCAACTTTATTATCTACAGTGGTCTCCAAACTTGGTCACTTTAAGACTTGTGGATTTCAACTCCCAGAATACCTCAGCCTTTGCTGTCTTCAAGTCTTAAAGTGGCCAAGGTTAGACACCTCTGCTATAGATGCACTTTCATGGACCACTGAAAGGAGGAAATGGCTCACAGGCTTTGCCCAAGAGTGTGATAGGCAACAGGTTTTAAGGGGCTGCTAGAAAGAAGGGGGGGGGCAAAGTATTTTCCCAAGCACCAGAAGGCAAAACAAGAAGCAATGGATGGAAACTCTAGAAAGAGAGAAGCAACCTAAAACTAAGGATAAACTTCCTGACAGTGTGAACCTATATAGGTTTCAGTCATAATTTCACATATATAATAGCCATTCATGTAATACAACCTGCATATTGTTCAAAACAGTCATTAGTATTATGGCTGATGTTTGACAGCAAGCCTAAAATCCCCATTCCCTCCCCACTCCAGGGGAAGGTTACTTCAAAATCCCCATTCCCTCCCCACCCCACTAATCAGTTCTGGGTGGCTTGATCAAATTCCTGCCTTAGCTGGTCTATGGATCTCCCCAAGGGTTCTGTCAGGGGCCTTTGCTCGCTGGGGCAGGCATCACAGCTTTGATGGTCAGGGAGGGCTGCACTTCAGTTCTGATTGGGCTGCTGGGTCCTGGAAGCCTCTGGGTGGAGGTAAGTTCTGCCTCTTTCTGGGTCACCTGGACAGGCTCTCTTTGGATAGTCCGCCCTCTGCCATGGTAGGCTGAGTTTCTCTCCATGTAGCCCAGGGGTGAGGGAGCAACTGGAGAGCCCGGGGTGAGGGAGTCCTGGTTATTTTGATTAGTTTTGAGAGAGTTGGCTTTCTGTCAGGGTTCCAACCAATGCCCTAATTAAATCATGAGCCTCGAGCCAAGCTTCAAAAGAAATCCAGTTATTTATTAGGCACTTCATATTGGCATGTTCCAAGTGAAGCCAACTCTGACCCCACTTAATTTACGTTCTAGCTCTCACCCTGTTTCCCCCCTCCCCCCAAGATACGCTATCAGTGATATTCTCCAATGAAGCAATTTTGGGGGTTGTAGACTCCCCTTCGGCCACTGTGGGTAACTGCGAAGACAGTCTTGACAGAGATATTGCTGGAATGTGCTTTTGTTTTGACTGATGTGCTGCCTCTCTGTGACTACAAAGTTCATTTTCCCATTCCCCCTGTCTATGGCGACTTGAGAGCAGGCCAGGGATGCTTTGCAAGTTGATAGACAAGACGCATGGAGGCCAAAAACGGCCAAAGGGTGGGGTTTCAGTAATATTCATTCCATAAGACATTTCTACCCACTTCTGGGAGATAAAAAAGTATGTCTAATGGAATGAAAAATATATGTTAATCAACCACAAAGATGAAGTAAAGATAGATTTCTGGTGTTTTTTTCCCCTATTCTCAAACTGCTGTAAAAGGGTTTTAATAAAATTTAACAAGAAATTAATTACTATATAAAGAAATTAATTCCTATATACAATTGCTTTATTACATTTTCTCACAAACACATACAAAAAGAGAGACAGACAGAGAGAGTGGAGAGGGAGGGAGGGGAGAGTGGGGGGGGAGAAACACTAAGGCTTTTTCCTTCTTATTATTATAAGGTTTTTATGGTGAAATTAAAAAGTTGCATGTCCTGTCCTTGTTTGAGCTTTTCGTAATGGGATTTAAAACCAACTTTATTGTTTTTGTTAAGTTTGGGTATTGACGAGGCAGGAGACCAGGTTAGTGACAACAGCTCTTTAATATAGTGTGACCCAGCAAAACTCCGGAGAAAAACCTCTCCTTATATACACTTCAGCCTGAGGCTGCATCCAATCAGAACCGAGATATTTCCCGCCTAAAACTCCCGCCAAAACTTACAGTAATACATTACACTCCTTCCCTCCCAGAAGGCACTTTGCCAATATTTGCATATTACTTCTCTACGTAGTCCTGCAGGTACGTGGGGCGTCTCCTGACTCTCCCGGACCTGCGCAGTTCACTTTCTGGAGTTGAGTCGAGCTTGCCGGAGGGACTTTTCGTTCCTCTGAGCTCCTCCTCCCGCCATCCGCCCTGGATTATTCGCCGGCTCGGACCTGCTGTCCTCTAGAGGGACCGGAGGGTGTCGCTGGACCTCGCCTGACTCAGATAAGTCTCTGTTTGGTTCTTTGCTTACGCTTTCTGTTTGTTCTTGGCGCCGGTCAGCTGTGGGGTTAATTAAATCATAGTCAGGGCTGTTCTCGCCTAATTCTGCCTTATCGCTCAATCTGTTTCTTAATTGATCTATGTGGCGCCCAGATTCTGCCATCGTCTAGTTCCACTAGATAAGATTTGGGGCCCGTTTGTCTATGACTATCCCCTCTTCCAGTTAGGGCCGTCGCTGTAATTATGTGCCCACACCGAGTCTCCTATGTTTAACTCTCGGATTCTATCTGGTTTTGTTTTGAACCCGTCCTGTACGTAGTTCGGTGTAGCCGGTCTAGCGGGCACCGTAGCTTCCGCCCATTAATAGCTCGGCTGGGCTGCGGCGGTGGCCACACAGGGGTCCTGTGTTGGACGGTTAGGAATGCGTCGATTTGTGCCTGCCAATCGCCGGGCCGCTTCGTGATAGCGCTTCTTCGCACCGGACAAAACGCTCAGCAAGGCCGTTCGACGCAGGGTGGAACGGCGCTGAGAGGGCATGTCGGATGCCCTCTTCAGCCAGGTACCCTTCAAATAATGCTGCGGTGAACTGTGGGCGTTATCGGACACGAGGGTGTCCGGTAGCCCGTGCGTGGCGAAAAGGTGTTTTAGTGCTGAGATGACAGCTCCGCGGTTGTGGATTTCATTAGGATGATCTCCAGCCATTTGGAGAATGCATCCACCACAATTAGAAATGTTTGGCCGTGGAAGGGCCGCAAAATCAATGTGTATGCGGGACCAAGGGCCTTGGGGTTTCTCCCACTCCAACACTGGGGCCGTAGGTGGTAGTGGTCTGGATTCCTGACATACTTGGCATCGCCAACCCTGTCACTGATTTCCTGTCCATTAGGGGCCACCAGACATAGCTCCTAGCCAAACCCTTCATCCTCACAATTCCTGGGTGACCCTCATGCAGGAGTTCCAGAACTTTTTTTCTCAGCTTCTCTGGAACTACCACCCTATCCCCCCAGAGCAGGCACCCCCCTTGCACAGACAATTCCCCTTTTTCTTTACAAATTCCTTGAAAGCGTTCGCCCGGCGGGCCATCCCTTTGAACCCAACTGATTACAGTTCTTAAAACAACGTCCCGGTAGGAGGCCCGAGCCACTTCCTGCGATGTGACTGGCCCAGAGTCCAAAGAGTCAATTAGTAGAACGGGTGCCCGGGTGGGGTCCTCGATTTCCCTGGCAATGGGCATCTGCTCAATGCGTCCGCATGCCCCAGCTCCTTTCCAGGCCGATGCTGCAGCTTGTAGGAGTATGCGGTCAAAAAATAGTCCATCTGGTCAGTCTAGGTGAGAGTGCTACTGGCGTTGGGCGGTCGCCAGCCAGTAACCCCAATAGCGGTCTGTGATCAGTGACAATTTCAAATCTCGCCCAAAACGTATTCGTGAAATTTTTCACCCCTGACACTATTGCGAGAGCCTCCTATCTAGCTGGCTGTAATTCCTCTCAGCCGGGACATCGCTCGTGAATAGAACGCTATAGGGGCTTCAGTGCCGCTTTGGGAGTCTGTGGCTAAGTACAGCTCCTACTCCATAGGGGACGATCACAAACCAATACTAACGGCAGTCTGTTGTTGTATTGTATTAACAGGCTATCGCTTGATAGCAAACTTTTACTGCCTCAAATGCCCTATTCTCTGACTTCCCCACGACCAAACAGTGTTTTTCCAAGCAATTTATGCAGCGGTTCAGCAACGGTTGCCTTGTCTTTTAAAAACACGGCGTAAAGTTTACCAGACCCAGGAAAGCCTGGAGTTCTGTCTTGTTTTTGGGTGCTGGGGCTCTCTTTATCGCCTTGACTTTGCTCTCAGTGGGTGAATCCTTTTTGTCTATTCTATAGCCCAAAATTCAACAGATTCGACCCCTATCTGACACTTGCTTGCTTTGACTTTTAATCCTGCCGACCTAAAATGGCCAAAACTTTCCTTAATCGCTTCCCAGTTCTCTTAAATCTTCCCTGATACCAACACATCATCGAAATAGGGTACGACTCCCCCTGCCTATGGCAACTCAAGAGCAGGCCAGGGATGTTTTGTGAGTTGACATTGAGCTCCCCTCACTTCCTGAAGGCAACCTGTGCAAAGCAAAAACAATTTGAGTACAGGTATAGATTTCAGGGTTGCGACCCCTCCCAGGCTTGCTTGGGTTGTCTGCATAGAATTTTGCTATGAGGCAGTCAGCCTGGATTTACTCTTTACCAAAATGCCTCTGATAAGGGGTCCTTCTACTTGATTAAGTATTGGAGTTGTCTCCTGTGCCACCTCGAGTGGAGGATTTGCTGCACCTCACAATGGGCTTCCCCCCCCCATGACCATGGGGTCTGAGGGCTCACAGGATAGTGGCCTCAGGGTCGATCTGACCACGGGTTTTAAGAAGCTACTATGAAATACCAGGTGTATCTTCCCTAACAGTCAGGGCAATTTTAATTGCATCGTGACTGGGTTGATGATCTTTACTATGGGGAATGGTCCCATAAACTTTGGCCCCAGTTTCTTGCTGGGGAGATTTAACTTTAAGTTATGAAAATACCAGTTGAAATGGCCATTGTAGGGCTTGGTGTTTGTCTGCCTGTTTTTTATGGGTCTGTGCCACTTTAACTAGCACTTTCTTGACATTCTCCCAGGTTGCTGTCAGCGTTGACATCCAGATGGTCAAGCTGACTGAGGAGGGGGAAATCCCTTGGATAGTCAGGCATTATTGTACGCGACCTCAACAAAAGGCAGGAGGTCTGCCCAACTGGACTGCTGATAGTTCATGTAACACCTCAGGTACTGTTCTATCATGACATTCAGTCTCTCTGCTTCCCCATTGGTGCTTGGATGAAAGGCTGAGCTAAGGCCCTGGGATGACCCACTGGACTGCAGGAACTCCCTCCAGAACTTAGCCATGAACTGGATCCCTCTGTCTGAGATAATTCTCCATGGTACTCCATGCAGATGGTAGATGTGCTTCAGGAACAGTTTGGCCAGCTGGTGGGCTGAGGGTAATCCACTGCAGGGTATGAAGTGTGCCTGCTTGGAAAATAAGTCTATTATAGTCCGGATCACTGTGTTCCCCCCCACACTTTTTGGCAACTCCATTATGAAGTCAATTGCAATTTCCTCCCATTGCCTCAATGGCTCTGCTACTGGCTGCAGCAGTCCAGGGGGTTTTCCTGGTCATTTCTTCATTGTGGCAGATGGTACAGCTTTTCACATAATTGTCCACATCTTTCTTTATGCCGGGCCACCAGAATTGCCTCTGTGCTAAGTGTAAAGTCTTTAGGAACCCGAAGTGGCCTGCCGGTTTGACGTTGTGACTCTTCTAGAGGATTAGGGAGTGTAAGGATATTGGGATGTAGAGTTTCGTCCCCTTTCACACTAGGTCATCTCTTTTTGTCAAGATGTGTTTGTTGTCTCGAAACCAGGGGTCTAGGAGCAGTTCACTTTTGAGTTTTGTGGTTAGATTCTGGGATGTAGAGTTTCATCCCCTTCCACGCTAAGTCATCTCTTTTTGTCAAGATGTGTTGGTTGTCTCAAAACCAGGGGTCTAGTAGCAGTTCACTTTTGAGTTTTGTGGTTAGATTGCTTGTGGGTTGGTCTTACCAGTTGTGGCGTTGTCGTCTGGTGGTCACTTGGGCTGCTGTTTGGGTAGGGGGGACGTTGGCATTTACTACCTCCTCCCATTTGCATTTGTACTGGGGCATGCGGGAGAGAGCATCAGCTAGAATGTTCCTCTCCCCTGGGATGTGCTTTAGTACGAAGTTGAACTAGTTGAAGTATTCAGCCCAGCGGACTTGTTTGGGTGACAGTTTTCACAGGAGGTGAAGGCCCTCCAGATTTTTGTGGTCAGTTTAGACTTTGAATGTTCTCTGCCCCTCTTCCAGCAGGTAACACTAGGTTAGCAGTGCCATCTTATTGCAAAAGCCTCTTTTTTCCATGTGGCCCGTTGCCTCTCTGTGTCCATGAGTTTGCAGGAGGTATAGGCACAGGGCTGTAAGTTTCCTTGGCTATTTCCTTGGAGTAGCACTGCTCTCACTGCCACATCACTAGTGTCTGCTTGGATAACAAAGGGTTGTTTGGGGTCAGGATGTTTCAGCATCAGTTCCTTTGAAAAAAGTTATTTTAGTGTTTTGAATGCTATTTGGCAGGTTAGGTCCCACTGTAAGGGTTGTCCCAGGTGGGGCTTTGTCCATGGGCTCCTTGTATTTAGCAGGTCTGTCATGGGTTTGGCAATCTTCTTGATGGAGGGGATGAATTGCCTGTAGAAATTTGCAAATCCTAGGAACCTTTGTACCTGTCTGCAGGGGCGAGGAGGCTGCCAGCCTAGGATGACTTCTACTTTGGCTGGGTCTATCTCTATGCTCTCATTTGACACTTGGTAGCCCAGGTGGCCTAGCCGTGTATGGTGAAATTCACATTTTGAGACCTTGATGTGATGGTTGGCTGCCAGAAGTTTTTCCAGTACCTGGCAGACTAGGGATATGTGGTCGTTCATGATCTCAGTGGAGATGAGGATATTGTTCAGGTAGACAAGGACCCCCTTATAGAGGTGCTCATGCAACACCTTGATTAACTACATGAACACCGTCAGGACTCCCCTGCAGTCCAAAGGCATAACGTTGAATTGGAAGATCCC
Source organism: Ahaetulla prasina (assembly GCF_028640845.1). Taxonomy (NCBI): domain Eukaryota; kingdom Metazoa; phylum Chordata; class Lepidosauria; order Squamata; family Colubridae; genus Ahaetulla; species Ahaetulla prasina. The sequence goes on from NC_080542.1 coordinate 93,117,867, forward strand.
TAGGCAATAGTTGTATGGGGTTTCCATTCATCTCCTTCCCTGATGCAGACTTGGTAGTATGCTTCTCTGAGGTCTACTTTGGTAAAATCTTTTACTTTGGCTAGGTGAGATAGAATGTCCTTCATTAGAGGGAGGGGATATAGGTTGTGTACACACACACAGTTTATACCTCTAAAGTCAACCCATAATCTCAGGGTTCCATCTTTTTTTCCTTTGAACAGACTGGGGCTGTGACCTGTGGCTTAGCTGGCTCGAAGGACCCCTCTGCTAGGTTTTTGTCTGTGTATTTGCACATTTCTTGCATTTCCCAGGGTGTAATGGCATACAGTTTGGGCTTTGGTATTTTTGCCCTGGGGATGATTTCAATGGCGCAGACTATCTTACAGTGGGGAGACAGGACAGTGCACTCGCTGAATACTTCTGTGAGATCCTAATATTCTCTCAGGATCTGTTTGGCCTCTGGGGTTTTGTTGGAGGTGGTTTCCAGTTGTTCTGGTGGGTCCTTTAGGAGGGTTCCCTGCATAGGTGGTGCTTCTATTTGCTGGTGTGGAAGGGGTTGGGGTCCCCTTATTATCCTCAATCTTTGGCTGTCCTCTTGCCACCAGATGGTTGGGCCTCACTTGTCTAGCCAGGAGAGCCCTAGTATGACTGTTTTGCAGGCTATTATGAATCAAATTGCTTCCCAGTGATTTGCTAGCTCTAGCTTCACTGGTTTGGTCAGGTGGGAAGGCTTCCCTCAATAAACACCCATCGACCTGTTCGAACCTGATTGGGTAAATCAGTCTTTTCACTCTAATCCCCAGTTTCAGGACCATAGTTAGATTGACCAAGCATCTGGTGCAGCCAGAGTTTATTAGGTCTTGAAAAGTGCCCTGGGTTCCTGTTTTTGGAGCTATGAGGCTATTGGGAAGACAAAAGGGTGGATTGTTTCACTCACCTTTGGGTCATTTTTGCCTTTGTCTTCACTGTCATAGGAATCCAGCGACTGATCATTGTTGGCTGGGGTTTCCCTCTTTTGGCTGGATGGGGAGGGACCTCTATGGCCTGGAGAGGTTTTGGGGATGTATCTGTAGAACACCTGTGGCCTCATTCCAGTCGTACCCTGGGTGGTGGCTCTGGCTTTGGTTTCAGGACTAGGGTGAAGCATGCTGATGCCATGTGGCCTATCCCTCCGCATCTGTAGCATTTCAGCTAGCTTTGTGGGAAAGTTGGTTCTGGAGCCGGCTGTGATGCTATTGCCTCCCATCGGCCAGATGGTCTACGGTCTGGTTGTCCTCTCTCTCTCTCTTTTTTTTTAATTGAATTTATATCCCGCCCTTTTCCAAAGACTCAGGGCGGCTTACATTGTGTTAAGCAATAGTCTTCATCCATTTGTATATTATATACAAAGTCAACTTTTATTGACCCCAACAATCTGGGTCCTCATTTTACCTACCTTATAAAGGATGGAAGGCTGAGTCAACCTTGGGCCTGGTGGGACTTGAACTTGCAGTAATTGCAAGCAGCTGTGTTAATAACAGACTGCTTAGTCTGTTGAGCCACCAGAGGCCCTCTCTTCTTTGTGTCCGGTTGCTTTCTCATGTCATTGGCACGCAATTTGCCGTCAACCTTTATGGCTACTCGGAACCACTCAGAGAGTCAGAACCACCCCAATAGGTGGTTACTTGGGCAATTTGCTTATCCAGGCTTGTTCTGAAAAAATGAACCAACAGCCGGTCTGATGGGTAGCTTCCCCAAGACTCTCTTGAACTCACGGATGTGTTCTTTAATGGGTTGGCCTCTCTGCTTTAGGTTTTGGAGCTCATCTTCCACATACAGATCCTCCTCTGCCTCCTCAAATCTGGCTTCTAGCTGTTGTAGGAAGTCATCAATATCTTGCAGTTAGGGGGCTCTCTCTTGTGGTGGGCTCCTAGCCATTCCCTTGCTTCTCCCTCTAGCTCCTCGGCAATGGTATTAACCATGGCTTTGTGGCAAGGATGGGTTCTATTTTTTTTACTACTGGTTAAGTGGGCGTGGCTTATTTTGTGGGCATGGCTTGATGGTCATGTGACAGTGGGTGTGGCTTGATGGTCATGTGACTGGGTAGGCATGGCCAACTCAATGTCACTCACATTAAGGAATACCTTGCCTGGCCCCTCTCCTCCCAGTCATTCCTTGTCACACCCAGCCTCAACGTATCTATAGTTCTGCAAAAATGTTGTTCACCTTTTTTCAACTTTATTATCTACAGTGGTCTCCAAACTTGGTCACTTTAAGACTTGTGGATTTCAACTCCCAGAATACCTCAGCCTTTGCTGTCTTAAAGTCTTAAAGAGGCCAAGGTTTGAGACCTCTGCTACAGATGCACTTTCATGGACCACTGAAAGGAGGAAAGGGCTCACATGCTTTGCCCAAGAGTGTGATAGGCAACAGTCTTTTAAGCTAGAAAGAAGGAGGGGGAGAAGTATTTTCCAAAGCACCAGAAGGCAAAACAAGAAGCAATGGATGGAAACTCAAGAAAGAGAGAAGCAACCTAAAACTAAGGATAAACTTCCTGACAGTGTGAACCTATATAGGTTTCAGTCATAATTTCACATATATAATAGCCATTCATGTAATACAACCTGCATATTGTTCAAAACAGTCATTAGTATTATGGCTGATGTTTGACAGCAAGCCTAAAATCCCCATTCCCTCCCCACTCCAGGGGAAGGTTACTTCAAAATCCCCATTCCCTCCCCACCCCACTAATCAGTTCTGGGTGGCTTGATCAAATTCCTGCCTTAGCTGGTCTATGGATCTCCCCAAGGGTTCTGTCAGGGGCCTTTGCTCGCTGGGGCAGGCGTCACAGCTTTGATGGTCAGGGAGGGCTGCACTTCAGTTCTGATTGGGCTGCTGGGTCCTGGAAGCCTCTGGGTGGAGGTAAGTTCTGCCTCTTTCTGGGTCACCTGGACAGGCTCTCTTTGGATAGTCCGCCCTCTGCCATGGTAGGCTGAGTTTCTCTCCATGTAGCCCAGGGGACGAGGGAGCAACTGGAGAGCCCGGGGTGAGGGAGTCCTGGTTATTTTGATTAGTTTTGAGAGAGTTGGCTTTCTGTCAGGGTTCCAACCAATGCCCTAATTAAATCATGAGCCTCGAGCCAAGCTTCAAAAGAAATCCAGTTATTTATTAGGCACTTCATATTGGCATGTTCCAAGTGAAGCCAACTCTGACCCCACTTAATTTACGTTCTAGCTCTCACCCTGTTTCCCCCCTCCCCCCAAGATACGCTATCAGTGATATTCTCCATTGAAGCAATTTTGGGGGTTGTAGACTCCCCTTCGGCCACTGTGGGTAACTGCGAAGACAGTCTTGACAGAGATATTGCTGGAATGTGCTTTTGTTTTGACTGATGTGCTGCCTCTCTGTGACTACAAAGTTCATTTTCCCATTCCCCCTGTCTATGGCGACTTGAGAGCAGGCCAGGGATGCTTTGCAAGTTGATAGACAAGACGCATGGAGGCCAAAAACGGCCAAAGGGTGGGGTTTCAGTAATATTCATTCCATAAGACATTTCTACCCACTTCTGGGAGATAAAAAAGTATGTCTAATGGAATGAAAAATATATGTTAATCAACCACAAAGATGAAGTAAAGATAGATTTCTGGTGTTTTTTTCCCCTATTCTCAAACTGCTGTAAAAGGGTTTTAATAAAATTTAACAAGAAATTAATTACTATATAAAGAAATTAATTCCTATATACAATTGCTTTATTACATTTTCTCACAAACACATACAAAAAGAGAGACAGACAGAGAGAGTGGGGAGGGAGGGAGGGGAGAGTGGGGGGGGAGAGAAACACTAAGGCTTTTTCCTTCTTATTATTATAAGGTTTTTATGGTGAAATTAAAAAGTTGCATATCCTGTCCTTGTTTGAGCTTTTCGTAATGGGATTTAAAACCAACTTTATTGTTTTATTCTTATGTTTAATGTTATTTTCAAGCAATTAACTGTTATTACTATATTCTCACTTCCTCCTGGCTCTTTTAATGCCTGGTTCAAAAGTCTGTTCAAAATATTACTTACTTACTTACTATGACTATAACTTGTTGCTGGCAATCCTTATGATTTATATTGATATATTGATCATCAATTGTGTTGTAAATGTTGTACCTTGATGAACGTATCTTTTCTTTTATGTACACTGAGAGCATATGCACCAAGACAAATTCCTTGTGTGTCCAATCACACTTGGCCAATAAAATTCTATTCTATTCTATTCTATTCTTCCTAGGATAACATGTTGCAATACTTCCCTGTAAGATTTTTGTAGTCAGTCATTAAACAAATGTAGTACTCATAAATTTTTTACGCAGAGAGTAGCTGAATACAAAATAGATGGTAAATAAATTTCATAATAAAAATAAATAAACATCATCAATGCATTGATGATGTCACCTAATTTGGGTAATGAAATGTCATCAAGAAAATAACCAAACTCAGAGAGCATCAAGGACTTCTCATTTCAACCCTGAGCTACAAATATTCTCCTTTATTGAAAAAAAGTGTGGACAATTTATGTGGCAAGGCCAGGGGATATCAAAATGAAGAGAGAGAATTTGAGAAGATCACAATGTGTCAAGATCTGAAAATCAAAGTTGAAAGATTAGGACATGAATCCGCCATGATAGTCCCATAGGGTGCCATACCAATTTTTTTTGGAATAATGCTTAGAAAATTCATTGACAAAATTTCTATCTCTCAATTACAAAAGGCTACACTGCTTGGATTCACACATAAACTATGTCAATATATTATGACATTCTAGGTTCTTGGAAGAAGGAAATGGAGAAGGAAAAGGCAAAAGTATATTTGCCATGAAAACCCCATGGACAGTACCAAAAGGCAAAAAGATATGACACTGGAAGATGAGCCCCTCGGGTCGGAAGGTATCCAAAATGCTACTGGGGAAGAGTGGAGGGCTAGTATTAGTAGCACCAGAAAGAGTGAAGCGACTGGGCCAATCTGAAAGGATGCTCAGCTGTGGATGTATCTGGTGGTGAAAGGAAACTCTGATGCTGTAAAGATCTATTCTCCGTGGGAACCTGAAATCTAAGATCCATGAATCAAGGCAAGCTGGATGTGGTCAAACAAGAGATGACATGACTGAACATCGACATCTTAGGAATCAGCAAACTAAAATGGACAGGAATGGGTAAATTTAATTCAAATGAACATCAGGTATACTACTGTGGGCAAGAATCCCTCAGAAGCCTTCATAGTCAATAAAAGAATAGGAAAAACAGTAGTGGGATACAATCCCCAAAATGACAGAATGATCTCAGTTCGAATCCAAGGCAAGCATTCAATATCATAGTAGTCCAAGTCTATGCCTCAACCACTGGTGCTGAAGAGGATGAAGATGACCAGTTCTATGAAAACCTACAACACCTTCTAGGATTAACACCAAAAATTGATGTTCTTATCATCATGGAGATTGGAATGTAAAGTAGGAAGTCAAAAGACCTTGGGCCTTAGGAAGTCTGAGCAACAACAAAGCTAGTGGAGGTGAAAGTATTCCAGCTGAGCTATTCAAAATCTTAAAAGACAATGCAGTAAGAGTGCTACACTCAATATGCCAGCACATTTGGAAAACTCAACAGTGGCCACAGGATTGGAAAAGATCAGTTTACATTCCAATTCCAAAGAAGGACAATGCCAAGAATGCTCAAACTACTGCACTATTGCACTCTTTTCACATGTTGACAAAGTTATGCTCAAAATCCTACAAGCTAGCCTCTAGCAGTATGTGAACCGAGAACTACCAAAAGTGCAGGCAGGATTGTGAAGAGGCAGAGGAACCAGAGATCAAATTGCCAACATAGCTGGATCATGGAGAAAGCTAGGGAATTCCAGAAAAACATCTATTTCTGTTTCATTGATTATGCTAAAGCCTTTGATTGTGTGGATCACAACAAATTGTGGCAAGTTCTCAAAGAGGTGGGAGTACAAGACCATTTTATTTGTCTCTTGAGAAACCTATATGTGGGTTAAGAAGCAACAGTGAGAACTAGACATGGAACCACTGATTGGATCAAAATTGAGAAAGGAGTTCGGCAAGGCTGTATACTGTTACCCTGCCTGTTTAACCTATATACAGAGCACATCATGAGAAAGGCAGGGCTAGATGAATCACAAGTTGGAATTAAGATTGCCAGGAGAAATATCAACAACCTCAAATATGCAGATGATACCACTCTAATGGCAGAAAGTTAAGAGGACATAAAGAGCCTTCTGATGTGAGTGAAGAAGACGAGTGCAAAAGGCTTGAAACTCAACATTAAGAAAACTAAATCATGGCTCCCAGCCCTCTCAATTCTTGGCAAATAGGGAAGAAATTGAGGTAGTGACAGATTTTATTTTCCTGGGCTCCAAGGTCACTGCACATGGGGACTACAGCCAAGAAATTAAAAAACACTTGCTCCTGTGGAGGAAAGCTACAGCAAATCTAGACAGCATACTAAAAAGCAGAGACATCCGCCTGCCAACAAAGTGCATATAGCTATGGTTTTCCCAGTTGCAATGTTTGGTTGTGAAAGTTGGACCATAAAGAAAGCTGAGTCTTAAAGAATTGAGGCCTTTGAACTATGGTGCTGGAGAAGACTCCTGCAAGACCCTTTGGACTGCAAGGCAATCAAACTAGTCAGTCCTAGAGGAGATGAACCCTGACTGCCTTTAGAAGGCTAGATCCTTAAGATGAAACTGAAATACTTAATGAGAAGGAAGGACTTACTGAAGAAGAGCCTAATACTGGGAACAATTGAGGGCAAAAGAAGAAGGGGACGACAGAAAATAAGGTGGCTGGATGGAGTCACTGAAGCAATCAGCGTGAGCTTAAATGGACTTCAGGAGATGATAGAGATCAAGAACTCCTGGAGGAACATTTTCCATGGGGTTGCAATGGGTTGGACACGACTTCGTAACTAACAACAACAACAACAAGGTTCTTAGTAAAAACCTGAGATGTATGAAAGCCAACATCAGCTTAAGAACTGGCACCTATGATTTCGGATTGTGGTGTATATAATTATATTCTGATTACTAAGTTTGTCAAAGATTTACTACTTTTAAATATATGAACCAAAACTTGGTGCATATATTAAAAAATAGTTTTTTCAATTATTAATTATTATTAATTATTATTAATTATTAATTATTATTAATTTCAATAGCAATATGTGTACGCGCGCTTGTGTGTGTTTAAACATGTGTAACTTGTATTTTGCTTGAATCTGCCTTACTTTTAATTAACCAAATAAGAACTGTGCCTTTTTTATTTTCTTTAATGGTTTCAATTATATTGATATCCCTATTTTATTTTCTAGGCCAGTTCATTTTACTCTGGAAGAACCCTTAAATAATATACAACAAGACATAGCACTTTGGATGCAATCCATATTTTACAACATTTTTAATGACAACAAAGAGGCAGGCAGCAACCGAGTCACAGCATGTAAAAATTCCTGTTATTGCAAGCACTAGCACAGTGTGACACACAACACTTAAAAAAAGTTTCTAATAATATTTCTTGGAATTCCTAGTGACTTCTTGTGGAACTGAAGAACTTCATGGACCCCTCTTGAGAAAAACAACTCTAGGCTGCTAAAAACATGCTTCTCAAATTAAGCAAATACAAATTACCCGAATGATCCTTTACTGATCTATTTTAGGTTTTTTCCCCCCCATATAGTGACGTCTCAGGCACTTATGTTCAGACACACTTTAGCAGGAACTTTCTCCAGTTGGGTCTCTATCTCATACACACATAATATTCCCCTTCCCCAAGCCTCCTACTTTTTTATGTGTCTTTTCTTTTTTAAAAAAGTGAAGTCCAACACTGTACTGTTTTATTATTTTTGTAAATTCCAGAGGTGGAAAGATTTCACACCCAGCTTTCCCATATCCCAGGATTTTTACTGATTTGCAGATCCATGCTCCTAAGCATGCCTACTTTACTTATTGCATCTGAATCATAACTACTTCTTGTCCATTTTCATATTTACCTTTTTCTCTATTGCAGTATTGTTCAAACCTGGCAACTTTAAGAAGTGTGGACATACTGGCTGAGAATTCTGAGAGTTGAAGTCCATATATTAATAACACATATATCAAATGTCAAATTTGAAAAACATTGGTCATGTCAGGAAATTGTTATTTGCCTAACTAGTTGGCCAGGCAATATATAAACTAACCAGTGGTGGGATTCAAGTAATTTAACAACCGGTTCTCTGTCCTAATGATTTCTTCCAACAACCGTTCACCAAACTGTTCAGAAAGTAAACAACCGGTTCTCCCGAAGTGGTGCGAACTGGCTGAATCCCACCACTGAAACTAACTATGTATGTTTGCAGTAAGAAAGGCATGATATTGCTTTAAGGCTGTGCTGCATCATGCAAGCTTCCTAATTGGTTGAGCTCTGTAAATTAGGGCTTGTGGGGAATCTACAGAGATGCTACAGCATTGTAACCTGATAACATGCTGCAACTGTATATTTGAGCTTTATGATCATTGCTTGATCATGGCTAGTTACTGATTCCTCAAGATACTGACTATTGTGAATTGAACTGTGTTTTGCCGAACTGAAAGAAGACCTTGTTTGTTGTACAAGTCTACGTTGGTAAGAAGACCTGATATTTGTAACATCCCTGACTAGTTTTATATGTATATGACCTGGATTGTTTTTGGACTATGTCTTTGCCTTTTCCCTAAAAGTAAAGGAATATCAAACCCCAGTTTGTCTTCAAGTGACTGTTATTGTATACAACCAGTCTCAGTCGTTTTCATGCATAAGGTGCTCTGCTCAACAGTCCACAACCTTGGTTGTGAACCCAGATTACCCTTAACAGGTCAACTCATAATTCTACAACTGGATCCTCTTACTAGAACTATAATTCCTCTAATAATCACTTCAAGGTAAAAAAAAACCCATACCCACCAATATTTTTCCAAGCTATAAACAATTATATAAACAACTACCAATGATGCACAATTATGATAACATGTGTATCAACTATATATTAAAATTGGCATCTTACAATTCAAATACATTTGGATCCAGTGTCTTTGTGCCAGCAGGAGGCACCAAAAAAAATTTCACTGATGATACTCTGATTAAAAAAAAAAAAAGTGTTATTAGTTTACTTTGCCCATTCTGTTTTCAACACACTTTCCCATTATAAGCTGAAGGGATGCAAATTGCAGAGAAATTTTCCAAGAAACACAGGAGTTTTAAGAGAATGGAAGAAATCAATGAGCATCATTTCCTTGTGCCAACATAAACAATCTGTTGGTTCTAAAATCTCTTATATTTCTATCAGGCTTACTGTCAAGTTTAACCATGAGTTCTGAGACACTCAGCTTATGTCAGCATTGCAAGATAGTTCAGTTGATTTTATTGTAAGATTATATCAATAGCATCTTCCAAGTCTGAAAGTACATATTTCCCCCTCATTTTACAATTCAAGTAATTAAGTAGGGTTCCAGAACAGAACAGAACAACAGATCTGGAAGGGACCTTGGAGGTCTTGGACTTGGAAGGGACCTTGGAGGTCTTCTAGTCCAATCCCCTGCTCAGGCAGGAAGCCCTAAGCCATTTCAAACAAAAGGCTGTCCAATTTCTTCTTTAAAACTTTCAAAGTTGGAACATCCACAACTTCTGGAGGCAAGGCCTTCCACTGATTAATTGTTCTAACTGTCAGGAAATTTCTCCTTAGTTCTAGGTTGTTTCTTTCCTTGAATAATTTCCATCCATTGCTTCTTGCCCTTCTGATGCTGTGGAAAATAATTTGATCATCAACCCCTCGATAAGATAACTTTAATAAAGATAACTTTATCGTCATTTTTTTACTGCGAACACTGGCCCACATTAAAAATGAAATTCTGTTGCCTGCTCTGAAAAGAAAATATATATCTACCCAAACACATACATAACACACATATACATATGCTATATACATACATAAATAACTACACTATACACATATATTGTTGTGACTCAGGTTCCTGGACTCGGACTCCTGAAGGAGGATGATTCAGAGACTGAGGAGGAGGAGCTGGCAAGGCCTGCTTCCCCTGGGCCCTCTTCCTCCCTGGCACCCACCCAGGAGGAGGAGGAGGGGCTGGCAAGGCCTGATTCCCCCGGGCCTTCTTCTGTTTTGGCAACACCCCCAAAACAATCTTGGCTTGATGCGAGACTGCGCAGACGTGACCGGCGTGCGCAGCAGAGGAGGCATTGGGACAAGGTCAAAGAATGATGAGTCACGGAGTGACACCCACAGGGGCTATAAAGCAGGAGGCGGAGCTTCCTGGCTTTTTGTCTTGGACAAAGCAGTGAATTTGCGCGGGCAAACTGTTTCAAGGGAGGAAAGAATATATTCATGAGTGACTCTTGCCTTATATATAATTTCCTAGTTATCTCCAGAGACTTGGCAGGCACATGGGTAGACGTGGCCAGAACATCTCTGTGCCAGAAGGAATCCAGCCAAATGTAAATAAACTTGAAAAGAAGGCCTTTGACTGACTTTTTGTTGGGAGTATTGGGAGAGGGAAACAGAACATATATATTAATCGCTGTGCATTTTAAATATGTAGTGGAAAGAGAGTACACAAGGCTGATGCTATATGAAACAAAACTGTGACTGAATCTAGATGTTCTGCATCCTCCTAGAAGGTAATAAGGAAAATGGGTCGTGAAGTGGATGTGTAGTGTGTAGTGTCCCAGACAATTCTAAGGACTCTCCCCAACTATCGCTTATGTGCCATGTCCTGGATAGAAGGAAGTGAACTACCAATGATTTTTTCTGCCATTCTCACCACTGTCTGCACTGCCTTCCTGTTTGAAGCAGTAATGCTTTTAAACCAGACAGTAATGCAATATGATAGGATGCTTTTGATCGTCCTTCTATAAAAAGTGGTAAGCAAAGGAAGATGAATTTTTGTCATGAGATTTATTTTATTTATTTATTTTATTTTATTAGATTTTTATACCGCCCTTCTCCCGAAGGACTCAGGGCGGTGTACAGCCAAAAATAAAACCCACAATATACACAATTAAAACCGAGTTTAAAACGAAGCATATTACAAAAGTGGCCGACATCTAAAAAATTTAAAACCCTAAAATTAATAAAAAACCCAATTAAAATTTAATAAAACTTTTAAGCCAGTCCCGCTTGAATAAATAAATGCGTTTTCAGCTCACGGCGAAAAGTCCGAAGATCAGGCACTTGGCGTAAACCAGGGGGAAGTTCATTCCAAAGTGTAGGAGCTCCAACAGAGAAGGCCCTACCCCTGGGGGCCGCCAGCCGACATTGTTTGGCGGACGGCACCCTGAGAAGACCCTCTCTGTGTGACCGTACGGGTCGGTGGGAGGCATGGGGTAACAGCAGGCCGTCCCGTAAGTACCCGGGCCCTAAGCCATGGAGCGCTTTAAAGGTGGTAACCAGAATCTTAAAGCGCACCCGAAAGACCACAGGAAGCCAGTGCAGACTGCGCAGAAAGTGGAAGTTATTGAGACCCGTAATTGTAGACATTTTTGGCACAGGCAAAATAATGGCTGTCTTAAAACATGATGGAACCACTGCTTGTGGCAATGAAAGATTGGAAGTATCAGTGAGAACACAAGCCAACTCGTCTGCACATTCCTAAGAATACAGCCAATCTGACCCTGCTTTCCAAATGTTAACTTTCTGCAATGTTCTTTGGACAGTGGTAACATCAAAACACTTGCTCATCAGGATGGAGCACAGATTTCCTTGCAGGTGTGCTATTTGAAGCCTCAAATCTTCCAAAAAATGTTTGAAGCTATTTGAAGCCTCAAATCTTCCAAAAAATGTGTTCAGCTCGTTTAGAAAGTCTGTGTCACCCTTACCACACAATGGAGCCATTTTATAGTTTGTAATGGCCTGGATGCCTAGCCACATACACTTGGTGTTCATCAGGTCCTGAAAAAAGTTCTGAATTTTCTGACTATGGCCTACCTTTGCTCTTTTTATGGTGCTTTTCAAATTGTCTCTGGCAGTCCTAAGTGCCAGCATATCACCAGATTTAAAAGCCACATTCCGTGCTTTCAGCATCTTGCAAACCTCATATGTCATCCATAGTTTTTCATTTGTGGTTTTTCATTCGTGGTCTCAACTATTGGAAAACTGCTATCATGTCACCCCTAGTCCTTCTTTTCATTAAAGTTTCATTAAACTAGATATACCCAATTCCACCCACCATTCTTTATATGTTTTAGCCTCCATTCTCCATCTTTGTTGCTCTTCTCTGCCCTCTTTCTAGAGTCTCAAGATCTTTTTTACATTGTGGTCACCAAAACTGGATGCAGTAATCCAAGTGTGGTCTTACAAGGCACCTGACATGCCAAGGCACAATATAGGAAAAACATTACTCTTGGGCAACTTAATACTTAAATATTACCAAATTATTACTGAAGCAGAATTTTCAAAGTCTAATTTGAACTAGCAAGTCTTACTAAATAATAAAGTAGCAAGATTTTTGCACATGTAAATCTCAAATATAGAATTAGTTAGCTCTGTTGAAAAAGGCATACCTGAGGCCCAATGAGAATATTAAGGAAAGCCACCAAAGCATATAATCAATAAAACTTCCTATTTTTGGAAGATCAGAGTATTGGGAGAAGAGATTTAGAGCTCCTTGAAGTCACTCAACTTTCTGCCCCTTTCAAAACCAGCAGAAATGTGTGATTCAAGTCTCATAACAAAATTAATATGGTCATATATAACATGAATTATAATACTGCTATTGAGATAGTTTTTATAGCTGGGTAAAATTCAGCCGGTTCTATCCGGCTCGGGCGAACCAGTAGCGGCAGTAGTGGCTCTGCCCACACACACGGATGTCATGACGTCACTTTTTTGTGATGATTTTAAGCCTCTGCACATGCACAGAAGGCTTTGTGCACACGCAGACAATAGCACGTGGGCGTGGAGCAAGCACGCGCGTGGTATGCACACATTTGTGAATCAGTGGGGAAGGTAAGTGAATTTCACCCCTGCTTTATAGGTACATCAAAAGGATTATATCAGATTTTCCACATACTCAGAGCTTTCACATGCTAGCACTGAAGTGTTTCTATCCAGTATGGGAGAAAACTGTGTAAACTTAATGAAAAGCTTCCAAGTTCTGATTTGTCTCAACAATAAAGCAGTATGAGATTTCTAAACTGTGAAGGTGGCAGGAGAAGGCTACTGAATCAGAATGCCTTCTTTCGATGCTTAGTAGTGATAACACCAAATATAACAAAATATTTTATCCTTTTGCTATAGATATTTAATTCTGGGAGTGGTCATTTTCTGTGATTAGAGAGCTGATAGAAAAGATCTCGCCAAAGCCCAACGATACCACACTGTGGTGGGGAGGCAAATAGCATAAGCCTATTATACTGTCTAACATGACTCTGGACTGGAAAAAGACCTATGACCTATGTTTTGACCTAGGCTTCCTCAAAAAGCAAACAGCACAAATTTAGTCCCAGCATACCTCTTTAATTCATACGGCTGCAAATTACTTTCATTTACAGTCTGCAAGGCTTGATAAACAGTCCCTCAGAGGAAGGTTATCAACACCCACCTATCTCATGTGGAATGCTGCCAAAGAGCTAATTTCCAGATGCAGGGCATGGCCAATCTTGGCACAGAGTCACAAACAGAAGTTTCAAATCTTGAATCAGCCAGATTAACTAATTGCTTCCTGAAAAAGCTCATGTCCCGTTCCATCTTCAGTGTGAAACATTCCCAGATTCAGATTGTGGGCCATGAACTGTTAGCTGCCAAAGTAAAGTTCAGGTATTGCAGTGTCAAATGACTACGCATGATTCAGAAATTTTCAGCTGAAGTTAAAAACAGATTTGAACTGTTCAACTTCACAGAAAGAAACCAGAGGAACTGTGGGAGGAATAAACACAATGGTCACTGAAGTAGCTCAAGAACACATTACATTCAAGAAATCAATGAAATTGGTGAGATGGATACAGAAACTACAACAGAGATTGTAGACAAGACAAGGAAAACAAAAGCCATTGATGACAGGAAAGAAATATGAGGACTAAATGCAAAGCCTTTAACTGTGTTGACCATAACAAGCTCTGGAACTTCCTCAAAGAACTGGAAATATCATCATATCACATCCAGCTCTTTCAGTCATTGCACTCTGATAAGCAGCCGTTTGAAGGAGATACAAAATGGTTCAGAATTGAAAAAGGTATTTGGCAATATTGCATCCTGTCAGAGATAGTATTCAGCCAGTTCAGATGGTTTGGGTAAACCGGTAGCAATTTGAATTGGTTTGCCGAACTGGTAAATACCCCTCTAGCTGGCTCTGCCCACGCCTGCCCAGCTGTCGGTTGCCCGGCCACTCCCGCGCTATATATAGAATAGAATAGAATAGAATGGAATGGAATGGAATAGAATTTTTTATTGGCCAAGTGTGATTGGACACACAAGAAATTTGTCTTGGTGCATATTCTCTCAGTGTACATAAAAGATATGTTCATCAAGAATTCTAAGGTGCAACACTTAATAGTTAACCCTAGTCGTAGGGTACAAATAAGCAATCAGGAAACATTCAGTATCAATATAAATCATAAGGATACAAGCAACAAAGTTACAGTCATACAGTCATAAGTGAAAGGAGATGTCTGATGGGAATGATGAGAAGATTAATAGTAGTGCAGATTTAGTAATAGTTTGACAGTGTTGAATTATTTGTTTAGCAGAGTGATGGCATTCGGAAAGAAAGGGATGGGAAAACCTGAGGAAAACTTGGCAATCAATAAACCATGGTGGACAATGCTTGTTTTGCCCTTAGTCGATTCCCCTCCCCAGCAGGAGTCCATCGATTTTGGAATTGCATGGCCACCAAGACAGAGGCCTTCAGCCTCCCGATCCTGGCTGATAGACAAACTCTTTTGCATTTGGATAACAGTCAGACCTTACACCTGTAACCAAAGGAAAAACCCAAAGCCAGTGTGCCAGAAGGCAGCCTGGTTACTGCGCCCTTCTTGTTTCTTCTTCTCGGCCCCTGGGCCCAGACACAGTCGCTGCTCCTCACCATAGCCGGGTCTGGACTTGCAATTATGTCTGCCCACTTCATTCTGCAAAGCAAGGCTCACAGCGCCCTTGTTCACCGCCATGCTGGGAGTCTTGACTAAGGCCGAATGCTCCAGCCTAACCCTTCCAAGGAAGGGGGCAGCTGAAGCTGTGCTTAATGTTGTCAGAGTTTCTTCCAAATAGTTGTTTTTTCAACCAATTGTCTCACTTTTGATTGGTGTCCAGGGGAAACATGAATACAATTGATAGTTGCTTATTTTAGGAATGTTGGAGAATTTCCTATACCCCTTCAACTTTAGCCTCATTTCAATTGAAAAGTAAATATAAAGCCTTCTTAGGATTGTATTCTAGGAAATCTTCTCTCCCTTGTGTACGTATAATGAAGTAAACATTATAACATAATTACATGAAGCGCTTGGTTGATCGGATCTATACAAAGACTATCTCTCCTGAAAAACATAAGATGTACCAAGAAGAAGAGAAACAAAATAATTTTGTGTAATGTGCTATGTGAGCCATGCTGGAATAACCTTGCCCCATTTCTGATTTCGAAACATTGTCAAGCATGGCATCTGTCTGAAATTACTAAACAAACAAAAATAATGCAACCTTTTGGTGTTCACATTATTCAGTAATAATGTGTAACTATTCCCTGAAGAGAAAGATTAGTCTAAAGGTTAAGTTATTGACTTTGGAGCAGGGAAATTCATATTTAAAACCCAACTATGGATTTCACAAGTTACTTTGCCCATTCAATCTCTTCTCAGTTCTGTTTACCTATAAGAGTGCTTTTTGTAAGAATAAAATCAGTATTCCACTGTGAGACATAAATGCCATACATACATAATGAATAGATAAATGAATAGTAATGCTTGCTGGGTATTCAAGATTCTTTGAAATATGCCTCCTACTCACAGCCTGCCTCCCTGAACAACTTGACCAGTGTCAATAAGTTAGCTTTAGATAATATAAAAATTGAAAGTACTATTTTTTAAATTCTGTTCAATCATTCCCAATTCATAACTAATAGTCTAGAAATAAATGAGGGAAAATGATTTTTCTTGCTTAATACATATTTAAATTGTCTCAAATAATACCACTGTGGTTGACTTGCTTTGAAATTGTGTATACAATTTGAAACTGCTTTAGAAAAGATCACAATGCTATTAAAAACAATAAAGTGTATGTTACTCACCCATTCTGTATAGTAGCTGTAGGGTCATATGTCAAGGCCATTCCAGCCTGTACAGAAGAAAGAAATAAGAAGATTACTCTTCTTGGATACAAACAAACAAACCATGCTACTTCAGGACAAATGAAAGATATTAATAATTGTATCAAAATTTGAGAAGATATTAAACAGAGGAGAGCATTTTATAGCCTCCATTGCTGATATAAACTGAGCTGTATGTAGGTACTTTGTAGATACTTGTTCTCTAAGAAATTGAATGTGATTGAGTGCTGAGTTTTATAAAGAATTTAAAGAATTAATAATACCAAGATTGCAAAAATTATTTAATGGAATATTACATGGTGGAGAAGTACCTTCGTCATGGAATAGAATGGTGATATCCCTAATTCCTAAGCCAGATAAAGATTTAGAAAGGATTGAGTCCTATCGGCCCATTTCTTTAATTAATCAGGATGCAAAGATATTTACTGCTATTATAAGTAATAGATTAAATAGATTTATAGATAGATATATAAGTTACAACCAAGTAGGTTTCGTGAAGGGCAGATATATGAGTGATATTGTTAGAAGAGTATTAAATATTATAGATGTAGCTGAACATAATGGTGATAAAATTGGTATAGTATCATTGGATATTTTAAAGCTTTTGATTCTGTACAATGGGAAACTATTAAAGTAATTGTGGAGGCTTTAGGCTTTGGTAATAAGTTTATACATGTTATTTCAAAATTGTATGCAAAAAGTAGTGCAAGAGTGAAGGTGAATGGAATATTAACTGAAGAGATAAAATTAGAAGCAGGTACGAGACAAGGATGTCCCTTGTCCCCAACATTATTTTTATTGGCTATGGAAATCCTGACAAAAATGATAGAAAAAGATGAAGAATTAGAAAGATATAAGGGATATAAGATAAATTTGTATGGATGATACTTTAATTATTTTGAAAATATAGAGAAAGACCTGAAAAGATATATAAGCATTTGAAAGAATTTGAGGAAATGACAGGTCTGAAAGTAAATTGGTCAAAGTCAGAATTATTGATGGATAGTAATGGTAATGAGTCTGAGAATATGCAAGAGCAATTTGGGATAAGGATTAAAATACATTGAAATATTTGGGTATAGTGCTTTCACTCAAGGTTAAAGAATTGAAAAACTTAATTATGATGTGGTGATTAATGAAATTGAGAAGAAGATAGATAAATATAAAATGTTAAAGTTGTCTTGGTTTGGTAGAATTGCAATGTGTAAGATGATGTTGCTGCCCAAGTTCAACTTTTTATTCGAGATGCTACCACTAAATTTGACAGAGAAAGATATTGAAGGATATCAGAAAAACTGGATAAATTTTGCAATGGTGGGAAAAGACCTAGATTAGTGAAGAAAATGTGGTATCAAAATCAAAAGGAAGGTGGATTAGTAATCCCCAAATTATTTAATTATTACTGTGCATATGGTATCCGGATAGTGGTAAAAATACTTAAAGGTGAAGATAACTATTGGAGAGACTTAGAGTTAAGGGATAGAGAGAAATTTGGATCAAGGTGATTTTTAGATAAAGCAAACTTAAAATGTGTAATTAGAAGTTATTGGTCAAAGGGATTAAGTAAAATGTGGAATAAATTTGTTAAAATTTTAATTCCGGATATAATCTTTTTGGGGGAGACAATTGGAAATTGGCCGATTAAAAATAATATAAAACGTAATGAAGTGATTAAAGAGGAAAATATAGAAATTATTAGAGATTGGATAAAAGTTATGGAAAATGAAAGGAGGAATAAAGAAATTATTGAAAAATTAGGGTTAAGTTGGTTTGAAAAATACAGATAGAAAATGGACAAAAAATTAAGGGAAAACTATTCGATAAATAGATGTGAAACTGAATTTGAATATTTAGTATCTCGGATTATGAAAGATGAAATTGGGCTAAAGGGACTCGTTAGTAGGGTTTATAAGATTATAAACTCTGATGAAAAATTACAAAGAGTGATGAGGACAAATTGGGAAAAAGATCTTAATATTGAAATACCAGAGTCAGATTGGAATGTGAATTGGAATAGTAGAATTATGAGAACTTTATCTATAAGGATTAAAGAGCATAATTATAAAGTTGTTTGAAATGGTATTTGACTCCAGTAAGATTGTCACAAATGGATAAAAAATTAGTAAAAATGTTGGAGATGTGAGATGGAATTGGGGACTTATGAACATATGTGGTATAAATGTGATAAGGTTAAAAGTTTTGGCAACAATTGGAGAAAATGATATTTGAAATGATGGGGAAAGTAATAACACTGAGAGTGGAAACTATATTATTGTTGGTAATTAAGGAAATAGAATTAACAAAATATGAAAAAGAATTGATTAGAATTATGATTATAATAGGTAGAATTATAATAGCTAGATATTGGAAATTAGATGTGATTTTTAGAATAGAAGAGTGGAATTCTGAAATGTGGAAATTAGCCTTAAATGATAAAATGACATGTGATATTAAAATTAGAAGTGGTGTGTATAAAGAAGATATTTTCTGGAAGACTTGGAAACCATTCGTGGACTATGCGCTTGGAACATTGGAAGCCTCGGTACCTGTACCTCGAGAACGTGGATTTTGGCAATCATGAGGATATATCCGAAGACCCAAATCTTCCTTTTTTTTAATGTATAGCACAAGGGTGGAAAAATGTATTTTCTTTTTTGTTTGTTTGTTTGTAATGTTAAAAAAAAATCTAAAATAAAATAAAAACTAAAAAAAAAGAAAGAAATTGAATGTGATTGTGTGTCCAATTTGTGTGCCCAATTTTGAAACTGAAAACAGCTGAAAACATCATTTAATAGAAACATTACCATGAAGTATAAGCCACAATTGACATAGCAAACCAGAAATAAGTGAAACCATTATTCCCCAATCTGCCATCCCAAGGTAAATTATTATTTACATCCCAAAGTAAATTATTTCTATCTTTTTCATTTCAAAATTTGAAAGTATCAAAATAAATTGCCTTGCTAAAGAAGGAAGAATATCAAAACAAGTAGAATATCAAATGGATAATGTGAGCAATGAATGATGTTGCCAAAGACCAATAAATTAGATGGAGTATGAAATGGAAGACCAACCACAAATTGTATAGTAATTAGGTAGTAAATAAGAACCAGAATTTCAAAACAAAACATAACAAGTGGTAGATTGATACAGAGGAAAGAGGCTATAAAGGTATGAACAAGATTTAAAATATGAAAAGTAATGTGGCAAGAAAAAAATTAAACAAACAAAAAGCACCTCCAAAGAAAAGAAGTAGAGTCAACAATGCAAAAGAGAATTGTTTAAACACTCTTGAATAAAATAAGCTTTACTTGATGGGAAAGTTAATTTGGGCCCATTGGCAAAGAATCTTTCATTGATAATTTATGACAATTCTGACTGAAAAAATATTGTGTAATTAAAAGATCTACTTTTTTTTTAGAAAAAAAATAAAACAATAAATTTGTTAGGGAATATTTCAAAATACATATAGCTATATATATAATTTATTTATTTATTTATTTCAAACAAGTTGTTTTTCTAGTGAAGCATGCCAAGAGATAAAGTTTTTTATTACATGTATGTAAGTAGGATATCTCTGAATATGCCCAAATAAAAACAAATCCTGAACAACAATTTTGCTTCCATTTGAAAATTTTAGAATTTAATACCTATTAGGGGACTTTCTCCACTGGTGAGTAAAGATGCTATATACCTATTGGTGAGTCCATGATGAAGAGAATTTGTCTTGGTGGATTAATGGAGCAAGACCTTGAGAAAAGACGTTAAGCTTTAGCCAAAGATTTAAAGACGCTATATAGATTCTTGCTTTGACTTTTGTCAATTCTGTCTCCAGGCACAGAAATGCATTTGAGACACAACACGGCATCTGGAGAATTGATCTAATGAATTTGGATTGAACAATTTCTAATGGTGTAAAACACGAAGCTGACGGTTTGAGCAAGGTCCCATAAAGAAGCTGTGCTAGTGATTTGGCCAGAAAAAGCTTAATTACAGTAGGGACCAAATGTCCTCCCTTTGTGTGGAAAAATTTAAGAATGGTGCTCGCTGATTGGCCCAAGGCAGCTTGTGCTTTCCATGTGCTTTTCTTGAATCATTGGCCTGAATGACCACCCTCAGGAATTTGAAGGTGGTTACTGCTCTATTTTTGTGGCCATTTAGATACTCTGAATAAAGTTTTGGCCTTTTTGCAAAGGTCATGATCTTTATTTTTTCATAATTTATGTCTAGTTTATTGTAATTACAATACTGGAGAAGGGTTCGCAAGGCTCTTTTAAGGCCTACTGGTATCCTGGAGAGGATCACAATGTCATCTGCATAGAGCAGGATGTTTCAGTCACCTATTTTTCGGGTGGTGGTGATTTGGTTTGTTTAGCCATTTTACCATGTTGTTTATGTAAAAATTGAAAAGCAGGGGGGCCAAAATGCATCCCTGTTAAATCCCCTTTTGAGTTTTAACTGACTTCGAGAGGGACCTTTGCATATTACACCTCACCTTGAGGGATGTTTTAGTAAATAGGGCACATAATAGATGAAGTACCCTGTGGTCAATTGAGGCAGCTTCCAGCTTCTCCCATAACTTAGTCCTGGTAACCGTATCAAAGGCTGCCTTGAGATCTATAAAACTGGTGTATAATGATATAGGTCTATTTGATATGTATTTTTCAATCAGATGATGAAGAACTAAGCACTGATCTGTGGTGCTTCTCCCCTCTCTAAATCTGGCTTGCTCTTCAACAATCAAATTCTCAAGATCCGCCACTCCTTTAGTTTATATTGGAGGTGTTTGGTGTAGAGTTTGCTGATTATGTTTAGCAGACTTATTGGTCTGTAATTGGCAGGGTCAACTCTCTTTTCCTTTTTAAAAATTGAAACAACAATTGCCAAGCCCCTCTCTTGTCTTTAGAGAATCGTGTGAGGGAGGAGCTGGTTCTTATGGGAACCTCCGATAGTGGATAATGATGATATTTAATATATAGTGTATAATCATCTGGTCCCAATCTGGCGCTGAAGTCTCCCCCTAGTAAAATCCTGGCTTTTGGATGGTCCATGTGAAGTTTACAATTATAATGTTCCAAATCCATCCAAACTGCAGTGATTTCAGCTTTAATTAAACAAAAAAAATTATTAATTAATTAAATTAATTTTTTTAGAAATTAAAAAAGAGACAAGCTCAAATGAAATTAGAAGACGAGTATAGGAATTTAGAGATGGAACTACAAAAATATGCACAAAAAAAGAATGTAAAAAATCAAATGGACTTAAAAAAACATGTTTAATTTAATAGAAAAAAGAAGATTTAGCACAAAAAAATTAAAAATTCTAAACAAAATTCTTTCAAAAATGCAAATAACCTGGAAGATGCTTGGCATATAGACTGAAAAAGGAAAAAGAAAAGAAATTGATTCACCAACTAACAGATGAAGAAGGGACTTTATATTATTGAAACGATGAAAAAAAGAAAATAATTCATGATTATTATGAAAAGTTATATGAACAAGAGATAATTTCAGAAGAAACAATAAAACAATACTTAGAAAAGCCAAATTAACCATAGTACCAGAAACATTTAAAACAGCACTGGAGGAAACAATAACAATGGAACTAACAGAAGCAATTAAAAGATAAAAAAAGGCAAAGCACCAGGCCCAGATGGACTACCAGCAGACTTGTATCAAACACTACAAAATGTTGTAAATAATTCAATGTTGGAAATATTCAATGAATTATTGTTAGAGGCAAAGGTACCAAATTCTTGAATGGAAACATATATTACTCTAATACTGAAAGAAAACTCAGACTTGCAGCAGATAGAGAACTACAGGCCAATATCCTTGTTGAATGCGGATTACAAGATATTTACTTCAATAATTGCAGAAAGATTAAAGATATTTTTAAATCGATTTATACATACAGACCAAAATGGTTTTTTACCTAAGAGACAAATTAAAGACAAAATGAGAATAATTTTGAACATATTGGAATACTATGAAGCACATCCAGAGAAGCAAATGGCATTGATTTTTCCTTGATGCACAGGGTTTTGATAATGTGAACTGGCAGTTTATGCTGATGCAATTAAAAGTTATGGATTTTGGGGAGAGATTTATCATTATGATCAAGACAATATATGGTAAATGGAGATATGATGGAAAAGGTAAACATTATGAAAGTCACAAGACAGGGATCGTATATGTCTCCATTATTATTTGTACTGATGTTGGAAGTACTAAATAAAAATGTAAGACAAGATAAGACAGGATAGCAGAATCACTTAGCATAATTTACGAAATATCTTTCAGAACCAGCTCCTTACCTAACTTATGATCACTAGACATGGTCACCCCTATCTTCAAAAAGGGTGATCCCAGCCTAGTTGATGATTACAGACCAATCTCATTATGTTGTGTCACCTGCAAAGTCATGGAATCAATCATAAATCAATCCATTACCCTCTACTTAGAAACTAACAACCTACTCTCTAACAAGCAATTTGGCTTTAGAAAAAAATTGTCCTGCTACCTGCAACTATTTCATTGCAAAAACATATGGACTTCAAAACTCGACAAGGGTAAATCAATAGATGCAATTTATATAGACTTCTGTAAAGCCTTTGATTCAGTGGTACACAACTAGCTACTTCTAAAACTAAAATCTTATGGAATTTCCAGATTCCTGCATATGTGGATAGCTGCGTTCCTATCAAACAGGCAGCAAGTAGTCAAAATAGGGAAAACCTTATCTAACCCTGTTAAAAGCGGTGTCCCCCAAGGCAGTGTTTTAGGACCCACACTATTTATACTTTATATAAATGACTTTTGTGATCATATTAAAAGCAACTGTGTTCTCTTTGTTGATGATGTTAAACTATTCCAGGGGTCTCCAACCTTTGTCCCCTTAAGACTTGTGGACTTCAACTCCCAGAGTTCCTCAGCCAGCTTTGCTGATACCATTGTCAACACCACTGACAATGCTACTACTCTACAAAAAGACCTTGACTTTGTATCAGAATGGTCAAACAATTGGCAGCTCCAAATCTTAACCAACAAATGCTCTGTCTTACACATTGGCAAAAAAAATCAGAACACAAAATACAAGTTGGACGGATACAACCTAATAGACAATCCTCAGTCTATCAAAGACCTTGGAGTATTCCTCTCAAATGATCTAAGTGCCAGAGCTCACTGTAACAGCATTGCTAAAAAAGCATTAAGAGTTGTTAACCTAATCTTGCGTAGTTTCTTCTCCGGTAATGTTGAACTGCAAACTAGGGCATACAAAACTTTTGCCAGAGCAATTCTTGAATATAGCTCATCTGTCTGGAACTCACACTGCATATCGGACATAAATACAATTGAATGAGTCCAGAGATATTTCACAAGAAGAGTCCTCCAGTCCTCTGCTCGTAACAAAATACTTTATGCCACCAAACTCAAAAGTTTGGGCTTAGATAATTTAGAACTTCACCGTCTTCAATCTGACCTAAGCATAGTGCATAAAATCATCTACTATAATGTCTTACCAGCCAATGAATACTTCAGCTTCAACCAAAACAATATAAGAGCACACAATAGATACAAACTCATCATAAACCGATCCAAACTAGACTGCAGAAAATACGACTTCAGTAATAGAGTTGTCAACGCCTGGAATGCACTACCTGACTCTGTGGTTTCTCCCCAAATCCCCAAAACCTTAGATTGTCTACCGTAGACCTTACCACATTCCTAAGAGGTCTGTAAGGAGCATGGATAAGCGCATCAGCATGCCTACCGTCCCTGTGCTAATGTTTTCTTTTATTCATACCCTTTACATGTGTTTATAATTATGTTTACACTTGTATCTGTCATAAAATACATGCTTGATGAAAATAAAAAAAATAAACAAAAATAAAAAATAAGGAGATAAAGGGTATGGAAATAAAAAAGTAAGAATATAAATTGCAGGTGTTTGCAGATGATTTGGTGTTTATATTAGAGAATCAGGGCCAAAATTGTTAAAAAGAATAGAAGAGTATGGTAAGAT
Source organism: Ahaetulla prasina (assembly GCF_028640845.1). NCBI lineage: Eukaryota > Metazoa > Chordata > Lepidosauria > Squamata > Colubridae > Ahaetulla > Ahaetulla prasina. Next base: position 93,142,212 of record NC_080542.1, read on the forward strand.
AGCCAAATTGAAAATAAATAGGGAAAAAACTATTAGTGAAAAACATTACAGAGAAACAGAAAACAGAGTTAATGAAGAGATTAGATATTCACATTACAAAGGAAGTAAAATATTTAGGGATTCAATTAACAGCAAGATGTGTAATGATTAAGGAAGATAATATAATTATTATAAGATGATAAAACAAATTAAGATAGATTTGGAAAAATGGAAAAACTTGCTATTATCACTAGTAGCTACAATCAAGATGAACATATTGCCGAGATTATTGTTTTTGTTTCAAACAATTCTGATAAAATTGGAGAAAAAAATATTTTGAAGATCTTAATAAAATAATAATGAAATACATTTGGCAAGGGAAGAAAGCAAGAATTAATTTAAAAATGCTACAAGATACAAGAACTAGAGGAGGGTTTGGAGTACCAAATTGGAAATTATATTATCAATCAGCAGTATTAGCATGGATGAAGGAATGGAATGTACTGAGAAATACAAGGTTATTAACGCTGGAGGAACATGACTTACAATTGGGTTGGCATGCCTTCTTAAGATATGGGAAAAGTAATAGTCACTTTCAAAGACACTATATAAGAAATGCCTTATTATTAGTATGGGACAAAATTAGAGAACAACATTATTTAAAGTTTGGCTTTCAACGATGGAAGCACTTATCCATCCAAATATTATAAATATGGGAAATATTGTTAGATATAAAGATTCTGAAAAGGGGGAGCTCAAAACTAAACAAGAATTGGAAAAACAATGTTTTGGTGTACACAATTGCAAATACAATCTAGATATGAAAAAGATGTTAAACTATATGGTTTTTATATGGAATTGGCAGTACTGAATAAGGTACTAACAGGAACAGAAGAGAGGGTGATTTTAAAAATAGTTACTTATTATGTATCAAATTAGAAGAACAAGTAAATGATAGCATGGGCAAAAAACTTTGGCTATATGATAGTTAGATAAATGGCAGCAACTATGGGATAGAAACTATAAATTAACTATGTCAACTGCATACAAGGAGAATTTGTATAAGATGTTTTACAGATAGCATCTTCCACTGGAAAGATTGGCAAAAATGTTAAAAGATAAATCAGCTAAATGTTGGAAATGTCACAAGCTACCGGGGTCATACTATCATATGTGGTGGACATGCTTAGAAGCTAAGAAATACTGGACAAAAATTTGAATGTGGTTGGAGAAAATGATACAACATATTGATTTCAAACCTGAATTTTTCTTGTTGGGGATTTTATCAGAAACTTATAGTAAAGAATTTTTTTTATCTTATTATTCCTGTAACAACTACAGCTAGAATTGTATTTGCACAAAATTGGAAAAGTGAAGAGATTCCTATGAATGAGAATGTTATTAAGAAAATATTAGAATGTGCAGAAATGAAAGGATTAACACTTGCAATTAAAGAAAAGGAAAGTTCTGATTATTATAGTATATGGGAGTTATTCTATCAATGGTTAGAGAACAAATAGGAAAATTAGAAAGAAAAGCAGAGAAGTGAAATATGGAAAATGTTTTAACAAAGTTAAATAAGCTAAGAAGAGGATTGTTGTAATAGTAGGTATGTTAGGTATTAGTATTAGTTAAGAATAAACAAAATATTAAATATGGCTATAAATCTTAATTGTTATTGCACAAAATATTTGTACCCAGACAACACACTGTTTAATGAAAGATGAAATGTTTGTATTAAAATAATATATTTATGTATGTATGTATGTATGTATTTATGTATGTATGTATTTATGTATGTATGAGTAGGGAAGCTGAAGGAGTGGTTTGACAGATAGACTAATATAACAACACCCATTTTATATCATATATTTCTACTTTAGCACTGACTCATCATATGAAAAACAAAAAGCTGTAAAGTCACATCAATACAGAGTACAAAATAGAATGCCTTTTTTTTTTAAGGAACTAATTTTTGTCTACGTTTCTTAGCCAGCTTTAACCCAGCTGGCTTACAAATACATTTTGTATCACTCTTTGTATAAATCTTAGATTCAAACTATTTTAAAATAAAACATTTCATTATTTTTCAATGATAAGTCAGAAAGAAGAACTCAATTTTGAAGCTGTTTAAAAAGACTCCCACTTTAAAAAGACCTTGTTCAGAGCTGGTAGTATGAGTAACATTATCAGCCTAGTTTTCTGGTAGGATATGAATTGCGCCACTCTTATATAACCTAAATTTCACCTTAGATTATAAGTAACTATAAGTAACTTAGAGTAATCTAAGTAACTTAGATTACTAAAATTACTTAGATTATATGTAACTAATTACACATAATTAGACCAAGATCCTTCTGATATACTTTCACATGATAACCAAATCAGGTAAAGGAAACTGGTTACATATGCTTTTGCAGAAAGCAATAAAGCCTGACACTTAGTTCTCCAATAATAATAGAACAATCCAAACCAATACAGCTTAATTTCTCTGTCAATGTCAAATTATGGTATTTATGTTTTTCTTATTTAATAGGAAGAACTGGGTCGATGAATTCATCCTACCGTCTATTAGTTCCCATTAAAATGGAAGTAAAGTTAGTTTCAATCTGAACACAATCAAAACTACAATTAACAATAATGATGTATATAAAGGTAAAGATTCCCCTCGCACTTATGTGCTAGTCATTCTATGTGAAGTGGGGTCGTAGGACTCAGGTGGGCTTGTTTATCATGTACCTGGCTCCTTGCTGTGTGACAACAGCCCTGCCCGAGCTGTTGGAGTTGCTGGCTGGGTTGGCAGTTGAAACCCCTAGACTGTTGATCATGGGGGATTTCAATTTGCCATCAACTGGCGTGGCATCCTCGACGGCCCGGGAGTTCGTGGCTTCCATGACGGCCATGGACCTGACTCAATTAGTGGACGGCCCTACCCACATCGGGGGAGGCACTCTAGACCTGATTTTTATCTCTGGCCAGTGGTTGAATGATCTGATTTTAAATGATTTAGTTGTCGAGCCTCTGTCATGGTCAGATCATTCTCTTCTTCATCTGGACTTTCGGACCACTACTCAACACTGCAGGGAAATGGAACCAATGCGTTGGTTCCATCCCAGGCACCTGATGGACCCGGAGAGGCTCCTGACGGAGCTTGGGCCGTTTCCTGAGAATTTGGCCTGCGGCACGGCTGAAGAACTAGTCACGGCCTGGGAACAGGCCGCGGCTGGGGCTTTGGACCGTGTCGTGCCTTTGCGGCCTCTGACCCGGCGTAGGTCTCAACCAGCTCCTTGGTTTTTCGAGGGGCTGAGGGAGATGAAACGCCGGAGAAGACGCCTAGAGAGTGCTTGGAGATCCAGCCGTTCGGAAGCTGACCGGACACTAGTTAGGTCATATAGTAGGACCTACCTAGTGGCATTGAGGGAAGCGAAGCGTCTCTATGTTTCCTCCCTCATTGCGTCGGCAGATAACCGCCCAGCCGCCCTGTTTCGGGTGACCCGCTCTCTCCTTCAACAGGAGGTGCGGGAGGACCCATTACAAGGGCGTGCTGAGGAGTTTAACGGTTATCTTTACGATAAAATCGTTCAGCTTCGGGATGGATTGGATCAAAATTGGGTAGATCCAGGCGAGAAGTTCAAGACTCGTCTTGTTGAGACTGTTTGGGATAGTTTTGACCCTGTGACTCCCGAGGACATGGACAGGTTGCTGGGGAGGTTGAATGCCACCACATGTTTACTGGACCTGTGCCCCTCCTGGTTGGTGCTGGCCACGCAGGAGGTGATACGAGGCTGGCTCCAGGGGATTACAAATGCTTCTTTGTTGGAGGGGGCTTTTCCTACTGCCTTGAAAGAGATGGTGGTGAGACCCCTCCTCAAGAAGCCTTCCCTGGACCCAGCTGTGTTAGGAAATTATCGTCCGGTCTCCAACTTTCGCTTTGTGGCGAAGGTTGTAGAGAGTGCGGTGGCATGTCAATTACTCAAGTACTTGGATGAAGCTGTCTATCTAGACCCATTCCAGTCCAGCTTTCGACCCGGATACAGTACAGAGACGGCTTTGGTCGCGTTGGTTGATGATCTCTGGAGGGCCAGGGACAAGGGTTACTCCTCTGCCCTGGTCCTATTAGACCTCTCAGCGGCTTTCGATACCATCAATCATGGTATCTTGCTGCGCCGGCTGGGGAGTTTGGGAGTGGGAGGCACCGTTTATCGGTGGTTCTCCTCCTATCTCTCTGACCGGTCACAGACGGTGTTGGCAGGGGGGCAGAGATCGACCCTGAGGCACCTCATGTGTGGGGTGCCACAGGGGTCGATTCTCTTGCCTCTTCTGTTCAACATCTATATGAAGCCACTGGGTGAGATCATCAGTGGTTTTGGGGTGAGGTACCAACTGTACGCTGATGATACGCAGCTGTACTTTTCCACCCCAGGCCACCCCAACGAAGCTATTGAAGTACTGTCCCGGTGTCTGGAAGCCGTACGGGTCTGGATGGGGAGGAACAGGCTCAAGCTTAATCCCTCCAAGACGGAGTGGCTGTGGATGCTGGCACCCCGGTACAGTCAGCTGCAGCCGTGGCTGATTGTTGGGGGCGAGTCATTGGCCCCAATGGAAAGGGTGTGCAACTTGGGCATTCTCCTGGATGGGCGGTTGTTGTTTGAAGATCACTTGACAACCGTCTCCAGGAGAGCTTTTTATCAGGTTCGCCTGATTCGCCAATTGCGCCCCTTCCTGGACCGGGATGCCCTATGCACGGTCACTCATGCTCTTGTTACCTCTCGCTTGGATTACTGCAATGCTCTCTACATGGGACTCCCCTTGAAGAGCACCTGGAGGCTCCAGTTAGTCCAGAATGCAGCTGCGCGGGTGATAGAGGGAGCGGTTCGGAGCTCCCATGTAACACTCATCCTGCGCAGACTGCACTGGCTGCCTGTTGTCTTCCGGGTGCGCTTCAAGGTATTGGTTACCACTTTAAAGCGCTCCATGGCTTAGGACCGGGATACTTACGGGACCACCTACTGCCATCTTGTATCTCCCAGCAACCTGTGCATTCTCACAGAGAGGGACTCCTTAGGGTGCCATCAGCCAAGCAATGTCGACTGGCGGCCTCCAGGGGAAGGGCCTTCTCTGTGGGGGCTTCTACCCTGTGGAACAAGCTTCCCCCTGGACTTCGACAAATACCTGACCTTCGGACCTTTCGCCGCGAACTTAAGACTTATCTATTCTGTCTTGCTGGACTGGCTTGAATTTTAATTTTTTAGCTGATTTTATGGGTTTTAATTTTTTATTAATTTTTAGGGTTTGCTTGTATTTTAAAATTGGGCCAAATTTAATAAGTTTTTTAATGTCTGTTTTTAATATTGTATGTGTTGCTGTATTTTATTTTGGCTGTAAACCGCCCTGAGTCCTTCGGGAGAAGGGCGGTATACAAATTAAAATATTATTATTATTACTATTAGGAGGTGGTGCTCATCTCTGTTTAAAGCCAAAGAGCCAGCCCTGTCTGAAGACATCTCCGTGGTCATGTGGCCAGCATGACTAAATGCCAAAGGCAAATGGAACGCTGTTTACCTTCCCACCAAAGGTGGTCCCTATTTTTCTACTTGCATTTTTTACGTGCTTTCAAATTGCTAGGTTGGCAGAAGCTGGAACAAATAACGGGAGCTCACCCCGTTATACGGCACTAGGGATTCAAACCACTGAACTGCCAATCTTTTGACTGACAAGCTCAGCATCTTAGCCACTGAGCCACCGAATCCTTTATGATGTATAAAATATCTCATTTTATCATTTTATCAGCACTGCAAAATATTGATTTTTATGAATTCATTGAGTATGGGGTTGCAATTTCAAGTCTTATGATAAATAGTGCATGCTTCTAGTCTGAATCAAAGGTCAATGGAATTAAACTCATTTGAATTTTGCTACATTTTTGTTATTTTGACTTAATAATGCTGAAAACTCATTTTTTTCAAATTTGTTAATTTTTTTCAAAAATAATTATAACTATTTTGACTTACCTCTCCTTCTCTTGGCCAGGGTCTCCCATTCTGAGTATATTTGCTTTGATTCTGTCGTTTCTTTTGTCCTCCATCAGCAAATTTGCACAGCAAAGGTTCTGTTGGGGCTGTGAAGACAGGAAAACCCAGTGTGTGTTAGCTACCCCGCCAAAGAAAAATTCAGCCATCCTCTACCTAATATGACATCAAATTTTAATGTTAATATTTTTGCCTACCCTCGGCATTTATTGAGATTTTTAGAAACAGCTTTATCAATATAGATATTCCTAACTTTTAGGAAGAGATATAACTTGTAGGAAGAGATATAAAAGAGCATTCTTAAAAAGTGTAGCAAATAATAATTTAAAAAGCTAACCAAAGTACTTTATGCAGAATTGGAAAATTTGTAAAAGGCAAAATTTTATATATTTAAATGCAGTATCTCTTGCAATATATGTAGTATTTATATTTACAAAGGTGAGTATTATGTAGATAATGGCTTTCCCTGTAACACTATGGAACTAAAAATTGGAGTTTAAAGAGGCAGGGTAGAAACAGTAGTGATGCTTTTGAATATTGATGTTAAAAGAGGATTCCTGAGAATAACATGCAAACACATCCAAACAAATAGACCATAAAATAAATCAATCCAGATTTCTCATTTGAGGCCCAAATAACCAGGCTCAAACTATCATAATCAGGTCATTTATAAGAAGATCCTGGCTCCTTGAGAATTCCATAATGCTGAGTAAGGTGAAAGGAAAGAAAAAGAGCATAACCAGCAGTAAAATGGATGAGCAGGAGTACAGTAGTGATGGATACAGTGTTGGAAGATTTGAAGTGCCAGTTTGAGAATTAATCACTACAAGGGTCACTAAGATCTGATGCTGATTTAATGTAGAACAACAACAACAACAACAACAACAACAACAACTTGGTTTATACCTAGGACGCTGGCAGTAACGTGTATCAACCATTAGCACCAGTCAATGGTATTTGTGATGCATTTTTGAATGTTCAGTTGACTGTTTTATGTTTAATGAATGAATGAATGATGATGATGATGATGATACCCCACATCTGGATTAACGCCTGTCTGGAAAACTTTGGAATTAGCAAAAATATTTGTACATTTTTGAAAGCAAATATGCAAAAATGGAAAACAGTTCTAACAGCAAATGGGCAGAATATTGGTGAAGTCGAATCCAATCCAACCTCTCTCGTGTGTGTGTGTGTGTGTGTCTGTGTCTGTGTCTGTGTGTGAGAGAGAGAGACACAGAGAGAGAGAGAGAGAGACAGAGACAGAGAGATAGAGAGACAGAGAGAGAGACAGAGAGATCTGATCCAACCTCGGAGAGTTATAGCAAGGCTGGCAGTGATGTTTTCTCCCTACCTCTCTCTCCCTCTCCCTTTGAGTTCATTTTCTCGCTATCTCACTCCAGCTATCCATGGTGGCCTGTACTGGTTTTGTTGTGACCGAGGCCCAAGTAGATAGTAAGAAACTCAGTCCGTGAAAAACCAAACAAACTTTATTCGAACAGCTGAGAATTATCTCAATCTCAGCATCGTTCAACTCAAATTAAAACAAATGCCTCCCAACACAAATTCCTCAGTTCTCTCGCAAACCTTGTTCCAATTAGGCAAACAGCCAAAGGCCTTTCTTGGCAAATGTTCACAAGTCACAAAAATATAGGCAAGACGTAGACAAAGCAGAAGATGAAGCAGAAGACGAAGCTACCAACGTTGTTTTCGGCAAAGCTCAAACACTGGAGCTGGTCTACTTTAAGCCTTATGGGAGGGGCCAATCATCTCTTGGCCCTACTCCCAAGTTGTCCTTTTTGCTTGAGCTGCTCTTGCCTTCTGGCAGCTCTTCTCATGTGTGCATTAGGAACAGGCTCCTCCTGTTCCTCTTCCTCACTACTATCAGTCTCTGGAGGCTCTGGAGTCCACACCTCACTTCCCGATGGCCCTGGCCTCACTTCCACCTCATTGCTGTCTAACTCCGTTGCCAGCTCCATATGCTGCTGACAAACCACAACAGGTTTGTCCTTCACCCCCCCACCTTGCTTTATTCATCTTTGTTCTTTGCCACTTCTTCTCCTTGCTTGCCGCTGTAATGGAGCAAGAGAATGAGCCACGCACCGATGTAGCAGCCACAAAGTGAGGCAGTGGGGTGGTGGAAGATGAAACAAGGCAGTGGAGGGTGGAAGACAAAACAAGGCAGAGGGTGTGGAGCTGCCCCACATCTCCCATGCTGGCCTACCTGAAGGCCCTTCACCAGGCCACCCATGGCAAATCCTCTCACCTCCCACCCCCCCGGGCAGCCACATCCCTTCACTAACCTGCTTTCCAGCTCCATGCTCCACTGCTGCATTCAGGGCAAGAAAAATAGTCTGTGGGAGTACCGTAAAAAAAAAGTTCAGACCTTCCAACTTTGCAAGATTTTTTTTTTTTGGTGAGAAATTGGAAGGTCTGAACTTTTTTTTTAACCTTAGTCTCACAGACTACTTTTCTTGCCCAGCACTTGTCGATGGAGAACGGAGCTGGAAAGCAGGTTAGTGAAGAGATGTAGCTACTTTGGAGTTGGTCTTTTTACTACTCAGTAAGTGTAAACATGTGTGTGTTTGTGGATGGGTGGGTGGTGGGGAGTGGAGCTCTTCTTGAGTTTTCTCACTGCTTGAAAATGCATAGCAATTGCCGTATCTTTCACTGGCTGGGTTGTGTGTGTGTATTTGCTGACAACCTTCAAATTGCACTCTTCTCCCTTGGGAAGAGCTCCGCTCCCCCCCCCCACACTGTCAACTCACAAAGCATCCCTGACCTGCTCTCGAGTTGCCATAAGCGGGGGGGGATGGGAAACTGATGAAACGGCACTGCAGCCAAAGACAGATGCACATTCCAGATTTATCTCTCTCAAGGCTGTACCCCAGGATTAACCACAGCAGCCAGAGGGAAGTGGTCTCTAGAACCGGTGAAATTTTACCATTGGCAAATGTGATTGATAACACACCCTGGGGGGAGAGGGAAAACAGAGTCATGATTGGGGAGTAAATTACATGAGTCAGAGCTGGCTTCACTTGAAAACATGCTGACATGAAGCTCCTAATAAATAACTGGATTTCTTTTGAAGCTTGGTTCGAGGCTCGTTATTTAATTAGGGCATCTATTGGAACTCTGACACACACACTCACACATGTTTACACTTAGTGGAAAGTGAAAGTGAAAAGACATGCACAGGAATCAAGAGGCTTTCTCTCTCTCTCTCTCTTCTCCCAGTCTCTTCTCCCACCTTTCTGCAAAGGAAACATATGCTACATATTCAATCGGTATATCAAACCATTATTCTTTTTACCAAACGATCCCTTAAACAAAACAGAGTGTATGCTAGGATTGATTATCCCCATCTGCCCCTCTCGCCCGACACCCCAAATCTTTGTTGCAGCACCCCTTTTACTCTCATCCTCAGCATTCCTGGGGAAGTGTCAAGAATTCTCTGGCCTGGCTAACCAGTGGTGGGGCAGGATGCAACAAATTGCTCATCCCACCCATCCTGGCCGTGACTGGATTGCTCTCCTTATTTCCTAGCCACTTTGGTCTCCTTCCTGCCTCCTTCCACTCCTGATACCTATCAAGTATTCACGGGGGGAGAGAAACCAAAACCTGGCTGTAGAATGAGGGCACAGAAGATAAAGGCAACCTCTTTCTTCACTCACTCTTTTGTTCTTCACTTAACCGAATATTTCACCTGGATGGAGAAATGATGGAAACTCAAAGCTTCATGTGCTTGGAAAGAGGACATTGTTGGGCCTAGAAGCCATCTTTTGCATTGGATCTTCAGGCCTGCCACATTTACTACTGTGGGAAACTGGGAGGGGGGATTGTATGGAGCAAGGATGATATAGAATAAAATAGAATTCTTTATTGGCCAATTCTTTATTGGAGGGATTGAGGCTCCGACTCAATCCCTCCAAGACTGAGTGGCTGTGGATGCCGACGTCCCGGTACAGTCAGCTGGTTCCATCGCTGACTGTTGGAGCCGAGTCATTGGCCCCTATGGAGAGGGTCCACAACTTGGGCATTTTCCTGGATGCTCAGCTGTCGTTAGAAGAACATATGACAGCTGTCGCCAGGGAAGCTTTTTATCAGGTGCGCCTGATATGCCAGTTGCGCCCCTTCATAGACCGGGATGCCTTGTCACTCATGCCCTCATCACTTCCCGCCTGGACTACTGTAACACTCTCTACATGGGGCTCCCCTTGAAGGGCACCCGGAGGCTCCAACTGGTCCAGAATGCGGCTGCGCTGATGATAGAGGGAGCTACTCGTGGTTCCCATATAACACTTCTCCTGCGCACTGGTTGCCGGTGGTCTTCCGGGTGCAATTCAAGGTGTTGGTAACCACCTTTAAAGCGCTCCATGGCACAGGACCGGGCTATTTATGGAACCGCCTGCTGCCACCGATAGCCTCCCATCAACCTGTGCGCTCCCTCAGAGAGGGTTTCCTCAGGGTGCCTTCAGCCAAACAATGCCAGCTGGTGACCCCCAGGGGGAGAGCCTTCTCTGTGGGGGCACCCACCCTCTGTAAAGAGCTTCCTCTGGGGTTACGATTACTCCCCGACCTCCAGACCTTCCGACGTGAGCTTAAGACTTTTTTATTCCACCGAGCAGGGTTGGCCTAAAATACTATTGTTTTAAGTACGGTTTTATCATGGTTTTTTGGATAATTTTTAATAGGTACTAGCCAAATTGAATTAGATTTATAATTCTTTATAAATCTATATAATATATATATCTATATATAATTCTATGTAATTGTTTATAAATATTGTTTTTATGTTGGCTGTAAACTGCTCTGAGTCCTTTGGGAGAAGGGCGGTATAGAAATTTAATGTATACTAAATACTAAATACTAAGTGTGATTTGACACACAAGGAATTTGTCTTGGTGCATACGCTCTCAGTGTACATAAAACAAAATATACATTCATCAAGAATCATAAGGTACAACACTTAATGATAGTCATAGGGAAACAGTCAATATAAATCTTAACCATACCAGCAGCAAGGTTACAGTCTTACAATCATAAATGGGAGGAGATGAGTGATAGGAACAATGAGAATATTATTAGTAATGCAGAGTTAGTAATTAATTTAGCAGTCTTAACATGCAACAGATTGAGCGATCGAATTCGTGCCAGGAGCAAGCTGCCCAAGCCAAAGATGTACTACATGACTCCCAAAGAAATGGAGAATCTGAGAAAATACACTGATGCAATGTTAGCGTGGGGCTTCATCCAGCCTGCAAAATTCATGGTGGCTGGCCCAGTGCTATTTAAAGAAAAAAAGATGAAAGGATGAGGCTTTGCACTGATTTTCATGGAATTAATGCCCTGTTTGTGGAGAACATCTACCCCCTCCCCATCATGAAAGACATGCTAAGCCACATAGCCAAAGGCAAGGTGTTCACCAAACTGGACTTGAGAGAAACCTACTGCATCAGTATCAGAGAAGAAGATGAATGGAAAACAACCTTTAACTGTCTGCTTGGCAGCTTCCAATTCAAAGTCGTGCAGTTTGGTCTGTAGGGAGCCCGAGCAGTCTTCATGCAACTAATCAATGAAGTGCTATATGAGCACTTGTACAAAGGGGTTCCAGTTTACCTGCATGACATGCTCATATTCAGTGAAACTCTCGAGCATGTAAAGCTAGTGCGACAAGTACTGAAAAAACTCCTCGCCACAAAGCTTTACATAAAACTGTCAAAATGTGAATTCCATCAAACCTCCCTAGATTACCTAGGCTACCAAATATCCAATGGAAAGGTGGAAATGGACCCAGGAAAAGTGAAAGCAGTGATAGACTGGCCCCCACACACCTGCAAACAGCTTCAAAGCTTCCTGGGGTTTGCAAATTTTTACAGACAATTTATACCAGTGTTAGCAGAAGTCACTCTACTCCTAACAGAACTATTAAAAATGGGGTTTCCTCCTGTGACGCCATAGCCAAGGCAATTGCTCGCCTGGTCAATGGATTGTCAAAAAGCCTTTGAGAAATTAAAATGGCTCTTTGCCAAGGAGCCAATCTTCTAGCATCTGGACCCAGAACAACAGTTCACCATCCAAGCAGATGCCAGTGACATGGCCGTGACAGCCATACTCCTATAAAAGGACCCACAAAAGGACAATTCCTACCTTGTGCCTACGTGTCCAAGAAGCTCACCAACACCGAAAGGATCCATCTGGTGGTGGTGCTGTCTAACCCACATTTTTCTACTTTATCTAGTAGTAGGTTATGGTCTACTTTATCAAATGCTTTACTGAAGTTCAAGTAAATTATATTGACAGCATTCCTATGGTCCACTAATTTTGTCACTTTGTCAAAGAATGCAATAAGATTAATCTGGCATGATCTGTTTTTGACAAACCCATGTTGGCTTTTGGTTATTACTTTGCTTGCTTCTAGGTGTTCAGTGATTCGTTGCTTGATTATCTTTTCCAGAATCTTTCCTGGTATTGAGATTAGGTTGATAGTTTCCTGGATCTGTTTTTTCCCCCCTTTTTTTGAAGATGGGAACTACATCAGCTCTTTTCCAGCCCTCTGGCAGTTCCTCTGTGCTCCAGGATTTTTGAAAGTTATAGTTCAGTGGTTCTGAGATTTCATCTGCCAGTTCCTTCAGAACCCTGAGGTGTAATCCATCCGGTCCTGGTGATTTGAACTCGTCTAGGGTAGACAGATGTTCACTTACCTTTTGTTTCCCTATTTTAACTTGTGTTCCTAATCTGCTTTTTTGTGGTGCTGTTTTTGATAGGTTGATTATTTTTTCCTTTTGTGTAAAGACAGATGCAAGAAATGAGTTAAGTAGATCTGCTTTCTCCATGTTGCTTGTCACCTTCTTGTCACTTTCTCCCAGCAATGGGCCAATTATTTCCTTGACTTTTTTCTTATTTTTAACATGTTGGAAGAAGCTTTTTTTGTTATTTTTTACTTTTGTCGCTAGCCTTTGTTCATTGTGAGCCTTAGCTTTCCTCACTTCATCTTTACAGGCTCGGGCTATTTGCTGGTATTCTGCCTTAGTTATTTGCCCCTCTTTCCACTTTTTATACTTGTCCTTTTTGTCTTTCAATTTGTCAGATAGTTTTTTATGCATCCATGCTGGTTTCTTTTGAGATCTATTATTTTTCTTCCTCATTGGTATTGTGCTAGACTGGGCTTTTATAATCTCACTTTTCAAAATCTCCCAAGCTTCTTGAGTTGTTTTCCCCTTGAGGATTCTCATCCATGGAATCCTTCTCAAGCTCTTGCTGAGTTTATTGAAATTAGCTCACTTGAAGTCCAAGACTCTAGTTTGACTTTGTTCTACTACTTGTGTTTGCATAATGTTGAATTCCAATATTGCGTGATGACTTGCCCCCAAGATTCCTATAGCTTCAACACCTTCTATCATTTCATCTCTGTTAGTGAGAATTAAGTCCAATATGGCTGATCCCCTTGTTCCCTTCTCTACTTTTTGGGAAACAAAGTTGTCTGCTAGGTTTGTTAGGAACCTGAATGGCTGAATTGGGCACCTAATTTCTCCTTGGAGAGCACAGATTTGAGATTCTAGATAGATAATCTGTCCACGTAGACTACTAATTTGTTTACAAAGAGAACAGTACCCAAATTTGAAAAGAGTACTGCGACAGACAGCTGCAAAACAAATATTACATTGAATTATGCTGGTCATTCTGAAATAGAATAAAATCACAATCTCAAGTGGAGTAACACTGAATATATAGTTCAATTTTTGGTTTATAGTTATATGATTCACGCGCCGTTAGGCCCACAGGCTGCTTTTCCTTTGTGCTCACCTTCTTCACTCCCCACTCACAGTCAGCAGCTCCTCCCACTAGCCCCAGCAAAGTGAAAAAGCAATAGAGGCAGTTTCAGTTTTTAGGTCCATTCTTAATAGTGAAAATGATTAACCCAGTGACAGTTCAACTTAACCTTCCCCTGGGATTCCACTTTCTAGGGAAAGTGCATCCTGTTTTCCATTGTAGTTTGCTGAAGACAGACATAGGGTCCAGATTAAGACCACAGGTTAAACCACCTCCCAAACCCATGGTGGTGCAGTTAAAAAGATTTTAGACTCTTAAGTTATATAGAGGTAGGTTGCAATATTTAGTGCATTGGAAAGGGTACTCTTTGTTTGAGGCTACTTGAGTTAAAAGCTGGAATGTGAAATCAGATAGTCTACTAAAACAATTCCATGATATATACCTTGATAAGCCAAAGGGTCTCCGGGGAGGGGGGGAGAGGTGGTTAATATGTTGAATTAACCTCCTCTATTACTCTCATTGCAGGACATGATCTTCTGATGGGGGGGGGTCTGTCAGGCCTGGAAGCCATCTTTTGCATTAGATCTTCAGGCCTGCCACATTTACTGCTGTGGGAAACCGGAAAGGGTGATTGTATGGAGCAAGGTATATAGTCATAATAACATTCCTTTCTCAGAGAGTAACGGACATCTTGCTTTGCACCTGGAGGACTGGAATTGGGAGGCATCTCCAGTTGGGATGATGCTTGATTGGACCATATGATGGACATGTGGGTGCTGGACAGGACTTAGACTTTCCTTTGGGTGGGAAAAACCTGGAAGCCTTCAGATTTGGGTTTTTCCAGATGTACCAAGATGACATCTTTAATAAATTTTGAATTTTGAAGAACTTCAAGCCTCGGAGTCTTCTTTCACTGGAGGTGTCACTTGGAACCTTGACAGATGGTTTAAAATGAAGTGATTAGATCCATTTCAAACTGTCCCCTTTTCAAGCACACAAAGCAGTGTCTCTCTCTGGGTGAAAAGTGTGCAGCAGAGTCAGGCAGAGACAAAAGTGATCCCAACGTGCTGCTCACTCTGTCTCACCATCTCTCAGCTTGCCTGCAGCTACGCCAAACAGGCACCCAAACAGGGGCACTGGGATCGCCTGACTCCCCCATCCCCCAGCTTTTGCCTGCTGCCAGTGCTGCTGTGCAAGCCTCCCGCAAGCCCTCTTTGAGTCAGGAAGGTTCCCAGCATGTCTGGATTGCCTGTCTTCTCTCCCTCGCCTCAGAATTAATGGGCCAAGGGGCTAATGGGCTGCAGCTGTAGTCAGCCCCCATGCTCCCACCACCTCTCATGCTGGCCATGGACATCCCCCTGGGCTTATTTTTGGGGTAGGACGTATATTAGGCAAGGGCTTTTTTCAGGGGTAGGTCTTATTTTCAGGAAAACACGGTATTTAGCATTGCGCTGCACTGCATTATAGATATAGGAATGGATCTATCCATGTGTCTTGAATAAAGTACAGTAGTCCCATGAAAAAGTGTGTATAAGAACAGGTCAAACTGCATTATTTTTATATTCATTTCTTTCTATTTAAACACTTGTAGCTTGCTTACTATGTTTAGATTTCATAGGCACATTCTAATCCACATAGAGAAAAAAAACCTGGATAATGATGATATCCATGAAACTTCTAGGAATTCTATATCAGAAGTACTTCATTTCAGCTTCTAAAAAAAGCAATATGTGCCAACCAAGGTCATTTGACTTCTTCTAATACAATTACGTCATTTTTATCTGAATGTAAAATGATGCCATATTGTTTTACCTAGATTTACTAGCAACATGGAAGAGAAACAAAGTTTGTTGTTGTTGTTAGTTGCGAAGTTGTGTCTGACCCATCGCAACCCCATGGACAATGTTCCTCCAGGCCTTCCTGTCCTCTACCATCCTCTGGAGTCCATTTACGCTCACGCCTACTGCTTCAGTGACTCCAGCCAGCCACCTCATTCTTCTTTGGCCCTCAATCTTTCCCAGCATTAGGCTCTTCTCTAGTGAGTTCTTCCTTCTCATTAGGTGGCCAAAGAATTTTAGTTTCATCTTCAGGATCTGGCCTTCTAAAAAACAGTCAGGGTTGATCTCCTCTAGAACTGACTTGTTTGGTCACCTTGCAGTCCAAGGGACTCGCAGGAGTCTTCTCCAGCACCAGAGTTCGAAGGCCTCAAATCTTTGGCACTCAGCCTTTCTTATGGTCCAACTTTCACAGCCTTACATTGCATCTGGCAAAACCATAGCCTTGACTATGCGCACTTTTGTTGGCAGGGTGATGTCTCTGCTTGTTAGTACGCTGTCTAGATTTGCCATAGCTTTCCTCCCCTTGAGCAAACGTCTTTTAGTTTCTTGGCTGCAGTCCCCATCTGCATTGATCTTGGAGCCCAGGAAAATAAAATCTGTCACTACCTCCATTTCTTCCCCATCTATCTGGCAGGAATTGAGAGGGCCGGATGCCATGATCTTAGTTTTCTTAATGTTGAGTTTCAAGCCAACTTTTGCACTCTCCTCCTTCACCTGCATCAAGAAGCTTTTTAGTTCCTCTTCGCTTTCTGCCATTAGAGTGGTATCATCTGCATATCTGAGGTTGTTGATATTTCTCCTGGCAATCTTAATTCCAACGAAACAAAGTTAAATTTCATCAAGTATACCAGCAGAATGATTTCATGTATTTTAATTTATAGTGGATCACATATGTGTGTTCTGTGTTGTTTTCTGGTTTACCTCTAATGGAAAGAAAATGAGCCTCTAAACAGAGGTGACTACAAGCATTTGTGGCCATCTATTCTATGTCTTAAGCAATCTGTTCTTCTAAGGAAGAAGTTCCTGAAAATCCAAGCATTTTATATTTTAAAAAAAAATCCTACTGTTTTAATCTTAAATCTGTTTTCTCATTATTTTGATATTGATTACATTAGACATTACTATTATTATCCTATCAGATATCATACAGCACTTGAACTGGTAATGCTTGAATTAACACAAAAAATTACTTTTGATTTACCTAATATCAGTTATTTAATATATCCATTTAGAAAAGTTCTCCTGTTAACTGTAACATTGTCATATTTTATTTTTCCCCTTCTCTATGAGTATAGAAACTAATATTTTCTTAGAAGAAAAAGTCAGTACATCTGCTTTAATTTAACAGCAGAAAATAAGCATCTTTATGCATACATTTAATCCCAACCATTTTGTAAATTGATAGAGATATTTCTTGTTTTATTAAAGTACAGTTAGAGGACAAGGTATGGCACCTATGTTTATCGTCTTGAGTTATTTGTAAAAATAATAAAGGGGATACAAATAAATAAAATAATAAAACAATAATAATAATTTGATCCTAGAATAGGACAGAAAGCCAAAAAAATCCCTTTTCTTTCCCCTTTCCTCATTCTACTGACTTAATGGCAAGGATATAATTATATCAGCTCTTCAACTGGAACAATTTCTTACTCTGGCTTAAGGGCTACAAATACCCAAATATATTTCAACATATCTCAATATAATTAGTCCAGTCAGAGACAGAGTAGCCCTAAAAGAAAAACTCTTTCAGCGTCCAGGGTAGATGCACCATCCAACTGTTTTTTTCTTTAAAAAGCTTGGACATTTTATGTAATATTTTAATATGTGTTTTTACAACAATATATTCAAAATATAAATAAATATAAATAAAATAAATAAAACAAAAATATTTATTTATTTATTTATTTTATTTAATAAAATTTTTATACCGCCCTATCTCCCGAAGGACTCAGGACGGTTTACAGCCAGATAAAATAGCACAAGAATAAATACAGGATAAAAACAATATTTAAAAAACTTATTAAATTAGGCCAAATTTAAAATTATAATTAAAATAGTAAAAAAAAACATTTAAAAACTAAAATTTAAAAACTAAAATTCTAGGCCAGTCCTGCGCAAATAAATAGATGTGAATAAATATGAATTTATTTGAAGCAAACTGTAATTTACTGTATTTTTCAGAATGTAAGACACACTGGACTATAAGACACACCTAAATTTACAGGAAGAAAACAAGAAAAAAATAGTTTTTGGCCTCTATGCATCAGATTTTCACCCTCCCCGGCCCCCAGAAGCACTCTGCAGTGCTCTGCACAGCCCATTTTAGCCAAAAATGCACCCATTTTTGCCAAAAATGGGCCCATTTTGGATTCCCAAGCCCTCTGCTTGTCATGTTTTTGCCCTCCCACGCTCCCAGAAGCACTCTGCAGTGCTCTGCATGGTCCATTTTCACCAAAAATGAGCCTGCAGAGTGTTTCTGGGGGCTGGGGAGTACAAAAAGGCGATGTGTGGAGGGCTTGGGAGGCCAAAAATGGGCCTCTTTTTGATGAAAATGGGACATGCAGAGCACTGCAGAATGCTTCTGGGGGACAGGGAGGGTGAAAACATAACACATGGAGGGTTTGGGAGCCAAAAATGCCCATATTTGGTTTATAAAATGCACCAAAATTTTCACCCATTTTTAGGGGGGGAAAAGGTGTGTCTTACACTCTGAAAAATAAGGTATGTTTTTATTTCTGTGATTTTACCACCTCCTCTATCATATAATTTTTGATTTTCACTGCTTAATTTTCACTGCTTCTTCAACCATAAGTTTAATCAGTTCTAATCTCCCAGACAAGTATCATGAGATTTTGATAGTATAATTTGTATAATTCATAGATGACACAGCATTTTTATATTATTTCCAAGAAACCACAATTTGTCTATATAATCACACTGAAACAAGTTTGACTTGTTTCATGATCAGATTATTCAACACATCTTCAACACAGATTATTGTGTGTTGAATTATTCAACACAGATTATTCAACACATTTATATTGATATATTGATCATCAATTGTGTTGTAAATGTTGTACCTTGATGAACATATCTTTTCTTTTATGTACACTGAGAGCATATGCACCAAGACAAATTCCTTGTGTGTCCAATCACACTTGGCCAATAAAAATTCTATTCTATTCTATTCTATTCTATCTTGTAAATGGCTAAGTGCTCTTTTTCACATATTCTTCATTTACAATGCAAGATCCATTCGTAAATTTCTAATGAAGGAACCAAAAAATTACAACACTAAATAGACAATGAAGTCAACTCACATTCTTGACAGAATTCTACCATAGGTAAAAATGAATAAAAGATGAACCATGCATTTTTAGCACATTATCCATTTCAGTTTACACTTTATAATCCCAAAATAAAAAAAATCCTGTTATTACTCACCAGTATTTTCAACCATTAAACCCTTCAATTGTATCTATAAATAGACAAGCTAATATTCTTGGGATCCCAACTGCATTTCTTGTAAGATCGGATAGATAAATATGAAATTTTAAGTAGTGAATTTACTGCTCTTTCAGTTCTTTAACAACTTACACAATGTAAGCCGCCCTGAGTCTTCGGAGAAGGGCGGGATATAAATTAAAAAAACAAACAAACTTCCTTTTATTCCAAAAGATGAT
This sequence comes from Ahaetulla prasina, assembly GCF_028640845.1. NCBI lineage: Eukaryota > Metazoa > Chordata > Lepidosauria > Squamata > Colubridae > Ahaetulla > Ahaetulla prasina. Next base: position 93,161,517 of record NC_080542.1, read on the forward strand.
TATATAACATTTTAGCAAAATTTTATCAATTTCAAAAATAAGACTAATTAGGGGATAATTATTTGGATAGTACTATCTTACCTTCTTTAAAATGAAAGTTGTATAAAAACACTTCCTATTAGACAGTATTTTAAATGACACTAAAAATGGTGTCCACCATTGGATATTTTCCAGGGCAGAAATGAATAAATAATTAAAATTTTCAAGAGAAATTTTCTGATGCTTTCCCATCATAAAGGAAAATAGGAAAAAGCTACAGAAATAGTCAGTGGAGCAATACCAAATGAAAAATAAAAGGATAATAATTTGAAAAATTTTGCCTGTTATTTGCAAAAAATGGGATTATGTTTTGGAAAACAAATTGCAAAGGAGAAATAAATTAAATTACTTGCCAGAACTAACTCAAACGTTTTGAGTTTTGGTTCTAATCAAATTTATGGTGCTGCATGACCATGATAACTATTTAATTTTACACTGAACATAGTTTAAAAAAAACCTTTCTTACATTATTTTTCAAGGCTGCTCCATTTCACATTTTAAACCCTGCAAGATTAAATTCAGCATGGACTGTGAAAACTTTTTTGTTAACAAGAACTCTTTGTATTCTTAAAAAGTTGTGCCTCTAGCTGAAGGACTCATAGTTACCTATCAACAATGCCAACTTTGGGAAATTGCAATCTGTTCAGATGTCTTTCCCAGTATATTTTAAGAAATAATCTGGCATTTTAACAGGTTTCTATTTAAACAAAAACAAATGGGAGAGAACTTCAAAAAATAACCTCTTCAAAACAGATTTTTTCCCTTCTTCCCTGAATTCCCCTGACAAAAATAATGAGTAAGATGACAGGAAACCCAATATTAATTCTGCAAGTTGTAACTAGATGTGCAGAAGGATCTAAATGTAAGGAATAGAGCAGGAATGCAGGACAAATAGGCAATTACTTGGAACAGAAGGAATCTACATGAGTTGCCCATTTCTGCTCTCCAGTCTTGATTCTACAGAAATTATAATCTTTATTTATATATAACTTTTATTTTTTTTATCAATATATAAAATACAAGCACAAATAAAAATAGGATATTAAGGAAAGAAAAAAGAAAAGGGGAAGAAAATATGAGGTATGAGGGAAGAAAAACGCATTGACTTCTGACTATTTTTAGCTCAGTGCAAGATAACATTACAACCTCAACTTTTTACTTTTACACATTGACATGCAACTAGCCATTTCTATAACAACAAATCCATCTAATCAGCAAAACCAAAGTCAAAGTTTCTCTTTTTTTTTTCATGACAAGCACAAAATCTAGAAATAATATCCAAATAAAAAACACAAATATATTCTCCTCTTTGAATAGAACATTGAATAGAATCAATTTAACATTATGGTTTTATCTTCCTTTCTGTTGAAATATGTATTTCCATTTGTGCTTAATAATCTTCATAAATTATCAGCATTCATATTAACAAAATTCATTGTATTCTTTTAGATTCTTTAACCTTAAAAGGAAAAATATTTTTTCATTCACTTTAAAACACTAAGCTTTACGTTTAAAACATTTCTAAAATTAAAACATGCGAATACATCTTTTTTTAACCTCTTTTTACTTTAAAGGACACTTTCAGACCAATCAAATTCACTTCCAGACTAATAAAATTCCAACCAATTAACTCATTAAATTTAAATTTCTCCTTCCAAGTTACTCTCCTAGACTATTTTTTTTCTTTTTGTACACATTCTTTTTAAAGCTCTATATTTTTCTTCAAGCTCATACATCTTTTTCTTTAACTTCTTTTAACAAGGATATTTTCAAATACACTTTCAATAATATTTTACAAACTTTAGGAATTACTTAAGCATTATATATAAAGGAAAAATACATTTTCAAACTTTAGATTAAGACTGTCTTTCAGTTACAAGTATCAAACCAATGAAAATCCATCCTAATTCCAATTGGCTCATTAAGTTTAATTCACTCCTTACAGCTTTTCTTCATAAAATAAAATCTATTTCTTCTTTGGGATGTTTGTCAAGTAGTTATAAGTTTCTATTTTTCTCAAGGATTTTTCAACCTTGTTAATTTCTGTAATGAAATGGTCACAAACTTGTCCTTTTAAAAATTGCAAATTTTCTTGGAGCTCTTTTTTCAACAGTGTTATCATAATAAAATTTGGTGTCAGGTTTATATTCCAAAATCACAGTTGATACCTCTGCACTGTCAACTACTTTACCAAACCTACTTTACCAAACACATATTTGTATATATGAAATAATTTGAATAGACTTTTTAATATCCTTGGAAATTAGCTGTTCAATGAACTGATGAATTTTATTTAAAGATTTTTCAAATTCACTTCTAATAATTTGCTCCTCCATGTTCTTAACTCCCTCTTTAGTCAAAGAGTAGCTTTTTTGTAAGTCACTTAAGAACTGGTGACCAATCAATAACTTTCCAAAAATTGGAAAGTTCTAGTTTTAGCCACCCACAGCAAAGCAGACCAAGGTACAAATTACTAAAAATAATAACCTAGAATCACAAATTTCTGCCCTTATATTTCTCCATCGTTTTTTTTTAAAGATAGTCCTTACTTCTTATTTTAGCTTGCCTTAGCAACCTTCTTTCTTGTGTTTAAGAAAAAGAAATCCCCAAAATGGTGAAGATCTTCAAAAACGAATAAAGTTTAATATGACTAAAATTTAATAAGTTGCACTTTCCTTTGTCCTTTTCCTTCTCTGAGCTGAGAGGGATGTGAAAATGCACTATAATTTGTCATTCCTCATTTTTAATGGCATGACAGAGTTGTCCTTCATCCAAATTGTGAATTAGCTTTGGATAGTAGAGACTGGCATACAAAGAATCCCAAATCTCTTTCAAAAATGCTCTTTTCCCATCCTCTAACCCAGAGATCCCCAACCTTTCTGGCTTTGCAGACCAATGAAAGGAAGAGGAAGAGGGAAGTGGCAGGTGAGCAAGCAAATTGCACAGCTCCATTTGCCCAAGCAGTAGGCACACTCAATGCAAAATAACTGTATTGTTATATGTCACAATTTCTTTGGCATTATTTTAATTTTTTAAAATAATTTTTGGCATCTTTTCTTTAATGAGTCTATTCCACCATTTCTTTGATATTATCAAATAAACATTGAAGAACTAGTAGAATAGAATAATCTACAGTAGAGTTATTCCATATTGAATTGTCCCACAGTTGGTTGGCCACATCCAGCTGTCTCACATCAAGTCAAATTGAGGCAACTTGGCTGTAGCAAGATGAGTTAGTCCAAACCCACACAATGTATCAAACTGTCAACATCATGAGATAAAAAAAAACCCCAAATATAAATTCTGGGACTATAAATAGGAACCAAAATAGCCATAATAATAACAGATTCTGCAAAATTCTGCAAAAATGACTATTTCAGGAAGGTCAAATCCACTCCCATTAGAAATAGAGCTATTCCTGTATAATTTCTATATACTTAAGGAAAGTCAAGGTGTGGCAGGATGTTCCTTTCCTACTTCTACTTTAGTTCAGCATCAAGAGATACAACAAGAGTTTGCAATTCTTGGATTTCATGAAGACAACAAGATATTCTAATCTTTTGATCTGATATCAATGGGTCAAAATATTTTGGCTATGAAAGAATGTTGGAACCTCACAAAATGATTGACGTGCTGAGTATAACAGTAAAAAAGTAATAAAACTTCCATTTTCCAAAAGAGAAATTTATGAGATTGTCCTTTACTATACAACTTCATTATTTCTTTATTTTTATTTATTTATTTATTTTGTCACAATGGTATATATAAGCATAAGCATGAAATAACTATACAACATATAAGCATATATATATATATATGTGTTTTCTGAGGTTTTCGCGGGTGTTTGTATGTAGGTCTTTGCTCCCAGAAGCATGAAGCTGAAGCCTGAAGATGATGAATGAGACTTCGTCGAAACGTCGCCAAGACACTTCCAATTTTATATGGGAGAAAACCCGAATAATCAAAGACCTACATATATATATATAGGCATGAAATAACTATACGAGTTGGATACAATCAAGGGGAACATTAGGACAGGAACGGTAGGCACGTTGGTGCTCTTATTCACGCCCCTTACAGACCTCTTAGGAATGGGGTGAGGTCAACAGTAGATAGTCTTTGGTTAAAGATTTTGGGATTTTGGGAAGAGACCACAGAGTCAGGTAGTGCATTCCAGGCATTAACAACTCTGTTATTGAAGTCATATTTTCTGCAATCAAGATTAGAGCGATTCACATTAAGCTTAAATCTATTGCGTGCTCGTGTATTGTTGAGGCTGAAGCTGAAGTGGTCTTAAACAGGAAAGACATTGTAACAGATGATTTTATGAGTTATACTCAGGTCATGCCGAAGGCAGCAGAGTTCTAAATTTTCTAAATCCAGGATTTCAAGTCTGGTGGCATAAGGTATATTGTTGTAATCAGAGGAGTGGAGAACTCTTCTTGTAAAATATTTCTGGACACGCTCAATTGTATTAATGTCCGAAATGAGGTGTGGGTTCCAGACAGGTGAGCTGTATTCAAAAATTGGTCTAGCAAATGTTTTGCATGCTCTGGTTAGTAGTGTAATATTTCTGGAGAAGAAGCTACGCAAGATTAAATTTACAACTCTTACAACCTTTTTCGCGATGTAGTTGCAGTGGGCTTTGGCACTTAAATCATTTGATATGAAAACTCCAAGGTCTTTAACAGCGTGAGGATCATTTACAAGGTAATGTCCATCAAGTTGTATTTAGTGTTCTGATTCTTTTTTCCAATGTGTAAGACAGAGCATTTGCTGGTTGAGATTTGGAGTTGCCATATTTTTGACCATTCCGACACAAAGTCAAGGTCTTCTTGAAGGGTAGCCGTATTGTTGGTTACAATTTAACTATTTAACAGTGTTAAATAGTTTAACATCATTGGCGAAGAGAACTCAATTACTTATAATATGGTCACAGAGGTCGTTAATGTATGATATGAAGAGTGTTGGTCGTAGAACATTGTTCTGTTTCCCCCACCCAACACTCCCAACAAAAAGTCAGTCAAAGGCCTTCTGCCAACAGTTTATTTATACTTGGCTGGATTCCTTTTGGCACAGAAATGTTCTGGCCACGTCCCCATGTGCCTGCCAAAATCTCTGAAATGGTCTGTTATCGAGATAACAAGAAAATTACAGATAAAGCAACAGTCACTCACAAATAGATTCTTTCATCCATGAAATAGTTTGCCCGCGTGCAATTCCGTCAGGAAGGTCTGCATTTCGGGAACAGGAGAGTACAGTGGTGCCAGAGGGAAGAGCCGCAGATGGTACCCCATGTTGGCAAGGAACGGGGTCATCTGGGTGGAGGTGTGCTGGGAGTTGTTAAAGGCAAACTCCACCAGGGACAGGTAATCGGCCCAGTTGTCCTGCTGCTGGTTGACGAAGCAATGGAGATACTACTCCAGGATACCGATGATCTCCTCTGTACCCCCGTCGGTCTCCGGATGGTGTGATGATGACAGACACACCTGCACCTCCAACGCGGCCATCAGGCTCTTCCAGAAGCGAGCTGTGAACTGAACTCCACAGTCCGAAACCACCCTGTCTGGCAGACCATGGAGACGGAAGATGTGCTGCAGGAAGAGATGGGCTGTCTTGGCAGCTGTAGGCAGCCTGCGGCATGGGATGAAGTGTGCCATCTTGGTGAGCATGTCTACCATCACCAGCACCGTGGTGAACCCAGAGGACGGCTGCAGATCTGTCAGGAAGTCCATGGAGATCGCCCCTAGGGTCTGTCGGGTGTCGGCAAGGGCTGGAGGAGCCCGGGAGGGCCCCCCGTGGCGGCCTTGGCTTGCCGGTATGGCACACAGGACGTCATGTACGCATGTACATCATGCCGCACTCGGGGCCACCAAAAGGTCCGTGTCACCAGGTGGAGGGTCTTGAAGAACCCAAAATGTCCTGCTGCAGGGTTGTCATGGTACTGGGTCATGATGAGGGGTCGGAGTGGTCCTGTGGGCACGTATAATCGCCCCCGAAACTTGAGTAAGTCCTCCTCCAAGGTCCAAGGAGATGCGGGGCCCACCTCCGCTCTCCTTTGCTGCGACCAGGCGTCCTGGCGCTGCGCCTCTTGCACCTGGGCCCGCAAGTCCACCGGTTCCCATGCTGCGGCCAAGGCTTCTGCTGGCAGCACCGTTCGTGGAGGAAGGAGGTCCTTGGCGCAGAGGTACTCCAGCTTGCGGGACAGGGCGTCTGCCCTCCGGTTGTGACCGCTGGGAATGTAGGTTACACGGAAGTTGAACCAGGCAAAAAACAATGACCACCAGATCTGCCGCTGGTTCAACTTTCGAACTGTGGTGAGGTGCTCAAGATTCCGATGGTCCGTTTGGACCTCCAACTGATGTCAGGCCCCATCCAGATGGTTCACCAAGCCTCCAATGGAGCCTTGATAGCCAGCAACTCCTTTTCTCAGATGGTGTAGTTGCGCTCGGAAGGATTGGATTTCTTGGAGTAGTAAGTGCAGGGAAAAAGTGTGCCGCCATTCGCCGGAGCCTGTAGCACCACCGCTCCAAGAGCCACATTGGACGCATCCGTCTCCAACACGAAAGGCCGGAGCAGGTCGGGATGCCTCAGGACGGGTTCTGTGACAAAGGCTTTCTTGAGGGCTGTGAATGCTTCTTGCTGCAGGGGACCCCACTGGAACGGGACCTTCTTCCTGAGGAGCTGGGTAAGTGGAGCCGTCAGCGTGGCGAAGCCCGGGATGAAGGTTCGGTAGTAGTTGGTGAAACTTAGAAGGCACTGAACATCTTTCACCCGACGAGGGGCTTCCCAGCTACACAAAGCCTCTACTTTGCGGGGTCCATGGCTATACCCTCGGGCGAGATGCTATGCCCGAGGAACTCTATGGAAGTCCGGAAGAAGACGCATTTCTCCAGCTTCGCATTGAGTTGGTGCTCCCGCAAGCATTGCAGAACCAGAAGGATGTGCCGAAGGTGGCTTTCCCTGGACCGGGAGTAAATCAGGATGTCATTCTGGTAGATTCAACATGTCTCAGAACACGTTGTTCATGAAGTGCTGGAAGACGGCGGGGGTGTTGGTCAACCCAAACAACATGACGATGTATTTGTAGTGTCCGTATCGAGTGCCGAATGCTGTCTTAAATTCGTCTCCCTCTCACATCTGGACCAGGTTATAGGCCCCCCGGAGATCGAGCTTGGTGAAGATCGTGGCATCCCGCAACCTCTCCAGCAGCTCCAGGATGAGCGGCAGGGGGTAGCGATTCCGCACCATAATGGCGTTTAGCCAGCGGTAATCGCAGCACAGGCACAAATCCCCCATCTTCTTCTTCTCAAAGAGGACTGGGGCCGAGAGAGGGGACTTTGAAGGCTGGATGAACCCTTGGGCCAGGTTTTTGTCTAGGAAGTCCCTGAGGGCAGCCAACTCAGGCTCCGACATGGAATACAGCCATCCCACAGGCAGCAGTGCGTTGGGCAGAAGGTCCACGGGGCAATCATAGGGCTGATGTGGGGATAATTGGTTTAGCTTCTCGCTAAACACGTTGGCGAAGTCCATCAGCTCAGGAGGCAAGGAGATGGCAGGGGTGGGGACATCCTGGCCGGCAAAGGTGTGGCGGATGTGGTCGATGTTATGCAGACCTGGGAAAGAGATGGCGTTCCAGGACCAGGACACCTGAGGATCATACGTCTGAAGCCAGGCCAACCCAAGGACCAAAGGAAAATGAAGGTCCACTATGACATAAAACTGGATCGCCTCCTCATGGTCCCCAATGGCCAGGTGCAAAGGCTGGGTGGCAAATTTAATGGGGCCGGACACCAGTTCTTGCCCATCAATTGTCACTACCCACATCAGAGGGTCCACCGGAACTATGGGGACCACAAACTGGATCACAAAGGCCTGGTCCATAAAGTTTGTTGTGGCCCCTGAGTCCACCAGCGAATGCACCTGGAGCCCGTCCGACCGGTTCCCCAACCACACCCATGTGTCCAGAATCGGATGCCGAGGGGGCCCAGAGTCTATTTCTGCAACGTCCAGTGGGGGCTTGGTACGTGCCCGACCTAGGGTTTCCCCGAGCTCAGGCCTGCTCCGTTTTCTAATTGGTCATGCCGTGATTCGGGAACCGGTGTGCGCGCCCCACTTCGCTTTCTGGGGCAAGAAGCGGCAAAGTGGCCGAGCTCCCTGCAATACAGGCACAATCCCCCTTGGTGCTTCCGGTTTTGCTCCTGGGCCGTCAGGCGAGGTCTGGCCACTCTCAACTCCATGGGCTCCTCTGCAGTGGTTACAAAACGCGGGGCAACCTGAGGCGCTGGTGGCGCAGGAAGTGGGGGTGCAGATGTTGACGGCGGGTCATGGGGATGCGACGGGATGGTCACCGTTGCAGACGGCACTAAGGCGGAGACAAAGGGGCACCAAGTCGTTGAGGGTCCACAGCACCTCCACCCAGGCCAGCTCATCCTGCAGCTCCTGTGAGAGGCCCTCCTGGAATGTGTCCACCAGCGCTGCGTCATTCTAGTCAGAGTCCTGGCGCAAAAGAGGAAATTCGGAAAAGACTCCTGCAGGGGGTGCTTTCCTTGATGGAGTTTCCTAAGGCACCTGGTTGCTGTCAGAGTCCGAACGGGGTCCTTGTACATGATGCGCAGGTGTTGCCAAAAACACTGGTGGTCTGCAGGTGGTCTGCAGCAAGAGGGGCGAGGCCCATCGGGCAGCTGAGCCGGAAAGAAGGTTAATCATAAAGGCCACCATAGCCCGGTTGTCTGGGAAATCCTCTGGCCGCATAGCCATGTAGAGCTGGCACTGTCCCAAGAAGGTCGGGAACATCTCAGGCTGCCCAGAAAACTTATCTGGCACGGTTATCGGGCACTTGCGACGAGGAGAAGGAGTGGGAGGATGGGGGGGGTGCTGCAGGCACATTCCCGGCAGCAAGTTGGCCTGCCAAATGAGCTACTTGCTGCTGTAGCTGTTGATTAGCCACTTGTAGCTGCTGCAACTGCTGCTGTACCTGCTGCTGGTCCATCTTTGGTGGAAGATGGTTTAGTCAGGGTGTTGGACAAAATGTTCTGTTGTCCCAACAAAATGTCCCAACAAAAATTCAGTCAAAGGCCTTCTGCCAACAGTTTATTTACACTTGGCTGGATTCCTTTTGGCACAGAAATTGTTGTGTCTTGCCCGCTCTCACTGCAGCCGGGGTCTGCTTATCTGCTTCCGAACGCTGAAGAATGTCCTCCCGGCCCCAGCCCTGGCTCCATCCCCAGACAGGCTGAGGAGGGGGCATCTCCCGGCCCCAGCCCTGGCTCCATGCCCAGGCAAACGGAGCAGCTAGACCCCTCCCCCTCCTCCACAGCATGTGAGCCTGAGGAAAGTTTACTTCCAACAGCTGCTGATTGGAGTGACCCTCGCATCAGAAGATTGGATAGGCGGAGGCAACAGAAGGAAGGGAGGGGCAGGCCTTAATGAGTGCTGAGTCATGGAGCCACACCCCATGGCCTATATAAAGGATCTGCTTTCTGGCAGTCTCTGAGTCAGGCAAAGTCGAACTTATCTTGCTGAAGTCACTTTTTGGTCTCCTGCCTGCTCTGAGGACTTTGCTAGGACTTTGGGCAGAGCTGCAGAGGCAAGCCTGATTCGGATTTCCCTGACCCGGCCGTCAGCGGAGGAGTGGGACACGACATCTTGCCTGACTCCCCACACACATCTACAAGATGGATCAGTAACAGCTGGCGCAGATTGTGCAGCAGCTACAAGCAGATAACCAGCAACTGCAACAGCAAGTCGCCCAGCTGACTGCTCAACTGGCTGCTGGGAATGCCCAGCAGTCCAACCTCCTCCTCCTCCTCCTCCTCAGCGCCACAGCCTGGTACCAGTGCCAGAGAAGTTCTCAGGACGGATGGAGATGTTCCCGGCCTTCATGGCCCAGTGCCAGACCTACATGGCAATGCGGCCGGGGGACTTTCCAGATGACCGGGCCAGGGTGGCCTTCGTGATGAACCTGTTGTCTGGCCAGGCTGCACAGTGGGCCACGCCTTTGGTGCTCAGGGACAGCCCCTTGCTGGCGGACTACCAGGGGTTCTGGGGGCAACTGCACCTAATGTATGAAGACCCCGTGCGGGCCCAGATGGCTGCCTGGCGCCTCGGAGAGATCCAACAAGGGCCCCGCCCCCTCCGGGGGTACATCGCGGAATTCCGGTTGCTGTGCCATGATTCGGACTGGAACGACACGGCACTAGCGGACGCGTTCAAGAGGGGCCTTTCGGAAGAGCTCCAGGACGAGCTCGCTCGGGTGGAGGCGCCCGGACCCTCGTTGACCTGGTGCCCCTCTGCCTGCGCCTCGACACCCGTCTCCAGCAACGCCCGTCCTGTCGCTGCCAGCAACCGTCAAAGACCGTCGCCCTCCCTCGACCCGTGCCAACCCCGTCCCGTGCCGCCCCGTGCTTCGTGGCCGCCGCCGAGGAGCCCATGATGTTAGGAGCGGCCAGGCCTCGCCTGACGGCCCAGGAGCGGAGCCAGAGGCGCCAAGGGGGGCTATGCTTGTACTGTGGGGAGCCCGGCCATTTCGCCGCCGCATGCCCCAGGAAGCGTGGCGGAGCACGTACGCCCGTCCCCGAATCCCAGCCTGGCCAGTCAGGAAATGGGGCAGGCCTGGCCCAGGGGAAACCCTAGGCCGGGCACGGACCAAGCCCCCGCCAGACATGGCCGACGTGGACCCCGGGCCCCCTTGGCACCTGATTTTGGACACCTGGGTGTGGGTGGGTGACCAGCCAGAAGCGATCCCGGCGCACGCGCTGGTGGATTCGGGGGCCACCACGAACTTTATGGACCGGGCCTTCGTGGACCATTTTGGTGTCTCCTTGGTTCCGGTAGACCCTCCGATGAGCGTCGAGACCATCGACGGGAGGGAGCTGGTGGCCGGACCCATTAACTTCGCCACGCAGCCCTTGCGCCTCGCCATCGGGGACCACGAGGAGGCGATTCGCTTCTACGTGACGGCGGACCTCCACTTCCCAGTGATCCTCGGACTGGACTGGCTGCGGACTCACGACCCTCAGGTGGCCTGGTCGCGGAACGCCATCTCGTTTCCCAGCCTGCAGTGTGTCGATCACATCCGCCACACCTGCGCCGGCCAGGACGTCTTCACCCCGGCCGTCGCCGTGCCCCCTGAGCTGCGGGACTTCGCTGACGTCTTCAGCGAAAAGGAGGCGGCCCCCTTATCCCCGCACCGGCCCTACCAGTGCCCCGTGGACTTGCAACCCGGCGCCCCGCTGCCAACGGGACGCCTGCATTCCATGTCCGAGCCCGAGTTGGCCGCCCTCAGGGACTTTTTGCACAAAAATCTGGCCCGAGGGTTCATCCGGCCTTCCATGTCCCCTCTGTCGGCCCCGGTCCTCTTTGTGAAAAAGAAGACGGGGGATTTGTGCCTGTGTTGCGACTACCGCCGGCTGAACGCCATCACGGTGCGGAATCGCTACCCCCTGCCGCTCATCCCGGAGCTGATGGACCTGCGTGGGAGGCCTCCATCTTTACCAGCTCGACCTCCGGGGGGCCTACAACTTGTGCGGATACGTGAAGGGGACGAGTGGAAGACGGCGTTCGGTATCCGGTACGGACACTACGAGTACCAGGCTGACCAACGCCCCCGCTGTCTTCCAACATTTTATGAACGATGTGTTCCGGGACATGTTGGATCGGTTCGTGGTGATCTACCTGAACGACATCCTGGTCTAGTCCCGGTCCAGGGAAAGTCACCTCCAGCACCTCCACCTGGTCCTGCAGCGCCTGCGGGAGCACCAGCTCTACGCCAAGCTGGAGAAGTGCTTTTTCCTCCGGTCGTCCATCGAGTTCCTCAGGCACATCCTCTCACCCGAGGGGATCGCCATGGACCCGCGCAAGGTGGAGGCCCTGAGCAGCTGGGAAGCCCCGCGTCGGGTGAAGGATGTCCAGCGGCTGCTGGGCTTCGCCAATTACTATCGGACCTTCATCCCGGGCTTCGCCACGCTGACGGCTCCGCTCACCCAGCTCCTCCAGAAGAAGGTCCCATTCCGGTGGGGTCCCCCGCAGGAGGAAGCCTTCACGGGCCTCAAGAAGGCTTTCATCACGGAGCCCATCCTGCGACATCCCGACCCGCACCGGCCTTTCGTGGTGGAGACAGACGCCTCCAACGTCGCCCTTGGATTGGTGCTGCTACAGGCCCCGGCGGATGGCGGCACTCTTTTTCCCTGCACATACTACTCGCGGAAGCTCAACCCTTCCGAGCGCAACTATACCATCTGGGAAAAGGAGTTGCTGGCTATCAAGGCCGCGTTCGAGGCATGGCGGCACCACCTGGAGGGGGCCCGGCATCAGGTGGAGGTCCGAACGGACCATCGGAACCTCGAACATCTCACCACGGTTCGGAATTTGAACCAGCGGCAGATCCGGTGGTCGCTGTTCTTTGCCCGGTTCAACTTCCGCGTCACCTATATCCCCAGCGGCCACAACCGGAGGGCGGATGCCCTGTCCCGTAAGCCAGAGTACCTGAGCGCCCAAGACCCTCTACCTCCACGGACCGTACTGCTGGCGGAAGCCTTGGCCGCCGCCCGGGAACCGGTAGACTTACGGGCCCGGTGCGAGAGGCGCAGCGCCAAGACGCCTGGTCTGAGCAGCAGTGAGCGGAGGCGGGCCCCACGTCTCCGTGGACATTGGAAGACGACGTACTCAAGTTCCGGGGGCAGTTGTATGTGCCCACAGGACCGCTCCGGTCCCTTGTCCTGGCCCAGTGCCACAACAACCCTGCCGCGGGCCATTTTGGGTTTTTCAAGACTCTCAACCTTCTGGTGACCCCGGGTGCGGCATTATGTCCATGCCTATGTGACGTCCTGCATGCCGTGCCGGCAAGCCAAGGCCGCCACGAGGGCCGCTCCCGGTCTCCTCCAGCCCTTGCCGACTCCTGACAGACCCTGGGGGGCAATTTCCATGGACTTCCTGACGGACCTGCCACCGTCCTCGGGGTTCACCACAGTGCTGGTGGTGGTGGACATGCTCACCAAGATGGCACACTTCATCCCGTGCCACGGGCTGCCCACCGCCACCAAGATGGCCCGTCTCTTCTTGCAGCACGTCTTCCGCCTCCACGGTCTGCCGGACAGGGTGGTGTCGGACCGTGGGGTGCAGTTCACGGCTCGCTTTTGGAAAAGCCTGATGGCCGCATTGGAGGTGCAGGTGTGCCTGTCGTCGGCGCGCCATCCGGAGACCGACGGCGGGACGGAGAAGGTCATCGGCATCCTGGAACAGTACCTCCGGTGCTTCGTGAACCAACAGCAGGACAACTGGGCCGATTACCTGTCCCTGGCGGAGTTCGCATTCAACAACTCCCAACACACCTCCACCCAGACCACCCCGTTCCTGGCCAACTTGGGGTACCATCCGCGGCTCTTCCCTCTGGCGCTCCCGGACTCCCCGGTTCCCAAGACACAGTCCTTTCTCTCCGAGTTGCACGCGGTCCAACAGATGGTGCGTCGGCAGCCGAATCGGGCGAAGGAGGACTACAAGCGGGTCGCCGATCGTTCCCGACGGGCAACACCCCCGCTGGTGGTCGGAGACCGCGTGTGGCTCTCCACAAAGCATCTCCCGTCCGACCGGCCGGCGAGGAAACTGGACCACCGGTTCATCGGTCCGTTCCCCGTCGAGGCGGTCATCAATCCGGTGGCCTACCGGCTGACCCTGCCGTGTTCCATGCGGATCCATCCCGTCTTCCACCAGTCCTTGCTGGTCCCTGAGGCCCCGCCGTGTCCCCTCCGGCGCCTCCCAGAGCTGTCGACGAGGACGGGGCAGAGGAGTACGAGGTGCACAGCATACGCGACTCCCGCTGGCTGAAGGGGCGCTTCCAATACCTGGTTGCATGGCAGGGGTACGGGACCGAGTTAACCTGGGTCGACGCCTCCGACGTCCACGCCCCGGACCTGGTGCGGGCCTTCCACGAGCAGAACCCGGCCCGACCGCATCCCGATCGTCAGCCCCGGGGGAAGGGCCCTGTGGTGAGGGATAGTGTTGTGTCTTACCCGCTCTCACCGCAGCCGGGGCCTGCTTATCTGCTTCTGAACGCTAAAGAATGTCCTCCCGGCCCCAGCCCTGGCTCCATGCCCAGACAGGCTGAGGAGGGGGCATCTCCCGGCCCCAGCCCTGGCTCCATGCCCAAACAGGCTGCAGAGGAGGGATCACCCCCCGGCCCCAGCCCTGGCTCCATGCCCAGGCAAACGGAGCAGCTAAACCCCTCCCCCTCCTCCACAGCATGTGAGCCTGAGGAAAGTTTATTTCCAACAGCTGCTGATTGGAGTGACCCTCGCATCAGAAGATTGGATAGGCGGAGGCAACAGAAGGAAGGGAGGGGCAGGCCTTAATGAGTGCTGAGTCATGGAGCCACACCCCATGGCCTATATAAAGGATCTGCTTTCTGGCAGTCTCTGAGTCAGGCAAAGTCGAACTTATCTTGCTGAAGTCACTTTTTGGTCCCCTGCCTGCTCTGAGGACTTTGCTAGGACTTTGGGCAGAGCTTCAGAGGCAAGCCTGATTCGGATTTCCCTGACCCGGCCGTCAGCGGAGGAGTGGAACACGACAAAAATGTTCTGGCCACGTCTCCCCATGCACCTGCCAAAATCTCTGAAACGGTCTGTTATCGAGATAACTAGAAAATTACAGATAAAGCAAGAGTCACTCACAAATAGATTCTTTCATCCATGAAACAGTTTGCCCGCGCAAATTTGCAGCTTTGTCCAACACAAAAAGCAAAGAAGCTCCTCCTCCTGCTTTTATCCCCTGTGGGTGTTGCTCCGTGACTCATCATTCCCTGGGCCTGCCCCAATGTTTCCTCTGCTGTGCGTGCCGGTCACATCTTCGCAGTCTCACATCAAGCCAAGATTGGTCTTGGGGCATTGCCAAATCAGAAGAAGGCACGGGGGAATCAGGCCTTGTCAGCCCCTCCTCCTGGGTCGGTGCCAGGGAGGAAGAGGGCCCATCCAGCTCCTCTTCCTCACTCTCTGAATCATCCTCCTCCAGGAGTCTGAGTCCAGGGACCTCGGTCACAACAAACACTGTGTTCTGTTTCCCAATACTCCCAGCAAAGAGTCCGTCAGAGGCCTTCCTTTTTTCCTTTTATTTACATAGATACATGTCCTGGCCACGTCTACCCACGGGCCTGCCAAGTTTCTGGAGATAACGAGGAAATTATAGATAAGGCCAGAATTACTCACGAATATATTCTTCCTCCATGAAACAGTTAGCTCGCCAAATTCATTGCTTTGTCCAAGACAAAAACCAGGAAGTCCCGCCTCCTATTTATAGTCTCTGCAGATGTCACTGCATGACAATTATGACTTGGCTTTGTCCCAACTCTTCCGCTGCTGCGCACGATCAAGTCTTCGTAATCTTCAGGCCTCCAAAACTGTTCTTGGGCGTTGCCAAATCAGAAGAAGGCCGGGAGAATCAGGCCGTGCGGCCCTCCTCCTCCCTTTGAGTGGGTGCCAGGGAGGAGAGGGCTCAAGAGAAGCAGGGCTTGCCAGGTCTTCTCCTCATTTTCTGAATCATCCGAGTCCAGGAGTCTGGGTCCAGGAACCTGGGTCACAACACTATCCTCACCGCAGCCGGGGCCTGCTTATCTGCTTCTGAACGCTAAAGAATGTCCTCCCGGCCCCAGCCCTGGCTCCATGCCCAGACAGGCTGAGGAGGGGGCATCTCCCGGCCCCAGCCCTGGCTCCATGCCCAAACAGGCTGCAGAGGAGGGATCACCCCCCGGCCCCAGCCCTGGCTCCATGCCCAGGCAAACGGAGCAGCTAAACCCCTCCCCCTCCTCCACAGCATGTGAGCCTGAGGAAAGTTTATTTCCAACAGCTGCTGATTGGAGTGACCCTCGCATCAGAAGATTGGATAGGCGGAGGCAACAGAAGGAAGGGAGGGGCAGGCCTTAATGAGTGCTGAGTCATGGAGCCACACCCCATGGCCTATATAAAGGATCTGCTTTCTGGCAGTCTCTGAGTCAGGCAAAGTCGAACTTATCTTGCTGAAGTCACTTTTTGGTCCCCTGCCTGCTCTGAGGACTTTGCTAGGACTTTGGGCAGAGCTTCAGAGGCAAGCCTGATTCGGATTTCCCTGACCCGGCCGTCAGCGGAGGAGTGGAACACGACAAAAATGTTCTGGCCACGTCTCCCCATGCACCTGCCAAAATCTCTGAAACGGTCTGTTATCGAGATAACTAGAAAATTACAGATAAAGCAAGAGTCACTCACAAATAGATTCTTTCATCCATGAAACAGTTTGCCCGCGCAAATTTGCAGCTTTGTCCAACACAAAAAGCAAAGAAGCTCCTCCTCCTGCTTTTATCCCCTGTGGGTGTTGCTCCGTGACTCATCATTCCCTGGGCCTGCCCCAATGTTTCCTCTGCTGTGCGTGCCGGTCACATCTTCGCAGTCTCACATCAAGCCAAGATTGGTCTTGGGGCATTGCCAAATCAGAAGAAGGCACGGGGGAATCAGGCCTTGTCAGCCCCTCCTCCTGGGTCGGTGCCAGGGAGGAAGAGGGCCCAGGGGAAGCAAGCCTTTCCAGCTCCTCTTCCTCACTCTCTGAATCATCCTCCTCCAGGAGTCTGAGTCCAGGGACCTCGGTCACAACAAACACTGTGTTCTGTTTCCCTTCCCCCAATACTCCCAGCAAAGAGTCCGTCAGAGGCCTTCCTTTTTTTCCCTTTTATTTACATAGATACATGTCCTGGCCACGTCTACCCACGGGCCTGCCAAGTTTCTGGAGTTAACGAGGAAATTATAGATAAGGCCAGAATTACTCACGAATATTTTCTTCCCTCCATGAAACAGTTAGCTCGCGCCAAATTCATTGCTTTGTCCAAGACAAAAAACCAGGAAGTCCCGCCTCCTATTTATAGTCTCTGCAGATGTCACTGCATGACAATTATGACTTGGCTTTGTCCCAACTCTTCCGCTGCTGCGCACGTCGATCAAGTCTTCGTAATCTTGCGTCACTCCAAAACTGTTCTTGGGGCGTTGCCAAATCAGAAGAAGGCCCGGGAGAATCAGGCCGTGCCGGCCCCTCCTCCTCCCTTTGAGTGGGTGCCAGGGAGGGAGAGGGCTCAAGAGAAGCAGGGCTTGCCAGGTCTTCTCCCTCATTTTCTGAATCATCCGAGTCCAGGAGTCTGGGTCCAGGAACCTGGGTCACAACACTATCCCTCACCGCAGGGCCCTTCCCCCGGGGCTGACGATCGGGATGCGGTCGGGCTGGGTTCTGCTCATGGAAGGCCTGCACCAGGTCAGGGGCATGAACGTCGGAGGAATCTACCCAGGAGAAATCAGTCCCGTATCCCTTCCACGCGATCAAATATTGGAAACGACCCTTTAGCCAGCGAGTGTCTCGTACGCTGTGGACTTCGTATTCCTCCGACCCGTCCTCAGCGACAGTGACGGGTGCTGTTGGGCACCGAAGGGGACTCGGTGTGGCCTCAGGAACCAGAAGGGACCGGTGAAAAACGGGGTGGATCCGCATGGATCGTGGCAGGGTCAGTCGGTAGGCTACCGGGTTGATGACTGCCTCGACAGGGAACGGGCCGATGAATCGGTGGTCCAACTTCTTTACCGGGCGGTCGGACGGGAGGTGTTTGGTGCAGAGCCACACCCGGTCTCCAACTGCCAGCGGGGGCGTTGCCCGTCGGGAGCGGTCGGTGGACTGTTTGTAGTCCTCCTTTGCCCGATTCAGCTGCTGACGTACCAACTGTTGGACCGCATGCAATTCTGTCAGGAAGGTCTGCGTTTCGGGAACAGGAGAGTCCGGTGGTGCCAGAGGGAAGAGCCGCGGATGGTACCCCACATTGGCAAAGAACGGGGTCATCTGAGTAGAGGTGTGCTGAGAGTTGTTAAAAGCAAACTCCGCCAGGGACAGGTAGTCGGCCCAGTTGTCCTGTTGCTGGTTGATGAAGCAACGGAGATACTGTTCCAGTATACCGATGACCTTCTCTGTACCCCCGTTGGTCTCCGGATGGTGCGATGACGACAGACATACCTGCACCTCCAACGCGGCCATCAGGCTCTTCCAGAAGCGGGCTGTGAACTGAACTCCGCGGTCCGAAACCACCCTGTCCGGTAGACCATGGAGGCGGAAGATGTGCTGCAGAAAGAGACGGGCGTTTTGCGGCTGTGGGCAGTCCGCGGCATGGGATGAAGTGTGCCATCTTGGTGAGCATGTCCACCACCACCAGCACCGTGGTGAACCCAGAGGACGGCGGCAGGTCTGTCAGGAAATCCATAGAGATCGCCCCCCAGGGTCTGTCGGGTGTCGGCAAGGGCTGGAGGAGCCCGGGAGGGGCCCCCGTGGCGGTCTTGGCTTGCCGGCACAGTACGCAGGATGTCACGTAGGCATGTATATCATGCCGCACTCGGGGCCACCAAAAGGTCCGTGTCACCAGGTGGAGGGTCTTGAAGAACCCAAAATGTCCTGCTGCAGGGTTGTCGTGGCACTGGGTCATGACGAGGGCTCGGAGTGGTCCTGTGGGCACATATAATCGCTCCCGAAACTTGAGTAAGTCCTCCTCCAAGGTCCAAGGAGACATGGGGCCCACCTCCGCTCTCCTTTGCTGCGACCAGGCGTCCTGGCGCTGCGCCTCTCGCACCTGGGCCCGCAAGTCCACTGGCTCCCGTGCTGCGGCCAAGGCTTCTGCCGCAGCACTGTCCGTGGAGGAAGGGGTCCTTGGCGCAGAGGTACTCTGGCTTGGACAGGGCATCCGCCCTCCGGTTGTGACCGCTGGGAATGTAGGTCACGCGGAAGTTGAACCGGGCAAAAAACAACGACCACCGGATCTGCCGCTGGTTCAACTTCCGAGCTGTGGTGAGGTGCTCGAGATTCCGATGGTCCGTTCGGACCTCCACCTGATGTCGGGCCCCCTCCAGATGGTGTCGCCAAGCCTCGAATGCAGCCTTGATAGCCAGCAACTCTTTTTCCCAGATAGTGTAGTTGCGCTCGGAAGGGTTGAGTTTCCGGGAGTAGTAAGCGCAGGGAAAAAGTGTGCCGCCATTCGTCGGAGCCTGTAGCAGCACCGCTCCCAGAGCCACATTGGACGCGTCCGTTTCCACCACAAAAGGCCGGAGCGGGTCGGGATGCCTCAGGACGGGTTCCGTGACGAAGGCTTTCTTGAGGGCTGTGAATGCTTCTTGCTGCGGGGGACCCCACCGGAATGCAACCTTCTTCCTGAGGAGCTGGGTAAGTGGAGCTGTCAGTGTGGCGAAGCCCGGGATGAAGGTCCGGTAGTAGTTGGCGAAGCCCAGTAGGCGCTGAACATCCTTCACCCGACGAGGGGCTTCCCAGCTACACAAAGCTTCTACTTTACATGGGTCCATGGCTATGCCCTCGGGCGAGATGATATGTCCGAGGAATTCTATGGAAGTCCGGAAGAAGACGCATTTCTCCAGCTTCGCATTGAGTTGTTGCTCCAAGCGTTGCAGAACCAGACTGACGTGTCGAAGGTGGCTTTCCTGGACCGAGTAAATCAGGATGTCGCCGAGGTAGATAACCACGAACCGATCCAACATGTCTCGGAACACGCTGCTCATGAAGTGCTGAAAACGGCGGGAGCATTGGTCAACCCAAATGGCATGACAGTGTATTCGTAGTGTCCGTATCGGTGCGAATGCCGTCTTCCATTCGTCTCCTTCTCGTATCCGCACCAGGTTGTAGGCCCCCCGGAGATCGAGCTTGGTGAAGATCGTGGCCTCCCGCAACCTTTCCAGTAGCTCCGGGATGAGCGGCAGGGGGTAGCGATTCCGCACCGTAATGGCGTTTAGCCGGCGGTAATCACAGCATAGGCGCAAGTCCCCTGTCTTCTTCACAAAGAGGACCGGGGCCGAGAGAGGGGACTTTGAAGGCTGGATGAACCCTCGGGCCAGGTTTTTGTCCAGGAAGTCCCTGAGGGCGGCCAACTCGGGCTCCGACATGGAATACAGGCGTCCCACAGGCAGTGGTGCGTTGGGCAGAAGGTCCACGGGGCAATCGTAGGGCCGATGCGGGGGTAGTCGGTCCGCCTCCTTCTCGCTGAACACGTCGGCGAAGTCCGTCAGCTCAGGAGGCAAGGTGATGGCAGCGGTGGGGACGTTCTGGCCGGCACAGGTGTGGCGGATGTGATCGACGCACTGCAGACTCGGGAAAGAGATGGCGTTCCGCGACCAGGCCACCTGAGGATCGTGGGTCCGAAGCCAGGCCAACCCAAGGACCAAGGGAAAATGAAGGTCCGCCGTGACATAAAACTGGATCGCCTCCTCATGGTCCCCAATAGCCAGGCGCAAAGGCTGGGTGGCGAATTTAATGGGGCCGGACACCAGTTCTCGTCCATCAATTGTCTCTACCCGCATCGGAGGGTCCACCGGAACCACGGGGACCGCAAACTGGGTCACAAAGGCCTGGTCCATAAAGTTTG
The DNA here is from genome assembly GCF_028640845.1 of Ahaetulla prasina. Lineage (NCBI taxonomy): Eukaryota > Metazoa > Chordata > Lepidosauria > Squamata > Colubridae > Ahaetulla > Ahaetulla prasina. Next base: position 93,181,966 of record NC_080542.1, read on the forward strand.
TTGTGGCCCCTGAGTCCACCAGCGCATGCGCCTGGAGCCCGTCCGACTGGTTCCCCAACCATATCCGTGTGTCCAGAATCAGATGCCGAGGGGGCCCAGAGTCTACTTCCGCAACGTCCAGTGGGGGCTTAGTACGTGCCCGACCTAGGGTTTCCCCGAGGTCGGGCCTGCTCCGTTTCCCGATGGGTCACGCTGTGATTCGGGGACCGGCGTGCGTGCCCCACTTCGCTTTCTGGGGCAAGAAGCAGCGAAGTGGCCGGGCTCCCCACAGTACAGGCACAATCCCCTTGGCGCCCGGTTCCGCCTCCTGGGCTGTTAGGCGAGGTCTGGCCGCCCCAACTCCATGGGCTCTTCCGCAGCGGTTACAAAACGTGGGGCGACCCTGGGTGCTGGTGGTGCAGGAAGTGGGGTGCAGATGTCGACGGAGGGTCCCGGGGGGTGCGACGGGACGGTCGCCGTTGCAGACGGGCATCGAGGCGGAGACAAAGGGGCACCAAGTTGTCGAGGGTCCGCGCGCCCACGCGGGCCAGCTCGCCTTGCAATTCCTCTGAGAGTCCCTCCTGAACGCTGGCCCACCAGCGCTGCATCATTCCAGTCAGAGTCCTGGCACAAAAGACGAAATTCAGCGATGTACTCCTGCAGGGGCGTTTCCCTTGACGGAGTTCCTTAAGGCGCCTGGTTGCCGTCAGCATTGAACGGGTCCTCATACATGGTGCGCAGGTGCTGCCAAAACGCTGTTGGTCCGCCAGCAGGGGCTGTCCTGGAGCAAGAGGGCGTGGCCCATCGAGCAGCCGAGCCGGAAAGAAGGTTAATCACGAAGGCCACCTTAGCCCGGTCGTCTGGGAAATCCTCTGGCCTCATAGCCATGTAGAGCTGGCACTGTCCCAAGAAGGTCGGGAACATCTCAGGCTGCCCAGAAAACTTATCCGGCACGGTTATCGGGCACTTGCGACGAGGAGGAGGAGTGGGAGGATGGGGGGGGCTGCAGGCACATTCCTGGCAGCAAGTTGGCCTGCCAAGTGAGCCACTTGCTGCTGGAGCTGTTGATTAGCCGCTTGTAGCTGCTCTAACTGCTGCTGTACCTGCTGCTGATCCATCTTTGGTGGAAGATGTTTTAGTCAGGTCTTGGACAAAATGTTCTGTTTCCCTTCCCCCAATACTCCCAGCAAAGAGTCCGTCAGAGGCCTTCCTTTTTTTTCCTTTTATTTACATAGATACATGTCCTGGCCACGTCTACCCACGGGCCTGCCAAGTTTCTGGAGTTAACGAGGAAATTATAGATAAGGCCAGAATTACTCACGAATATTTTCTTCCGTCCATGAAACAGTTAGCTCGCGCCAAATTCATTGCTTTGTCCAAGACAAAAAACCAGGAAGTCCCGCCTCCTATTTATAGTCTCTGCAGATGTCACTGCATGACAATTATGACTTGGCTTTGTCCCAACTCTTCCGCTGCTGCGCACGTCGATCAAGTCTTCGTAATCTTGCGTCACTCCAAAACTGTTCTTGGGGCGTTGCCAAATCAGAAGAAGGCCCGGGAGAATCAGGCCGTGCCGGCCCCTCCTCCTCCCTTTGAGTGGGTGCCAGGGAGGGAGAGGGCTCAAGAGAAGCAGGGCTTGCCAGGTCTTCTCCCTCATTTTCTGAATCATCCGAGTCCAGGAGTCTGGGTCCAGGAACCTGGGTCACAACACACTGCCTTGGGGGACACCACTATTGACAGGAGCAAGATTTGATAGGGCACTGCCTATTTTGACCACTTGTTGTCTGTTTGACAGGAACGCTGTTATCCAATTATGGAGGGGACCGGAGATGCCGTAGGATTTTAGTTCTAGAAGAAGTTTGCCATGTACCACTGAGTCAAAAGTTTTACAGAAGTCTATGTAAATTGCATCTATTGCTCTGCTTTGATCAAGATTTGTAGTCCATATGTTTTTGCAATGAAGAAGTTGTTAAATTACTGGATAATTTTTTTTCTGAAACCAAATTGTTTATTAGAGAGAAGGTTGTTTGTTTCTAGGTGGAGGGTGATGGATTGGTTGATGATTGATTCCATTACTTTGCAGGTGACGCAGCATAAAGAGATTGATCTGTAATTTTCAATTAGGCTGGGGTTTCTTTTTTTGAAGACAGGGATGACTGTGGCTAGTGACCATAGTTTGGGAAGGGAGCTGGTCCTGAAAGATTTTTCAAAGATTATGCTTAGAGGTTCTGCTACATTAGTGGAAAGTTTTTTTAAGAAGTATGCACATAGACCATCAGGTCCAATAGATAGAGATGGTTTCAGATTGCGAAGAGCCTTTTCAACATTATCTTCTGTGAAATCTATTTGTGTTAGGTCATTGTAGTCATTGTTGGTATGACTGGGGAATGTTGGGTATGAGCCATTACTGTTGACAAAGACTGTGTGAAGAATGTGTTAAAGAGGTTTGCTTTAACTGTTTCATTGTTACATTCTTTACCGTTTGATTCTTTTAGAGGTGGGATGGATCTCGAGTCTTTAAGTTTGTTGTTCACAAAATTAGAGAATGCTCGATTGGATTCTGTATGCAGAAGGTCTCTTCTTGTTTGATGTGGTAATTGGTGCATTCAATCGTTATTTGACTGCATATATTTTTGTAATGGTTTCTGAAGTTGGCTACATAGTCAGTTTTGTTTTTTCGTCTGAGGAATTTTTGTTTTAGATTGGAGCTTTTTTATTGATATGGGTAATTTGTTTTTCCCGATTTTGGTGGTGGTTTGTGGTATGTATAGTTTAATAACTCTATTGATTTCAAGTAGGAAAACTCTATAGTAGTCTTCAGCAGTGGTACAGTTAGAGAATAGATGTTGCCAGTCAAGAGATGAGAGGTCGGTATTTATAAGATCATAGTTGGCTTTTTTGAAATTATATTTTGGAATGCCATTATTTTGGAGATTATGGTAAGGGCGTATATTGAGACAAAAGTCTATCATGCTGTGGTCACTGTTGGAAAAGGGTTCTTTTATTTGTAGTCCATAAATTGAGTTTGAGTTGTTGCAGAAGATAAGGTCAAGGCAGCTGTTGAGTCTTGTATTGTTAGTTATTAGTTGATCAAGACCTAGATTTATAACAGCACTGTACAGGGTAGCATGGATGGGTTCAGTTGTACATTTGTTTGTTATCCAGTTTAGGTTTAGAGATAGGTTTAGGTCACCCAGGAAGATGAGAGGATAAGGGCAAGAGGCAGCCCATGTTAGTAGTGCGGTTAACATGTTTGCATGTGTAATGTCGTAGTCGGGGGCTCTGTAGCATAGCAAGAAGCGAAGTGTGATGTTAAGGGACAGTTTACATACAATAGTTTCAGGAAGAGCAAGTTTATGTGCAACTTGAATATTTTTTAGATTCAGTGATTTTTTTGTAAAACCTCTGCGGGTTTTGCGATCAGACCTGAAAACATGATATTCTCTGTCTGAAATAATGGAGTCATTATTATATCTTCTAATCTCCCAGGATGATCTTTTATTGTTTTAGTTTGCCTTTGTCTGTGGCCTAGGTATTAGATAGCCAAACAAAGCTATAATCATCTTTTTGATTTTTTTTTGTTAAGAATGCTTCTTTGATCTATGAAGGTCTGAGTATTGTTGTTAATGTATTAGGTTTGAGATTGGCAGTTTGCTTTGTAGTAGATTTTTACTAGTAAGTTTAACTTGTTTTTAACTTTGTTTTTAAGTTATGGTTTTATTCATGTATTTATATAGTTTTATTATATTATTGTAAAATGCCCAGTCACCTAAGGGGAGAGGTATAGAAATTCAATTAAAATGAATTTTATATAATGCATCAATTTCAATTTTATTGACAGATTCACTTTGTTTTCTCCCCCCCCCCCAACATGGCACACAGTCATGTAGATATGTTTGTGGGTATATGCAATACATCTGTAGACAAATTCTAGCAAAAAACAAGAACCAAAGCATTTAGTTATTCTATTTGGAGCAAGGGGCATTCAAACTTCAATCTGGCTAAATGAATTTGATTAATCAATCAATCAATCAATTAATAAAATAACCATGATTCCAGAATTTTGTTTCTGCATCTGAATGGACCAGAAATGCAGACCACTTATATCTAGAGGATATTTTTTCCTCTTGACATATTTTATAGTGACTGGATTGAAATAAGTATAAGTAAAGGTTCTTCTCGCACATATGTACTAGTCGTTCCCGACTCTAGGGGTGGTGCTCATCTTTGTTTCAAAGCCGAAGAGCCAGCACTGTTCGAACCGCTGAACTATCGACATTTCAATCGACAAGCTCAGTGTTCCATCATGTTTTATTTTGTGCTTTTATGATTTATTATACTGTAAACTACCAAAAGCTGGTTAGGAGTTAGGTGGCATTTGTTTGTTTGTATACTTGTTTATGCGCACACAAATACTTAAGAATACATGTCATTGCTGAATGTCAAGATGCATATTTATAATCCTGACTGTTTTCACATGCTTAGCACTCATTTTCATTAGTTTCTGTTTCTGCACTGAAATACAGGGAGAATTCAGAATTACAAGTCTCTATCATTTTGTGGGAGAGGTAGGAATACCAATTCAGCAACACCTGGAAGTCAAAGTGTTCCCATCTCAAATTCAGATAAAATAGTCTGTAGTGAAAAAGCTGTAGTTCTGTACATTATGATGCTATATTAAGTACATTATGATACCAAAATATGTAATGCCAGTTCTTTAAAATGATTTTAAAAAGCCAATAATATTAGCTGGGCAACAACCAAAGAAAGCATTTTAAAATTTTATTTTACTATTTATTATGAAAATGTTATATTATGTTCTTGCAAAACTATATTCAGTATTTTAAAATAACTATAAACTATAAAGTCAACAAAATTCACAACATACAAAATGTCATAACTTGTTCTTAACAAAATTTAGCAAAATGTGCCAGCTGTGAGAAATCACTTTTGCTACATTACATTTCTCATGTTGAAATGTAATCCTTTAACAATGGTGGAAGAGTGCAGAGTAAGGCATCTACTTTTATGTAGAAAGCATTTTTTTTATTTTTAGGACAAAAGAATAAAGGTTAACTGAAGATCAGAAAGTTTAGAGGAACATGTGGAAAATGCAGATGACAATGACTGAATGATGGCATCATATTTGGATGGGGAGGAACAGACTCAGACTAAATCCCACCAAGACCGAGTGGCTGTGGATGCCGGCGGCCCGGTACAGTCAGCTAATTCCATCACTGACCATTGGGGGCGAACTATTGGCCCCCACGGAAAGGGCTCGTAATCTGGGCGTCCTCCTGGATGCACGGCTGTCTTTAGAAGATCATATGATAGCTGTCACCAGGGGAGCTTTTCATCAGGTTCGCCTGATACGCCAGTTACGCCCCTTTCTGGATCGGGCTTCCTTATGCACGGTCGCTCATGCCCTTGTTACATCCCACCTGGACTACTGTAATGCTCTCTACATGGGGCTCCCCTTGAAGGGTACCCGGAGACTCCAACTGGTCCAGAATGCGGCTGTGCGGGTGATAGAAGGAGCACCTTGTGGCTCCCGTGTAACACCCCTCCTGCGTAGTCTGCACTGGCTCCCGATGGTCTTCCGGGTTCACTTCAAGGTACTTGTTATCACCTTTAAAACGCTCCATGGCCTAGGGCCGGGATATTTACGGGACCGCCTACTGCCACCATTAACCTCTCACCGACCAGTGCGCTCTCACAGAGAGGGCCTCCTCTGGATACCGTCAGCTAAACAATGTCGGCTGGCAACCTCTAGGGGGAGGGCCTTCTCTGTGGGGGCCCCTACCCTCTGGAACGAGCTCCCTCTGGGGCTTCGTCAACTCCCCTATCTCAGGTCCTTCCGCCGCGAGCTGAAGACGTTGCTGTTTCGAAGAGCAGGACTAGCTTGAACGTAGTTTTTAAATTGGGATTTTTAAAAAAGGGGTTTAAATGAGGTTTTAAATTTGTATTTAAAAGTTTTAGGGCATCAATTGAATTTAACTCTATTCTTTTAGCTGTTTACATGTATTATATGTTTTCTGTTGTTTTTTTGGCTGTGAACCGCCCTGAGTCTTTCGGGAGATGGGCGGTATACAAATATAATAAATAATAATAATAATAATAATAATAATAATAATAATAATAATAATAATAATAATAATAATAATAATAATAATAATAATATAGAAGCCTTATAAAGTAAGTGTGAAACAGTTGAATTCCGCATTATTAGGACAAAGTTATTCATCTTAAAATTGATTCTAATCACAATTAAAGTAGTATTTTTAATTGATTCTGTATGAAAAATGAACACAGCAATGAAAATACTAATGTAATTTTTCATGTGTAGTCAGAATACCTATAGTATATCTTTCTAATAGATGAAACCACTGCAGTTTTCCACTTTTATTGTGTGTTTACAATTAACTTGAAAACTGTAGGATCAAATATATAATAAAAGAGAAATATTAATACTCCTAAAGCATTGATATCATAAAGTTCTTTGTCCAAAACTGCATCATTGCTGAGAACTGAGAGCAGAGTAAAATAAGCCAATAATTGTAATATAAGTATTATTATCTCTTTTATTCATTAAACATGAAACACAGTCAACTAAACATGTTCCAAGTAGCGCAGTTTTTTGCAGATCCGCTGGTGTTATTGAGGGAAGCTGCAATTTTTTGATGTGTTTTCTAAAATTCTTCGATATGGTATCAAATGCCCTGATGACAATGGGTATCACTGTTACATGTTTCATCCTTAGCCATGTAGCTTCAATGGCCAGATTGCGATATTTTGTAATTTTTTCCAGTTCTTTTTCTTCAATTCTGGCATCTCCTGGTACAATGATTATTATTATTATTATTTACTTTATTCATTAAACATGAAACTCAGTCAATTGAACATTCAAAAATACATCACAAATACCATTGACTGGTGCTAATGGTTGATACTGGTTGCTGCCAGCATCCTAGGTATCAACCAAGTACCTTCTTAAGATGTACAATGTTCCAAGTAGTGCAATTTTTTGCAGTTCCGCTGGTGTTATTGCAGGAAGCTGTAATTTGTTGATGTATCTTAAAAATTCTTGGACATGGTACCAAGTGCCCTGATGACAATGGGTTTCACTGTGCACTTGGTACATCATCATCATCACCATCATCATAATTTATAACTATTCATAATAGTTATTATTGTTTTATTTATTGCTATTTAGTTATTAATTATTATTATTTAATTTATTCAGTAAATGTGAAACTCAGTCAACTGAACATTTAAAATGTATCAAATATTACTGACTGGCTCTGATGGTTGATACGGGTTGCTGCCAGCAACCTAGGTATCAACCAAGTATCTTCTTAAAACATATGTTGTTCCGAGCAGCTCAGTCTTTTGCAGGTCTGCTGGTGTTATTGTAGGAAACTGCAATTTTTTGATGTACTTTGTAAAATTCGCACAAAGTGCCCCAATGACAATGGGTATCACTGTCACATGTTTCATCCATAATCACATAGTTTCTATGGCCAGGTTGAGATATTTCATGATTTTTTTCCAGTTCTTTTTCTTCAATTCTTCATCTGAATTGTACATTTCGGTTTTCTACAACTGTGATATCTGGCGTGTTGTGTTCCAAATGACGATCCATCTATATTCGAAAGTCCCACAAGATCTTCACCACCTTATTTTTGACAACTTTTTCCACTTTATGTTCCCATGACTTTTCAGATACATGTAAGTTGTATTTTTTACATAATGACCAGTGGATTAATTTAGCAACTCTGTCATGTCTAGCTTTGTAATGAGTTTGTGCGATTTTGCTGCACTCACATATTAAATATGAAAGATTATTATTATTATTGTTGTTGTTTCAAACTCCTTTTTCCTATTCAGAACCTAATGAGAAACATGTATTTGCAATGTACAATTGATACATTAACAATACAATACTTCTAGTTTATAAGTATTTTGTGTTTGGTTACTTCCAGGCAACCCATAATTTATAGACTGGCACAAATTCAAATAAAATAGCAAGTCAATGGATTTCCTTTATAAATAACAGTCTGTATTTAATGAAGCATACAAATATCTCTTTTAAAATTAGCATTATATTCTCCCATGCTAAGTAGCTTATCGGGCAGCAAGGGATTTCAAGCACTTTTGGTTTTGGGCAAGTACTTTGGTGACTTCCCATGTAATCTTTATAGAGTTTCCATCATTGTGGGTCCCAAGCGCAGATGAAAAAGGAGGAGAGTTGGGTGTCAGGCTAGCAACCTATCCCTGTAAAAATTATAGTGAATCAAGTGAGAGTTTCAGGCCATATAGCTTACATGATGATTCCAAAGCAAATCGGCAATTGGGTTTGGTGCCAGAAGCCAAAAACAATCTCAGCCAAGAACATCACAAATATCTCTTTCAGATAACAAATAAATGTAGCATGAGTAATACATTACACTATACTGATACTAGCCAAATTCATTTGAAAAATGTTTTGTGGAGCTTTAGTGCTTTCTGAGTTTGGTTGTTTCCTTGCAGAAGTTTCATTACCAAATTAGGAAACATCAGTGCTAGAAGGGAATAGGGTTTGCTTTAATTTTATATCCTAATGGCTTGCCCTATCAGTATTGATGAGAGTAACCTTGGTGATTCTTCTATTGGGTTTTTGTTTACTGTTAGTTTTGTTTATATGAGCTGGCAGTTCCTTGATTGGGATATTGTATACTTCTTGATGCTGGTCTAGTGTTAATATTTGGGTTAATTTCTGCTCATCTCAGTACTGGTTGTTGGAGACGTGTTCTGATCTTTTTGTTTCCTTTTTGGCCTTTTGATTTTCCCTTTTGAATGGCATGTAGAAGTTATCTATGTGCCTGTTGATGGTTGATTTGTTGAATCAAAGAATGTTTTATTGGAGAAACTATGATTGGCTGAGTTCAAACCTCATATTAAATCATAAACTATTTACACCAGCTTCTAAGTTTATATTATATACTAAGTTAAAAATATATTGTATTATAGTTTAATACATTTTAACTTTGCTATTAAATGCATCTGAAAGACGATTCATTCTATTTGCAATAGTATATTATTTGCCAGACTTCAGTTCTTTTTTTTAAGATAACCATTGGTTATTAGCTCTAAGAAATCCATATCTGGAGATGATAAAAGAAAATAAAAATGTCAGGTAAATGTCGATGTCTCATGACTGTAGTAAAACAAAAGAGAACTTTGAAAGCTAATCAAAAGAAGAGAAAGCCAGTTGAACATAACATCAGAAGGAGATTGCATGGAGCTGAATGTTTGCTTTAAAACGCAGCTGTTTATGCAATTCATTTTGCTTCAAAGGTTCTTAGATGAAAGCTTTTTTCTTCATCTAACATAGCACATTCCATTGTAACATCACAGCCTTATAAGTCTTTGCAGCTTATCCTTTGTAACTCATCGCTGTAATCAAAATATTAATATGAGTGATCCCATCCCCCCCTAAAAGCAGACAATGTCTCAACATCTATACAAAACTACCTTTGTCAGGACACATGGGATCACATTTCTGTAGTATAAGATAGAAAAGATCCTCTTGCTCAAAATGACAGGTACATTGGCAAATAAAAGTGTTTTCAACATTCAACTTACAAGTGTCAACATTCTTCTATTACAATAAATTGAATGTAATTTGAAAGCCTGCCTTGCTATTTTCCACACACAACAAAACTTTTCATAGGACTGGAGTTATAGAAAAATGTATTTCATGTCACCAATTCAGACTGTTCCAAGTTTCATTCTTATTTTATCTTACTCTGTGAAAGCACTATAATTTAACCATTTAAAACATGATTTAATTTGTATTTTAATAGCTATTTTATTTTTATTTTTTGCCTGTATGTCCAATGATTACAAATGAAATATATATTCCAGGTCAACAGAAAGGGGTTTGATGATTATTCAGACTTTAGTAGCAGATTCATTTGGGTCAATATTTCAGCTAAGACCTACGTGATATGGTTAAAACCTGTTCAGCATAACCTTTAGCATTACTACAGCACACAGGTCCCTCCACCAAGACTGTTTCTTTGGTGGGGTTTGCTTTATTTATTTATTATGAAACTAAGTAGCCATCATTAAAATTATTTGCTCTATGATATACCGTGTCAGTTTTGGAAGGCAATTTTCTTTTTGCTTCTTAACTGTCACATATTTTAGCTGGGGAAGTTGGAAGGGGGTTGTTGTTGGAGCGGTAGAAAGTTAGTCATAACAACATTCTGTATTCAAGGACTTTTGCCTGCGTCTGATGTAGACTGCCTGAATCCAGTTGAGTGTGAAGAGTTGATTGGACAATGTGATGAACTTGTGGATGAGGGGCAGGGCTGTGAACTGTCAACCGGGTGTGGAAAACCTGGAAGTTTTCAGTTTTGGGTTTTCCCAGGTGTGCCAACATGACATCTCTAATAATCTGGAACTTTGAGGAACTTCAAGCCTCAGAGCTTTATTTCATTGGGGGTGTTCCTTGGAACCCTGACATACCATTTCTGTGATATACCTTCTTATATCAGATCTAAGTCCTCTTCCAATATGCTTCATGGGGCTTATTCATCTATTTTTTCTATATGGTTTTACATAACTTGATCATGACTTTGGAGATTTTCTGCAGGTAGAAACAGAATGATTGGATGGAGACTTTGTATTAAATTATGATGAGATTTATTAGAATGACTGGATTGAGACTTTGTACCAAAGAGTAATGTGATTTGGCTGGTTTTGGACCAAATCCTGTATGTTTTGCTTTATATAAAATGTATAGCCTATTATAATTGTGAATCAAGTTAATATAGCTTATTCAACAAATCATATTTAAAATAAAATCTGACTTAATAATAAAATAGAAATCAGGTCAATGTTTGATTAGAGATTAGAAACAAAATATATGATCAGTATGATACACATTTGTCTGCCTAGTCTTATATTTCTGAATATGAATGTACATGATATATGTATTAAACTACTTCATTAATTTCAGTTCTACTCCATATTTCTATATAATTCCATCCCACATAAATCTATTAAATGGAATAATATTTTATTATCTATGTAAAAATGTGATTTCTCTTAAACTTTTAAATTTAACTTCCCAGAATCCCTCTGTGAAGGAGATGGGTGGTTTTAAAATGTGACAAATAAGTTAAAGATAAAGGTTCCCCTCACACATAGGTGCTAGTTGTCCCCGATTCTAGGAGGCGGTACTCATCTCCATTTCAAAGCTGAAGAGTCAGCACGGTTCGAAGACAACTCTGGTGTCATGTGGCCAGCATGACTAAACGCCAAAGATGCACAGAACATTGTTACCTTCCCACCAAAGGTGGTCCCTATTTTTCAACTTGCATTTTTACATGTTTTTGAACTGCTAGGTTGGCAGAAGCTGGGACAAGTAATGGGAGCTCACCCCATTTCACGGCACTAGGGATTCGAACTGCTGAACTGCTGACCTTTTGATTGACAATCTCAGCGTCTTAGCCACTGAGCCAACATGTTCTTATGATAAATAAAACAAAATAAAAATAAATTCCTAAACCCTGGACTACTTGTCAAAGCCTTTAAAACTAAAAAAGATTCTATAGATATTCTATAGATAGTTTCTATAGATTTATGTTATCATAAACCAATTTCATATGGAGAAATTATGAAAAAATGGAATAAAGATTTCTATATTGCCTAGATGGAGTGATAAGGTGGCTCAGTGGATAAGATGCTGGGCTTTTCAGCTAGAAAACAGGCAGACCAGGCTTAAGACTTGAAGGCCACATGACGGGGTGAGCTCCCCTCCTCGCCCTAGTTCCTGCCAATCTAGCAGTTCAGAAACATGCAAATGTGAGGAGATAAATAGGTACCACTTTGGTGAGGAGGTAACAGTGCTCTGTGATGTCATGTTGGTCTTGAAATGGAGGAGTGCTGCCTTCTATAGTCATTAATGACTAGCAAAGCAAAATCTGCAGGGATTCGTTTTCCTTTTTTTAATATTGCCTAGATCAGGAGTCCCCAACCCCCAGGTTGCAGCCCACTATAGGCCTGCGGGAGAGATGGGCAAGTGGCATGCATGAAGCTCCATTGTATTAGTGGAGGGAGCTTGTGAGAATGGAACTTAACATGAGTGCAAGCGCCCTCTGCTTAAGCGAGTGGAGCTTCATACATGAGTGCAAGTGCCTGCCACTCAACCAGTGGAGGGTGGTGCGACTGTACTTGCACAAATGGAGCTGTGTGGATGCAAGTGCACCTGCCAATCACATGCCCTCCCTGTGCCAGACTGAGCCGCCAAGCTGGAATTAAATTAGATTAAAATCTATAGAAATATAAATGGACATCAAATTATACCTTATAGTACAAATTGAAAAGCAGGATTTATTGATCTCCATTTCGTTCATATAGAAAAAGGATGATCAAAACCAGTACTTTGTTGAAAATATAAAAAGGATAATGCTTCACTTAAGTCCTATACCTACTAATTTTTAGGAGAATGTATTGGATTATAGAAATATAATTCTGTGACAAAAGCTAAACTTTTTGGTGGATAACATGTTTTTGAATTATATACTTACTACTTAGAACTTCATGACTTGACAATGTAAATGGATTCTTCATATTTTTAATATGTTCAAAGAACTAATATTGCAGCACTGGAAAGATAGATTCATGACCCTTTTCACTCAATGGATTTTTATTTATTTATTTGTATCCTGCCTTTATCATTTTTACAAATAACTCAAAGTTGCAAACATATCCAACACACCTTCCTCCTCCTATTTTTCCCACAACAACCCTGTGACCTGAGTTGAACTAAGAGAGAGTGACTGGTCCAAGATTACTGATCTGGCTTTCATAGCTAAGATTGGAATTGAATTCATGTTTTCCCACTTTCTAGCCTGACGCTTAACCACTACCAAATTGGCTTTGACTGCACATTTATTATTTATTTATTTATTTATTTATTTATTATTTGCCAACAAATACAAGGAAACAAGTAACAGTATAAACATAGACACATGAAATTTTTTTGGCACAAATAAAAGGAAATAAATAAGCAAAACATAGCCATAAACATATAAAATGAAAACATATAAATGTAGGACAGGGACGGTAGGCATGCTAGTGCGCTTATGCATGCCCCTTTAGGGACCTCTTAAGAAACATGAAAGGTCCACAGTAGACAGTTTAAAATAAAAGATATGGGGATTAGAGAAACTAACAACAGGATCAGGTAGAGTGTTCCAGACATTTACTATTCTATCGCAGAAGTCTTATTTCCTACCATCAAGATTAGAGCAAATTACATTAAGTTTGAATCTATTGATAGCCCTTGTGTTATTGCGGTTGAAATTAAAATACTTATTTACAGGTAGGACATTTCAATAAATAATCTTATGAACTAAATTTAGGCCAGAATGTAGTCAGCATAGTTCGAGGCTATCGAGGCCTAAAATTTGAAGTCTGGTGGTATAAGGAATTTTATTTCAAGCAGAGGATTAGAGTACTCTTCTAGAAAAATATCCCTGGACCCTCTCTAATGTATTGATGTGTGAAATACAATGAGGGTTCCAGGCAGGGGAGCAGTATTCAAGTATAGGTCTGGCAAAAGATTTGTATGCCCTAGTTTGAAGTATAGTGTTACCAGAGAGAAAACTTCGTAAAATAAGATTGAAAACTCTTAATATCTTTTTTGCAATAATGTTACAGTGAGCTCTGGGATTCAGATCTTTTGAAATGAGTACTCCTAGGTCCTTGACAGAGTGTGGGTCCATTTTTAGATCGTTTCTGGCCAGCAACAAATTATCTAAATGTTTTCTCAAGATGTAATTGCACTGTATTAATGTTGTTGTTATATACCTTGTATTCCAAATCCCACAATTTTGCAGCTTTGCTTTAAAGCAGAGTTCACCAAAAATTTCGGCTTTGAAGACCAGCGACGGGAGGATGGTTCATGAAAATAGCTGGTAATCATGCACAGATGCGCACGCAACTCTATTTGCGCAAATGGTGTGTACAAGCACCTGACACTTATGCAAATGGAGTGTGCGCATGTGCTCACTTGCTGCTCACAAAAGTGAGGATGCACATGTGTGCATGCATACTCACTGGCCATTTCCATTGCCCAGTTGCAAATCCCTCAAGGCAACTAGTGGCTTTGGCCCACAGGTTGGAGACCCCTGATATAAAGCATATTCTCAGCATAAAGATGTACGATTAAATTGTGCACTGCCCAGAGTGTTGGGAGGAAGATGGGCAGTTAAGATGTGTGTATGTGTGTGTGTATTTGTCAGAAATAGGGGTCTGCTATCAAAATAAATGACATATGTAACTATTCTTATTTATGGTAATCTTGCATTTTATTCTTCCACAGAATGAAATCTATTTGAACCAAATCATATTTTGATTTTGATCATAAGCAAATTATTGGCCAGCCTCATATTTAAATTTTGCCTTGAAAGTTTTTTTTTTATTCAATCAGACTTCAGGATTATATTATTGAGTGAAGATTACTTTTCCATTATTTAAATGAGTATCTTGGCAGTTGCTTATCGTATGTATTATCTACAGATATACAGTATATAAGAAACAAAGTAATTAGATGCACAGAAGCAGCTTTCCAAATTTGTTAAGTTTATCATTAAGGAGAGAAGAGAGTGGTGGGGAGCAAAGTTAGTGGAAAGAGATCTGCATAATTCTGAGTAATCAGTATATTCAGAGGCAAAATGAAATAAAAATCTCCAACAACTATCAATTGCTGTCTTTCAGTATTTTGTAAGATGGAGATCTTACAAATACTGGTCCAAACTACCATAAAACTGAAGTGCACATAGAATAAAATATCCTACTTTTGTTATGGATGTCTAATACTTGTGTTGTAAGATATGCCCATTTGGCAATTGTTGATAAAGTTATATACCACCTTAGAACTTTTCATACCAATTTGTTGTTTCATCATTATTGCTTTTTAATGTTTTGCACCCACTTTATCATAAATTTTTAACTTATGCTGGCGCTGTGTCAAATTAACAATTTTAAAATATGCCCAATTCTTATATCTAGCTTGGAGGTGCCTTCTTTTTCTCTAAGGTAGCTTTCTTTTTTTTGGCAAATATCATGGCATAGTCCTACCTTCATTAAGCAAATATTTTTAGTCTTTAATCTTTTTCTAGAGTCCATTTATATCATATTGGCATATGAGGTTAGATCTTACTATAATTGTTGTTGAGATTTTTTTAAAAAGGGTGTTGATACTAATGGATTTATCCTTGCTTTTAAAGAATTCCATTGTTTTATTAAACTTTCCTTATAATATGTTACTTCAGATTTTTGCTAAACCAGACTTTATAGGATTACTATTCTTACTCTTATGAGGGACGTGGTGACTTAGTGGGTAAGGTGCTGAGCTTGTTGATCGAAAGGTCGGCAGTTCAGCAGTTTGAATCCCTAGTGCTGCCACGGGGTGAGCTCCTGTTACTTGTCCCAGCTTCTGCCAACATAGCAGTTTGAAAGTAAAAAATGCAAGTAGAAAAATAGGGACCACCTTTGGGGGAAAGGTAACAGCGTTCCGTGCGCCTTTGGCGTTCAGTCATGCTGGCACATGACCATGGAGACCTTTTCTGACAGCGCTGGCTCTTCGATTTTGAAATGGAGATGAGCACCGCCCCCTAGAGTCAGGAACGACTAGCACATATGTGCAAGGGGAACCTTTACTTTTACCTTATTCTTACTCTTAGGAATTTTTTTTATCAATTTTGCTGTCCATGTCAGAAAGTTTGTTCTATAATAAACCATGAGAATGTAAGAAGTTAGTCCATATTGTTTTTAAAATGTTGAATGTTATTCTTTTTATTTTCCTATTTGTGTAAATCTATTGCTATAATTGTTCTTTGTCTATCCTGCAATTTTTTAAATCTGGGATTTGAATTGGTTCCATTTGAAATAGGAATTTTTATTGTACATATATATCTTATCCAGGAAAGTTTTAAGCTCTTCCATGGTCCTACCCAGCCATTCCCCCCACTCCGCAATGCCAGAAGATATGTCAGCCTTGCCGCTTGCTACATGATTCCCGTAGCACCCTACAAGTCAGTGGTGGGATTCAAATTTTTTTACTACTGGTTCTATGGGTATTGCTTGGTGGGTGTGGCTTGGTGGGTGTGGCAGGGGAAGGTTACTAAAAAATCCCCATTTCCTCCAGATCAGCTGGGACTTGGGAGGCAGAGAATAAATGGGGGTGGGGCCAGTCAGAATTTTTACTACTGGTTCTCTGAACTACTCAAAATTTCTGCTCCCAGTTCTCCAGAACTAGTCAGAACCTGCTGAAACCCACCTCTGCTGCAATTGTAGAAACAGCGCTGGTCTTGATGCTTGCCTACATGACCTCCCAGCCCCCCCTCTCCTGCAATACCATAACCTGCGCCAGCCTTGTTTCTTCTTTTCTCTTTTGTTGGAGCTGACTTAGTTGCAAGACAAGCTGTCTTTGTGAAGTCCCCTTGAGGCGCCCCTCCCTCCCTTCCTGGTGCCTGCCAACACACTCTTGCCTGTCTGTCCCCCAGTCACTCTGGCGGCTGCTACTCCCCCTCCCTCTGCTCCTGGTGACAGATCTACAGGGCCCTAAATTTTGCAGAGCAGCCACAATAGTTTTTTTTAAATTCTTGCATCACATGCTGCTCCTGCAGCACCATTGCTTCTGCCTGCTACCCAATTGTCTGGCTATTTGTCCTATGCAGCCAAAGGCCTGGGTCAAAGGATGTTTTGGTGATTGGGCAGGGACAAAGGGCGAGGGACGGACAGCCATTGGCTGTGGAGAATGGCTGGGGGAGGGCCAGGAGAGGAGGACAGCTGGCTCTAAATGGGCTGTGTCCAAGAGTTCATGCCTAAACTTCCCATTCCATTTGCAGATGACACTAAGCTGGCAGGAATAACCAACATCCTAAATGATAGGCTCAATATCCAGATGGATCTTAACAGACTTGAATATTGGGCCCTATCTAACAAAATGAAATTCAATGTGGAAAAAAATAAAGCCTTACACTTTAATTTATGAAGAATTTATGGCTGAAAATGCAAAACTCTGAAAATTTCAGAGATTAGAATCCCAAAAGGCAGAGGGATCTTCTTGATGAAATACTGGCAGTAACTATGATATTGTGAATCCTTATAGTTTCTGATCTTACAGAAAAGCATCAGCAGCTCTAAGGAAAGCTAGCAAAGGGATGTGTAAAAACACCCTAATGGATACCAGTGGTGTTTCTTTGTCACATAGGAAGGACCCTTCTCACAGATAATAGGGGAAAACAGCATGATATAAGTCTAGAGCCACACAAAAGTTTGGAGCAGCAATTCTTGTCCTTTAAAATAACTTTCAGGAATTAATGGGAAAAGAAAAAAAGCTTGGTTTATTTCTCTCTTTTCCTTCTGTCTGTCTATAGACCTGATATGATTGCATGCATTTTTTATTTTTATTCTTCCCAATAAAGAAAAAGTTCAAAAGAAATTATGCAAATGGAATTCAGATTCTGCCCATCTGCTTTTCTTTTCATCAGCAAGATAATTCTCTGAAAACAGAACAGGACTAAATCTGGTATGCAGAGAAAGCCAAAAGAGAAAAAAAAGCAAATCTGAAAATTGGTTGTATTTGGCCAGAAGGGAGGAAACCAAGCATCAAAATATCTGAAATTTTGGGGAACAGCATCACTCTGATATATCACTAGATTATATAATTAAAATTTAAGAAAAAGAGAACACTTATTGCAATGGCCTATACTTACTAGACTGTATTTTGTATTGGAAAAATCCAAATTTTACATTAATATAATGGTATACAGGTAGTCTTCAACTTACAACAGTTCATTTAGTGACCATTCAAAGTTACAATGGCATTGAAAAAAGTTACTTATAACCATTTTTCACACTTACAACCATTGCAGCATTCCCATGGTCATATTATTTATATTTGGGTGCTTGACAACTGGTTCATATTTATAATGGTTGCAAGGTCATGTGATGCTTGTCAGAAAGTTTTGCAACTTTCTAACAGCAAAGTCAATGGGGAAGCCAGATTCATTTAACAACCTAATTTAACAACTGCATTGATTCACTTTAACAAATGTGGCAAAAAAGATGTAAAATTTAACTCATTTAACAAATTTCTCAGTTATCAGCATAAATTCTAGGCTCAGTTGTGGGTTGTAAGTCAAAGACTACCTCTATTATTGCTGCTTTAGGTTTGAAAATAGGTAGTTAAGAAGAGAACAGGAAATAGCAGAGATTTGGCAAAAATATCTGCTTACTTGAAAGACTATACACAAGAAAAATATATTTTAGAATGGAAAATGTGGATTGATTATATTCAAAATAAGTATCAGATAAAAAAATATCGAATAGCATATGAGTAAATGTAGGAAATATTTTATATTAGATATATTTCTGAAGGAGAGGGGAATTGAAAGTGTGATTAAGTGTGGAGAGACTAGAGATTATAATTTAGGAATTATTTTAGATTATGATTGTTAGTTTTGATACCCTGCATTTTGTTCTGGGAAGTCGGGGTGGGGGGTTGGGGGGTAAGAGGGAGGGGAACTGGGGGGGGTTGAGGGTAGAGATGGAGTGATGGTTAATGTACAGGGATTATTGAAGATGTATAAATATAATTAATGTAGGGTCGGGTCTGCCCAGTTACCATTTTAGAACGGTGGGGAGGGAGAAAAGAGAGAGTAGGAGGTAGGAAAGAGGAGAAGAGGAAGGAAGAGGGGTAGAAGAGGGAGAAGGAAGGTGTAGGGTGGAGGGAGGAGAGGATGTAGATAAGAGAAGGAGAGGAAGGTCTGGAAAGTAAAAGAAGGTAGAAGAGGGAAGAGTGTTAAAAAGGGGGGTGGTGACTGGGCAGGCCCGACTAAATGTATATAACTGTACATTGGATGAGCTGTTTGATATGTTTGTAAAAATAAAACTTTTTTATGGAAAAAAAAAAAGAAGAGAACAGGGCAAACAAATGTTTAGATCAGGGGTGTCAAATTCCGTTTCATTGAGAGTCACATCAGCATTATGGTTGCCCTCAAAGGGCCAGTTGCATGAAAGGCTATAACGACTTACAGGGTGCGGCTGCGTCAGGACAGAACAAGTTGTACCAGCTAACTCAGATATGTCAAATTTAAGGCCTGCAGGTGACATGTGGCCCACGATACAGTTAGATTGAACCAGGGATCAGCATGGAAATAGTAAGGGGCTGGACCCTGTGACCCCAGCCCATGCCCCCATTTCCACTGGGCACACACATAGGAGACAGCGAGCTCATAGGGATTGGTGGTGCCTGGCAGCAGCTGCAACTTGTTGGTCTCACCCCGATCCCCCTGTCCAGCCTCTCCATGCCATGCCTCACCTCGGCTGAACTTACAGAAGCAATCGCAGGAGGGCACCAAGTAATTTGCTGCAGCAGCATGCAGAATTGATGCAGGGGGGTATTTGATCGGGCATTGAGTTTGATATGTCTGGTTTAGATAATAAATTGGTCAAACTAAGCAATCACTAGAACTCTGCTTGTCTCTTGAGACTTATCATTCTGCACAGCAGGTATTTATAATACTGTCTATGGTTATTTGCAACTGTAGTATTACAGCCACAGACTAATTCATGGATTGACACATCAGCCCTATGTTGTTTCAGGGGTGAAATCTAAAAATTTTCCCTACCGGTTCTGTGGGTGTGGCTTAATTGGCGGGCATGCTTGATGGTCAAATGACTGGGTGGGCATGGCCAATAACAATAAATAATAAAAATAATAAACAAAGTATACAAAACAATAAAAACCAACTTTCACACTTTACACACACACAACACAATACAACTGACTCACACACAATGTAAAAGCAGCTGCACTTCACCCAAAATGGCCCCTGCAACAAGCAGGAACTCACACAGCCACAAAAAGCTCAAAACTCAACTTTCACACTTTACACACACACACAACACAACACAACACAACTGACTCACACACACACACAAATGCCACATACAGCTTTGTGAGATTTTGTGTTTGTGTAGTCAGAGTGAAACACTACAGAAGCACACCAAATCTCAGAAAGCTGCACAAATATTTTATTATTTTATTTTATTTATATTTTTAGATAAAAGCAGTTAAATTTAAAACTTCCTTTTAAATTTAGACGTAGCAATTTAAAGTTAATTGCTATGTCCAAAAAAATAAAACTCTTAAAAAAACCCAATTAACTATTTTTTAAAGTTCCTCCCCCACCCAGTTACTTACCCAATTCAAGGGACAAGGCAGGCAGATTGAATTGCTCACCAATGAGATGGATTGCAGGCAGGCAGATTGAGTTGCTAGCTGATGCAATTGATTGCAGCAGCCGAAGCAAAGCAAGGCAGGAGCGAGCCCAAAAGAAGCAGCAAGTAGGCAAGTGGGGACCGGGTAAGTGGGGACTGGGCATGGGCGGGGTGGTGGTGGGTTGGGCAAGGATTTTTGCTACAAGTTCTCCGAACTACCTGCCCCCATCGCTACTGGATCGCGGGAGCATTTTACCTTGTCATATACGAGGCTGACAGAAAGAGTACAACAAAAAATTGTAACGAAGAGACCAAAGGCTGAAGGGAAAGACAACATCTGGAATGAAAAGTCTAATGCCATTTGAAAAATTAACTCATTTTAGAGACAGATGGATTTCAACATTTAGGTAGGACTGTCCATATTGAAAGAAATATTAAAATAAACAACATTGTACAGACAGAAAGGGAACCAAGGACAAAAGTCATACCTTTTCATTTTATCTCTTTGCCTGGCTCCCTATCCTTCTCTACAATGTAAACTCACCATGTAAGTGAATGTCAAGAATGTTAATGAAGAGTACATTTTAAATGTATTAAATTGAATTATGCAAGAAAACAGCAGGATAACAACAGATGTAGGATCTGAGGGTGACAGGTTTAGTTTCACTTGATGAATGTTTGTTTTGTTGTTCTGAAAAAAATTAAAGTAATTAAATATTTAAAGAGAACAAGCAAAGCTTAAATTGACTTGGATGAATTTCTTTCCTCCCAAAGCACAATAAAGAAATAATGTCATCTGCATGTCAACTGTGACCAGAGTGGAGATAACAGAGAGGAGATTTTTTTTATTTAAGCACTGACTATTCTTTTTAGTGTTTAAATTTACTGTTTACTTTATTGTAAATATTATGATAGTGTCGCAAATATCCATTTAAATCTTTGGAGGCAATGTTATTTTAATTCAACCTGGATAATTTGGAACAAGTAGCTAATCATGCTGGAGGAAATCAGAATTGAAATAAAATATTGATCACATACTAAATTATAGATTGCAGTCTGTGCTTGTAAAACTCATTTAATCTCTAGTGACCAATTTCCATGTAATGGCAAATTATTTATTTTATATCTTTTTTGCTGTTTGTATTTTCTTAAAAATAAGTGACATTTAAAAAAACATTTCAGCATTAAAATAAATTCAAGTAGATTGAACTGAAGATACATGAAACAAAAATAAACTGGTTAAAATAAAAAAAATTGGATAAAAACCTCTTAAAGCAGCACCAAAAAGATAATAGGGAACATGATGAAATCACAGGAGGAATTACATCTTACTGCAGTCATACAAAAATTTAGGTAGTCCTTGACTTACCACCATTCATTTAATGATGTTCAAAGTTACAATGGCACTGAAAAAGTGACTTGTGATGAGTTATCACACTTCTGACTGTTGAAGCATCTGTACAGTCACATGATCAAACTTTGATGCTTTTTCAACTTGTATGCTAGCTAACTACCTGGCTTATTTGCATTTTCAAAATTTTTTTATTTTGCCGTTTAAATTTTTGGTGCCATTTCATCTTGTACTATTAGATATGGATTATTTATTTATTTATTTATTTATTTATTTATTTATTTATTTATTTAATCATATTTATATACCGCCCTATCTCCCGAAGGACTCAAGGCGGTTTTATTAGTTCAATTTTCTCTTTTATCTTGTTTCCAGTTTTTAAAGTTCTTCTTGTAGTGTATTTTGCTGTTGTTTCTTTTTCTTACTTTTTCTTGATATATATGTTATCACTAATCCTCACATGTAAGCTTTTGCAAAATACAAATAGAAGAAAAAGCTCTAGATCAAGAAGAAAGAGAGAAGGATAAAAACAAGCAAGCAGAATGAGAAGGTACAAAAATAAAGGGACGGAGAGAGATAAGAACAACTAGGAGGACAAGATCTAATATTGGCTTTTTTGTGTTTTTGGACAATTGGGACATTGAGATTTTGGTTTATTATTGAGTAATTTTTAGCTCATTAAATTAATGCCAAATGTTTCAACAAGAAAAAACAAATACATTTCAAAAAGAAACACTATTGATACTTCAATGTATTCAAGAAACTATGACAAGAAATCATAGGGAGATGATGATACTGATTTATGATACAGATGTGAGACTAGAAAACTCTCAGCAAATGCAATGAAAGATGAACAAAAAATCCAGAAAGTAAAGGAGAAATCAGAAGGAGCTGAGGAAAGAATAGAGGAGATAAATCAACAAATGTTACAAGCAGATAAAGATATGGAAGGGACAGTAAAAAATTCCAAAATGCAACAGGTAAATTACTCTTTAAGAGGTCAAAATACAGAAGAGGATAAAGAGAAAGATCTCCTAGAAATGATAAAAGAGTTACTGATGGGTGGTCTAGAGAATCAACAGCAAGAAACAGATGTTGAGGCAGATGAAATACTTAGACTAAATATGAGGGATTGAAGATGATACAAGATCCCAAGGGAGAAGTATGGGAGATTTATCAAAAAGTCAATAAGAGTTGAAATATTAAAAAGGGCAAGAGATGATGGATAGATATAGAATACTTCTTAATATGGCAATTGCTTCATTAAAGGTTAGAAAACAGAGGTAAAATAGAGCAGGAGTCCCCAACCTTTTGGATCTCAGGGACCACCAAGTCCATAATTTTAAATCCTGGGGACCACTAATACGAATCCAGTGCACTGCTTGTTGAAGTGCCTGGACTCCCAGTGACGGGATGGGTCCTTCAGGCACTGTCTCTCCTCTCTCTTTTTCTCTTTCTCCCCCTCCCCTCTCTTTCCCTCTTATTCTCTCGTTCTCTCTCCCCCTCCTCCTCTCTCTCCCACTCATTCTGTCATCTTTCTCTCCCCCTCTTTCTCTCTTTCTTTCTTTTCTCCCCTCTCCCCTCTTTCTCTCTCTTCCCCTCTTTCTTTCTCATTCTCTCATTCTCTCTTCTCTCTCCCTCCTCCTCTCTCTCCCACTCATTCTGTCATCTTTCTCTCCCCCTCTTTCTCTCTTTCTTTCTTTCTCTCTCTCTTTTTCTCCCCCTCTCTCCCCCTCTTTCTCTCTCTCTTCCCCCCTCTTTCTTTCTCATTCTCTCATTCTCTCTTCCCCCTTTCTCTCTCCCCCACTCATTCTGTCATCTCTCTTTCTCTCTCCCCCTCTTTCTCTCTTTCTCTCTCTCTCTCCCCCCTCTCCCTCCCCTTTTTTCTTTCTTTCTCCCCCACTCTTTCTTATGGGCCAGCCAGTATCTTGGGGCTGAGAGAAAGTTAATCGTCCCCCCAAGAGACTGAGGTGCATAGCACCAACAAGGGATGGAAGAAACTTGCAGCTTTGCAGCAAAGCCCTCGCCGGCTTGAATGAGGTAATGGTGCAAGGGGGGTGGAATGTTGGTGCAGGCGGGCCGAAGCAATGGGTGGCAGGAACCCCGGGCTGTTTCTCCCCCCTGCTTTAGCTTCCTGTTGGCTGAATCCAACAGTAGCTGTCCCCACCCCTCACCCTCCCTTCCCAGTCACTCCTTGCCTGGCAAGGGGAGGGGAGGGAAGGAATGGAGATTCACTCATATTCCAGAATGGGAGCAAAGCTTCATCTTTTGCTGGATCTTTCTCTCTCTCTCCCACTCTTTCTCATGGGCCAGCCAGTGTTTTGGGGCTGAGAGGAAGTCAAGCGTCTCCCCTGAGAGACAGAGGTGTAGGAGCACAAACAAGGGCCAGAAGAAACATCTGCGAGATCCAGCTCACGCTCTGGAATATGAAGTGAATCTCCATTCTCCCCCTCCCCTTCCCTTGCCAGGCAAGGAGTGACTGGGAAGGGAGGGTGAGGGTAGGTACAGCCACTGGTGGATTCAGTTGGCAGGAAGTTAAAGGAGGAAGAAACAGGATTCCTGCCACCTGTTGCTTCGGCCCGCCTGCACTGCCATTCCCCACCTTGCACCATTACCTCATTCCAGCTGGCGAGGGCTCTGCTGCAAAGTTACAAATTGCCCAAACCTCCCTTAGCAGCGGAGATTTACAGCCCCACCATAAGCTGCCTTGCCAGTCCCATCTTCCAGAGCTCTAGTCACGGGACTGGCCATTGCTTATCCCAGAGTAGCTCCTCCACCTGGGTGCGCCTCTGACCACCAACTTTTTCTCACGGACCACTAGTGGTCCACGGACCACCAGTTGGTGACCGCTGAAATAGAGGTGAACATTGTTCATTAAGCACTTATAGATGTTAAAGAAAAAAAATACATTATAAATTAAAAATAAAATTATTAAAAAATATTTACTATGATTATTATTTTGCCAAATCACTTCTCACTTCTAATTTGATATATGCCAGTTTTGGGTCCTCAATCAGAAACTTGGGAGTTTTAGAGTTCTGCTAGTATGTTAACACTATGCTCTTCTGGACAGAGACTCTCTGATATTGTTCCTGGGATCTGTTGGAAACACTCTCCCAGCTTAGGAGTCACAGGCCTGAATGATACCACTATTGGGACCACTTTGCCAAATATCTATATTTGTATCAGTCTATATAGCTATACAAACACACACACAAAGTTATAAATTTATATAGAAAATGCATTGATTTATAATTTTTACAATTCTCTAATTTTCGTTTCATAGTTCCCATCACCAATCTCTTTCCACTTATGACTGTATGACTATAACTTGTTGCTGGCAATCCTTATGATTTATATTGATATATTGATCATCAATTGTGTTGTAAATGTTGTACCTTGATGAACGTATCTTTTCTTTTATGTACACTGAGAGCATATGCACCAAGACAAATTCCTTGTGTGTCCAATCACACTTGGCCAATAAAATTCTATTCTATTCTATTCTATTCTATTCTTTCTGCCATTTCTCGATCCGAAATTTATTTTATCAGTTTCTATAGCTGTTCATCTCAAATGACTCTGAATAGCTATTTGCCTCAAACACTAACCTTTCCAAACATACAGAGAATAAAAGCCTGAAAGGGAGATATTCTTCTACGCCTAATTTGTGTTTGGAGTAAGTTAGCAAGGAAACTTTAACAATGTTCAGTTGACTGAGTTTGCAGAACACTGATTACACAGGATTTCCTCTAAATCAATATCTTTTGAAACAACAAATTTTCATAAAAGGTATAAATCAGTAATTTGGTTAGTCAAAAAATGTGCTACTGGAATTCTGATTTTTTTTATTACTGACATGGCTCTCTTTCTACATTGCATGGAGAATTTTACCTCGATGAATATTTAAAAAAAACTTTTTATTTTAATTAGTTTTGTTTTGCTTTGTTTTCCTTAAGACAGTTGTTAAGACCATGTAGAGAGTTAACTTATTGGATGTTTCTATAATGTTACTCAGTAAAGAGGCACCATGGATTTGGAGATTACCCAAAATGGTACACAAGAGGTTAAACAGATGGATTAGTTTTCCCTAAATTAATTCTATTAGACAGAGGAGGATAATCCACAGAAGAGACCAATTTTTCAGAGCAGGTCTAAGGTGATAGGGGAAAAACTGCACCTGTTATTTGAGGCACTAAAGTTGGAAACAAAATTCCAAACTACTCAAAGAAAGAAAACCATAAAATAAAGGTGGTCTTTCTCCCCTATCCAAACTTTCTTTAGTTGTACAAGACTTCCAAAGGCTCTGGAAACCAGCACAACAAGAAAGCTTCAGAAGCCTGCACGACTTTGAAAATCTTCAGAAAGTCAGATGTGAATTCTTGCAGAACTTCCACAAACACTTTGGAAGCCCTGTGCAAACAGAGAACTACATGTCTCCACTGGGAGCTACCTTGTATGGGCCATGCCAACCTCTCAACAGCTTGAGAAAAATGCTTGAAAGTAAGCAACATGAAGCAAATCCTCGGGTCTTTCTGAACAGTGGAGGCAAAGTCAGTATTCCCCAAGGTTGACACACCTTGGAAAACCGTGCAAAGCAGAATTAATGAATGGCAGCAATGCTAGGACTTAAGCCCTGGAGTAGTGGCAGATGGCTGAGACTGCTGGAGGCCTGAGCCTCTACTTCACGCCTAGTGCTGTAAGTCAAAGGAGAGAATAGATGGGGGAAGTTACACTGCTCTACCATGGATAGACTGTGGTTAGTTATAGTGCAAATAATTGTAAAGGGTGGCACATTGCTATGTGCCCAAATTCTGATCAGGTGATTCTGGGGGCAGTGCAATGGTTTTAACTTTGGATAGGGGTCAAAAGTTGCTTTGTTCAGCACAACTGTAATTTCAAATGGTTGCTAAACAAATAGTTGTAAGTTGAGAATACCTGTATGGCATGATACAAACCACCCCATTCTATCCAAATATCATGATGCTTGCACCTAAGTACACAAGGGACAAAATTTACATTGCAGTTTTTGATAAAATCATGACTTGCTCCATAAGACTTGGTGAAGAGCTATCAACAGACAGACCACATCCCAACACCACTGGGTTGCATCTTATATTCCTGCACTAAGAAAGACAACTAACAACGAAAAAAATGACGACCTTATGGGAGACTTTGCCAATTGGTCTAGGAATTGTGTGTTATTTCAAATGAAATATTTAGTCACTTAATCATTACAAATCATATTTTTATTACATAACAATATTTCTCTATATTATGCCAATCACCCAGAAAATGAAACATTAGGGAAAAGAGTACGTAGCCCTTTTTTTTGGTTACAAGCATGCCATTGAAATGGCATTGAAATGGAAATTCCTTTAAAATTTAAAATGATTTTTTCTCATTAATTATCTTTTCAACCTTCAGCAAAGTCTTTTTCTAATATAGTGAGACTTATGGACAAATGTCCAGTATCCTAAAATGGAGTAGACAGCTAAGAAGAATATTCATAATAATGAAAAAGAAATGACTTAATATGATATAGCTGATTTACAGTGTACAGGGGCATTCACAAAGACCCATTAGGAATTATTTTTTTAAAAAAATGTAAGTAATGTTTGAACTTCAAAAGATTAGGCGATCGGGAAAATATCATCCAGTTTCTACTTGTAAGTATTTTATGACTAAAGTGCTATGCTTTAAATTTCAAAATGTTTTAAAATAACTTGAAAACTAGAGTGGAAGGGACAGGGAAGACAGAAGAAATTGTGCAAAAAAAAAAAGGGGGAGGGAAAGATTAGACACTTCATGTTTAAATTGGAGTAATTATTTTCAGCATAAAAAGTTCATGAGACAATTGCTATAAATTTATATCACTCTGACAACTTCTGACACTTCTCTTATCAAAGTTGATTATAGATACAAAAAAAATAAAAATACAGGTGACTTTTTCCAAACAAACTGCTTTATGTGACTTTCTTCAAATTTATCTTTAAACTTATTTTGTGCCCTATTGATTTTAAGTATGTTATATGAAGGAGAAACCACAATTAATATAATTTTATCCACTTTGTGGAACCTTTTCTATACCTTAAGATCCATATTTGAATAGTATACACTGTGGCTAACAAATGTCACAGTTTTTCTCCTCTGAGATAATCACTATTCACAAAAAGTATGTTTTCTCTCCTTTAAATCATTTATAGATTTTCAAACTAAACATTCATGCCAAAAATACCAACTGAAAACCCATATGCATACGCAACTAGAATTAGAAAAAAATACATGTTTAACCTACAGATTTGCTTGTGAATTGGAAAAAGAACAGCTTTATTTCTAACAGTAGTAAAATGACAATTAACCATTTAGAAAACCTATAATATTACTCATTAATTTTTCAATGGAATATTTAAGATCATAGAAAAATTCAGGGTTGGAACCAAAGCTCCTAAGTATATGAACTGGTCTACTTCCAAATCTTGACATCTAGGGATATTGGCCTAAGGCTATAGAAATGTATTTAGATATTCAGAGTAGGCACTACTGATTAAGATATAACAGTCTGCTTTAATGCAATAGTTGACTCAAAACTTGATTACAAAAGTAGTAAAGTAAATAAAAAAACAATAAGGACTTTACCCAGAACCTTTGTCAAGATGATAGAAGTACTATCGTTACAAGACATATGGAGAGAAATGAATCCGGGGAAAAATCAATATACATTCTATTCTAATGCACATCAATCTTGGTCCAGAATAGACATGATTTGGATAACTTCAGAACTAAGTGTAAATGTGCAAGAGATAGAGATAGAAACAAACCTATGGGCTGATCACAATCCAGTTAAAATTAGCTGGAAGAGACAGAAGAGAAAAGTAAGGTGGATTTTAAATCAATCTATAACAAAAGATAAAAAATTTATAAAGATAATGGAAAGAGAACTGGGTTTTTCTTTAAAGAGAACAGAAAAGAGGAAACGTCACTACGGAATGTGTGGGACACAGCAAAAACATATATCAGAGGATTAGCTATAATTTATATAGTGAAGAAAAATAAGAAATAGAAACAATATCAGAAGACTTTGGAAGAAGAATATAAAGGACTGGAAAGAGTTACAGAAAGAACCACATAAGCTTTGCTTAAAAAACCAAATGGAGATGATTAAACATAAATATCATGTGAAAAGATGAATTGGCATAACAAATAAAAAGAGCAAAACAATTTTTTTTTTGGAAAATGCTAACAAACCTGGAAGACGGTTAGCTTATAAACTGAAGAAGGAAAAAGAGAAGAGCTGGATAAGTAAACTTCAGGATGAGGAAGGCACACTACAATAGCAAATGGAAAAGAGAAAAGATATAATGCAGGATTTTTATAAGAAGCTATATGATTGTGAAAAAATACCAGACGAAAAAAATAATACAATATTTGAGAAAAGCTAATTTAGCAAAAATTCTGGAAATGGTGAAGAACATGTTGAACAAACAAATATCAATGGCAAAATTAACAGAAAAAAAATAACAAAACACCAGGTCCAGATGGTTTATCAGCAAAAATTTATAAAGACCTGCAAGATGCATTGAGTTTGTCAATGTTAGCAGTGTATGATGAAGTCCTATTAGAAGCCAAGAAACCAGATACATGGACAGAAGCCTATATTACTTTGATCCCAAAAGAAGACTAAGATGCAACACCAATAAAGAACTACAGGCCAATATTGTTATTAAATGCAGACTATAAAATATTTGCTGCAATAATCAACTAAAAAGATTCCTAATTGAGTTTATACATTCTGAACAAAATGGGTTTTTACCTAAGAGGCAAATTAGAAACAATGTTAGAATAATCTTGTATACATTGGAGTACTATGAAATATCTAGTGAAAAACAATTAGCACTAATTTTTTGGGATGCCCAGAAAGCATTTGATAACATAAATTGACAATTTATGTTGCAAAAATTAAACTACATGGACTTTGGCGAGAAATTTACAAATATGATAAAGGCAATTTACAAACACCAGAGAGCTAAAGTGATAGTGAATGGAGATGTGACAGAAATTTTTAATATAAAAAAGGGAATGAGATAAGGCTGTCTTCTATCTCCATTATTATTCATATTAACATTAGAAGTTTTAATCAGAAGTATTAGACAGGATCCAGAAATAAAGGGAATGGAAATAAAAAAAGAATAATATAAATTACAAGCATATCTCACACACACCCTGCATGTGCACACACACCAACGGGTCTGGGAGAAGTGAGAGGAGAGCCACACAGAGGCAATGATGGGGGAGGGATAAAAATGGGACGCCTCTGTCCGAACCTCTGGCAGGTTAAAAAAAAATCCTGCAGAGCAGCGGCTTCCCTTTTTGTCCATCCTCCCCTCCGTTGCCTCCATGCCTGATGCCAAGAGAGCAGTTTTGCTTCTGATGCACCTGGAAATGCCAGAAGCCTCATGCCGCTGCCGCTCACCTACCACATCTCCCCAACAGCCACTGCTATCACCCATTGCCCCTGGCAGGCAGAAGCCCCATGGTCCTAACTGTCCTATTCTATCGCCTTACCAGCTCCTTCCTTCCTCCACACTCAGGAAGGGATGAGGGCAGGGGGAGAGATTGGCAGTGTGGCTTTCCCACACAGGGGTGGATTGCTGATCTGCAACCTAATGGTTGCTATCCAGGCCAGACTGTGGCCAGCCTTAGATCTGCGGCACCACCTCAGCCCTGTCCCTGCCCCCTGGATGTGCACATAGGAGGCAGTGAGTGTGCAAGAACTGGCATCCTGAGTGAAAGGGAAGTGCTCAGGTCCCCTGCGCTTTCCACATTCCACATGCACACACCCAGGAAGTGGTGCTGAGACAGCTGGCTGCAGTCCATCTTGAATGGCTGCCATCAGGTTGCAGATCAGCGCCCGGTTGGCTTGGGCCAAGCTAAGGTGCTGCAGGACGGTCCTTCACTGTTTACAGAATGGTTCTGCGGGCCAGATCTAACCACTTTGCAGACTGCATCCTGCCCATGGGCCTTGAGTTTGACATTCTTGTGCTATTACTATTGCTATTTAGATATAATATAAATGCTATAGTTGAGTTCACTGTTTTATGAGATAGCAGAGGTAAATAGAAGTCCTCCATTGTCATAATGCTTCAGTTTATTTATATCATATTTATATCATGATCCAACACATACTCATTCAGAAAAGCTCAATAGGGCTAATTCTCAGATCAATGAGTATAGATTATAATTTGATTCATTTGAAAGAGAGGGGGGAGAGAGGGAGAGAGAGAAGATCAAATGAGAAAGACTGTTAATTGTATTCTGTCATTTCCCTTTCCAAATTGGACATGTCAAAGATACGAGATGTCTATTTCTAGTTTATTATTGTTTCTGTGCATTTACTTGTAAAGACTGTTCTATACTATTTTCTCCATTAAAAAGTACAACAAAAAACACATTTTGAATTACACATACTTTCCCACAAAACATGCATTCTTAAATATAATTAACAAATCCTATGGAGAATGTGGAAAAAATGTGTGATTTACTAAAGCTAGAGAGAGGGAGGAAAGGAGAAAATTATTTTGTTGAGATAATACTAAGTGGAGAAAAGGGGTGAGATTTCTATGTAGTCTTTTAAAAAATTTTCCTTGTCCTCGCTAGTTGAAGGACTGTTTGCCTTGAAAAAAATGACAGCAGCAGATTGGGGGGGGGGGTGAGGTTTTTTCTGCTCGTTTTAAACCTTTTTTGTTTTCTTTCTTTCCTTTACCCGTCCCCCACCATCTGCTAAGTCTGTCTGGCAAAGGTGGGGCAAATGGGTGACCTGCTCATGCAGCTATGCCTTTCACTGTCTTGGTCTCTTTCATCTACATATAAAAGCTATGCAGATATATTTTCTTTTTTGCTCTGAATATAATTTTGATTTTATTTTTCTGGAAACTTTTGAGGTTTAGAATGCTTAATTAAACTTCTTTAAAAGAAATTATTTTGAAAGACTTTGCTTATATTTGTAAATGTAAATCTATTCAATGAGAATATGCTTCTATCTGAATGGAATCTGAATCTGACTCACATTTTATTAGAAACAGAGATTTGACACTAAAGTTTGACCCAAATATATTTCAGAGCATTAACAAAAAAACAACAACCTGTAATTAGATTGTTTTATTCTTGAAGCTATTCTCCTTACCTCCATTTTTCCATGTCTCAATGTCTGTGTGCTTAGAAGTCAAGATGTCTCATCCTATGGTATTGTTTGTTTATTAGCAGCACAAGCTGTTGCCCTTTTAGGAATTGTTACAGAGATGGGTTAGAAATTATAATATGTAGAAAGAGGGAAGGATTAACAAGAATTGAATTGAATTGAATTAAAGGACAAAATGTTTAGAAAATATGTACAGGAACTGTCTAGATGGCTTTCTCTTTTGCAATAGAAAGGCATTCCTGCGCAAACACCACCCTTGAACTTTGCTGAACATCAATATAAAGCAGGACAGTGGGTACTGAAAAAGGCCTGGAAGGATGAGAAACTGATTCCAATTTGGGAAGGACCTTTCATCGTCTTGTTGACTTCTGAGACTGCAATTCGGACCACTGAAAAAGGTTGGACTCATTACTTCTGAGTGAAAAGGCCCATGCCAGCCCCAAAGGAATGGAAGGTGGAATCTCACCAAGAAGATCCACTGAAGTTGATGATCCGAAGAACCCAATGGACTGGTGAGCAATAACGTTACCAGTGAGAATAGCAGTCTTCATTATCTGGGCTATTTTTGTATTTTTCCTTTTTAGGACTGAATGGTTGCCTATGCTGTTTTCCCAGCTGAAGAAGACTACAACCAAGCAGTTTGAAAAATTAGAATTGCCTGAATTCCCTAAGAATGCAGCAAACACGTTTGTACAATTGGCTGAGGAAATTACCAAAACGCTTACTGTAAATAACTATTTTGTGTGTGGAGGAACAAACATGGGAGAACAGTGGCCTTGGGAAGCTCAGGAATTAAACCATGACACAGTGGTTGATATGTGGAATAATAACAATTTAAAAGTTACAGAAGGTAAGGAAGGGACATAGGCTTTGATGGCTAAGTTATTAGGGAGAGTGTGTTATGAAAGAAAGAAGAACGATAACAGAATAGCAATAGGAGACATGATTTGCTTAACTTTATGGAACTACTGCAGTTGGTAGGGAGGAAGTGGAACTCAAAAGAGGAAGTATTAAATGAAATAACTGAAATGGCTTATTTAAAGGATCCTGAAAGTGACATCCTGGATTGGGTAGCTCTGGAAGATATTATTGGATATGTGGAAATTATGCCTATGGATATTTACCCAAGGAGTGGTATGTATCTTGCGCATTGGGAATAATAAAGCCAAGTTTTTTCCTTCTTTCCATTAAAGAAAAACAACTGGTTTGGTGACTGGTTTCCAAATTGGAAAGAACTAGCAAAATTTGCCATATTAGGATTCCTGACTATCATGCTCTTACCATGTTTTATTCCTCTCATATAGATATTAATAAAAAGGACCATGAGTAGCATGACCCTAATAACAACATCAATAGTAGGAGGGAAAAAGGAAACCATGTTGGTAATGAAAGTGGGAAGACAGAGGCTAGAGATAGAGGAGTTGGAATGTAAAGACTTGCTCCCATATGGACCTGGAGAGAAAGCAGGAAATTATGAATTGCTATAAGTATAAAAGAATAAGTCAGGTAGAAAAGAAAAAGGGAAGATTGAAGGAAATGAATAATAGGTTACTTTTTATAAAAGTGTAAAATGTATTAAAAAGCTATGATGTTCTTACTGTTGCAAACTGACTACAAATTGTAATCAATAGAGACAATGTGTAATGACTTGCTAAAAGCTCCCTTAGAGACAGGAACCTACGCCTTGGGCAAGACCACTATCAGTAAGAAAGGAACATCCGCTCAAGGTGAAAATTAAAAACAAACATGATAAGATAATTGGTTAGGCAGGAAGTATCAATCCAATTTAAGATCAATCCATTTGGGAAGGGTCTAAGAAGCCACGCTTGCAACCGCTTTTTATTTTTCTTCATTTTATCTCCAATAAACCTTTGATTTTGAAGGTTCTGAACCAGACTTGTTTATGAATTGTGAGGATTAAAACATTTGGCTCTTATATCTCACATCTCTCTCTCTCCCTCTCATCTATCTATCTATCTATCTATCTATCTATCTATCTATCTATCTATCGTTCTATCGTTCTTTCTTTTTTTCTATCTAGCCATCCATCCATCCATCCATCCATCCAGTAACACAATTATTACATGAGCTGCATTGGTTGCTGATCTACTTCTGAGTCCAATTCAAGGTGTTGGTTATCACCTTAAATCCTTTATCAGATGGGTTCAGAGTATCTGAAGAATCATCTTGCCCCAATTGGACTGGCTCATCTCACACATTGGGGCAAAAGAACCCAGAACATGCCCCAACAGCCAAGGAATTTCAGGTGATGGGATATAGGAAAACAGTCTTTTCCACTGGGATTCCTCTCCTTCTGGGATTCCAAAAGGGCCTTGATTTGGCTCTGTCGGTTGGTGTACGACCCTGATTGAGCCAGAGTCTGGAAGGCTGGAAGTGATTGGTGCTGTGACAGAAGAAGGCACCACCTCCACTCTATGCAAGATTTGGGGGTTTACTCTTTTCCTCTATTTAATTCCTGTAATTTTGACTGTTTCAATAGTTATAATTGTTTTTATATTTTACATATGTTTCTATGTAAGCCACCCAGTCACTCTGGATACCTAGATGATATTAAACAAACAAACAAACAAACAAACACAACAAACAAACAAACAAACAAACAAATAAATAATAGAATGAAAAAATGTAGGATTTTAAATTACTAAATAAAAGAGGATTTAGGAAAAAAGAATTGAGGGAGACCTTGAAATTGAATATTATAGTTATTTTGAGATTCCCTTTGAATTAATGATTGGATCATTGGATTAAATATTAATAAATGTTTAAGACTATATGTTATGTAATATATTTTTTATTTTTTTTATTTTTTTATTATTCGAATTTATATACCGCCCTATCTCCCAAAGGACTCAGGGCGGTTTACAGGCATATAAAACATCAACATCAATATACAAATTAAAATAATCCTTAAAAAACTTATTCTAGCGCCCGAATTATTAAAAATAGAAATATAAATATCAAATATAAATATTAAAATCAATTTAAAACCCCTCTAAATTTAAAAATCTAAGCCAGTCCTGCACAGATGAATAAATGTGTCTTGAGCTCGCGACGGAAGGTTCGAAGGTCAGGAAGTTGACGGAGTCCTGGGGGGAGTTCGTTCCAGAGGGTGGGAGCCCCCACAGAGAAGGCCCTTCCCTGGGCGCCGCCAACCGACACTGCCTAGCTGACGGCACCCTGAGGAGTCCCTCTGTGAGAGCGCACGGGTCGGTGAGAGGTATCTGGTCGCAGTAGGCGGTCCCATAGATAACCCGCCCTATGCCATGGAGCGCTTTAAAGGTGGTCACCAAAACCTTGAAGCGCACCCGAAGGCCACAGGTAGCCAGTGCAGCCTGCGCAGGATGGGTGTTATGCGGAGCCACGAGGGCTCCTCTATCACCCGCGCAGCCGCATTCTGAACTAACTGCAGCCTCCGGATGCCCTTCAAGGAAGCCCCATGTAGAGAGCGCAGTAATCCAGGCGAGACGTCACAAGGGCGTGAGTGACCGTGCAAAGGGCCTCCCGTCCAGAAAGGGCGAACTGGCGCACCAGGCGAACCTGGTAGAACGCTCTCCTGGAGACGGCCACAAATGATCTTCTAGAGACAGCCGTTCATCCAGGAGGACGCCTAAGTTGCGCACCCTCTCCATCGGGGCCAATGACTCGCCACCGATGGTCAGCCGCGGATTTAGCTGACTGTACCGGGATGCCGGCATCCACAGCCACTCTGTCTTGGAGGGATTGAGCTTGAGCCTGTTTCTCCCCATCCAGACCCGTACGGCCTCCAGGCACCGGGACAGCACTTCGATAGCTTCGTTGGGGTGGTCCAGTGTGGAAAAGTACAGCTGGGTGTCATCCGCGTACAGCTGGTACCTCACACCGAACCCACTGATGATCTCACCCAGCGGCTTCATGTAGATGTTGAACAGAAGGGGCGAGAGGATCGATCCCTGCGGCACCCCACAAGTGAGGGGCCTCGGGGCCGACCTCTGCCCCCCTGTCAACACCGACTGCGACCGGTCGGAGAGATAGGAGGAGAACCACCGCAAACGGTGCCTCCCACTCCCAATCCTCCAACCGCGCAGCAGGATACCATGGTCGATGGTATCGAAAGCCGCTGAGAGGTCTAATAGGACCAGGGCAGAGGAACAACCCCTATCCCTGGCCCTCCAGAGATCATCCACCAACGCGACCAAAGCCGCTCCGTGCTGTAACCGGGCCGGAAACCGACTGAACGGGTCTAGATAGACAGTTTCATCCAGGTGTAAGGGAAACTGATATGCCACCATATTTCTCTACAACCTTCGCCGCGAAGGTTGGAGACCGGACGATAATTACCTAAAACAGCCGGGTCCAGGAAGGCTTCTTGAGGAGGGCCTCACCACCGCCTCTTTCAAGGCGGCCGGAAAGACACCTCCACCAAAGAAGCGCCAGAATCGCCTGGAGCCAGCCTCGGTCACCTCCTGCGTGGCCAGCACCAACCAGGAGGGGCACGGGTCCAGTAAACATGTGGTGGCATTCAGCCTCCCAACAACCTGTCCATGTCCTCGGAGCAACAGGGTCAAACTCATCCCATAAAATGTCACCAAGACCACCTCAGCCGCCTCACCAGATCACCGCAATCTTGGTCCAAACCATCCCGGTTGAACGATTTTATCGATAGATAACCGTTAAACTCCTCAGCACGCCCCTGCATCGGGTCATCCCGCCCCCTGGTGTAGGAGGGAGCGGGTCACCAAACAGGGCGGCTGGGCGGTTATCTGCCGATGCAATGAGGGAGGAGGCGAGCTACGCGCTTCCCCAATGCCACTAGGTAAGTCCTAGTATAGGACTTCACTAGTGTCCGATCAGCTTCTGAACGGCTAGACCTCCAGGAGCTCTCTAGGCGTCTTCTCCGGCGCTTCATCCCTCTCAGCTCCTCGGAGAACCAAGGAGCCGGTTGGGACCTGCGCCGGGTCAGAGGCCGCAAAGGCACGACACGGTCTAAGGCCCCCGCCGCGGCTCGTTCCCAGGCCGCAACAAGTTCCTCTACCGAGCCGTGAGCCAGACCCTCAGGGAATGGCCCAAGCTCCGTCCGGAACCTATCCGGGTCCATCAGGCGCCTGGGACGGAACCAACGTATCGGCTCCGTCTCCCTGCGGTGGTGAATGGCGGTCAGAAAGTCCAGGCGAAGAAGAGAGTGATCTGACCATGACAAAGGTTCAATGACTATTTCCTTTAAGTCCAGATCTCTCAACCACTGACCAGAGACAAAAATCAGGTCCAGAGTGCCACCCCCAATGTGAGTAGGGCCATCAACTACTTGGGTCAGGTCCAAGGCCGTCATGGAAGCCATGAACTCCCGAGCTGCCGTCAAATATATATATTTGTTTTCTGACCTACATATATATATATATATATATACACACATACATATATACATACATACATATATATATATATATATATATACACACATACATATATACATACATACATATATATATATATACACATATATACATACATACATACACACACACACA
Source organism: Ahaetulla prasina (assembly GCF_028640845.1). Classification (NCBI taxonomy): domain Eukaryota; kingdom Metazoa; phylum Chordata; class Lepidosauria; order Squamata; family Colubridae; genus Ahaetulla; species Ahaetulla prasina. The sequence goes on from NC_080542.1 coordinate 93,219,305, forward strand.
CATACACATATAGTGTTAAGCCCTGTTAAAGTGAAACTAATCTTTAGATGACCCTAACTGTTAACTCCAACTTTTTTGGAGGGAAACTTAGAACATTCATATTTGGGCAGGCTTTTTCAAGTATTATGATTGGTTGAGGCCCTGTGGGTCCAGAATATAAATTACAGGAATTTGTCTGTTGTTCTGCAGTTCCAGTTGAGTCAATACATGCTGTTGTATTTATGCTGCCTGTTCTTGCCTACTGCAGCCCACCACATAATACTATAGAAATATTGTACATTTTATATACATTATTTAAATTATGGTTATGTAATTTTTAACTTTGAGTATGGGATTATCTGATTTTTATCTGTAGTGAAGATAGTTGGAAGTCTCTTTTCCCTTGCTTTTTTCTCGTTTTCAGCTTAACCTTTTCCCCTTTTAAATTTCCTGCCCCATTTTTGTAATTATTTTGTATTTTAACTTTTCTTGAAATTTAATAAAGTTGTATTAAAAAGAGAGATGACTGAACAGTTGCTGTATTTCCATGCCATTTTCTAGAAAAGGATATTTCATGAACTATCAAGAATGAAATGTTTCTCTAAATTTCTATGAAATGTATCAGCTTCAGAGAAGTTGCATAGCAACCTACTATTTATGGAAACAAATAAGCATCCAAAATTCATGGCATTGATGGTTTCTTTGAATAATATTGTACAGAAACATTTGTACCTGTAAATTTTTGCTGGGATAATATAAGTATCTCAATTTACATATAGAAAAAAATAGGGGAAAAAAGCTTTTACAATGGAATTGAACTCTATTTCATTATTTGCAGGAAATTAAAACTGTTTCAAATCTTTCATTTAGATTATTATTAGCAGACTAACCCATTTTACACATATCAATATTCCCCATTCTTTTCATAGAATTTTTTTTTTATTGGCCAAGTGTGATTGGACACACAAGGAATTTGTCTTGGTGCATATGCTCTCAGTGTACATAAAAGAAAAGATACTTTCATCAAGATAAAACATTTATAACACAAATGATGGTCAATATATCAATATAAATCATAAGGATTGCCAGCAACAAAGTTACAGTCATACAGTCGTAAGTGGAAAGAGATTGGTGATGGGAACGATGAGAAGATTAATAGTGGTGCAGATTTAGTAAATAGTTTGACAGTATTGAGGGAATTATTTGTTTAGCAGAGTCATGGCCTTCGGGGAAAAACTGTTCTTGTGTCTAGTTGTTCTGGTGTGCAGTGCTCTATAGCGTCGTTTTGAGGGTAGGAGTGGAAACAGTTTATGTCCAGGATGTGAGGGATTCATATATATTTTGAGTATAATAAAGTATAATTCTAGATTTGTCTTGCCTATCATATTAATGGAGAATAGTTCACATTTTATTTATCATTCAGTGACACTGTAATTATGCAAGGAAGTTGAAGAGATATATTTTCTGTCCTAAGGATGAGTGAGATAAATTACAAGAACATAAATCCTATCTACATGAGTAGTAAAGATTGATATTGAAAATTCTGTAATATCCAGTGCCCTGCTTGTCTCTTGCTAACAAGGCAGATGAGATGTGATACTTTAAAGCAAACAAAACAAACATCACAGAAAAGAATGCATATGGATCCAATTAAATGATGACATATCCAGGCAGGATACAAATTCCCACATGGAAAAAACAAAAAAAACTTTGAGGTGGGTTGTATCAAAATCTATAAGATGGCAAGTGCAATGTTGTGCTCAAAGTCTGCATGTTATATATACTTACATAAGAAGGGAGTCAGAGTTCTGCCATATTTCAGATGTTGACACTTTTGCTTTGAATTCTGTAGATGATCCATATTTTTTCTTATCTTTGTGCTTTTCAATTTTGGACTTTAGATATAGTGCCCTTTTCAGCTTGAGGGTGGGAAGAGGGAATCCAAAATTCATGTAGTCCTTGAAACACCCTTTCAGGGCCCAAAAATCTGAACCCTCATATTTCAAAACAAAACTGGAATTTTTAGTTGAAGTTATGCTACTTTTGTGAAATAGTAATATATGGCTACTATTTATAACTATAAGATTATCTCTATCTTGCACTAGTGTGATTATACAATACCATTTTTAATTCAATTTTCTACATCAGGAGCATGCTACAAAATATTTTTAAGATATCAAATCTAAAATTAAACTTTGGAAAGTGAAACAGATGATGTGTTCTGAAAGTTCTCTTGAGAAAGAAATATCCAAGTGATTTCCCCTCTCCCCCTGTACATAATAAATATAAACAATAGCAACCCTTTGAAAATTCATCCTATACAGCACTGGAGCTTTAAAACAGCTTCCCCCAGCAATATGGAAAACTATGATAATGGTTTAGATAGCACTTACTGTATTTCTAATCATAGATACAAAATTTCCACTAGGAGACTTGTGGATAGTGAATGGCTTCAAGAATGGACATGGAATTTACTTAAAAAGTTTAAAAGTTTGCCTGTAGTTCAGTTTAAAGACACATTATTGCATCCCTGCATATATAACAGAAACTACATTTAATGTTAATCTTATTCTCATGATATTTAACTGATAACTGAAATTCACTCTGGAATGTGCATGATTTTCTCAGTGAGAAACAATATTGAATATTTCCTTCTCTTTAATCTGATTTTGCAAATAAGCAGATTCTGGTTTTTTTCAGAATCCCCTTTGTATTCCAAAAATTTCCCTTAAGACCAGTGGTGAAATCTAAAAATTTTAGCTACCAGTTCTGTGGCTGTGGCTTGGTGGTTATGTGACTGGGTGGGCATGGCCAACTTGACGTCATTCACTGTTAGAGCCAGGAGCTGAACATTTTGAAGCACATTCGCCAGCTCATATGGCTAATCCACAAGTATTGAATATGGAAGCTTTACAAAAATCTTTGAAGGAATTTTTAAAGGAATCTTTAGAGGAAGCCTTAAAGCTCCAAATTGCTGTTATGGAGGAAAAATTTAAGGAAATTGCAGAGGAGATGTTGGAAATTAGAGAAGTTGTTGAGGTGCAGAATAAGAACATAAGAGAAGATATAGTGTTAGCATTTCAAGGTTTGGCAAAAAATATGATCCAGCTGGATGAAAGAGTGGAAGAAATTAATCAATTTAATTTGAATTTGGAAAATAAAATGGTGGAGGTCCAAACCAAGATGGAGAGGGCAGATGAAAAAGTAGTTTTGTTACAATATAGATTGATGGAGTTTGCCCTGAGAGTGAGAGGATTGAAAGAAGATAATCGAGAGAATTTAAAAGAGATCTTTGTAGAGGCTTTCGCACAGATGATTGGAGAGCAACCACCAGACCTTGTAATTCAAATTGACAAAATCTATCGTGCTAACTCTTGGGTTGCTAGACAGAGAAAACTGCCAAGAGATGCTGTGATTTATTTTACAACCAGAAGGATCAGAAATGAAATTCTACAAGCATCTCATAAGAACAAAATTCAAATAGTAGGACAAGAGGTATTAGTCTTGAAAGAAATTCCTCCTAAAATGCTAAGAAGCAGAAAAGAGTTTGCTTTTTTGGTGGATGAATTCAGAAATCGACAGATACAGTTTAGATGGAATGTTCTGACTGGACTAATAGTAACTTATACAGGAGAAAGATATCGTCTTAATACAGTTTGGAAGGCAAGAGATTTTTATACCAATATATTAAAGGCTGGAAGCCCACCATTGCCAGATGTCAGGAGGAGAAGAGAAGTGGAGATGGCAAAAAAGTGGAAGAAGGAAGGAAAGCAGAAAGTACAAGCTGGGACTGTGACTATCAAAGAAAATTTACTCCAATTTCTGGCTACTTCCCAAGTTCTAGAATCTATGGAAAAAACAGGAGATGTAAAAGAGCAAAGATTGACCCGAGCAGCCACTAAATGTAGAGAACAAGAAGCAAAGCTGTAACAATCTCAAGCGACAATTTAAGAAATTTACAAACAGAAGTTGTGGGGAGGTTTAGGTTGAAGAGGAAGATTTAGGAAGATCTCCAGCTGATGCTTCAAAAGTCCCAAGGTGCAAAGAATAGCAATTAGACTTTTAACATGGATATGATGGAGGATTTGGAGTTGAGAAACATTTGGCGAAAGTGGAATGCCGAAGAAAAAGATTTCACTTTTTTTTTCTGACAGATACCAAACTTTTTCTAGGATTGATTTTATACTAATTATTAATGATTTGTTTTCTAGGGTAAAGAAGACGAAGATATGTTCAAGAATCTTGACTGATTATAGTATGGGTGGAACCTGACTAGGAAAAGGTGTTAGGAGATCTTGGAGGTTAAATGAAAAATTGTGTAGATATGAAGAAGATGTAAAGGAATGTAAAAGACAAATGAAAGAATTTTTTGTTTTGAATATAATAAAAAAGAAAGAGTAATTACTCTTATTTAGTTCAGGAGATAAATATTAGAAAGATAGAATATAAAGCTAAAGAGGTATATTAACAGAATATGATCAAAAAAGTCTTTTTAGAATTTTATATTATATGCTAGCGATCCAATTCAAGGTACAGATATAGATAGATATCTAACTGACTTCAAATCTAATATCAGCAGCTAGACTATTGTAGCGCAATATTGGAAGAAGGAACATTATCTGTATTTCTTTTTTGTAAAAGGGGACTTAAGGTTCCAGGGGAAGATGGGAGTTTATGGATAGTTAGCGTATTTTAGCTTATGATTGTTAGATGTTATGCCCTGTATTGCTCTGGGTAGTCCAGGGGGGGGGGATTGGGAGGGGGGGGAGGGGGGAGGAGGAAAGGTTAAGGGGGTGGGTGGAGGGAGAAGGAGGGGAAATATTTGTAAAAATTTATAAAACTTTTTAATTAAAAAAAAATAGAGGCTTCAGTCTACCAATTGCATTTTACTCAGAGGCACCGGTCTACCTTTTTTAAAAATAGAGGCCCCGGTCTACCAATTGTGTTTTACTGAGAGGCACCGGTCTACCAAGTGCCTTTTTTTGGCAGGCACCGGTCTACCTTCTTTAAAAATAGAGGCACCAGTCTACTAACTGCCTACAGCGCTGATCAGCTGTAGTGTGGTCCTTTGAAGTGCCATGGCAGTCATTTAAGGCCATTTGCAGCTATATCACCACCAAGAGCTTCAGGGACAGAGAAGAGGAACAGCGAGGCGTGGGCAGTGGGGGCAGGGATTTTTGCTACCGGTTCTCCAAACTACCTGCTCCCATTGCTACCGGATCGTGTGATCCGGTCCGAACCGGGAGCATTTCTCCCCTGGATGGGTTGTTGTAAAACTTGCAGTAAAATGATGTCAGTATTTCCTATTCTTTTGAAAGAATACATTTTTAAATCAATATTTGGATTAGCTAATTGTCAATCAAGTTTTTCTTTATTTAAATCACAACAATTCTTACAATGGCAGTATACATATGTTTTGATCCAGAGTGCAATAGCAGCATTTAAAATTCTCAAATTACTATTAGCCCTGAAATGTTTTTGAGCAATTCCAAAACTACAGTATTTTCTATGAACAATTAAAAAGTGTTGTTAAGGAAGATATTAGTTATTTGCAAGCACTTAGGAATAAAGAATAGGAATATATCATATTAGAATTATAATATTAACATTATTAAAAATATTGCCTATAGGCAATCCTCACATTATGACATTTATTCAGTGGTCATTCAAAATTATGGCACTGCTAAATGAAGAATATTCAAGAAAGGTTTTTAAATTTCCAGCAGTTGACTTGGTCCTGTGGTGATGTGATCTCAATCTTGGCTCACAATTACCATTTTTCAATGAGCTACAATCACATAATTGTGATTTCTGATTTTACTTGGCAGCTTCCAAAAACCAAGGTCAATGGAGAAAACGATAGAAGTTTTGGTCATGTGAGGTCATTGCTTTTTTTTCATTATTTGCATTTATATCCCGTCCTTCTCCGAAGACTCAGGGCAGCTTACACTATGTCAAGCAATAGTCTTCATCCATTTGTATATTATATACAAAGTCAACTTATTGCCCCCAACAATCTGGGTCCTCATTTTACCTACCTTATAAAGGATGGAAGGCTGAGTCAACCTTGGGCCTGGTGGGATTTGAACCTGCAGTAATTGCAAGCAGCTGCTGCTAATAACAGACTGCATTAGCCTGTTGAGCCACCAGAGGCCCTTATTAATTGCTTAATTAATTAATTAATTAATTGCTTAATGACCTGTATGGGGCTCACTTAATGACATCAAACAAGAATTGCCATTGCTAAGCAATGTAATCATGTGATATCATGCTTTATAACCATATCACTTAGCAATGACAATTCCGGTCCAATTCCGAGTGCTAGCTGTATTGTTATAAACATGAGATTAGTGTAAATCAGCATTTTTTTTCTAAAGAATGTTTTAGTCTTTAGAAAATACTGGCTGACTATTTCATTGGAAGTATAAAATGATGCAAGGTTATTTGCTCATATGATATAGCCTTGACACACCAACCTTCTGTTTTGGTTTATTACTCCTTAGAATATTAATATCATTTATAAAAAATACATAGTTTAAAAAAGTAGAATAGATTCTGAACTGTAGGTCAAATTTTTGGAATTTATCATATGAAAAATTAAGGATTTATTGAGCATGGGTATAACAACAACAACAACAAAAAGATTACTCTTTTATATTGGAAAAAGAATGCCACTCTAGATTTACAATGATATTTGTTTGTTCTCTACTTATAAATTGGTTGTCTACTGACCTAACGAAAACATAAAAGTTTTAGCTATTTTTCTACTTATCTTTTTATGAACTGTAACCCACCAAGAATCATTTTATTGGAGAGATGGGTAACTTATAAATTTAATGAACAACAAAACAACAAAAAAAACTTTGTTTAAAACCGGAACTGCCTTTTTATGTATATATTTTTGTCTTTTTCTCTTTCTTTAATGTTTCTCTTGTATCTTTCCTCTCCCCCTTTTTTCTGCATATTAAATCAAAATTTAAAAGATATTCTACATCAAAACAAATTAAGTATTCAGGAGGCAGGTTGCCTAAATACAATAAACTAGTATCAGCTAATATTGTACAAGTGTTTTGATTCAACATAAACTACAATGACAAAAAGCAAAAAGAAAACTAATTAGCAGAAAAAAAGAAAAAAAAAAGAGATCCAAATAATAGGTGTAATTACTCATAAAAAAGTAACTTTATTTTTTCCACTGAATAATCATTAATTATTAATTAAGTATTGATGCTATAGCTTTTTTTGTCTGTCACTATTAATTACAATTGCATTAAACATTCAATGTTTGAACTAATAAATTATATGTAAAAGTTATTCCAGTTTTTGGTTTAATTTTTAACATCAAAACTTTTTGAGCGCCTTCAGGTTTGGCAACCAATAGATGTCTGTTCAATGTAACTGTTTACCTCAGTTTGATTAATATATAGAAAATACATGCATAATACATGTAAATTCATAAATTTCACGTTATTAAATACTTGAATCACCAATACTTTACCTGAGGAATAGGAATGCATGCAAATTCCTAAACTAAACATGTTACAAATTTTCCTGAGTTATGGATAAAACAAGCAATAACTCCCAACTTAAATATGGAAATAGAAATGTATTCTTTAGGACCTTGCAGCCCCAGAATTTCCTTCTTTTATTGATGTATGATTAAATGAACAGTGGAAGACAATGCTTACCTGGCACACCTGGCAGTGTTTTCAGGTATTTTCCATTAAAATGTTGAATTACAACTTCACATTTTTCAGTAGATTCCATTCTGAGGAAGAAAAATAAGTAAAGATAGTCATTATTACTGAATATCTGTCTCTCTAGCTGCCTATCTTCCTGGGGGAATATGATGCAATTAATCAATATTTTCCTCACAAAGAACAAGTTCTATAAGTTATTTGACAAAAAGCTGAAGAAATAGTATAGAAACCCAATCCCTTGGGCAGGTACTGCCTTACATATATGCGACTACAATGATGTGATTCTTTGGGATGATACACCAGAGCTAAGAAAAATTTACAAGAAGCACTTCAGGAGTTGGGACAGAAATCATTAAAAGAGATTGAATTCCAACACATAGTACAAAAAGACTGAAGCCTTCTGGATCCTGTTTCTGTCAACAGCGGTGTTCCCCAAGGCAGCGTTCTTGGATCAACACTCTTCATATTATACATTAATGATCTCTGTGACCATATTATAAGTAATTGTGTTCTCTTCGCTGACGATGTTAAACTATTTAACACTACCAACAATACAGCTACCCTTCAAAAAGACCTTGACTTTGTGTCGGAATGGTCAAAAACTTGGCAACTCCAAATCTCAACCAGCAAATGCTCTGTCTTACACATTGGAAAATGTGTCCTGAGTCCTTAGGGAGATAGGGCGGTATAGAAATACGAATAAATAAATAAATAAAGAAATAAATAAATAAATAAATAAATAAATAAATAAATAAAAAAGAATCTGAACACTAAATACAAGCTCGATGGACATTACCTTGTAAATGACCCCCACCCCGTTAAAGATCTTGGAGTTTTCATATCAAATGATCTAAGTGCCAAAACCCACTGCAACTACATCGCGAAAAAGGCTTTAAGAGTTGTAAACTTAATCTTGCATAGCTTCTTCTCCAGAAACACTACATTACTAACCAGAGCATATAAAACATTTACTAGACCAATTCTTGAATACAGCTCACCTGTCTGGAACCCATACCTCATTTCAGACATTAATACAATTGAGCGTGCCCAGAAATATTTTACAAGAAGAGTTTTTCACTTCTCTGATTACAACAAAATACCTAATGCCACCAGACTTGAAATCCTGGGTTTAGAAAATTTAGAACTCCGCCACCTTTGACATGACCTGAGTTTAACTCATAGAATCATCTGTTACAATGTCCTTCCTGTTGAAGACTACTTCAGCTTCAATCACAACAATACATGAGCACGCAATAGATTTAAGCTTAATGTGAATCGCTCTAATCTTGATTGCAGAAAATATGACTTCAATAACAGAGTTGTTAATGCCTGGAATGCACTACCTGACTCTGTGGTCTCTTCCCAAAATCCCAAAATCTTTAACCAAAGACTATCTACTGTTGACCTCACCCCATTCCTAAGAGGTCTGTAAGGGGCGTGCATAAGAGCACCAGTGTGCCTACCATTCCTGTCCTAATGTTCCCTTTTCTTGTATCCAATTTCGTATAGTTATTACGTACTTATGCTTATATATATGCTTATTCATCGTATAGTTATTTCATGCTTATGCTTATATATACTGATGTGACAAATAAAATAAATAAATAAATAAATAATAAAATAAATAGATTACTTCCTTGACACTCCGTTGCATCTGGACCCAAATAACCAAAAGGATCAGAGACTCCTAGCCTCTAACCTCTATGTTTGTTGACCAATCTGCTAATGATATTTGGAACTGCTTCCAGACATTTTCTCCAATTGGTCAACATTCAAAATCCTGAGTTGTGCTGAATTGCCTATTTGTTTTTGAACAGAGGAAAAAATTGAGGGAAGCAAATTGACAGAGGAAGGAAACTGGAAAAGGCTAAGAAAGGCAATGGAGAAGGAAATTAGAAAGAAGGAAAGATCTCAAAAGTGAAAGGAAAGAAAATAACCCTAAACCTCCAGGGAACTGACAAAAATCCATAGGTTGTTATCAGCATGAGAGAGAAGGTCACATTAATAGAGAATGCTAGTTCTAAAAGAAACTTTGGGTCCATGGTGGAAACAATTCACCTCCTGTGCCTTTCTCTAAAACCAAACTTCCCCTTCTGATGATAAACTACCAGTCCTCTCTTTTCCAACCAGGGTAGAAAAAGAATACAGATTATGAACCCTAATGACTAACTCCAGGGAAAACCAAGATCAACATATCCTTTTCAGGGCTCACAAGCCTTCACAAAGGTGAACCTCCACTGACTCTCACCATAATAGGAAGGAAATACGCTGCCTCATTGAGGCAACCATTTCATTAATCACCAAGCCCTGTTTAAAGGATCTATAGTGGCCAGTGTATGCAACAATATTATTGGCGGGAGTGCGGGAAATTGATTCCTGAAAAATTCACTAGTAAAATGAGATTAGAAGTAAGAACTTAGTCAATAGACTATTCCTTTACTCTGTATATATATTAAGTTATAGGTTGCTTTTCTCCTTGCTTAGTTTCCACCTATTGCTTCTTGTCTTACATTCAGGTACTTTGGAGAATACATTGTGCCTCTCACATATTGGAACACTTCTATCACGTTACCCCAGTCCTTTTTTTCATTAAACTAGACATATCCAATTCTGCCAACTGTTTATATTCCAGCCCCTAATTATCTTTGTTGCTCTTCTCTGCATTCTTTCTAGAGTCTCAACATCTTTTTTACATCATAGCAACAAAACTGTATGTAGTATTCCAAATGTGGTCTTCCCAAGGCATTATAGAGTAATATTAACACCTCACATGGTCTTGATTCTATCCCTCTGTTAATGCAGCCTAGGACTGGGTTGCTTTTTTTTTATTTGCATTTATATCCCGCCCTTCTCCGAAGACTCAGGGCGGCTTACACTATGTTAGCAATAGTCTTCATCCTATTTGTATATTTATATACAAAGTCAACTTATTGCCCCCAACAATCTGGGTCCTCATTTTACCTACCTTATACAGGATGGAAGGCTGAGTCAACCTTGGGCCTGGTGGGACTAGAACCTGCAGTAATTGCAAGCAGCTGTGTTAATAACTGACTGTCTTACCAGTCTGAGCCACAGAGGCCCTCTTTTTGGTAGCTGCAGCATAATGCTGGCTCATATTTAAGACATTATCCAGTAGGAATCCAATATCTCTCTCACAATTACTACTATTGAGTCAGGTACCTACATTTTCCTGCCTACATGTAGAATCTCACCTTTTCATCTTTGAATTTCATTATTTTAGATAGGGCCCAATGTGTGTCAAGATCCACACAAGATCTTTAAGCCTATTTTCTGGAGTGTTGGCTATTATTATTGCTGCCATCTACAAATTTGATGAGTTCTCCAACTACCCCCTCTTCCGAATCATTGATAAAGATATTGAAGAGTACTGAACCTAAGACAGAGCTTTTGCATACTTCCCTCCATGTAGATGCAATTCCATGGAGGTCTACACATTGGGTGTGGTTGGTCAGCCAGTTACAAATCAATCTGGTAGTGATGCTGTCTAACCCGCATTTTTCTATCTTATCAAGTAGTAGGATAAAGTGGTGTACTTTATCAAATGCCTTATTGAAGTCTAAGTAAATTATATCCACAGCATTTTTCTGGTTCACTAATTTTGTCATTTTGTCGAAGAATGCAATAAGATTTGTCTGGCATGATCTGAGCCTATGCTTGGTATATAGCTAGAAAATTCTTCTGGAGAAAGTTTCAGAGAGAAATTAACAAATCAAAATGTGTATTACTTTAATTTGGAAAGAAGTATTAAAACAGTCTCTGTGTACTTCACTATGGCCTCTGTGGAATTACTGTAGCTTTTTGGAGACCTTATAAATGTGGCTACAATGACCAAATAAGCTGTACAAACAAAAAAAACCAAGGCTAAGACTGTAAAATTTGATTCTAGTCAAATTTAACTAAATGTACATGTAAGCATGTCTCTAAACCTGTTATAGCAATACTCAGCAACAACAATTTCATTTTAATATATTGGGAACATATAGCGAATTCCAAATAAATCAAAAAGGCAATGCAGATGATGCCAAGTAAAAAAGCTGTTCTACATTTTGTGCATTTAATGTGGAAAAGAATTACAATGGATGAAGAAGGCATCATTTTAATAGGTTCACTTCTCAAGTTTCATAATTAATGGGTCTCAAATATCAGGGCCCAATAGTAATCCATTGGTATCAGCGTTTGCAGCAATTAATCCAGCACGCAAGTAAATAATTCAGCAGAATTCATTTATAGAAGAAACTTGTTTATATGCAATAATATAAAGCATGATACATGCATACATTCATGCAGCTCTTGCAATGTAGTAGCAAATACAAGCACAAGAAATAGAATAGAATGGAATAGAATTTTATTGGCCAAGTGTGATTGGACACACAAGGAATTTGTCTTGGTGCATATGCTCTCAGTGTACATAAAAGAAAAGATACGTTCATCAAGGTACAACATTTACAACACAATTGAGGGTCAATATATCAATATAAATCATAAGGATTGCCAGCAACAAAGTTACAGTCATACAGTCATAAGTGGAAAGAGATTGGTGATGGGAACTATGAGAAGATTAATAGTAATGCAGATTTAATAAATAGTTTGACAGTGTTGAGGGAATTATTTGTTTAGCAGAGTGATGGCCTTCGGGAAAAAACTGTTCTTGTGTCTAGTTTTCTGTTGTGCAGTGCTCTATAGCGTCATTTTGAGGGTAGGAGTTGAAACAGTTTATGTCCTGGATGTGAGGGATCTGTAAATATTTTCACGGCCCTCTTCTTGATTCGTGCAGTATACAGGTCCTCAATGGAAGGCAGATTGGTAGCAATTATTTTTTCTGCAGTTTTAATTATCCTCTGAAGTCTGTGTCTTTCTTGTTGGGTTGCAGAACCGAACCAGACAGTTATAGAGGTGCAAATGACAGACTCAATAATTCCTCTGTAGAAACAAGGATCAGAACTAGAAGCAACAGAAGCAGTAGAATCACAGACGCACAGAAGCTACTCTTATATATGTACAGACCAGTTAAGATAAGCCCCGCCCAGGCTCTGAGCCATCTCACATGGCTCACAACAGATCCTGTTTCTTAGATACCAAACAGTTCTCATTGGCTGACTTGTTGTTATGGCTATCCCAGCTCATAATTTCTTACACACTGACACTCCTCCCTTTATGACTATTCCAAAAAGATCATTCCAAAAATTGGCATCAATTCTGTTCCAATTTTGCTCTGCAAAGCTAGCAGACCTGGAAATCACTATTCTTTTGCTCCATCACTAAAGCAATAGCTCTTTGAGCCAGGCCATTTCTCCCATATAGCACAGCATATGCATATTAGTAGAGGAACTCCACAGCCTATTGATGAAATAATTAGCAGTCAACATGGCTTCACCCCAATATGACCTGCTCAGACCAGAATCCTCCAGCAGTGAGTACTTCATTGTTTGTAATACACCATTCTGCCTCTCAACTACACCATTCTCAGCTGCTGTGTACAGATTTGTGCATCTGTGTTTTATTCCTAATTGTCCCAACCATTGTTGAAAACTTGCTGACATGAATTCTGACCCTCTGTCAATTTGCAGCTCACATACCTGTTGTTTATATCTCCTTTCTACGAAGCTTACAGATTACTTAAATTAGCACCTCTATTTTATTCTTTAGTAAATATCAGAACCCAAATCTGCTTAATCACTTACAATGACCAGTGTATACTTTGCTCCTCCTAAACTGGCTTGCATTGGCCCCACCAAATCTGCATGTATCAGCTCTAGAGTTTTTGTTGTTGTGCTACTCTTGCTTACTGGAAATACCTTGGACTTTGATGATTTACAAATGTGGTCTCAAAACCTTGTTTGTCTAGACACAGACACTCAGTAAATTATGCTCCATTTCAGGCACACATAATATGTGTTAAAGTGTGCACAGTGTGACTGCTATTTTGAGCAGGAGCAAAATACAGTAAACAAAGGTATTTCAAACAGTGGTTTATCTACAAGTTATATATGGTGTATATACATAGACATGCTAAGCACAGCCAGACAAGCAATCATTCTTCAACTATAACAGGAAGCATACATGGAAAACTACAATGCAGATACATGAGGAGAGAGAGATGCCGTCTAATGGCCTCCCTTATATTGGCAACTTCTTAAGGGGCAATAACCCTGCTGACTCATCCACAGCTTTAAATCATCATTACCCTGACAATATGTTACTAAACTTTTCCTCCAGACATGGAATCAGCACACTGCCTTTTCCTATGACTTTAGCCTTCTGGCCATTTGCCAAAGCTACTGCATCTCCTCCAGTTGGATCCATTCTGAAAAACAATTTAGATTAACAAGTGTTTGACTAGCCCCACTGTCTATTAACCATTTGTTCCTGGTATTACAAGAGCTAACTTTTGCAACAGCAGCTTGACCATTGTTTTTCTTCTTTGCAAACAGTCTTTCTTTAAATAAGTCTTATCACTAGAGATGAAACACGTCCAGTGTTGCTGTTCTGTTTTTTGCTTCTTAGAAAATCTTTGCTGGGTTGTAATATGGTCTCTGCAGACATCCTGTCTGTTGCTTTTCTCTCTCTGCTCCTTGGCCCCCACCTCAGGAATTTCTCCTCATGGCTTCTTCTAAAATGGCATTTGTTTTCTTCAGAAATCATACAGGCTTTAAGAGCTTCCATTTGTAAGTCTAGTTTACATTCAAAAACAGCTGAAACAATGTGCCCTGTTTCATCAAGACTATCTAAGAGTACTTTCTGAGATTTAGGAATCTGCATTCCTAAATCTGTTCCAATTCAATAAATAAAGTCTGCATGTGCAGCAAATGCTTCTTCATACTCTCTTGTGGTAGCAACTGAGCTCTGTATAATTGTCTTGATAATTGCACAATATTGCATGTTGACGCATTCACATGCACACTTCTCAATTTCAGCCAAACCTCCTTTGCAGTTTTTAAATCAGCTACTTTCAATAATTGTTCATTTTAGCTGGGAATTTATGACACTACAATTGAAGGGTATGGACTTTGGTGAAAACTTTGTAAATACAATCCAAGCAATATATTCCAAACAAATGGCAAAAGTGTTCATAAACGGGGAGATAACAGAAAATTTTAGCATAAGTCCACTATCTCCTCTATTGTTCATAGTAACCCTGGAAGTCTTGCTTAGAAAGATTAGACAAGATCCAGAAATAAAAGGTTTGGAAATAAATGAGAATATTACAAAGTGCAAACATTTGCAGATGTCTTAGTATTAATTTTGGAGGAACCCATAGAAACGGGACCCACGTTAATAAAAAGAATAGAAGAGTTTGGTGAAGTGTCAGACTAAAAATAAATAAGGAAAAGACTAAGATTTTAACAAAGAATCTTACAACCAAACAGAAAAATGAACTGACGGAAAATATGAACATGCAGATAACTAAAAAAGTTAAATATTTGGGAATCTGGTTAACAGCAAGATGCATAATTATCAAAGAAGACAACTACATTAAATTATTACAACAAATAAAGATAGATTTGGAAAAATTGAGAAATGTACAGTTGTCGTTAGTCGGAAGGATAGCCACAACAAAATTGAATATCCTACTGAAACTGTTATTTTTATTCCAAGCAACCCCAATAAAACTAGAGAAAAGGTTCTTTGAGGATTTAAACCCATGATGGCGAACCTGTGGCACACGTACCGGAATTGGCACACAAATCCATGTCACCTGCCACACGTGGCATTCCCCATTCTTCTTCTGGGTTGCTGGGGCATGCATGCGCAACAGCCAGCTAGTCTGCTGGTTACCGATATGCATGCACACACGATGATCAGCTGGCCTTCACATGTGTGGCAGCGGCCTGCTGAAGGCAGATGCACACTAACCTTGCTGTCATTACCCGCATGCAGCCCCAGGATATCTATCCTTTGCCAGCCAGGAGTGCTGCTGCCAGTTGCTCCCCTGTGTCTGCCCACTTACTTGCCTTGTCACCACCATGCCACTGTAAGGAAAGGCCCCAAAGCTGCACTGCCTGGGATCCATGTGGGCTGCCGCAGGGGGAGATGAGGTATGGCTGAATGCTGTCCGGAGTGCAAGACTGGCAGGAGAAGGGGCTGGCACTGCCTCTTAGCCAGTGCAAATGGCCTGCCACCACAGCCTACTGTCACCCTCTCTGCCCTGCTGGCTGCTCCTGCCACTGTCAGGGAAGTGGCAATGTGAGAACTGCCACCCCCAGGGGCGAGGGGGTGGTGGCAGCAAGGATGGGCGAGCTGTGGCTTCCCTGTCTCCCTGCACGAGCAGGCATCTGGCGCAGGCCCATGCCTCCAGGAAAGGTTTTTTTTTTTAAATTTGAATTTATATCCCGCCCTTCTCCGAAGACTCAGGGCGGCTTACATTGTGTTAAGCAATAGTCTTCATCCATTTGTATATTATATACAAAGTCAACTTTTATTGCCCACAACAATCTGGGTCCTCATTTTACCTACCTTATAAAGGATGGAAGGCTGAGTCAACCTTGGGCCTGGTGGGACTTGAACTTGCAGTAATTGCAAGCAGCTGTGTTAATAACAGGCTGCATTAGTCTGTTGAGCCACCAGAGGCCCTATTGAAGCCCTGGCACACCCATCCTTTCTGCTGCCACCCCATCACCCTGCCAGCAACACTTCTCATACTACCACTTTCTTCTCAGTGGCAGGAGCAGCCGGCGGGGCGGCGGCAGGCTTCAATCCCTACCTCGAAGTCCTGAAATGTAATGCACATTTTTGGCCTCCGCATGCCCCATTTTTTGATTCAGAGGGTTTTCGGGTGGCAACACTTTAATCCACTCCCCAAATCAAAAAAGTGCATTGCATTTCAGGCAATGGATCTGGCCAGGAAGAAAGAGAAGATGAGTCTGTGGAGAAGGAAGGTGAAGAACCACGATGGAAAGTGTTTTCAGGCAGCAGCACTGCAATCCCCTCCCCAAATCCACCTGAAAACGCTTTCTTCCCTGGTTCTCCAGTGCACATTGCAGAGCCGCGCACCTTCCTCTTGCTTCTCCCCAGACTCATCTTCTCTTTCCTCCTAGGCCAGGAGCAGAAGGTGATTGCCCTCCACCTGCATCATCTTAAGAAGTGACAGGCAGAGTGGCTAGCTGCCTTGCCTTACACTCCCTGCAGAGCACCCAAAACCATGTGCTCTTGTTTTGCCTGCGCACACCCTATTTTTGGATTCGGAGAGGAAAGGGTTTTCAGGAGGCAGCGCTGCAATCCCCTCCCTGAATCAAAAAAGTGCACTGTGTTTCAGGCAGCTGATCTACCCAGAAGGAAAGAAAAAGTGAGTCTGCGGAGAAATAGGAGAAGGGCAAACGGCTCTGCAATGTGAACCGGAGAACCATGGAGGAAAGCGTTTTCAGGCAAATCCAAAAATGGGGCATGCAGCTGGTGCTGCCACCTGTAAACGCTTTATATACAATACCCATGCAGCTCTTGCAACATGGTAGCAAATACAAGCACAAGAAGGATCAGAACTGGAAGTCACAGAAGCAGTAGAATCACAGAAACTACTCATATATATGTACAGACCAGTTAAGATAAGCCACATCCAGGCTCTGAGCTATCTCACAGGAATGTTATAACAGTGGATTTTTTGTTTGTCTTCTAGTTTCTTTCCAAAATTTATTTTTATCACAGTGTGCTATATATAATTTTTTATTCTATTATTATTTTTATTGTTGTTATACTTTCCTAAAAAAAATTAACTAATATTTTTAAAAAATCTACTATTTCTGAACAGGTAAAGAGATATCATAAAAATAAACAATGATTGATTTAATATATCTTTCAAGATAACTAATAAAAGGGCATATCCAGTAGCAATAAAACTGGTGAGTTTTATTTGTCAGCATTTCCCTTCATTTTCTCCTGTTTTCCATATGAATTTACCTCAAAATGCCATTGAGGAGGTTAATTTAAGATATATGACATGAGGAAAAGAAATAAAAACTATTTTATTCTTTACTTTTGACTTTTGCAGACAGGCATGCATTCAACTGCACCATAGAGTTAAATCTCCTTCTTTTCTTACAGATAATTATACACAACACATACCTGGGCAACAAAGAATCTTTTGCTATTTGAATGACATTGGTGGCAGGCAATTATAACGGAAATGTTCATATAGTTAGCATTGTGATTTTTGAAGGTTTGAATGAGGCTTTTGTTCTTTTTGGTGCTAGAAACACAAGGACAATTATCCTAACTATTCCATTTGACTGATAAAGCTGTTTCTCTTTGAAGAAAACAAATATATCCATTGGAATGTGATATATAGTTATACAGTATAAAAACACATCTTGAAGAAAAATCTTCAGCATTGCTTGCCCTCAATCATCATGTGAATACAGCAAATTCTCTATGAAAAGTGTAACATGTCATCTTCTCTCTTCTCCAGACTCTATTAAATGGATTCCAGTTGAAAAACCTGGCTTCCAAATGCAAGTTAATGTTCCAGATCCAGCCCTCCCACTAGCAAATTTTTAATAAGGCAACTTAAATAATTGTAGAAGAAGAAGAACACTTCATCCTTCATTCTGTTTGCCATTTGTATGCGGACAATGTTATTTTAACGTTTTCTTGCAAGCAGTGGTTTTTTTATATCAAGGAAGAAAGGTGAAGTTGCATTGCCTATTAACTTATGCCACCTTATTAGCACAGGGGAAGCTCATATTACCCGCAATGAAGTAAATATTCTGCTTCATACAAGGATGAATGAAACAGCTGTCAACATTTTCTCTCCAAATCAAATATTTCTTACCATGTGGGTTTTTAAAAAATATTTTTTAAATCCATGGTGATTTTTATTTTGCACTGAAAGGAAAGACAGAATTCATATACATGTCTGACTGACAGGATTTTTGAAGTTATTTTCAATTTATTCTTATTTCTTCTTTCCAGAATTCTTCTTGAATCTTAAGATAGTCGCAAAAATCATGAAATTAAATATAAATTTATCTGATTCCAAAACTAAAGGTAAAAATCTGGTATTATTTCTCTTCTATAACATAAAATATATGAGAAGAAAATTGTGAAACATTTTAGGAATGCTATAAACTAACACAGATGTGTGGAATAATAAACTGAGTTCCATAAGGAACAAATTTAGAAGAACTAGCAAATGATTGAGGAAAAGCTGGATGTATTTATTCATTATAATTTACCTAATCTAACGCTAAATTATACAGAACATTTTTAAAAACCAGATTATCTCATCTTTACTAATTTTAAAATAGATTTCTTATGAATCTTGATATTGTCTCTGAATGTCAACTTTGAAGAAAAGTTTGAAGGAAGCTAATGTGCTGTGGTATTCAAAACTGATTTCATATATATTTTATTACTAATGTGCTTTATCACTTGTAATATATCTCACTCTTATTTATTTTGAATTAAATCCAGCTGTATTCCCCAGGGTTTACTTAAAAGATGTATTGGGAATTTCAGCATATAACACTTCAAAATGTTCTTGAAACTAATACACAAACTCTAGAACTGCTACTCAGATGGGTACAGATGTGTGTGATACCCCTAATTAACTTTTTATATCCTGGAAATTTTTATACCCTGGAAATGTAGAGGAAATCCTCATAAATTGACCGAAGTGGTGAAGGTAGCTCTGAATTCAGAAGGCATATAACACTTGGAAGAACTGCAATGTCTGGCATGAATAACATCTGGAAGAGTAAAGACATCAGCTCACAAGCAAATGCAGATTAGTTAACACAATACTTTTTCCAATTGCTATCAATGGCTGCGAAACTTGGATTGTGAAAAAGGCAGATAGGAGAAGCGTAGATGCCTTTGAACTGTGGTGCTGGAAATAACTATCACATATTTATTTATCTATTTACATATTACATATTATGTAATATTACATATTACATAACCATTCCTAAGAGGACTAGAAGGGGCGTGCATAAGAGTACAAACATGCCTACCGTTCCTGTCCTATTGTTTGCTTGTTTCTTTTTTTCTTCTTATATATATATATGCTTATACTTCTTTATATTACTTCATATATATGTTTATATACTATATAATCTTTTTATGTGATGCTTATATATATTGTTGTGACTAAATAAATAAATAAATAAAATATCCCATGGACTGCAAAAATAACAAACAAAAAAGTCCTAGAATTAATCTCACCAAAATTATCACTTGAAGCCAAGATTGCCAAACAGAGACTGTTATACGTTGGTCATGTCATGAGAACTGATCCATTCAAAAAAAATCAGTCATGCTGGGAGCGATCAGTGGAAAAAGGAAAAGAGTCTACCGAGCACTCAATGCTCAACCAACCTTCCTTCAACTACCTGTTGTTCATAACCCTTAATCAACTATCAATCAAAACTAGGTATGCACGCCCCTTACCTCTTCTACACCAAACACTGCAGATCTCAAATGTAAATTAATAAATGCAAGAAGTATTGTAAACAAATTATCTGAATTTATCCTACTGTTAAACAATGGTACATTTGATATTATATTTCTTTGTGAAACATGGCTAAACTCATACCTCCCTAACTCCATTATTTCAAACAAAGAGTATCAAGTTTTTCGATCAGATCATGAAAACCACAGAAGTGGTGGAGTAGCTATCTTTTACAAAAAATCACTGAGCCTAAAAAATATTCAAGTTGCACATAAACTTTCTCTTCCTGAAACTATTGTATATGACCTGTCCATTAACACCACACTTCGATTCTTACTATGCTACAGAGCACCTGACTACGACATTGATCACGCAAATATGTTATTTTTAATAAAAAAGATTTATTTTAACATTCATATCCAATAACATATTTAGTGTACCATCATATACAATTAATCGGACCTGCCCGGTCACCACCACTTTAACTCTCTTCTCTACCTTCTTCTACTTTCCAAGACCATCCTCCACTTCTCTTATCTACATCCTCTCCTCCTTCCTCCCTACTCCTTTCTTCTCCCTCTTCTATCCCTCTTCCTTCCTTTCCTCTTCTTCCTCTTCTCTTTCTTACCTCCTTCTCTCTTCTACTTCCTTCTTTCCCATCATTCTGAAATGGTAGTCAGGCAGCTCCGATCTTACATTAATTATACATCTTCAATCATCTTTGTACATTAACTATCAATCCATTTTCTACCCTCATCCCCCCTCCCCCTCCCTTCCCCTTCCTCCCCCCACTCCCCCGGGACTTCCGGTGGCTCTGCTTCGTTAATGGCGGGCTATTTCAGACCGCCAGTTCTGTGTGATTCTGTAGAGCTGTTTAGACAGCGTTAATCTGCTGTCAAGCAGCTTGTAAATCTCTTCCCTCGGGCAAAGAGGGGGAGGTGAGCATTCGGGATGAAGTAGAGCCCCCAAGGAAAGGCCCAGGAAGATTTCTGGTGGCTTGTTGGGAACGCTCCTTCTATAGCCCGAAAAAAGCTCCAGAACCCAGACCGCTTCTGCCAAATGGCAGAACAAAACGCAGCGCCCATCTCCGTGACTGAAATGAATTACTGAAGGACTGCTAATGCGGACAGAGCTGAAAACAGGAGCGTTGGCATTTGATTGTAAGATGATTTTAACTCCCTGACAGAGAAGATATTCGTATTCAAGATTGGAGATGATGAAAGGAAATGGCATTTTGTGTATAGGAAGTGAAAGCTAAGCTAAGCGAAAGCTAAGGAAATGCTTATTACAATTGCTGGCGTGCAACCTTTAAGAAGAATATAACAAGATATTTTTTTTAAAATGGATTTCTTTTTAATCTCTTTTTTTATTATTATCTTTTTCTTACAGTGTTTAAGAAGAAAAGCTTACTGAAATTTTTTTTCTTTTTTTCTTCTTCTTGGTATTACTTAGTTTAAAAATGGCCTTCAAGCAAAGAGATTTAACCACTTCTAAAATATTGGAAATTTCTTCAGTTCAGATACAGAAATTAAAAGAAGATATTAAAGAAAGTCTAAGGATTTTTTTACAAGAGCTTATGGAGGCTCATCTTTCAGAAATAGATCAAAAATCTAATGAAATGGAAAAAGAAATACTGGATTTTAAAGATATGGTGGAAGAGCAGAGGAGGGAGATGAAAAAATTAAAGGAATCAATTACCCCATTATTGTTATCTGGTATTCAGACAGAAGAAAGACTGGATGAACTTAACCAAATTAATTTAGATTTGCAAAGGAAAATAGATGAAGTTCAAATTAATTTGAATTTAGAAAATAAAATAGATGATATTCAGGCTAAGGTAGATAGGGCAGATGAAGAAAGCGTTATATTACAATATAAATTAATGGAATATGCTATAAGGGTAAGGGGTTTAAGAGAATGTAAAGAGGAAAATTTGAAAGAGATTTTTATTCAGGCCTTTGCTCAGATAGAGGGAGTGGAACCAGAAGATTTTGAAGTTAATATTGAAAAAATTTATCGTATTAATTCTTGGTTGGCAAGGCAGAAGTGTTTACCGAGAGATGTGGTTATTTATTTTACAAATAAGAAGATTAGGTATGGAATTTTGCAAGCATTTTATAAAAAGCAAATATGTTAACCTCACTACTAACATGGGCTACCTCTTGCCCATATCCTCTCATCTTCCTGGGTGCCTAAATCTACCTTTTATTAACTGGATAACAAATGAATGTACAACTGAACCAATCCATACCACACTATACAACACCGTTACAGATCTAGGTCTTGAACAACTAGTAATTAACAACACAAGGTTGTACCTTGATGAACGTATCTTTTCTTTTATGTACACTGAGAGCATATGCACCAAGACAAATTCCTTGTGTATCCAATCACACTTGGCCAATAAAATTCTATTCTATTCTATTCTATTCTATTCTATTCTACAAGACTCAACAACTGCCTTGACCTCATCTTTTGCAATAACACAAACTCAATTTATGGATTGCAAATAAAAGAACCCTTTTCCAACAGTGACCACTTCATGATAGACTTTTGTCTCAATATACGCCCTCACATAAATTGTCATAATAATAGTACTCCTAATTACAATTTCAAAAAAGCCAACTATGACCTTATAAACAACGTCCTCTCATGTCGTGACTGGCAAAATTTATTCTCAACCTGTATCACTGCTGAAGACCACTATAGAGTTTTCCTACTTGAAATCAATAGAATCATCAAACAATACGTACCACAAATCACCACCAAAATAAAAACAAAACAAATTACCCATATCAATAAAGAAGCTTCAATCCAAAAAAAAAAAATCCCTCTGGAGAAGAAACAAAAAGGACCATGTAGCAAACTTCAAAAACCGCTACAGAAATATTTGCAACCAAATAAAAACTGAATGCACCATTTACCACACAAAGAAAGAAGAAGATCTTCTGTGCACAAATTCTAATTGCGCTTTTTATAATTTTGTTAAAAATAAACTTAAAGAATCAAGATCCATCCCACCCCTAAAAGAATCTAACAGCAATGAATGTTAAATGAAACAGTTAAAGCAAAAATGAAACATGAAACATGAATGAAAAATGAAACAGTTAAAGCAAACCTCTTTAACACATTCTTTGGCTCAGTCTTTGTTAACAGTAATGGTTCATATCCAACATTCCCCCAATCGTACTAACAATGATTACAACGACTTAATTCATATAGACTTCACAGAAGATAATGTTGAAAAAGCTCTTCGCAAACTGAAACCATCCTCATCTATTGGGCCTGATGGACTATGTGCATACTTCTTAAAAAAGCTTTCCACTAATATAGCAGAACCCCTAAGCATAATCTTTAATAAAGCTTTCACTTCCCTTCCCAAACTTTGGTCTCTAGCCACAGTTATCCCTATCTTCAAAAAAGGAGATCCCAGCCTAGTTGAAAATTACAGACCAATCTCTCTATGCTGCATCGCCTGCAAAGTAATGGAATCTATCGTCAACCAATCCATTACCCTCAACCTAGAAACAAACAAACTACTCTCTAATAAACAATTTGGTTTCAGAAAAAAGTTATCATGTAACTTACAACTTCTCCACTTCAAAAATATATGGACTATTAATCTTGATCAAGGCAAAGCAATAGATGCAATCTACATAGACTTCTGCAAAGCTTTTGACTCAGTAGTGCATGATAAACTTCTCCTAAAACTAAAATCCTACGGCATTTCAGGACCTCTTCACAATTGGATAACTACTTTCCTGTCAAACAGACAACAAGTAGTCTAAATTGGCAATGCTCTATCAAATCCTCTCCCTGTTAAAAGTGGCATTCCTCAAGGCAGTGTTCTTGGACCAACGCTCTTCATACTATACATAAATTATCTCTGTGACCATATCTCAAGCTATTGTGTTCTCTTTGCTGACGATGTCAAACTATTTAACACCACCAACAATACTAATACCCTTCAAAAAGATCTTGACTTTGTATCTGATTGGTCTAAAACTTGGCAACTCCAAATCTCAACAAGCAAATGCTCAGTCTTACATATTGGAAAAAAGAACCCAAACACTAAGTACATGCTTGATGGACATTACCTTACAGATGACCCCCACCCTGTTAAAGACCTTGGAGTTTTCATATCAAATGATCTAAGTGCTTGGCCCACTGCAACTACATAGCAAAAAAGGCTCTAAGAGTTGTAAACCTAATCTTGCGTAGTTTCTTTTCCAAAAACACTATACTACTAACCAGAGCATATAAAACATTTGCTAGGCCAATCCTTGAATACAGCTCGCCTGTCTGGAACCCATACCACATTTCTGACATCAATACAATTGAACGTGTCCAGAAATATTTTACAAGAAGAGTTCTCTGCTCCTCTGTAAACAACAAAATACCTTATTTCACCAGACTTGAAATCCTGGGATTAGAAAATTTAGAACTCCGCTGACTCCGACAAGACCTATGTTTAACACACAGAATCATCTATTGCAACGTCCTTCCTGTTAAAGACTACTTCAGCTTCAATAGCAGTAATATAGAGCAAACAATAGATTCAAACTTAATGTTAAGTGCTTCAATCTTGATTACAGAAAATATGACTTTTGTAACAGAGTTGTTAATGCTTGGAATAGACTACCTGACACTGTGGTCTCTTCTCAAACTCCCAAAAGCTTTAACCAAAAACTGTCTACCATTGACCTCACCCCATTCCTAAGAGGACAATAAGGAGCGTGCATAAGTGCACAAAAGTGCCTACAGTTCCTGTCCTATTGTTTCCTTTCAATATATGTGCTTGTATATAATGTTGTGACAAAATAAATAAATAAATAGCACCCACTAGCTAGGTGCTATAAAAGATAACATTGGGATGAGCATGGTGGATCTGAAGGAGGTGGTGTGAGACAGAGGGGCATGGGGCCGGTTTAGCTCTGCCTGGTAAGGCCTGTTATTAAGAACACAAAGCCTGCAATTACTGCAGGTTCGAGCCCGGCCCAAGGTTGACTCAGCCTTCCATCCTTTATAAGGTAGGTAAAATGAGGACCCAGATTGTTGGGGGGGCAATAAGTTGACTTTGTAAATATATACAAATAGAATGAGACTATTGCCCTATACATTGTAAGCCGCCCTGAGTCTTCGGAGAAGGGCGGGGTATAAATGTAAACAAAAATAAAAATAAAATGGAGAGTACTGATTCATAGCATGGCCAAAGATCAGGCACGACTGAATGACTGACAACCATGATCCTGGAATATCCCATTCCAATTGGCAAAATTAGTAAGAAACTTTTCTGTTTTATTGAATTACTTATTCATTATATTTTACAATAAATTTATATTCACTCTTCCCACCTACTTTTTTTCAATCTTAAATTAAGAAATATCTAGCATAATTATATAAAGGTTTTCAGAAAAAATGACATTTATTTCTCTTCATGTTGAAACTAAATTACTATTTAATTACAGCCAGTTATTTTACTGTTGCTTGACTAAATAAAATGAACTTTATTCTCAAGTAGTGATTTTTCAACTTTCTGGAAAAGATGTATTCATACATTCAGATAAATTTCCTTTAGTTCCTTGAATTATTCTGCATGTTGTATGACTGCAAACTCTTTCAGCAATAGCAAATATAGCTTTGCCATGCACAAATAAATAAATCTAAACAGAAAAGGAAATAAATTCAACATGCTAATAAAGAAAAACAGCTTTTTACCTGGCAAATCCAACTCCTCTACTGACGCCATTTGCATCTCTTAATATTCTGGTGGAAATGACATGTCCAAAAGGTTTAAGCATATTCTCCAACTCTTGTTCATCCATGGAAATGGGCAAGTTTGAAATGTAAAGATTTGTGGGATCTTGTTCTTGTTGCTAAAATAAAAGAAATAGTCCTCTTAGACCTTTTTCAGCTATGTTATGTCACAAGAGACACAAATATAAACGTTTTCAAGAGAAGGAAGGAGGTCAACTTTATAAATTACCTTATTGGTGAATATAAATCCTATAATAAATGTTATAATTCAAAACACAATTAGTCCTTTAACTCCTTTATTAGCATTTTCACCAACTGAAGAAACATATGTATAGGCAAGCAAGTGAATGAGTTGCAAACCATACATTACTCAGTTATAAACATGAGATATTTTATGGGCTAGTGTTTGGCCCAAACAAAAGAACAATGAAATGGACAAAAACTGTAGTTTTTGTAGTTCTTGCTTAATGACCATTTGTTCACCAACCAATCTAAGTTGCAAGAGTGTTAAAAAAGTGATATGTATTACCAGTCCTTCTATTCTAATTCTATTGGCAGATCTTTCAGTTTGCACATTTTACTGTCAGCCAATCAAAAACAAGTGTTGCTATGCTCCCACACATTCACTTTATAGATGGAACAATACAGAAAAATATTTTTAACAAGGATATTATGGAAATCAATTAATTTCAGCCTTAGTGCAATACAGAAAAAGTCTGTTTTGGAATTGTCAAATGCAAAGTACACTTTAAATATACACCATAAAATTAAGTTAATTTTTCAGGTTTTAATCTGAGCAAATATTAAGAGTTGTCTTAGATATGCTGCATATTATACCTGTTTTAAACATTCATCGATATTTTCAGCAATGTTTGAGGTTGGCTGAATTTTCTTCTCATGTATGTCAAATTAATAAATACAATCCACTTGTTACTCTTATGACATTTTCACGAGGCAAAGTAAATCATAGATGATTGTTTGACTTAATTAAAGTAGATTACTATAATATTTAAGTCAAATATTAAACCTTGCTATTTCTGGAGAAATCCTTATAATGTACAATATTATGTTTGAATCAGATTATGAATCAATCTACCACACTATAACAAGTGATACTTTGAAATACACAACAATGCAATTGTTGTGTCAATATATTTAATAACAATAAACTAAATATATAGATTCACAGATAAACAGATCAGATCTTCCCTAGAAGGTAATTCATAGAGATTCAGGAACTCAATTTATAGAGTAATACTAAGGCTATCCATGCAGCATCCCCAAAACCACATAATTGAATTTGGGCTTCCTAGTGTCTTGCAGAAAGCACATCAAAGCTATGTAGTAAAACACTATTAAAATACATATCCACAAACAAACAAAACATAAAAGAAAAATAAAAGAAGGTCATAAAATTCTTGATCAATCCCTTATGAGACATCATTTGCCCTCTTTAGTGCTTACTACTCTCAAATCATTATGGATACAGCCAATTTTGTAAAATAACCTACTTAATTATGCAGCAAATAATCATTAATTAAGAAAAAGTATGAAAAAAAATCCTGAGTTTTAAGAAGAATGTCAAGAAATGATTTCTTCTTTCTTTCTAGATAAAACAGGTTTCATTCTAAGTGCAATAAAGATATAATGGGAAGCATTAGAAGAAACTTTTAACACATAGGTAAACCAAAACATATGGGGTCTTCTAACAGAAATGATGTGAGTTAAAATTATTATCAATTTCAGCTTAGGTTTCTCATTACAGGCAGATTAATATATAAAATATCCATTTTATTTTACTAATTTATCAAATTACCAGACTGGATCATAAGATGTAGATTATATTTATGCTTTTAAATATGCAAGATGAGTAGAATACTGTGTACAGCTTTGGTTATATAGCTGATTTACAATATGGAGATAATAAGATGGTATATATGGGCATGCACACCTGGCGTCCCTGAGTACTGCTTGCTGAGTGCTGCCTTTCACCCAGGATGCCAGGCCAGCCCTCGCATGCTTGGAGCCTCCTGCGTGCACGCCAAGAGGGTGGGGCCAAGGTTGAAGCGCAGCTCTAAGGGTGGCCCTGGTGCCTCTGCTTTGCTCGCTGGCCTTTCCCTGGGACCGCCCCACCCCCGCCTGGGAAAGCAACGTGCGTACAGGAAGGAAGGCATGGGACTGAGAGGGCTTCTGCAGTAGGAATTGCAAGCCGCAGGGCTCTGGGGGCGATGTGGAAGGCGTGCAGCTTCTAACATTGCAGGGGGGTGGGTGGGAGCTCCATCGCCTTTCTCCATCACGTTTCTTGTGCAGGGAAACAAAAGGTCGTGGGACTAAAAATAAAGTGCAATCAATCAATTTCAACTTCTCGCAAAAGAGAAAAATCCCACAAACTTTTGTTTTCTTGCACATGATAGCAAGAAATGCTATGGAGCTGGAAATCAGGTAAGCAAAGTGCTTGGGGAAAGTGAGGACTTCTGGCGGGTGGTGGGTGGGGCAAGCGGTGGCAAACTCTTCTCCCTGCTGCATCTCTTTCCCTCGTGTTGTCTGCTCCATTTCCCATTTCTACATTGCAGGGTCCACTTTGATAGCGAAGGTGGGGGGGATAACTTGCCTGGTCAAACTAACCCCACAGTCTCCCCTACACTGGGATCAACTTCTATCAGGTCACGACAAACAAAACAGCACGCCTCTTCCTGCTAGGAAGCGCAAATGGGGTGTCTGTGTGCACACGGGCCACTTGGAGAGAGAAAGCAAGAGAGCTCTCCAACCTCTGTGTGTATGTGTGTAGCTTTTTTCCTCCCCTCTTCTCCCTTTCTCCGATTTCTTTTTTTCTTGGAAACAAAGGAGGTGCGGGGGGGGGTGGGGTGGCTGTCCCAAAAAGCAAGACCACAAAGTTAAAAGAACAGCTTTTGAAATCCTTAAAAAGTTACAATGCCGATCCTGGGCCAGCAATTTCTTTTTTTCTTTTGGGAAAAAAACAAGCAGCAGGTATCTGAGCAAGCATCCCTGGCTCTTAATAAGGGTGACATTTAAAAGTTGGGGGGGAGGGGAAGTCACCTTCTCCCCTAAGAAATGGAAGGGAGAGGAAAGAAGGAAGGTGATGGGAATGAAAAGGAGAGAAGGAGGAAGCGGGGGGGGGGGGAGGGAGGGAGGAAGGAAGGAAGAAAGGAAGATTATAATGAGAGACAGTGAGGGTCTGAGATAAATCCTGCCTTAGCACTTGGCTATCAGCAAACCTGCTGCCTTTTGACATGTGGCTTCTTGGGGGTGCATTTTGGAGAAGTGTCAAATGCTAAAAGGGCAATCATTTTGGGATTAAATTCCAAATGAAATTGGGTCTTCAGGGTAAGGAGACATGAAGAACTTTCAACTTTCTAAAAACCTTATTAAAATGATTGTTTAGAGGCAGCTCAGTTCCAGAGGGAGCAAAAGAGATACGGCTCCAATGAGGGTCTTAGCTATTTAGCTCAGGAATAACAGAATAACAGAGCTGAAAGATACTTTGGAGGTCTTCTAGTCCAACCCCCTGCTCAGGCAGGAAAACTGAGGATGCCAAAATCTAAGTAAAGAGCCTGGGAAAGATGTCGGAATAATAGAATAGCACTTAGAAGGGACTTTGGGGGGGGTGACCCTATACCATTTCAGAAAAGTGGCTGTCCCATTTCCTCTTGAAAACCTCCATTGTGGAAGCACCTAGAACTTCTGGAGACAAGCAGTTCCACTGGTTAATTGTTCTAACTGTCAGGAAGTTTCTCCTTAGTTTTAGGTTGCTTCTCTTTGTTCAGTTTCCATCCATTGCTTGTTGTTTTGCCTTCTGCTTCTTTGGAAAATACATTGTCCCCCTCCCCATTCTTTCTGGCAACCCCTTAAAAACCTGTTGCCTATCACACTCTTGGGCAAAGCATGTGATCCATTTCTATCTTTCAGTGGTCTATGAAAGTACAGCTATGGTATGTAGATAATAAAGTTGAAAAAAGATGAACAATATTTTTACAGGACTATAGATATGTTGAGGCCGGGTATGACAAGGACTGACTGGGAGAGGAGAGGCCAGGCGAGGCACCTTAATATGAGTGACATTGAATTAGCCATGCCCACTCAGTCACATGACCACCTAGACATGACCACCCAGTCACATGACCACCTAGCCATGCTGACAGAACCTATTGTTAAATTATTTGAATCCTACCACTGGGTAAACCGCTTATGTTGAATGAGTAAAGAACTAGTCTGACCTAACCTTCATTCTATTCTGTCATTGAACATTAAAGCCTCAGCTTCCTCTTTTAGCTGATTGCCCCAATTCCTATCTTTTTAGCAATTTTAATTGCTTTGAAATATGGGGAAAAAAAGAGATTTACATATTAAATTATACTAATGGGTAGTATTTAATCTTTGGATGTTTATTTTCAGTATATAGTTATATTTATTCAACAAATGACTTGATGAAGAATAAAGGAGAATCTGCTGCTATTATTTTTTAAAGAACAATTATTCAGAAAGTGACTAAAACAGGAATAGAGATCTGTTGACCTCCAGATGTTTGGATTGCAGTTCCCCAATCCTATATCATTAGAATAGAATAGAATAGAATTTTATTGGCCAAGTGTGATTGGACACACAAGGAATTTGTTTTGGTGCATATGCTCTCAGTGTACATAAAAGAAAAAGAAAAAAGAAAAAAAATACATTAATTGATGTAATTAAGAGCATATAGATATCGTAAAGTTGCCTATCTCTGGACTACAGATATAATAAACTGGTGCTCTTCTTTCCCATTTGGGGACATAATCGTGAAAACTATTGTAGTCAATGTAATGGAAAGCTACCAAGAGATCATAAAAACATTAATATATATTCAACTCACTGCGGAT
Organism: Ahaetulla prasina; assembly: GCF_028640845.1. Classification (NCBI taxonomy): domain Eukaryota; kingdom Metazoa; phylum Chordata; class Lepidosauria; order Squamata; family Colubridae; genus Ahaetulla; species Ahaetulla prasina. The sequence continues at coordinate 93,250,015 of NC_080542.1, forward strand.
CCTTAGCCAAAACAGCTAGCACATTTTTATTTTTAAACTAGACTAAAAACCAGATTAAAAACAGGTACGATTAGAAGCAGCCTCTTTTTCTTAGAACACCAGCTATTCTACAGATAAAAAAATCATGCCAACATAAAGCCTGGAACCCACAAAAAATCACTGCTTCCTTCCTTCTCTGCCTCCCTACTTCCTTCCTTCCTTCCTTCCTTCCTTCCTTCCTTCCTTCCTTCCTTCCTTCCTTCCTTCCTTCCTTCCCTCCTTCCCTGCCTCCCTCCTTCTCATTCCCCTCTCCTTCCCTCCCTTCGTCCCTCCTTCCTTCTTCTCTCCGTGCTCAAGAAGAGACAAGGAGGGGGAGAGTTTGGCAGTGCTATGGGTGGTCATGGCTTTCCCATATGGGGTGGGGTGTGGGGGTGATCCTGGTGAAAGGGAAGTGGTTGTGTGCTGCGAGGCTTGGCTGGTGAATGGACCATGGAGGCGAGGGTGGTGGGCACAGCATTGATCTACAAATTGGTGGCAACAATCTGGGCCGGAACATGGTCAGCCTTAGATCCATGGGACTGCCCTGGAGCCAACGATGGACCACTCCTGCCACCTCAGTCCTATCCCCTCAGCATGCACTTTTATTTTATTTTATTTTATTTTATTTTATTTATTAATTAGATTTCTATACCGCCCTTCTCCTGAAGGACTCAGGAGGTGGCGAGCATGCAGGGGCTTATGTCCTGGGTGAAAGGGAATGCAGTCAGCCTGCAGAGCAAGATGGTCACCAGGGATGCCCGGCCCCATGCACTCACCATCTCAGTGGGCAGGACTGAGGCAATGGGGTCGGCCCCTCTGTGGCTCCAGGGTAACCTCATAGATCTAATGCTGACAGCATTCTTGCCCGGATGGCCACATCAAGTTGTAGATCTGTGCCCATCACTATCTCCAGGGCAGCCCTGTGGGCCACATCTAATCACATTGCTGGCAGGATCTGGCCCACAGGCATTGAGTTTGACATGTCCTAGCTGGCAGAATAGAATAGAATAGAATAGAATAGAATAGAATAGAATAGAATAGAATAGAATAGAATAGATTTTTTTATTGGCCAAGTATGATTGGACACACAAGGAATTTGTCTTGGTGCATATGCTCTCAATGTACATAAAAGAAAAGATACCTTCATCAAGGTATCAAGGTTCATCAAGGTACAACATTTACAACACAAATGATGGTCATAGGGTACAAATAAGCAATCAGGAAACAATCAATATAAATTGTAAGGATACAAGCAACAAAGTTACAATCATACAGTCATAAATGGAAGGAGATGGGTGATGGGAACGATAAGAAGATTAATAGTAGTAGATTTAATAATAATATGACAGGGAATTATTTGTTTAGCTGAGTGATGGCATTTGGGAAGAAACTGTTCTTGTGTCTAGTTGTTCTTGTGTGCAGTGCTCTGTAGTGTCGTTTTGAGGTTAAGAGTTGAAACAGTTTATGTCCTGGATGTGAGGGATCTGTAAATATTTTCACAGCCCTCTTTTTGACTCGTGCAGTATACAGGTCCTCAATGGAAGGCAGATTGGTAGCAATTGTTTTTTCTGCAGTTCTAATTATCCTCTGATGTCTGTGTCTGTCTTGTTGGGTTGCAGAACGAAATCAGACAGTTATAGAGGTATAGATGACAGACTCAATAATTTCTCTATAGAACGGTATCGGCAGCTCCTTGGGCAGTTTGAGCTTTCTGAGTTGGCGCAGAAAGCACATTCTTTGTTGCGCTTTTTTGATGATGCTTTTCATGTTAGCTGTCCATTTTAGATCTTGCAATATGGTAGAAACTAGAAATTTGAAGGTCTCTACCGTTGATACTGTATTGTTTAGTATTGTAAGAGGTGGAAATATGGAAGGTTTCAACTGAAGTCTACCACCATTTCTATGGGCTTGAGTGTGTTCAGTTCCAGATTGTTCTGGTTGCATCATTGTTCAACCTCCCGTCTGTATACGGATTCATCATTGTCTTGAATGAGACCGATCACTGTTGTGTCATCTGAGAACTTCAGTAGTTTAACAGATGGATTATTAGAGATGCAGTCATTGGTATACAGAGAGAAGAGAAGTGGGGAGAGTACACGGCCTTGGGGGAGGGCTGTGCTAATTGTACAGGTATCTGATGTGATTCTGCTTAGCTTCACCTGCGGCTTTCTGTTTGTTAGGAAGCTTATGATCCACTTACAAGTGTGTTGAGGTACCTGTAGCTGGTTTAGCTTTTTTTCTTTTTTTTTTTAGAAGAGTGTCTGGAATGATGGTATTAAATGCTAAGCTAAAGTCTACAAAGAGGACCCTTGCGTATGTCTTTGGAGATTCAAGATGTTGTAGGATGTAGTGCAGAGCCATATTAACAGCATCATCTGTTGATCTATTTGCTCGGTATGCAAATTGCAAGGGGCCTAACAGTGGATCTGTGATGGTTTTCAAGTGGGGCAATAGATCTGTTGATCTATTTGCTAGGTATGGAAATTGTAAGGGGTCTAACAGTGGATCTGTGATGGTTTTCAAGTGGGGCAACACTAGCCTTTCAAAGGTTTTCATGACTACAGATGTTAGAGCAACTGGTCTGTAGTCATTCAGTTCCTTGATGGTGGGCTTCTTCGGCACTGCGATGATAGTAGAGCGTTTGAAGCAAAAAAAGAACAGCACATCTCTAGCGAAGATATGTCGAAGAAGGAGTTATCTTGTCTGGTACAGCAGATTAATGGTATTTTAAAAACAATATTTACTCTAAGTGGTGTGTGAGAGCATTTTAAGCACTTGGCACCAAGCACCATGCTGTGAGAGCTGATATTGAGAAACATTTGTCTGGAAGAAGTGGCCAGAATTTTTTTTATTTTTTTTTTACTATTGCCAATGAGGATGAACTTAATCAAGATTACAGAATAGTGCCAAGGAACTCTTGTGGGAGCAATCGAAAACGATTCAGCCTGAAAACTCCACATGGCTGAAGCTGAGAAACTTTAAAATGCAGGAGCAGAAGTACTGAGACTTTCATATCCGGTGTTGCTGCAGCATGAGCTGTGAATAAAGTTGGCCATTTTCATTATAAATAGCCTTGGGAAGCATTTATTTTCAGCAACTTAGCAACGCTCTTAAAGATCAATGCAAGACAAGTCACTGCTTAAAAATGTGTTAAGAATCACATTACTCTCCTAGACTAAATATGTATGACTTTGTTAATTCAGACTGAAACCAAAGTAAAACCTTATAAATGGGAAAGAAGATATAATAAGAACGGGCTCAAGAATAGCTTATATTCACATACAAAAACATTTCAGATTCAAGTGTAAAATTTGGTAAGGAGATTTTTCCATCCCTTCAAACTTTACTGATACCGTTCATGACAAGGAGAGAGAGACTGGATGTTATTTCCACCATTGTATATCACTGATACTATTGAGTATGGTGAAATAATGGATTAGAGAGATTTGAATTTCAATTTTCCCCACACCTACTTTATCTCCACATGTTAAACATATTGGTCAAATGAGTTATTCTATTTTCAGAGTTTTGGCTATATATTTTTCTGCATGATGCTAATTCTTCTTTGGATTGTGAAAAAAATGAAGTTCAGAATAGAAGACTTTTCACATTCATAGACACAGATATCCGAACATCATTATTCATTCCAACCAATGATAATGTTTAATGGAGCTAAACTGAACTGAGGTACATAAGCATCTATGGCATTCTAAATGATAGATTAATGACAATCTAAAATAATTGTCTTTCAGTGATTGCCAAGGGCTGAAGACAGATCATAATACCTGTCTCTGCTGTTATCCTTTCTGGTTTGCTTTTCAACAAGGAAGCAAGGAATATACAGGGAGGCAAAAGATAGAGAGGTCATCCATGTACTAAAAAAGTCTTGTGGCAAAACTTAGAAACAAGTTTACAGAAAGACCTTCAGACATTTTCTAAATGAAAATATTTCAACTTTTAGAATTAACAATTTAAATTGCTATATGCTGATGTTTAGCTTATATAATTTAGCCCCATTGATTCACTCACTCAAATTTTCAAATGATGGCTATTGTTAAGTCACTGTGTTTATGAACATTGTCCCAGATCCAAATAGTTTTAAAGTGGATTTTTAGTTAGGCTATTTTCTGCATTTGTTGCAGAACACTCCATCATGTATATTATCTACCAACAATGATCAGATTTGCTTCTCATTTACAAGAAAGAAACCTGTATGGCCTGTGCCTTTCAATAGAGTTGGTAAACATTTTATTTTTTTTTACTGAACAGAAAATATTGACATAATTAAATCAGAACTATTATAAAATGATGCAGACTTTGGGAGCTTTTTTTTTCAAGTTGCTTGGCTTCTAAGTCACTTGATTATTTCTACGGGAGCAACATTTTGCAGTTTATGCAAATATATTCCAGCTTACTTAGAGTACTGGCCCCCACTTAAAAATCCATGTTTATGTCAATTTACCTAACTATAGATACTTTCACTTTTAACAGTAGTGAAAAAAAAGTCTTCATGTATAAAGCTGGACATTTCTCAAAGAAATAGATATATTTCAGAACATTAGAATAAGTTACTATTGCACTGAAATTTCTATCACCTTTCCTGCCCAACTTTCTTTCTCTGCAAAAGAGGATACTGTTCTTCTGCTTCATTCACAGATGTTTTAGATTGAAAGTTTATGTTATCTTTGGATGGTGATCGGTATTTAATTTACCACTGGATAATGGTAACGACTATTGCTTTTTTGTTATATAACTCTCCATCTGTCTCTGCAGCCTCCATGGCTGGATATGCTGTCTTTCTTCATGATTGCTTCCTTTGGGATTTAATTAAAGCAAAGACACCATGAAGGCTTAGAACTGATAAGAATGTAGTAGAATGGCCACCTGATAACTAAGATGGAAGTCCTATATCTCCAATCATGAACATTTTGGTGGATTTTCTTTTATTGCCTGGTGAAAAAAAAAACCACATCAGAATAATTGTTTTCCTGCAAAACAATTTGCGATATAAAAATTGCTGAAGAAATATCTGATATAGAACTAGAATTTGAGAATTATTCCACATTAATCATGTTTTTTAAATACCCCATTTCTATTGCATTCAACTTATTTGTATGTTTTGCCTGACATAGTGTATATGCATCTTATTTTCAGTTAATGAAGTGGGAAGAAATACAACCTTTTTCATTTATTTTAACAAACATTGCTTAAACGCATTACATACTATCTTTGCATCTGGAGTGGCACATTTTTTAACTTTACTTATTTTAAAAAGTCATAAGGGTGTCCATCATAGGGCACAGTAAATATTAAAAACATATTTTTTATAACTTCCATTGGGTTATTTCTATTCACCTCTGTGATATTCTGTAACATGTTTTCACTCTTGGCATTTTCTGCATTTATCTTGATGAATGATGCAGAATTATACTTTCTTCCTGCAGTTATGCTGCTTCTATTCTGATATCATGTAGTTTCCTTATGCCCTTCGAGGAGTTGCCCTACTAATCCCCAAAGTGATGAAGCAGTGCACTCTGACAACAATTGTTTTAATTACTTCATATATCTATTGACACAAGTGGTGCTAAGACCAGAATTTCATTGCCCTTTGTAAGCCATTGGGCCTATTTGAATTCTGTTATATATAGATGATGCCATCATTATTTCTATATCTTGAGTGTGGCTTAGAAAGAAATAAAACTGAGGAAACTGTATTTTGAAAAAGTTCTGACATCATCTGTTAACATTAGCACAAACTGGGTGAAATCCTTTTAAATATTCTGAGTCTCTTTAAATATTAGTACATTCCTTTTGTCTACAGAACCCAAAGTCTATCAAATGCTATCTTATATCTTGAGAACTGGAATATCAATAAGCATGTTGGCAGCTATTAAGATATAGAGAATAAAGACTCAGAGCTACCTGTAGGTAAATTCTATTCTAGAATGTTCAATCAACATTTTCTAAAGATTTTGTTGAGCATAACCCTACTGAGCGTCCAGTTCTTTTTTCAGGCTGATTTTATTCAGCCATACATTCTTTTGACCATATTAAGGGCAGCTTCACAGTATGGTTTTAATATATCTAACTGCAAAGAATATAATGATGAAACAGTTAAAGCAAACCTCTTTAACACATTCTTCGGCTCAGTCTTTGTTAACAGCAATGGCTCATACCCAACATTCCCCAGTCGTACCAACAATGAGTACAATGACCTAACACAAATAGATTTCACAGAAGATATTGTTGAAAAGGCCCTTTGCAGACTGAAACCATCTCTATCTATTGGACTTGATGGTCTATGTGCATATTTCTTAAAAAAGCTTTCCACTAATATAGCAGAACTCCTAAGCATAATCTTTGAAAAAATTTTCATGACCAGCTCCCTTCCAAAACTTTGGTTACTAGCCACGGTCATCCCTGTCTTCAAAAAAGGAGACCCCAGCCTAGTTGAAAATTACAGACCAATTTCTTTATGCTGCGTCACCTGCAAAGTAATGGAATCAATCATCAACCAATCCATTACCTTCCACCTAGAAACAAACAACCTACTCTCTAATAAACAATTTGGTTTCAGAAAAAATTATCCTGTAATTTACAACTTCTTCATAGCAAAAACATATGGACTACAAATCTTGATCAGGGCAAAGCAATAAATGCAATTTACATAGACTTCTGTAAAGCTTTTGACCAGGGGTGAAATCTAAAAATTTTCCCTACCGGTTCTGTGGGCATGGCTTAATTGGTGGGCGTGGCTTGGTGGTGAGATGACTGGGTGGGGTGGCCAATAACAATAAATAATAAAAATAATAAACAAACTATACAAAACTATAAGAGGTACTTTACTTTACACACACACACCACAACACAACACAACTGACTCACACACAATGTAAAAGCAGCTGCACTTCACCCAGAATGGCCCCTGCAACAAGCAGGAATCTCACACTTTCACACTTTACACACACACAACACAACTGACTCACACACACACAAAATGCCACATACAGCTTTGTGAGATTTTGTGTGTTTGTGTAGTTAGAGTGAAACACTACAGAAACACACCAAATTTCAGAAAGCTGCACAAATATTTTATTTTATTATTTTTATTTATTTTTTTAGATCAGGGGGTCTCCAAATTTAGTAGCTTTAGGTTTGTGGACTTCAACTCCCAGAGTTCCTCTTTCAGCAAAGCAGGAAGTCAAAGCAGGCTGTAATCAGTAACTGAAGAAAAGCATGGCGTTGCCAGCCCAAAAGGAGCAGTATGCAGTAATTATAAGTAAGTGAGGAGGGGGAATTGGCTGGGCATGGGTGGGGGCTTTTGGAAGTAGGGGCTGTTAAAAAGTGATTTTAAAAGCCTGCTAGGATCAGGAAACTCCTCTGGGATGGCCAGAGGGAAAAAAGTTTTAAAGTCAGCTCCTCTGACGATCTCAGCTGAAGTTCCTTCATAGCAGCCCAGAACCTCTTAAAATAATTGTTTTAACATGTAGAATACATGTTTTTTAAGGTTCTGGTGATAAGGAACTCAGCTGGGATGGCCAGAGGAGCCTTTTAAAGCCCTCCTCTTTTCCTTTTTTCCCCCTTCGGCTGAAGAGGTTTTTTTAAAAAAAACCTTTTAAAATGTTCTGATGATCTCTGCTCAGCCCCACGATCATCAGAGGTTTTTTTTTTTTTTTTTTTTACTTTTAAAGTCATGTTTCGGCTGAAGAAAAACTTTTAAAAGTAAAAAAAAAAACTCTGCTGATGGTGCGGCTCAGCAGAGGCGGGGGGGCGGGGCCAGGGATTTTTGCTACTGGTCCTCCGAACCAGCAGCTGCCATCGCTACCTAATCGGGAGAGCCGGTGCGAACTGGGAGCATTTCACCCCTGCTTTTGACTCTGTGGTACATGATAAACTTCTCGTAAAACTAAAATCCTACGGCATCTCAGACCCCTCCACAATTGGATAACAGCGTTCCTGTCAAACAGACAACAAATGGTCAAAATAGGCAGTGCCCTATCAAATCCTGTTCCTGTCATTAGCGGCGTTCCCCAAGGCAGCGTTCTTGGACCAACACTCTTCATATTATACATTAATGATCTCTGTGACCATATTATAAGTAATTGTGTTCTCTTCGCTGACGATGCTAAACTATTTAACACTACCGACAATACAGCTGCCCTTCAAAAAGACCTTGACTTTGTGTCGGAATGGTCAAAAACTTGGCAACTCCAAATCTCAACCAGCAAATGCTCTGTCTTACACATTGGAAAAAAGAATCTGAACACTAAATACAAGCTCGATGGACATTACCTTGTAGATGACCTCCACCCCATTAAAGACCTTAGAGTTTTCATATCAAATGATCTAAGTGTCAAAGCCCACTGCAACTACATAGCAAAAAAGGCTTTAAGAGTTATAAACTTAATCTTGGATAGCTTCTTCTCCAGAAACACTACACTACTGACCAGAGCATATAAGACATTTGCTAGACCAATTCTTGAATACAGCTCACCTGTCTGGAACCCATACCTCATTTCAGACATTAATACAATTAAGCGTGTCCAGAAATATTTTACAAGAAGAGTTCTCCACTCCTCTGATTACAACAAAATACCCTATGCCACCAGACTTGAAATCCTGGATTTAGAAAATTTCTAATCCCTTCGACATGACCTGAGTTTAACTCATAGAATCATCTGTTACAATGTCCTTCCTGTTGAAGACTACTTCAGCTTCAATCACAACAATATACGAGCACACAATAGATTTAAGCTTAATGTGAACCTCTCCAATCTTGATTGCAGAAAATATGACTTCAGTAACAGCGTTGTTAATGCCTGGAATGCACTACCAGACTCTGTGGTCTCTTCCCAAAATCCCCAAAGCTTTAACCAAAAACTCTCTACTATTGACCTCACCCCATTCCTAAGAGGTCTGTAAGGGGCATGCATAAGAGCACCAGCATGCCTACTGTTCCTGTCCTAATGTTCCCTTTGATTGTATCCAATTTCATATAATTATTACATACTTATGTTTATATATATGCTTATATATCGTATAGTTATTTCATGCTTATGCTTATATATACTGTTGTGACAAATAAATAAATAATTAATAAAAATATTGCATAGCTGAGTCATAAGAATATAACCCCAAAATGTACAAGAGATATACCTCCCTCAATAGAAGTGAAAGCCTCAGACACAACCCATCCCCGATTTTTATACTGCTCCCTATTCAGCCCTCAGGAAAGTTAAGATCACTTCGGAGGTTCACCAGGGAGGCCACACACACTAAAAGGATTTTAGTAGTTGGTACATTCCAACAACTCTGCCTGCTCAGATTCTTCCTAACCAAATTGCTCAAACTGAAGAAGCTACTTGGATAAGCAACAAAGTATTTCAATCTAACAAGAAGATAAGATCATGATTACCATGATTCAACTTCCAGACAATTCTAACTGGATGGCAAAATCTTCATCAACATACAAGAAATAGAGTTATTGCTACAGCAATACAATTTTCATACAACTGAATTTTCAAACACATTTTTGAAAAGTGCTCTTAATTAATTAGCTTCTGTTTTAAAAAGTCAGCTGTGGGATTGAGGGGAATGAAAAATAAAGAAAATGCAAGCAATAATTCATAACGCTAGACAAAGAAATGAACAGTAAATTGAAGTGTTTAGGTATTTCTATTTACATTTGACAATCCCTTGAGTTTTCTCCTTTTGAAACACAACCTTAACAATTTCTGGCTACAGAACTGAGGGTATGAGCAAGAGCTATAAATTCTCACTTCTGAGAAAGTGTAAGAACTTTTGAGAGAATTTATAAAGCTGTATTATCAGTGACCTAGTGGAGGAAATACCAAATGCTATAAAATCAATGAACAATGGCAATGATGGTGTTACTGTTGAAATGCTAAAAGCTGGTGGCCAAAGTTTATAGAAGATACTAACAAAACTATACTCAAGAATCCTCAGAGAAGAAAAAATACCCAGTGCATGCTCAAGTGATTCTTATGTACAAGAAGGGGGAGGGGGCAAGATGATTAAAGAACTAGCCCAACAAGCTTTCTTTCAACTATGTACAAGGCTTTCACTAAAGAATAGCTAAAAGAATACTTAGAACATCAAACAATGTGCAATCAAAGGAGCACGCCAGGTTCAGAAGTGGTTATAGCAAAATAGATAACATCCAGGTTGTTCAAGTAATTGAATGGCACAAGTACACCATGCCTCTGTGAATGACTTTTATTGTCTACGAAAAGGTGTTTGACTTGGCATTGCTCAACCAAGGCATAGACACTGCTTAAACTTACTAAAATCAATATATGAAAAAACAGTGGCAACAATTTGCCTTAATGATCTTAAAGCCAAAACCAACATAGAATGAGTATGTGACAAGGAAATACAATATCACTTATTTTTTTCTCAGCCTGCCTTGAAGAAGTATTTTGCAAATTAGACTGGCAAAAGATGGAATAAAAATCAATGGAGCCTATTTAAATCACTTAAATTTGCAGATGATGTTGTTCTCTTCTCACAAGATGCAGAAGAGCTACAAAGACACATACAAGAACTGTACGAAGCAGGAGAACCATTCGGCTTAAAAATAAACCTGAAAAAAAGCCATGTTTAATAAATTCACCAAAGGGGGAGAAATTATATCTGGAGAAGTACTAGAAGTAGTAGACTACTACATATACCTAAGCCAAGGGAGCTCTATGGAAGGTGATACATAAAGGAAATTGAATGGTGTGTTAAATATGGTTGGCAGGCATTTGGCAAGCTAAGCGTAATTTTCAAGAACAACATCCCCCTTATGCTTGAAGAGAAACATTTTCAATCAGTCTTGCTAGCTGCTCTAACATATGCCTGTGAAACATAGACACTAACCTCAATCGTTACTAAAGCTACAAGTGGTGCAAAGAGCCATGGAAAGAGGCATCCTTGGCAAGACAAGATAGAAAGACCTGTACATGGATTAGAGAACAAACCAAGTAAACGATATCATCAAGAGAGTAAAAGAATTGAAATGAAAATGGGCTGGACACATAGCAAGAAGAACTGACAGAAGGTGGACCAAGCCATGGATCCCACTTGATAAAAAGTATCCATGAAAGAGACCTAAAACAGCAAGTATAGGGCCCAATTGGCAAAAGAAAGCTCAGAACCATATTGGTTGAAGCATGTGGAAGAGGCCTTCACCCTCCAGTGGATAGACAAAACAAATGCTAAAATGATAATTATTATTATTGGTGACCATTTGACCAGCACCAAATAGAAACAATTATTCTATCCCAAATGATTTCTGCCAAAACACGTTAATTTCCCCCTGTATTATATTTTTCTTGCATTGTTACAAGCCATAAATAAATCTGAGATTTTCATGCCTGGGACTTTTTCTTGGAATCCAGGCTTATGTTAATTTAAATCAGAAAGTTTGTCAACAAATGCAGTTTCTCATGTTTGTTTATTAAACTTGAAATAGATATTTGTAAACATTTAAAACTGTTGTTGTTAGTTGCGAAGTCGTGTCCGACCCATAGCAATCCCATGGACAATGTTCCTCCAGGCCTTTCTGTCCTCTACCATCCTCTGGAGTCCATTCATGCCTACTGCTCCATCCAGCCACCTCGTTCTCTGTCTTCCCCTTCTTCTTTGGCCCTCAATCTTTCCCAGCATTAGGCTCTTCTCCAGTGAATCCTTCCTTCTCATTAGGTGGCCAAAGTATTTCAGTTTCATCTTCAGGATCTGGCCTTCTAAAAAACAGTCAGGATTGATCTCTCTAGGATTGACTTGTTTGTTCGCCTTGCAGTCCAAAGGACTCGCAGGAGTCTTCTCCAGCATCAGAGTTCAAAGGCCTCAATTCTTTGGCGCTCAGCCTTTCTTGTGGTCCAACCTTCACGGCCATACATTGCAACTGGGGAAAACCATAGCCTTGACACTTTTGATGGCCGGGTGATGTCTCTGCTTTTTAGTACGCTGTCTCTGCTTTTTAGTACGCTGTCTAGATTTGCAATAGCTTTCCTCCCCAGGAGCAAGCTTCTTTTAATTTCTTGGCTGCAGTCCCCATTTGCGGTGATCTTGGAGCCCAGGAAAATAAAATCGGTCACTACCTCCATTTCTTCTTCATCTATCTGCCAGGAATTGAGAGGGCCGGATGCCATGATTTTAGTTTTCTTAATGTTGAGTTTCAAGCCAACTTTTGCACTCTCCTCCTTCACCCGCATCACAATGTATCACAATGCAATAATGTATCACAATGCAATAAATTCTTTTGTATTTTAAGATTCTACATGACTTTTTTGCCCTCGCACATTCTCCCCGATCTTTGCTACTTCCTCCTTTACACTTTTACATACACTGAGCTTTGCTGTGCTTTCCTTGCACAGTGGCACATCCCTGTACACACTCTCTGACCCTTGGTAAGCCTCCTTGCACTGTTGCACACCTTTCTCAAACCTTGCCATCCTACTTGCACTTTCACAAAGCTCTTTGCATTTTTGCACACCCTTTCCATACCTCCCTCACAATTTTCTCTGATCTCTGTACATTTGCACACCTCCATACTGTGCTTTCCTCATACCTCGGTACATACCTGCGTACACTTGCCACTGCACCTTAGCATTCCTACTTGCACCTTTCCTTACCTGGCAGCAGTGCTTGCCTGCCAGTCTGCTTGCAAGCTGCCAGAACTTGGTTGTGACTTTGTTGTGGGAAGCTGGCAGGAAGTGCAACTGTGGGATTTGGGTAATAAAAGCTACCGGGATTGCTATTGCTAAGCAATGCAGTTGCACTTTTATGACTACATCATTTGGTGACAGAAATTGCCATCCCAATTGGTGTCATAACTGAAGGGCTACTTGCAAGTTTATTTTTTTTCAGACAAAGAATTATGCAACCTGAACTGTCTCCCTTTTTCTATTTTTTACTGCTTCTTTTACAATAAAATACAAAGTTGCTGAAATTATTAGAAAACTATTTAATAACAAGCCTGCCACAAAACAGAAGCCTGCGGTGTAACATCTTAAAGTATTTACAGTTTTTTCTATAGTAGAGGCCTTTCCTTGATTTTTTTAAAAAAATAATGTCATTCTCAGTACTCACAAAAAAATAATAACATTTAAAGGATGGGAAGGGGGCACCAGGAAGCTTAGAGTTTTGTTCAGATTAGTTCAGATTTTCCAGAAACCCTTATTTAGGACCACATGGTATATTCTATTTGTCCAACTTCTATTCTTTATTTTTTTTTAGTTTATCAGAATATAAAATACAAAGGAAAATAAAAATAATGGGAAACCATTGGAAGAAAAAGGAAAAAGAGAAAGTGTAAGGTAGAAGGGGAAAAAAAAAAAGAAATATTCATTTCTGAGTATTTTTAGAATAGGAAAAGATAATGATTTTTCCCTTGGCCTTAGTCTAGATGGCTTTTTATCACTGAAACAGATCACCTCATATAATTAAAGTATCAACATCTAAAAATGAAACCATTGTAAGTGAGCCACCCTGCATCTCCTTAAAAAGGGAATGTTTGTTACTGTAGAGTCTCATAATGTTACTTCACGCCTGTGAAGCAATCTTAGATGATGGGTACAGGGAATGTTACAAACATTTTTACTTCTGCACATTCTTTATGTAATTTATGAGCCAAAAAGATTAATGATTCATTACTAGGCTAATTAATCAAGAGAGATAGAGGGGACTAGGATAACTCTGTATTTTAAAGGATCGGTTTCAAGTCAATTAGACCTGTAAAGCTATTACACCAAGAAGAAGTTGCAATGTTATCAAGGTTTCTCCAAATATGTAAAATAAGTGCTATTATTCAGGAGATACTGAATTCCTAAATTTAAGTTATTTTAAATTTGCACAATTGGGAACTAGCACTACATTCAAATGTTAAGATTTTTTATTAAGGTCCTTTCCCCCAGCCTCTGAATCATTAGCATTCACAACCACTCTTAGAAAATAAAGCTCTACCCATGCCTAAGAAAAGCACAAGTTCTGTTCCTCCAGTTTGCTTTTAACGAATTATTGAGGCAAAACTTGTACCAGCCTACTTAGCAACTTCTGTCTGGAGAAACAAGAAAAGAATATAAAAAGAACATACCAATATCCCAAGCAGGATGAATAAAATTTACCAATTTGACACAATAAAACAAATTCCAATAATTTAGTTAACATTGATCTGTTGCTTAGAGTTTAATTTTCTCCCTCTGCCAATAATGGGTAAGTCACCTTCAAAGTTATAAAAACATGTGTTCTGCTTAATGAACATGAAATTCAGTGCCACAAGAGAGAAACCACTTTTCACCTGTCATCCTTTAGTTTGAAGGACAAGATAACTGATACTTTGGTGCCAGTTACAATAAAGTCTACTTCATCCTTATGAGTTGCTCTAAATAAAAACTGCTGTTATTTGCTTGACTGCAATTTTTATGGCCCTGAAAAGAACTTGAATAGTTTAAATTTTCTTTAGTGTGCATTCTTTCTCTAGCACACAGCTATTACAAAAGCTATTCATTTCAAAAGCAAGTCAGCTTCCTTCACATTATAAAGTTTGCATCTATTTTGTAAAATATATCATTTGGACAGATAAATCTGCTGAAGAATGAATGCATTATAGTATACCATGATGTTTTCTAAGGTTCAGGGAGAAAAAAGAAAGAAAAAGCTAATGTGTTATAGACACTTTCCAAGCTCAGCTCTGAAAAATTAATACTGCAGATTCAGATACAGATACAGATACAGATTAAGAGAGTTGGAAGGGACCTTGTAGGTCATCTAATCCAAATCCCCGCCAAAGCAGACCCTACACCATTTTTGACAAATGGCAGTCCAGTCTTGCAGGACTAGAAAGCCAGCAAGCCTGGTAATATTAGACTGATACAGGCTGATGGTGCAAGGTAGGGAAACTGCTCCTGCTATTTACTGTTGCATTGAATGAATAGAATAGAATAGAATAGAATAGAATAGAATATTTATTTATTTATTTATTTATTTAGATTTTTATACCGCCCTTCTCCCGAAGGACTCAGGGCGGTGTACAGCCAAATTATAAAAAACAACACAATGTACAATTAAAACAAAAACTTAAAACAAGCATAATCCATAAATGGCCGAAATTTAAAATTTAAAACCCTTAAAATTCATAAATAATAACCCTGATTAAAATTATTTAGGATTAAAAATTTAAGCAAGTCCCGCTTGAATAAACAAATGCGTTTTCAGCTCACGGCGAAAGGTCCGAAGGTCGGGTAATTGGGCAAACCAGGGGGAAGTTCGTTCCAAAGGGTAGGAGCTCCTACAGAGAAGGCCCTTCCCCTGGGGGCCGCCAGCCGACATTGCTTGGCGGACGGCACCCTGAGAAGACCCTCTCTGTGTGAGCGTACAGGTTGGTGGGAGGCGTAAGGTAACAGCAGGCGGTCCCGTAAGTACCCGGGCCCTAAGCCATGGAGCGCTTTAAAGGTGGTAACCAAAACCTTAAAGCGCACCCAAAAGATCACAGGAAGCCAGTGCAGACTGTGCAGGAGCGGTGTTACGTGGAAGCAGCGTGAGGCTCCCTCAATCACCCGCGCAGCTGCATTCTGAACTAACTGAAGCCTCCGGGTGCACTTCAGGGGAAGCCCCATGTAGAGAGCGTTGCAAATATCCAAACGAGAAGTGACAAGAGCGTGAGTGACCGTGCATAAGGCATCCCAGTCAAGGAAGGGGCGCAACTGGCAGACCAGGCGCACTTGGTAAAAAGCTCTCCTGGAGACGGCCGCCAAATGATCTTCAAACGACAGCTGTCCATCCAGGAGAACTCCCAAGTTGTGCACCCTTTCCATTGGGGCCAATGACTTGCCCCCAACAGTCAGTTGCAGTTGCAGCTGACTGTACTGGGGTGCCGGCATCCACAGCCACTCCGTCTTGGAGGGATTGAGCTTGAGCCTGTTTTTCCCCATCCAGACCCGTACGGCTTCCAGGCACCGGGACAGCACTTCGACAGCTTTGTTGGGGTGACCTGGGGTGGAAAAGTACAACTGCGTGTCATCAGCGTACAGATGGTAACTTACCCCGAAGCCACTAATGACCTCGCCCAGTGGCTTCATATAAATGTTGAACAGGAGAGGTGAGAGAATCGACCCCTGAGGCACCCCACAAGTAAGGCGCCTCGCGGTCGATCTCTGCCCCCCTGTCAACACTGTCTGCATCCGGTCAGAGAGATAGGAGGAGAACCACCGATAAACGGTGCCTCCCACTCCCAAACTCTCCAACCGGTGCAGCAAGATACCATGGTCGATGGTATCAAAAGCCGCCAAGAGATCTAACAGGACCAGGGCAGAGGAACAACCCCTATCCCTGGCCCTCCAGAGGTCATCCGCCAACGCGACCAAAGCTGTCTCCATACTATGTCTGGACCGGAAGCCGGACTGGAATGGGTCTAGATAGACAGCTTCATCCAGGTACCGGGGGAGCTGCCATGCCACCACACTCTCTACAACCTTTGCCACAAAGCGAAGGTTGGAGACTGGACGATAATTTCCTAAAATAGCCGGGTCCAGGGAAGGCTTCTTGAGGAGGGGTCTCACCACCGCCTCTTTGAAGGCGGCGGGGAAAACCCCTTCCAACAATGAAGCATTTATAATTCCCTGGAGCCAGCCTCGTGTCACCTCCTGTGTGGCCAGCACCAACCAGGAGGGACACGGGTCCAGTAAACATGTGGTCACATGTAGCCTCCCCAGTAACCTGTCCACGTCCTCGAGAGCCACAGAATCAAACTCATCCCAAATAACCTCAACAAGATGCGTCTCCGTCATCTCACTTGGATCATCGCAATTTTGGTCTAAACTATCCCGAAGCTGAACAATTTTATCGTATAGATAACCGTTAAACTCCTCAGCACGTCCCTGCAAGGGGTCATCCCGCCCCTCCTGATGAAGGAGAGAGCAGGTCACCCGAAACAGGGCGGCCGGGCGGTTATCTGCCAACGCAATGAGGGTGGAAATGTAAAAATGTTTCGCCTCCCTCAGTGCCACTAGGTAGGCCTTAGAAAAAGACCTAACTAGTGTCCGATCAGCCTTGGAACGGCTAGACCTTCAGGTACTCTCTAGGCGTCTTCTCCGGCGTTTCATCTCTCTCAGCTCCTCAGAAAACCAAGGAGCCAATTGAGATCTGCGCCGGGTCAGAGGCCGCAAAGGCACGACACGGTCGAAAGCCCCAGCCGCAGACTGTGCAGGAGCGGTGTTACGTGGAAGCAGCGTGAGGCTCCCTCAATCACCCGCGCAGCTGCATTCTGAACTAACTGAAGCCTCCGGGTGCACTTCAGGGGAAGCCCCATGTAGAGAGCGTTGCAAATATCCAAACAAGAAGTGACAAGAGCGTGAGTGACCGTGCATAAGGCATCCCGGTCAAGGAAGGGGCGCAACTGGCAGACCAGGCGCACTTGGTAAAAAGCTCTCCTGGAGACGGCCGCCAAATGATCTTCAAACGACAGCTGTCCATCCAGGAGAACTCCCAAGTTGTGCACCCTTTCCATTGGGGCCAATGACTTGCCCCCAACAGTCAGCTGCAGTTGCAGCTGACTGTACTGGGGTGCCGGCATCCACAGCCACTCCGTCTTGGAGGGATTGAGCTTGAGCCTGTTTTTCCCCATCCAGACCCGTACGGCTTCCAGGCACCGGGACAGCACTTCGACAGCTTCGTTGGGGTGACCTGGGGTGGAAAAGTACAACTGCATGTCATCAGCGTAAGATGGTAACTCACCCCGAAGCCACTAATGACCTCGTCCAGTGGCTTCATATAGATGTTGAACAGGAGAGGTGAGAGAATCGACCCCTGAGGCACCCCACAAGTAAGGCGCCTCGCGGTCGATCTCTGCCCCCCTGTCAACACCGTCTGCATCCGGTCAGAGAGATAGGAGGAGAACCACCGATAAACGGTGCCTCCCACTCCCAAACTCTCCAACCGGTGCAGCAAGATACCATGGTCGATGGTATCAAAAGCCGCCAAGAGATCTAACAGGACCAGGGCAGAGGAACAACCCCTATCCCTGGCCCTCCAGAGGTCATCCACCAATGCGACCAAAGCTGTCTCCGTACTATGTCTGGACCGGAAGCCGGACTGGAACGGGTCTAGATAGACAGCTTCATCCAGGTACCGGGGGAGCTGCCATGCCACCACACTCTCTACAACCTTTGCCACAAAGCGAAGGTTGGAGACTGGACGATAATTTCCTAAAATAGCCGGGTCCAGGGAAGGCTTCTTGAGGAGGGATCTCACCACCGCCTCTTTCAAGGCGGCGGGGAAAACCCCTTCCAACAATGAAGCATTTATAATTCCCTGGAGCCAGCCTCGTGTCACCTCCTGTATGGCCAGCACCAACCAGGAGGGACACGGGTCCAGTAAACATGTGGTCACATGTAGCCTCCCCAGTAACCTGTCCACGTCCTCGAGAGCCACAGAATCAAACTCATCCCAAATAACCTCAACAAGACGCGTCTCCGTCATCTCACTTGGATCATCGCAATTTTGGTCTAAACTATCCCGAAGCTGAACAATTTTATCGTATAGATAACCGTTAAACTCCTCAGCACGTCCCTGCAAGGGTCATCCCGCCCCTCCTGATGAAGGAGAGAGCAGGTCACCCGAAACAGGGCGGCCGGGCGGTTATCTGCCAACGCAATGAGGGTGGAAATGTAAGAATGTTTCGCTTTCCTCAGTGCCACTAGGTAGGCCTTAGAAAAAGACCTAACTAGTGTCCGATCAGCCTTGGAACGGCTAGACCTCCAGGTACTCTCTAGGCGTCTTCTCCGGCGTTTCATCTCTCTCAGCTCCTCAGAAAACCAAGGAGCCAATTGAGATCTGCGCCGGGTCAGAGGCCGCAAAGGCACGACACGGTCCAAAGCCCCAGCTGCAGTCTGTTCCCAGACCGCTACTAGTTCTTCAGCCGTGCCATGGGCAAGATCCTCAGGGAACGGCCCAAGCTCCGTCAGGAACCTCTCAGGATCCATCGGGTGCCTGGGACGGAACCAACGCATTGGTTCCATCTCCCTGCGGTGGTGAGCGGCGGTCCGAAAGTCCAAGCGAAGGAGAAAATGATCTGACCATGACACCGGTTCCGTCACTAAATCTCCTAATTCCAGATCATTAAACCACTGTCTAGAGATATAAATCAAGTCCAGTGTGCCACCCCCAATGTGTGTAGGGCCATCAGTTACTTGAATCAGGTCCAAGGCCATCATGGAAGCCTGGGACTCCTGGACTGCTGTTGATGACAAGCCGGCCGATGGCAAGTTGAAATCCCCCATGACCAAAAGTCTGGGAATCTCAACCACCACTCCGGCAAGCACCTCCAGCAGCTCAGGTAGAACTGTAGTCACGCAGCAAGGAGCCAGGTACGTGATCAACAAACCCATCTGATTCCTATGGCCCCACTTCACAAGGAGGGATTCACAACCGGCTATCTGAGGTACAGTGGACTCCCTCGGCTTTAGACTTTCTCTAATCACAACCGCCACCCCTCCATCCCTACCTTGGGCTCTTGGCTGATGGAATGCTCGGAAACCCGGAGGACACAGTTCAACCAGGGGTACACCCCCTTCTGTCCCAACCAGGTCTCCATAATGCCCGTAAAGTCCGCAGCCTCCCTCTGAATAAGATCACAAATCAGGGGAGCCTTATTAACCACGGACCGGGCATTGCACAGCATCAGCCGAAGACCCAAACTCTGAGGGTCTTGACCATCCGGGGAACGAGTAAGGACTGAGGGGCCGGAGCACGTGATCGCTTTTAAACAGCAAACATGTGCTCCCAAAGAACGATGCGGCCCCTCGCCTCCGCCATATCTGCCCCTCCCACTTACCGTACAGATGGAAGATACTCTACACTATGAACACCCCCTCCCCCCCCTTCGGACTAGGTAGAATGATGCCGTGAGCAGACACAGGGACTGGACATACCCTCCCAGACGGGTTTCTCCCCTTATCCGACTCTTCCCTCCTCCCCTTTAAAAAACCCCTCCCCGACAAGTATCCCCCATTACCCGACTTCACCCTCCCTCCCCTTAAAAATCTATCTAAAAAACCCCAAAGGTTCCTTCTTGCCGCATGCCATCTCTCTGGGTCCCAAAACCCATCATTGAGATAGGCTCCCGATAACATAGGGGGCCATTCCTGCGAGGCGGGGGAACCTCGCGGATGATGGAGTTCCAACGAAGAGTATCTCATATCTCATATTGGGCCAAACTGGCATAAAAAGAGTTCATCCCAGACCATTGGTGATGGTATGGCAGTCATAATTTTAGGGGCCGATAACAAAAGCCCATAGATGATAAAGATGAGAGAGATGATAAAGATGATAAAGCGAGATGGTGAAGACAAGATGGGTGTCTCTCATGAAATCCTCAAAACAATGTTAAAATAGAAAATGTTTAAGATGACGCAGCTGCCAGTCTATTCCCCTCCAATACACCCCACTCCCCATCAGCAGGGAGAGCAGGGGGGAGGGGGGAAGAGCCAGGAGACGGCAGATCTTAACATAAATTGGCCAAAATAGGCCCAGTCCCAGACAGCAAACACACGCTGTCCCAGGGCCCTTGCCAGATCTTAAAGCAAGCCTGGAATGGCAGTCACGACCCTCTAAAACCCCCATCCAAGCTCCAGAGTCTAGGGGGGAGTCTAAAACTCCAAGTCCAAACCCCCATCCAAACTCCAGAGTCCGGGGGGGGGATTTCCATGTATTGTGTGCCATTATGAAACACCATCACACACACAGACCACCGAGGCAGAAATAGACGGCCCAAAATAGCCCTAACTGGTCCAGATGGAATTCCGGGGGGGGGGAGATGGAAAAAGCCTACTACAACCACTGCCATGGATAGCTCAGGCGTCATCTACCACCCCAACAAGACGTCTTCGCCCTCGTGGCAATGGCTGCGGGCCGCCCCCCCACTCTATAGGGACCCGTGAGTCTTACGTTCGTATATCCGTTGCTTAGCTAAGGTCCTAGAATAGAATAGACTGAAGGAACCTTTAAGGTTATCTAGTTATCATAGCCACTGCGCCTCTTCTGTCATGCTGATGGCCACTGCAAAAAGAGCGGCAAGCCCAGGGATGCGCCTCACACCTCACTCCTTACCTACCAGTACCTACCTACCCCACACACCCTTACCTACTGGTAACACTAATGGTCACTGCAAAAACAGCAGCAGGCCCAGCAATGTGCCTCATGCCCCTACCGGTAATGCTGATGACTGCTGCAAAAATAGCGGCAGGCCCAGTGATGCACCTCACACCTCGCACCCCTACCAGAAATGCTGATGGCTGCAGCAAAAAGATGGCAGGGCCAGAAATGCATCCCCCCATTTCTTACCTATGGTAACTACCTACCCTTACCTACCAGCAATGCTGATGGCCTCTGCAAAAAGAGCAGCATGCCTAGCGATGCTCATTGTGCCCCACTCCTTACCTACTGCTGCATCCAGCAAAAATGAGAGATGGGGGGAGAGAAAGGAAAGAAAAGAGAGAGAAAGAGAAAGAAAAAAGAGAGAGAGAGAAAGAAAAAAGAAAGTACTGTACAATTTGCTTCCTTGAACCCAATGGGAGACACGCGCCGGAGTTGGAAGTCAGGTAAGACATGCATCTCGCTTCTCCCCCACCCACCCCATCCCTCCCCACCTGCCACCCCCTTCAATAAAGAGCCAGGTGCTGTGGAAAAGGGAGCTGGGCAGGTGTGAGCTTTGGGCACACGCTGAAGATTCCCACGTTTGGTTGCCACAGTTGCTGGGTGGCTATGTGGCGTCTGGTGCTGCCAGGGGTCACCTGTTGGAGAGGCAGGAGTGGGGCAGGAGTTTGCAGGTGAGGGAGCTGGATGGATGGATGGGAGGCAGGCGAGCGCCAAGAATGCCGGGTGGACTTCCACCTTTGTTTGCCCCAGTTGTTGGGTGGTGGCTCACCACCTGCTGCACCTCCAAAATAATAAGATCCCCCACAAAAATAAGGCCAAACCCTAATTTTGAAGGTCAAAAAATATAAGACAAAGTCTTATTTTCGGGGGAAAACAGTAGATGTTGGCAGCTCTGTTTTTTTTATTATTTTTTCCAGTATCTTTCTGGATATTGATGTTAGGCTGATTTGTCTGTAGTTTCCTGGGTCTGTTTTTCCCCCCCTTTTTTGAAGATGGGAACCACATCAGCTCTTTTTCAGTCTTCTGGTAGTTCCCCAGTGCGCCATGATCTTTGGAAGATATAGTTCAGTGGTTCTGAGATGACATCTGCCAGCTCCTTTAGAACTCTGGGAATCAGATTGGTGTTTTTTTGCTTATTACACCTTTTATTTCTAGTCTGCCTTTTACAGGACTGCCTGCTGCCACCGTTTGCTTCCAATCGACCTGTGCGCTGCCATAGGGAGGGCCTTCTCAGGGTGCCGTCAGCCAAACAATGTCAGCTGGCGATCCTCAGGGAGAGACCTTCTCTGTGGGGGCACCTACCCTCTGGAATGAGCTTCCACCAGGACTTCGACAGCTTCCTGACCTCTGGATCTTTTGCCGCGAGCTGAAGACATACTTATTCTTCCGCGCAGGGCTGGCATAAAACTATTAGTAATATTAATTGGGGTTTTTATGGTTTTAGTGTGTATTTTAACTAATGGTCCTAACTGAATAGGTTTTTTAATGGGTTTTTAACTGTACATTGTATGTTTTATTGTGTTTTTACCTGGCTGGAAACTGCCCTGAGTCCTTCGGGAGAAGGGCGGTATAGAAATTAAATTATTCTTATTCTTATTCTTATTCTTACAGTTATGTTTTTGGTAGGTTGGACTATAGTTTCTTTTTGCATGAAGACTGATGCAAAGAATGAGTTAAACAGATCTGCTTTCTCTCTGCTACCTGTTACTTCTTTGCTGTCTTCTCTCTTTAGTTGACTGTTTCCTTGATTTTTTTTTTTTTGGTTATTTATATATTGGAAGAAAACTTTTATTATCTTTGACTTTTATTGCAAGTCTTTGTTCATTGAACCCATTGAACCTTTGCTTTCCTGACTTTGTCTTTACAGATTCTGGCTATCTGCTAATATCCTGCCTTATTTATGTGTCCTTCTTTCCATTTTGTCGTACTTGCTCTGTTTGTCTTTCAGTTTGTCAGAGAGATCTTTGTGCAGCATACTGGTTTCTTCTTGTTTTTCTTGTTTTTTTTTCCCCAATGGTATTGTGCAGGAGTGAAATCTAATTTTTTTTGCTACCGATTCTGTGGTTTGGTAGGCATGGCTTGGTGGTCATATGACAGAGTGGGTGTAGCCAACTTGTAAAATGTGGTGAAACTTCCTTAGCAACCAAAATTTGGGGCACAATTGTGATCATAAGCTTTCTTTCTTTCTTTCTTTCTTTCTTTCTTTCTTTCTTTCTTTCTTTCTTTCTTTCTTTCTCTCACTCTCTCTCACACACGCACACACACACACACACAACCTGGTCTAAACAGAGCCTTCCCGGGGAGTTTTCTTGCTGGGACGCTCCTGGCAGCAGCAACAGTGGCGGCGGCAGAGCTTGCCTGGGCTCCCCCACCATCCCAGAACTGCGCTCTGCCGGGGAGTCTTCCCCATGTGGACGATCCTGGCAGCAGCAGTGGTAGCAGAGTTTGCCTGGGCTCCCCCTCCATCCCGGAACTGCACTGCGCCAGGGAGTTTTCCTGTGCTGCCATGGTGCCAACGGTGGCAGCAGCAGCACAGCACACCCTGCCCTTCAGCCCCGAAGGTGGGTGGCCTGGCCCAGAAGCAGCGCGTTCTCCACCATGGGTTGGATGTGGGTGGGGGGGGGAAGACAAGTGGGCGGCAGTCAGCCAAAGGCCTTGCGGAAGCCAAGCATCAAAGCTGAGCATGCCACGTCCAAAAGGCATGCGAACCTTGCTAGGTCCCCTCCAAGGCTAAGCACAGTGGGTCTCCCTTTTCCCTCACACTGCCAGCATTGACTTAACCTTCTAGTTCCTCTCCCTGCAGCCCTGCCATGCTTTCCTCAGTTTCTGCCTTCCACGTGGCCTTCTGCTTGCCTGCCTTCACATGTGGCTGCGGGCCACAGATTGGTTTGGGGGCATGGCCAGCCAGAGATTGCTACCAGTTCTCGAACCAGCCCCAATCTCTGCTACCTACTCGCCCAATCTGGTCCGATCTGGTAGCATTTCATCCCTGTATTGTGCTGGATTGGGCTTTTATGATCATATTTTTCAGAGTTTCCAAGCTTCTTGAACTGTTTTTCCCTTAAGGATTTTCATCCAAAGAATCTTTTCCAAGTTCTCTCTGAGTTTGTTAAAATCAGCTCTTTTAAAATCTAGGACTCTGGTATGTGTTCTATTGCTTGTGTTTCCGTTATGTTGAATTCTAGAATGACATGGTCATTCTCATCCAAGGTTCCTGCAGTATCAACTCCTTCTGTCACTTCTTCTCTGTTTATAAGATTCCTCAAGTGATGTTCCAGATTTTTAAAATTTATTTTTTATTTTATTTTATTTTGTCACAAGAGTATATACAATCATCAACATAAAAATAACTCATCATGAGAGAAAAAGTATATATAAGTAAAAGTATAAGTAAAAGTATGCATATAATACTATAATGAAGAGAACAATAGGACAGGAACGGTAGGCACTTTTGTGCTCTTATGCACGCCCCTTATAGTCCTTTTAGGAATGGGGAGAGGTCAATAGTGGACAGTTTTTGGTTGAAGATTTTGGGGTTTTGAGTAGAGACTATAGAGTCAGGTAGTGAGTTCCAAGTGTTAACAACTCTGTTACAAAAGTCCTATCTTCTGCAATTAAGTCTGAAGCAGTTGACATTAAGTTTGAATCTATTGTTTGCTCTTATATTGTTGCGATTGAAGCTGAAGTAGTCTTTTACAGGAAGGATATGACAATAGATGATTCTCTGTGTTAAACACAGATCATGTCGGAGTCGGCAGAGTTCTAAGTTTTCTAAACCCAGAATTTCAAGCCTGGTGGTATAAGGTATTTTGTTGATTTCGGAGGAGCGAAGAACTCTTCTAGTAAAATATTTTTGGACGCGTTCGATAGTATTAATGTCAGAGATGTGGTATGGGTTCCAGACGGATGAGCTGTATTCAAGAATAGGTCTGGCAAATGTTTTATAAGCTCTGGTTAGTAGTGTAGAGTTTTTGGAAAAGAAGCTACGTAAAATTAACTTTACAACTCTTAGAGCTTTTTTTGCTATGTAGTTACAGTGGGCTTTGGCATTTAGGTCATTTGATATAAAAACTCCAAGGTCTTTGACAGGGAGGGGGTCATCAGTAAGGTAATGTCCATCAAGCTTGTACTTGATATTAGGGTTCTTTTTACCAATATGTAAGACTGAGCATTTGCTGGTTGATATTTGAAGTTGCCAAGTTTTAGACCAATCGGAAACAAAGTTGAGGTCATTTTGAAGGGTAGAAGTATTGTTAGTGATATTGAATAGTTTGATGTCATCAGCGAAGAGAACACAATAACTAGAGATAAGGTCACAGAGATCATTTATGAAGAGCGTTGGTCCAAGAACACTACCTTGAGGAACGCCACTTTTGACAGGAACAGGATTTGATAGAGCATTGCCAATTTTGACCACTTGTTGTCTGTTTGATAGGAATTTCTTTTATGAATTAAGATGGGGTGAAATTATGGTCACAGTGCACTCTATGATTAAAATTATTGTCATTATATTTAAAGTGGCAAGTTGCTCTCCCTATGTTTCTGTGCATACATTCTGCAACACCAAATGAATTGCGCCCAGATTGGAACACCAATAATGGAACAGATTGACTTCAAGGTGATGAACTCTCCTTCATTTTAATGAAGGCATTAAAACAGAAATGAATGGACATCTGTAACAGTGGATTCCAGCACCACACAGAGAATTAGACTATATCCCCAAAGTCTTTTGCAACTCTTACATTCTATTGTTATAAACAAAAGAGGATGCTGCAGTATTTTCAACTTTAGAGCTTTAAGACGCTTTAGGCAATAGGATTTAAAAGTAAAAGTTAGAGATGCATACCATAAAATTCAAAATAAATATAATTGAAAGGAAGGATAAAAATATTACAAATTGGGACAATTAAAGATCTACTGTTTATTTTATAAGAATAGTGTACCAATCTATCCATATACTACTGACATCCTCATTGTGTTTGTCTATTTGCACCCTCAAATTAGTCCAAATTCCACCAATTACTCGACAGAATTGAAATTTCTAGGATTTTGGGACCAGTTTTATTTTAAAATTTCTTTGTAGTCATATGATCATGATATTTTGATATTGTTTACCAGCTTTCCGCAAACGTAGTCAATGAAGAAATCAGAAATCACAATTGTGTGACTGCAGGGAGCCATATTTGCCTTTTACATATCTTTCTTGAATAAACGGATATTGTTTTCTTTAATTTCAAAGCAAAGCAATAGGATTTAGGAAAATTTAATATTCATCCTGGTCAAATCAGACTTTGCTACTTTTCTCTAAAAATATGAGCCAGTGTGGTCTAATAAGTAGTAAAAATTGGTTGCCCCTCCCTAAACACTGCTGGTTGGCAAATCTAATGGTTAATGGAAGAAGCACTGCAAAATATACTGAGATAACCCAAATTAAATCCTTGAAAATTCTCTTTGATTTTCATTTGGGACCTTTCTAGGGATAAACTTGAAATTCCTTCATATTTCAAGCTCGGTTCTTTGAATCTCTCATTTCTCCAGTCTCAAATTCAGTTCCTCCTATTTTTGGATTAATGTGAAATTCCATTCAATTAATGTGCATATATATTAATATATACATATTTTGGCTTAAAATATTTTCCAAGAAACCAATAATTATATATTTGGACATGACTTTCCTTTATCCTTTCATATATTTTTCACAAGCTGTATTTACCTCAAAAGAAAACGGCTCTAAATTTAAATAATCCACCTGATTGATCTAAATTATCAACTTGATAAATATGCTAAATAATAAACTGGTATATGTGTATTCATCTTAATCTTTGTTTGCAGATGTGTGAGTAAAGAATGAGTGATTTGCAAAATTGTCAGGCTATATGTACTTACAAACTTTGTGTTTCTAGAAGCCAGATTCCAAAAAAGAGCAGAGGAAGAAAACCAAAATCAAAACCTTTCATTACCAATTTTGCTTGTAAAGCATGGCAACCATTTGTTAACCTTAACTGACCTCCACATATAAGCCACTTTCCCTCATATATATAATCATACAATTATAAAATATATGTCTTCCCCCTATCATTTCAGCAAGGGAGGAAGGAAAGAAAGGAAGGAAGGAAGAAACAGGATGGATATGAATTAAGAGAAACAGTAGCCAGACTAGAAAAGGAGAAATTATGGATGGAAGTGAGCTGAAGTAAAGAGGCAATGTACAGAGAAAAAACATTAATGATTAATGAGCAAACATTAAATTCTTATGCAGTTTTTTGATCCTTACAGCTACCTTTTCTAAAACTCTAGCTAAATAACAATATTTAGCCACCAGTTGCGTTTTTGTTACCCAAATCTTGGTAACAAATAAATTGCAGTGAAGCCTAGTCATCAACCAACAGAATGTGAAGTTCTAAAAATTGATTACCTCTCTACCCTTAATGGGGCTAACCATATATTTAGCTGAAAGGACAATTATTTTCTTTACTCTTAGAGGTTGGGAATTTCTTTCCCAAAGGGCCTTTAATCTTGCTCCTTCATATTGTTTAATTTAATTTGTGTATTGCCTTTATTATTTTTACAAATAACTCTTATGTTTTTACCCTACTTTAAAGTTGCCACCCAGACTCCTTCAATTAAATTCCTTTCTCAAAATTGCAACGTATCAGGAACATTTGCCACTTGTCTCAGTTGCACAAATCTGGCAGATGATAATTATAAAAAGTCCTTAGTCTTTATGGACACCATTTGTCATTAGTGATAATCGAAGATTGGGGAGGCAATTGGTTAACAATAAAATTGAAAATTAAAAAAAAAACAGAAGTGCATGAAATAAGCAGAACACTGTGCAGTACAGTATGTACAGTGGTGATGGGTAAGACTGGAATTTCAGCCACAGGATAATTCAATCATTGCTCTTAGAATGTTCACCTGAAGGTTGTATGGACAGCAATGGAACAAAAACTCATTCCAGATGCAAGTAAGGGTATGCTGTACGAACCTCAACATATAAGATGGCACGAGTTCCTACTAGCTCTGGAATAGGAGGAGAGCCTGGCTGTTCTGTGGATGCAGCCAGTATCTTCTATCCTTCCCCCGCCCCCCAAGCAAATAGAAGATGCTCCCAATTGAATTAGGATATATCAACTGGGGGAAAGAATCTTGTGTTCCTGTAATGTATACAGTAATTATAAATTTATGCATATTTTTCTTCACATATATATTTCAAAATTGCAATTTGTAATGCAAAATTCAAGAAAGTGCATACAGTGAGGAATACTTGAGTTTCAGTTCATGCAAAAATTTGAAAACCAGAACTAGATACAGAATTAGAAATTTTCTTCCATGTCTATTTCTCTCTGTTCTAGTTTTGACTGTATATGAAATGTGTTCATAATTGGTATTTAAAAATCATGTATTTTATTTCTGTCAATCAGAATAGCAAAGAACATCTGAAGTGTTCTCACAATTGTTGGTTTATTTGTTGTACTGCTGATTTACAACATATGCAGGAGTTTATTGCCGAAAGCTAAATACTTTAAAAATTACTACAGTGAACAGAAAAACAAGCAATTCCAAGAATAACACATTTAGCCTCTGGTCATCATTGTATTTAATTTAGGATTATTGTTAGCTAATGACAATTTGATTATGATACTTTTCTCTAGTGGAGAATATTGGAATGGTTTCAATGAAGAGTTGAATTCCTCAAATTTGTTTATGGGATGAGTTGCAAATCTCCATTTCACAGAAATATAAATATACTAAAGATTAACAAATCCCTATAAATTCCCCTTCCTGTTTCCCAATAGGATTACTCTCGGCTACCAGAAAGTTAGTTTAGAGCATCATTTGTCAAAAGCTCCTAATGATTGATTTCTCACATATTAGAATTAGCTATTGATTGATTGCACATCTCCTGCTCAGGTGTTCATTTGAATAAAGAAAGCATAATCTGTGATAGCTAAAACAGAATATTTAACATTGGTCACGATGGATAATTTTGCATCTCTGTAAGAAAAGATTTTATCCTTATTTATACATTGTATGGCCAGATGGAACAATGCAGTGTTTTTGAAGGACAAATGTCCTGGAGTCAGAAAATATGGTGATTGCTCTTGCCTTGATGGAGCTGGGCTTTTCCTCTCAGATACAATACAAGTGTTTCTTAAAATGGGATGCAGCAAGAGGGAAAGCTTTAATATGATCCCATGAAATTAAAAACTGAAATTAAATCCTGAAAACGTTCTGTTCACAAATATTAAAAAATGTTAGAAAACTTGGAAACTCGCTGCTCAGAGTTTAGCTACTTCCTTATAATGTCAGCATGTTCTTTGCACATATCACAGCTGAGCAAATTTGAGTAGTAGCTCTTTTTAAAATAATCCATTTGACGACTTAAGCTTATTGATCCCTCATTTAGAAAAAGAGATGACCGTTTTATTCATTCTGGGTTAGGTATCATACTTTTCACTCTCATTAATAGGCAGAGTTAGCAACAACAATAGCATTTCGGCTTATATGTCACCCGATAGGACTTTCTGGGCAGTTTACAGTACTCTCTGGACAGTTTACAATGTTAAGCATTATTAGCACCAACAATCTAAGTCCACGTTTTACCAATCTCAGAATAATGGAAGGCTGAGTCAAACTTGAACCTTGTAAGGATTGAACTCCAAGTTGTGGGAGAGCTTGACTGCAATACCTCACTTAATCGTTGCCCCATACAGGCTCTTCAGGGTAAGAGTTCTTTGTCTATCTTTATAGTAAAGATGCATGTGGGTTTGTATATGCATACTTCGAATGCAAGTGCCTGCATACTACTGGCTATCTAAAGCCGCTGCGACCGCCGTGAGCCACCGCTGCTGAAATAAAGCCGCCTGAAGCCGCCGTGAGTTTCTTAAGCCTCTGCGAGTCTCCTAAATCCGCCGCGAGTCTCCCGAAACCGCTGCGAGTCTCTAGAAGCCGCCGCGAGTCACCTGAACCACTTGGAGTATCTAGAAGCCTCCGCGAGTCACCTGAACCACTTGGAGTATCTAGAAGCCTCCGCGAGTCACCTGAAGCTGCTGCGAGTCAACTGAAGCCGCCGCGAACCACCAAAAGCCGCCGCGAGCCGCTGCGAGCCACCAGAAGCCACCGCGAGCCGCTGTGGTCGCTGCGAGCCTCCGCTAACTGAATTTTGAAGTTCCCTCCAAAGAGAGCTTTTTTTCTATTAGATTCATCGCCGACCATCTAAAGCCGCTAAAGCCGCCGCCTGAAACCACTGCAGCCGCTTCAGCTGCATAGAGCCACGCTACTGAATCAAAACCGCCTGAGATTGAATTTTAAAGTTTCCTCCAAAGAGATTCTCGCCTGGGTGAGGTTTTTTTTTTTAAAAAAAAATCCTCCTCTACTACCTCCAGCATCTGCTATCACCATTATCACTACTTTCAACCATCTTCATATTCCCACCACTTCCTTCTCTACTAACTCCAACATCCGCCATCACTATCAACCAGGCTGCCTCCATCATCATCATCCCTATGAACTCAAACCTCACATCCTTTTCATCTTTACAACACTACCACCTTGTGGAAAGATTGACCACATAAAATTACAGCAAAATCAACTGTTAAAGATTGACCACATATTGACCACATATAATTACAGCAAAATCAACTGTAAAATATTAATAGAATATCAATTATGCCAGGCAGAAATGGCAATAAAAATCCAAAACGCTCCCGATCAATAGACGCAGCTGCAAAAAATGACCAATACGAAACAAACTTATGTTATAACTGCAAAAATCCCATTTCAGATAACTCACTAAACATAGACACATTTACAAAATCTTATCAAAATATCATTGAATCCATTCAAGCTAACCTAGAAAAAACTATCACTAACTCTATTATATCAAACATTGAAAAAACCATCATTAACAACATTCAAACAAACTTAGAAAAAAAAATTACTAGCACACTTGGATGCACAACTTGATGCACGTTTCTCAAACCTGGATGCACAACTTGATGCACATTTCTCAAACCTTGAAAACAAAATTATAGCTAACCTTGAAAATAAAATTACAACTAAAATAAATGAAATCACAACTGACCAAAAACATCTCCCAACTCAACAAACATTGCCTTGTACACAAACCAAATCACAAACATCTATCAATCACCCTAACGTAGAAATGCTAGTAAAAGATACAATGGAGAGAGAGAATAAACGTCAAAATGCTATATTATTTGGTCTAGATATTACAAATGAACCAGATATTGATAAAATATGAAACATCATTTCAAATTACAAATTAACATCCTTTGACCCTAGTGAAATAACCGAAGTCTCCAGAGATGGACCTGAATTCAAATACAACGATGGTTCAATAGCACCCAAATTCTGTAGAATCATATGCAAAAATGAAACCAGCAAAAGAAATCTCATTTATACTATAAACACAATAGCCAAAAATAACCTCAGCTACAACAAACTTAGAGCTAGACCAGACTTATCATTCCTACAATGTATTAGATCCCATGAACTTCGTTCAGAACTCAAACGACGACTAGAAGAAGGAGAAACCAACCTATATATTGACTACCGTGCAGACTGCATAAAAAAAAATCCTTCAATCAAAACCCCATCATCCAACCCATCACCCAACCCATAACCCAATCTCACTCCAATCAAAACATTCAATCATCCACCAAACAAGACATCCATCCATCTACAAATCAAAACACACATTCACCCGTTGTTCAACCTGCAAATCCTCAATCAACTACCAATCAAAACTAGGTATGCACGCCCCTTACCTCTCCTACACTAATTCTGCAGGTCTCAAATGTAAATTATTAAATGCAAGAAGCATTGTAAACAAATTTTTGAATTTATCCTCTTATTAAACAATGGGACATTTGACATCATATTTGTTTGTGAAACATGGCTAAACTTATCCTTCACTGACTCCATTATTTCAAACAAAGAATACCAAGTCCTTCGATCAGATCGTGATCACCGCAGAGGTGGTGGAGTAGCTATTTTTTACAAAAAATCATTGAACTTAAAAAATATTCAAGTTGCACATAAACTCTTTCTACCTGAAACTATTGTATGTGACCTGTCCACCAATACCACACTAAGATTCATACTATACTACAGAGCTCCTGACTATGACATCGCTCATGCAAATATGTTAACCTCACTACTAACATGGGCTACCTCTTGCCCATATCCTCTCATCTTTCTGGGAGACATAAATCTACCTTCTATAAATTGGATAACAAATGAATGTACAACCGAACCAATCCATACTACTCTATACAATGCAGTTACAAACCTAGGCCTTCAACAATTAGTAACCAACAATACTAGACTCAAGAACTGCCTCGACCTCATCTTTTGTAATAACGCAAACTCTATTTATGGACTACAAGTAAAAGAACCCTTTTCCAACAGCGACCACTGCATGATAGACTTTTATTTAAACATACGCCCTCGCATAAATCGTCTCAACAATAGTACTCCAAACTACAATTTTAAAAAAGCCAACTATGACCTTATAAACAATGATCTCTCATTTCTTGATTGGCATAATCTATTCTCAACCTGTATCACTACAGAAGACCACTATAAAGTATTCCTACTTGAAATTAATAAAATCATCAAACTATATGTACCACAAATCATCACCAAAATCAATAGGAAAAGCAAATTTCCCATATCAATAAAAAAGCTGCAATCCAAAAAAAAAATCCCTCTGGAAAAAAAACAAAAAAGGTTATGTAACAAACTTCAAAAACCGCTACAAAAATATTTGCAACCAAATAAAAACAGAATGTAACACTTACCACACTAAACAAGAAGAAAACCTTCTATGCACCAATTCCAGTCGTGCTTTTTATAATTTTGTAAACAATAAACTAAAAGAAACAAGAACCATTCCACCACTAAAAGAATCTAACGGTAAAGAATGTACTGATGAAACAATTAAAGCAAACTTCTTTAACACATTCTTCGGCTCAGTCTTTGTAAACAGTGATGGCTCATATCCAATATTCCTCAATCGTATCAAAAATGTTAACAACGACTCAACACATATAGACTCCACAGAAGAAAACAACTACCTAACACATGTGGACTTTACAGAAGATAATGTTGAAAAAGCCCTTCGCAACCTGAAACCATCATTATCTATTGGACCAGATGGACTATGTGCATACTTTAAAAAAAAAACTTTCAATTAATATAGCTGAACCCCTAAGCATTATCTTTAATAAAGCCTTCAAAACTAGTTCCCTTCCAAAACTCTGGTCTCTAGCCACAGTCATCCCTATCTTCAAAAAAGGAGATCCATGCCTTGTTGAAAATTACAGACCTCTCTCTCCATGTTGTGTCTCATGCAAAGTAATGGAATCCATCATAAACCAATCCATTACACTCCATCTTGAAACAAACAACCTTCTCTCTAATAAACAATTTGGTTTCAGAAAAAAAATGTCTTGTAATCTACAACTTCTCCACTGCAAAAACATATGGACTACCAACCTTGATCAAGGAAAAGCAATAGATGCAATCTACATAGACTTCTGCAAAGCTTTTGATTCAGTAGTACATGATAAACTACTCCTCAAACTAAAATCCTACAGCATTTCGGGACCTCTTCACAATTGGATAAATGCCTTCCTGTCAAACAGACAACAAGTGGTCAAAATTGGCAACGCTATATCTAATCCTGTTCCTTTCAAAAGTGGCGTTCCCCAAGGTAGTGTTCTTGGACCAACACTCTTCATACTATACATAAATGATCTCTGTGACCTAATCTCAAGTTATTGTGTTCTCTTTGCTGACGATGTCAAACTATTTAATACCACTAATAATATGTCTACCCTTCAAGAAGACCTCGACTTAATTTCCGTTGGTCTAAAACTTGGCAACTCCAAATCTCAACCAGCAAATGCTCAGTCTTACATATTGGAAAAAAGAACCCGAACATCAAGTACAAACTTGATGGACATTACCTAACTGATGACCCCCTCCCTGTCAAAGACCTTGGAGTTCTCATATCAAATGACCTTAGTGCCAGAGCTCACTGTAACTACATAGCGAAAAAAGCCCTAAGAGTTGTAAACCTAATTTTATGCAGCTTCTTTTCTAAAAACTCTACGCTACTAACTAGAGCATACAAAACATTTGCCAGACCTATTCTTGAATACAGCTCATCCGTCTGGAACCCATACCACATCTCTGACATAAATACAATAGAAAGAGTCCAGAAATATTTTACTAGAAGAATTCTTCACTCCTCCGAAAACAACAAAATACCTTATACCAACAGACTTGAAATCCTGGGATTAGAAAACTTACAACTCCGTCGACCTGTGTTTAACACACAAAATCATCTATTGCAATATCCTTCCTATAAAAGACTACTTCAGCTTCAATCACAATATTACAAGAGCAAAAAATAGATTCAAACTAAATGTCAACCACTTCAAACTTGATTGCAGAAAATATGACTTCTGTAACAGATTTGTTAATGCTTGGCACTCATTACCTGACTCCATAGTCTCTACTCAAAATCCCAAAATCTTCAACCAAAAACTGTCTACTATTGACCTCACCCCATTTCTAAGAGGGCTATAAGGGGCGTGGCTATAAGGGGCGTGCATAAGAGCACAAAAGTGCCTACCATTCCTGTCCTATTGTTCCCTTCATCATATCAAATTGATATAGTTGATGCATATTTTTATACATATATGTATATTTTCTTCAAAATATGTTGTTTTATCTATGACAATTGTTTGTGTATACTGTTGTGACAAAAAGAAAAAAAAATTCCCCATAAAAATTGTTCTTTTAAAAATGATAAATATAAGGTGCATATACATTTTTATGCAACTATATCTATTCCTCATTCAGCAATCAAGTTTTCTTCCAACTATCAGGTTAAGTGAAATTTTTGCTAAGCAAACCATGTTACAGGAGATGGATAATGAGGGGGGAGGGGGAGGGGGAAGGAGGGAGGGGGGAGAGAGAATAATTGCTAGCTAACATCTCATTCAGATATGCCACCCTTACTCTCACTTCGGTAAGTCAGGCATGCAAATTTTAATTGTAAATGTGAGCATTGGTTAAAAAATGAATTTGCAAATGGTGCTAAATGAAGTAGTCATAAACAAAGAGTGAGCATATCTTATTTATCACAATCAGTTTTGCTTTATGCTAATTCCTCTGATACAGCCATTTTTATCCTGTCAAATATAAAGTTTCTTTAGTATGTTTAGATAAATTGAAATTAGCTCTAAAGCATTTTAAAAGTAACATTCTTGAATATATCATTAATGTTTATGCAGTTTTATCAAAATGTCGAATCTAACAATAGCTTACAGCAATAGACTCTATAGCCACATCAGAATCTATTTTAATCAGAACATTTAAAGATAAAAAAATATTATCCAATGCTCCACAGGGTACCACTCACTGAGAAATCTTTGCATGGTCAATATACTACAGAAGCTTTTTGTTTACTTTGCAGAACAATAATTTCTTTATATACCCCAGTTTTTTTCTGTCTCATGAATTCCTAGATAAAGTTAGAGGTAGAGAGCCTCCTGAAATAAGCATGATATATTTCTATCTCTGTTTAGAACCTTTTTAATTTAATACAAGTTTCTTTGGTATCCCACCTTAAGGATACCCTATTGCTCACCAGAACATTCCTAAAAACTGACACACAGAACCAAAGCTTCTTAAGGATTCAAATTAAATAAAATGCTTTTTTATTTTCTTAGCATCATAAAATTCAGCTCGTATAGGATCCTAATTTTCTTCGCTGCAAATTAGCCATATAATCTATAGATGGAATCTTATTGTTCAGCTAGATCAATTCAACTGAAAAAAATTAACAGGGGCCTGGTTGATTCTGTATACCTGCTAGCTCAGGATTTACTTTCTGTCTGGGCAGCTATCTCTTTAAGAGCTCTGCAGGCTACTGACATTGACTCCTTAATCTCAACAATCCTTCCAGGTTGTAGTCTATCATTTTTCCTTACTTCTAATCTCTTTGTGTTTACCCCACAGTTACAAACAATGTTTTACCTTTCCAGCTTTCTTTCTTTCCTGCTAAGAAAATGAGAAAGGAGTTAAACTTTGCAGTTTTGTTTTCTTTTTCTTGGTACAATCAATAGTGGAATTTGTGCCGGAGTCATTATATCAATGGGCTAAATGTCCCTGATGAAGTAAGGCTAGGTAAAGCTAGGAACTCGTAAATGGACAATATGCCATGGTAATATTGGAGGAACAAAGAGTTTTCATAAAAGACATTCATGGCACAGATTATACAACACTGCATAAACCTACCTTCTGTCAAATGGAACCTCTGACATCCCATCTAAGATCCCTTATCCTGTCACTGATGGAAAGAGCTGTGTCAATAGGCACATCATTCAAAGAATAGAACAGATGCTTTTTGAGTAGAAGAGTGGAATATTATTTATATAAAATACAATTTTCAGCCAAGGATATATACTTATTTTAATCAAAAGGTCTTAGGAATCAGACTCGGAGTAAATGTAAGACAAATCAAGCTACTGTATTGTTACTGTCTTGTTGTTAATTGTGAAGTTATGTTGAGCCATTGTGACCCCATGGACAATGTTCCTCCAGGCCTCTATCATGTTCTGGAATTCATTTAAGCTCACGTCTACTGCTTCAGTGACTCCAACAAACCACCTCATTCTCTGACAACCCCTTCTTCTTGGCCCTCAATCTTTACCAGCATTAGGTTCTTCTCCAGTGAGTCCTTCCTTCTCATTAGGTGGCCAAAGTATTTGAGTTTCATCTTCAGGACCTAGTCTTCTAAAGAGCAGTCACGGTTTATCTTCTTTAAGACTACCAGTTTGATCACCCTGCAGTCTAAGACTCCTCGCAGGAGTCTTCTTCTGCACCATAGTTCAAAGGCCTCAATTCTTTGGCACTCAGACTTTCTTATAGTCCAACTTTCACAGCCATACATTGCAACTGAGAAAACCATAGCCTTGACTATACACACTTTTGTTGGCAGGGTGATGTCTGCTTTTTAGTACGCTGTCTAGATTTGCCATTGCTTTTCTCCCCAGGAACAAGCGTCTTTTAATTTCTTGGCTGCTGTCCCCAACTTGGCGCCCAGGAAAATAAAATCTGTCACAACCTCCATTTATTCCCCATCTATTTGCAAGAAATTGAAAGGGGCAGATGCCATGATCTTAGTTTTCTTGAGTGTAGCATTTTTACTGCATCGTCTTTTAAGATTTTCAATAGCTCAGCTGGAATACTGTCACCTCCACTAGCTTTGTTGTTGCTCAGATTTCCTAAGGCCCATTTGACTTCACATTCTAGGATGCCTGGCTTGAGGTCAGTGACCACCCCATCGTGGTTATCAGGGATGTTAAGCTCATTCTTGTATAGTTCTTCTGTGTAATTTTGCCACATCTTCTTAATCTCTTCTACCTCTGTTAGGTCCCTGCCATTCTGGTCCTTTATCATGTCCATCTTTGCATGAAACATTCCCTTCATGCCTCCAATTTTCTTGAAGAGATCTCTGGTCCCTATTCTATTGTTTTCTTCTATTTCTTTGCACTGTTCATTTAAGAAGGCATTCTTATCTCTTCTAGCTATTCTCTGGAATTCTGCATTCAGTTGGGTGTATCTTTCTCTTTCTCCCCTGCCTTTCACTTCCCTTCTTTTCTCAGCTATTTGCAAAGCTTCCTCTGACAGTTATTTTGCTTTCTTGAATTTCTTTTTTTTTTTGGGGGGGGGTTTAGTTTCTACCTCTTGTACAATGATGCGAACCTCTGTCCATAGTTCTTCAGGCACTCTGTCTATCAGATCTAATTCCTTAAATCTATTTGTCATCTCTACTGTATATTCATCAGGGATATGTCCAGAAATATTTTACAAGAAGAGTTCTCCACTCCTCTGAATACAACAAAATACCTTGGGTTTAGAAAACTTAGAACTCAGCCACCTTCGACAGGACCTGTGTTTAACTCATAGAATCATCTATTGCAATGTCCTTCCTGTTGAAGACTACTTCAGCTTCAATCACAACAATACACGAGCACACAATAAATTTAAACTTAATGTAAACTGCTTCAATCTTGATTGCAGAAAATATGACTTCTGTAACAGGGTTATTAACACTTGGAACTCACTACCTGATTCTGTGGTCTCTTCTCAAAATTCCCAAAGCTTTAACCAAAAATTCTCTACTATTGACCTCACCCCATTCCTAAGAGGTCTGTAAGGGGTGTGCATAAGAGCACAAACGTGCCTACCGTTCCTGTCCTATTGTTTCCTTTCATTATATCTAATTAATATAGTTATTACATACTTATGGTTATATATATGATTATATATTATATACTTATTTTCATGCTTATGCTTAGACATACTGTTGTGACAAAATAAATAAATTAAATAAAATAAATAAATAAATATGATTTAGTTCATACATGAGTGACCTACTGCTTTCCCCTACTTTCTTCAATTTAAGCCTAAATTTTGCAACAAGAAGCTCATGATCTGAGCCATAGTCAGCTCCTAGTCTTTCTTTTTATTGACTGTATAGAGCTTTCTCCATCTTTTTATTGACTGTATAGAGCTTCTCCATCTTTGGCTGCAGAGCACGTAATCAATCTGATTTCTGTGTTTACCATCTGGTGAGGTCTATGTGTAGAGCCGTCTCTTGGGTTATTGGAAAAGAATGTTTGCTAAATTTCCTGACAGTTAGAACAATTAATCAGTGGAACAACTTGCCTGCAGAAGTTGTAAATGCTCCAACACTGGAAATTTTTAAGAAAATGTTGGATAACCATTTGTCTGAAATGGTGTAGGGTTTCCTGCCTGGGCAGGGGGTTGGACTAGAAGACCTCCAAGGCCCCTACAAATTCTGTTATTATTATTATGACTATCTTATTCTCTTGACAAAATTCTATCAGCCTGTGCCCTGCTTTATTTTGTACCCCAAGGCCAAACTTGCCTGATATTCTGGTTATCTTTTGGCTTCCTTTTTTAGCATTCCAATCTCCCATGATGTTAAGGACATCATTTTTTGGCGTTAATTCTATAAGGAGCTGTAGGGCTTCATAGAACCAGTCAATTTCAAACTCTTCAGCACCAGTGATTGGGGCATAGATTTGGACTACTGTGATATTGAATGGTTTGCCTTGGATTCGAACTGAGATCATTCTGTCATTTTGGGGATTGTATCTCAGTATTGCTTTTCCTACTCTTTTATTGACTATGAAGGCTACTCCATTTCTTCTGAGGGATTCTTGCCTGTAGTAGTATACCCGATAGTCATGTGAATTAAATTCACCCATTCCTGTCCATTTTAGTTCACTGATTCCTAAGATATTGATGTTCAATCTTGTCATTTCTTGTTTGATCACATCCAGCTTACCTTGATTCATAGATCTTACATTCCAGGTTCCTGTGAAGAATAGTCCTTTAGAGCATCAGACTTTCCTTTCACCACCAGATACATCCACAGCTGAGCATCCTTTCAGCTTTGGCCCAGTTGCTTCACTCTTTCTGGTGCTACTAGTACTAGCCCTCTGGTCTTCCCAGTAGCATATTGGACACCTTCCAACCTGAGGGGCTTATCTTCCGGTGTCATATCTTTTTTTCCTTTTTGTACTGTCCATGGGGTTTTCATGGCAAAGATACTGGGGTGGGTTGCCATTTCCTTCTCCAGTGGATCATGTTTTGTCAGAGCTCTCTGCTATGACCGGTCCGTCTTGGGTGGTCCTGCATGGCATAGCTCATAGTTTCATTGTGCTGTGCAAGCCCCTTCACCACAACAAGGCAGTAATCCATGAAGGGGTTTTACTGTCTAGAAATTAATAATCTGAACAGCAGTTAACATATTTTATAATTTTTGTATTTTAACCTCCAAAGAAACTTCAGGACAGGATTAGCTTTTTCTATCTCAGTAAAAGAGAAAAAAGTCAACATGTAATTTGTTTACTAAAAAAAAAACACCTTTGAGATGGCGAAGATATCAGCCTTTTTGAAAGACAATACGCAAGAAAGATACTTAAAGGAATGGAAAAAATGGATTGACTATATTCAAAGTAGATATCAGACTAAGAGTTATCGGATTGTTTTTGAATGATTATGATGTATTATTTTTGTTTGTTTTTGGGGGAAGTTAGGAATTGATGATTGTAGGGGTATAATTAAGTTGGGACGAAAATTTTTTAACATATGTTTGTTTTATTTTTAACTATATCTTGTGCTCGTTCCGGGAAGTCGGGGGGGGAGGGGGGTTGTGAAGGGAGGGGGGAGAGAAGGTGGGGGGAAAGGGGGGGAATTTTCTGTAAAACTTTTTGAATAAAAAAAACCCAAAACCTTAAGAAACTTTTATTTGATGTTAGAGTCAGTATACTATACTAATATTCAATGGACTCCATGAAACTGAGATATCTGCAAAACTGGAAATAGAACACGAGTGTTTCATACACAGGAAATGTTAATCTCTCTTTCAATTCTGCATATGAAATCCTTGCTCATATTTGCTGAAATAATGTACACGTAAATTCAATATGACAAAATGATGGGTAGAATACGCCCAGGCAAAAAAAACATCTACTACTCTATGTAGAGATTTATTGATTCTAAGATTATAACTAGGTTTTCAATAAAATCGCTTTAAAATAGGGTACAAAAATGAAAACAACTCCAATGATTGCAATTATGCTGATGAAAGAAAATGTACTTCCAAATGCACTCCTGTTCTAATTGCTTTGTAAGAATTTTCTCCTTTCTGCTCTTTTTCTCAGTTTATATAAGAAAATAGTGGCTTGCTTATAATCCAAGCAATTCCTGATATAAGGCCTTTGTAACCCCATTAATTTCCAAATAAACAATGACATTAAGATAACCCAATTTAATATACTAAACTTACTTTCCAGCACTGTTGAGTTCACCCCATCCCAATAAGCTATGGTGCCCATTTATTATTTAATAGATTTATATAGCCACCCATCTCATGAAATATAACCATGGATAGCATGCAAATATATTAACAATTAAAACCATAAAACAGACAATCATTAATAAAAGGTATAAATCAGACAAACATAAAGAGCATAAACAATATGGAGAACATCAGTCATTTGACATTGAAGAAACATTTTTCAGGCTCACCATGAGATCCACAAGTTTGGTGGAAAAAAGATCAGTTTTTATGAGCCTTTCAAGAAGGTAGCTAGGAATGAGGGGAATGAGGTTTCAAGGGGATGGGGCCATAGCAGAAAAGGCATGATGTCTGAGTCTTTCCAGATGGAACTATTTGGTAGATTGGACCTGCAACATACTGTACCCCTCCTGCTCAGCCTGATGAGATGAGTAGATGTGATTGGTATGAGTGGTCTTTCAAATAACTTGGCATCACACTATGTAGTATTTTAAAGATCAAAACCAGATTTTTTTTGTTCCAGATACAAATGGGTAGCCAATGCAACTTAACACTATCCTAGGTGCATAAATAGCTGAGCAGTCAGCTGTACTTTGTACATGGATTAAGCTTCCAGATCCTTTCCAAAAGTAAAGTGGATAAAAGTTATCCAATCTGGAGATGACCAAGGCATTAGTGACTTCGAGTATTTGCTCAGGATCCAGGAAGGGATGCAGTACAACATGAAGCAGTACAAAGGCTTTCCTAGCCATAAGCATCACCTGTTTCTTGAATTGGACTTGTCAGTCTAGAGGGATCCAGATTCTCTGTGGAATTCATTTGGGATAGTGCAATTCCATCCAGAACAAAAGACAATATAATTTCATTGCTAAAAGAACTCAAAACCCAAAGAAATTCAGTCTTGACAGGGTTCAGCTGAAGCCTGTTTTCTCTATTCAGAACCCCACAACCTACAGGCACAAGGACAACACATGAACATTACCACTTAGTTCATCAGGGGTGGAGTTTTATAATTGGATATTAATGATACCTCACCCATAGCAACAAATTATCTCAGTCAGTGGCTTCATAAAACTGTTAGATAGGAATGGAGAGACTGCTAAATTCTGCAGAATCCCACATAATGGTGATTGAAGGCAGGACCTCTCCATCCTAATAAAAAAAAGCCATTTGATGTTGGCCCTACAGAAAAGAAATAAACCAAGACAATACTGTGCTACCCATTCCCAACTCATGCAACTGATCCAAAAGAATACCGTGGTTGATGGTATTGAAAGTTGCCTAGAGATCAAGAAGAGCAAGAACATATGCACTATTCCATCCTGCTCTCTCCAGAGAGTATCCAAAAACATGACTAATATTGTCTGTGTTCCATGCTCAGGTTTATGGAATAATATACCATGGTTAGCTGACAAAAATACTAAACCAAAATGGCCAAAATAGTAAAGCACATACTAAACCAAAATCAACCAACCAACAAATGTGTGACTTAACTGCTTTGTGAATCCAGACCAGGGGGGTCACACTGGTAGCCCTTGGGCTGGATTCGTCATATGCAAGCCATTCCCACCCAGCTATGTGAAGGAAAAAACCATTGTGATACATCACGTGATGGCAACGTGATACGAGTTTGACACCCATGATCTAGACTATACAACAAAACCAGAATGAAAAAAGAAAACTGTAATTATGATCTGGGAATGAAAATGGTTTAAATTTAAATATAAATATAAATAGCAGAAAATTAAGCTTGTCTAAATATTTAGTAAAAGAAATTATATAATTCCCAACCAGTATAATGTTTAATTCCATGGAGAATATTTTACTGTTTATTGCTTTCTTTTATTTGAGCAAACATCTGTTACGGTTATCTAGCTGAAGCATTTTTAATATAGAAGTTTCATGCTATGGAGAATGAAACTGCTTATATTGCTATCTCACTCCTTGTGTCTATCCCTGAGGTAGGTGCATAATGATTTAATAACAGAAACAGCAGGCTCACAAACCTCTCTACCCCATTAAAAAAAGAAAACAAAAACCAAAACCTAATATCTTTGAGATCTGGGTGTCAGCTTTTTACTGGAAAATTTCTTGAGTTATGAATACAGCAGTTTCCCAAGTAGACAGCATCCTTATTTATGAAGTTCTGTCTTAAAGTGTCAGAAGTCAAAGTATTAAAAACAAAAACAGCATTAATTGCTGTCAATCAGGAACTCTTTTCATCGGCTCCTGACTTCAAAAGGCATTTTGTTTCCCAAATAGATGGATCAATCATTACATCTGCTATTAAGAACAATTTCACCATACTGTCACCTCCTCAGACTACTAGCTAATAAATATGTAATTTAACATTCAAGACAAGCCAAACACATTCAAGCAGCAAACCAACTGCAGCAGTGGTGGTATTCAGCCAGTTCTATCTGGTTTGGATGAACTGGTCGCAGCGGCTATGGTACGCTCCACCTACCTGCCTGGACATCATCACTTGACGTTTTTGACACTCTGCACATGCGCAGAAGGTCCTGCACATGTGCGGAGGTGACATGTGCACTCACATTTGCGAACTGGTAGCGAAGGAAAGTGAATACCACCCCTAAACTGCAGGCACCCATATAATACTGTTCCCATTTACTGGGGTTATCTAATCTTAAATCAACTAGAAACCATTCCTCTGCTATTATTTCTTCTAACCTGTAGTCTTGTACCAGTTACTAAAAGAAAGCCTGGATGAATGAAACAGAATATCTTCAAAGTAATCATTGCCTTTCTAAGGTTTGTTTCAATAGCTGTTAAATGTGATTCCATACTTCCGTTTCAAAAATTCAGATGATCATTTAGAGGAATTAAAGATATTCAGAAAATCAATTCATTACCTTCCACCTAGAAACAAACAACCTATTCTCTAATAAACAATTTGGTTTCAGAAAAAAATTATCCTGTAATCTACAACTTCTACACTGCAAAAACATATGGATTACAAATCTTGATCAGAACAAAGCAATAGATGCAATTTACATAGACTTCTGTAAAGCCTTTGATTCAGTAGTACATGACAAATTAGTTCTAAAACGAAAATCCTACGGCATCTGCGGACCCCTTTATAATTGGATAACTGCAAACAGGCAACAAGTGGTCAAAATAGGCAGCGCCCTATCAAATCCTGCACCTGTTAATAGCAGTGTCCCCCAAGGCAGCGTTCTAGGACCAACACTCTTCATATTATACATAAATGACCTTTGTGATCATATTATAAGTAACTGCGTTCTCTTCACCGATGATGTTAAACTATTTAACACTACCAACAATGC
Source organism: Ahaetulla prasina (assembly GCF_028640845.1). Classification (NCBI taxonomy): domain Eukaryota; kingdom Metazoa; phylum Chordata; class Lepidosauria; order Squamata; family Colubridae; genus Ahaetulla; species Ahaetulla prasina. The sequence goes on from NC_080542.1 coordinate 93,294,436, forward strand.
TGCTACCCTTCAAAAAGACCTTGACTTTGTCAAAATGGTCAAAAAATTGGCAACTCCAAATCTCAACCAACAAATGCTCTGTCTTACATATTGGCAAAAAGAATCAGAACACAAAATACAAGCTAGGTGGACATAACCTTGTAGATGACCCTCACTCTGTCAAGGACCTTGGAGTACTCATATCAAATGATCTAAGTGCCAAAGCCCACAGTAATAACATTGCCAAAAATGCATTAAGAGTTGTAAACCTAATCTTGCGTAGCTTATTCTCTGGTAAGATTACACTACTAACCAGAGCATACAAAACATTTGCTAGACCAATTCTTGAATACAGCTCATCTGTCTGCAACCCACACTGCATATCGGACATTAATACAACTGAGCGCATCCACAACTATTTCACAAGAAGAGTCCTCCACTCCTCTGCTCACAATAAAATACCTTATGCCACCAGACTTGAAATTCTTGGTTTAGAAAATTTAGAACTACGCTGCCTTCGGTATTACCTTAGCATAGTTCATAATGTCAGCTGCTACAATGTCCTTCCTGTCAATGACTACTTCAGCTTCAACCACAACAATACACGTGCACACAATAGATTCAAACTTAAAGTGAACCACTCCAATCTCGATTGCAGAAAATATGACTTCAGTAACAGAGTTGTTAATGCCTGGAATGCACTACCAGACTCTATGGTCTCATCCCAAAATCCTCAAAACACTAGACTGTCTACTGTTGACCTCACCCCATTCTTAAGAGGTCTGTAAGGGGTGTTGTGTCTGCGCCCCCTGAGCCGGGCCTCCTGCCAGAAAGTGACTTGGAAAGTGAAGGGGAAGGGCCATCAGGACTTACCTCGGGAGCACAGGCTTCCCTGGCTCAGCTCCAGGAGCCAGAGGCAGGCCAGGTGGAAGAGATAATGAGGCCTCCATCCCCTGACTCTTCCCCCCCCCCAGGCCACACCTCCAGATCCAGCTGATGGCAATCAGGCCTGGCTCGACCCTAGGTTTTGTAGGCAGGAGAGGCGGGAACAACAGAAGCAGGGGTGGGGCAGGCCTAGGAAGTGCTGAGTCATGGAGCAATACCCCACAAGATATAAAGGCAGCAAGAGCTGCTGTGCCTCTTCTTAGCAGGCAAATCAACTGATTAACTAAGAGCTGAAGTACTGTTTGTTCCTGGGTGACTCATCGGCGTCAAGGGAGATAACAGAGACACTTGGCAGACGCTCGCTAGTTTGCTGCCAGAGCTGATGGTGCCGGCTAATTAAGCCATCACTCGGACGAAGGCGAGGGGGGACAGAACATCGGGCATGCATAAGAGCACCAGTGTGCCTACCATACCTGTTCTAATGTCCCCTTTAGTTGTATTCATTTTATGTATTCAATTCATGCTTATACTTATATATATTATTTAATATGTATTTGAAAAAATAAATAAATAAATATTAACTCTTTACTGTTATCTTTTTTTATAGCCAAGCTATGATAGATCTATTTTCAAGAAAACTAAGAGATCCAGTTAAAAAGACAATTTAAAATTTCAAGTATTATACAGAAACAATACTGTACTAATCCAAAAAGCAATTAACTGTGTTCTAAAGGATCACCTCAGTGGGGCATCTATGCACGGTCTACTGCCGTATTCAGTTACAAACCAAGTAGCTTTGAAGGAAACTGGTGCTTTAGGTTCTCAAGTACTACTATACATGCAATCAAAATCCTCCAAGTAAAAATGATGCAAAAGTGATTTCTTTATTAAATATTTTAATTTCCAGTTCTTTGTTTCAAATGTAAACCAATTTTAAATTAATTTAAAATATATGTTATTTTAACCACTTCCTTAATTCTAGTTTTCAACAAATATATTGTTATTAAACTTTTATTTATGGCATTTTTGGTCAACCTGTTTTAGTTTATGTAGTAGGAAATTTAATAGAAAAAAAGTGTAAAAAATACAGAAGGCCAAGACAATGTACAGCTACAACCCTTTCTATCACTACCCCAAAATTTAAACTCTTATTAACAGCAGAAATGAACGTAAGGAAGACAAAACAAGTCCTTCTTCTCCAGAAACTTCCCTGAATAAATTTATGCAATAGTTTTGATGTACAGTTGTTTTATATTTAGAGGCAAATGATATTTCAGATTAAAGAGGTTTTCAAGAATCATACCTGTCTAATTTGTTTTGAAGCAGCCATGTCTTTTCAGGAAATTGTCTTTTGCAATTGTAACAAGATTCTAGTGTCAGTTTTGGAAGACAATTTTCTTTTTTGCTTCTTAACTGCCACATATTTTAGCTGGGGAAGTTGGGAGAGGGTTGTTGTTGGAGGGATAGAAAGTTAGTCATAATAACATTCTGTATTCAAGGACATCCTACATCTGAAGTATGCCTGAAGATTATATCCAATTGAGTGTGAAGAGTTGGTTGGACAATGTGATGAACTTGTGGGTGTGAGGCAGGGCTGTGAATTGTCAACTGGGTGTGGAAAACCTGGAAGCTTTCAGTTTCGGGTTTTCCCAGCTGTGCCAACATGACATCTCTAATAAATTGGAACTTTGAGGAACCTCAAGCCTCAGAGCTTTATTTCATTGGGGGTGTTACTTGGAACCCTGACACCTAGGATATGACTAACTCAGTTTAAGGCAGGGGTGTCAAACTGGCCACACCCACCCCAACTCCACAAAGGTAAAAATCATGATATGTCATATGATGTGACTGAGTTTGACACCCGTAATTTAAGGAATTACAAACAGATGTTACATTTACATTTCTACATGCCCAGAACCAGCATTTTACCTTCAAATCCACAGGCTACTATTTAGCATAGTGAAGACCAAATTTGGAGAAGCTGGAAATAAGAGATCCAAAACCAGAGATATCATTTTCAAAACACAGTGGCTTCCATCTCCATATCCAAAGCCAAGAAATAAATTTCAAAAGTTGATTGCTATCCAAAGCAGAGAAACATGGTGTAGGAATTAAATCCTGAATCTGGATACATATGGCTTAATTTCTATTTTTTGTAATACTGGTATATGATCTTCATTATTAGAATTTTTTTGTTATCAGAAATAAAAATAACTTAACTATACAAGCTTCATCCTGGACTCTTAAATTCCTAAAGAGAAAGTTATTATGATGCTCTAGGTAGAGAATTGCACTAGAAAAATAATGAAAATCAGATAATGTGAAGTTAGTTGGCAGGGCTAGCCATGAAAATTAGCATTTCAATTTGGATTTCATCTGTGATGCATTGGGAGGTAAGAAATGAAGTGCTGCTTATTATCCTGGATCCCTCATCACTTTCAATATTCTAGATCATTTTGAGAGAGTATTGTTTGTGATAGTTCCAGTCCTTTTTTCCAGGATGTGGAGGCTAGAAGAACATTAAATCAGAATCCCTAGTACAGGTGTCCTGTGTGAGCGGGGGATTGGACTAGATGACCTTCAAGGTCCCTTTCAATTCTGTTACTGTTACTCTCCTCACCTCTTTCCTCCTATCTTTTCCAGCATTAGAACTGTCTCTAGAATGCTAGAGAAAATTCTAATACTTTCTCTTTGCATAAAAGAAAGGTTCTCTTTGCTTAAATTGTCCAAAATATGATAGTTTGTGCTATGACAGAACTCTGATTTTTCAATTACCTGTTTGTTTTCTTGATTTTCCATAGTATTGTTGAGAGTTTTGTCTGATATCAAATTTCAAAAGCATCAATGCTTTCTATTCTGCTTGATAATTCAACTTTTGTTTCCATAATCTAATCTTTATAAATACAGATACACAAGGCGTCCAAACACCTTTTCCAAGAGCTAACTAGTAAGAGCTGGAATAATACAGGCTACAATTTAAAAAAAACAGCAGACAGGTGTCTGTTCAAGCTATCATTGATAAGGTATTTGTCCTATTGGACTCTTTGAAATTGGCATAGACAACCAGCTTAGATATTTCGCTGGGAACTTGGTTAACCAGAAGTTATATCTGCAAATTCTTATAATTTTTAGTAACAGTATTTTCCTATTAGAGAGCCAGATCCTTATTATCACTATTCTATCATAGACTCATGTAGCCATATTAAATATTGTACTTATCCTAATTTTCTTTTAAGTTTCAGTTAAGATTGATTTGGGGATGTTGTGCAAAGCCATCCCCTTATAATTACTGATATTTACTGACACTGATCAGTGCACCATAAAGTCTGGATTTTGGAAACAGAAGAAATATTTGAAAGCAGAATGGAGTGAATGGAGGGCTAAATAGGAATTGTTTGAATTACTTATGCTGAAAGGGTCATCACAAAGAGGGAAGACAAATGTCCTTACTTTGAGAAACAGAATACAAGCTCCTCACAAGATCTTCTTTACATGACAGATCTTTTGTTGATGATAAATGACAGAAGAGTAAGTGAACTGAGAAATAAGAAATAACCAAGGAAAAGTCAACAAGAGAGATTCAATAAGGCATCTAAAATTAAGCATCAAGAAATTCTGCTGGATTTGGGAATGGATAGGAATTTTGATATGAGTTTAAAATAACATTCAAACTCATAGTGGTGACTGAATTATTTTTCAGCAGTTTGTTACATAGGCAGAAAGAAACCAGGTTGAGATACAGAATACTAGAAAAGTTAAGTTTGGGAAGGAATAGTCCTGCTTTTAACTAATTAATTAATTAAAGTAACTCCTTATGCTGAGTTGTACTGTGTGGTTAATAGTCTCGCATGGGATAGTGATCAGGGAAATGTGTCCTGTGGTGACTTGCCCAGTGAGAGACAGTGGGGGAGGAGAGGCGAGGGAGGGCCAATGGCAAAGGAATGCCTAGGGCATAAAGCCCACTGTGGTGCAGAGAGGCTAGGTACCATGCTAATGTGGCAGGGCTGGGTGGCCCAGTGAAGTGACCACGGCCAATTGTCCTAGACCTTCCTGGCCAGGCCAGAGACCAAAAACAATCAATGCTGTTTCCACCCCATATTTGGAAAAGGATTTAGATCAGTGGTTCCAATGTGGGGCCTTCACCCCACGGGGGGGCAATTTGATTTTTAATGGAGGCCATTTGGAACCTTGTTTAAACCAAGTTAATAGTCTTTGAGGCTTCCTCCACGTGAGTAGGAGTTCACTTTTTGAACAGTAAGAATTATATGCCACGGGTGGGGGGACGGGACATCAGGATTTTAGAGATGTTTTGGTGGGGCATAGCTCAAAAAAAAGAGGTTGGAAACCACTGATTTAGATAATCCATTTCATCCACAGTCCTCTGAAATTGTTACCTTCACCTTGCCAATCATCTTCTCAATCACCTTCCCCAAAAAGGGGAGGTTCAATACTGCATGAAAGTTGGTCATTATAGTGAGTTCCAGCAATGACTTCTTGAGAAAGTGCAAATCAAAGCCTCCTTAAGAGACAGTGGACAAAGCCCCTTACTCAAAGAAGAATTTACCACAGCTAGTAACTACTCATCAGCACCCCTATGGGTTGCTTTAACCCAGCAAGGAGCACAGATCTAAAGAACAAGTGGTTGAGCAAACAGTTGTAAGGACCCTGTCCACTTCATCAAGACCAACATTTCTAGGTCCAAATTCAGTAGCAGTTCAAGTAGATCAAATCAAGCAGTTGAAGAAAATATTTAGTCATACATACAATATGTCACAGGAGTGAGTACACCCCCTCACATTTTCTAAATATTTAAGTATATTTAAGTATATTCATGTGACAACACTGAAGAACTGACACTTGGCTACAATGTAAAGTTGTGAATATACAGCTTGTATAACAGTATAAATGTGCTGTCCTCTCAGAATAACGCAACACACAGCCATTAATGTCTAAACTGCTGGCAACAAAGGTGAGTACACCCTAAGTGATAATGTCCAATGGGGCCCAAAGTGTCAATATTTTGTATGCCCACCATTATTTTCCAGCACTGCCTTAACCCTCTTGGGCATAGAGTTTACCAGAGCTTCACAAGTTGCCACTGGAGTCCTCTTTCACTCCTCCATGATGATGTCAAGGAGCTGGTGGATGTTAGGGACCTTGCGCACCTCCACTTTCTGTTTCAGGATGCCCCACAGATACTCAATAGGGTTTAGGTCTGGAGACATGCTTGGCCAGTCCATCACCTTTACCCTCAGTGGTTTTAGCAAGACAGTGGTTGTTTTGGAGGTGTGTTTGGGGTCGTTATCATGTTGGAATACTGCCCTGTGGTCCAGTCTCCAAAGGGAGGGGATCATACCCTGCTTTAGTATGACACAGTACATGTTGGCATTCATGGTTCCCTCAATGAACTGTAGCTCCCTAGTGTCGGCAGCACTCATGCAGCCCCAGACCATGACATTCCCACCACCATGCTTGACTGTAGGCAAGAGACACTTGTATTTGTACTCCTCACCTGGTTGCCGCCACACACTCCTTGACACCACCTGAACCAAATAAGTTTATCTTGGTCTCATTGGACCACAGGACATGGTTCCAGGAATCCATGTCCTAAGTCTGCTTGTTTGCAGCAAACCTTTTACAGGCTTTTTTGTGCTTTTTTAGAAGAGGCTTCCTTCTGACTTCTGGTGGCTCCGCATGTGTTGGAGACGGCCCTTTCGGACCACTGCCCCCGTGATTCTGTTAAAGCCGCTCAGACAGCATAAATCAGCTATCTGACAGCTTGAAAACCCTTCCCTTAGGAGAAGAGGGAAAGGTGAGCAGCCGGGTGTGGGTAGAGCTCCCCAAGAGCTCCAGGAATAACTTCTGGGGCTCGAAAGGTGAGAGCTCCCTGTTTAAACCTGGCAAATGCTCCAGATCCGGGAAGCTTCTGCATTTTTGCAGAACAAAGTACTCACGACCATCTCTGCTATCAAGATGAAGATATTCTAATTACTTTAAGCAGACGGAGCGGAGGCAAGAGGCAGGGTGGATGTTTGTTTTAGACCTCATCTTGATATTTGAAAGGTATTTGAGAAGAAGGAAATTGGCAAATTTGGTTAATGAGACGTGAAAACAAAACTTAAGGAAGTCTTTGTTAACATCGTTAGCGCCTTATTAACTTTGCTTAAATTTGATGGATTTTATATCTAAGTGAAGAAATCTTAAAGAGAAAAGCCAAAGGTCTATAGAACTGATTTACCTATTTCAAATATGTGGCTTGAAAATATTTGACTTTGTTGCAATTTATAAAGTTAAAGTAAGATGGCTTTTAAACAAATACAGCCTGCTGATTCTAAGAGAGCTGCCTCACTAGTTCAAATACACAAACTACAAGAGGAGTTGAAAAAATTTCTGAAGGCTCAAATTTCTGCTCGAGACAAAAAACTTAAGGAAATTGAGGAGAAATTATTGAAAATTAAAAATTCTGCTATAGCTTAGAATGAAGATTTACAAGAAGAAGTGAAGTCAGCCTTTATGACTATGATTGAATTTACACAAAAGCTGGATGGAAAAGGGCATGAGATTGATCAAATTAATTTGAATTTAAAAAGTCAAATAGAGGAGCTTCGGAACAAGGTGGCGAAAGCAGATGAAGAACAGGTTTTATTACAATATAAAACAATGGAATCTGCATTGAGGGTGAGAGGTTTAAAAGAAAATAAACAAGAGAATCTAAAAAAGATATTTGCAGAAGCCTTTTCACAGGTGATTGGATTGACATCAATGGATCTTGAAAATCAAATTGAGAAAATTTACCGTGTCAACTCATGGGTGGCAGGGCAGAGACAGCTGCCAAGGGATATAGTGATTTATTTTATATCTAGGAAGATTAGGAGTGAAATCTCGCAAGCCTCCTATAAAAGTAAAATTCAGATATTGGGTCAAGAGGTTTTGGTGTTGAAAGAAATTCCTTCCAAAATATTGAGGTACAGAAAAGAATATGCTTTTTTGGTAAAGGAGCTTAGAAACCGCCAGGTATGGTATAGATAGAATGTGCCAGCTGAACTAACAGTAAACTATATGGGAGGGAAGTATTGTCTTAACGTAGTTACCAAAGCAAGAGCTTTTTATGTTGAGGTATTGAAGGCTGGAAGTTTACCGGATTTAGAAGTTAAGGTGGGAGGAGAAGTGGAAATGGTTAAAAAAAGGGAGAAGGAAGTAAAACAAACACAATTTGAAATTGGGGCTGTAACTTTGGGAGAAGAAATACAGAAAATAGCAGGGGAGGAGCAAAGGATGGTAATCTTTAAAAAAGAACAAGGAGTAAAGAAGCAACACTGTCAAATGAAAAGTGTTTCCTTTTATAGGAAAGGATAAATTGTAAGTAAAAGTTTCTCAATATAAAAAAAATAGAAAGGATAATGTGCATTTGTTTGAGTCTGTAAGTCAAATGTCGGTGTATTACATTTATGTTGTTATTATTATATATGGTGGATTTATCTATTTTGGATTAAAATTGAAAGTAAGGAAGGATAATTTTAATTCTTTTTTTATATAAAATGTTTTATAGATGGTATTTGGAAATTAAGTTGGGGTGTATTTGTTTTAATTTGCAAGTAAAATGAGGGAGATATATTTTATTGAGGTTATTTTATTAATGGTGGATTTATTTACTTTGGATAAAAATTGATGTTGGGTCTAAAGTGTTGGGTGGGGAAAATTAAAATAAAAATTAAAACAGAAAGGGAGTTGCTTAAGGTTAAAATGTTAAAATGGTTATAAAATATTTGTAACTTATTGTGATGATGCTAGTGTAACATTGAAAGATGGATTATATGCTTCTTATCAAAGACTAGAGGTTGGAAATATTGAACTTGTTGGAAACTTCAATGTATCAGACTGAAAACTGACAAGAAAATATACCGGAATGAGGAAGATGGACTGACTATATTTAGAATAATTATTGGATGAAGAAACATCAAATATTTTATGAACGAACATTTTGTTTTTCTTTATGGCGAAGGGAGTTGAGGTTCTAGGTTAGGGATGGGTATTTATGGTTAATTAGGGTATTCTAGTTTATGATTGTTAGATCGTATACCTTGTATTCTGCTCTGGGAAGTCAGGGTGGGGTGGGGGGATGGGGTTGATGGTGGGTGGGGGGAGGGGGGGGGGATGTAATGGGGAAAATTTTATTGTAAAACTTTTTCAATAAAAAGAAGAAGAGGCTTCCTTCTGGGACGATAGCCCTGCAGATCAATTTGATGCAGCGTGCGGCATATGGGCTGAGCACTGTCAGGCTGACACACACACACCCTTTCAACCTCTGCAGCAATGCTGGCAACACTCATACCTCTATTTCCCAAAGCCAACCTCTGGATATGACGCTGAGCACGGGCACTCAACTTCTCTGGTCGACCATGGTGAGGCCTGTTCTGAGTGGAACCTGTCCAGTTAAACTGCTGCTTGGTCTTGGACACAGAGCTGCAGCTCAGTTTCAGGGTCTTGCAATCTTCTTATAGCCTAGGACATCTTTATGTAGAGCAACAATTATTTTTTTCATATCTTCAGAGAGTTCACTGCCATGAGGTGCCATGTTGACCAGTAAGAGAGAGTGAGAGCGATAACACCAAATTTAACACACCTGCTCCCCCTTCACACTAGAGCTCTTGTAATCCTAATGCATCACATATCACCAGGGAGGGAAAACGGCTACTTGGGCCCCATTTGGACATTATCACTTCGGGGTGTACTCATTTTTTTTGCCAGCAATTTAGACATTAATGGCTGTGTGTTGCATTATTTTGAGGGAACAGCCCATTTATACTGTTATACAAGCTGCATACTCACTACATTACATGGTAGCCAAGTGTCGTTTCTTCAGTGTTGTCACATGAACATATACTTAAATATTTACAAAATGTGAGGGGGTATACTCACTTCTGTGACATACTGTATAGAAGAGCATTGCATCCCAAGCTCCTGTTCTCTTCACCATCTTGCAGGTAGTTTAGTTCTTGCTGTTGTATGTCATACTGAAATTGCATGGATTTTTTCAGCAAAGCCACCATTTGTTCAGCAAAGACTACTAAAGGTAGATGCTTGGCTTGAGATGGAGACCCTAATGGAAGAGAAGAGCTGCATTGAGCCAGTAGTAAAACATCAGCTGCCAGTGTCAGGCGGACATCTCAGAGGGACAACTGGGCAGAAACTGGCATCAGATAACCAAAGCAAAGATGTCATTTGCAGATCTGATTGCTTTGATCATCATGCTCAAGGAGTACTGCCAGCAATGCAGCAACCAGAGAAAGCAACACTCATGGTAATTTTTGCCTTCCCCCCCTTAGGTAGAATTATAGCAGGATAAATAGGCTCCCAACAGCAGCATCAGCTGCAGCCACATAGAAATGGGGGGAGGAGTTTGCAAAGATAGTGCAGTTTTAGCTACCTTGAAAATAGGGGGGAAGCTTTCCAAAGACAGTTCAGCTTTAGCCACATGTAAGAAATATTTGCCAAGAATCTGGGTCTGAAAAAGAGATAGAAAAGACAGTGAGATGCTGGGCGCAAAAGGCAAAAGTTGGTGTGAGGAACAAGCAGAGAAGGCAGCTGGGCGAAATAATGTTTCCTTACTAGAAACTGAATTTTGCAGCCTAGCTGTTTGGTTTGAATGAAAGAGTGGATATTGCTGAGAAACAGCAATATCTTTTGGAGACAGAAGAACATGACCTGAGATTTGGATGACATGGATATTTGTAGTATGATGATGACACAAAACTATTATTACAGTGTACAGTGTAATGTGTACAGGTTAATGTGTATTTTAAAAAATATTATTAGATATCCAAAATTGAAAACAGGAAATAGATACAAATGTCTTGGTATACACAAAAATATCATTGTGGCTCTCAACACAAGAAGTATTTTATAGATGAGAAATAATAGGTAAACAAAAATGGATTAGTAAGAGATATTAGAAATTTTTCATGGGGAATGTAAAATAAAATCAAGAAATGAACTGATCCCCAAAAGAACAGAGATGGGAGGGGGAGAGAGGTAAGTGGGAAGAACTGAAGGCAGTTCCTTAGCTTACTGAGGCTTACAGCTGGGAGGAATCAAGCCCAGAAGAAGTTGCATTAGGGTGAGTACTTGCTTAATGATGCACAATTCTCATTTAATGACTACAACAGGAAGAGCTTCACTGCTCTTGTAAGTCAGTGCAGTGAAATGCTAGCTCACTTTATGAGTGCACCAATATATGGCAGAAATTTTACTTCCTCTTTTCTGTAAGTGATTTTACTTTATTCCTGTTGAAACATTACAGAATTACCAACAAAATTTTATGACACTGGCTCCATGGCAATGTTTCTAAATAATCTTTCACATGCAAACATCTATAGTGAGGTCTTGTATAGTCAGTCACATATGTATTAGCCTCTACATGTGTAAATTTTGAGTTAATAATTATTTTCAGTTATATGAAAGCTAGTGCATATATAACTATGTGTGTAAAGCAGGGGTGGGTTCTAATTTTTTTTTACTACCGGTTCTGTGTGTGTGTGGCTTATTTTGTGGGTGTGGCTTGAGGGTCATGTGACAGTGGGAGTGGTTTGGTAATCATGTGACTGGGTGGATGTAGCTTGGTGGTCATGTGACTGGGTAATCATGTGACTGGGTGGGTGTGCCAACTTGATTTCACTCACATCAAAGGTTAGAGTGCTTGGCCTCTCCTCACCTCAAAGGACTCAACGAGATATAATTTCCCTGTCTATTTATTTACTACTACTGAATATCCAACATATACTATTAAATCCTAAGTATATATGCCATATGTGTACATACATATTACATAGTATAGCATGTATAGGCACACAAAGAGATACATTATCTAGTGTGTATGTATATATATATATATATATATATATATATATATATATATATATATATATATATATGACCGCAGCTGTTTCTTCCTTAAGAAACAGCTGCAGTCACACATTGCTCCCAGAAGCACGAAGCTGAAGCCTGAAGATGACGAATGAGACTTCGTCAAACGCCGCCAAGACACTTCCAATTTTACGGAGAAAACCCAATAACCAAAGACCTACATACAAACACCCGCGAAAACCTCAGAAAACAAATATATATATATATATATATATATATATATATATATATATATATATATATATATATATATATATATATATATATATATATATATACATACACACTGTATGTACACACACACACACTTCTTCTAAAACTATACATATTCAACCTCACTTACTACATTTGGAAAAACACATCTAAAGTCCACTTTCTGCCACACATTTAACTATAACTTCTGTGCATTTAAAACATTACAAACACCTTCAGATGTTCTTCCCTAACTTGCACATGACTGTTAGAGCCAGGAGAGATCATGGATTGAGTAAAATGTGATGAAGCTCACTTAACAATGCTCTTGCTTAGCAACCAAAATTTTGGACTCAATTCTCATCATAAGTCAAGGACTATCTCTGCGTTCCTCTGCATGGCAGCCTTGTCCTAGTAAACCTCTTCTCCTTTCTGGCAATTTTCCTCTCTGTTAGAGGCAGCAAAATAATCCAGACGATGTAAGGTTTCCTGCTGGAGCAGGGGGTTGGATTAGATGGCCTCTAAGGTCCCTTCCAGCCCTAGATTGCTGTCCTGTTCCAAAGCGTCTTCTGAAGCCAAGTCTAGTGCCAGGTTTTGTGGTCCTTCCTTCCTCTTCTTTCTTTCTTTCTTTCTTTCTTTCTTTCTTTCTTTCTTTCTTTCTTTCTTTCTCTCTCTCTCCCTCCCTCCCTTCCTTTCTCTCTTCTTTCTCTCTTTCTTGTCTCTCCCTTCCTCTTCCTCTTTTTCTTTGTCTCTTTTTCTTTCATTCTTTCTTTTCTCTTCCCTTCTTTCCTTCTTTCTCTTTCTTTCTTGTCTCTCCCTTTCGTTTTCTTTTTTCTCTCTCTTCATCTCTTTCTTTCTTTCCTTCTCTTTCTTCTCTCCCTTTCTTTCTCTTTTTCTTTCCTTCCTTCCTTCCTTCCTTCCTTCCTTCCTTCCTTCCTTCCTTCCTTCCTTCTTGTCTCTCCCTTTATTTCTCTTTTTCTCTCTTTCTTTCCATCTCTCTCTCGTTCTTTCTTTTTCTCTCTCTCTCTCTCTCTGTCTCTCTCCCTCTCCCTCCCTCCCTCCTCCAAAGTCTAGGAGAATGAGACCAGGAGGCCCGAGAGAAAGTGCTTAGCAGCGGTGGCAGCACCCAGAATGGGAGCTTCAGGTGGGGGCCAAAATGGAAGCTTTAGGTGGTGGCGGCGGCAGCTTTAGGTGGTGGCTGCCGAAATGGGAACTTCAGACTGTGTGGCTTTTGCTGCGGCAAGCCGTGGCGGCAGAGCGTCCTAGCTCCCGGGGACTCTTTCTGTCCAGCGGTGGTGGCAGCAGTGGTAGTGTCACCATTGCCACCAGCAGCTAAAGCAGTAGCGGCAGCAGCTAAGGCAGTGGCAATAGTAACGGCAGTGGTGGCAGTGGGGCAACTTGGCTCCTGGGGACTTTTCCTGTGTGGCGGCGGCGGCAGTAGAGGTGGCAGCAGCAGTGGTAGAACTGCTGTTGCTGGTGGCAGCTAAGGAGGTAGTGGTGGCAGCCACGGTAATGTGGTGGCAGTAGCGGTGGTGGGGGGCATCCCAGGAACTTTTCCTGCATGGCCCATCCTGGAACTCCCAGGGAGTTTTCCTGGGTGGCTTTTGCCATGGCAGACAGCTGCAGCTGCAACGTGCCGTCCCAGAACTTCCAGGGGGTTTTCCTGGGCAGCTTTTGACGTGGCAGGCATCTATGGCAGGCAAGCATGGCAGGGCCACAGGGAAGGGAATAGGCTGCTAGCTGCCTTTCTGATGGCCGGGGGGGTGACATTCTTGGCTGCCATCCATGTGCCCTTCCTGGCAGTCCCATGGCAGTCCCGCTTGCCTGCCTTCCTTCCCCACCACCGCATCTTTGTTTGGCTGCTTACCTTCCTCGGTGGCTGGTCCAGAGTTGGGAAGGTAAGCCGAATTTTCAGCTGCTGCTGGAAAGCTGCCTTCTCTGCAGGCCGCCAAAAAGTGCCAGCAGAAAAAGCTGCTGCTGTCGCCACCACGTTCTTTGTGCATGTGCATCCCATTGGACTTGCAAGGCAATGGGATGCACGTGCTTGAAGAACATGTCGGCGCCGAACATGGCAACCGGGGCTAGTGACCGGTGACCAGTTTGGGGGCATGGCCAGCCAGCTATTACTACTGGTTCTGCGAGCGACTACATTTTTTTAGTACTGGTTCTACCGATGCTACCGGTGTGAACCGGTAGCAACTCACACTGGTGTGAAGGCTTTGTTAGTTCTCGTAAGAGTAGAGGAGGATTTTTCTCACTTACTTACAAGATGAATATAAATCAGTTTTATAATAATTAAATGGAATTATCATCATCTTCTTCCAAAAACAGAATATTCTTAGTTTACAGGCTGCCATGGGAAAAAAATTCATAGAGGTTTCTGATTTTCTTCCTTATCATAAAAGCACATGTATCTTTGGTGGTAGGGATGAATATTAGAAAAATTTATGAATTGTTGCAAGCTTCTAAATGTCTTTTTGTGCATTTTGGTTTTTGATATACATTAAAATTAATATTCCTTGGGTATCCAAACCTTCCTAAACGTTACTAGGGCTCTTTGATTTTGCATCACTATTGATGCAATTGAGTGTTTAAAATCTATTAAAATGCACAAATGAATTTATGAAAAAAAAAACATTGCCCTAAGCATATTTTTATGACCCACACATTTTGAATATTTAAAACCATATTACTAATAACAAAGAACTCATTCTCAGGGGTTTAATTCTGCTCCTATATGTTCATCTGATGGTTTGTGAGTTTTATTACATTTCATTAGGGATATTTTTTTTTTAAAAGAGAGGAGAGTTAAATGCACAAAACTGTTTATTTTAAATTGGAAAATGAACCCTCAGTAGAGCTTGTTTACCAATAGTGATTCCCTGATAAGCTTCCATAGCAAAAAATAATTGCACATATAGTTTATTGCTTATACAGAAAAGCAAGAGACAAAAAACAGCATGATTATTTGCTAAATGCTTTTGCAGCCTTTCAAACTACTCTAGACAATTGCTCCTTATTTGAACAGTATTCTTTACATTAACACAGAAGCGGAGTTTTAGATCTACTGTAAGAAATATTTGAGCTTCTATTTTTGCTTGAACAAAAAGTACAGTAGCATAGCAGATGAATAGGAATCAAAATTGTATCTTGTGACATATTCAAAAATTTGTATTTGGGATTTTTTAAATATAATTTTCAGAAATTAATTTTTGTTACTTCCTTTTGATTGAATATCTCAAATCTGATCATCATGGTGGTAGGAGACCAAGATTTCTATTTTCCCCAGCGTTGATACCTATATAGCGTGCTCAGCGAACTGGTAGGATCCTACCCCTGATTACACCATCAGGTGTTTTTCAGTTTAGCACTTGAAGCTTTACATATCTTAGAAACAAGTAAAATAGAAACATAAGGTACAGAAATGTTGAAATATACAGGTAGTACTCACTTAACAATCACAATTGGGACCTTCAAATCCATTACTAAAAGATGCCGACACTAGCAAGGCATCATGTGACTGTGACTTATGATTTTAATGCTGGCTTCTCCTTTAGTCTGCTTGTTGGAAGCCAGCTGTGAAGCATGCATATGGTAATCATGTGACCATGGAATGGTACAATGGTCATAAACAGCTGGCAGCTGTGAAGCTTCTGAATTTCAATCTGACTGCTGGGTTGCTGCAATGATACTAAATGTGAGTACTGGTCATAAAGTTACTTTTCCAGCACCAATGTTATTTGAATGATTGCTAAACATGGCAGTCATTAATCAAGGATTACCAGAAGACTATTTTATGGGTAGAGGCATTAATAGTGATTCTTTTTTCCCTCTGAAAAAGTCATAAATGCAAAATTAATTAGGAAGCTTGATTTGCAGTTAAATCAGGGGTCTGCAACTTTAAATACTCAAAGAGCCATTTGGACCCATTTCCCACAGAAAAGAAAACACTGGGAGCCACAAAATCTAGGTGGGTGTGGCCAACTCAACATCACTCCCACCCAGTCACATGATACACACACCCCAGCCATGCGTAGCCAGGTTTTGTGGCTCCCAGTGTTTTCTGTGGGAAATGGATCTCTTTCTCCCCTCCCGCCCTCCCATTTCTATTTTTCTCTCTTTTTCCTCTCCCTTCCTTCCTTCCTTTCTCTTTCTTTCTTCCTTCCTTTCTTCCTTTCTTTCTTTCTTTCCTTCCTCTCCCACTTCTCTCTCTCATTTGTTTCCCACTCTTCCCTCTTCCTCATTCTCTTCCTTCAGTTTTCTCTCACATCTCTCTTCCTCTCCTTCTCTTCCTCTCATTTGTTTCTCTTTTTCTTCTCTCATTCTCTCCTTCCATCATTTTCTCATTTCTTCCCCCCATCCTTCCTCTCTCTCATTTCTCTCTCTCTCTGTCATGGGCGTGCACAAGCGAGATATCCTCTCTTGCGCCCAAACTCAAGAGTGGGTGGGACCAGCCCCCTTTTCCTGCTACCCTGAGATTCTTTCTGCCAGCTGAGGGGTGGCATTGTTGATTGAAAAGCATCCTCTGGGCAGCTTTAAATCTTTCATGGGGGACTTTTGTCACCTGGAAGTTGCTTTTCAAATGCCACTGGTGTCACCGCTCAACTGGAGGAGTAAAGAAGTAAAGAGTAAAGAAGCAAAGGGCAGCAGGAAAAGGGGCTGGCCCTGTCAAACCTTGCATGTCCACCCCGGGATCAGCTTGGACAAAGCCGGAGTGCCCTTGCCAAAGTTGCTCGTCTTTCAGCCCGCCTGCTCCCCATGCCTTCTCTGTGCTTTGGCCAAGCCTGGCTGCTCACTTGCGGAGGGCATCACCGCTCATCTGTGCCTTCCTGGGTCTGCAAACAGCCAGCCATGTGGTCATGTATGAAGGAGGAGGAGGGTCATCTTTGGGGAAACTGCCACCGCAGCTCATGCTCTCTCCTCAGCTGCAGGCCTATCCCCTTTTCTGTCCTACCCTCCTCCCAGATCCCATTCCCACCCCACCAGCCTTGTGTTAGTAAGGTTGGCATCAGTCATGGCTGGGTTGGGCCAGTGTCTTGGGGTGGAGAACAGGTCATGCAACCGGGTCGGCAAGAAGCTGCAGGAGAGGGGTCAAAGAGCCAATTGTGGCTCCAGAGCAGTGGGTTGCTGACACCTGGGTTAGATAAATGCATGAAAAGATCTCTGCGCCTTGCATTATCTAATTTCAAAAAAAGGGTTCACTGGCACAACGTAGATTGGAAAGGAATAAAGAAAGATTGAGATTTTGGAAAACAATATATAGAAACAAAGGCGTATAAGTGGAAGTGGAATTACAATAAGCCTTTAGTGATACTTATTTCTATAAACTCAGTTGCATCAAGAAAAACCTTTAGAAAAAATAACTTCTCAACATAATCCAGAGGCAAATCCATTCCTCCATGCTAGTCACACTTTTATGAAACTGATTTCTCGTAATTAGTTACTCTGTTAAAATAAATTCCTTCATAGTCAGGGATTCTGATGCATACATAGTGATACAAGTTGTCTCCTTTCTTTTAATCAGAAGAGAGGGTTTTGGTTTACCAAATTTGAAATTGTATTTGATGCTTGCTGTCTGCCTGGTTAAAAGAGTAGGTTTTTTTTTAAAATTTACATTTATATCCCGCCCTTCTCCGAAGAGTCAGGGCGGCTTACAGTGTGTAAGGCAATAGTCTCAATTCTATTTGTATATTTACAAAGTCAACTTATTTTCCCCACAACAATCTGGGTCCTCATTTTACCTACCTTATAAAGGATGGAAGGCTGAGTCAACCTTCGACCTGGTGGGACTAGAACCTGCAGTAATTGCAGGCAGCTGTGTTTTAATAACAGGCTTCTTACAGCCTGAGCCACACTGCGGCCCTCCAGAACAAGAGGCTACTTGATTTAGAGGGCCATGAGTTATGGTTTGGATGGCACAGTTATCTACGGTATGATAAAGTTAAAATTAATGTTGATTTCAATAATCACTTTGCTAGGAGAGATGCGTGGCCAGCGTCGCAATGAGACAATATGAACCCCTGGGCTCCGGGAAGAACACCGAAATTCCGGTCATTTTGGGGGTCCTCAATGGACCATAGCTGTCCTGACCATAGCCTTCAACCCAATGACAAGGAAAGGCAGCCATTAGGAGCTGCCAAAGTCAGGATGACCACACAAAAAGATCGAGCAGGAGTGGAGATTTGAACAGAGTATTGTTACCAGGCGAGCGATTGGCCAACTCGCAGATAAGAAGGGGGAAAAAAAACTTTTAAAGCTCAAATGATTTTCTGATTTAGGATTGACTATATTCAAAGTAGATATCAGACTAAGAGTTATCAGACTGCCTTTGAATGATTAGGATATATTATTTCTGATTGTTTTGGGGGAAGTTAGGAATTGATGAGAGTTGTAGGAGTATAATTGAGTTAGGAGGAAATTTTTTTAGCATATGTTTGTTTTATTTTTAACTATACCTTGTGTTTCTTCTGGGAAGTGGGGGGGGGAGGGGGGAGGGAGGTTTGTGAAGGGAGGGGGGAAAGTTTTGTAAAACTTTTTCAATAAAAAAATTTCTGATTTGAAGTTAGCGGCTAATTGGCACGCAGAAACTTAAAGAGAGGAAACAAACAGCAAGGAGGATTTACAAGACTAAAGCCCTAAAAGAAATAATATTCCATCTGGATTTAAAATTGGCTTTGGAAGAAAATATAAATATTAAAAGAAGAAAATTGAGAGAAAGCATCTTTTGTTAACAAAAGGATTTAATTGAGGAAGACAAAGGAATTTTTTTTGTGGATTAACGAGTGACATTTTGTTGCCAGGAGTTGTGGATTGGAGAGAAACATCGCTGGAGACGGAAAAAATAACATTGCATTGCTTAGGCTACCAAAAGAAAGAGAAAGACTGAAGGAATACTTGTTTAAACAGCTATGGCATAGCTTCAAAAGACTGGAAAGATCAAAGACTGGAACTAGGATGACTTAGGAAAAAAAACCATCTGAACTGGCTTGCATTTGGAAATAGAAAGAAAAGGGGGGGAAGAGACAATATTTTGGATTTGAATTTGGAATATATATATATATGCGCTTATATATTATATAGTTATTTTCATGCTTATGCTTATATATGCTGTTGTGACAAAATAAATAAAATAAAATAATATATATATAAGTTAAAATAAATAAATTTAAAAAGCCTTTCTCCTTATATTGAAAATATGGACAGTTGGGAGAATGAGTATGAGGAACTACTCGAGATGTTTCAAATGGTGCAAGAATACTTTAAAGGAAATAAACAAGCAGAGCTGTGGCTTAAAAACAAAACAAAAAAGAAATTATGAAGAAATTATGAGGAAACAAGAGGAACAAAAATATAATGCTGAAAAACAAATGAGTGAGGATAAAAATACAGATGATCATACTGAGATTGATAATGAAAGAATAGAAGGGGAGAAGGGGAAGGATACCTTAAAAAAGAAAGGGAAAAAAGAAAAGAAGAAAAGATTGAGGGGGAAAATTAAAAGAGTGAAAAAAAAATAGATAATTACACTGGGATTAGCAGTGACAGAATAAAGAGAAGAGGAGGAAGTGGAGAAAAATTGAGGGGGAAAATTAAAAGAGTAAAGGCTAGAGAAAGGAGGTGGAAAAGAAGATACAAGAAAGAGAGAAAGAAGAAGATAAGAGAATGGGAAAAAGGAAGAAAAATATTAAGAGATGGGATTTTGGAGAGACTGAAAGAAAATGGTTAAAAGGAGAAGAAAAATGAATAGTAGAAAAGAAATTAAAATAGTGGTAGAAATTTTTAGGAATGATGGAAATTAGAAGAAATATATAGATTATTGTAAAAGGGTAATAAAAATGGTTGAAATGAAGTGAATGAAGGGAGTAAAAAAGAAGGAATACATTGTTTAATGTAAAATGGAGAAATAAATGAAATGTGGAAGATATAATGGGATATGTTTTTTTTTCCCTTGTTGTGTCTGAAAATGCATGGAATGAGAGAGAATTATAGTTGATGGTAAGAAAATAAATTTTAAATATATAAAAGAATGGAAAAATTAATTAAATTCAAGATATAAAATTGAAAAGAAGGTAAAAAAGAAGTACATTGTTTAAAATAATAATAATAAATAGTCCAGCAGATGAAATGTGAAAGATAATATGGTTTATAAGTGAAAATGATTGAAATTAAGATGTAAAAGGGAATAAAATTGAAATGTTAGTAAATGATGTATAATATTGGAAGAGAATAATAATTATTGAATTGTGAACAAAAACTCTAAGAAAATAAGAGGTGGAAGGTTGTATTAATTGATTGTAAAATACAAATGGAATAAGATGAAGACAATGTTAATATCTAAAATATATGAGGGAAGGTTTGAGAAATATAATCAATAAATGAGAAAATTCGGGGTTGCCTGGACACCAGAAATATTGAAATGAAAATATATGAATACAGCAATGGAGAGAGATAAGAAGAAGGAGACAGATGGAAAGGGAGAAGGAGGGAGAGAGAAAGAAGAAAGGGAAGAGGAGAGGAGGAAAGGTAGGGGAAATAAGAGTAGGAGAGCAGGTTAGATAGAAGGAAGTAGGGAAGAGAGGGAGAAAGGAAGGGGAAATAGAGAAGGAACAGGAGAGAAGAGAAGAAAGTAGGGAGGATGAAAGAAGGGAGGAAGAGGAATGAGAAGAAGAAAGGATTGCTATGAAAAGGAAAAGATGAAATGGAAGAAAGGCAACCCCGAATATATTTGAAAATATTAGGATAAAAATTGAAACAGTTAAAAAAAGAATGAAAGAGAATGCATACTAATAAAAATGGAGAAATTAGAACTTGAGAGTGAAAGATGTGACTTTGTGAAATGAGCAAGGAAATATTAGGAAATGAATAAAAATTATGAAAAAAGAATATTCTGGCAAAATTGTAACTAAGTAAAATATATTTGAATATATTGAATTGTATAAGATATGACCAATACTCTGTTCATAAACTACGTATGTGTATAGAGGGGGGGGGGGTTTAAAAATCAATAAAAACTTGTTTTTGTAAAAAAATCATTTTGCTAGATGTACCAAGAAATGGTGGCAAAGCCAGACTGATGGACTTATGGTAAAATAATATCGTTCAATTCCGGTGTCCCAGTCCTAAAATTGAGGGAAGGCTACAACTTGAATTTTTAATAATTTTATTGGGGTATTTTAGTATCGGTCAATTTGACGGTTTTAATTTGGCCATTTATTGAATATGTATTTTAATTGCTATTTTAATTTTGTTTATTTAATTGTTTTAATCTTGGCTGTACACCGCCCTGAGTCCTTCGGGAGAAGGATGGTATAAAAATTTAAATAAACATAAACAAACAAACAAACATTGGTTTACATATCAACCAATAAAAGTGAGGATAATTGCCATCAGAAGTAGGTGCTTCATAACTGGATATTTCTAAGGAGAGACTGGACAGCCATCTATCTGAAATGGTGCAGGCTTTCCTGCTTGAGCAGGGGATTGGACTAGAAGACCTCCAAGGTTTCTTCCAGCTCTATTCTGATTAACAAAATATTCTGGATGCTATGTCCTGGAGTGTTCTTCCTTTCAAATTGTGTGCTACATTGGGTTGTCCATGCAGCAAGCAACTATGGCACAATTTTTTTCTGATTTTCATATCTTCCTTGGATTCCCTTTTTTCCTTTAGCATTGTGCTAGATAGTCAAACTGATATCACAGTTATAATGTTGAATTAATCCATGTTACTTGATGGAAACTAGTTGGATGTTATGCTTAATGGGTATTCAGAGGTGTAAAATGGAGAATTTAATTATACTTGGGCTCTTGAATGAAAGATGGCTATACAGTATCCTCAACTTACAACCACATTTGAGCCCAAAATTTATGTTAGTAAATGAGAACATTGTTAAGTGAATTATGACCCATTTTATGACTTTTCTGGACACATTTGTTAAGTGTAACTCTGCAGTTCTTAAATTAGTAACACGGTTGTTAAGTAAACCTGGTATGTCCACTGACTCTGCTTTTCAGATGTCAAAAGGGATCACATGATGCTGGGACCGTACAACCGCCATAAATGAGAATCAGTGGTCAAGCACCTGAATGTAAATCCCATGACCATGGAGATACTGCAATGCTCATAAGTTTCACACTTTTGTCAATGCTGTTGTAATTTAAATGGTCGCTAAATGAACAGTTGTAAGTCAAAAACTACCTATAGAAATAATTAATATATAAAGAATCGGTTGTATCATTGGATCGGGTTTGCTCTTGGTTCGAATATTCTGTTGGTTATTGGAGCAAAATACTTTATTGATATTAGAAGTTTAAGAGTTCAAGATGGCATATGGACTCTAGTATATTAGTACTGAAGAATAAAGAGATGCTTGACTGAGATTTGGGACTGAGCATGAAAAAGTTGACACTTTTATTTCTCAGTAGTATTTTGAGTGTCAAATTTGTATTTCCTTCTGGAACTGACTTTTCCTTTGGGCACTAGAGCTTTGTTTATTTTTGGAGTGATTCAGGTTGTTTTATTTTTGTTTCTTTTAAAGAGTTTGTTTGAGACCAGAAAGGCATGATGCTCTGGAGACAGTGAAAAGACTCTCAGTAGCAGCTTTATGCTGATTTGATTTCTTGATGAAGACATTTCTTAATGCATTGTGGTAGAAAACAAAACTTAAATGTAAGTAACAATAGAAATGCCTGTTTAACTTGGATAACAAACCTATTCAAAATAAAATAATGGTTTAACCTAGATGTCTGTAAAATAGATGTCATTTTGTGGTGGGCCCCCAAAATAGGGACCATATATACCCCAAATGTAACCCAAAAGCTTAACAATTATAAAGCATATAGTTAAAGGAATATTACTCATTATATAAAAGCAGAAGTGTGTTGTTTCTGTCAGGTGTGGTGTCACAAGCCTTCTAGAAAGTACAGAACTATTTCTACATATTGTTCTTTGTAACCTGTTTATCAACTGATGCTAGGAACATGATTTTGTAAGGATGGGGTACTGAAGGTGACGAGATATAACGGAAGATGTAAGATACATTCATTTTATGGACAAATGCTTTGATAACCAATTAGAATAACTTCTCTTTTTCCTATTATGATGCTCTCTGTAACCAAATGTATAAAAGTTATGTTAGGGCATTCCCTATGCTCAGAATTTTCCCCTGTGAAGAGGTCTGTGCCTTTTGCGCAAAATAAACCTTGTTTCTCCTACTCTTCATGGTATTTGTCTTCTGATCACAAACTTAAATCCTCTGCAATAATTTAATCAAGCAAACCAATCCACAATAACTATCAGTGGTAGTATTAAGCATAAAGACATCTAGGTTATTTGTATTGTTCTTAAAAGAATGTAATAATATGTGCAAATTTCCTCATCAAAGAGGATAGATATTTTTAAATGAATTTTGAAAATATCAAAGTGACAGACAAATGCATTGTTGTTTATTGTTAATGGCTGTGTCAGATCTAATTGTAGCAAATGCAACCAGTGCCTTCATGGGTATTTCTGAACAAAAATTGACCTTCTTGTTATTTCTCAGTAGTATTGGAGTGTCAAATTTGTAGTTCCTTATGGAACTACTTATCCTTTGGGCATCAATGCTTTGGGAGATTCTTCCAGACTTACCAATATATGACATTATTTTAGTTATTATGGTCAAAAATCTCATGTAAAGTCAGCAAATAAACCCTTGTAGTTATGATAAAACTAAAAATAAATCATTTAAATTTAAAGGAATCTATGCATTCTCTTAAACCACAACAAGTAATTCACTTAATCTGAAATAAGCTATTCATGATGTTTTAGTCAGCATAATATATTTTTCCCCTTGTGCACTCCTAGAAACAAAAAAAAGATACTGCTGTGACATCCATCAACTATGACACATAATCAAGTTTGGATGCTTGAGCAGCTGTACTGAAGAGGCCTAATGTCTCCTACTTCCTTGTTCATTGATGTAATAATTTTGATAGAGGAAGACAGGTTTGAGTACATATTACACAAGCCATTCGGGGGGGGGGGAGAATGTAATGTGGCTATTTGCAGCTTTATTTTCAGGCCAACACAAAGATATATTAGAGAATCTGAAACGGTCTAAAGACTTAGGCTTTGTTTGTGCCAAAAACATATGAGGGACACCTACATAGGTAACATATCTTTATCTTTGAAGGTGCTATCTTCTGGAAGATTCTGGAAGAGAATCCTGGCCATCTCCTCTCCAGCCACTGGGGAAAAAAGCAGTGCTGTCAAAGGAATGTCTGTCTGGTGCCAGGATAAGAGATGCACCAGTTGGGAAGCGGGTGTGCTCCCTTGGCAGAAGGTGGGGCTGTGCTGGCTTGTTCTTGGTGATGGGCTAAAGGAGGCACTTCACTGACACTCTTCCAGGTTCCAGCAGCGCCCCCCGCAGCCCATTTTTTGTTCCAGAAGGCTTCAGGGAGACTTGCCAGGCCCAAAACAAGCGGTATGGGGTGTGACACACACGTGTGTGGGGGGGGTTGTGTGTCCATGTGTGGTGGGATGGGTCATGTGCACATGCATGGGGAGTGGGGGGTCATGTGCGCATGTTCAGGTGGGCGGGCCATGTGGGGGTGGCCATGTGGGGGCATTGCATTATGGGTGTGGGCATGCACGCACACGACCCCCCCCACTCCCCCTGCTTTTGCCATGCGACAGGAAAAAGGTTAGCCATCACTGAACTATATCTTGCACGACAACCTATGATTGTTTAAAATCAATGCATTTCTTGGTACATACATAGACAGAAAGATGATAGAAAGATATAGATAGACAGGCAGACAGAGTTATTTGTGTCATATGTCTTTTAGATTAGCGGGAAATAATCCTGAACAGCAATGTTTGTATGTTCTTTATACATGAAGCTGACAATGAAGCATGTACATATTTAACATTTTAATATTAAAATGTTTTAATCTTAAGACATGCTGGGAGGAATAAAACAAAAAGGAAATTGCTATGGTTTTTCTCATATGGAACTTTCTTTAACATACCTTTTATTTTTATCTTCTATACAACTTTCTGAGAAGCCTGTGTATCAAGAACATGATGCTATAGTAATGCTGTTCTTATACATTATACATATAGTCATTTAGTTATCTAAATATATGTTGACACCTAGAAATATTTTTATGTGAATTAAGTGAGGTAGTGCAGGACTGGAGTAATGTCGGGGGATTGTAAAGACAGCAAAGGTTGATGATTACTACATTTAAATTAAATTCTTTCAAACAGCTGTTGGTGAGCAGTTTCTACTGAATAGAGTTTAAAAGTCCACAAGATGACCAAGATGATTAAACTATGTTCAGAAATGGTTTCTGTCTAGATCATACCATTCACTAAGATAACTAGAAGAGTGAAAAATCCTGGTTCTCATGGGCCTTGCTCCGCACTAATCTGAAATGATATTTAGAATAGACTTGATTTTACTGTTTTTATTTTATATCCCATTTTCCACTTGTATGCCCACAAAATTTCAACTGATAACTAAAATAAATGAACTGATTTTAGCTTTTATTGTCTTCATTTCCTTACTTTTCTTGCTGCTAAACTGGCATGAAATTATAACTCAGCTTAAAGTGAGATTCCATCTCCCTGGGGATCACTTTGACTTCTTTTTTTCTGCCCACTTTCTAATTCTGCAAATAATGTTTTTGAAATGCAAGTATGGTTTTATTTTAGAGTAATTTATCTATATTTTTATTTGAAGCATTCTAAGTAGGATTCATGGATCTGTTTGCTTTATTAACTGTTCACATTTTAATAGGGTTAACAGGAAATCATGCTCAAAGAAATTTGATAAGTATAAGAAAAAATACCATAAGCACCACAGGAAAACGTAAACTAAGATTTATCTAAGTTCATTTCCAATTACGTTTTTAACAATAATGGCATAATACTGTTAAGAGTAAAGCATCACTATAAAACTATTCATTGATATTTTTTTAATATAGCTATAGCAATATTGTTGGTGCAAAGTAAGCAATGACATAAAAATTAAGAGAGTCACAGCTTTGGATAGAAATCTTTGCCTAAGCTTATTTAACTGCTTATAAAAGAATTAACTATCAGAGATTTTAAAATATACTTGACCAGGAATTTTGTATTAAATATTATTTTTATACATCATTATACTTTAAAACTATCTGTTATGTGAACTCAGACAGTATTAAGCCACAATTTAGTGAAATGAATCAACGAATAAGCACACAAATCCACTGCTTTTCCTTCTTTTTCTTGCTTCCAGAGCAAGAAAAAGATAAACAAATGATAGCACTTATAAAGAAAAGGCCCAAGTGTAGAGGGCTCTTTTCATAATTGCATGATAATAAGATATAAGTCTTGGCAGATTCTAATGAGTTTCATCCAGGTGCATCTGGAGTTATGAGTCCACCATCTTATCATTCGCCTTGCTGAAGAATGCAATATTATTATTTTTTTTACATTTATATCCCGCCCTTCTCCGAAGATTCAGGGCGGCTTACATTGTGTAAGGCAATAGTCTCATTTTATTTGTATATTTATATACAAAGTCAACTTATTGCCCCCCCAACAATCTGGCTCCTCATTTTATCTACCTTATAAAGGATGGAAGGCTGAGTCAACCTTGGGCCTGGTGGGACTCGAGCCTGCAGTAATTGCAGGCAGCTGTGTTTTAATAACAGGCTATCTTACAGCCTGAGCCACACCGCAGCCCTTTAACTGCATTGAGATACAATCATAATGAAGCCTGCTCTTCCTGATGCAGCCATTAAACAAACATGAATTGTTAAGTAAACCTTTCTGCTGCTTGGGTCTTCGCTGGCCTTTTCTCTCTCACCAGGTCCCTGCAGGCCTTTTTGTCTTCCCACTGGGTTCCCACAGGCCTTAGGCTTGATTCCTATACCACCAGGCTATATGCTCTATTTCTCATTTACCTTTTAAAGATCTCCAGACTTCCTGTTGGGGAAGGTAAACAACAAACTTAAAGACTCGAGATCCATCCGACCCCTAAAAGGCTCTAACGGTAAAGAATGCAATGATGAAGCAGTTAAAGCAAACCTCTTTAAGACATTCTTCGGTTCAGTCTTTGTTAACAGCAATGGCTCAACACTCTTCATATTATACATAAATGACCTGTGTGATCATGTTATAAGTAACTGGGTTCTCTTCGCCGATGATGTTAAACAATTTAACACTACCAACAATGCTGCAACCCTTCTTTTTTTAAAAACAAGTTTTTATTGATTTTTAATTCCCCCCCTCCACACAAACACAATTCATAAACAAAGTAGTGACCTTATCTTATACCGTTCAAACTATTCAAATATATTTTTCTTAATTAGAAATTTTGCCAAAATATTCCCCCCCAACTTTTTATTCCTTTCCTAATATTTCTTTGCTTGTTTTATTAAATTACATTTTTTTCGCCCTTTGTTTTTTAATTTCTCAATTTTTATTCATATTCATTCCCTTTCATTCCTTTTCTTTTTTTTTACTATTTCAATTTTTATTCTTTGTATATTTTCGGGGTTGTCGTTTCTCCATTTCCTTTTCACAGCAATCTTTTCTTACACACCTTTCATTCCCTCCTTTCTTCATTCCTACTTTCTTCTCCCCTCCTCTCCTAGTCCTTCCCTACTTCCCTTTCCCTGCTCTTCCTCCACCCTACTTCCTCCCTATCTAATCTTCTCTCCTACACTTATCTCCCTCACCTAACCTCCCCTCCTCTTCCCTTTCTTCTTTCTCTCTCCCTCTTTCTCCCTTCCATTTCTCTCCTTATCTCTATCTCTTGCTGTATCTATTTTCAATTTCTCTAATGTCCAGACACCCCAATTCTCTTATTTATTACACATATTTTTCCAATCTCCTCTCCTATATTTTAAACTTTAACATCATCTTATTCCATTTATATCATATAATCAATTAATATAACTTTCCACCTTTTATTATCTTAACATTTCTATTCAAAATTCAATACTTATATTTTCTTCCAACAATATACATCATTGATTAACATTTCAATTTTATCCTGTTTTACATCTTAAAATTCAATTATCTTCATTTATAAACCGTGCCATTCCAAATTTCCTCTGCTGGATTTTCCATTCTTTTTTTAAAAAATTAACATTTCTTTCTTAATCATCAACTTTAGTTTTTCCTCATTTCATACATTAACCACCACCACCCACACACACACAAAGAAAAGAAAGATAAGGAAGCAAATCTATCACTACTTTAATTTCTTTTCTTTTATCCATTTTTCTCCTACCTCTAACCATTTTCTTTCATTTCTCCCATATCCCTTCTCTTAATATTTTCCTCCCTTTCTTCCCTTCTTTCATTTTTTTCTTTCTCCCCTTCTTTTTCCTTCTTTCCCACTTTTCTCTAACTGTCACTCTTTTGATGTCCCCCCTCAATTTTTCTCTATTTCTTCCTCTTCTCTTTCGTCTTTCACTGCTAAACCCAGTGTAATCATCTATTTTTCTCACTATCTTTTTCATTTTTTTAATTGTCCTTCTCAATCTTTTCTTTCATTTCTCCCATATCCCTTCTCTTAATATTTTCCTCCCTTTCTTCCCTTCTTTCATTTTTTTCTTTCTCCCCTTCTTTTTCCTTCTTTCCCACTTTTCTCTAACTGTCACTCTTTTGATGTCGCCCCTCAATTTTTCTCTATTTCTTCCTCTTCTCTTTCGTCTTTCACTGCTAAACCCAGTGTAATCATCTATTTTTCTCACTATCTTTTTCATTTTTTAAATTGTCTTCTCTGTCTTTTCTTTTTCATTCCCTCCCCCTTTTTTAAAATTTCTTTCCTTCTCTCCATTTTTACTTTTCCATTATCAATCCCAATATAATCATCTGTATTCTTCTCACTGATTTCTTTTCCAGCCATATGTCTCACAGACTCTCGGATCATCAAAAGCATCTCCCACAATTCCTCCCAATTTTCCATATTTCCAATAGGAGAAAGACTTTTTAAATCTGTTTATAATCAAAATTCAAGTCCATATATTTCTTTTCTTCTTTTCTTCTTTATTTCTGGAAGAGTCCACCCAGTATGTCTTTAAAATATTCCAATAAGTATTTATCAGTTGTGCTTCCCCTCCTTCCTGTGCAAGTTCACAGCAGATGTCCAAGCAATGCTTTTTCCCTACGCTGGTCTAAATGCTCTGATACTTTCCCCTCCAGTGGATCATTATTTCCTGTTCACAAATGCTTCAGCTACAAAGTATCCATTATTAATCCACCAAATTTATCATTTCCTAACTTAGTTTTTTGTTAGCAAACAAAGTTTTCTTTCAGTTTTTTGTTTCGTTAATATTTAATCTTTTCCACAGTCAAATTGAAATTCAGATGAAAAGTTTTTCTGGAGCTTTAATTTCCAAGTTCCATTTTTTTTCTCTTCTATTTGTACTTCCGCATGCCAGTTTAGCTGCTCATTCAAATTAAAAACTTCTTTCAAGCCTTAGTAATTTTTCTTCTTACCTATATGGTGACAAATCACTTTTCTGGTAAGAATCCTCCGTTTGGTCACCTCTCCTGCTCCAATCTTTGGGTGTGGTCGCCCCTGCTAGTGACAGCTCAATGGCTGTCTTTCTATGCCGCCGGGTCAGAGGTTAATGTCGGCACTCCAGGGAATTCGCCACTTCCCTGTTCACGCCGATCTGTGCCTCCTTTCTTTGCTGTCTCTACAGGACAGCTATGATCCCAAAAAGGACCCCCCATGCTGCTACCCTTCAAAAAGACCTTGACTTTGTGTCGGAATGGTCAAAAAATTGGCAACTCCAAATCTCAACCAACAAATGCTCTGTCTTACACATTGGAAAAAAGAATCAGAACACAAAATGCAAGCTAGGTAGACATGACCCTGTAGATGAACCTCACTCTGTCAAGGCACCTTGGAGTACTCATATCAAATGATCTAAATGCCAAAGCCCACTGTAACATCATCAAAAAGGCATTAAGAGTTGTAAACCTAATCTTGCGTAGCTTTTCTCTGGTAAGATTACCCTACTAACCAGAGCATACAAAACATTTGCTGGACCAGTTCTCGAATACAGCTCATCTGTCTGGAATCCACACTGCATATCGGACATTAATACATTTGAGCACATCCAGAAACATTTCACAAGAAGAGCTCTGCTCGTAACAAAATACCTTATGCCACTAGACTTGAAATTCTGGGTTTAGAAAATTTAGAACTACGACGCCTTCAGTATGACCTGAGCATAGCTCATAAAATCATCTGCTACAATGTCCTTCCTGTCAATGACTACTTCAGCTTCAAGCACAACAACACACAAGCACACAATAGATACAAACTTAAAGTGAACCGCTCCAATCTCGACTGCAGAAAATATGACTTCAGTAACAGAGTTATTAATGCCTGGAATGCACTACCAGACTCTGTGGTCTCATCCCAAAATCCCCAAAACTTTAACCTAAGACTGTTGACCTCACCCCATTCTTAAGAGGTCTGTAAGGGGCGTGCATAAGAGCACCAGTGTGCCTACCGTCCCTGTCCTAATGTTCCCTTTAATTGTATTCATTTTATGTATTCAATTCATGCTTATAATTATATATATTATTTAATATGTATTCAACAAAATAAATAAATAAAATAAATAAAAGTGGTCAGGTCATGCTTCTACCAATGGGTTTGCATTTCCTTGCAAGAACAGCTGCTGCACAGCCCTGGGATAAACCACTGTATTTCATTGCTGATGTCTGCACAGCAGGGGTGAAATCTAAAAATTTTCCCTACTAGTTTTGTGGACGTGGCTTAATTGGTGGGCATGGCTTGGTGGTCAGATGACTGGGTGGGTATGGCCAATAACAATAAATAATAAAAATAATGAACAAAATATACAAAACAATAAGAGGTACCAAAAACCAACTTTCACACTTTACACACACACACACAACACAACACAACTGACACACACAATGTAAAAGCAGCTGCACTTCACCCAAAATGACCCCTGCAACAAGCAGGAACCTCACACAGCCACAAAAAGCTCAAAAATAAACTTTCACACTTTACACACACATACACAACACAACTGACAAACACAATGTAAATAAAAAATAAGAATAGAATAAAATAGAATATTTAAAATAGAATAGAATAGAATAGAATAGAATAAAATAGAATAGAATTCTATTCTATTTATTCTATTTTATGTAAAAGCAGCTGCACTTCACCTAAAATGGCCCTGCAACAAGCAGGAACCTCACACAGCCACAGAAAGCTCAAAAACTAACTTTCACACTTTGCACACACACAACACAACACAACACAACTGACTCATACATTCAACTTTGTGAGATTTTGTGTGTTTGTGTAGTTAGAATGAAACACTAAAGAAATACACCAAATCTCAGAAAGCTGCACAAATATTTTATTTTATTTATATTTTTTAGATCAGGGATCTCCAATCTTAGTAACTTTAAGGTTTGTGGACTTCAACGCCAGGAAAACTGTCTGAGGAACTCTGGGAGTTTAAGTTCACAAGTCTTAAAGTTACTAGGATTGGAGACTCCTGTTTTAGATAAAAGCAGCTAAATTTAAAACTTCCTTAACTTTAAATTGCTGTCTAAAAAACCCCAACTCCTTAAAAAAAACAAGTAACTATTTTTAATAGTTTACTTACCCAATTGGAGGCAGGCAGATTGAGTTACTCACCAAGGAGGTGGATTGCAGGCAGGCAGATTCAGTTGCTAGCTGATGCAATTGATTGCAGCAGCCGAAGCAAAGCAAATAAGCAGCAATTAAGTAAATGGGGACAGGGCATTGAATGGGCATGGGCGGGGGCTGTTGTAAGAGGTTGATTAAAATGATTTTAAAAGCTTGTGATGAACAGGAAACTCATCTGGGATCTCCAGAGGAAAAAAAGATTTTAAAAGGCTCCTCTGATGATCCCAGCTGATGTTGCCTGATCGCAGCCCAGAACCTCTTAAAAGGATTGTTTTAACAACCTCTTCAGCCGATGAGCTTGTAGAAAACATGTTTTTTAAAGGTTCCGGTGATCAGGCAACTCAGCTGGGATTGCCAGAGGAGCCTTTTAAAACCATTTTTTTTACAACCTCTTCGGCCAAAGAGGTTGCTAAAAAAAAGAGTTTAAAGGGTTCTGACAATTCCAGCTGAGCTGTGGGATCATCAAAGGCTTTTTTGCATTTTTAAAAAGGTTCTTTTTTTGCACAGACATCAAACTGGAGAGATTTGTCTCTAGGCTGCAAGGAAGCCCACAAAGAATTTCAGTCCCCTTGAATATGATGTCTGCTTCATAACATTTACTGAAGGGATTTAGGAAGGTAGCAAATTTCAGCAACTGGTGTGCTTCATTATTGCCCTTGGATTCAGTGCCTCCATTGAAGCATCAATTAAATATCGCTAGCCAAAGTTAGCATTTGGTTGTACTTTTAATTTGAAAAACTAATGAGTGAGAATAAAACTCTAGAACATGTACTCATTACCAATACTATCTCAGTGCCAATTTTCTGAGGGGAAATAAATCCTCCAGAAGTGCTGTGTTCTATAATAGAGGAGAGAACCTGTATTCTCTCTTTATACTGCTGAAGTATGACTTCCAGTCAAGATGATAAATATTGAGGAATACTGGGAATTGCAGTTCAACAGCATTTGAAAGACCAGAATTTCCCTGTCCTTGCTTTAGAGTCTAAAGTAATTATACTACCAAATTTGGCACTCTGAAGTTTTCTCCATCTGATGCCCTTCAGATATTCTGGACTGGAACGTCTCCTTTTGAATTGAAAAAGGCAGCTGCAGACAGGGACAATATACAATTAGTCCTTGATTTACAACAGTTCTTTTTGTGACCATTCAAAGATTTATGGATAGAACTGTCCTGATACCACATGAACCACTTTAGATGCTGTTATTGTAGAAAGACTTTCTCAGTACTGATGCTTTGGCTGTTGAATCTCCCACCTTGAAACTATCTGGGCATCTAGTTCATAAGTATACTATTGCCAAATGATGTGGGAAAATGAGACAATCTATTTCTAATTAAACGTTTAGACCATTTGCTGGTCTGCTGTTTCTATAGCATTTAAATATATATATATATATTTATTTACATTTATATCCCGCCCTTCTCCGAAGACTCAGGGCGGCTTACAGTGTGTAAGGCAATAGTCTCATTCTATTTGTATATTTACAAAGTCAACTTATTGCCCCCCCCAACAATCTGGGTCCTCATTTTACCTACCTTATAAAGGATGGAAGGCTGAGTCCACCTTGGGCCTGGTGGGGCTTGAACCTGCAGTAATTGCAGGCAGCTGTGTTTTAATAACAGGCTTCTTACAGCCTGAGCCACCACGGCTCTAAAAATATGATCATGTTTTAAGCATACTGATGCTAGCTATGTTTGAGATTCATGTTAAAACTAAAAGATATATCAAAATATCAAAGTTAATAAATGGGATTTTCTTATAGATTATGTATGAAAGAAAAAGCATCTTAAATTAGATCACCAATTTAAGTTGTTCATAGGATATTCCTATAATAGGAACCCACAATCAACTAGTCCTACTAGACAATACACATCTATTCACCTATGCAGACAGTGACTGTAAAAGGATCAATTTTTGATGAGGTAGCTTGGAAACTTAAGATAGCACTTAAAAAGATATTACCCTATCAACCATTTAAAGCCCAACCCAAACAAGACCCAAGTATGTGCTTTCCATCTCCAAAATTGAAATGCAAGGGAAGACTTGGATGTTATGTGGCAATGGAACCAACTACAACACTGTCCAGCATCAAAGTATTTCAGTGTGACACTCAATAGGACAGTCTCTTTTAAACAGCATTGCCTGAATGCTAAAGCTAAAGTAATTTCAAGGAACAATATCATCAGAAAATTGATAAACTACAGATGGGGAGCTCAGCCATCTACACTGCGCACAGCATTGGCCTTCAGCATCTCTGTAGCAGGGTATGCTACTCCAGGATGAGGCACATCTGCACAAGTGAAACAAGTTGATATTGCTGTCTATGTAGCAGTTCACTTAGAGACAGATTGTCTCAAACCTATGCCAATTGATATAATTATATCATCTCACTGGCATTGCTCCAGCGAGAAGCAATTTCACAGACAGAAGTTGAAACTTTTAAGAATGATTCAAAGATTGAGGCAAGATAGTCCCAGAAACAAGCTATCAGAACAGAAACCTTATTTTCAAAGTGTAAAATAGCATCTTCTTCTTAAATGCCTGCTCTCATTGGGTCTTCCTAGCTTTTCTCATATCCCTGCAGATACCCAAACACAAGAATTTGTTCATGTTCTGCTGAGAAAGCATTTTTTTTGGGGGGGGGGGAATTTAGACTCACAAAGGAAAACTTTCATTAAAAAAAGAGAGGTTGCAAGTGAACTAGTATTAGTTTCAGACACCATGCTGACATTAAAAATATAATCTAATCACTATTAAAGAGCACCCTTGGGGAATAGAAGATTGCAAAAAAAGAAGATTAGAAATGTAAATACTGAAAGCCACAGAAATGGTTTTAGACAGCAACTGGTTGTTGATGATGAATTGTTAGTCACCTATAAATAAATACATAGAGAAAGTGTCTAAATACATCCCCAAAAGACAACATAGCCACTGGGCTGGTAAATCTGAATTGAATTGCTCATGGGCAATTGAAAGATTGCCAAAAGTAATTGTTTCAGAACTACCTGAGGAAATGTGCTAAGAGGAGTTACCAAGTTACCTTGGTAAATTTATTATAGCTTATTTTTACAAACAATGTATTTCCAGAATCATGATTACGGTAAGAAGCTTATTCAAATGCATTCAAATGTTTAAATGATTGGAAAGAGGAAGGCAGAAAGACCCAAATAGTAATAATCATCAAAATTTAATCAAGGATTTAATTTGTATAACAGATCAGCCAAACAGATTTTGCCATTTTGTCTGTGCTGTTTGTACAAGGAAATTAAAAAGCATACAGAGTAAAAAAAAAATCAGTATAACCCTTGAATAACATTGCAACACGCTCACTTATTTTCATTAGCTGCATTATATCAAACTTGTTCCTCCAGGGTTGCAGTTTGCAAAGTTAGACCACAGATGAATAGAAAAAGAGATGATCATATTTACCTCAGTGTCATAAATTACTGCCAGCACATATTAGATGATTTCTCCATGCACCGCTGTAAGCATTTTTATGGTGAGCTAAGTGTCCCTCTTCCCTATTTTAATACCACTCACTAATAAATGCCCTCATTTTTGGATGTCATTTTTAGCTAAACTATATTCAAGAGACTAAAGGGCTCTCTTCTGAAAAAGATATGTATGTATGTGCATATATTACACATTTATATTCAGGCCAAGCTGCAGAGCCAAGATTTTGGGCTCTTCCAGAGGCCAAGAGAGTGCTGACCATCTATCTACCAACTTGCACTGGACCAGCAGTAGGTTTTATTCTACAATGGCTATAAGAATCCTTTTTTCATGGTCACTATTTCTCTTATTTATTGATTTAAATTCTTTTTACCAAGAAGATGCACTTGGGGGGGGGGTTCATTATACTATGCCTAAAGCAATGTTCTCCAACTGGCATTTTATATAAGTATGCAATATGCTTGTGAATCTAAGTATTAGATGCATAGGGACATGACATTCCATGTTTTGCTTGCAAATCTAGCTAGAAGGCATTGTGGAGACTTCATATTTATATGCTGAAAAAGTAGATGAGGCCCACAGAAAATAAAATTTATTTAAAATAGAAATACTAAAATAAATACCAGTAAATGGAATTTTCCTTTTAATTTATTTTTTCCCTCCCTCTCTCCACACTTAACATGCAAATATAAATACAACTCCTTGTTTTTTTCAAGCATGGATTACCACGAGGTACCATGAAAAAGATGTCTGTATGCCAAGATCCTCTTCCTAAAAATCCCTTAAATCACCCCTGCATTCTTGGGCATTCTCTTTACGAAATCTTACTGGCAGTTTCACTTTGAAATCCATTGGACTACCATTAGCAGCTCACATATCAAACAGGCCTAGTGGAGAAGCATAACCAAGCTGTTTGGCTGGTGTTTTTCCCTCTGTGGTCTGGGAACGTCAAAACCTATCAACAGTTAGAACTATTTTCCAGGTTTTCCTGATTAGTCTGACCATTTTTGGCAAAAAATAGTTTGAGCAGATAGAGAATTATTTATGCATCATGTAGGTGGGCAGAACTTCATGAGGACCTTCATATTTAGCAGTATAGTTCTACGCTATCATTTCGCTGTAGCTTTCCTCAATGCAAATTTTAGATATGGTAAAAAACATTTGGAAAAATACACAATAGTTGCTCAGTTACATTTTGCAAAGGGTAAAAAATAATTGTATTACAACCAGTTACTAGTGAGACGCAATAGTGAATGTCTATATAATGCAGTGCTTGCTGGGCAACTTTTATCAGTGTTTATTTAGCTCATGTTGGAAACTTTCCCAGAGCAATAAACAGTCCTTACATCCAGACATAGACACAAAGTGGGGATGAAAAAACTTCCTTTCAGTAAAGGTTGAGATGATAACATGTTTCTATGATGTAGTTCTACAGATTATGGTTACCTATAATTTTATAATCTGAGAACATTTAAACCAAACAACTGAATTTCTACACCAATGCAATGCATCTTCCAGGACTGCTAAACTCAATATTCAGTCAGTAATTCCAACCATTTATACTTTACAGCTTAACCAATTGGTATTATTTATTTATTTATTCATTTATTTATTTAATTCGATTTTTATACCGCCCTTCTCCCGAAGGACTCATATATATATATGTAGGTCTTTGGTTATTCGGGTTTTCTCCCGCGTAAAATTGGAAGTGTCTTGGCGACGTTTCGACGAAGTCTCATTCGTCATCTTCAGGCTAGGTGTTTACAGCTTCGTGCTTCTGGGAGCAAAGCACGAAGCTGTAAACACCTAGCCTGAAGATGACGAATGAGACTTCATCGAAACGTCGCCAAGACACTTCTAATTTTACGCGAGAAAACCCAATAACCAAAGACCTACATATAAACACCCGCGAAACCTCAGAAAACACACACACACACACATATATATATATATATTCTGAGGTTTTCGCCATCTTTGCCATCTTCGTCATCTTCAGGCTTCAGCCGTGCTTCTGGGAGCAAAGCACGGCTGTAAACACCTCGCCTGAAGATGACGAATGAGACTTTGTCGAAACATCGCCAAGACACTTCTAATTTTACGCGAGAAAACCCGAATAACCAAGACCTACATATATATATATATATATATATATATATATATATATATATATATATATATATATATATAGGTCTTTGGTTGTTCGGTTTTCTCCGTAAAATTGGAAGTGTCTTGGCGACGCTTCGACGAAGTCTCATTCGTCATCTTCAGGCTTCAGCCGTGCTTCTGGGAGCAATGTGATCGCAGCTGTTTCTTCCTTTTAACTGCTAGTGGGGGTTTGAACTGATTGGGTGGGAGCTTGGCTGTGCTCTGATTGGATGGGGTTTTTTCTGTGCTCTGATTGGCTGGGGGTGTGTCCTGTGTTGGTGGGGGCTTGGTTGTGCTCAGTCTAGTCTGTGCTGCAGGGGGATTTGAGCTGGTGAGCTGCATAGCTGTTGTTTGGCTTTGTGGTCGTGCTACATCTTCATAGTGGGTGTCAGTCTGCTGCATGAATGGATTGGAGGGGTTTGAAATGGCTAATGTTGCAGCTGCGGTCTGGCTTCTGGTCCTTGGTCGTGCTTCATGATCAGTGTGGGTCACCTCAAACTCAGCAACAAGATGCACCCTGCACTTTGGGACAAATCCAAACAACTTGCCGTCTGGAGAGCCGAAACACAGACCACCCTCAAGACAGACACGCACACCCACAAACTCCGAAGACTACAAGAACGCCAGAAACAAACCCCTCCACCCTCACAGCAACACATGAAACAAACAGTGCATAACATCTCAGATAGGATCCTCACCAAAGCTGAAACCGATGTCCTTTCCAAAGGATTCAACTTTGCAGTCACTCCCAAATACATCCCCACCGAAACCATTATATGCGGAGTTGAAACCAGCCTGACCAAAATCAACCCCGATGACGCTAACAAAATCAGACTCGAGATCTCCAACATCCTCTGCACCAGCAAGCCACCCAAAAGCAACTTACCCAAAGAGGAACAGACAGCACTACTTAACCTGAAAAAAGATACCAGCATAATAATCCTACCAGCAGACAAGGGCAACGCCACGGTGGTTATGAACACATCTGACTACCAAACCAAATTAACCACCCTCCTCCAAGCCCCGGCATACAAGCCGCTAAACCCAGACCCCACCACCAACCTAGAATAAACCACTAGATCCAAAATAAAAGCCTCCCCCATCAGCGAAGAAATCCAACAAAGAATCATTCCCACAGACAAATCATCCACATGCCCTAAGCTCTATGGCCTCCCAAGATACACAAAGAAGGAACCCCCACTCAGACCCATAGTCAGCTCCATAGGCTCACCTCTACAAAACCTAGCCAAATTTCTCGCCAAACAACTACAGCCCTATGCAGAATCCATCACCTCACACGTAAAAACTCATTCCAGTTCATAGAGATCATAAAGAAACAAAACTTACAGCCCAGCGACCTACTCGTGAGCTTTGATGTCATATCCCTCTTCACCCAAGTGCCAATCAAAGAAGCCTTGACAGCTATCCAAAACAAATATAACCCCCCCAAGCACATCCTAGATCTGACCAACCACTGCCTATCCAACACATACTTCATCTATAATGGACAAAAATACAAACAAGTAGAAGGAGCACCCATGGGATCACCCCTCTCACCTGTCATTGCCAATCTCTACATGGAACACTTTGAAACCCAAGCTCTAGAAAAATCTGATCACAAACCCAAACTCTGGCTCAGATATGTAGACGACACCTTCATAATCTGGCCACACGGGAAAGAAAAACTTGACAACTTCCTCACACACCTCAATAGCCTACACCCCAAAATACAGTTCACCATGGAAACAGAAGTTAATAACCAACTTCCTTCCTGGATGTCTTAGTCTACAGAAACCCAATGGCTCCCTAGGACACACCATCTACCAGAAGAAAACACACACAAACCGCTATCTGCACGCACTCCCACCACCACCCAGCACAGATCAACTCCGTAGCCAAGACACTCATCTCCAGAACAAAATGCTTAGCTGATGAACAACACCTAAAACCCGAACTAGACACTCTCACTAACGTACTAACATCCAATGGATTCCAAAGAAATAAGATTACCAAGCTAATCCAAAAAGAACCCCCCACTAAAATCCAAGACAGAGAACAAGAAAACGGCACAGCCCTCCTCCCATATATAAAAGGCACCACAGACAGAATCAGCAAGATCCTCCACAAACACAACATCAAGACAGCATTCTGCACAAACAGAAAAATATCCACCATCCTAAGAAACCCCAAAGACAAAATTGAGTTAGAAAATCAAGGAGTATATGAAATCCCATGCACCGCCTGCCCCACCACATACATTGGACAAACCAACAGAAGAATAAGTGCACGATTGAAGAACACAAGAACTCATTCAAAAGAGGAACCAACTTCTTCCCTGGTCCAATACTTTAAAGTCACAGGACATGATATTGACTTTAAAAAGACCAGAACTATCGCCAAAACTGAACACTTTAACAACAGAATAATCAGAGAAGCCATTGAGATAGAAAAACGCCCACACAGCATGAACAAACGAGATGACACTTCCGCCTACCAGCCATTTGAAACCCGCCCTTATTGACAAACGAGTCCCTAACACGAGGAATGACACCAGACCCACACTCACAAGATCCACACAGGATGTCACCACCGCACATCCACCCAGAAAGCAGACCCAAACCCACACTGATCATGAAGCACGACCAAGGACCAGAAGCCAGACCGCAGCTGCAACATTAGCCATTTCAAACCCCTCCAATCCATACATATAGCAGACAGACACTCACTATGAAGATGTAGCACGACCACAAAGCCAAACAACAGCTATGCAGCTCACCAGCTCAAATCCCCCTGCAGCACAGACTAGACTGAGCACAACCAAGCCCCCACCAACACAGGACACACCCCAGCCAATCAGAGCACAGAAAAAACCCCATCCAATCAGAGCACAGCCAAGCTCCCACCCAATCAGTTCAAACCCCCACTAGCAGTTAAAAGGAAGAAACAGCTGCGATCACACATTGCTCCCAGAAGCACGAAGCTGAAGCCTGAAGATGACGAATGAGACTTCGTCGAAACGTCGCCAAGACACTTCCAATTTTACACCGGAGAAAACCCGAACAACCAAAGACCTATATACAAACACCCGTGAAAACCTCAGAAAACAAATATATATATATATATATATATATATATATATATATATATATATATATATATATATATATATATATATATAGGTAAAAGTTCCCCTCGCACATACGTGCTAGTTGTTGCCGACTCTAGGGGGTGGTGCTCATCTCCGTTTCAAAGCCAAAGAGCCAGTGCTGTCCGAAGACGTCTCCATGGTCATGTGGCCGGCATGACTCAACGCCAAAGGCGTACGGAACGCTGTTATCTTCCCACCAAAGGTGGTCCCTATTTTTTCTACTTGCATTTTTACGTGCTTTCGAAACTGCTAGGTTGGCAGAAGCTAGGACAAATAACGGGAGCTCACCCCGTTACACGGCAGCACTAGGAATTCGAACCGTCGAACTGCCGACCTTTCGATCAACAAGCTCAACGTCCTAGCCCCTGAGCCACCGTGTCAGATACATATACATATACATATACATATACATATACATATACATATACATATACATATACATATACATATACATATACATATACATATACACACACACACATATATATATATATATATATATATATATATATATATATATATATATATATATATATATATATCTGCAACAAAATCCCTATACCAGAGAAAAATATCGCATCTACTCATCTCTCAGCACTGCTTTGCATACATTTCACTCCAACAAGCTGGACAAATGGTGCTTCACTAGTGGCTCTTTATTGGGGCGGGGTGTATATGTTACTATTGTGTCCAAGTAGAAAAGAAAAAGAATGCAGTTTTTTCACAACCTTTGATGAACAGCATATTCTCCTGTTTATTAATTGATTTATTTGGCCACTCATTCTGTAAAAAAATAATTCTCGTCAGTTCATAACAATAATAAAACAATAAACAGGAAAACCACAATCACCAATTTATTAGATGGAACTATCATCAGGTCTCCAACGTCTCCCAACACCTTTGGAGAAAACCAATGGCTTTACACACTTATATGGCACACTTATGGTTTTACAGAAGACCATAAAGCTTATGTGATTTTTAAAGCTACTATAAAATATTTTCATTTATAAATGCAAATAGAAAAATGAATGATGATAAATAGAAAAAAATGTGGTATGAAGAAATTCAATGTTTGGATTATGTCATGTTAACATATAGATTTGGGTATAGCAGTGTTTTACATGAGGTTACTCTTGTCTTCAATTTGGGAATTGGAAGCTATAATTGGTGGGCAATGTGGTAGTTCAAATAATCACTGAAGCTTCTTGATGAATTAGTTGCTAGTTAGCTTCTGAATGAAATCCAGAGTTTTGGTTGTTACCTTTAAATTTATTCATGGTTCAGAATATGAATATTTTCAGGATTGCCTACTACTAATTCTCCTTCTCGTTCTCCTTTTTCTTCTCCTTCATGTATTCCCGCAAGTGCAGGGTCTGCTTTTTGGATCATTGAGCACCACTTTGCACAGTTAGCTGATTCTCCAGGGTGCAGGCCCATGGCTTGCATATCTCTGTTGATGACATCTTGCCATCTTTGTTTTGGGCGCCTGCGAGGTCTCCGGCCATTGACTTCTAGTAGGCAGTCTTGGCAATGGTGGAAGGTGCTGTTCTCAGGACATGTCCATACCAGCAGAGCCGGCCTTCTCTCATCTTCTCTATAATTGGTGCCACACCAAAATGTTGTCAAATGGTGATATTTGTGATGTGGTCAAGAAAGGAGATGCCAGATATCCAATGGAGCATTTGCATTTCCATGGCACGGAGATAGCTTTTGGTCCCTGTTGTTTCTGCCCAGCATGAGTATTATACAGTGCAACAGGGCAGATGGTTGTTTTGTAAATCTTAGATTTAAGATGGGTTGGCATTCGTCTATCACATAACACACCAGTGAGTGTGTTATGCATCCAGGCTGCATTCACCCTTGCTCACACCTCATCACTGATATCACCATTGTCTTGGAGGTGGGATCTCAGATACCGAAAAATGTCCACCTTCTTTAGGTTTTCTCCATTGATTTGAAGCATTTCAGGCAGTGGTGGGTTTCAAAATTTTTTATTACCGGTTCTGTGGGTATGGTTTGATGGGTGTGGTATGGCTTGGTGGGCGTGCCTTAGTGGGTGTAGCAGGGGAAGGATATTGTAAAATCTCCATTCTCACCCCAGACCAGGGGAAGGTTGCTGCAAAATCCACATTCCCTCCTGATCAACTGGAACTTGGGAAGCAGAGAATAGATGGGGCCGGGACCAGTCAGAATTTTTACTACTGGTTCTCCGAACTTCTCAAAATTTCCACTACCAGTTCTCCAGAACTGGTCAGAACCTGCTGAAGCCTACCTCTGATTCTAGGGTTGGTAACAGTCTCTAAATACTCTGTTTTCTTGATGTTGAGGCAGAGTCCGAAATGTTTGAGGCAATCATTCCATGTTTGAACTTGCTGCTGTAGTTCACCTCTGGGGGTGGAAGCAAGCATAACATCATCAGCATAGAGCATAGTCCAGTGTGTGTTCTGCTGCAGGTCATGTGTGATGGTATCCATGACCAATATAAACAAAAGTGGTGACAATGCAGAGTCTTGGTGTACCCCAAGCAGTCAATAAGTGGTTCAGGTTCTCTGTGATCCCAGAGGGCATACCAAATCACTAAGTGTGGGACATGATCAAATACCTTCTCCAGATCTAGGAATGCCATGAGTAGTGGTTGTCTCTTCTCATGGTGTTTCTCTGTGAGCTGAGGGGCTGCAAAGATGGCATCAGTTATTCCAGATCTTTTAATGAAACCGCATTGGTTGATGGTGAGTTGGGCAATGCTGTGAATGTGTTGATCAAGGATTCTCTCAAAGATCTTCATAGTTTGAGACAGAAGGCATATCCAGTTGCCAGACCCCAGGCACCTATTACCATGGGGTGGACATGCGATAAAGCAAGAAAATATTGGGAGAAAATACATAACTGGCTGGAAATGATAATTGAATAAAATATTGAGTTAAAACAGAAACATGCCTCTTAGGTATACTATTAGAGGATTATGATAAAGCGACCACATATTTAGTGTTACATATACTGACGGCAGCAAGGATCACATATGCTAAATACTGGAAAAATATGAACAGCCCACCAGACAAGGTTGTAATTAGAAAAATTTGAGACTGTGCTGAAATGGACAGATTAAATTTAAATATTAAAGACAAAGAAGATTCAGAATACTATTGGACATAGAATAAATTTTATGAATGGATAAAGAAAAGAGGTAGAAATTAGAGAGAAAGTAAGATTATGAATGTTAATATTGTTAATATTGAAAATAAAGAGGTATATAACATAGTAATTGATAAAAATGTAAATAAGCCAATGGAAGAAGAAATGTAGTTTATACTTTTTGGTTATATTATTATTACTATTATATTATTACTATCACTATTAGTTTATGTGCTAATATTTACTACCAACTTTTTTTGGTTTTGTTCTACCAGTATTTGTAAATTATAATCTGACAATGCACTGTTTTTCAAAAATGGTTATGAATGAAAATTTACTTAAAAAAATAAAAAAATAAAGTGCTGCTATGAATCTTATCTGTTATATCTATAGATTTCATAGTCATATTTTCTAATTTCTTATCCAAGTAATTATAAATATTATGTTGAATAATGCAGGGCCTCTAATGATGTCTTAAAGTATATCCCTAGAAACCTCTTTAACTGGCATATACTTGCAGAGAAAATTTCTTCAGCCATTCTGTCTATCTAATAATATGTAATCCAGTCCCTTTTTTGCTATATTCAATATTAGGATTTCACAGAATAGTTTGCAAATTCTTTTGCAAAGTCATTACGCACAATGTTCACTGCATTGCCATGACAAATTGAACTAATAACTCTGTAAAGGCAGTCTGTCACCCCTAAGCTCATGGATGTAATTTCTCTGATTCTTAAGACTGAAATGATTGTTGTAGTCAGGTGTTCTCTAAGCATAATTTTCTTAGATTTACTGCAACATTGTTCCTCTTTTCAGTTGAAAACAGGAATTATGGAACTCTGCTCTTTTCTTTTCAGTTGGTACTCTCTTATTGAAATTGTGACTTACATTCCACTGAAACTTCAGTCTTAATTAATAGTTTGTGGCATATATTTTGGAATGTTTAGTTTAGCATAACACACACACACACACACACACACACACACACACACACACACAGTGTGTGGTAATCTACCCAGAATCTTTCAGTTGGGGTAGATATAAAAATGAGAAGGGAGGGAGGGAGGAAGGAAGGAAGGAGGGAAGGAAGGAAGGACTTATTTA
Source organism: Ahaetulla prasina (assembly GCF_028640845.1). Taxonomy (NCBI): domain Eukaryota; kingdom Metazoa; phylum Chordata; class Lepidosauria; order Squamata; family Colubridae; genus Ahaetulla; species Ahaetulla prasina. The sequence goes on from NC_080542.1 coordinate 93,339,087, forward strand.
CAAGAATTTCTTTTTTCATTGAACTCATTTTCATTAGCACTTGGGGAAAATAATGTATGATTTATTCTGACAAACTCCTAGTTATACTTAACTCAAATCACATGATTTATCTGTTTGTAAGAAACACAATTACATAGGAACATTTTTGAAGTAATTTATCTTTCATATGTTGGTATTATGTTTTGTCAAAATGATATATATAGAGAGGCTTTCATCATACACTGCCTTTCAGTTGAGCCTTTCATGTTATAAATCACTGAATATTTAGACAGAAAACAATGGATATAATTTCTGCAATCAAAGATGAGCTGAATAAAATATGGTATAATTTTATCAGTTTTTAAACAGTACAATATTTCTTTACTATAACAGAGAACCCTGCTCTACTAAATAAGCAAATGTAATTCTTTGTAGTTGAAATACTAAATTATACTGAATGCATTCAATAGCACAACAAGTAAGATTAAGAAATATTCATTATTAAAGTCCTATCTTTATATAACCACAATGGATATGTCCATCTAGGACAAATTTTACTTTTCTTTTTTCTTGTATACTCATTAATGCCATTAATTTTGAAATAAACATGTCACATGAAATTGTGTACAGAATTCAAACTATAGTAGGCTGGAAAACTTAATTAATAGAAAATCAAATTCAAGCTGCTGTTTGTCACCTCTACAGCCCACCATGATATGGACCAAGGTTATTTGAAGGATGTTCGTCTGATGGGACCAAGAAAACCTCCATGGTTTCTGCTTCCCTTGGAACATCATTTCTATGGAAATAAGATTGGTTCCTCACTTTGACACTCTTTCAATAGGCCCTGAAGACATAGCTTTGGCAATGTGGCTGGAGAGCCCAGGGTGGTACAGAGCCTAATAAGTGGTTGGTGGTATATTTTAAATAAATCACAAACAATACTTATGTAACACATGAGAAATTACTGAAATTAAAATTCTTGTCTCTTACATGGATAGTTCCTTTTGGATTATTGTTGCCTGTTGGATGCATAACCATTCAGGAGTCTTTATATAATTTTGTAATTTAAGTTTGTTTCTATTAAATAATTGAAGGAGATGAGAATCCAAGTTCTCTTAATGGAAAGTAATCTTTCTGAATTCAGAAAGTAGTCACTTGTAGATGTTTTGCCTTTATCGTTCTCTGCCAAATTGATCAGTTGATTTTTTAAAATACTAATTATATCCTTGCAGTGGGTTTGCATCCCATTAGATGTCTTCCATAGTTACAATTTTAAAGGAAATTTGCCTGAAAAGACATTGGCTAAGATACTGAGTCTATAAATTATTGCACTATTTGAATGCTGACAGAGCTTGGAAAAAAATAAGCAGCTTCTTCAACCATTACACCCCGAGAGGTGTGTTTTTCAATTAGATGCAATAGCTGACAAAGCGTGAAACCAAAATATTGTTCAGTTGCTGAATCTGCAAAAGATTTTTTTTTAAATTAGTTGTTTAACAATTTTGTATGCAGTATATGGTCTTGCCCTTGATTTCTGCCATGGAAAGTAAGTCCAAATGACATTCCTGAAAAAGCCTAGAACAGTATTTGTTTGAAAAAGAAGCCTAGCTGAACAGAAATAGAATAAACTACATTACACTACAATTATGTACTTCCTGATATTTATTTATTTATTTATTTATTTATTATTTACATTTCTATACCGCCCTTCTCCGAAGACTCAGGGCGGTTTACAGCCAAGTTAAAAAGACATATACAAAAATTAAAACACAATATTTGAAATTTAAAAATCTGAAACCATAAGGCCGAATATTAAAATAACAAGAAATAAAACCACTCAATTAAAAATTACTCTTAGGCCAACCTTGCTCGTTGAAACAAAAAAGTCTTGAGCTCGCGCTTAAAGGCCCGGAGGTCGGGAAGAAGGCGTAGCCCCAGAGGCAGTTCGTTTCATAGGGTAGGTGCCCCAACAGAGAAGGCTCTTCCCCTGGTGGCCGCCAGCCAACATTGTTTAGCTGACGGCACCCCGAGGAGACTCTCCCTGTGGGAGCGCACAGGTCGATGGGAGGCTATTGGCGGCAGTAGGCGGTCCTGTAAGTAACCTGGTCCTATGCCATGGAGCGCTTTAAAGGTGATCACCAACACCTTGAATTGCACGTGGAAGACCACCGGCAACCAGTGCAGCTTGCGTAGGAGAGGTGTTATATGGAAGCTCTGAGACGCTCCCTCTATCCCCCACGCAGCCGCATTCTGTACCAGTTGAAGTCTCCCGGTGCTCTTCAAGGGGAGCCCCATGTAGAGAGCATTGCAGTAATCAAGGCAGGAGGTAACGAGGGCATGAGTGACCGTGCATAATGAATCCCGGTCCAGGAAGGGACGCAGTTGGCGGATCAGGCGAACCTGATAAAAAGCTCCCCTGGCAACGGCCGTCAAGTGTTTTTCCAATGACAGCCATGCTCCAGGAGAACGCCTAAGCTGCGAACCAACTCCCTGGGGGCCAGTGACTCGCCCCCCATAGTCAGCGACGGAACTAGCTGACTGTACCGGGACGCCGGCATCCACAGCCACTCCGTCTTGGATGGGTTGAGTCAAAGTCTGTTCATCCCCATCCAGACCCAAACGGCTTCAAGGCACCGGGACATCACATCGACGGCTTCATTGGGGTGATCTGGGGTGGAAATGTACAGTTGAGTGTCATCAGAGTACAGCTGGCAACTCACCCCAAAACCACGGATGATCTCCCCCAACGGTTTCATATAGATGTTGAACAGGAGGGGCGAGAGAACCGACCCCTGCGGCACCCCACATGTGAGGTGCCTTGCGGTCGATCTCTGCCCCCCCGCCAACACTGTCTGCAAGCGGTCGGAGAGATAAGAGGAGAACCACCGAAAAACGGTAACCCCCCCCTAGGCTCCCCAACCGCTGCAGCAAGATACCATGGTCGATGGTATCAAAAGCCGCTGACAGATCAAGTAGGACCAGGATAGAGGAACAACCTCTATCCCGGGCCCTCCAGAGATCATCAACCAACGCGACAAAAGCTGTCTCCGTGCTGTACCCAGGCCGGAAGCAGGACTGGCACAGGTCTAGATAAACAGTTTCATCCAGGTACTGAGGGAGCTGATGTGCCACAACACTCTCAACAATCTTCGCCACAAAACAAAGGTTAGAGACCGGACGGTAGTTCGATAAAATAGCTGGATCCAGGGAAGACTTCTTGAGGAGGGGTCTCACCACCACCTCTTTCAAGGCTGTGGGGAAGATACCCTCCTTCAAAGAAGCATTAACAATTCTCTGAAGCCAGCCTCGTGTAACCTCTTGTGTGGCCAGTACCAACCAGGAGGGACACGGGTCCAATAAACATGTGGTAGCATTCAGCCCTCTCAGTATCCTGTCCATGTCCTCGGGAGTCACAGAATCAAATTCCCCCCAAATAATATTCTCAAGAGCTGCCTCCGCTGTCCCACCTGAATCCACCCAATCAGCGTCCAGCCCGTCCCGGATCTGAGCGATTTTATCGTGCAGATACATTCCAAACTCCTCAGCATGTCCTTGCAAGGGGTCCTCCCGAGCTCCCTGGAAAAGCAGAGAGCGGGTCACCCTAAACAAGGCGGCTGAGTGGTTATCTGCCGATGCGATAAGGGCGGAAAAGTATTCCCGCTTTGCCGTCCCTATTGCCACTAAGTAGGCCTGAACATAAGACCGTACTAGTGTTCGGTCATATTCGGAACGGCTGGCCCTCCAGTTGCTCTCTAGGCGTCTTTTCCAGCGCTTCATCTCTCTCAGCTCCAGGTCGAGAACGGCACCGGGTCAGAGGCCGCAAAGGCACGACACAATCCAAAGCCCCCGCCGCCGCCGTTTCCCAGGCAGCAACAAGTTCTTCGGTCGAGCTGTGAGCCAGATCCTCAGGAAACGGCCCAAGCTCCGTCAGGAACCTCTCCGGGTCCATCAGGCGTCTGGGACGGAACCAGCGCATTGGTTCCGTCTCCCTGCAGTGTGGGTTTGCGGTTCGAAAGTCGAGACGAAGGAGCGAATGATCTGACCATGACAGGGGTGTAATAACCATCCCCCAATTCCAGATCATTCAGCCACTGTCCCAAGACAAAAATCAAGTCCAGCGTGTTTCCTCCAATGTGAGTGGGATCATTCATTAACTGGGTCAGGTCCAAGGCTGTCATGGAAGCCATGAACTCCCGGGCTGTCACCGATGTCTCGCCCACTGACGGCAAATTGAAATCCCCCATGACCATAAGCCTGGGGGAATCAACCACCGCCTCGGCAATCACATTGAGCAGCTCAGGCAGGGCTGCTGTCACGTGGCAGGGAGCCAGGTATGTGATCAGCAAGCCCACCTGCAACCCCTGGCCCCACCGAACAAGAAGAGACTCACAGCCGGCTATCTGCGGGACAGTGACCTCCCTCAGCTATGGATATGAATCTTCATTTTATTTGTCCTCTTTCTGTCTCTTGGAAGTGTATCCTTATTAATTTATTTGTTCTGCAGTAGCTTATGTGAATATATTCTGTTCTATTAGGAATTTTTGCAAGAGGCAAAACTGTAATATAGCAACATTAGCAAAATTAATCTAGTATGTATTGGTTTGGTACGGATTTTTTAGAAATTAGATTAGAACTTTGAAGATCCAACCTGTTTAGTCATGACAAGTACTGATAATTTTGGGCCACAATGAACCTAGGAAAGGTTAAACATACAGTGCATACATGAATAATCTGTCTGTCTGTCTGTCTGTCTGTCTGTCTACCTATCTATCAAACAAACAAACAAACGTAAGTAATAGTTTGTAGAATTCGAAAAAAGAGAAGGAAAAGAAATCAAAGAAATTGAAAGTATACTTTGCAACAAAATTATTCATTATATTTATCCATATCTTTCTATTCTTGCAAACTATCTTTTCTTCCATCATTTCCATACATCAATTCGTATATTATATTTTTTTATTCCAACTTAAGTACTCTTTCTTTTTGAGTTTACCAAAAGTACCTGAAGATGACTTTCGTGATTTTCTTCTTCATCTCAATCTATGTTGCTCTCACTAATTCATTAATGTTACTATTGTTTCCTCAGGTAGCATTCATTTAGAATGTTGAACAATTTTTTCACAAAGTAATTCTTCCATTATCATCATTCACTGGAGCATAGCAGTGAAAAAAAATCCTATGGATTTCTTCTTTTATACTCTCAAAAATTTTATCGTTACCAATTCATACTTACTGACATACATTTAACCCCTTCATTCACAAACTACAATTTCTGTTCCAGTCACCACACACACACACACACGCATGCACACACGCACACGCACACACGAGTGGAGTAAGTGTGTTTATTTTATACTACCAACCCCACAATCACACCCCAGGTCCCTATTCCATGTGAATAATCCTTTTAAATCCCATTCCAAACAACCTGGACACAACAAAGGCAATGGGGAAAGTCAAGTCCAATTTTATTTTATTATAACATATCCAAATACTTAAGGCATTATTCTTTGAAACATCAGTAACAACTACATAAACATCATCAGGAAGTAGACTATATTAAATATATATTAGGGGCGTGGCCATGACCGTGGTGGGGTAAGGACCTTTCCTTCACTTCACAGGGCTTAATAATGAAGATTTATGAGGATTAATGCTGTTTGGAATGCACCGTTATGGATGAAAGTTAATAAATCATGAAGTGGAAGTGTTAATAGCCCAGCAGACTGAATTTAAAACTGGTAGGTCATTTGAAACTGCTTGAATTAAGGAGTTTTTACTGCGTGGAATGACCGAACTGGCAGACACGATGAGTTTGGAATAAACTGCTGTCTTTTGCTTTCCTTATTATAATTATCGTGTTCTGTGTTAAATGCTGAGGCTAAGGAATATCAAAGACTGAATTTGCTAATGAGAAGAATTTTAATTGAAGAGATCGATCTTTTGTGCTGGACTGACTAGCTGAAGAAGATTTTATTAGGTGGATAATTTTTTTTTATTATTATTTTTCTTTTGAGAGGAAATTAATAGCTTGTTTATATTATAGAAAACAAAAAAAGGACTTTGTTTTGAAGTTCAAGCTGGTTTTTTTTTTTTTCTTCTCTGCCGACGTGGAGAAAAAATGGCGCTGATTAAGCTGTGAGGTAATTGTGTTTCTTTGTGGAGTGAATATGACTCATAAGTTACTGATAAGCTACTAACGAGTGCAAATAAGCTGTTTCGCTTCAATTAAAAGATTGTCGTCCCTTGATCTTCATCAAGACCCTCTGTAAAATTGGTTTGACTGCTGTCCTTTGATCTTCACTAAGACTTTTTGAAAAATTGGAATCCCAGTTTGAGAAATTTTTGTTTTTGTTTTTCAAAATGACTCAACAACTTTCAGAAACGCAGCAAATTGCTGCAGCTTTAAATAAAATTGGGGAAAAAATAGCAGGACTATCAGAGCGTATAGATAATTTGACATTTAAACTGACATCTGAAGTGCAAAATTTAAAGCAAGAGATGAATGATAACTTTGCTAAACAAAAAGAGGAAATGATAATGATTAAAGATGAAATGGAGCAGCTGCATGTGCATGAGGCAAAAGTAGATCGGCAAATTGGCAAAATATTTTATAAAAATGAGCAGCAAGATAAGAGAATTTGTCTTTTGGAAGAAGAGATGAGGAAATATAATTTTGTTATTAGAGGAATCTCGGAAGAAAGGGAGGATAAATTGAAACAGCGGGTTTTGAAATGGATTAATGATTTGGATACGCAACTTACGTTCACATTAGCAGACCTGGCAAGTGTTTTTAGAATTGGATATAGAAGGCAAAATGGTTCTAACAGGAATGTGCTTGTCAGGTTTGCAAATCTTGGTGATAAGTTGGAAGTTATGGCCAAGTTAAGAGAGCTGGGAGATGCTTTGAAGTTTGAAGGGAAGACTATTCAAGTCTTCCCGGATATATCAAGAGAAGAAAGGGCATGGAGATTTTTTTTAAAACCAATTACAAAAGTTTTGAGAGATAATGGAATTAAATACAATTGGAGGCCACCACAACAATTGAAATTTTTTTATAAAGGAAGGATGCATAATCACCCCAGATATAGATGCATTATTATATTTACGGAGCTTGGACTGATTGAGATGGAGGATTTAATGGAGATAAAAGATCAAATGCTTCAGATGGGTGGAACATACGTGGAAACATCAATCTCAGAAGAAGAAAAAGGGGCTATTGGAGGGCAAGACTCTAAAGGGTTAAAGAGGAAAGAAATATCACCTGTGTTGGTTGAACAGAAGAAGAGTCGTGAGGATACAGTAGGAGAAGAAGCAGATAAGAGTCTTGGAAAATATGAAGCTGAATGCGGGTCATCGCTATCTTTTTTTTTGAGTGATGAATTCAAATAGACAGCCCGAAAGAAGTGCCCCGGGCATTGGCACGTCCCCTCTCCCCCATTCTCTTTATAGAGGCGAAACCGATGAGGATGTGGGGGAAGAAGATTGTTTGTACTTTATTGTTTTTTGTTTTTTTTTGCTTATTGTTGTTTATATGGTAGTTTAATGTCGGGTGGTGGGGGGCACAGAAAGGAAGATGCGGGGATAGGATTAAAAAATTTATATTTTAAATGGGAGTTATAAAAATAATGTCATGGAATGTGAAGGGTACAGGGAATCAGATTAAAAGAAGAAGATTGGAGTTTAAGATTAAAAGGGATTTACCAGACATTTTATTTTTACAAGAAACCCATCAGAAATCTGAAGATTCAAATAGAATGTATATAAAAGGTATGCAAATATATGAAAAGCATTTGGAACTTCAAAAGCTAGAGGAGTTGCAACACTGATATCAGATAGGGTGTACTTTGAAAACATAAGGTAATTTTGGATGAAGATGGAAGATATGTAATAATTGTTGGAAATCTTAATGAGGAAAAAGTGACACTTGTTAATTTATATTTACCGAATGAAAACAAAGAGAATTTCTTGAAAAATAACAAAATTTTGGAGAATGAAAGTGTAGGAAAGTAATTGTGGCTGGGGATTTTAATTTAATCAGAGATAAAATAGACAGTACTAATCCCACCCGCTGTGGAGGAGCAAATAAAATGGGGATTTTAAATATGTGGATGCTTGAAATGGCGTGGTTGATGTGTGGAGAGAGGTTAAAGGAATTGAGAGAGTATACACTTTTTCTAAGATATATAATACATATTCTAGAATTGATTATATTTTTCTTTCTAAAGATTTGTTGAATAATGTGGATAAGGTAGATGTGGGAATTTTTAAAGATTCTGATCATGCAGAAGTTATGGTGGACTTAGATTTTAATTTTGAGAAAAAGAAGCTATTGGAGATATGACGAAATTGTATAAAATGAAAAGGATAAAAATGGATACTTAAAAATTGGAGGAAAGTTGGAGATTAAATGATAACGGGGAGGTTAAATTTGAAATTGTTTGGGATGCGATGAAAGCGGTGTTTAGAGGGGAGAGTATTAAATTATCAAGTAGGAAATATAAAAATTATAAAATTAAAATGGAAAGAGATAAAAATCAGATTAAAGAATTGGAAAATCAATTTTTGCTTACTAAAGAAAAAAATTCTTCAGGAGCTTAATATGTTAAGAAATAAAATGATAGAAGAAGATACAGAGTTAGTAAAAAGAAATTTGAGATTTTTAAATAGGAATTTTTTTGAATTTAGTAATAGAAATTCTAAATTATTGGCAAAGATGGCGAAAGATAAAAGAGAGGAGAGAAATTGGAGTTTTGATAGATGATAGAGGTATAAGATGTTATAAAATTAGAGAAATGTGAAGTGGTTAGAAACTTTTTTCAGAATCTATATTCAAAGAAACCAATTAATCGGGGAAAATTGCAAAGCTATTTAGAAAAGTATGTGGTGAAAATTGATCAAACATATAAGGAATTGATGGAAGAAGATATAACACAAGATGAGATTAATGGAATAATACAAAAATTAAAATTAGGGAAAGCTCCAGGTGAGGATGGATTACCTGTTGAGTTTTATAAAGAATTTAAAGAATTAATAATACCAAGACTGCAAAAATTATTCAATGGAATATTACATGGTGGGGAAGTACCTTCGTCATGGAATAGAACGGTGATATCCCTAATTCCTAAACCAGATAAAGATTTAGAAAGGATTGAGTCCTATCGGCCCATTTCTTTAATTAATCAGGATGCAAAGATATTTACTGCCATTATAAGTAATAGATTAAATAGATTTATAGATAGATATATAAGTTATAATCAAGTAGGTTTTGTGAAGGGTAGATACATGAGTGATATTGTTAGAAGAGTATTAAATATTATAGATGTAGCTGAATATAATGGTGATAAAATTGGTATAGTATCATTGGATATTTTTAAAGCTTTTGATTCTGTACAATGGGAAACTATTAAAGTAATTGTGGAGGCTTTAGGCTTTGGTAATAAGTTTATACATGTTATTTCAAAATTGTACCAAAAGAGCAGTGCAAGAGTGAAGGTGAATGGAATATTAACTGAAGAGATAAAATTAGAAGCTGGCACGAGACAAGGATGTCCCTGTCCCCAACATTATTTTTATTGGCTATGGAAATATTGACAAAATGATAGAAAAGATGAAGAATTAGAAGGATATAAGGGTATAAGATAAATTTGTATGGATGATACTTTAATTATTTTGAAAATGTAGAGAAAGATCTGAAAAGATATATAAGCATTTGATAGAATTTGAGGAAATGACAGGATTGAAAGTAAATTGGTCAAAGTCAGAATTATTGATGGATAGTAATGGTAATGAGTCTGAGAATATGCAAGAGCAATTTGGGATAAGGATTAAAACACATTGAAATATTTGGGTATAGTGCTTTCACTTAAGGTTAAAGAATTGAAAAACTTAATTATGATGTGGTGATTAACGAAATTGAGAAGAAGATAGATAAATATAAAATTTTAAAGTTGTCTTGGTTTGGTAGAATTGCAATGTGTAAGATGATGTTGCTGCCTAAGTTCAACTTCTTATTCGAGATGCTACCACTAAATTTGACAGAGAAAGATATTGAAGGATATCAGAAAAACTGGATAAATTTGTAACGGTGGCAAAAGACCTAGATTAGTGAAGAAAATGTGGTATCAAAATCAAAAGGAAGGTGGATTAGGAATCCCCAAATTATTTAATTATTATTGTGCGTATGGTATCCGGATAGTGGTAAAAATATTAAAAGGTGAAGATAACTATTGGAGAGACTTAGAGTTAAGGATATAGAGAAATTTGGATCAAGGTGGTTTTAGATAAAGCAAATTTAAAATGTGTAAGTAGAAGTTATTGGTTAAAGGATTAAGTAAAATGTGGAATAAATTTGTTAAAATTTTAATTCCGGATATAATCTTTTTGGGGGAGACAATTGGAATTTGGCCAATTAAAAATAATATAATACGCAATGAAGTGATTAAAGAGGAAAATATAGAAATTATTAGAGATTGGATAAAAGTTATGGAAATGAAAGGAGGAATAAAGAAATTATTGAAAAATTAGGGTTAAGTTGGTTTGAAAAAATACAGATAGAAAAATGGACAAAAAAACTAAGGGAAAATTATTCGATAAATAGATGTGAAACTGAATTTGGATATTTAGTATCTCGGATTATGAAAGATGAAATTGGGCTAAAGGGACTCGTTAGTAGGGTTTATAAGATTATAAATTCTGATGAAAAATTACAAAGAGTGATGAGGACAAATTGGGAAAAAGATCTTAATATTGAAATATCAGAGTCAGATTGGAATGTGAATTGGAAGAGTAGAATTATGAGAACTTTATCTATAAGGATTAAAGAGCACAATTATAAAGTTGTTTGGAAATGGTATTTGACTCCAGTAAGATTGTCACAAATGGATAAAAAAATCAGTAAAAAATGTTGGAGATGTGAGATGGAATTGGGGACTTATGAACATATGTGGTATAATTGTGATAAGGTTAAAAAGTTTTGGCAACAATTGAGAAAATGATATTTGAAATGATGGGGAAAGTAATAACATTGAGAGTGGAAACTATATTATTGTTGGTAATTAAGGAAATAGAATTAACAAAATATGAAAAAGAATTGATTAGAATTATGATTATAATAGGTAGAATTATAATAGCTAGATATTGGAAACTAGATGTGATTTTTAGAATAGAAGAGTGGAATTCTGAAATGTGGAAATTAGCTTTAAATGATAAAATGACATGTGATATTAAAATTAGAAGTGGTGTGTATAAAGAAGATATTTTTTGGAAGACTTGGAAACCATTTGTGGACTTTGCGCTTGGAACATTGGACGCTTCAGTACCTGTACCTCGAGAACGTGGATTTTGGCAATCATGAGGATATATCCGAAGACCCAAATCTTCCTTTTATGTATAGCACAAGGGTGTAATAATGTATTTTCTTTTTGTTTGTTTGTTGCAAAAAAAGTAATAAAAAAAATAAAAAAAAAAATTAAAAAAAAATTAAATATATATTAAATATTATATGTGATATATGTGTGTGTGTGTGTATGTATGTATGTATGTATGTATGTATGTATGTATGTATGTATGTATATTTTCTGAGGTTGTAGCACGACCACGAACACGAAGCCAAACAACAGCAATGCAGTTCACCAGCTCAAATCCCCCTGCAACTCAGACTAATCTGAGCACAACTAAGCCCCCACCCAAACAGGACACACCCCCATCCAATCAGAGCACAAAAAACCCCCATCCAATCAGAGCACAACCAAGCTCCCACCCAATCAGTTCAAACCCCCACTAGCAGTTAAAAAGGAAGAAACAGCTGCAATCACACATTGCTCCCAGAAGCACGAAGCTGAAGCCTGAAGATGACGAATGAGACTTCGTCGAAACGTCACCAAGACACTTCCAATTTTACGCGGGAGAAAACCCGAATAACCAAAGACCTACACACACACACACACACAGACATATTTGTTTTCTGAGGTTTTCACGGGGGTTTGTATGTAGGTCTTTGGTTATTCGGGTTTTCTCCCGCGTAAAATTGGAAGTGTCTTGGCGACGTTTCGACGAAGTCTCATTCGTCATCTTCAGGCTTCAGCTTCGTGCTTCTGGGAGCAATGTGTGATTGCAGCTGTTTCTTCTTTTTTAACTGCTAGTGGGGGTTTGAACTGATTGGGTGGAGTTTGGCTGTGCTCTGATTGGATTTTTTTGTGCTCTGATTGCCTGGGGGTGTGTCCTGTTTGGGTGGGGGCTTGGTTGTGCTCAGATTAGTCTGAGTTGCAGGGGGATTTGAGCTGATAAGCTGCATTGCTGTTGTTTGGCTTCGTGTTTGTGGTCGTGCTACATCTTCATAGTGGGTGTCTGTCTGCTGCATGTATGGATTGGAGGGGTTTGAAATGGCTAATGTTGCAGCTGCAGTCTGGCTTCTGGTCCTTGGTCGTGCTTCATGATTAGTGTGGATTTGGGTCTGCTTTCTGGGTGGATGTGTGGTGGTGACATCCTGTGTGGACCTCGTGAGTGTGGGTCTGATGTCATTCCTCGTGTTAGGGACTCATTTGTCAATAAGGGCGGGTTTCCAAATGGCTGGTAGCGGGAGGTATCATCTCGTTTGTTCATGTTGTGTGGGCGTTTTTCTATCTCGATGGCTTCTCTGATTATTCTGTTGTTAAAGTGTTCAGTTTTGGCGATAGTTCTGGTCTTTTTAAAGTCAATATCGTGTCCTGTGGCTTTAAGGTGTTGGACCAGGGAAGAAGTTGGTTCCTCTTTTTTGACTGAGTTCTTGTGTTCTTCAATGCATGCACTTATTCTTCTGTTGGTTTGTCCAATGTATGTGGTGGGGCAGGCAGTGCATGGGATTTCATATACTCCTTGATTTTCTAACTCAATTTTGTCTTTGGGGTTTCTTAGGATGGTGGATATTTTTTGGTTTTTGCAGAATGCTGTCTTGATGTTGTGTTTGTGGAGGATCTTGCTGATTCTGTCTGTGGTGCCTTTTATATATGGGAGGAGGGCTGTGCCGTTTTCTTGTTCTCTGTCTTGGATTTTAGCGGGGGGTTCTTTTTGGATTAGTTTGGTAATCCTATTTCTCTGGAATCCATTGGATGTTAGTACGTTTGTGAGAGTGTGTAGTTCGGTTTTTAGGTGTTGTTTGTCAGCTAAGCGTTTTGTTCTGGAGATGAGTGTCTTGGCTACGGAGTTGATCTGTGCTGGGTGGTGGTGTGAGAGTGCGTGCAGATAGCGGTTTGTGTGTGTTTTCTTCTGGTAGATGGTGTGTCCTAGGGAGCTTTTTCGACTTCGTCAAAACATCGCCAAGACACTTCCAATTTTATGCGGGAGAAAACCCGAATAACCAAAGACCTACATATATATAGGTCTATATATATATTTGTTTTCATAGGTTTTCACGGGTATAGGTATGTAGGTCTTGGCATTTTCGGGTCTTTTCCCATGTAAGGTTGAGAGTATCTTGGCGATGTTTTGCTCGAGAAGCACGAAGCCGAAGACACCAGAGGTCTCTGGTGGGGGGGTTGTGGAATGCTGGCTTTGTTGCTGTAAGCTGATTGGTTGGCTGTGTTGTTACATCTTGCTTGGTTAATGGAGTTGATGTTTGCAGCTGTGTTGTTACATCTTGATTGGTTGATGGAGTTGATGTTTGCAGATTGGTCAGCTGTTTCATAATATCCTGAGTGGGATGTAGTATATCCGGATCTGGGCTGGTTCCTAGTTCAAGGTCCTGTTATGTGTTTATGGCATGTGTCAGTTGCTTTGCATGGGGATCGGAGGCAGGTGTAGCAGCTGGTGATGCCATCATGGTCCGGCTTCTGGATGGTGGTTGTATTTCATCTATGGGATGGGTTTGGGTTTGAATCTGGTGAGGATGATTGGTGTTGGCGTTATATGTTATCCTGGGTCCGGTGTCAATTTTTGTGGCTGGGACTCGTTTCTTGACTAGGGCTAATTTCCAGATGTCTGGTAATTGGGAGGTATCATCATATTTATTCATGTTGGTATTGGGGTGTTTCTCTATTTCGATGGCTTCCATAATTATTTTCTTGTTATAGTGTTCAGTTTTGGAGATTAATTTGGTTTCTTCAAAATCAATTTCATGTCCTGTTGCTTTAAGGTGCTGGAAAAGGGAGGATGTTTTTTCTTCTTTTCTGACTGTATTCTTGTGTTCTGCAATGCATGCATTTATTCTCCTATTACTTTGTCCAATGTATGTGGCTGAGCAGATTTTGCATGGTATTTCATAGACTCCTTCATTTTCTAGCTGGATCTTGTCTTTGGGGTTTCTTAAGATGTTGGCTATTTTTGGTCTTTTCCCATGTAAGGTTGAGAGTATCTTGGCGATGTTTTGCTCGAGAAGCCTGGCCGAAGACACCAGAGGTCTCTGGTGGGGGGGTTGTGGAATGCTGGCTTTGTTGCTGTAAGCTGATTGGTTGGCTGTGTTGTTACATCTTGCTTGGTTAATGGAGTTGATGTTTGCAGCTGTGTTGTTACATCTTGATTGGTTGATGGAGTTGATGTTTGCAGATTGGTCAGCTGTTTCATAATATCCTGAGTGGGATGTAGTATATCCGGATCTGGGCTGGTTCCTAGTTCAAGGTCCTGTTATGTGTTTATGGCATGTGTCAGTTGCTTTGCATGGGGATCGGAGGCAGGTGTAGCAGCTGGTGATGCCATCATGGTCCGGCTTCTGGATGGTGGTTGTATTTCATCTATGGGATGGGTTTGGGTTTGAATCTGGTGAGGATGATTGGTGTTGGCGTTATATGTTATCCTGGGTCCGGTGTCAATTTTTGTGGCTGGGACTCGTTTCTTGACTAGGGCTAATTTCCAGATGTCTGGTAATTGGGAGGTATCATCATATTTATTCATGTTGGTATTGGGGTGTTTCTCTATTTCGATGGCTTCCATAATTATTCTCTTGTGGTAGTGTTCAGTTTTGGAGATTAATTTGGTTCCTTCAAAATCAATATCATGTCCTGTTGCTTTAAGGTGCTGGAAAAGGGAGGAAGTTTTTTCTTCTTTTCTGACTGCATTCTTGTGTTCTGCAATGCGTGCATTTATTTTCCTATTAGTTTGTCCAATGTATGTGGCTGGGCAGATTTTGCATGGCATTTCATAGACTCCTTGGTTTTCTAGCTGGATCTTGTCTTTGGGGTTTCTTAAGATGTTGGCTACTTTTTGGTCTGTGCAGAAGGCTGTCTTGATGTTGTGTTTGTGGAGAATTTTGCTGATTTTATTTGTAGTGCCTTTGATGTATGGGAGGAGGGCGATGCCGTTGTTTTGTTCTGTGTCTTGGTTTTTGGGCTGGGCGTCCCTTTGTATTAAGTTGGTAATTTTGTTTCTTTGGCGTCCATTCGAGATTAAGACATTTGTGAGAGTGTGTAATTCAGTTTCCAGGTGGTCTTTGTCAGATAGGTATTTGGTTCTGGAGATGAGTCTTGGCTACGGAGTTGATCTGTGCAGGATGGTGATGTGATTGTGCATTTAAGTAGAGGTTGATGTGTTTTTTTTTCTGGTAGATGGTGTGTCCTAGGGAGCTGTTTGGTTTTTCATAGATTAGGACATCCAGAAAGGGGAGTTGGTTGTTCACTTCTATTTCCATGGTAAATTATATTTTACAATTACAACTATCCAAAAAAATACAACCCCCCCCCAAACACATCCTAGATCTGACCAACGACTGCCTAACCAACACATACTTCATCCACAATGGACAAAGATACAAACAGGTAGAAGGAGCACCCATGGGATCAACCCTCTCACCCGTCATCGCAAACCTATACATGGAATACTTTGAAACCAACGCTTTAGATAAATCTGAACATAAACCCAAACTCTGGCTTAGATACAAAGATGACACCTTCATAATTTGACCACATGGAAAGAAACAACTAGATAACTTCCTCACACATCTCAACAGCCTACAGCCCAAAATACAATTTACCATGGAAATAGAAGTGAACAACCAACTCCCCTTTCTGGATGTCCTAATGTACAAAAAACCAAACGGCTCCCTAGGACACACCATCTACTGGAAGTACCATCTACAATGCTACATCCCACACAGAATGCTACGAAACAGCTGACCAATCTGCAAACATCAACTCCATTAACCAATCAAGATGTAACAACACAGCCAACCAATCAGCTTACAGCAACTAAGCCAGCATTCCACAACCCCCCACCAGTATTTATAGAAAAATGGCAGTTATAACCACGCTTTGCTTGCATAAGCACGATGTTGTGTCTGTGCCCCCCGAGCCGGCCCTGCTGCCAGAAAGTGACTCGGAGCCGGGCCTGCTGCCAGAAAGTGATTTGGACAGTGAGGGGGAAGGGCCATCAGGACTTACCTCAGGAGCACTGGCTTCCCTGGCTCAGGTCCAGGAGCCAGAAGCAGGCCAGGTGAAAGAGATAACGAGGCCTCCATCCCCTGACTCTTCCCCCCCCCCAGGCCATGCCTGCAGACCCAGCTGACAGCAATCAGGCATGGTTGAATCCTAGGTTTTGTAGGCAGGAGAGGAGGGAACAACAGAAGCAAGGGTGGGGAAGGCCTAGGAAGTGCTGAGTCATGGAGCCACATCCCACAGAATATAAAAGGCAGCCAGAGCTGCTGTGTCTCTTTGTAACAGGCAAATCCACTGATTGACTAGAGCTGAAGTTTGTAACTCACCAGCATCGTGGAATATAACGAGGGCTCTTTTGTTGCCAGAGCTGATAGTGCCGGATAATTAAGCCATCATTCGGACGGAGGCGGAGGAGGACAGAACATACGAAGCCAAAAACTCCAGTCTGAAGATGACAAGTGAGACTTTGTCGAAACATCACCTAGATACTTTCGACCTTGCACGGGAAGAGACCCGAATATGCCAAAACCTACATGTGTGTGTGTGTGTGTGTGTGTATGTGTGTGTTGTAGGTTTTCACGGGTATAGGTATGTAGGTCTTGGCATATTCGCATCTTTTCCCATGTAAGGTTGAGAATATCTTGGTGTTGAGAGTATCTTTAGTGTTCTGCGTTCTTGTGTTTTGACTGCTTTCTTGTATTTAGGAGAATAAATGCATGCATCGCAGAACATAAGAACACAGTCAAAAAAGAAGAAAAAACCTCCTCCCTTTTCCAGCACCTTAAAACCACAGGACACGAAATTGATTTTGAAGGAACAAAATTAATCTCCAAAGCTCAACACTCTAACAAAAGAATAATTATGGAAGCCATCAAAATAGAGAAACACCCCCACAACATGAACAAACGGGATGACACCTCCCGCCTACCAGACATCTGAAAACCGGCCTTATTCAACAAACGAGTCCCAGCTACGAAAATTGACACCAGACCCAGGATAACACACAATGTCACCACCGATCATCTTCACCAGATTCAAATCCAAACCCATCCCACAGACGAAACACAACCACCATCCAGAAGCCAGACCATGCTGGCACCACTGGCTGCTGTGCCCCCTTCCGATCCCCATGCAAAGCAAGCTGACACACACCAGGAACACATGACAGGACCTTGGACTTGGAGCCAGGCCAGGGCCCGGGATGCTGCATCATAGCCATCTGCTCAAGACATCACATCACAGAACTCCAGATGCCACAACACCAAAGCTCAGGAACAAAAGACTAGGACCACACACACACAGGATGCTGCAAGGCAGCCGACCAATCTGCAAACACCCACTTCATCTACCAATCAAGATGCAACCACACAGCCAACCAACCTGCTCACAGCAACACTCCACACCTCCCCACCAGTATATAGAGACAGCAGCTCCGACCACGCTTTGCTCACAGAAGCACAAAGCCGAAAGCACCAGCCTGAAGATGATGAGTGAGACCTCGTCGAAATGTCACCAAGATACTCTCAACCTTACACGGGAAAAGACCCAAAAATGCCAAGACCTACATACCTGTATGTGAAAACCTATGAAAACAAATATATAAATACATACATACATACATACATACATACATACATACATACATTTGTTTTCACAGGTTTTCACAGGTATAGGTATGTAGATCTTGGCATTTTCAGGTCTCTTCCCATGTGAGGTTGAGAGTACCTCAACCTTACATGGGAAAAGAACTGAAAATGCTAAGACACACACACACACACACACACACACACACACGTATATATATTGTCAATAAAGTGACAAAATGGACCGTTCCTTTCTTTTAAATCTAAGGTGAACTGGGAAGTACTTCCATATTGTTCGTAACAGAATGAAAACTCAAAAACTATATGTAAAAGGACATTTTGAAAAACACCTAAACTTTTATACATCTTTTAAATTATTTATGTTTATGAAAGAAAAATATGAAAAACAGAATGTTTTTGAATGATAATCTGCAAATGTTTGTACATAAAGAAACAAAAAATCCTTAATCAATCCATAACTGAACTCAAATCTTAAAGAGAAAATTAAAAAACAACAACCTGAAACTGAATACAGCTTCAGGACCCAACAGTATTTCTATGTAACAAGACATTTGAAGAAATTGGGTTAAGATTTAACTCAAATAATGAGCAAGATTCAGAAATTCAATAAACTTACTTCGTCATGGAATAATAAAGAAGTAAAAGATTTGAGTTGCCCAGAGCTATGGACACATATTTCCTTATTGAATATAGATTATAAGCTTTTCACAGCAGTACTCACAAAAAGAATAAACGGTTTTCAACTGTACTAATACATCCTGATCTGACTGGATTTCAACTAAACAGATACACAAGGGACAACCTTAGAGATATTTTCAATCTTACCGACAAGATAAATTAAGCAAACAGAGGCTTTGACCTCTCTTGATGCAGAAAAAAACCCAATCTGGAATGGACTTTCACACTGCAGTTTTGAAAAAAAGGATGAGTGGCATTTGTAATTTTTTTCATATTAATACAAAGTATTTATAAAGAAAAAAAAAGTAAGATAATAGCATGTCATGCTAAATAGACAAGACATTGTTACTGTTCTGACCCAGCCTTAGCAGAAGCAAGAATCAGATTCCTGGTCACCAAAAACCTCTCTTTATTTACCTCTTGTGAATTAATTGCATTCACCCACTGAAAAGTCCAGGCAACAGTCCTTCAACCGGTTAACTGCAGTAAGAGACCTTATCAGTTCTTTACAATAATTGCAAGGCCATGAGTTCCTAGCCGAAAGGGTGCAAATTACATTCCGGCAAGCAGTCTTTGTGACACGAAATACAATGAGCAAAATCTTCAGAAATATGAACTGTTGTCTCCTACAACAACCAATCCCCTTTCCTTCTATTTATTCCCCAGCCAGGGAGGGGCCATTCAGCATCCACATGTGCTTTGCTTTTCCAGTTGACTCCTTGTCCTCTGTTGTTCACCTCTCTATCTGTTCTATGCATAAGTGCATCTGGAACAGGCTCCAGCTGTTCTTCTTCCTCACTCATATCAGCCTCCAAAGGCAGCTGCTTCTCTGGTGGCTGGGAAATGTTGGACAGCCCTGGCTTTATCTCTGTGTCTGACGCAGAGCATCCATCAGAGCTTCCCCAGACTCCAGAACTAACCCAAGTTCCTCCCCAACCTCCTCGTTGTCTGAGCCTGCCGTCAGCTCACTGGCAGCTGGTGGGCCACAACACTTACCACTTTCCCCTTCTCTATATCTGCTGACATTAAAATTATTAGCAATGCAAAAGTTAAGAAAATAAAATCTCAGATGTTGAACTAGCGTGAATTGAAATTGAAATTATAATAACATTATACTTAACTCCTTAGTAATTAATGGAATATATATAACAATATGATTTTGTGTTATGTTATTGGATTATTAAAGAAAAAAGCAGATTGGTATATGATTGAGCAGACAAGGAAAAGCAAAATCTGCATCTAGTAAAAGACTTCAGCATTTACTGTAAAATAGTTAAAATACTTAGGAATTTGACAAAAATGATAGGAATTTATTTTAAAATATTTTTTACCAAGATGGAAAAAATAACAATAGTATACAGGGTAGATTAAATCTTTCTTAGCTAGAAAGACTTGCAGACCATTAAAATGAACATTTTATCAATACTTAATTTTCTTTTTGAGAAGACTCCTGTATATATCGAAAACAAGGCATTACTGCATAGACAATGAATTACATATGAGCCAATAAAAGACCAAACTTGAATTCAAATCTCACAGAATTCAAAAGAGCAAGGTGGATTGGTAATTTATATTATCATGCAAGTTAAATGTGTCAAGGGAAACTTTAAAAAGCATATTCATTCTTCTTATAGGTTATTATACCAACATGTTGAAAGAATCCTTCCTTCCTTCCTTCCTTCCTTCCTTCCTTCCTTCCTTCCTTCCTTCCTTCCTTCCTTCCTTCCCAACAATAACCACTGTACTACTATACAATGTTTCTCTGAAAATAAGACCTATCCTGAAAATAAGCCCTAGCCTAAATTTTAAGTGTGCACTTAATATAAGCCCTACCCCAGTTAGGAACCTGTCCACTCTGTCCCACCATCTGTGGGAGATAGAGGGAGGCAAGTGCCCAAAGGGCATCAGCCTGGCACCTCAGATCAGCTGCAGTGTGCCGTGGAGAGCATAGCTGATGCAAGGCAAGTGGGTGGCAGGTGTGCACATGGACTCTGCTACAGCAGCAGTGGCAGTCCTTTGATGCCAGGATGGCCCCACTACTCCTGCAATGGAAAAAAGGCAAGAAATCCAGCCTTCAAGACTGTCCATTGCTGCACCAAAACGACAACTCAATAAGAGGGGATTGATTTTTCTACAGATGGCTTCATGAGTGTGTGCTGAATCAACTCAGGGTGGCAAATTGCTGCAGTGCTGCTATCAAATGATCAGGCAAGGAATGGGGCAAGTGAGCCCAGGGGCTGAAGCATGGTGCCACCCCACCTCACCATGCCTCACCTAATCATTCAGTGGCAGTGCTGCAGCAATTCACTACCCTGAGTTGATTTGGTGCACTCTCCTAAAACCATCTGCAGAAAAATCAATTCCCTCTCATCAACTTGGTATTTTGGCACAGCAACAGACAGAGCCTTTGAGCTTTGAGTGGGTTTCTTGCCTCTTTCCTGCTGCAGGAGTAAAACAAGGAAAGCTAGAAGAGCACTAGAGGATGACATAGGATGGGTGGAAGTGGAATGGATGGAATGGAGTGTGCAGGGGTTGCAGCATGGTGCCAGCCCCACCCTACCTCCTGCTGCTGTCAAGGTTTCAACAGATGCCCTAATTAGGTGGCACTAACCTGTCAGATGCACTGTAAAGCTGCCTGTGTGAAAAAATAAAGCATCCCCCTCAAAATAAGCCCTAGTGCTTATTTTTGGGGCTGAAAAGAAAATAAGACCGAGTTTTATTTTGGGGGAAACACAGTGGAATGACAATTAAATTTCTTATTAATTGCTGAAACCTACCTAAGCATTATTGTATTATAATGAGATGGTGTGGTGTGGTGTGGTGTGGTGTGGTGTGGTGTGGTGTGGTGTGGTGTGGTGTGGTGTGGTGTGGTGTAGTATAGTGAGCTATGCTATGCTATGCTATGCTATGCTATGCTATGCTATGCTATGCTATGCTATGCTATGCTATGCTATGCTATGCTATGGACAAATAAACTGGATGACAATGAGGTAAGAAGAAACTGTACAGGAAAAATAGAGAGGAAGGACAACAAAAAAAAAACAGATGCATTGGAACTTTAGAAGAAAATTAATAATCACCAGGCAAGAAAAGAGTCCCAGATGGCAATTGAACTTCATGGTGCTCAGGTTTATACTTCTTGCTTATTTCCATCTCAACAGTTTCAGCAAATGGAAGTCTCCCACTGACCCCCTAGTCTCAGAAATAAAAAAAAATTTTTTTTAATATCTTCCCATTATGTAATACTTCTGTTAGATTGCTAATACTTCAAAACGATATAGCAGTTGGGTTTCTTTTTTCTTTTGGGGTGCATGGTAGTGATGTTAAGAGATCATTATTGGTCTCTAACATCACCACCAAGTTACTTACCACTACCATGACACCTCTAATTATATATATTGTTATTGTTATTATGATTATCATTACTCTGTTGTCTTGCATGTCCACTGAGAGCTTCTGCACCCGAGACAGATTCTTTCTGTGTCTACTCACACATGGCCAAAAAGTATTCTATTAAATAAATCACCCCACATCCAAAGATACATTATAGCTACTCTTCTATCTTCAGACAGGCAAGATTAAATCCTTCAGATGGATATTCAGCATTTATTTGCAGCATTTACTTGAAAAATTACCATTGACCTCACCCCATTCCTAAGAGGACCATAAGGGGCGTGCATAAGCGCACAAACGTGCCTACCGTTCCTATCCCATTGTTTTTCTTTTCTTCTTTCTATATATATATAGATGCTTATACCTCCTAATATTTACTCATATATGTGTTTATATACTATATAATCTTTTTGTATGATACCTACATATATTGTTGTGACAAAATAAATAAATAAAAAAATAAAATAAAAAAGGAGTGTGTGATGACCCAGAATGTGACACAATGGCAACACAGCCAGAGAACCGATTTGAGTCCATTTATTAGCACCAACTGTGCCCCCAATGACACTTTCAATTCTCCGAAATTGAAAGAGAGCTCTTCCACCAACCTGTAATAGTCTTTGGCTGGCAATACTTCAGTCCCAAATGTTGTAAACAGAAAACTTCTAACAAAAAATCCAAAGACAAGACAAGGTAATTAATCTGGCAGGGCAAGCAAAATAAGGAATTCCACAAGTAAAGTAGCATGGCAATAAATCAAGCCAGTTGGGAGGATGCCAGGATTCAAAGAAACAATAGATAAACTCAGTGTTTGTTCCTGACAAATGCTCCTCCCATTTGCCTTTCCTTTTGAACTCCAGCAGCACCTGTGTCTTGTAAAGAGGATCGGGTCCCTTTCTTCCCTTGTAAGTCACGCAATCCACACTGCCCTCTTCTCCATTCCTCCCTGTGCTGCCTATGGGCAGGGGGTGGGCCTTGGTCTTCATCTGAACCCACTCTCCCTTGTTCTACCTGTCCCCTGCTCTGCCCAGCCTGACTTTGCTCTGCCCCAGTTTTTTCCACAACTAATGGATCCATTCTCTCACTCTCTGTCAGCCATTCCTCTTCTCCTTCAAATTCAGACTCCAACAGGGGCATGACAGAGAGAGAGTCATTACAATTATACTTGAAAAGGTTCTGTGGATGGCTTGAATGTCAAAATGAGAGAATGTGGGAATGTGAGAAAAAAAATTTTTTTGTCAGTGTTCATAAAACATGTTCTACAACTACTTAAAAAAACAATCTAATGAATAGCAAATATTTTGAATCTCATTTGTACCTGCCAAGAAAATATGGATATAATTTCTATAACAATAGAAAGCTAATTCATCTTGGTTACTATGCCATTTAAAAAAAATCATCATAGTTACAAATAATAGATAAGAAAAATGAGAATCCCTAGATATGAAAATTCTATTATCATTTTTCCCTATATGCATGTTTTTTCTTTGTACAAAAAAACAATCTGATAACTCATATACATGATTTAGACTTTTTATCTTTCTTTCTCTACAAAGACCTCTTGACACTAGAAAAAAAAACCCTGTCTTCATCAGTCATTAGGGCAAAAAATGGGCAAGACAGAAATGAAATAACTAAAAGTAAAACTCACTCAGCCATTATTAATTTTAGATAGCAGCCCAACAAGATCAGTGCATTTTAAATTTGGGAAGAAAGTGAAAAAATGAAATAAATATCTATGGAACAGCTTCTGTTTTCTCACAAGATGATGGACATATACATATTATGTTGCTTTGTAAATAACACACAAACTTCAGAAATTTCCAAATTTTAATGGCACAATTATATGTATGCTGGCCATCCTCAAATCTAAATTGCTGTGGCATAAACTTACGGTTTTTCAGATGATGTCATCTGAAACAACATTTCCCAACCTATTACTGTGGTGGCCTAAAGTTAGATTTAATTATTCTGCTTTAAAGTGGTGTTGTTTTATTTGCATTTATATCCCGCCCTTCTCCGAAGACTCAGGGTGGCTTACACTATGTCAAGCAATAGTCTTCATCCATTTGTATATTATATACAAAGTCAACTTATTGCCCCCAACAATCTGGGTCCTCATTTTACCTACCTTATAAAGGATGGAAGGCTGAGTCAACCTTGGGCCTGGTGGGACTTGAACTTGCAGTAATTGCAAGCAGCTGCTGTTAATAACAGACTGCATTAGTCTGTTGAGCCACCAGAGGCCCGTTCTTTCTACTAAAAGAGGCCCTTTTAGTAGAAAGTTTACTTAGCACCTGAGAAACTGAGGGGAAAAAAAGACTTAAAGAAGGTATCCTTTAGGTACAAAGTGTTACTTTTTAGTCAAGGTACATAATAAGAAATTACATTATTCCCCTTCCTGCTGGGAAGTTGTCTAAAAAGTTGAAAATCAATAAGTTTATGACTGCCAGAAAATAAACTGTGAATATCTCTCCTTAACATGATACAACAAAGAAATTTTAAAACAGTCACCATGTCTCCTGCTCTTATTAATTTCCAATGAATATCAAAGCAAGGTACCAGCAACATTAGACTGAAAAAAATAATGTGGAAACAGATCCAGATCACAATAAAAATGCTTGGCATCACATATCTCTGATTCAAATTTAAGTAGTATTTGCTAATGCCATAGTAGACATTTTTGAAGCACTCCAAGTAATAGAATAGAATGTGAGATAAGAAGCTGTTGGCTGGAACAATATAGAATAATCCTAATAATCTTAACATAAGGGGCAATGTTAACCAAAGGGAGAAATCACACAAATGAACAAGAGGAATTAGGCAGCCTTACTCCTATAAGGTTAAAAGTCAGTAGTCAGTCAGTAGTCAGCAACTTTCTCCACTAAAGTGCTTCAATCTAATCAAATCAACTTCTAATAGAACTTTATTCCATCCATAAAGATCATTAGATATACAGAAAAGGAATAATTCCTAAGTAACCTGTTAAAATGCAACGGTTTGGCTTCCTAATTGCCTACTTCCGAAAAACATCTTTCTTATCTTTATTTTATCTTTATTATTTTTTAGATTGTAGTCTATCATTATTTAATTATTCCATGTTTTAATATATTGCTCTAATACCACTCACAATATTATTTAATCATACATAATAATACCACCATTCATTTTCTAAGCTTCCCTCTTGTTGTTGCTTCTGTTTTATTATGTAAAAATGTTTACACTAATATTCCCCCTTTCTCTTATTTTTATCCCTGTTCTAACTTTTAATCATGTTTTATTAAATGACATTTTCTTTCTATCCAACATCTCTCACCCATTTTAGTGCTTTGAATCCTGTTCATTTTTAACTTACCTCCCATATTTCACTTTTTACATCTATTTGGATTAAGATACAATCATTCATTATTTCATTATTCAATGTTTCAATACACAATTCTAATCCCAATCCCATTATTCTAATCATATTCTTTACAATCATCAAATCTATATAATTCTGATAGTAATACATATGTTTATATTAAGGTATGTTCTTTCATTATTTAATTGCTCAATGGTTCAATATATTATTCCAATGCCAATCACAATATTATTAAAACATACTTAATAATAATACTATCTCTAGTTTTCCCATTTTACTGTTACTTTTATTCCATTACATAAAGGTATATATATACAAATGTTTCCCCCGTCTCTTATTTCTACCTAATTTCTAATCATGCCACCATTCAAAAAAAGAAAGGAAAGAAAGAGAAAAAGTAAAGCAAATTGAAACATCCAAAAAACCAAACAAACCCAAAACACAAAACCCCCTTTCCTTTCTATCCATCATCTCTGGTCCACTTCAGTAGTTTAGTTGCTATGCTTTTTTTGCCTCCCATATTGCCTCCCATATTCCTCTCTTGGATCTGCCCAAACCCCTATCCTGTTCAAAAGTATCTTCCTGTATCTCCAATTCTCTTTTCAATTCTCTTAAAATAATTTCCCCCTGGTTTAAATAATCAATCACTGTTATTTTTATTATTATCTCCTCCTTGTCTTTTTTTATTTGCTGGTTCTTCAATTCTATTTTTTCCTCCATTCCTTCTGTTAGCTCCTCGCTTTTCTGAGTGTTTAGATCTTTACTCATCATCCCTCGTATAATATTTTCCATTTTTTCCATAATCTCCTTAAATCCTTTCTCCATGATGTCCTTTGTGCTTTGGAAAATTAACATCATCTCCTTCAAAGTTCCACTCATTTCTTCCTTATGAAGCATTTTATTTTGTTTTGATAGTAGTCCAAGAACCATTTATTCAGTCCTAAAGTTACCCTTCAAGAGGTACACTAATCACAGCTCTTTGTATCCCATAGGTAATCAATCAGTTCCATTTAAATAGGCCCAGAAGTTATCAAAAGCCTCTTTATGTCCCCTTTACAGGTTCAATATTCTATAATATTCAGGGAGTCACTTTAATTAAATAACTTGTTCTTATATTTGAATCTCCAGTAGTTGTGGGGTAAATAGATACAACTCAGTAAATATTTTCACAATCCTTCATAAGTATTTCCAGACTTGTATATTTTACTTTCATCAGCAGGTGGTGCTCTCAACTTAAATTTCAGTGTTGCCACTAGTCAGTCTAATTTTAGTTATTTTGATCATAATTTTAATTGTAATTCAATTATAGAAGCAGGTTAAGTTTTTTAAGTAAATAATTCCAGCATTTTAAAATGCCTTCCCATTACCACCTCTTTCTAGTTTAAGACTCCAATTTTCCATATTTTTAGAGATTTATTCCTTTTCTCTCTTTAAATCTTTTCCTTTCGGTCTGGTATTTTTCTCAGAATGCTTAATCGCTGCTTTAACAAATAATTCTGAGCAAGTAGTTCTAGATTATTCTTTGGGGTTATGTTTTACATGAAAAGAAATTCTCTCCCCAAGTTCCAGTCACTGTTAACCTACTTCACTCCAGCACCAGTCTTAGTTTTTCCTTGGTTGTCCCAGCTTTGTGGCAGCCATCTTTAGGCTGCCTCTTATCTTCACTGTGGCTGAGAAGGAAAAAGAACCCAGGTCAGAACCCCCCAAAAAGAGAGTTGAGACTCTCCATGATCTTATAGGGCACCACTCTTTGCTTCACTGCCCCTACAGGATGGCTTTGGCTCCTTTTGGAGCCCATCAACAGGGAGAACTCAGAATGGGAGTGCAGAGACCCACTCCTCATGTCCAATCTTGCCATGACATCAACTGGAAGCCCTCTTTCTTTTTCAAGCTGCCACTGGCGCAAAATCTCACAGTTTTTCTCCTCCTCAGCCTCATCCTCCATGCTCAAGCAGCGGCAGGATCTGTGGGAATCCAGCCAGACTAAAGTCGTGCTTGTCACATATCACCAATATTGGCATGGGGGCCTTGGCTGCAGTGCTGCTCCAACCAGTCAGCCCAAGCCCAAGCTGGGCTGGCTGCTCTTTCCCCACTGGCGGCTGAACAATGCTGCATGCAGGACATTGAGCAGCTGTCAGCCATGCAGCTCTTTGCCGATGGTCAGCCAGTGAGGAAGTGTAAGGCCTTGATTCTGACCTTGGGGAAGCGAGGGGGAGTAATGTGACAGCGGCTTTGCTGCTCAGCCCTGACAAGCAATGCCTGGTGCCCACACCAGCGTCCTGAGAGAAGCAGAGAAGATTGCCGTTTGCAAATGGCAGAGGTAGCAAGCTTTTCTCACTGTGCTGTGGGAAAAATGATAGGCCCTGTTGTCCCACAGAACCTGCCGCCACTTGAGGGGGGGGGGCGAGGAGAATGGCGAGACTCGGGGAGTAGAACTTTTCTGCTTCCCTTCACAGTGGGGCAGCTTGGAAGGCAGCCACCACAGTCTGTCCCTTTAAGGTACTTCATTGTTGGGGGGGGGGAACCATAAAAGGATAGGCTGCCTTCCAAGCAGCTTCGCTGTGAATGGAGGCACAAAAATTTGGCCAAGTCTTCTCCTCCCTCTTGGGCATATAGAGCGTGAACAAATCTTACTGAGATGTGTGCCTGTTTGCTCTGTGTGTATGATGCTGAGAAGGAAGAGAGAAGCAGCCAGGTTGAATGCTGGAAGACTTGGCTGAACATTTCTACTAGTTCTGTGGGTGTGGCTTGGTGGGCATAGCTTGGTTGGGGGTCATGTGACTGAGTGGGCATGGTCAACTCGAAGTCACTCACAGCAAGGCACAGGTACCGTATATGTGGTACCTTGCTCAATAGTAGTACCTGTGAGAGGGATCTTGAAGTCCTAGTGGACAACCATTTAGATATGAGCCAGCAGTGTGCAGCTGCTGCTAAAAAAGCCAACACAGTTCTGGGCTGCATAAACAGAGGGATAGAATCAAGATCACCGTGAAGTGTTAGTGTCACTTTATAATGCCTTGGTAAGGCCACACTTGGAATACTGCATTCAGTTTTGATCGCCACGATGTAAAAAAGATGCTGAGACTCTAGAAAGAGTGCAGAGAAGAGCAACAAAGATGATTAGGGGACTGGAGGCTAAAACATATGAAGACGATTGCAGGAACTGGGTATGTCTAGTTTAATGAAAAGAAGGACTAGGGGAGACATGATAGCAGTGTTCCAATATCTCAGGGGCAGCCACAGAGAAGTGGGAGTCGGGCTGTTCTCCAAAGCACCTGAGGGTAGAACAACAGGGTGGAAACTAATCAAGGAAAGAAGCAATTTAGAACTAAGGAGAAATTTCCTAACAGTTAGAACAATTAATAAGTGGAACGACTTGCCTGCAGAAGTTGTGAATGCTCCAACACTGGAAATTTTTAAGAAAATGTTGGATAACCATTTGTCTGAGATGGTGTAGGGTTTCCTGCCTGGGCAGGGGCTTGGACTAGAAGGCCTCCAAGGTCCCTTCCAACTCTGTTGTTATTATTATACCCCACCTTGCTGTGAGTGATGTCAAATTGGCCATGTCTACTCAGTCTCATGACCCCCACCAAGCCATACCCAAGCCACGCCCACAGACCTGTTAGTAAAAAAATTTGAATCCCACCACGGTCCTACAGATTGTGTAAGTGTGTGTATGTGAGAGAGAGAGGTGGGGGGGAGGGAGGGAGGGAGGGAAAAGGAGAGGGAGAGAGAGAGATGCTTGTTAGTCATTTTTGCTATTGCAGCACAAATATTGTTTGTGGATCAGCATTTTTCTGCAGCACAACACAAACTGGGCATTTTGGAGTGAAATCATTTTGGCAACAAATATAATGAGAACAGAATTATGAAATAATTTCCTCACAGCCTGACAATGAAATGAGGAGTGGGGGAGTGACAAGCAGAATAAATGTAGCTGTCATATAGTCTGCATGCAGTAGAATCATACCCTAAGCACTGTGAGTTTTTAAAATAAAACCTGAAAGTTGTCACAACATTAAATGCTTTTCCTCAACTCTCAAGATCAGCAGAGTACCATAGATATGTCACACATCTTGACAATTGGCCTGCAGGACAACATGGCAGCTTTGCACTAATTATCAGAGAGTTTAATTTCAATGTATCAATTGTTTTTATCGCTTATATTTACAAGCAAAGCTTTATTGTAGACTGCTTTGTGGGTAGAAGATCAGACTTGTTTTCCTAAAGGTTAACATTTTACCTAATAAAACAAAACAAAAAAATTATATGGCCCTTGCTTGCTTGACATATTTAACTGGGTCATGGAGAATTAATATTATACAAACAGGAAAATATTAAATTGCAGAACAGTTTAACCAATTAACTTTTAAAGGTTATATTAAGTCCAAAACAGATATAGCCTTGTTAAACAATCTCCTCTGCCCCAGCACTTGGTTACATTTGGAGGGGTGTAAGAGACAAAAAGAAATGTGTAGATATGTTCTCTCAAATTGATGGCACCATGTCCAACCACGTTACCATATGCTTGGACATCCCCCCTCCCCACATATTTAAAAATAATAATAAAACAATGGAAGGCAGAAGCAGGAAGACTATCAAGTGATTGAGACATCTTGAATCACAATAAGGGCTGTGGTATAAATACTGTGTTGCTGCAGCACAAAATGGATAGAATTGAGAATGTAAATGTCATAGTCAGCTCTATTATACAAATATTATTATTTAATTAGTAGCATTTCAATTTCATTTTATCAACACTGACCTTCCAGTAGTTACAGACACCAATCTTTTCTAGTTTGATTACATTGGTCGACAAGACATGCACTCAAGGCATATAGCATAACATTTGTGAAACTGGTATAGTTTGGGCATGCCTTGGCATGCTTAGGTGGAATGGATGCTGCCTGGAAAGGCTATAAAAGTTGTTGACATGCACAGATACTAATAATTTCATTGATATCAGTTTCCATATATTTTGATGTGATTGTTTCAAGGCATTGAATTATCTATGTACGTGTAATTTCCATAACAAGTAAGCCAGTTATAGACTTGCTTTAGGACAACTGATGACAGCAGAAATATCTCATCAATATCAGAACCACCGTGCTACATTCTGTTACATTTGTGCTGAATAAACACTTAAACTCCAAAGACACACTGTGACTGGACTTGTTAAAGGAAGCCTTTGAATTGCACTTTGGTTCTAAGATTGGTGATCAAGAAAAGGTCCATGCTCCTTTTGCAACATGTGCTGTTGATCATAAAGCTTGCCATTTGCTGTCCCAGTGAACAGACTGTCATGTGACAGACTGTTACTTCTTTCTGGCTAGTTTTGTTTTTTCTGTTAAAAATAAGAAATAAATTAAATGCCCCAGTCAGCCTTTAGATATGAGACCAGCACCACATGACAACAAAGTATTGAAGCCGCTACAGAAATGGAGTTTAGATAAAACAGATAATGTTGCTGCAATATTCCAGCCAAGCACGGACCGTGACAATGATCCAGATTTTAAACAGCATATGGCTGGTGAACCTCATCTTATAACAATTCTGAACACAAAGTCAGAATTAAATGTCCTGGTCACAGAATTGGGTTGGTCAAAATCAAAAACACAAATACTGAGTTCAAAACTGAAGATGGTGTTTGATAATACCTGCAATGAAAACTTCTGTTCTTTTAAGCTGATGGTTTACATTGATTTACATCGACTACCGCGCTGACAACATAAAAAGTAAAACATACAATCAATTGCCCAACATCCCACCCTCCATTACCCAAAATATCCAACCATCCCTCATACAGAACTTTCAACCAGCCATCATCCAAAACTAGGTACACACGCCCCTTATTTCCTCAATACCAACCACTACTGAACTTAAATGCAACTAATAAATGCAAGAAGCATCGTAAACAAAATGCCCAAATTTCTCCTCTTATTAAATACTGGTACATTTGACATTATATTTGTCTGTGAAACATGGCTGAACTCATCCCTCCCTGACTCCATCATGTCAGTAAGAGAATATCATGTTATTGGTCGGATTGCGAAACTCGCAGAGGTGGTAGAGTAGCTATCGTTTACAAAAAATCACTAAACCTAAAAAATATTCAAGTTGCACATAAACTCGCTCTTCCGGAAACTATTGTCTATGAACTGTCCTTTAAAATCACGCTTTGCTTCTTACTATGTTACAGAGCCCCCGACTATGACATCGCACATGTGAACACATTAACCACACTACTAGCATGGGTAGCCTCTTACCCTTACCCTCTCATCTTTCTGGGTGACCTCAACCTACCTCTTATTAATTGGAAAATAAACGAATGTACAACTTAACCCATCCATACAACCTATACAATGCTGTTACAAATCTAGGTCTAGATCAACCAGTAACTAACAACACTAGACTCAACAACTGCCTTGACCTCATCTTCTGCAACAACTTAAACTCAATTTATGGACTATAAATAAAAGAACCCTTTTCCAACAGTGACCACAGCATGATAGACTTTTGTCTCAATATACGCCCTTACAAAACTCTCCATAATAATGGGATACCAAACTACAACTTTAAAAAACCCCACTATGATCGCATAGACACCAACTTCTCATCTCTTGACTGGCAAATTCTATTCTCTAACTTTATCACTGCCGAAGACTACTATAATATTTTCTTGCTCGAAGTCAATAGAGTTATCAAACTATATGTACCACAAATCACCACCAAAACCAGGAAAAACAAATTACCCATATCAATAAGAAAGCTCCAATCAAAAACAAAAAAAAATCCCTCTGGCGAAAAAACAAAACTGGCTATGTGGCTAACTTTAAAAGCTGCTACAAAAATATATGCCACCAAATAAAGATTGAATGCACCAATTACCACATCAAACAGAAGGAACACCTTCTGTGCACAAAATCCAATCATGCCTTCTATAATTTTGTAAACAACAAACTTAAAGACTCAAGATCTATCCCACCCCTAAAAGGTTCTAACAATAAAGAATGCAATGATGAAGCAGTTAAAGCAAACCTCTTTGCTTCATTCTTCAGCTCAGTCTTTGTTAACAGCAATGGCTCATGCCCAACATTCCCTAGTCGTACCAATAATGACTACTACGATCTAACATGAATAGATTTCACAGAAGATAATGTTAAAAGGGCACTATGTAGACTGAAACCATCTCTATCTATTGGACCTGATGGACCATGTGCATACTTCTTAAAAAAGCTTTCCACAGAACCCTTAAGCACAATCTTTGAAAAATCTTTCAGGACCAGCTCCCTACCCAACCTATGGTCACTAGCCACAGTCATCCCTATCTTCAAAAAGGGAGACCCGAGCCTAGTTGAAAATTACAGACCAATCACTTTATGCTGCGTCATCTGCAAAGTAATGGAATCAATCATCAACCAATCCATTACCCTCTACCTGGAAACAAACAACCTACTCTCTAATAAACAATTTGGTTTCAGAAAAAAATTATCCTGTAATCTACAACTTCTACACTGCAAAAACGTATGGACTACAAATCTTGATCAGGGCAAAGCAATAGATGTAATTTACATAGACTTCTGTAAAGCCTTTGATTCAGTAGTAGATGACAAACTACTTCTAAAATTAAAATCCTATGACATTTCTGGATCCCTCCATAATTGGATAACTGCATTCCTGCAAACAGGCAACAAGTGGTCAAAATAGGCAGCGTCCTATCAAATTCTGCACCTGTTAATAGCGGTGTCCCAAAAGGCAATATTCTAGGACCAACATTCTTCATATTATACATAAATGACCTTTGTGATCATATTATAAGTAACTGCGTTCTCTTCGCTGATGATGTTAAACTATTTAACATTTCCAATAATGCTGCTACCCTTCAAAAAGACCTTGACTTTGTGTTGGAATGGTCAAAAAATTGGCAACTCCAAATCTCACCCAACAAATACTCTGTCTTACATATTGGCAAAAAGAATCAGAACACAAAATACAACCTAAGTGGACATGACCTTGTAGATGACCCTCACTCTATCAAGGACCTTGGAGTACTCATATCAAATGATCTAAGTGCCAAAGCCCACTGTAACAATATTGCCAAAAAGGCATTAAGAGTTGTAAACCTAATCTTGCGTAGCTTCTTCTCCAATAAAATTACACTACTTACCAGAGCATACAAAACATTTGCTAGGCCAATTCTCGAATATAGCTCATCTGTCTGGAACCCACACTGCATATCAGACATTAATACAATTGAGTGCATCCAGAAATATTTCACAAGAAGAGTCCTCCACTCCTCTGTTCGCAACAGAATACCTTATGCCACCAGACTTGAAATTCTGGGTTTAGAAAATTTAGAACTATGCCACCTTCGGTATGACCTGAGCATAGCTCATAAAATCCGTTGCTACAATGTCCTTCCTGTCAATGACTACTTCAGCTTCAAGCAGAACAATACACAAGCACACAATAGATACAAACTTAAAGTGAACCGTTCCAATCTCGATTGCAGAAAATATGACTTCAGAAACAGTAACAGTAACAGTTAATGCCTGGAATGCACTACCAGACTCTGTGGTCTCATCCCAAAACCCCAAAACTTTAACCTAAGACTGTTGGCCTCACCCCACCCCATGACCTCACCCCATTCTTAAGAGGTCTGTAAGGAGCGTGCATAAGAGCACCAGCGTCCCTATCATCCCTGTCCTAATGTTCCCTTTAATTGTATTCATTTTATGTATTCAATTCATGCTTATAGTTATATATATTATTTAATATGTACTCGACTAAATAAATAAATAAATAAATAAATAAATAAATAAATAAATAAATAAATAAATAAATATAGCAAATTTCTGTATTCTGGTTTCAATAAAACAGAATGCAAAGAGGTGGGAATTTCTGTCTCTTTCCCCTCCAATCTGCATATAGAACTAGGAAGCTTTCACTCTGGAGATCAGGTAATCTTCATAAAGAGAAATGTCTCTTCACATTCAAGACTGTTTATTGTTTATTTGCTGTGGTCACTTTTTCTTCTTTTGCTTTTGGGGAATTAAGTCATATTTGAGGTAAGAGCTAGTTTAATTAGTAAATTGAATTTAGGAGATGCAAAGCTGGTGAAATTTAATCTTCCTCTGCCTCATCATCAGCCAAGAAGTCCCATTCTCTCCAATTACAGGATCCTATGGCACGGGCCATAGATTCATGATGGCGAACCTATGGCACGTGTGCCACAGGTGGCATGCATAGCCATATCAGTGGGCACACAAGCTTAGTTCCGGTGCGCATGTGCATGCCGGCACCTGATTTTCAGGCCTTCTGGGCCCACCAAAAGTAAGGAAACAGGTTGCTTCCTGCCTCAGAGGGCCTCAGGTGGGGGAAAACCCATTTTTCTCTCTCACAGGCCTCCAGGGCCTCTCTAGGAGTCTGGGGAGGGGGGGAAATGGCTCCCCACCTCCGGAGGTCCTCTGGAGGCTGAAAATGGCCCATTTGCCAATTTCTGTTGGGACTGGAAGACCTGTTTTTTGATGTCCCCTGTCTCCAGGGCCTCTTTAGGAGTCTGAGGAGGATGGAAATTGCTCCCCCCCCCGGGAGGTCCTCCGGTGGCTGAAAATGGCCCATGTGCCAACTTCCAGTGGGGCTAGAAGGCCTGTTTTTTGCTGTCCCAAGTCTCCAGGGTCTCTCTAGGAGTCTGGGAAGGATGAAAACAGCCTTCCCCACCCCTGTGGAGGTCCCCTAGAGGCCAAACATGGCCCATTTGCCAACTTCCGGTGGGACTAGAAGGCCCGTTTTTTGCTGTCTCTAGCCTCCAGGGCCTCTCTAGGAGTCTGGGAAGGATGAAAATGGCTTTCCCCACCCCCCTCATAGGTCCTCTGGAGGCTGAAAATGGGCCATTTTCTGGGACCAGAAGTTGGCAAATGGGTCAATGGCACAATCATTCACACATCAATAATTAGGATTACATTATGATTATTTATCATGGACACAAAGAAGCAGTTATCTGTGACAAATGTGGGACTATCCTTGCTAATTATGTAGGATATAAAGCAAAAATTCAAAGAACAGTTCAGGTTTAATGATCAAAGAATTGCTTTGGTTTACTTTTCAGTTTGTTTTGAAACAACAATTTATGAGACTTTGTTTCTGCAGATTAGAAATGACTGTGTTCATGCATCCATTGAAAAGCTTTTCTTCTGATGGACTTCCGGTGGCACTGTTTGAGTGCTGAAGATGGTCTTTTTAGACCGCCAGCCCCGCGATTGTGTAGAACTGCTAAGACAGCGCAGATCAGCATTCTAGTGTCTTGGAAACCTCTCCCTCAGGAGAAGTGGGAGAGGTGAGCAATCGGGTGGAGGTAGAGCTCCCTAAAAAACCTCAGGAGTAATTCATGGGGTTCGAAAGGTGAGCTCCCTAGAAGCCTGAAGAAGCTCCGGATCTGGGGGCATCTCTGCACAAGCAGAGCAAAGCACTGCGACCACCTCTGGGATCAATATTGGACTTTAATCGGATTCTAAACCAGACGGCCCAAAAACAGGAGCACCAGTAGCTGCAAGTAACAAATCCTAACTCCTTTGATACATTGTTTTTTGTTGAAATGAACTAAGAAGGCTAGAGGAAATGGCTAGAGGAAATGGCACCTGTGCTCTAACAGGGCGTGAAAGTTAAGGAAGTTTTTATTACTGTCGCTGGTGAGTAGTTTCTTAAGGCTGCTGGATTTTATGTTTAACTGAAGAGAATTAATAGTGGAAAAGGCTAAAGAATATTGAAAAGAAAAGATTATAGAACTGTGTCTAGGAAAAGAATAAAGAACTGTTTTCACTGACTTTATTATTGCAAAGTACAAATATAAAAGATGGCATCTAAACAAATAAAACCTGGTCTTTCTAAAAGTGCTGGAGGTTCCCCAGCCCATACAGCAGATCCAAAAACAGTGAATTTGGAAGCCTTACAAGATTCTTTGAAAGAATTTATGAAGGAATCTCTGAAGGAAGCACTAGAGTTGCAAACATCAGTTGTTGAGTAGAAATTTAAGGAAATTACAGAGGAGATATCAGAAGTCAAAAATCTGGTTGAGGCAAGAAATAAAGACATTAGAGATGACATTGCGTTAGCATGTCAAGGTCTGGCAACAAATATGGTCCAGCTGGATGAAAAGGTGAAAGAAATTAGTCAATCTAATTTGAATTTGGAAAATAAAATGGAGGAAGTTCAGACTAAGGTGGACAGGGCTGATGACGAAATAATTTTGCTACAATATAGATCGATGGAATTTGCACTGAGAGTGAGAGACCTGAAAGAAAATAAACAAGAAAATTTGAGAGAGATCTTTGCAGAGGCCTTTGCACAGATTTTGGAATAACAATCAGCAGATCTTGCATTTCAAATTGACAAAATTTATTGTGTTAACTCTTGGGTTGCCAGACAGAAAAAATTGCCAAGAGATGTTGTGATTTATTTTACAACCAGGAGGATTAGAAATGAAGTGCTACAGGCATCGTACAAGAACAAGATTCAAATAACAAGCCAAGAGGTATTAGTGCTGAAAGAAATTCCACCCAAAATGTTAAGAGGTAGGAAGGAGTATGACTTTTTGGTGAATGAACTGAGAAACGAACAGATGCAGTTTAGATGGGATGTTACAGCTGGAATATCATTGCTATACATGGGCCAAAGATATCGTCTCAATACAGTTTGGAAGGCAAGAGATTTCTATGTTAATGTATTAAAGACTGGAAATCCACCATCTCCAGAAGCCAGGAGGAAAAAGGAGGGAGAAGGAATGCAGGCACAAGCTCAAGCTGTGGACGTAGCTGTTGATGAAAGTGCTGCAACTTCCGGATATATTTCAAATATCAGAAACCCAGGGAAAAATAGGAGAAGCAAAGGAACAAAGAATGATTTGAGCAGCTACTAAACATAAAGAACAAGAAACAAAGAGGCAACAATCGCAAGTGACAACCCAAGATTTCACTAAAACAGAAGCTGTGGGGGGAGCAAGGCCGAAAAGGAAGATGGGGGAAGATTTCCAGGTGATGCTCCAAAAGCTTCAAGGAGTCAAGAATGGCAACTAAATTTTTAACTGGGAATGTTAATGGCTTAAATTCACCACAGAAAAGAAGGAAGATATTTAATTATTTGAGACAATTTAAAAATGATGTAATTTGCCTGCAGGAAACTAATATTAGAACATCTGATCTGAAATATTTGATAAATTCTAGACTTGGTACTCATTTTGTTGCATCGGCACCAGAAAAGAATACAGTCATATATTTAAAGAAGGAATTAATAGCTAAATTAATAGAGGCAGATCCTCAAGGAAGATATATTGCAATTGAGCTTTTAATGGAAGGGAAGAAAATACTTCTAATTGGATTATATGCACCTAATCAACAACAAAATTTTTTTTAAAAATTATTGCACAATAAAATAACACAGTGGGATTATAAATCATCTATATTAATGGGAGATTGGAATGGAGTATTGGATACCCGTAAAGACAAAAAAGGTTTATCACAAAAAAATTTAAGTCGAGCGAAACTGCCCAAAGCTTTTTTTGATATGATGGAAGATTTGGAGTTGAGAGACATTTGGCGAGAATGGAATCCTGAAGAAAAGGATTTTACTTTTTCCCCGATAGACATTAATCTTTTTCTAGGATTGATTTTATATTAATTACTAATGATTTTCTTTTCAGGGTGAATAAAATAAAGATATGCTCAAGAATTTTGTCTGACCATAGATATGGATAGAATTTGATCGGGAAAAGGGTGTTAGGAGATCTTGGAGATTAAATGAAAATTTGTTTAGATATGAAGATAATGTTAAAGAATGTAAAAGACAAATCAAGGAATTTTTTATTATGAATATGCATAGAACCTATGAAAATGGTCTGGGATGCAAGCAAAGCATATATGAAGGGAGTCTTAATAAATTTGAATAATAAATATGAAATTAGACAGCAGAAGAAAACGAATGAAATTAGAAGAGGAAATAAAAAAAGAGCAATTATTTGTCTCCAGGAGATAAGAAAGCAAAAGAAACTATAAATATGTTACGAGGGCAATTTAATATGTTGATGGCTGACCAGGTGCCAACTAACTTACAATATACTAAGCATAATACATTTTGTAATGCCAATAAACCAGATAGGTGGCTAGCATATGTAATAAGGAAAAAACAGAAATCACGAACTATTTAATATAAAATATAGAGGTAAAGAGGTATTTCAACAGAATATGATTAAAAAGGCTTTTTTAGAATTTTATACAAAGTTATATGCTAGCGACTCAATTCAAGGTATAGATATAGATAGAT
Organism: Ahaetulla prasina; assembly: GCF_028640845.1. NCBI lineage: Eukaryota > Metazoa > Chordata > Lepidosauria > Squamata > Colubridae > Ahaetulla > Ahaetulla prasina. Next base: position 93,377,759 of record NC_080542.1, read on the forward strand.
ACAGGAAGAAAACATTTGTGAATTTACAAAGGAGCAAAGGGAAGGATTGAATCAACCTATAATTTCTGAAGAAATTACATTAGCAATTAAACAGTTAAAAACGGGTAAAGCCCCAGGAACAGATGGATTAACAGCTTGTTTATTATAAAAATTTACAATCCGAAATGGTAGAACCGCTCAAGGACTTATTTAACAAAATCCAATTTGGAGGAGATGTGCCTCCATCTTGGAAATCTGCGTTTATCTCATTGATACCAAAGGAAGATCAAGATTGTAGCAAACCAGAAAACTATAGACCAATATCGCTTTTGAATACTAATTATAGGATCTTTGCTAAAATATTAGCAAATAGACTAATGGTAGTTATGAGACAAATGATTCATAATGATCAATCAGGATTTATAGAAGGGAGACAAATGAGTTATAATGTGAGGCGGATTGTAAATGTATTGGAATATTTGGATAGGAACAACCAGGTCCCAGCAGTGCTCTTTTTTTTTTTTTTTTTTGGATGCTGAGAAGGCATTTGATCGATTGAATTGGCAATTTTTATTTAAAATATTAGAAAAGATGCAATTTGGGGAACATTTAAACAAGCAATCAGAGCAATATACCAGAGACAAAAAGCACAAATAATACTTAATGGTAGCTTAACAGAAGCTTTCAGAATTGAAAAGGGGACAAGGCAGGGATGTCCTTTGTCCTCATTATTATTTATTTTAACTTTAGAAATTTTACTGAATAAAATACTCAGGTCAAATAAAATAAAGGGAATTAAAATTAGACATCAAGATTACAGGTTAAGAGCATTTGCAGATGACTTGGTTGTTACCTTATCTCAACCAACACAATCGGTTACATATATGATGGATATAATTAGTCAATATGGGAAGGTATCTGGATTTAAGGTAAATCAACATAAGACAAAGATAATAACTAAAAATATGACTATAGATCAAAAGGCAGAATTAGAAAGAGCAACAGGATTTGAAATAGTGAAAAAGGTTAAATACTTAGGAGTATATATCACAGCCGCAAACATGAAATTATATAAAAATAATTATGAGGTGTTATGGCAAAAAGTGCAGAAGGAAATGGAGAATTGGAAAAAGCTACAACTATCATTGCTGGGAAAAATAGCAGTAATAAAAATGAATGTTCTGCCTAGGTTTTTATTTCTGTTTCAAATGATACCTATACTTAAAAAAAGATGCAAATATGCAGGAATGGCAAAAAGGGATTAATAAATTTATTTGGATGGGTAAGAAACCGAGATTGAAACTAAAAATAATACAGGATATACATGAAAGAGGGGGTCTTAAATGCCTAATTTAAGACTATATTATGAAGCAGCTGTTCTGTCATTAATCAGTGATTGGTTCAACCTAACAGAAGAAAGAATATTGAATGTGGAAGATCACGATCTTTTATATGGTCGGCATGCTTATTTATTATATGATAAAAAAGTGGACAGGATATTTAAAAGCCACGTACTTAGAAGTGCTTAGTTGCGGGTTTGGAAAAGGTACCAATATAAATTAAACTATAAAATTCCCATATGGGCAATCCCTAGGCATGCGATAGAGAATATAAATATAGAACAAAAACAGGAAGTTACATATAAAGAGCTCCTCTTTATGCAGGAGTGTAAACTACAGTTGAAACCTTTAAATATAATGAGAGAAGAAAGGATAAATTATACTTGGTTTCAATATGGGCAGCTGCAAGCTTGATAGAGAGAAGACCAAAAAATTGGTATTATGCAATATGAGGAAAATTTGGTAAAGCAAATTAGAGATCACAGCCAATTGCATATTAAAAGGTTATATAATGCGTTGATAGAAATAGATTCAGAAGTGGAATTAGTTAAGGACTGTATGATAAAATGGGCACAAAATATTCAACAACCTATAATGATGGAAACATGGGAAACAATGTGGGTTAGAAATATTAAATTTACGCAAGCTCAAAACTTGAGAGAAAATTTTTATAAAACGTTTTATAGATGGCATCTAGATCCAAAAAAATTGGCGTGTATGTATCCGAATTTGCAAGCTAAATGTTGGAGATGTGATTGTGATGATGCTACTTATTATCATATATGGTGGACTTGTAAAAAAATCAAAGCATTTTGGATTAAAATTTGGTAGATTATGCAAAATATTTTGAAGAAGAAGATAAAATTTACTCTGCAATTGTTATTATTGGGTATAACTACGGACTGTACATCAATAGAGACTAAATTAATTTTAAACTTAATATCAGCAGCCAGACTACTGGTGGCACAATAGTGGAAGAAGGAACATCTGCCTACTATTGAAGAATGGACACTAAAAGTAACGAATTTAGCAGAAATGGCAAAAATTACAGCATACCTGAAAGACTATTCACAAGAAAGATATATAGTGGAATGGAAAAGATAGATAGAATATATTCAAAAAAAATATCAGACTAAAAAGTATCAAATAGCATATGAATGAGCAGAAAGTAATAATTGTATTTGTATACAGTACAGTATTCTTTTTTCTTGTTTTTCTTTTATATGAAATAAGGGAGTTATGGTTCTAGGGGAGGGATGGGAGTTTATGAATAATTAGCGTATTTTAGCTTATGATTGGTAAATGCTATACCCCGTATTTGCTCTGGGAAGTCCGGGGGGGGGCATAGGGGGTTGGGTGAAGGGGGGAGGGTAGGGGGGAGGGAGGAGGGAGGAGGAGGGTAAATACTTGTTAAAATTGTGGGAAAACTTTTTAATTAAAAAAAAAAGAAAAGAAAAGCTGTTCTTCCTAGAATGGATATTGAAAGTTGCCAATTTGGCTGAGATGGCGAAGATATCAGCCTTTTTGAAAGACAATACGCAAGAAAGATACTTAAAGGAATGGAAAAAATGGATTGACTATATTCAACGTAGATATCAGACTAAGAGTTATCAGACTGTTTTTGAATGATTATGATGTATTATGTTTGATTGCTTTGGGGGGAAGTTAGGAATTGATGATTGTAGGGGTATAATTAAGTTGGGACGAAAATTTTTTAGCATATGTTTGTTTTACTTTTAACTATACCTTGTGCTTGTTCCGGGAAGTCGGGGGGGGGGGAAAGGGGGGAAAAAAATTTTGTAAAACTTTTTGAATAAAAAAAAAAAAAAAAGAAAAGCTGTTCTTCCATATCTTCCATGTCATTCATCTCTCTCTCTCTCTCTCTCTCTCTCTCTCTCTCTCTCTCTCTCTCTCTCTCTCTCTCCCTCCCTCCCTCCCTCTTCGTCTCCCTCTTCCCCAACAACTTTAAGTGAAACAAGAAAAATATTACTAAACGTAAGGATGGGAGGAGAACAAAGCAGCTTTAGCAGCTATCATCTAGTTTTTAGGCCTGGATTTTTAAAAAATATATGTTCCATTTTATGTTAACTTGAAGCTAGTCTTCCTGAAAGCCAGTCCCTAAAAGCACAGCATGTGTAGCTCCTAATGCACAGGAAATGTGATTAGCAGCCTGAGAAAAGCACAGAATTACTGACTAGATTACTGGATAATTAGATTGGTGGCACTCTTCCCTGACTGGGCTGTCAGATTAAATCCTGCTGCTTTTCTTCAGATAACTGTCATGTTCTACAATAACAAACAGAAACTGACAGGGGTTTCTTCTTTTTAATGTTCAAAGTATGCTTTTTCTTCTTTCAGTGAGCCAAAATGTTCACAGTATTTATTGATTCATTCAAAACATTATGTTCTTTGATTAGTGCACCCCTGGCAAGACAAACCTGATCAAAAAGGTTTAATGGGGAATGATAAATGGAAACCACATATCTTTATGTAGTTGTCTGCATTTCTCATTTTATCAGGGAAGAATCCCACTGCAATTATAGAAGAATATGAGGAAAAAGATTTTGCTTACAAAAATACCATCTTCCATCTAAACTATATGATTATTATTTCTTATCAGTTCTTTCATATATATTAAAAAAATTCACATAGTAAATAACTATATGCTTTCAGACAGTGAAACTCTTCATAAATTCTTTATTTGTAAAACTTTCTTCATCCTTTTTTTATTGTTTCTTTCTCTATAAAACTTCCTGGAATGATATGTTCAGCATCAATCAAATATGGTTGACAGTGAAGGAAAGCAAAAAATAGCATTGTAATAGTATCTGTTCTTCCAGGAATGGCCAATAACTTTATAAAGTTGAACAAGAAGACCCGGAGTGCTGAGAATTCATTGCAAGGAATTTTAATGTAAAAGAAAAAGAAAGGGACCTAGCCTACTATTTCACGTTTCTATTAAGATAAGTGGCAATGAATGTGCTGTTGAATGGACTGAGTCTACTTGCTGTGGCCAACTCGCTATGGCCAACTCACCATGAGCAACTTGCCACATCAAACTTGCTGCAGGACAACTCACCATGGCTATCTTGCTTGGGACAATTCAAGGAATCAATTTAATTGTTTAAAATAATTTTAAAATAATTTTAATTTTTGTCATTAACATTTCATTTTGTCCCTCCTTTGGCATCCTCTTATAAAAATAACATACTATTATCTTAGTATTTAGCTTTGTAAGTTTATATTGACTACAATAAACTGTACCTCTTAAAGTAGCTCTTTTATTAAAGCCCATATTTCTTGAATATTAGTGTAACTCTTGTCCCACGGCAAGTTGTCCCACGGCAAGTTGGTGCTGTGGCAGATTGGCTGTAGTGAGTTGGCCAAGATGGGTGGGCTGCAGTGAGTTGTCCTAGAACTTTAATAAAAAATGCCTGTTTTGCTATAACATTTTAATTTCTCATAAATAAGCTACCCAGATAAATGTTACTTTCCCTAATTGATTGGTTATATGCCATCTAGCAGTTGTTGATTCTCAGCAACTACATAGGTAGATTTTCTTACATATGGCATTTCACTGGTCTTCTTGTTAAATCTCAAATAATGACACTGCCTTTTGGTAATTATGCCCTAAGGTGCAGCACAATGTGGCTACAAAAGTTATTAGAGGATTTGACAATAGCACTTGCTCTGCTTCAACTGAACAGCGAAGAAACAAGTTAATATCTGCAAGCAATGGTCACCTGGATGAGAACATATTGGCTGAATCTGAATATTCATCCATCCATCCATCCATCCATCCATCCATCCATCCATCCATTCATTCTTTATGACTGCCTAATTGCCAAGCAATATAAATTAGTCTCATTGGCTCATTGTAAGATTATTTTCCATTCTTATGAGTTCACATTTTCTAAATGGAGTTGTATTCCTCTACAAAAAATACCTGCAGTTTCATCTTTGTCACTGGAAGCCCAAGTAATTTAGATGTCCAAAACTGCTAAATATCATGTTCAACTGTATAATGAATTCAATCTTTCCTAATCTTTCCTAATATTACACTTTCCTAGATTAGTGTAATATATGCTTTGTACACCTTCATGGATTACTGCCTTGTCGTGGCGAAGGGGCTTGCATAGGTCAATAAAGCTATGAGCTATATCATGCAGGGACACCCAAGATGGACAGGTCATAGCAGAGAATTCTGACAAAATGTGATCCATTGGAGAAGGAAATAGCAACCCACTCCAGTATCTTTGCCATGAAAACCCCATGGACAGTACAAAAAGGAAAAAAAGATATGACACTGGAAGATAAAGAAGATAGTGTCCAATATGCTACTGGGGAAGAGGATAGGGTTAGTAATAGTAGTGCCAGAAAGAATGAAGCAACTGGCCAAAGCTGAAAGTACACTCAGCTGTGGATGTATCTGGTAGTTAAAGGAAAGATTCTGTAAAGATTTTTTCTCCATAGGACCGTGGAATGTAAGATCCATGAATCAAGGTAAGCTGGACGTGGTCAAACAAGAGATGACAAGACTGAATATCAATATCTTAGGAATCAGTGAACTAAAATGGACAGAAATGGGCGAATTTAATTCAGATGACCATCAAGTATACTACTGCGGGCAAGAATCCCTCAGAAGAAATGGAGTAGCCTTCATAATCAATAAAAGAGTAGGAAAAGCAATACTGAGATACAATCCCCAAAATGACAGAATGATCTCAGTTCGAATCCAAGGCAAACCATTCAATATCACAGTAGTCCAAATCTATGCCCCAATCACTGGTGCTGAAGAGTTTGAAATTGACTGGTTCTATGAAGCCCTACAGCTCCTTATAGAATTAACGCCAAAAAATGATGTCCTTATAATCATGGGGGATTGGAATGCTAAAGTAGGAAGCCAAAAAATAACTGGAATAACAGGCAAGTTTGGCCTTGGAGTACAAAATGAAGCAGGGCACAGGCTGATAGAATTCTGTCAAGATAATACGATGGTCATAGCAAACATTCTTTTCCAACAACCAAGAGATGACTTTATACATGGACATCACCAGATGGTCAACACAGAAATCAGATTGACTATGTGCTCTGCAGCCAAAGATGGAGAAGCTCTGTACAGTCAGTAAAAACAAGACCAGGAGCTGACTGGCTCAGATCATGAGCTTCTCCTTGCAAAATTTAGGCTTAAATTGAAGAAAGTAAGGAAAAGCACTAGGTCACTCAGGTATGAACTAAATCATATCCTTGATGAATATATAGTAGAGGTGACAAATAGATTTAAGGAATTAGATCTGATAGACAGAGTGCCTGAAGAACTATGGACAGAGGTTCGCAACATTGTACAAGAGGTAGCAACTAAAAACATCCCAAAGAAAAAGAAAGGCAAGAAAACAAAATGGCTGTCTGAGGAAGCTTTGCAAACAGCTGAGGAAAGAAAGGAAGTGAAAGGCAAGGGAGAAAGAGAAAGATACACCCAATTGAATGCAGAATTCCAGAGAATAGCTAGAAGAGATAAGAATAAATTCTTAAATGAACAGTGCAAAGAAATAGAAGAAAACAATAGAATAGGGAGGACCAGCAATCTCTTCAAGAAAATTGGAGATATGAAGGGAATGTTTCATGCAAAGATGGGCATGATAAAGGACCAGAATGGCAGGGACCTAACAGAGGCAGAAGAGATTAAGAAGAGGTGGCAAAATTAAACAGAAGAACTATACAAGAATAAGTTTAACATCCCTGATAACCACGATGGGGTGGTCACTGACCTTGAGCCAGACATCCTAGAATGTGAAGTCAAATATATATATATATATTTTGACTGTGAACCGCCCTGAGTCCTTCGGGAGATGGGCGGTATACAAATATAATAATAAATAAATAAATAAATGGGCCTTAGGAAATCTGAGCAACAACAAAGCTAGTGGAAGTGACAGTATTCCAGCTGAGCTATTCAAAATCTTAAAAGACGATGCAGTAAAAAGTGCTACACTCAATTTGTCAGCAAATTTGGAAAACTCTGCAGTGGCCAAAGGATTGGAAAAGGTCAGTTTACATTCCAATTCCAAAGAAAGACAATGCCAAACAATGTTCAAACTATCGCACCATTGTGCTCATTTCTCGAAGTCTAATCATTAGCTGGTGATGGTTGTCAGCAGATAGTAAGACATCATCAAAATAAGGCATTACCCCAGGGATTCCTTGTAACAGTCTTTCCATCAGGTTTCGGAAAAGTCCTAGTGCCACACTAACATCAAATTGTAAACGGGTGCATTTAAATGCCCCTCTGTGGGTCACTATTGTCTGTGCTTCTGCCGTGGCATTGTCAATGGGCAATTGTTGGTAAGCCTGGGCTAGGTCAAGTTTTGCAAAAACTTTTCCTGAACCCAAAGAGTGCAAGAAATGTTGCACTACTGACACTGGATATGTGCTCTTCTGTAGGGCTTTGTTTAGAGTTGCCTTGTAGTCCACACAGATGCGAACAGACCCATCGGATTTGATGGGAGTTACTATGGGGATTTCCCATCAAGCATGGTCGACGGGGACAAGGATTCCCTGCTTGTCCAGTTCCTTATCTATTTTGGATTTAAGGGCGAAGAGACCCTCCTCACTTTTAATCTAATGGGTGCTATCCTGGGATCTAGGTTGAAGGAAATAGGGGTTCCCCACGTACTTGCCCAAAGTTCTGGTGAAAACGTCTTGGAATTCGCAAAGTAGGTCATCCTTCATGTATTGGCAGTCAGCTTAAATCTCTAGCACTCCGTAGACCGATTCCTAGGGGACGGATCCAATCCCAGGCCATGAGGCTTGGGAGGTCGCCTCGCATGATGGTGACTGGTAGCTTCTTTTTGTGTTGCCCGTAAACAATGTTTACATTTTCGGTGGCGATACCATCGATGCCAAGTCGCGTACTCGCATCGCATCGATGCCAAGTCATGTATTGTGTTTGTAATTGATTCCTCTTTATGTGTGGCAGCAATTCTCGAACTGTAGACCAGGATACGATGGTGATGGGTGATCCGGTGTCGATCTCCATGTTGATCCACTGTCCATCCATGGTGACCATGGTGTACGTTTTTTTTCTGGTTTTGTGCCGGCGCTGCCGATGGTGACTTGGTTTGAATTTGTGCTCTTTTTGTGGTGGCTATTTTGTTCGCACTTGCGTGGTAATGGCTGCTGGCTAGCTGGCCACCATTCTCCGCGGTCTTTTTGGCGGGAAGGTTGAATCGGCAGTGTAGCCCTGCATACGTGGGCCAAATGGCCTTTCTTCCCGCAGCGGCGACACGTTGCATCTCGGAAACAGCAGTTGTTACTTTGATGGCCTTCCTCGCAGCTGGAATAGGCAAATCCGCTATTTCGGGGGGAATGATCTGTTCGGCAAACTGACGCTGCCTCAGCTTCTTCCTCCCCCTCTTCGGTTGAGCTGGTACCTGGCAGCTTTGCTTGGACGGACTTATAGTGAACTGGGGCAGTCTGTGTGGCTGCCAGAGCCTTGCTAGCCCCTGGCTGTTGCATGTTTGTGGCGGCTAGGTTGGACAGTTCATACCCCTAAGCTTCATCAATTGCTATTTGCAATAATAGGTTGTGCTTCGCTAGGAGTAGTTGTCTTAGCTGGACATCCTTGATGCCACAAAGAAACTATTCTAGCAGGGTTTCGTCTAGGGATTCCTTGTAGTCGCCCATGGTGGCTGCGTGTCAAAGCGTGGCGATGAAATTGGTTATTGATTCTCCCTCTTGCTGGAAACGCTGGCGGAATTCGTACTGCTGGGCGTATTTTGATGGGGTTCAATAATCATATAATCATCCTTAATATGCATCAAATGTAACAGTTTTGAATACTTGAAATTTACAATATGTATTTTCTCTATATGCCCATAAAGTATAACATTTCAGCATGGAACAGAATTGAGAACATACTTAAAAGTCAGAGGTCAGAACTTCAGAATGTTATTACTATGGATTTGCTTCTAAAATGAGAATCTATACACAGATTAAATGAAATTCTTAATATTAAATCAATTTTCAATCAATTCGTCATTCAATGGATATTCTCAGATATCAATCCATTCAGCTTTTGAAGCAATTTTGATAGCTAATGTGAAATACATTTCCAAACAGTTTGAAAAAGGTTATTCTCACTCCTGGAAGAAACTATGCACATACTAGCCATTAAATACTTCATGAAAATTTGACAATATGCACTTTAATTTAAACAGTGAAGATGAATAAAGTAAAATGTTGCTAGGAAGAGTATAAAACAACCTAAATTAATTTTAATCAAAGCAAGTTGCTATCCTCATTCTGTTATTTTGTATGTCTCACCCAAAAGTTTAGTATGAATAAAGCAAATCTAGTATTGCACTAAATCCATTATTACATTAGAAACAGATGCTGAGAATTTTTTAAAAAAATATGTGGGAAAGGTGGGGTCTATATACATATTGAAAATTTTCAATCTAAAGAGGCAAATCAAACCATGTTTCTTTCCAGTGCATTTTATTCTGTAATCTAATTTACTAATCTAGGTGAAATGTTAATATATATTGCTAGTCCACATATGATAGATATGCCATATGCTAAATAAATATTCTAATAATATTTACATTTTCAGTTGTTCTAACTGAAGACACTTAAAGGGACTATTTAAATATTACAGTTTATAAACATTTGCATAAAATTGCATCCTGCTGTGAGAAATAACAGGGCCAAGGTTAAAGTGGCCAGATTTCAGCGATGACAAAGCGGGACACCATGGAGGGGGGGGGGGTTGCGCATGCGTGCTGAGTCTTGCAACCTGCCTGAAGGAGGAGGAGCGGCTGCTGCTTCTCCACTCTTCCAGGCAGGCTCAGCTCTCCTCTCAGCTCTTCCAGGCAGGCTCGGATCTCCTCTCGGCTCTTCTCTTCCACTCGGGTGAAGTCAAACGTCATCTCTCCTCCCTCTCGCGCCCCCTTCCCCGCCACTCCCCCTTTTCCGCCTCCTCCTCTTGCGTTGTCGCCTCCCATTTTCAAAATGGGAGTGAAACAAAAAAAATCGGGACTTTTTGGAATTGCTGCGGGACGCGGGACAAATTATTAAAAAGCAGGACTGTCCCGCCAAAAGCGGGATGTCTGGTCACTATAGCCAAGGTAGGTGTATGTGGTCCCTGCTCTGAAAAAGTATTTACCTAAATTGCATGGCATCTGAATTGCCTGTAGCATAAATGGTTTATGCGAAGGGTGTCAAACTTGATTTCATTGAGGGCCAAATCAGAGTTCTGTTTGACCTTGGAGGGACTAGGGCGTGCGTGCCAGGGTGGGCATGGCCAGCTCAATGTCATTCATGTTGGGGGTGCCTGTAGTGGCCCAAATGCTCTGCCAGTGAAAATGGGCCCTTGAGCTCCATTTTTGGCATTTATTTATTTATTTATTTATTTATTTATTTATTTGTTTGTTTGTTTGTTTGTTTGTTTGGATTTTTATACCGCCCTATCTCCCAAAGGACTCAGGATGGTTTACAGCCAGATAAAAATAAACAAGAATAAATACAAGGTAAAAACAATATTTAAAAAACTTATTGAATTGGCGCAAATTTAAAATATAATTAAAACAGTAAAAACCCCATTTAAAACTGAAATCCTATGCCAGTCCTGCGCAAATAAATAGATACGTCTTCAGCTCGCGGCAAAAGGTTCGAAGGTCCGGAAGTTGGCGGAGTCCTGGGGGAAGCTCATGATGGCTTCCTGCAACTGTCTGCCGATGAAAACGGAGCTCAAGAGGGCTGTGGGTGGCCCTCCCAAGATCCATTTTACCTGGCAGAGGCACTGTGAGCCAGCCCTTCGCTGTTTCCAGGGTGGCCCTGTGGGCCAGATTTAAGTATCCCACGGGCCAAATACGGCCCCTGGGCCTTGAGTTTGACACCCCTGGTTTATGCCATTAATGCTGACAATTTTGTCAATACTGGTGTTCTTGGCTCTCCACAATAGCAAAAAAGATTCTTTCTAATTTCCTTTCTAATATGGAAAGAAAAATATTCCTCTATATTCCCATGAGCTTGTCCCAGACACTCCATGTTGATGTATTTATGCCATCTATACCAGGGATGAAATGTAAAATTTGTTACTACTGGTTCTGTGGGCGTGGCTTGGGGGGGATGTGACTGGGTGGGCATAGCCAACCTTTTTTTAAGCATTTTTTCTATAACTTCTTCTAAGCTAAACCTAAGATGGCGCCGACGAAGGCTGCCTCGGTGAAATGCTCTCTAATTGTTTCTTTATTTCTAATTGTTCTCTGTGACTCACTACGGATTTCCTACTCACGAGACCATCTGCTAAAAATTAAGGAACATTTCTTTAAGGAGCAGCTTTCTTTAATCTCACCCCCGCCTGTCTTTACAAACACGGAGGAGATTCTAACACAGGAGGAGGCAATTCCCACGGAGCCATGGATTACTAAAAAAACCAAACGACGGAAATGAAGGAAAAGAGGTAAACGATCTGGGATCTTAATCAAGCTAAGAACTCGCACTAAAACTCCTCTGCCTTCAATTTTCCTAACAAATATACGCTCACTTGCAAATAAGATGGATGAAATACTCCTTTTAAACAAATACTATTCTGATTTTCGCAATTCAGCAGTCCTATGCTTCTCTGAAACCTGGTTAAATGAATCAATTGAAAATAGCAGCCTGAACATTCCAGGATTTCAAATTGAACGATCAGACAGGATTCCAGAAACATCTGGTAAAAAGAAAGGAGGAGGCTTATGCCTATATATTAATTCAACCTGGTGTCAAGATTTTAACATAATTTACAAATTCTGTGACAACAATTTAGAGACTCTAATTATCAACTGCAAACCTTACTATTTGCCTCGTGAATTTTCCTCATTTCTTCTAATTGCTGTTTATGTCCCACCACAAGCCTGTGTAAACAAGGCATTATGAACTCTAGCTGACCAAATCATGGAGGCTGAAGCCAAACACCCTGACTCACTGGCCATTGTTTTGGGAGATCTAAACAAGGCAAACTTAAGGAAAGAACTACCAAACTACTTTCAGCATGTCAATTGTCCCACCAGAGGCGAGAATACTCTAGACCACTGCTACACAACACTAAAAGATGCCTATCGGTCTTTACCACGTGCAGCTGTAGGACACTCTGATCATTGCATGATTCACCTTGTACCTGCTTACAGGCAAAGACTTAAAGCCATAAAACCAATAATTAAATCAGTGAAAACCTGGACGGAGGAATCAGAATTAAAGCTACAGGCATGTTTTGACTGCACTGATTGGAATATTTTTAAAGATACCTCTGCAGACCTGGATGAACTCACAGATACTGTAACATCATATGTCAGCTTCTGTGAAGACCTATGTGTACCTACAAGGAACTTGCGAATACACAGTAACAACAAACCTTGGTTTACACCTAAACTTAAGCAGCTACGACATTCCAAAGAGGAAGCCTACAGAAAAGGTGATAAAATGCTGTACAATCAGGCCAGAAATGCACTAACAAGGGAGATAAGAGCAGCAAAAAGAAGCTATTCTGAAAAGCTAAAGAATCAGTTTTCAGCAAATGAACCAGCAAACATGTGGAAAACTCTTAAAAATATCACCGGCTATGGCAAACCTCCTTCCCAGGCTGAAGGTTATCAACAATTGGCAGATGACCTGAATGAGTTTTACTGCAGGTTTGAAAGGAAACTACAGCCACCTATCTCCACAACCCCCATCTCAGACACACCAACAACAGCCAAGCCTCCTACAACTGACCCCATTTCATTGGGTTCACAACCCCTAGTGATCACAGAAAAGGAAGTGCAGGACCTATTTCACAGACAAAAGCCAGGAAAAGCTCCAGGTCCAGACAAGATAACTCCTTCTTGCTTAAAAGTCTGTGCTGACCAATTGGCCCCCATCTTCACCCATATTTTCAATAAATCACTAGAGATGTGTTATGTTCCTTCTTGCTTCAAACGCTCTACCATCATCCCAGTGCCGAAGAAGCCCACCATCAAGGAACTGAATGACTACAGTTGCTTTAACATCTGTCGTCATGAAAACCTTTGAAAAGCTAGTGCTTTCCTACCTGAAAACCATCACGGATCCACTGTTAGACCCCTTGCAATTTGCATACCGAGCAAATAGATCAACAGATGATGCTGTTAATATGGCTCTGCACTACATCCTACAACATCTTGAGTCTCCAAAGACCTATGCAAGGGTCCTTTTTGTAGACTTTAGTTCAGCATTCAATACCATCATTCCAGACATTCTTCTAACTAAGCTAAACCAGCTACAGGTACCGGAACAGGCTTGTAAGTGGATCACAAGCTTCCTAACAAACAGGAAGCAGCAGGTGAAGCTAAGCAAGATCACATCAAATACCTGTACAATTAGCACAGGGGCCCCCCAAGGCTGTGTGCTCTCCCCACTTCTCTTCTCTCTGTATACCAATGACTGCATCTCCAATGATCCATCTGTTAAGCTACTGAAGTTCGCAGATGACACAACAGTGATTGGTCTCATTCGAGACAATGACGAATCTGCATATAGACGAGAGGTCGAACGACTAGCCTTGTGGTGCAACCAAAACAATCTGGAACTGAACACACTCAAAACCGTAGAAATGGTGGTAGACTTTAGGAAAAACCCTTCCATACTTCCACCTCTCACAATACTTGACAACACAGTATCAACAGTAGAAACCTTCAAATTTCTGGGTTCTATCATATCGAAAGATCTCAAATGGACATCAAAAACATCATTAAAAAAGGACAACAAAGAATGTTCTTTCTGCGCCAACTCAGTAAGCTCAAACTGCCCAAGGAGCTGCTGATCCAATTCTACAGAGGAATTATTGATCTCTTTCCACTTATGACTGTATGACTATAACTTGTTGCTGGCAATCCTTATGATTTATATTGATATATTGATCATCAATTGTGTTGTAAATGTTGTACCTTGATGAACGTATCTTTTCTTTAATGTACACTGAGAGCATATGCACCAAGACAAATTCCTTGTGTGTCCAATCACACTTGGCCAATAAAAAATTCTATTCTATTCTATTCTATTCTATTCTATTCTATTCTATTCTATTCTATTCTATTCTATTCTATTCTATTCTATTGAGTCTGTCATTTGCACTTCTATAACTGTCTGGTTCGGTTCTGCAACCCAACAAGAAAAACACAAGACTTCAGAGAATAATTAGAACTGCAGAAAAAATAATTGCTACCAACCTGCCTTTCATTGAGGACCTGTATACTGCACGAATCAAGAAGAGGGCCGTGAAAATATTTGCAGATCCCTCGCATCCTGGACATAAACTGTTTCAACTCCTACCCTCAAAACGATGCTATAGAGCACTGCACACCAGAACAACTAGACACAAGAACAGTTTTTTCCCGAAGGCCATCACTCTGCTAAACAAATAATTCCCTCAACACTGTCAGACTATTTACTGAATCTGCACTACTATTAATCGTTTCATAGTTCCCATCACCAATCTCTTTCCACTTATGACTGTATGACTATAACTTGTTGCTGGCAATCCTTATGATTTATATTGATATATTGATCATCAATTGTGTTGTAAATGTTGTACCTTGATGAACGTATCTTTTCTTTTATGTACACTGAAAGCATATGCACCAAGACAAATTCCTTGTGTGTCCAATCACACTTGGCCAATAAAAAATTCTATTCTATTCTATTCTATTCAGCGAAAGAGGTTGCAAAAAATGCTTTTAAAAGCCTGTGATGATCAGACATCTCAGCTGGGATCACTAGAGGAAAAAAAGCTTTTAAAGGGTTCTGACGATCCCAGTTGAGTTGCCTGATCACCAGAACCTTTTAAAATCATTTTTCTACAACCTCTATGACCAAAGAGCTTGTAGAATACATGCTTTTAAAGGGTTATGACGATCCCAGCTGGTTGCCTGATCGCCAGAACTTTTTAAAAGCATTTTTAAACAACCTTTTCAGCTGAAGAGGTTGTAAAAAATGCTTTGAAATGGTTCTGGTGATCAAGCAACTCAGCTGGAAGTGCCAGAGGAGCCTTTTAGAAGCTTTTTTTTTGCAACCTCTTGAGCAGAACAGGTTGTAGAAAAAATGCTTTTAAAGGGTTCTGACGATCATCAGAGGCTTTTTTTTACTTTTAAAAGCATTTTTCTGCTGAAGAAAAATGCTTTTAAAAGTAAAAAAAATACCTCTGATGATCGCGTGGCTCTGCTGGGGTGGGTGGGGGGCAGGGATTTTTGCTACCAGTTCTCCGAACCACTCACCACCATCACTACTGGATCGGAAGATCCGGTCCGAACCGGGAGCATTTCACCCAGATCTATACCCTGATCAATAAGCGGTAAGATGCATGATGAGGAGGCGTGATCGAGATATCTGTGCTTGAAGTCTGTTGGATGTCCTGGAGAATGAGTGATTTCAGAAAGAATTTTCAAAAATAGGCAGAGGCTAGGAGGTTTTGTTTTGTTTCCACTTTAATGCAGACTCACATGATTTGTTTTCCAGAACCTATAGGCATATATTTGCAGGAGATGATGAGGCTGATCAAACGCATCATTAGTATCAAGAAACTTCACACCCCCAAGAGATCTAGGTCTCTTAAATTCTGAATTTTGAATTCTGTTGACTCTTGTCTGTCACCAATTTGCTTGACCATTAGTACTTCAGATTCTGGGAGACAGCATTAGATTACAATAAACCTATATTCATTTGAACTGCCTGAAGTGCTGATTTCCTGCGCTTATTATTTGCTATTCAATATTTTACAATTCATTTTAGTAGAATGTCCATTTACAAATAAAAAATGTATCAAGAAATATATATATATATGCTGTTAAAATTCTACCTTTCCTCCTAAAGCTTAAAGTAACATGCATATATTGAATCTGCCCACAACAATATTTGGTAGTGACAGTCGTAAAATGGATTACATGACCAAACTGATTTTGACTTATTTTGTGATAGTCATTAAGTGAATCATCATGGTTAATAAGTCAATCTGCAGTCATTAAGTGAACATCATGGTCATGAAGCAAACCCATTATTTATTGTGGAGTCTTTTGCCAAAATTTGATGATGATATGACTATGGGACATGATCACGTAGCCATAAATGTGGGCCAGTTTCAGAGTCTGGGGGGAAAAAATTACATATGGTCTCATGACTGGGGGGGGGGTGGAACTTTGGAACTGGGTTGTAAGTATCTTTAAATGATCACTAAGCGAACATCATGGCATCCAACCCTCTCAATTCTTAGCAAATAGATGGGGAAGAAATGGACATAGTGATCATTTTATTTTCTTGAGCTCCAAGATCACTGCAGATGGGGACTATAGCCAAGAAATTAAAACATGTTTGCTCCTGGGAGGAAAGCTATGGCAAATCTAGACAGCATACTGAAAAGCAGAGACATCACCTTGCCAACAAAAGTACGTATAGTCAAGGCTATGGATTTCCCAGATGCAATGTATGGCTGTGAAAATTGGACCATAAGAAAGGCTGAGCACCGAGGCAAAGTGATGATAATTTGGTAAAACAAATAAAAGATCAAGGTCAACAGCATATAAAGAGATTATATAATGTATTGGTTGAAATTGATTCAGAAATGGAGTCGGTTAAAGATTGTATGGTAAAATGGGCACAAAATTTTCAACAACCTATAATGTTAGAAACATGGGGAAAAATTTGGGTGAGGAATGTTAAATTTACGCAAGCACAAAATTTAAGAGAAAACTTTTATAAAATGTTTTATAGATGGCATTTAGATCCTAAAAAACTGTCATGTATGTATCCAAATGTGAAAGCAAAATGTTGGAGATGTGATTGTGAGGATGCTACCTATTATCATATATGGTGGACTTGCAAAAAAGTTAAAGCCTTTTGGATTAAAATATGGTGGATTACGCAGAACATTTTGAAAAAGAAGATCAAGTTTGTTCCACAGTTCTTTTTATTAGGAATAATTCCAGATTGCACTGTTATAGAGACAAAACTGATTTTGAATATAATAACTGTGGCAAGACTATTGATTGCACAATATTGGAAGAAAGAAGACTTACCTACAATTGGAGAATGGATTAGTAAAGTATCAAATTTAGCAGAAATGGCAAAAATTTCTGCCTATTTGAAAGACTGTACACAAGAAAAATATATTTTGGAATGGAGAAAATGGATTGATTATATTCAAAATAGGTATCAGATTTAAAAATATCAATTAGTTTTTGAGTGAAGTTAGGAATTGACATGTATTAGAGTTTAAGAAAGAAGGGAATTGATAGTGTGATGGTTTGATGGTGTGAAATGGAATATGTTTTATGTTATATTTTAGATTATGTTTGTTAGTTACAATACCCTGTATTCTGTTCTGGGAAGCCTTGGGGGGGGGAAAGGGGGGGGGGAAAGGGGAAGATTATAAGTTGATTGATTGCCATTGTACAGAAATAAGGGTAGAATTAAACAAGTTGGAATGGTGTAAAGTCGGGGTTGCTCGGTAACCACTCCCGAAGGGAAAGGGTAAGGAAAGAGGAGTAAAGAAGGAAGAAAGTAGGTAGGTAGGTAGGTAGGAAAGAAGGGAGGATAGGAGGAGAAGAAGGAGGAGAAGATAGAGGGTTAGAAAGGATGGTAGTGAGAAGTGGGAAAGAGGAGGGGAAGCAGGAAAGCGAGGCGAAGGATGGTGGGGAAAGTCGAAGAAGGATGAGAAGGGTAGAAAGGATTAAGGGAGGGAGTGGCAGTCGAGCAGCCCGGATTGAGCATAATTTAAGTATAGGATTGATTGTTGTATAAGTGATTGTATTGTACACTGGTCAAATTGTGGGAATTATTATGGAAAAAAAAATTTAAAAAATTGCCCTAAAAAAAAAAAAGAAAGGCAATTCCCAAAGAATTGAGGCTTTTGAACTATGGTGCTGGAGAAGATCCTGAGAGTCACTTGGATTGCAAGGCGATCAAACCGGTCAGTCCTAGAGAAGATAAATCCTGACTGCTCTTTAGAAGGCCGGATCCTGAAGATGAAACTCAAATATTTTGGTCACCTAATGAGAAGGAAGGACTCACTGGAGAAGAGCCTAATGCTGGGAAAGCTTGAGGGCAAAAGAAGAATGGGACGACAGAGAACGAGGTGGCTGGATGGAGTCACTGAAGCAATAGGTGTGAGCTTAAATGGACTCCAAAGAATGGTAGAGGACAGGAAAGCCTGGAGAAATGTTGTCCATAGGGTCGCAATGGATCGGACACGACTTCACAACTAACAACAATAAAGCGAACAGTTGTAAGTCAAGAATTACCTATTCATTCCTTTCATTCTCCCCTCAACAACCTATGAAATAGGTTAGACTGATTACATGATGACTGACCAAAACTCACTGTTTGAGTTTCCATGATTGAAGTTTATTTGACTACAGCTACCTAATTCCAGTCCACTTTCTTTATCATTATCCTACATTTCAGTACATTACACTACACATGAAAAATATATGTATTAGTTACTAGAATAAACACTTACATTCAATAAGCTTCCTATAAAGTCACAGCTAAACATTACATTCCATCTTAATTGTGTTCTACTAAAGATCACATTATTCTCCAAGACTTCCCAGCACAGGGAAGGTTGAGTCTTGCCAGATGGGTATTTGAATTATATATTGTTTTGGGGAATGCTCATGATTTCTTTTTGTTTTTCACAATTTTTTACTTTTACTTTTTTTACTTTTTTACATTTAAATTGTAATCTGCCCAGAGTCATTTGGAGTTGGGCAATCTGTAAATTGTGTTGAATGAATTAATGGCATACAAGTAAATAAAAGAAAGGATAGAAATGTTTGTAATACTAGGATAAATAGCTAATTTGGGATCTATTAATGTTCTTTGAAATTGGTCCTGTGCTTTTGATCCTCCAAACAGCACTTCTACGTCAAATGCATAGGGATAACTCAGGTTAATACTGTATAATAACATACCACATGATTTTTTTCATAACTTTACACAATCAACTAAGAACTTTACTGGTTTAACATATCATCTTCTTAAAAGTACAATGGACATTCCAGTTTACGAGCAGCATCTTCAGCTGCCATCTCCTACCTGATGGAATCCATATGTGCCATGGTGGCAGAAGTATTGATTACAAATCCACAGTCCTTTGAACTATTCAATGTATGCTCCAGTACAGGTAGTCCTCAATTTACAACAGTACACTTAGTAAAAAAAAATGGCATTGAAAAAGTGACTTATGACCATTTTTCACACTTATGACTCCTGCAGCATCCCCATGGTCATGTGACTGAAGTTCAGGCACTTGGCAACTGATTCATATTTATGATCCTTGCAATGTCCCTGGGTCATGTGATCAGCTTTTGCAACTTTCTGACAAGCAAAGTCAATTGGAAATACAGATTTACTTAACAACCACATTACTAATTTAATAACAGCAGTAATTCATTTAACAAATGTGGCAGGAAAAGTCATAATATGAGGCAAAACTCATTTAACAAATTTCTCACTTAGCAACATAAATTTCAGGTTCAATTATGATCATAAATTGAGAACTACCTGTACTTCCTAGCATCACTTCCCTGCCTATAATTCCTTGCTCTCCTAAAGAAGACATGCCTGAAAAATATGGAGCTTTCTAAAACATTTTGTTCTATTCTGTTTCAGAAAACATGCAGCTGTCCCTCTATAATGCATAAAAGGCTTTTTTAAATCTCAGAATTTGTAAATATTGGGAAATATACGGAATTTTGAATTTGAATTTTGGTAGTGGTGGTTGTTTTTAATTTTTTGCTGTATGATGTCTTTTACTATGAAATACCAAGACAATAACATTACTTTCTTATAACTGGCAGTCCTTATACTATGTAACTCCTGACTTTTGTAATTCAGATGCTACCCAACAAGGGGGGGAAATCTTGGTTACCATTTTTGTACATGTGCAAAATGGCAGTTGTCAGTTTTATTCACATAAAAAATGAATGTCAGGGTTCCAAGGAACACCTCCAACGAAATAAAACTCTGAGGCTTGAGGTTCCTCAAAGTTCCAATTTATTAGAGATGTCATGTTGGCACAGCTGGGAAAACCTGAAACTGAAAGCTTCCAGGTTTTCCACACCCAGTTGACAGTTCACAGCTCTGCCCCACACCCACAAGTCCATCACATTGTCCAATCAACTCTTCACACTCAATTGGATACAATCTTCAGGCAGTCTCCATCAGATGCAGTATGTCCTTGAATACGGAATGTTGTTATGACTAACTTTCTACCGCTCCAACAACAACCTCCTCCTAACTTCTCCAGCTAAAATATGTGGCAGTTAAGAAGCAAAAAAGAAAATTTCCTTCCAAAACTGACAGGCTTCCCCCCCCCCCCTCAGGAAAGGAACAAATCCTGGAACAAGACTGAAATCAGGGGTTAACACAATTAGTACATTAACCACCTCTCCCCACCCCAGGAGGACCCTTAGGCTTATCAGGGAATTTATCATGAAACTGCCTAACTAAGGTGTCTGCCTGAACATCCCAACTCTTCACCCACGTGGCTTCAGACAACGGGTATCCCTTCCAATAAATCAAATATTGCAAACGTCCCCTCTGCAATCTGGAGTCCAAAATCATCTTCACCTCATAATGAGTCTCATCCTGCACCATAATCGGCCTTGGGGAGCAGCAGGTTGAGGTTTCAATTTAGATCCCACAGCAAGCTTTAACAGGCTGCAATGGAAAACAGGATGAATTTTTCCCAGCATGTGGGGAAGATTTAACTGTACAGTCACTGGATTAATCACTTTCACTATGGGGAAGGGCCTAAATATTTGTCCCAACTTCTTACCCTTCAAACTCAAACATATGTATTTGGTGGAAAGATACACGCGATCTCCCACCTGAAAGGGGATTGGAGAGATCGGTGTTTGTCTGCTTGCTTTTTGTATGCTTCGACCGCTTCATTCAGGGCTCTTTTGGTATTCTCCCAGCCTTTCTTTAATGACTCTATCCATTCATTCAGAGTCATGGAAGAAGGCTGTTCTCTTGGCAGTTCTGGCATAGGGACAAATTCCATGCCACTCGTAATCTGAAAAGGCGTCAGTCCCGTACTACTATGCACCACACTATTGTATACCACTTCTGTGAAAGGAAGCAAGTCAGCCCAATTATCTTGCTGGTAATCCACATAACATCTTATGTATTGTTCCACCATGGCATTAATACGTTCTATGGCTCCGTTTGTACTCGGATGGAAAGCTGAGCTAAGCCCCTGAGATGACCCAATGGGCCTCAGGAACTCCCTCCAGAACTTAGTGGTGAACTGAAATCCTTGATCAGAGATCACCCGTTGTGATAGATCTGTTTGACAAACATCTTGGCTAATCTCTTAGCTGAGGGAAGTCCAGAACAAGGAATAAAATGGGCCTGTTTGGAGAACAGGTCTATCACAGTCCATATTACCACCACTTTCCGGGAGCTCTACGATAAAGTCCATAGCTATTTCTTCCCATGGGCGGCTGGGCTCAGCTACCTGTTGAAGGAAGCTGGGAGGCTTCCCCAGTCATCTTATTGCTGGCACATGCGGCACAACTTTTTACATAGTCCTCTACATCAGCTTTCATCTTTGGCCACCAAATCTGCCATCTAATCTGCTGAAGGGTCTTTAGAAATCCAAAGTGATCAGCCAATCAAGAATCATGGCTATGCTGGAGCACCAAGAGTCTCATGCTGTTGGGGACATAAATTTTCGAACCTTTCCAAGCTAGTGCATCAAGGGTCATCAACATGTCTCGATTGTCGGCTAGCATGAATCAATAGATAGTGCTGCTGTCAGACGAGGCTTTTCTGGAACCTTGACAGCTGCCTTCCAGTTGGCAGTTAGCTTCCCATCAATGGGGTCAGTCCACCTGCTGGCCTGACTCCGGGTAGTAACTTGTGCCACACTCTGTGTGTCTGGGATGATGGCATGGATGACATCCTCCCCCTGGCTGTCATACTGCAGTTTCCTTGATAGGGCATCTGCAAGCAGGTTCTTCCCCCCGGATGTATTTCAGCTTGAAATCAAACCACTTGAAGTACTGCGCCCTGTGGACCTGTTTGGGGGAGAGCCTTCGTGGGGTCTTTAAAGTTTCGAGGTTTCTATGGTCTGACCATACCTCAAAGGGGATCTTGGGTTCCTCTAGGAAGTGCCGCCATGATAAAAGAGCTCAACAAACAGCAAAGGCTTCCTTCTCCCAAACTGCCCATCTCCGCTT
This sequence comes from Ahaetulla prasina, assembly GCF_028640845.1. Lineage (NCBI taxonomy): Eukaryota > Metazoa > Chordata > Lepidosauria > Squamata > Colubridae > Ahaetulla > Ahaetulla prasina. Next base: position 93,400,314 of record NC_080542.1, read on the forward strand.
GGTGTCTGTAAGTTTTTTGGACACATATGCACAGGGAAGCAGCTGTCCTTGGGGGTCTTCCTGAAAGAGCACTGCTGCGACTGCAACGTCACTGGTGTCAGCCTGGACAATGAACTGTCTATCTGGGTCTGGGTGCTGAAGCATGGGCTCCTCTGCAAACTGCTGTTTCAAGCTTTCAAATGCTTTTTGACAGCTTAGTATCCAGGCTAGCAGCTGCATCGGCCGCAGCTTTGTGGGGGAGGGTTCCATCTTTAGCAGTTCAGTAAGCAGCAGAGTCATTTCCATGAAGGCTGGGATGAATTGCTGGTAGGAGTTAGCAAACCCCAGGAAACTTTGCAGCTGTTTCTTGGTGTGAGGGGGCTGTCAGTCAAGTATGGCTTGCATTTTCCTGGGATCCATCTCTATACCTTTGTTCATCAGTTGGTAGCCCAGGTAGTCCAGAGAAGTTTTGTGAAACTCACATTTGGACAGCTTTGCATAAAGTTTTGCAGCTAACAGTTTCTTTAGTACTTGTCGGACTAGTTTCACATGTTCTTCTAACGTCTCACTAAATATGAGAATGTCATCTAAGTTGACGAGAACTCTTTTGTATAAATGTTCATGCAGTTGTTAATCAACTGCATGAATACTGCAGGGGCTCCTTGGAGACCAAAGGGAATGACTTTGAATTGGAAGCTACCTAAGGGCAGTTGAAAGCAGTCTTCCATTCATCCCCTTCCTTTATGTGCAGCCTGTAGTAGGCTTCTCTCAAGTCAAGTTTAGTAAACACTTTGCCTTTTGAAAGGTAGTTCAGTAGGTCTTTCATGAGGTGAAGGGGGTAGGTGTTTTCCACACATGCCACATTTATTCCAGGAAAATCCATGCAGACTCTCATCCCCCCATCTTTCTTTTCCTTAAACAGCACCGGGGCAACTACTCTGGATTTTGCAGGTTGGATGAACCCTCGGGCTAGGTTAGTATCGATAATAATAACAACAGAGTTGGAAGGGACCTTGGAAGCATTTTAGTCCAATTCCCTGCCCAGGCAGGAAATCCTACACCTTCCTCAGCTTCCTCTTCCTCAGTACTTCCTCAACTCAGCTATCACTTTGGGGGTCATTGAGTACATCTTTGGTTTAGGGAGCTTGGCTCCGGGCTCGATCTTGATCGCACAGTCAGTGTGGCGATGAGGGGGAAGATATTGCATTCCTCCTCACTGAATACTTCAGCCAGGTCCCTGTATTTCTTGGGGACCTGGGGAGTCCCAGGTAGGGCTTTGATGGCCACCAGGCCACCTCTTGTTGGTGGGGCCCCTGAGGGCTTGTCTCAGTAGGTTCAGCTTCAGGAGGGAGGGCAGCAAGGGTCCCACCCCTATCCTTACTTTTTGGTAGCCATCCTCTTATTTGATTGTAGGGGCCCATTTGTCTAGCCAGGCGAGTCCCAGGATTATTGATTCTGCCATTTTTGGAGCTACTACAAATCAAATGAGTTCTGTGTGGATCTCCAGTTCAGTGACTCGTGCAGCAGGGGTGCCACCTATTAAAGTCCCTTCTACTTGCTGAGAGCATATGGGATGACTTAAGCGGTGTGTCTTTATGCCTAGCTGCTCAACAATGGGGATGCTAATCAAGCAATGGGTGCAGCCTGTGACTATTATTGCTGTTACCACTCCATGTACCCCTGTCTCTTGCACTGTCATTTTGACTTTGACCGCAAAGGGGTGGATGGTCCCACTTACCATCCAGGGTCATCTTCGCCACTGCTACTGCTGGCTGGCACAGGCAGCAGGTCTTTAGTTGAGGTCTCTTCACTCTCTCCATGGGGAGGGGAAGTCTCAACTGCCTGCCAGACAATTCCGCTGGCATCCAAGGGCTTTCATGGGTCCCTTCTGCCTCGGGCTGACGTGGTGGGGCATGGTTGTGGAATTGGCACAGGTGCCAGACACTCCGCAGCTCGATGACCCACTTGTCTACAATGGTAGCATTTGATCACCCCTCTAGATTGAGCAGGATGGGTTTCAGTAGGGTTTGTCGGAGGATGCCTAGCGAAAGTTCTCCCTGGGGATCTCTCAGCTGAGGGGTTGCAGTCACTGTGGCACCCCCCAGATTCCACAGGCAGTCCTGACTTCTTAATCAATGGCTTCTTTAAAATAATGCAGAAGTATTCTGTCCAGCCAATGTCCAAGGTTCCCCGCGACCAGTCTAAAGTCCCAAATGAAGTTCTTTTATGGGTCAATTTCCTTGCCTCATCACCTTTATTTTGGCTTCACTCTCGTTGATTCAGTCTTGGTCTTCAAATCTGGCCCGGAGCAGCTCAACAAAACCTTCAGCATAATTTAATTCATGAAAATTGGTACCCAAGAGTTCCTGGAACATAATCTTTACATAAACTGGGGATCAGCTGAATGTATGATATTGATCTATACCTGAGAGATTACACAATGTGAAGTATTGTATGACATGAAATAGATAAAATATACAGCAACATAAAATAGTGATTTGTTTTGGTATGTTTATCTGTATCAAAAGTTAGCAAATATTATTGTAGCCATGGAAACATTTTCCTCCTGAGTCATTGATGCTATGGTATTTTGCTATCATACATGATCTATATATATTCAATCAGCTATCTACAAAAAAGTCTGGCAGGCATAGCTAAGGTTAGTGGATTAATGCCATGCAGGAGAATTTGATATTTTTAATATTATGTAATGGATAAAGTACAATGACAGTTACTATGCTTATAGCCCAGAATTTTAAACCTCTCTGTAATGTGCTTTGGGTCACCTAACAAAGAAAGCATTGCAAAAATGTGGACGCTTTTTCTGCATCTGCACCTTTAAATATTGATTATATGACTTTTCCCCCCCTAGCAACCAATTAATTTTGTAAGACATTTCAGCATATTGTGCATTGTCAAATTATCTGTAATCTGTGCATAAGAATAAAGTATAGGCCTGTGACAGGGAAGGGAACTTATATTCACCTCAGCTGTCTGAACTGCATTTGTTAGCTCATTTATATTTTAAACGACATAAGTGGGAAATTATTTCTGTTTGTAATTTTGATCATTTCCATCGATATAGCAGACTGTATTTATCCCTCCCATGCCCTGCATTGACATTCCAAAGGACAAGGCAAGAGGGGACCATTTCTACGTTCAGTTAAATATGCACAAAGATAGAATTTAGCTGCTAGCTAAATTAAATAAGGTTTTCAGACACAATTTTATTTGCCCTTTCCAACTGTGAAACTATGCTTCAAAACACAAAACTTTTAAAAACTAATGACCAAATGGCCTTTCTTTCATTTTCATTTCTTTAATGCTCTTTTATTTCATTATAAAATGAATAACAAATATTTATTATTTTGTTTTTTGTAAAAATAGATGTATGACCTTATTAAATTATAAGTAGAAGCAATAGAGACACCTTGGAATTATTTGTCAATCAAGTGAGGCTCCAGCTCAACCCTTCCAAGACTGAGTGGCTGTGGGTTCCGGCATCCCGGTACAGTCAGTGGCTGTACACTGCCCTGAGTCCTTCGGGAGATGGTGCGGTATAGAAATGTAATTATAAATATAAATAAAAAAGAAAACTGTGATTATAAATTCATTTAATGCCATATTCATTTTTTTAAAATTTTGGAAACACCACTGATAGATTTTGATTTAAATAGAGCTGATGGTTCCTTTTTAACTCTTTAGATCTTATTGCATTTTATATACTTATATTTACATCATTAATTTCATCAGTCATTTGATTTACTGCTCACACAGTAAACAATTTCTTAACAATGTTAAATCCAGTGATGGGATCCAGCCAATTCACACCACTTCGGGAGAACAGTTATTAACTGTCTGAGCAGTTTGGCAAAATGGTTATTAGAAGAAATTATTAGGGCAGAGAACTGATTGTTAAATTACTTGAATCCCACCATTGGTTAAATCTTTAGCAAAATTGTAAAGAACCTTAAAAATGGTATGCTGCCTTTTTCAAAGAAGATGGCAAAGGGAAGTTTAGGCAGAGATTAAGTGACTTTCCCAAGGGCGCAGGAAGTGATTCATATTATGACATCTGAATGAGGATAGCTAAGTGATCAGATTCTTACTTACAAAGAGATTCTTAGCTGCAAAGAAGCAAGAATATAAAACAACTTTGCACAAGATTCCTTTGAGAATACATGAGTGAGATGTGCAAAAATGGACTGCAATGGCATTGAATAGAGTCTGCTATTTCCACTTGTATCACAATCACTTTTTCATAGCATATTGGCTATGCTTAGAAAGAGGTGCATGATCAAGAATGAATATGAAAGAAGAGATTATTACAAAGGAAGTATGCTGAAATAGTGAAGAAGGATACAATAGAGTAATACTGAAGATAAATAAGACGAATAAAAAGAGAAAGATACTTGGGAAGTATCCCAAGATAGTTCATCTATCAAGAGGAAGAGGAGGGATTGATGAATTTGAAAAGAAAGCAATATTGTAAATTGAGCTAATGTATATTTTCTTCTCTCTTTTTTATTTCCTGCTTTTAATTTAATTGACATTGCTTTTTATTCTTTCCTATATTCCTTATTCCTGTGATATGTCCATTTGTACTTGCAAATTTTCCCACCCTTCCAATATTAGTTTCAAAAGACCTGGACTGAAATGGTCTGAACACAAATTTTGTTTCAGCAAGCAAAACATTGATATGATGTATATTTCAGAAAGAAAGTAATAGGAAAAAAACTGTGCAATTGTAGAAATGTTTTACCTTATATTTTATGAGTTTTAACTTACTCTTATAACAGTGGCTGTGTCGAGCCCTGGTCTGGGGCTTGCCATATCTTGGGGGGGAGGGAATACAGCAAGAGCGACGAGCAAGGTGGCAGCAAGGCGGTGGCAGTGAGGCAACAGAAAAGAGGCAGCAGCCCCACATCTGATGCTGCCAAATGGCCATGGCGTTCCTCACCAAACCTCTGCCATCTAGCTGATTGGTCCTGGAGGCCTTCCACAGCAGCCACACACCATCCCCTGGGCCATTTCAGACGGCGAGGAAGATTTTGCCACCAGATGGATGTTGGCCCTGGCGGGTACCTGGTGACCAGATGTATGCCGCTCCAACACTGACTGGCGCCAGATGGTGATTACCGGTGGGTGTGGGCAGTCAATTGGATAGGGGTGGCACCCAAAGACTTGAAAAGGTGCTGGGAGGTGGACACTCCCAGTGCTGACTTTACAAGGAACCTGTTACCTACTTGTTGCATTCTGAGGCACTGGCCTGTTTATGGGGATTAAAGCAGAGTTTTGCCATATTTGAGTCCCTTTGTTCCTACCAGGTCTGGCCTAAACAGTCTGACAGGCTGCACATTCCTGATGAAATTATTTGCTAATCTCCATCCTTGCTCATCCATCCTCCATCCTTGCTCTCACAAAAGCTGAAATAGCTTTCCGCAAACTCACTGACGAAGTCACAAAATCAGAAGCATGATTTTAACCTAAATTATATTTGAACATAGAATAGAAACTGATTAAACTAACTTTGAATTTGTTTGTCAAATTACAGTCCACTAATAAAGGAGTATGGCATAGTGATTAAAGAGCCAGGCTAGAAACAATAAACAGCAAACAACTTCTAAAATCTTGCTAAAAAAAGCTATATAACTTGTACAGGCGATTGCCAGGAGTCTACAATGACTTGAAGGAGCACCCCTTCCCCCAATAGCAATAGCAATTGCACTTATATACTGCTTCAGTGTGCCTTACAGCCCTCTCTAAGCGGTTTACAGAGTCAGGATATTGCCCCCAAGAATCTGGGTTTTACCGACCTCAGAAGGATAGAAGCCTGAATCAACCTTGAGCAGATGAGACTCTGAACTGCTGAACTGCTGAACTGCTGGCAGTTAGCAGAAGTAATATGCAGTACTTCATTCTAACCAATGCACCACAACAGCTCTTCAAATAACTCTGAATGAAAACAACTTATAGGATTTGATTTCATCAACCTTCTATGGAAACATTTCTATTTCTCTTTGGCTTCACTAATGATAACAAAACAAAACCATTGTTCTTTTTGTGTTACTGCTCTCCAAGTTCTTGTGTATTGCTCATAACATGATTTGTGCAATCAATGCAGTCTCTCATAGAGAACTGTAGCTCTTGTTGTTGTACCAATGAAAAATTAAATAATAATAATAATAATAATAAAGTACATTTTCAAAATAAATTTCTTTTCATTATAGATATAAAAAAAACCCTTACTGGATAGCAGACACAATTTAGGCAATGAACCGTTCAGAAATTTCCCATAAGGAGATTATTTGCAGAAAATAACTGCTTTGGGATGAAGGAAAACTTTGTATCTATTCTAAAACATATTAAATGCCAGAATAAACAATACATAATTGCAAAATACTGTTAGTCTTTTGAATAGTAAATAATGTTGTTTTTAAAGTACTACAAAAGTCTCTCATTTAACCAATGCCCAAAATAATGATAGGCCAAGAAATAATTAGATCATAATTAATATTGTGATATATACTAATGTCAGTGTTTGTTTGAAGCAAAAATAATTGAAAATATTTTCTAAAATAAAATAAAATAATCTCTATTTTCTATATTTAATAAGCATTTTTCAATCATAGAAGCCCCTGTTTAGTCCTATGAATTCAGACTTATTTAAACATAGCAACACAACCAACCAATCTAAAATTAATTACACTGGTTTTGAAAGGATAAAGTCAAACCAACAGACCAACATATTTACCATGTAAACTTTTTGGTAAACAAACAACTATTTTTAAGATGCAGGAGATTTCTGGCCAGAAAAAGTAAAATGTTTGCAGACATCTTATTATCTTTTGTAGTACAAACAGGTTCAATTTTAGCAGAAGTCACAAATTGGCTTTGTGGATTTCTTTCACCCTTTTTCATAATTTCTGCATTTGGCAATAAAACTCTGATTATTATTAAACCAAAATTCACTATTAAAGAATTCTGAAGTAATATAAGGCAAGTTTAAATTATTGGAAAAAAAAGCTTAAAGGGTGCTCATAGTCATTCTCAGGTTCATAAACTTTAAAAGTCTCAAATAATTATTCAAACCACACCAATAATATTTTATTCACAGTTAGAAATAATAAATCCCATTTGCTTTACTTCCTTTAAAAGGGAGAAGAACTAAGGATAACAATGCCAATAAAAGACACTGATATTTTGATTGACTCATTGACTGAACAAATGAATTATTCTGGGAGCAAATTTTCTTATGTATGTAGTAATTGAGGGTGAGAGACTGACTCTTTCTAGCTGTTTTCCTGAAATTATTTTACATTTATCATTTCTCCTACATCCCCCCTCCGCTATTATCAGAAATATGCCTAGATTTTAACAGTTTTTAAAAAATTCCCATTTTATGTATTCAAATTTTATGCCATAAAACATGGTTAGATGTCGTGGAAAATCTATATTTAAAGCACAAATACAATAGTGAAAACTATTAATATTATCTGACAGAATAGATATTTCAATGTTTGTTACAAACATCTGCATTTCAGATTCATTATATGTATCAGACATTCTCACTAATAACCCTCACATTTGTAGAATTCACTTCTTCCAATATCTGGATGGTTCATTAGATGTGATCACAGCTATCATAATTTCCTCTATCATTATATTGCGTACCTCTATGAAATCCTTGTATAAGAGCCATTAAATTTTGAAGAAAGCTTTTAAGTCCTGAAGAGCAATTTAGAAATCTATAAATAAGCACAGTGCATTGATCTGCAGGGAGAAAACTGATAAATGTTCTCCTTCAGATATTTCTAAAAATAATTGTATTTTTACAGAGGACATCTGTAATATTTAATATATCTATATCATTTGTTGTCTTATTATTTTAATTATAGATCTTTGAGCTATTATAAATTCTATTTCTAGCTATTATTTTGTGTTGTCTAGCTGTCCAGAACACTGATATAAAAGAAACCAGATTTGCTTCTTAGCTATCGATATAAAAATATTTTATGAAAAAATTATTGAGTGCTATATAAAGTAAGCAAATGAATAACGTTCTTGCAATTTCATTCTGAAATATTCTCACAAGCAATATAAAGTTACAGACTTCAACTTCTTCCATTCTTAATATGATTTTGTTTCTAAAGAAGAAATCCAGGATTTTTCTAAATCTACCATTATACATCCTAGTTATTTATATACTGCATTGTTATTGTGTCTGCCCATCCATCCCCTCTCCAATTTTATAATAAAGTGATTGATAGTATTATTTTTCCATCTCAGGTTTCAAATTTAAAGAACTTAAAGAAAGAATCTTTAAGTTTTCCATCTCTTCTACTTTAAGTGAAAGATAGGGTTCCAACAGACAATAGATATTTATGAACTATTGGAGCATTGTGACTCATGAGGTTAGAATGCTGGGCTGATGATAAACACTGACTCATGTTCAAGACCTGTTACTGCCACGGGGCAGGGTGAGCTGCCGTTACATGCTCCAGCTCCTGCCAATAGTTTGAAAGGAGGTGATTGTGAGTGAATAAATGTGTACCAATTCAGAGGACATTTTCACAGGAATACAAAAGGAGCCCCAAACTGGCATCCCCAGGGCAACAGTGATGCCACTGGCTAATACTTTCACCACGGAAGCATTTCAGTGCTTCCAACATGGACATATTTGTGAACTTTGATCTATTGATGAACTTCATCAACTTGAAGTCACACAAAGGAATAATTATAATTTAGCATAGTCTTAAAATTGTTTTATTCATCTTGGCATTTAATATATGAGGATAGTAATGTTCAATATATGCCAATATATTTTTTGCCTTACTAGTTTATGTTTAATTGTATTTGATATTGCATTAAAATATTTTAATATTCACCATTGCCTGAAGATACATAGCATGACATAAGCATTTTTCAAACAAACAAACAATAGCAACAATAATTTATCACTTTAATTTATGTATAATCTGTACTGTAATTAAATGAAAAGCACTTCATTATGGTACAGGGGGTACGTAAATTAAAGTTGTAAAGTGAAAAGGGTACGTATGGGTACATATAATTGTTGAAGCAGTATCAAGAGATGATTACATTCATTTTTAATATTGTTTTCTTTCTGACATTTAAAGAGGAAATAATGAAAGAAATTGTGACCCACAAAACCTTATTCTCATAAATGATATACCTTTATCAAATGTAGCACAAATATTTAAAGTAATTTCAACTTCTAGTGTAATCACATACTTCTGGCTCATTTATATCATAGAAATACCCCCAAATTGTCTATGTTGCTATGTCCTATTGTCATCAGTCTCTTTTCTGCTTCTTAAATAATATAGCATGAAATTTTGCATCCGATACAGTATTATTCTTGCAGGCTTTGTAGGTATTAGGCTAATGCAGATAAACAATATTTTGCATATTGCAAATAATGTGATTATAAATCTAACAACTATTATTCAATGAATCTCCATTAGGAATTGGGTATAAAGTTTTAGGACAGTGATTTATTTTGCATAAAATAACAAATTTTTCCTTATTCCCTTCACAAATGTGATCAGAAGTGTAAGAACAATATTAACTATCGTGTCTTCAAAACTTAATCTAGGCAGTTGCTTATGCAGACTCTATTCTAGCTATGACTTAACTAAAAATCACACTTTAATACAATTTATACATAGATTATCAGGCAATTCCTCTATGTTTTTGCTTACATACACATGCACACATACATGCATACACACACAGAGAAAATTTCCATAAATAAATTGTAGGATCAAATAACTCCCTCGCCTCTTTGTTTTTGAAAAAAGTTGCAAGGAACAAGGAAAAAAGTTGCAGGAAATATACATGAATAGAAGTCTGATTTAGAATTAGTACATTAAACTCACAGTGAGAGTAGTAGTAAAACATAAACGTAACAAATATTTATCTTTATAACCACATAGTTATAAAAATAAACATTTCATCCAGAACAGACTAATAGATACATAATAGATGACTATTTTTTTAACTTGGCCATTTATTCGTTTTGATGCTTCCTACAAGTATTGACTATCACAACAACAAATGGTCTATTTATAGAATACTATAAACCAAAAAATATGTATAGAGTAATATTGCTACCATTATTATAGTGTTTTACTTATTAATAATTATTTTAATTATTACAGTATTATTATTATTACTATTATTATTAATGACCTGGCCTCAGCTCCACAGTTTGAGCCCTAGCTTTGCTTGGTAGGGTGAGCTCCTGCCAATTGTCTCAGTTCCATCCACCTAATATTCTAAAACATGTTCTATGCCAGTAGATAAATCAGTACCACTTTGTTGGGGAGACGAGCTAGTGCTCTGTGCAGGCAGTCAGATCCTGATGGCTCTGAACTTTCCTGGTTGTGACGCCTGCTTGTAAAGCAGCTCCAGGAAGGGGGGGTGGGGCTTAGGTGACCTGCGAAGCTGGCTTGTCCTCCTGTGGTGCACCTTGGGAAGTATGCAAACATATCCTATAACAGGATTGGTATCTTGGCAAGCCAAATTACTACTTTACAATAGCATTGCAGTCTCCTGATACTGTAATAACACCATACATTAATAATAATAACAAATGTCCCCCAAAATAATTGCTGCTACTGTTCTAGTTACACTTTTTCCTTTGCAATCTATTTCAATCATTTCCTTGTTAGACTTGATACTTGACTGACCTATTCTGAGCGTACAATAGATTTTGTTGATATACAGATAGTCTCAATTTATGACCACAATTGAGCCCAAAATTTCTGTCTCTAAACGAAATATTTGTTAATTGAGTTTTTCTCATGATTTTTCTTACCACATTTATTAAGTAAACCACTGTTGTTAATTTAGTAACATAGTTGTTAAGTGAATCTGGCTTCCCCATGACTTTGCTTGTCAGAAGTTTACAAAAAATGATCACATGACCTGAGACATTGCAGCCATCATAAATATTGTTGCCAGGCATCTGAATTTTGATCACGTGAGCAAGGGGATGAGTATGAAAAACAGTCATAAGTCCCTTTTCTCAGTGCCACTATTTTCCACCAATAAGTTAATAAACAGACGTATTGATATAGATCCAGTCTAGCAATTGGTGATAATGAAAAAAACTGCATCAATCATGATCCAGAAGATAACAATTAAAATTACTTACGGGACCGCCTGCTGCTACCGAATACCTCTCACCGACCCGTCCGCTCTCACAGAGAGGGACTCCTCAGGGTGCCGTCGGCTAGGCAGTGCCGTCTGGCGGCGCCCAGGGGAAGGGCCTTCTGTGGGGCTCCCACCCTCTGGAACGAACTCCTCCAGGACTTCACAACTTCCGGACCTCCGAACCTTTCGTCATGAGCTCAAAACACACCTATTTATTTATGTAATGGGTTAGTTTTTAAATTTATTGGTTTTAATGGGGTTCTTAGTATTTATATTGTTTTAATAATTTGGCTATTGAATAAGTTTTTTATGTGTTATTTTAAATTGTATTTATATGTTTGCTTTTAATTGCCTGTGAACCGCCCTGAGTCCCTAGGGAGATAGGGCGGTATATAAATCTGAAAAATAAATAAAATAAATAAATAAATAAATAAAATAAAGAGGCATCCCACTACACAACAACAAAAACCATAAGCCATCACAAGAAATCAGACCATGCCTCAATAACAACAGCCGGCTAATCAAACAGTCTGAAATGACTCAGAAGTAACAAATAACATCCACACTAATTTGCATCACATAAAAATATATTTAATCTGAGAGACTAACACAATTCAAAGAGCACTGGCAATGTCTCCTCGAATGGTGATAAAATGTTTGTAACAAAATTGCCAAGCTATGAGTTCAGAACAACTGTCTAACTATGTTAATGCTTTTAAGGACTTGAATTATTGGAACTTTAACAATGTAATATATTTATGTCTAGTTATTGCCTGAGGATCAAGGATCATATTAAAAACAGAAGTGAAAGTAGGCAGCCCTGCCAAGTCGCAAAACTCAATCCACTGAACAAAGTCCAATGAAAAGTTGTATTTGATCATCACTTGCTTTAAGAATTTAATCTGAACCAGGGATGAAATGCTCCCAGTTTGGACCGGATAGGCCGATCTGGGAATGATGGTGGTGGGTGGTTTAAAGAACCGGTAGCAAAAATCCCTGTTCCCCCCCATGCCCAGCTGAGCCACGCAATCATAAGAGCCTTTTTTTAATCTTTTAAAAGTATTTTTTAAAACTTATTCGACCTAATAGCTTGTAGCCTAATAACTCCCAGCTGTTGCCTAATCATCAGAGGCTTTTTTTTTTTACTTTTAAAAGTATTTTTTCTACAACCTCTTCACTGAACCAGTAGTAAACCGGTTCAGATTTCACCATTGATCTGAACCAAATCAAAAGGCTTTTGCAGTATCTATTGACTCTAATATAGTAAATCTCATTCTATCCTTGATTACAGCCAAAGTTAAAATGAATAACTATTAATTGTGATTCATGATTATCTTTTTAATGAATCCTGAATGGAAAGGGTAAATTCTATATGGTAAAATTTTCTTTAACTGACCATCCAATATAGTATTTAAGATCCTTTGTCTTCTGTTAATTAATGAAACAGGTCTATGATTATTGAAAAAATTGGGATTCTTAATTTTAAAACAAGCTTTATCTATGCTCATAAAAAGAATCATGGCAAAAACTGTTTTTATGCCATTTTCACTGTCAAAGACCAAAATTCACCACATGTTACAAATACTTTAATATTTAATGCAGTTAGAACAGGTTACAGTATGTGGAACTGTAATGCTTCAAATTTAACTGATAAAAAAAAATCAAGCCAAAGTATTTTCTGAAGTTAACAGAAGTTTTAGAACAGTTTCAAACTCGATTTCATTGAGGGCCGTATCGAGGTTATGTTTGACCTCAGTGTGTGTGTGTGGTCAGGGTGTGTGTGGCCAGTATGACATCATTCATGTTGAGTGGTGCCTCTGGCGGCCTGAATGCTTTGCAAGTGAAAACAGGCTCCCAAGCTCCATTTTCGGCTGTGATGACTCCTCCCACCCTCTGCCAGTGAAAACGGAGCTCAGGGGGGCATGTGCAGCCCTTGCAAGCTCTGTTGCTCTGTTTTCAGATGGGATGGCCTTCTGCAACCCTCTGCCAGAGAAAACAGAGCTCGGGAGGGCCCTCCCGAGCTCTGTTTTTATTGACAGAGTCACTGCAAGCTGGTCCTTCACTGTTTCCAGGGGAGCCCCACGGGCCAGATCTAAGCACCCCACGAGCCAGATCTGGCCGCCGGGCCTTTAGTTTGACACCCTGTTTTGGTAGAAAGAATTACAGAAAATAACCCAGAGTCAGTTCATAGAATGCTATAGAAATCTAACTTAATCGGACTTCCAGTGGTGTCTTAGGCGTTGGAGACAGTCCTTTCGGACCGTCAGCCCCGTGATCTCATTAAAGTCATTCAGACAGTGCTCATCAGCTGTCTGGTGGCTTGGAAACCTTTCTCTCAGGAGAAGAGGGAAAGGTGAACTGCTAGGCGGAGGTAGAGCTCCCCAAGAGCCCCAGAAAAAATTCTAGGGGCAAAAAGGGTGAGAGCTCCCTATTTAAGCGAAAGGTCCAGATCAGGGATCCTCTGCATTAATTTATTAATGCAGAACAAAATGCCGCGACCATCTCTGCTATCAAGATGAAGATCAATCTTAATTTACTTTAAACAGACAGAGCAAAGGCAGGAGGACAGGCTGATGTAAGCACCAGATCTCAACTCGATCTTTGAATGGCACTTGAGAAGAAAGGAAATGGCACCTCTACTTAATAGGGCATGAAAACGAAAGTTAAGGAAGTCTTTGTTAGCATCGTTAGTGCCCTTAACTCTGTTTAAACTTGCTGGATTTTATACTTATGTGAAGAAATGTTAAAGAGAAAAGTTGAAGGACTGCAGAACTGATCTACCCAACCCAAATAAGGAGTTTGGGTTGCAAAGTACAAAGTTTAAGTAAGATGGCTTCTATGCAATTAAAGCCTGCTGTTTCTAAGGAAACTGGTGCCTCGTTAACTCAAATATATAAATTACAAGAAGAGTTGAAGGAATTTCTAAAGGCTCAAATTTTTGCTATAGACCAAAAGTTTAAGGAGATTGAAGAGAAAATAATGAAAGTTAAAGATACTCTTGCAGCTCAGGATGAAGATATAAAAGAAGATACGCTGGCAGAATTTAAAAGTTTTCTTGAATATACAAATCAGTCGGATGAAAGAGTTGAAGAAGTTAATCAAGTTAATTTGGACGTATAAATAAAAAAATAAAAAAATAAAATAGAGGAGCTTCAGACTAAGGTAGAGACTGCAGATGAAGAACGAGTTTTGTTGCAATATAGAATGATGGAATCTGCATTGAGAGTGAAAGGTCGGAAAGAAAATAAGCGAGAAAATTTAAAAGATGTTTTTGCAGAGATTTTTGCACAGAAGATTGGACAGAAATCTGCAGATCTTAAAACACAAATTGAAAAAAATATTGTGTTAATTCATGGGTTGCAAGAGAAAGACAGTTACCAAGAAATGTAGGGATTTAGTTTACAACTAGGAAGATTAGGACTGAGATTTTACAAGCTTCTTATAAAAATAAAACTCAAATATTAGGACAAAAGGTATTAGTGCTAAAAGAAATTCAAAAATTTTAAGAAATAGAAAAGAGTTTGCTTTTTTGATGGACGAATTTAGAAATCGTCAGATACGGTTTAGATGGGATGTTCCAGCTGGACTAACAGTAAATTATGCAGGAGAGAAATATTGACTTAATATGGTATTTAAAGCAAGAGATTTTTATAGTAACGTATTGAAGGCTGGAACTTCACCACTGCTAGCAGTTAAAATGGGAAGAGAAGTGGGAGTAGTTAAAAAGTGTGAGAAGGTAGCAAAGCAAATACAATCTAAAGTAGAGGCTGTGACTAAGGAAGAAAGGTTGAAAGCAGCAAGGGAAGAGCAAAGAATGATTGTAATTACTAAACGTAAAGAACAAGGAGTAAAGAAGCAACAATTTCAAATGAAAAGAGCTTCTTTTTATGGGAAAGGGTAAATCACAAGCAAAATTTTTGGATATAAAAAGTAGAAAGGATAATTTATATTTGGCTTTAGTACGTAGTTAATTAGATAAGTATAAAATTGAAGGGAAATTTATTTTCTCATATAAAGTGCTTTATAGATGGTATTTGGAAATTAAATTGGGGTGTATAGGTCTTAATCTGTAACTTAAATGTGGGAGATATATTATATTGATGTTATTTTATTATATATGATGGATTTAGTTATGTTAAGCAAAAATTGATGTTGGGTCATATAAAGTGTGGGGAAAAATTATAAAAAAGAAATGGAATTGGTTAAGGCATGTATGACAAAATGATTATAAAATATTTGGTAATTTACTGATATGGAAATATGGGGGAGGAAAAAATTGGGTTAAATGTTAATTTTATATAAGTTAAAAAGTTAAGAGAGAAAATGCTATAAAATGTTAAAGTTTGGTTGATTATATAAAAAAATTAGAAAAAGATAATGTTTATTTAGTAATTGATGTTATTGGGTATGGATGTTAAAAGTACTGAACTGTTGGAAGTGGCAGAAATTTCAGTGTACTTGAATCCACAAGAAAATATACTGGAATGAAGAAGATGGACTGACTACAATTAGAACAATTATTGGATGAAGAAATATCAAATATCTTATGAATGAACATTTCCCTTTTTTTTCTTTATTATGGAGAAGAAGAATTGAGGTTATAGGGGAGGGATGGGAATTTATGGATAATTAGTGTATTCTAGATTTTATATCCTGTATTTTGCTCTGGGAAGTCCGGGGTGAAGATTGGGGCGGGAGGGGAGTGGGATGTATTGAAAAAATTCTTTGTAAAACTCTTTAATAATAATAAAAAAGAAATCTAACTTAATCTATTAACAAGGGACCCGATAATCTATACAAAAAATAAATAAATAAATAAATAAAAAAGAAAGAAATCTAACTTAATCTATTAACAAGGGACCCAATAATCTATACAAAAAATCCAGTTGCTACAAAGAATATTCCCTAGAAATTCAATTTGGAATCAGTTATGAAAAATACAGGAACAACTATGAGATAAGACTATGGCTCATGAAACTTGATAGATTTTCTTTTAGCACCTCTATTATTGATATAAAATGTTTTATCCTGCAGCCTGAAGCTTTCACAACTCAGCTAGTATCTTCAGATGTCTTTTAAGTTTCAGAGGCTATTTCAGAGCCTTTCACTAGATTAGACCTTTTCTTTCCACAATGCTTTCCTGAAATTAGACCCTTTTCTTTTATTCTGCCTTTTGGCTTAAAGTTCTGTTCTCCTATAGAAGCACATTTATTCATATAAACTATTCATATTGCTCTTATTTTCTATAGAATTCAGTACAATGTATAATAAAAAACAGCATTAATAAGTTATAAAAATAGTCAGAAATTTGATAAAGGTAATAGGATTATAAACTAATGGCTGTTCTAAAAACAAAAACTAGCTAACATCTAATAAGTTGTTCTTTGGAACTGAGACGGATCTTCTTTGGAAAACAGTTTTAGCACCTAGGCTACAGTCACAGCTAGGCAAAGACTTAGTTGTGGGATTTGCAAGAGGTCTTTCAGAAGGATCTCAACAGATGGAAAAAGACAGTTCTCTGTTCCAAACTAGTCAGGGTTTTAAAGGTAACAACAGCAATTTGATTTGTATTCACACAAATCAAGTTAATGTAGCTGTTTCATTAAGAAAACCACAAACTTGCTATATGCAGCTCTTTTAATAAATAGATATATTTTTGTTTCAAATACACTATGCAGTCCTATACAGAACACTTGACAATAAAGTCAAATTGATCCATTTGGCCATAGGGCTTTGCTAAAAGAACTTTCACTCTTGCCTTGTCCTCAACTTACAGTATTTCAGAATGAGGAAACTGCTTCCTTTGCAGATAAAGACTATGCAATAAATCAATTTAGAGTTGCTTTATCCAATCATGGTACAAATGGAAATATGATGAGATCCCCCTCAATAAAATCCTGCATTGATTTTGTTTAATATAAAATGCGACAAAGAAAAACTTTCATAAACTTTCAAAATGTGTTACTCTAACTTATATAGGTCTTATAACTATGAAACAGCATTCCTAGAACTCCTACCATATATAATTCTTAAACTAACCTATTGACACAGTTGAAATATCTTTCCCAAGTTCCCTCTTAACACTTTCTACCCTTCCTAATGGATCTCTTATACCTTCTCCAAGATCTGCTGTAATTCTTTTATCATGGGGGAAGTCAGAATATTATGATGTGATGGTGAAAATGGTGAGATTTCATGGGGCTCCATGGGGCTAAGCCACCATATTCTACCTGCCAGGAGGTGTAATTGGACTCAATTGGACCCAAGCCATCTTGGAGATGTGGTGGCAATGGTGGGTTTCTCCTGGTTTGGTCCAGGAGAACCTGTCATCGTTCAGAGAATCAGTAGTAATGATTCACTGGCAACGCCCCTGAACTGGTCCCCCAGTCGCCACTCCACCATGTTTGTCACTGCCATGTTCTTCACACAAGCGCATCTCATTGCCTTGCAAGTCCAATGGGATGGCCATGCGTGAAGAACATGGCAGTGATAGCAGC
This sequence comes from Ahaetulla prasina, assembly GCF_028640845.1. Taxonomy (NCBI): domain Eukaryota; kingdom Metazoa; phylum Chordata; class Lepidosauria; order Squamata; family Colubridae; genus Ahaetulla; species Ahaetulla prasina. The sequence continues at coordinate 93,417,971 of NC_080542.1, forward strand.
AGCTTTTTCCATGCCGGGCGGCCCCCTCCCCACCTGCCAGCAGCTCTGAATCCACCGCTGTTGCAGCTGCAGTGGGGACAGGGGGGTTCAGCTTGCCGGGATGCTGGCTTCACCCTCCCTGCCGCCACTGCCCTCTCCTGCCAAGGCTGCCACTACCATCTCCTGCCGCCAGTGCCTTTCCTCTGGAGGCACATGGAAGATCTAGAAGGTAAGGCTGATGCTGGCAGTGGGGGGAGGGAGACCCGCTGCGCTTGGCCAAAGAGCAGCCTTGGAAGGACATAGCGAGGGTCATTCACCTTTTGGGCCTGGTGTGCTCGACATTGGGGACACCACAAGGCTACAAAGCTTGCTAGACTGGGCAGCTCCTTATGTGCTAACCAGTGGCTCCCAAAGCCGCCAGCTTTGTAGCAGCGGTGAGAACGGGACGGAGGCAGCCCAGTAAGCTTTGCAGAGCCGCATGCTTCAAAGCTTGCTGGGCCAGGCAGCACCTTTCCAGCCGACCAGCAGCTCTCGAAGTTGCCCCTTTTGCAGCAGCATATGCTATGGTGCATATGCTTGGAGAAGAATATGTGGGTATTATCTTGTTGTTTGGCATAGGAAAGAGGCCTGCTCAAGATGCATGGAGACATTACTTAAAACTGAAAGCTGCTATGTAGATGTGTAATGGATAGGTATGGAGAGAAAGTAATCTGAGAAAACAAGGAGAGAGATAATGCATTCATTTGAGGCATCTTGGATTAGTTGAAACCCTGGAAGGCCTGTCCAATAAGTCCAAAGGAGGAGGGAAATGGGCTGCCAGGATAGGGAACTATAAAATGTAATGCATTTACAAAACAGGTTGCAAGTTGTATTACACAAATGGCTATTTTATATGTGAAACTATGACTGAAATATTTCTGCACCTATATTGGTTCTCACTGTCAGGAAGTTTCTCAGTTTTAGATTGCTTCTCTCTTTGTTCAGTTTCTATCCATTGCTTCTTGTTTTGCCTTCTGGTGATTTGGAAAATACATTGCCTACACATTCTTTCTGGCAGCCCCTTAAAAGCCTGGTGCCTATCATGCTCTTGGGCAAAGCATGTGAGCCATTTTCTCCTTTCAGTGGTCCATGAAAGTGCATCTATAGTATGTAGATAATAAAGTTGAAAAAAGGTGAACAATATTTTTATAGAACCATAGATATGTTGAGGCTGGGTATGACAAGGAATGGCTGGGGGGGGCAGGTGAGGCACTCCTTGACATGAGTGACATTGAGTTGGTCATGCCCACCCAGTCACATGACCAAGCCATGCCCACCCAGTCATATGCCCTCCGAGCCATGTCCCAGTTACATGCCCACCAAGCCATGCTCACCAAGCAAGCCATGCCCACAGAACTTGTAGTAAAAAAATCTGGAAGCCACCCCTGGGTAGCGGGGATAGAGGGGGAACTTCCGTGATCACAGGGAATACACAAACTCCATGCTTGATCTGGGAAAACTCCTCATCCTGACGGGTGAAGAGACCGCCATTAAGTTGGCCAGACCGAGTCTGTGACAGTTTTGATGAAAGAGCAATAAAGGAAACAAGTGGATAACAATGTACAAGATCTGGGTGAGCTGCTTTCAATTTCCAACTTCTGTTTGAGGAATTTGCCCCAGAAACTAACTTTTTCTTGGAAATTATATTCTAAAGAAGAGGAGATGCAGTGGCCGTATGTACAAATGCAATCTAGATATCAAAAAGACATTAAAATATATGGTTTTTATAAAGAACCAACAGAACTGGATCAAACAGGGTAGTTTCCCCCAAAATAAGACATCCCCTGATAATAAGCCCAATCAGTCTTATTTCAGGGTTCAAAAAAATATAAGAGACGGTCTTATTTTTGGAAAAATACGATATAAGAGGAGCTAATTAAAAAATTCTATAATTAATTATTGAGTATTAGAATGGAAGAAGAGCAAGTAAAGAAACCATGATAGCATGGGCCAAAAACTTTGGGCACTCTAGAACTGGATAAATGGCAAAAATTGTGGGATAGAAACTATAAATTAACAATGTCCACTGCATATAAAGAAAATTTATGTGGTGGATGACTCCAAAAGCAAAAAAAAAAAAAAAAATTGGACAAAAATACATACCTTGATAGAAAAAAATGATAAAGGAACATATAGATCTAAAACCGGAAATATTTTTGTTGGGCATTATACCAGAAAAATACAGTAAAAGGAATGCGTATTATAAGTGTTAACACCGGCCAGAATTGTGTTTGCACAACATTGGAAGGGCAATATCCCTACGGAAGAGAAGTTAATTTAAAAAATCTTAGCATGTGCAGAAATGAGTAGGCTAATTCTTGAAATAAAAGAGAAGGAAGACACTGAATATTTTGAGATATGGGATTTGTTCTATCGATGGTTAAATAAGAGAAACAGAAGTTAGAACTTTTAAAATTATAAGAAAAAGATTAATTTTATCATTATGGTTGATTACTGTATGCTATTATTAATTCTAATTATTATTAATAATTAATATGTATTAATATTATGAAGGAAAAGCACTGTTACTATAAGACTATTGCTAGAGCATATCATCATTATCATGATGTGGAGTATTGTTGAAAGGAATTGTAACCAATTCCATATAAACAATACACTGTTTATATGGATATTGAATATGTTGCGTTTTCTATTTATAATTAAAAAAAAAACATGGTGCAAGTGTTCTCTACATCCAACGCAGAGGAACAAGCAGGAAAAAGACTGATGCCAAATAATTGCAGGGGAAAGTTATAAGATTTAAATTTATGTATATTATATGATAGCTTGGTTTGTTTAAGCCTCCAGTAGACACTCTTTGTTATTAGGCTTCCTGAATCTGCCAAAAAGTAAATTATCTGAGAATTATCTTGCTTCATTAGCTAGCTTCATTATCTTATCCAGTAGTTCCATAATGATAGGCTGAGATTCCAGAAAAATATTTATTTCTGTACCCTGATGAATTGTGATACTTGGCCCATTGGCCCTTCAGGGGAATTCCTAATTCCATAGTAGGCAGTAGGTTAATTGTACTTAACGTGAACAAAAAATTATACAACTCAAATCGAAATTTATTTAAAAATTAAACTGAATTTGGAAAAAGATAACATTGTATCATTTTTCATGTAAATTGATTGCAGTTCAAAGTTTTCTGTAAAATGACACTGAGACAAAAATAAATACAATAATGTTGTATTTATACAATGTCACAAAGGCAGCAAATAATTCATTCAGTAAATGGAAGTGCTATACAAACTTCATTTCTAATATATTACCTTCTGTAGCAGGAGATTTCTGCTGGCATTACACGTTGTTCTCAATTTACAACCGTTTTCACTCTTACAGCATTCCCATGGTCACATGATCAAAATTCAAATGCTTGGCAACTGACTCATATTTATGATGGTTGCAATGTCCCAGAGTCACATGATAAACCTTTGTGACCTTCTGTCAAGTAAAGTCAATGGGAAGCCAGGTTCACTTACCAACTGTGTTACTAACTTAACATATGCAGTGATTCAAGAAAGGTCATAAAATGGGGCCAAATTCACTTAATAAATGTCTTGCTTAACAACATAAATTTTGGGCTCAATTGTCTTAAGTTGTGGGCTACCTATACATGAATAACTAATCCAAATTAAAAGTGCAAAACAAAATCCCAAACAAAACAGAAATTTTGAAAACTGGTTCAAAATATTTTCTTTCGCAAAGAACTAATTAAAACTGCATAATTGTAACATATTTCTGGACTTACTTCCCTGCTTTTCATTTACGAAAAGAATTGGACAACAAATTCATGGACATCATTCTCTCTTGGGTAAATTGTTACAAAATGAAGCCTTCTTCCATTTACTTTCAAGGTGGGGTTCACCTTTTTTGTGTTATTTTTTCCTAGGATGCAAACTTTTTTAGTGGCTCCTATATGAATCCATACTTCAGCAGCCATGATTTCAAATTACACAGAGACATTCCAAACAAAGTCTATGCTATGTGTGCCTGTCATCTATAAGTGGATGGTTAGGGATTCCCCTGAATCTGACCAGTATGTATATCACCATTTTCCTAATCTTCAAAGGGGGCTAGAGAAAGTTTCCAAAAACAACGATAGACATTAGTGTCATGGTGAGTGGCTTTCAACACTTGGTCAAATAATGGAATTATCTTCCTTCATGCTAATAAGTTTTTTTGGTTCTCAGCTGATGATTATTGTCTTTTTTTAAAAAATAACTAAAACTAAACCAAGTCTTTAAATGAAGTCTTTCCTCAAATCTTTACTACAACACTTTAGAGATAAATGCTTCAATAGCAATTATTTTAATGAAAACTGTGGATCTCAAATGATTAAGTGTAACAGGAAAGTGCATCAATTTAGAAGATACCTTGGTTCCTCCCATGTGATGCTTTAGATAAGAATATAGCAGTGCATTATTATATAAAGTCCACTTGTACAGGTAGTCCTCAATTTACACTATTTCATTTAGTGACCATTTGAAGTTACAACTACTCTGAAAAAAGTGATTTATGAACATTTTTCATACTTATGACTGTTGTAGCATCCTGTCGTGTCCCAGTCCTCCGCTGACGGCCGGGTCAGGGAAATCCGAATCAGGCTTGCCTCTGCAGCTCTGCCCAAAGTCCTAGCAAAGTCCTCAGAGCAGGCAGGAGACCAGTAAGTGACTTCAGCAAGATAAGTTCGACTTTGCCTGACTCAGAGACTGCCAGAAAGCAGATCCTTCATATAGGCCATGGGGTGTGGCTCCATGACTCAGCACTCATTAAGGCCTGCCCCTCCCTTCCTTCTGCTGCCTCCGCCTATCCAATCTTCTGATGCGAGGGTCACTCCAATCAGCTGTTGTTGGAAGTAAACTTTCCTCAGGCTCACATGCTGTGGAGGAGGGGGAGGGGTCTAGCTGCTCCATTTGCCTGGGCATGGAGCCAGGGCTGGGGCCGGGGGATGCTCCCTCCTCTGCAGCCTGCTTGGGCATGGAGCCAGGGCTGGGACTGGGAGGTGCCCCCTCCTCTGCAGCTTGTCTGGGCATGGAGCCAGAACTGGGGCCGGGAGGCATACATTCCTCCGTGTTCGGGAGCAGATAAGCAGACCCCGGCTGCAGTGAGAGCGGACAAGACACAACACATCCTCATGGTCATGTGATTTACATTCAGTTGCCTGGCAACTGATCCATATTTATGATGAATGCAGTGTCCGGGCTCATGCGATCACCTTTTACAACCTTCTCACAAACCAAGTCAATGGGGAAGCCAGATTCATTTAACAATCGTGTTACTAACTTAACTACTGTAGTGGTTCACTTAACAAATGTGGCAAGAAAAGTTGTACAATATGGCAAATTTCTCTTTTAGCAACATAAATTTTGTTTTCAATTGTGGTTGTAAGTTGAGGATTACCTGTGACAAGTTCAGGTAGAGAAAAAAATAGTCACATTAATGAATATAGTTGTGAAATAGCCAGATCTCAAGTTCCATTTTTTAAAAAGTCAATGTGTTACATATTCAAAAATGCATGAAATGAGAAAGTTAAAAAAGAAGAGAAGTATTTAAAGTTTAGCATATACCCAAATATACATAACTGACATCTTTTTTCTTACAGCAGAATCTCAAGCATAATTAAGGTTTTGACCTTATTTGTCTTGATCTTCTGAACTTCAACATCAAGGTAAGATAATTTCATGATACCATTTTTCACAAAGAATAGCTACATTTTTAAATACTCACCAGAAATACCAGAAAAGAAGTCCCTATGAACTGTCTGTTCAATTTGAATTGTTAAGGAATCCCTTTCCATTTCTTTCCTTGCTTATGCTTAATTTAGAAATGGGCCAAAATAACTCAGGATTTTAAAGTTAGCCAAGCATATTTTTTAATTAAAATGTTATAAAAGAGACTGTTAGCATATTGTAGATTGATATATGCTCATCTGTAAAGAAACATGAGCCGAGAGCTGTTTCAGTGTATATAAGATGGAAAGGATCTGAAAAGATCAACTGCACAGACCTTTCATTATTTTAGCATACAATTAATGATTCACAGCTCTGTTCTTACAGATAGGTAAATTTCACTGTGTTCACTAAGCTTATGAACATAATAATTCATGCTTATTTTTCCTGTCCATCTATCTACTCCATTGGTATCTTTAGTGAATGAAATTCTAGGGTTATAAAGTGAACAGAGACAACACCAAAGTGAAGAGTATTAATGAAACTGAAACAGAATATACAATTGGGATCTGAAGCAACAGGTTGTAAATCCCAAATTTTATTATTTCCAGCCCAACATAATATTAGAAAGAAATTATACAAAGAATTCCTATCTGCTTATCTGTCTGTCCCCAGGCTAACTCTCTAAAACCAAATTTGATGTTATGGCAGGAAAAGAAAGTGTGAATTGAAAAAGTTAGATCCACCTATGCCGCCTTGTTCCATGCGCCAGCTACACAAGCGCACACCGTTTATTTCATTCATTCATCAGCGGCAGGTTGGGTGTTGTTGTGTCTGCGCCCCCCGAGCCAGAGCCCCTGCCAGAAAGTGACTCAGAAAGTGAGGGGGAAGGGCCATGAGGATTTACCTCTGGAGCACCGGCTTCCCTGGCTCAGCTCCAGGAGCCAGAGGAGATAACGAGTGGAGGTGGAGGAGATAACGAAGCCTCTGTCCCTGACTCTTCCCCCCCAGGCCACGCCTCCAGACCCACTGATGGCAATCAGGCCTGGCTGGACCCTAGGCTTCGTAGGCAGGAGAGGCAGGAACAACAGAAGCAAGGCTGGGGCAGGCCTAGGAAGTGCTGAGTCATGGAGCCACACCCCACAGGATATAAAAACAGCAAGGGCTGCTATACCACTTCATGGCAAGCAAATCAACTGCTTAGAGGGAGAGAATTAAAGTTGAAGTCCTGTTTGTTCCTGGTTTCCTGGCTTATTCATTGGCATCAAGAGAGATAGCAGAGACACTTGGCATACGCTTGCTAGTTTGCTGCGAGAACTGATAGTTGCCAGCTAATTAAGCTATTGCTCGTGTTTCCCGGACTGAGGAGAGGGACAGAACAGGTGTGCGCTTGCACAGCCGGTGCATGGAACAGGGCGGCAATGGCAGAGGCACATTCAAGAAGGAGAGCGGCTCCGGTAACTTTGAACACTTGCCTTTCCTGGCAGCCCGCCACTGGAGGAAGGTAAGTACATGCCGCGTGGTGAAGGAAGAGCGGGCAGTGGCTCATTGCAAGGCTGATGTCAGGGAATGATGCATTCCCCAAGCCGGTTAAGGTAGGTGGTGAGCAGGTGGTGGCTCTGGGACCTCAGGGAATGGGGTGTCCCTGGGACCTGACCAAAGGTGAAGGGGAAGCACGTGATGAGCGGGCAGCGAGTGGGCGGCAGTTCCGGGGAAAGGCCAGAGTCGGGGGATTGTGCATTCCCCAACCCAGTTGAGGCAGGAGCCAGCTCCGGGGCCTCGGGGAATGGTGCATCCCTGGGTCCCAGCCCCCGACCCAAGGTGAAGGGCAAACAGGTGATGAGTGAACGGCAAGCGGGTAGAGGCTCTGGGCAAGGCCACGTTCAAGAAGGGGAGTGGCTCTGGTAACTTTCATTTGCAAGAAGCCTGCAGCCACTGCATCTTTCAGCAAAAAAAGTGCCTCCAGGTGCACCGGAAAAAAGAGAGGCTGCAGCTGCAGGCATCTCGCAAAAAGGGAAAAGGCAGAATAGAAATTTAAAAAAAATTCCTACTGGGAAGGGGGTTGTGACTGAGTGGGCATGGCTGTGAGTGACATTGAGTTGGCCATGCCCACTCAGTCACAGGACACACCCACCCACAGAGCCACACCCACAGAACCAGTAGCGAAAATTTTTAGATTTCACCCCTGTAGTGGACAATCACTTAAATATGAGCCAGCAGCTTGCTGGAGCTGCCAAAAAAAAAAAAAAACCATTAGAGTTTTAGGCTGCAGAAACAGAGGGATAGAATCAAGTGGATACCACTTTACCACCATACCACTTTATAATGCCTTGGTAAGGCTACGCTTGAAATACTGCATCCAATTTTGGTTGCCATGATATAAAAAAGATGTTGAGATTCTAGAAACAGTGTAGAGAAGAGCAACAAAGTTGATTAGGGGACTTGAGGATAAAAAATATAAATAACAGTTGCTAGAACTGGATGTGTCTAGTCTTATGAAAACGGGTGACATGATAGCAGTGTTCTGATATCTCAGAGGTTGTCATAAAGAAGAGAGAGTCAAGCTATTCTCCAAAGCACCTTAGGGTAAAACAAGAAGCAATGGGTGGAAACTAATCAAAGAAAGAAGCAACTTAGAACTAAGGAGGAATTTCCTGACAGTTAGAACCAGTGGTGGGATTCAACTGGTTCGCACCACTTTGGCCAAACCGATTGCTAATAGCTAGCTGGCCCCGCCCCACCTGCCCTGCCCAGCCACTAGTTATTGGACATGCTTGCCTTGGCTAGTGCCTTAGAGTCACATTGCGGCATAGCTGCAGCTGCTCTTTAGCTCCCTTGCCTCCACCACATGGCACACATAGCCCACCTGCTCTCCAGCTTCCTTGTTCCCAACCTAAGCATTCACCACTCCTTCCTTAGTTAGGTACGTTTCTGTTTTACTTACATCTCACCTCCAAGGCCATTAAAAGCATTTCCCCTCAGGAAATCGTTGTCCATGCTCACCTAGAGAACCCTGCCCTGGCCTCAAATTACACCCTCTCCCCAGGCCAAAATAATTTACAGGGCCTGTAGCCTGCCATGCTCAGCCCAAGGCTGTGGGGGCAGCGTGAATGGGGGCAAATGGGGGGTGGGGGACAAGGCATGGGCGCAGGTGTGCTGAAGTGGTTTAGGTAAGGTTCTTACCTTACTGTCCCATGCGTAAAGTGCTGCGGCAGAGGAAAGCAGCTGGGTCAGGCCATTATCTTGGGAGAACTTGTGGAGCATCTCCCCGAGCACCCGAGGCTGCAAAAGACGCTCTCCCAGCAAGAGCAGCAGTAGAGAGAAGCAGCCGCTGACCCGGAGAACACATGGAGATGCTTCACATGTTCTCCAGGTCAGCAGCTGTTTTCTCTCCATCACTGCTCTTGATGAGAAAGCATCTTGTGCAGCACAACAAAATTTAGCAACCATGAGTTGCTGCTTTGGGTCCTGTAAGTACCATCCAGAAAGAACTGTGGCATAGAGAAACAGCATTCAACCTGGCTGTTTCTCTCTGCTGCAGTGCTTTCCGGATGAGACTTAGAGGAAAGCAGTGGTTCATGGCTGCTAAATTTTGCTGTGCTGTGCAAGACACTGTCCCAGTAAGAGCAGTGGTGGAGAGAAACAGCTGCTTACCCAGAGAGTACCTGGAGCATCTCCCCAGGCGCTGCTGCCACAACTCTGGAACTCCCCTTTGGGATGGATCAATAAATTCTTGCTTTGCTCCCTGGAAAGGGCTCTGTAATCGAGGGCTGTGTGCCCAGACCAGGCGCTTTCTCTCGGGCCTTCCACCTCACAAAGGGCAACGGGAGGAGGAAGTGTGTGGTGGGGAAGGCTGCCTGCAGTTCTTGCAACCAAAGCCAGGATGTCTGCATATGTATGAGTTCTTCTGTTTTGAGCAAAAAGTTGAAATATAAGACCTGCAAGGCAGAAGTGGGCTGCTGCCAGTTCGCATCGGACATACCAAATGTTAATTTTCTGTGCAGTCAGCAAACCCACAAATCCCACCTCTCGCTAGCCCCGCCCTGCCCACCAGGGGTTGCCATTCAGGGTGGGGAAACTGCAGGGGCATGACTGGGAACTGCACTGAGCAGCTGGGAGGCTCTGAATGAACCAGCCAATCAGCTGGGAGGCTGCTACCCCCTCCCCCACAGTTTGCTTTTAGCCTGGAGAGCTTCCTGTAAAGTTCTGCAGCAAGCACTAATCTGCTCTCCAGCTCAGTTCTCCGGCATGCAGGGCAACAAAAGAAGACCATATGACTACCACTTTAAAAAACTTCAGTCAGATCTTTCTATTTTGCGATATCTTCTTTCCCCTGAGAAGTTGGAAGGTCTGACTGAAGTTTTTTTTTTTTAAACTGGTAGTCACATGGTCTTCTTTTGTTGACCTGCAAGCAGGAAAATGGAGCTGAAAAGCAGGTTAGTGAGGAAATTGTGGTTGCCCTGGTGTGGAACTGGGGATTTTGCATTATGATTGCTCATAAGTAAATAGGAACCAGTAAAAAGGAATGGAAAAATCCTTATCTGTGGATCAGCATTTTTCAGTCTTGGCAAGTTTAAGATGGGTGAACTTCATGCTGCCTGGGGAATTCTGGGAATTGAAGTCCATGCACCTTAAAGTTGAGAAGCATGGGTCTATACTCTAGAGCAGGGTTCTGCAACCTTAAACACTCAAAGGCCATTTGGACCCGTTTCCCAAAGAAAATAAAACCAGGAGCCACAAAATCCTTTCTGCACCTTACTATTTCTTGACCGGCCACAAAACTAGCATATGTAGTTGTTTTTTTTTTAATTTACATTTATATCCCGCCCTTCTCCGAAGACTCAGGGCGGCTTACAGTGTATAAGGCAATAGTCTCATTCTATTTGTATATTTACAAGTCAACTTATTGCCCCCCCAACAATCTGGGTCCTCATTTTACCTACCTTATAAATAAACGTTGAAATAAACATTCTGTTTTTTTCTGAAACTTTTCTTTTATTAGATTTATCCGTGGTTGGCCTATCAGGAGTTGAGAAGCTCAATAAATCGCGTGTCGGCGGGTGTTGCACATTGGCGGTTGTGACACATATTTTGAGTGACAGGGAGCTGCAGCAGAGGGGTGAAAGAGGCACATGCGGCTCCTGAGCCTTGCTCTAGAGTTTAGGATTTTCCATTCCTGTTTTATTTAGAGTTTGGTGCAATTAAATATATCAGTTATTGTTTCCTTAACAAATAGTAATTAAAATGATATAAACCATTACTGGACTTTTTGTGAGAAACTGAAATTAAAAGTTGATCTGTGCTGTTATGATTAGATATGGGATTATGGAAATAATGTAGACAAATATTAATTTTAAAGTAAGAGTTTGATATATTTTGTACTTACATCTGTACCAAGGGAAGTCATTCTTTTTCAGTTTTCTTTATTTTCCTCTTTGTTTCTTACACTTTCACTCTTTTTCTTTCCTGATCCTTTTTTTTTTTTAAATCTGTTTTTTTATTTGTTCATCCCTTAGCTTTCTATTTTTTTTTAATCTATGAAGGTTCAAAGACTCAGCCATTATAATTCTACATTCCTTATTTACAGAAATCATATCAAAATTTAGAATGAAATCCACTGGGAGCCATCTTATATAAGGCAGGCTCTGAGTCTTTCTAACCAAAAAGTGTTTATTAATAGAACATAATATTTGTAGTTCATAGTTGAATGACATGGGTTTCTTGGTGCTCTCTGAGCTTGATGGTTTTCTTGTAGATGTTTCATTACCAAACTAGATAACATCATCAGTACTAGAAGAGAGTTTGCTCTTATTTTCATATACTAGATTCCCCCTGTCAGTATTGATCAGTTGATCAGTTGCTTCACAAACAGTGCTTTGATTGGTGCCAGATCTCTACAGCCTCAGGGCAGTGAAGGGCTCCTTCAAACTCTTTAAAATACAGTGTTTCCCAGCATTCCTTTAGGAACCTCCAATATGCAAACTGTGGTTGCTCATCCTAAAACAAATGCTCTTTATCTGGACCTTCAAAATTTGCTGTTTGCTAGGAAGATGTGTAGCTAAAAGTCAGTCTACATCAGTGGTGGGTTCCAAAATTTTTAACCACCGGTTCTCTGCTAGATAGGCGTGGCTGGGTGGGTCATGTGACTGAGTGGGCATGACCAACTCTATATCACTTGTGTGGGTTGAACATGTATGGAACAGGCCTGGTTGGGGAGGGAATCCAGCGGTCTCCGGGTGGGGTGGGCGGGAGGAAAGAAAGATCCAACCTGTTGTTTGTGTGTATGCGCATGCATATGTGTGTGTGAGTGAGTGAGTGAGTGAGTGTGAGAGAGAGAGAAACAGAGAGACAGAGATTGTGTCAAGCTAAACTAGGAAAGCTGGCTGCAAGAAGAAGAGAAGCTGGGTAAGTTATTCTTTGGACATTTTGGGGCCATTTTCAGAGCCAAAAATGGCCTGTTTTGTGGCATTTTGGGGATGTTTCTGGCTACTTTTTAGACCATTTTCAGCCTTTTTTTCTGGACAGATCTAAAAAATATTCAAGGTACACAGGATTTAGCTCTTCCTAAGACCATCATATGAGACCTTTCCCTAAACACAATTTGCTTCATACTCTATTACAGAGCCCCTGATTACGATCTTGTACATGTGAACAAACTAACATCACTACTAACATGTGCAGCCTCCTGCCCACATCCTCTTATCTTTCTTGGTGATCTAAATCCAGGGGTGAAATGCTATTGGTTTGGACCGGTTCTGCCATCTGGGTAGGGAAAATTTTGACTGGTTCAGAGAACCAGTAAGGAAAATTTTGATTGGCCCCCGCACCTGCCCTCCCCCTCCTCTCATCTCTCCTATATTCTGTTGTTTATTAGCTCAGCTGATTTGTGTGGCAGAGAGATTGCCACCTCAGCTGAGCTAACAAACAGCAAATGAGTCTTAGTCTTATTTGCCCTCAGCTAGAATAATAAAGGGAAACTTTCTGCACTTCCCCCCCCCCCATACACACTCCCAAGCAGGGAAAGGAATATTAGCATTAATGAGATGTCTGGGCATTCAGCCAAGTGCTATTATCACCTCCTTACAATGTTGCAAAGCTGCAAACCAGCTTGCCCGAATTGAGAAACTGCTTCAAAAGAAACTGCCTTTTGCTTTCTCCGGAGCAAAATCAGAGAGCTTTTCCAGAGAAGATTTCCCTTGTCTTCTGTTTTTCTTCCACAGCAGAACAAAAAAGCCTCTTCCTGTCAAGGCTTTTCCAGTTCTTTATTCTGATTTTCTTCTGGAGCAAAAGAAAGCCCTTTCTAGTGAGGCAGTTCCACTGGTTAATTGTTCTCACTGTCAAGAAGTTTCTTCTTAATTTTAGGTTGCTTTACTCTTTGTTCAGTTTCCATCTATTGCGTCTTGTTTTGCCTTCTGGTGCTTTGGAAAATACATTGCCCTCCCTTCTTTCTGGCAGCCACTTAAAAGCCTTTTGCCTATCACACTCTTGGGCAAAGCATGTGAGCCATTTCCTCTTTTCTGTGGTCCATGAAAGTACATGTATAGTATGTAGATAATAAAGTTGAAAAAAGGTGAACAACGTTTTTACAGAACTATAGATAAGTTGACCACAACTACTACCAACAATCTACTACATGTCGATTTCACAGAAGATGCCATTGAAAAGGCACTATGCAACCTAAAACCATTTCTATCGATTGGTCCTGATGGAGTATGTGCCTACTTCCTAAAGAAGGTCTCAACCACTATAGCAGAACCACATAGCATAATCTATGAAATATCTTTCAGAACGAGCTCCTTACCTAATTTATGGTCATTGGCCACGATCAACCCTATCTTCAGAAAGGGTGACCGCAGCCTAGTTGATAATTACAGACCAATCTCATTATGTTGTGTCACCTGCAAAGTCATGGAATCAATCATAAACCAATCCCTTACCCCCTGCTTAGAGACTAACAACCTACTCTCTAACAAGCAATTTGGCTTTAGAAAAAAATTGTCCTGCAATCTGCAACTATTACACTGCAAAAACATACAGACTTCAAAACTAGACCAGGGTAAATTAATAGATGCAATTTATATAGACTTCTTTAAAACCTTTGATTCAGTGGTACATGACAAGCTACTTCTAAAACTAAAATCTTATGGCAATCCGGATTCTTGCATAAGTGGATAGCTGCATTCCTATCAAATAGGCAGCAAGTCGTCAAAATAGGGAATGTCTTATCTAACCCTGCACCTGTTAACAATAGTGTCCCCCAAGGTAGCGTTTTATGACCCACACTCTTTATACTTTATATAAATGACCTTTGTGATCATATTATAAGCAACTGCATTCTCTTTGAGGATGATGTAAAACTATGCAACACCAGTGACAATGCTGCTACTCTACAAAAAGACCTTGACTATGTGTCAGAATGATCAAACAATTGGCAACTCCAAATCTTAACCAACAAATGCTCTGTCATACACATTGGCAAAAAAAAATCAGAACACAAAATACAAGCTGGATGGATACAACCTAACAGACGACCCTCACTCTGTCAAAGACCTTGGAGTACTCATCTCAAATGATCTAAGTGCCAGAGCTCACTGTAACAGCATTGCTAAAAAACATTAAGAGTTGTTAACCTAATCTTGCATAGCTTCTTCTCTGGTAATATTGAACTGCAAACTAGGGCATACAAAACTTTTGCCAGACCAATTCTTGAATACAGCTCATCTGTCTGGAACCCGCAGAGATATTTCACAAGAAGAGTCCTCCACTCCTCTGTTCGCAACAAAATACCTTATGCCACCAGACTCAAAATTGTGGGCTTAGACAATTTAGAACTTCGCTGTCTTTGGTCTGACCTAAGCATAGCACATAAAATAATCTGCTACAATGTCCACCAGCCCATGAATAATTCAGCTTTAATCAAAACAATACAAGAGCACACCATAGATACAAACTCATGGTAAACTGATCCAAACTAGATTGCAGAAAATACGACTTCAGTAACAGAGTTGTCAACACCTGGAATGTACTACTTGACTCTGTGGTTTCTTCCCCAAATCCCTAAACTTTAACCTTAGACTGTGTACTGTAGACCACCCCTTTTCTAAGAGGTCAGTAACGGGTGTGCATAAGTGCACCAGCGTGGTTACCGTCTCTGTCATAATGTTTTCTTTTATTCATATCCTTTTCATGTATTTATAATTATGTTTACACTTGTATCTGTCATAAAACATATGCTTGACAAATAAATAAATACAAAATAAATAAATACAAATAAATAAAGAGCATTCTTGTGCTATTTACATGATTCTATTCAATAACACTTGCTTCATTGGCCCTCTCCCTCTGGATGGTACAGTTTAGTAAATATTGACAAATTGCAATTCAACAACAGATAAAGGATAACAATTCCCACGTCTGTCCTATTAGTAGTTTTAGTTAGAATTGTGAACAGCCAATACTCATTAACTTAGTAATGCCCATGTGTATTCCTATACAACCTTAACTTTAATCCTTTTTCATCTCCATTTTCATATTATTGAAATATAGATACACAGTGACCTTTTGAGATTTAATTAATATTAAAAGTAAGTAACATGAGTTTCTCAGGTGAAAAAACAATGGAATGTCTAAACTGAATCAATATTTCATGCTTTTGCCTTGAGATGCCTATCTTGATTGGCACCATTTCACATACATGGTAATATAAATTAAGATATTCATAATAATTAGTGAAATCCCTTACATCTTAGTCTTTTAAGTGCAAAGGGCACAGACAGAATAAAATAATCCTTAGTACTTGATTAGTGTGCATTTGATTAGTAACAAAAATATGTGTTACTAATCAAATGCACCCTATTAAAAACATTACATTAGGTAATGCATAATATCTAATTTTCCTTTTTTGATTGAGGTCCCAATATCACACAATGAAATGTCATTTGAACTGGATCATTTAAAAAAATAGCAATAGATTCTACAAGTGTTTCATAACAGCGAACTTCTAGGCCAGCATAAACACCAGGCAATTTAAATCTTCATTGTTATAGGCAACCAAACGTTCTCTATATTACAAGGTATAAGCTCCAGGCTTGCAAATCTGCAAAGCATGTTATCAAAGGTAGAACACTGTCAATAATTGTTGTCGTTTGGGTACTTATTCAGCTGAGCCACCTTGTTACAGTTAAAAGCATTACATATTTCCAGCAACTATTTGTACCAACTATCCACGAAGTAAAATGTCTTCCTTAAGATCTGAAGACTTGGGACCATTTCGTCTCATATCCAACCTAGATGTTTCTTACAAAACATGCAGTTCTTTTGTCTATGGAGATTCTCAGTCCTCCAGGTCATGGTTGTCCCAAATGTGCTTTTTCAAGACGCCAATGGACCAGAAAGTACCTTTGGGATGCAGTTCTTTTCTTATTGTCCACTATTTCTCTTTCATATTTAATATTTTATATTCACATTAATGAAGGAAGGAAAATCTGGATTGAAAATGCAGTACTGAAGATGCAGAAATACTTCTTGAGTACTGCATTTTTTTTCTTTGCACAATAAAATTTAGATGTAAAAAAAGGTGGGGGGGGGAAGTATCCAATATTTATAAATGCATAAAGACTGATGATGACCAAGAAAGAAACAAATCAGTAGAGGAGAGAAGAAGAAAAATCTATAAATGAATAAAGCAAAATCACTGTACATTTTGATTCTGAAAATCACAAAAATAATCTGAATTTTTGCTATAAACTAACATCACATTATATTAAAATAAAGCAGTATAATCAAGCAATGTTCACACATTAATCTTACCTTAGCCATCTGAGCTTGCACACCATTTGCTTTAAGAGATGCTACGGCTTTCTGTGCAGCTGCTGGACTATCAAAATCTACAAAACCGTAACCTTTTGAGAGGGGAAAAAAGTAGCATTCATTAATATGAATAAAGAATAAACTAGTTTACCAAATCTTCTCTATCAACAATGTAACATTTCCAAATTTAATAATATTCAAATACCAATGGCTTCTTCAAGATTTTGGATGAGTTTCAACAGTCCCCACCTGAAATGTTAAGTAATACATGATCTGTTTTATATTAAGCCAGATGAGTGAATGAATCAGCAAAATTTTATTGTCTGCTCTGGCAGTGATTTTTTGGATCTTCAGCAAATGGCTTTCTTTCACTGGCACTGGGATCTTTAATAATAACAACAACAACAACAACAACAATAACAACAACAACAACAACAACAACAACAACAACAACAATAATAATAATAATAATAATAATAATAATAATAATAATAATAATATTTTAATTTGTATACCGCCCTTCTCCCGAAGGACTCAGGGCGGTGCACAGCCAGAATAAAATACAAAGAAAACAGTATATATAATATTAAGAACAACCCCTTAAAAAACTTATTCGATTGGCCAAAAATTTTAAAATACAGTAACACCCTATAAAAATTTACAAAAATTTAAAACCCATAAAAGCAAATTAAAAATTTTTAAATCAAGCCAGTCCAGCTAGACTTTAAAAGTCAATGGTCACTCAGAATAACTTATTATCTATCCAGAAATGCTTACTTATTAATTAATTATCTGATTTTGGGATAATAGTGATGACTACAAAACATTGTAACAAAACAATTCATTCTTTTTTTAAGCTTCAGAAAATTATATTTAATTTGAAACATTTTTAAAAGGTTTCTAATAGAATGATGCAATAGAGAATTATTGCACTGAACCTAATTTTGGAATCTTCCCTTCATATCAGATATATGAATATTTTTGGAATGTATGTAATGAATCTGTTGGAGAAAGGCCATCGCTTCATCTTTTGTAATGCCTATGCAATCTAAAGAGCTTTCATCCACCTCAAAAGCTTTAATAGTATTTACTACTAGAGTGCTAATAGCTCTAGGCAGACATTTCCATTTACCAGATCAATATGCACCCAAATTAATACATGCATGCAATCACAAATATTCTTATTTGTGCAGCATTTAATGCACTTTAAACTTATTAGTATCTCATGCATGTATTAAAAGAAGGAGAAAAAAAGAATCACTCCAAATAATTCCATATATCACAAATATATAAATAAATATAT
The DNA here is from genome assembly GCF_028640845.1 of Ahaetulla prasina. Lineage (NCBI taxonomy): Eukaryota > Metazoa > Chordata > Lepidosauria > Squamata > Colubridae > Ahaetulla > Ahaetulla prasina. The sequence goes on from NC_080542.1 coordinate 93,435,776, forward strand.
AAATCCTATATAGAAATTGCCAATGATATAGCAAAGATCATAAATTTTAGGCTAAGGTTTATTTATTTATTTATTTATTTATTTATTAGATTTCTAGACCGCCTTCTCCCGAAGGACTCAGGGCGGTGTACAGCCTTATTAAAACACATAGGTACATAATAAATTTAAAACACATTTAAAATGAAATATTTAACCGGCCAATTTAAAACTAAAAACGGTCAAACGACCGATATAAAACCCTAAACTATAAAATTATAAATAAATTAATACAGTTTAAAATTCAATTAAAACTAAGTTAAACTAAAATATCAAATTAAAATAATATTTAGGCTAGTCCTGCCCGATTGAATAGCAGAGTCTTCAGTTCCCGCTTGAAGGTACAGAGGTCGGGAAGTTGGCGTAACCCAGGAGGTAACTCATTCCATAGGGTCGGTGCTGCCACAGAGAAGGCTCTCCCCCTGGGGGTCACCAGCCGGCACTGTTTGGCTGATGGCACCCGGAGCAGGCCCGCTCTGTGGGAGCGCACAGGTCGTTGGGAGGCTATCGGTGGCAGAAGGCGGTCTCGTAAATAGCCTGGTCCTAAGCCATGGAGAGCTTTAAAGGTGAGCACTAACACCTTGAATTGCACCCGGAAGGCTACCGGCAGCCAGTGCAGGATAGGTGTTATATGGGAGCAACGTGGTGCTCCCGCAATTACCTGCGCAGCCACATTCTGGACTAGCTGGAGCCTCCCGGTGCTCTTCAAGGGGAGCCCCATGTAGAGAGCATTGCAATAGTCCAGGCGAGAGGTAACGAGGGCGTGAGTGACTGTGGTAAGGAGTCCCGGTAAAGAAAGGAGCGCAACTGGCGCATCAGGCAAACCTGATAAAATGCTCCCTTGGCGACGGCCATCAAATGTTCTTCTAAAGACAGCCGATCGTCCAGGAGAATGCCCAAGTTGCGCACCCTTCCCTTGGGGGTCAGAACTTCACCCCCCACAGTCAGCGAAGGCATAAGCTGACTGTACCGGGACGCCGGAACCCACAGCCACTCCTTCTTGGTAGGGTTGAGTTGGAGCTTATTCCTCCCCATCCAGACCCGCACGGCCTCAAGACACTGGTCCATCACCTCGACAGCTTCGTTGGGGTGGTTTGGGGTGGAAATGTACAGCTGAGTATCATCAGCGTACAGATGATAATCCACCCCGAAACCTCGGATAACCTCACCCAGCGGCTTCATATAGATGTTGAACAGGAGAGGCGAGAGAACCGACCCCTGAGGCACCCCTGAGGCACCCCACAAGTGAGGGACCCAGAGGTCGACCTCTGCCCCCCTGCCAACACCGTCACGGTCAGAGAGACAGGATGAGAACCACCGATAAATGGTGCCTCCCACTCCCTCCAACCGCCGCAGCAGGATACCATGGTTGATGGTATCAAAAGCCGCTGAGAGATCTAACAGGACCAGGACAGAGGAACATCCCCGAGCCCTCCAGAGGTCATCCACCAATGCGACCAAAGCTGTCTCGGTGCCATAACCAAGTCTGAAGCCGGACTGGAACGGGTCTATATAGACAGTTTCCTCCAGGTATTGGGGAAGCTGATATGCCACCACACTCTCAAGAACCTTCGCCAAAAAGCGAAGGTTGGAGACTGGACGATAGTTCGCCAATACAGCTGGGTCCAAGGAAGGCTTCTTGAGTAGGGGCCTCACCACCGCCTCTTTCAGGGCGGCGGGAAAGGTGCCCTCCAACAAGGAGGCATTGATAATTCCCAGGAGCCAGCCTCGTGTCACCTCCTATGTGGCCAGTACCAACCAGGAGGGACACGGGTCCAATAAACATGTTGTGGGATTCAGCCTAGCCAACAACCTGTCCATGTTGTCAGGAGTCACAGGATCGAACTCAGCCCAGGTAATATCCACAAGACTTGTCCCCGTCCCCTCGCCCGGATCTATCCAATCAGTGTCCAGCCCGTCCTAAATCCGAGCGATTTTATCGGACAGGTACTGTGCAAAATCCTCAGCACGCCCCTGCAAGGGGTCCTCCCGAGCCTCCTGCGAGAGCAGGGAGCAGGTCACCCTAAACAGGGTGGCTGGGCGGTTATCTGCCGATGCAATAAGAGCAGAGAAATAGGTATATTTCGCCGCTTTTATTGCCACTAGATAGGTCTGAATACAAGAACTAACTAGTGTTCGGTAGGACTCGGTGCGGCTGGACCTCCAGGCACGCTCTAGGCGTCTTTTCCGGCACTTCATCTCCCTCAACTCCTCGTTATACCAAGGAGCTGGGCGAGTTCGGCACCGGGTTAGAGGCTGCAAAGGCACAATGCGGTCCAAAGCCCCGGCAGCCGCCCCTTCCCAGGCAGTCACCAGTTCTTCGACCGAGTCGTGGGCTAATTCCCCAGGAAACGGCCCAAGCTCCGTCAGGAACCTCTCCGGGTCCCTCAGGCGCCTGGGACGGAACCATCGAACCGGCTCCATCTCCCTGTGGCGGGGTGCAGCGGTTCAAAAGTCAAGCTGAAGGAGTAAATGATCTGACCATGACAAGGGCTTAACAATTAATTCCCCTAAATCCAGATCATTTAGCCACTGTCCCGAGACAAAAATCAGATCCAGAGTGTTACCCCCAGTGTGGGTAGGACCATTAACTACCTGGGTCAGGTCCAAAGCCGCCATGGAAGCCATGAACTCCTGAGCTGCCGTCGACGATTCGCCCACCAACGGCAAGTTGAAATCCCCCATAACCATAAGTCTGGGGGTCTCAACCGCCATCCCGGCTATCATCTCTGACAACTTGGGCAGGGCTGCTGCCACACAACAAGGAGCCAAGTACATAACCAGCATGCCCACCTGTACCCCACGGCCCCACTTTACCAAAAGGGTTTTACAACCGGCTATCTGCGGGACAGTGACCTCCCTCGGTTCTAGACCCTCGTGAATAACAACCGCTACCCCCCCACCCCTACCCTGGGTCCTCGGTTGATGGAATGCCTGGAAACCTGGTGGGCACATCTCGATAAGGGGAACCCCCCCTTCAGGCCCAACCAGGTCTCCGAAATGCCCATCAGGTCCGCCCCCCCCTCTTGAATAAGATCAGCTATGAGGGGGGCTTTATTCATGATGGACCTGGCATTGCATAGCATCAACCGAAGGTCCAGGTTCCTGGAGGCATAGCCACTCGGGGAACGAGGCAAGCTTGGGGGCCCAGAGCACAAAATCGCTCGCAAACAGCGAGAGCGTATTCCCCGAACATGATATGAGCCCCTGCTTTTGCCATATCTGCCCTTCCCTCTTACCGTGCCGATGGACATACCCATAAATGGTTGAGTTTTAATCTCCATAACTATCTCCGTATCAATAACCTCCAAATCAGGAACTCTAGCAGGGACCAGCCTAACCCTCCGTGGGTGTCCCCCCCCACCCAACCCACCCTTTAAAAATCCTTCCCTCCCCACAGATGATTTATTTAAAAGTTTAGTAAAACACGAATTTAAAAAACCCCTAAGCCTCTTTTTAGCCGCATGCCACCTCTTGGGATTCCAAAATCCATCATCAAGGTAGACCTTCGATAACGTAGAGGGCCATGTCCGCGAGAGGGGGGAATCTCGCAGACTGAGAAGTTGCATCGTTAGATACATCTCGGAAATATATGGAGATGGCCGAATCCAGTCCCAGACCAGTCTTTAAATACGATGGTAATGCAGATGTAATACTACATGGTAGGTCTCAAACTGGGAGACAAGAGTGTAATAGTCCGAGGGTGAGAAGAGATGGTCCAAAGATGTTCAAAAGATGAAATAATCCAAAAGGTGGAGAGTAAAAGTGCATGATGACAAAGTGCACGATGACAAAGATGACAGTAAAATAGGCCTTAAAAAGGCCATGGGGGGGAGACGGCGTTACTATCACCGCCGTCAACACCACCCCACCTCCGACACCAAAGTGGCGGGAAGGGTCACCTCCCCATGCATCAGCCGATTTCAAAGACTCCATGGGGGGAGGCGCCTCTGCCCCTCCACCACCGCCGCCGCCATTCACAGTCGGCGGCACCGGCGGAAAGTGGCAGACATAGCGACGAACACCCCCGTCAAGTCCAGGGGGGCGGAGTACAAACCCACACCTCGCCCCAACTAACTGTGATCTTTTTCGGGGGATAAACCCCTCTTCAGGCGCTGCCACTGCCAACCGCCGAAAAACGGCCAGGCATTGGCCACCGCCCCCAGTCCAGTTAGCGGGGCCTACATCCGCATCCCCCAACCAGCCGAGAATGCCTCCACACCTCCACTCCCTCTTCAGAGCACAGTCTCCTCGGATCTCTGTCTCGTCAAATGCTCCCCAGGGGAAAAAACCACCTTTGGTGCCCCCAAGCGTCGAACGTTGCCGCCTCTGCCATCAGGGAAGGGAAAAACGACGAAAACACCGACCGCCGCCCCAAACATGCAAGACAAGCCGGCGGCCACGCCCTCGTCCCACCAGCCAGCCGAAAACTCCTCCCGGGGGCCGAAAACCTAGGTTCCTGTAAATAACTTGTAAATGTTTACTTCTTATATTTAACTCAATGGGAACTGCTTCAAAATAGAAAATTCTGTAAGACTTAAATTCTAAACATGCATATTAAGTGTATAACTAAATACATTTATAGAACATTCAGAAAGTATTGATCCTTTTCACTTTTGTCAATGTTGTTATGCTGCAGCCTGATTCTAGAGTTGTTAAAATCCATTTTTTTTCTTATTAATCTGTGCTCAGTACCCTATAATGGCAAAGTGAAAACAGAATTTTAGAAATGTCTGTAAATTTATTAAAAAGAAAAAAGTGAAATATCACATTGACATAAGTATTCAGACCCTTTGCAACAACACTTGAAATTTAGCTTAGGTGCATCACATTTCTCTTGATTGCTGCTGACATGATTCTACACCTTGACTGGAGTCCATCTGTGGTAAATTAAATTGATTCGGAAAGGCACATATATCTCTATAGAAGGCCTCACGGCTGACAATACATATTGAACCACAGCAAATGCTACGAGGTCAAAGGCTATGAGCTATGAGGTCAAACTGCCTGCAGAGCTCAGAGACATTATTGCAAAGCACAGATCTGGGGAAAGCTACAATAAAATTTCATTGAGGGTTTCTAAGAGCACAGTGGCCTCCACAATTCTCAAATGGAAGACATTTTGCACAACCAGGACTCTTCCAAGAGCTGGTTCCCTGGGCAAACTGAGCAATTGAGGAAGAAGGGCCTTAGTAAGAGAGGTGACCAAGAACCCGATGGTCACTCTGACTGAGCTCCAAAGATCCTGTGTGGAGATGAGACAGAGTTCCAGAAATATAACCATCACTGCAGCCCTCTACCGATCTGGACTTTATGGCAGACTGCCTTTCCTCAGTGCCCGCTTGGAGTTTGCAAAAAAGCCCACTTGGAGTTTGCAAAAAAGCACCTGAAAGACTCTCAGACTGTGAGGAATAAGCTTCCCTGGTCCAATGAAACCAAGATTGAACTGTTTGGTCTCAATTCTAAATGCTATGTCTGGAGGAAACCAGGCACTGCTTATTACCTGCCCAATATCATCCCAACAGTAAAGCATAGAGGTGACAGAATAATGCTGCTGGGGGTGTTTTTCAGCAGCCCGGACCGGGAGACTGGTCAGGTTTGATGGAAAGTTGAATGAAGCAAAGTACAGGAATATCCTCAATGAAAACCTGTTCCACAGAGTTCAGATTAGGCTGAAGGTTCACTTTCCAGCATGACAATGATCCTAAACACACAATCAAGACAACACAGGTATGGCAACACAATCATGACAACTCTGTCAATGTTCTAGAGTGACCTAGAGAGCCCTGACTTGAACCCTATTGAACATCTCGGTAGGACCTGAAAATGGCTGTCCATTGATGATTGTCATCCAACCTGACTGAGCTTGAGAGGATTTGCAAGGCAGAAAACCCCCCAATCCAAGTGTGCAAAGCTTGTCATATCATACCAAAAAAGACTCGAGGCTGTAATTGCTGCCAAAGGTGCTTCAACAAACTACTAAATGAAAGGTCTGAATACTTATGCCAATGTAATAGTTTAGTTTTTTTCTTTTTTAAATAAATTTACAGAAATTTCTAAAATTCTGTTTTTACTTTATCATTATGAGATAGATAATTGAGAAAAAAAAGAATTTTAACAATTTACAATCAGGCTGCACATAGCAAAATTGACAAAAAATGAAGGGGGTCTGAATATCCTATGAATCAGGGGTGAAATCCACTTACCTTCACTACCAGTTTGCAAATATGAGCACAAATGTGAGCCTCCTCCATGCATGCGCAGGGCCTTCTGTGCATGCACAGAGGGTCAAAAACGGACGTGATGACGTCCGGGCAGGTGGGTGGAGCCTCCCGCTATTAGCACTACTGGTTCACCTGAGCCAGATAGAACCAACTGCATTTCACCACTGCTCTGAATGCACTGTATGTAGATATTAATTCCTAAGAAAATATGCCCAGGAATATATGATAAATATAAGTGGGCTGAGTTCGATCCTGTGACTCCTGATGACATGGACAGGTTGTTGGGTAGGTTGAATCCCACCACATGTTTATTGGACCCATGTTCCTCCTGGATGGTACTGGCCACACAGGAGGTCACACGAGGCTAGCTCCTGGGAGTTACCAACGCTTCTTTGTTCGAGGGTGTTTTCCCCGCCGCCTTGAAAGAGGCGGTGGTGAGGCCCCTCCTCAAGAAGCCCTCCCTGGACCTGGATGTTTTAGTGAACTATCATCCAGTCTCCAACCTTCGCTTTCTGGCGAAGGTTGTTGAGAGTGTGGTGGCATATCAGCTTCCTCAACATCTGAAGGAAACTGTCTATCTGGACCTGTTCCAGTCCGATTTCAGACCCGGATACAGCACCGAGACGGCTTTGGTCACGTTGGTGGATGACCTCTGGAGAGCCCAGGACAGGGGTTGTTCCTCTGTCCTGGTTCTGTTAGATCTCTTGGCGGCTTTTGATACCATCGACCATGGTATCCTGCTGCGGCGGTTGGAGGGAAAGGGGGTGGGAGGCACCGTTTATCGGTGGTTCTCCTCCTATCTCTCTGACTGTTCGCAGACGGTGTTGGCAGGGGGGCAGAGGTCGGCCCCAAGGCGCCTCACTTGTGGGGTGCCTCAGGGGTCTGTTCTCTCGCCTCTCCTGTTCAACATCTATATGAAGCCGCTGGGTGAGGTTATCCGTGGTTTCGGGGTGGATTATCATCTGTACGCTGATGATACTCAGCTGTACATTTCCACCCCGAACCACCCCAACGAAGCTGTTGAGGTGATGGGTCAGTGTCTTGAGGCCGTGTGGGCCTGGATGGGGAGGAACAGGCTCCGACTCAACCCTTCCAAGACAGAGTGGCTGTGGGTTCCGGCTTCCCAGTACAGTCAGCTTACACTATCGCTGACTGTGGGGGGGGGGGGAAGTACTGACCCCCAGGGAGGGAGTGCGCAACTTAGGCGTTCTCCTGGACGATCGGCTGTCCTTAGAGGAACATTTGACAGCCGTCGCCAGGGGAGCATTTTATCAGGTTCACCTGATTCGCCAGTTGCACCCCTTCCTTGACCGGGACGCCTTACGCACGGTCACTCACGCCCTCGTCACTTCCCGCCTGGACTATTGCAATGTTCTCTACATGGAGCTCCCCTTGAAGAGCAGCAGGAGGCTCTAGCTAGTCCAGAATGCAGCCACGCGGGTGATAGAGGGAGCACCGCGTTGCTCCCATATAACACCCATCCTCCGCGGCCTACACTGGCTGCTGGTAGCCTTCCGGGTGCAATTCAAGGTTTTGGTCACCATCTTTAAAGCTCTCCATGGCTTAGGACCGGGATATCTACGAGACCGCCTTCTGCCACCGATTGCCTCCCAACGACCTGTGCGCTCCCACAGAGCGGGCCTCCTCAGGGTGCCGTCGACCAAACAATGTAGGTTGGCGACCCCCAGGGGAGGGCCTTCTCTGTGGCGGCACCGACCCTGTGGAACGAGCTTCCTCCGGGGTTACGACAACTCCCCGACCTCCGGACCTTCAGACGTGAACTGAAGACCTTATTATTTCAGCAAGCTGGACTAGCCTAAGAATAAAATATTTTAGTTAAATTTTAATCGGTTTTTAATCGGTTTTTACCGTTTTAGTGATTTGGCTATTATAATATTTAGTTTTAATTGGGTTTTATATTGCTTATTTATTATATTGTTTTATTTTAATATGCCTGTGAACCGCCCTGAGTCCTACGGGAGATGGTGCGGTATAAAAGTGTGATTAATAAATAATAAATAAATAAATAAATAATAAGTGCTAAAAATATAGATATATAAAATAATCTTAAAGAAATTATCAGTAAAAACCAAAATATTCAAGATACCTTAAGTTCCATAGTCTTTTTCCCAGAAGACATAAAAGATGTGTACACTGAACAATAAAATCATTTTGCTTTTCTCAAATATGATTTATAGTTTAATTTTTTAATGAATCTGAAAAAAAATAATCTTATTTATGGGGAAAAAGATTTGGAGTTATAGCTACAATTTAGCTCCAAAGGTTTTTGAAGTGAAACTGTGTCCAAATTATTACCCTGTGAACAATGCCTGCTGAGAAAAGAACAAGAGTTCAAAATCTTGATTTTCATTAACCTTTCCCTGATTTTTATGCCCCCAATCCAGCTGTGCTGCTTTATGATGATAGGGAGGAGGTGCTCTTAGGAGGTATGAACAAAGAACATCACAAGTGAATGCAAAGAGTATATATCCCCAAGCAGGGTCACCCAAGGAGTGAAAGTCATCCCAGCTGCCTGGCCAAAACAAATAGACACGTATATTGGGCAGCAGCCAAATAGGAATATGCTGCAGGCAGATATTTACTTTAGTAACAATGCCAAAGGCATCAATTCACACTGTTTATAGGAAAGCAATAGTAAACCATTCCTGTATTTTTAACAAGAAACCACATGGGCAGAAAATATAAAATGATTGAGTAGTGCTGGATAATGGGCCTCTCAGGTTGGATGGCACTCAACATGCTACTGAAGAGCTGAGATCTTTCACAATACAAATGACATTCATGACGTGGCTAGATTAAAGTCTGCAGGACATCTAAGTTTCTGATGTTGTTGATCAGAAAAATAAAATCAGAAACAATAAATACAGAATAACAGAACGTGAAATATAAAAAACATAGTTATGGGAAAATTCAACATGAGGGAAGATGAAATTACTACAAACTGACATCTTAAGCATTAGCAAATTGAGATGGACTTGGATTTCTCAATTTCAATGAGAAGATCATATTGTTTATTACTCAGGATATGAAAAACAAAACAGGAACAGTGTGCTTTTATAGTTAGGAAGAATATAACAGCAGCAGTAGTTACAATTAATGCTACAATCAATGAATGTATATTATTGATTAGCCCTCATGGATAACCCTGTAATATGGCAATCATTCAAGTCTATGATCTAGTTCAATTTGAACTTAACAGACCATGCAAGCAAGATGTAGTGCCTGTGATTGGAGACTCGAATTGGACACTGGAGTTCAATTATCATACCAAAGAAATGCCGAAATGCTCATGTGCAAGCTTCAAGTTAAACTAAAGGAGAGGAAGAAAGCCAGTAGATCCTTAGATCTACAGAAACTGAACTGTTCCTAAAATTTCTTATTCTTCCAACCTGCAGATTTTGTTTTTTGTTCATTTTGGACTCTGCTTGAAAGGAACATTTATGAATCATCCTCTTAATAAGATCACTGGAATAATTATTGTGATTGGCCTGGACAAACAAATAACATAAGAAAATTCAATTAATACTTTGATTTCATGTTCTGATTAACATTTTAATTTTTTCAATCATTGAAAAATTATTTATTTATTTTTACCTTTTGTCAGTCTTTTTGTAGCATGCCACAAAGAAATGAAATTGTTATCCACACAGTTATCACAATTATTTCTTAAAGATGCTTAAATAAATTAAGCATGAGAGTCAGGCTTTACTATCCAGTTATTTAAAAGAATAAGCCATGCAATAGATGAGGAATGAGGAACAAAGAAAGAATGGGGGCAATCAATATCAGAAATAAAATAGTAAGCAAAATATAAAGTTGATCTTTGATTCTTGGAAATCTTGTTTAAACAGCAATTTGGAGCTTTTCTTCTTTGGTCAATGGATGGGCCAGCTTTTCTTTTCCTGTTGCAAGACTGCTTCCAAAGGAGATGGATTTTTTAAATTTATTTTTCTCTAGTCAATGTAAGAGGGCAAGTTCTCCTGTTACCATGATAAAGTTAACAATGCTTTCTCTCATGAAGACTTCTGCTGATGGATAATAACAGTCTCTTACATTTTCTGGCTTATGTGTTCCCATTGAATTTGATGGAAGAAAAAATGTTTTAGAAATTATTTCAACAGAGAAGACAATTTTGATGAAATTATGGACAGTGCATTGTGGTGTTGGATTGGACAAAGACGGTACAGAATGTTCTGGATTTCACATTACTACAAAATCTAACTTTTTGGCTCTCAACATCATTAAATCCCAGAAAAATGAATTGTTTACTTTTTCTTTATTAAATATTCTTTATTAATTAAATTATTTATTTTTATTAAAATATTTAATAAAATAAAATAATAAAGTTATTTTTAAAAGAGTAGTATTACCATTACAATAGATGGAAACTTTGGGGTAGTCAACCTTTTTATACCTACCGCCCACTTTTGTATCTCTGTTAGTAGTAAAATTTTCTAACCATCCACCTGTTCAACAGTAATGCACCATGTATCATCTTCTGCGCATGCCTCTCGCGCATTGTGGATTGGATTTCGGGGTGTGTGTGCCGGCTACAAGCTCTGCTTGTCTGTTACAGCTGGGTGGTGTGGGGGGAGATGCACGTGCTATTCTGGGATGAGGCTCTTTCGTTTGCGGTTGTATTATAGCGCCATTTAGTTTCACTCACGTAACATGAACTAAACGTACGCGCAGGCAATACAAATAGTATATTTTCAGAAATTTAAATTGTCACGGGGAATTTTATGAAAACCTAATGAAAATGTTTTTAAATAATGCTATGACAATTTTTTTAAAGTCAATTAAATTAAAAAAAAGGAAAGTGCTTCAGTGGAAAGTGCTTCAAAACCCCTACCACCCACCATGAAAGCTGGAATGCCCACTAGTGAGCGGTAGGGACCAGGTTGACTACCACTGGCCTAAAGAGAGAATTTAGGGGAACTGTCCAAAATCTGTTGAAAATTTTGAAGAATTTATAGAGGCCACATTTGCTAATTCTAAAATAATCATTGCAATAATGTTTTTTTTAAGACCAAAGTCATATTGTCAACCACTAAATATATTTACTTTAAAACAAGTTCCATTGGTTCATTTCCATATAAATTTACAAAAGATGGAAGCCTCAGTGTGAATTTTGTCTTACATATATTACTCAGATTACTGTGGAGGTTATTAAAAGAATATATCAGAGGTTTTGAAATATACTATTATAAAAGAAATAGTATCCTTATACAATTCCTGTATTAAAAAGAAGAGAGAAAGATGAATTGAATGGGTAAATTTATGGTACACTCAGCAGGCTCTGTTACTGGATGAAATCCTGAAATTGGTAGGATCTGCTATCTGCCAATCGATCTGCCATCAAATTAAGATGTAAAATTAGCCAAAAGATATTATGGCATGATTAACATAACTGTCCTTATCATAAGTGAGATTTCTGCATCAGGTGCTAGCGCTATGGTGTCATTAAAGGATGGCAACTTGTTAATTTTTTAATTATCGTGGAGAAATAAATTTGGATTGTCTACATCAGATGAAAAGTATCTTGCAAGAATTTTGTTCAACATGAATTATAGGGCTCCACAGAAATGTAGATATTATCTTTTCAATAAATTAGCCCTTAAGTGTTAAAAATATCAGTGGCAAAGTTAGCTAATATGTTCCCTCATGGTGATTCAATTTAGGAATGCTTAATTATATTATCTTTTTTCATCTCTGATTTTAAAGTGATATCACAGTACCACTTTCCTCAGTTGTGCACCCATTATTATTCCAAAAAAGAATATTACATTCTAAAGCTTTGTGTTTTACTGCACATCAATATTTAACACTACCAATCTATGTTTCTAGAAACTATATGGCTTCAAAGAGCATTTTATTATTTGGGCAACTGAGCAGATACAATTCCAGAAAAGAATACCAGAGCTGGAGTTCTTATGAGATGAACCATCTGCTAGAAAGCTGTCAGATAGTTTATTTCTTTTAAATTCACATGAAAAAAACTGTATTTCAAGCAGTGATAGAGCAGGAGGTTGAACAGACTTTTGAGAAGCTTGCAATATCTCTTAAATATTTAATTTAATGTAATGTAAATGTGCAATTTAACTAACACAGACTATTTTCAATTTAATCATTTACAACATTATCTAGCTTTCAAGGCAGTTTACAACTAAAGTTAAAAAATAATAAATTCACATAGTATCATACAGAAGAATTATGGCGCAACTTAAACTCTATAAATACGATTAGTGATTCAAATGGTATAATGTAAACTCTAGGGACACTGTATTCATAAATATTCATTCCCTGAAAGCATCAGATATATTTCTATCAACTTCCATTTCTACAAAATTTCATTAGTAAATAGCGGCAAATGCTATTTATTATTTAAGTATATCATGCTATCTCAATCTTATCAATTTAAATGGGTCGACTTTAAGGTAAAATACGTATCAGTAAGCACAACTTATTGTCATACTGAATGAAACACACACACTGATCACATTTTTCTTTCTAATATTAAATTCCTTATAGAAATTCTTGTTCAAAGAATACATTCTTGCACAGTTTTCCAACAGCCATCCTGTTGGTGATGTCCAGGTAAGTAATCTCTATTTACTGATTCCTTATAAATGCCATAAGGGCTATATCCAGCAAAAATTATCTTCTATTCCTAAGGATGTACCTTGCTTTAAAGTGATCCCTCTAAGGATCACCTTCTAAATCCATATTGTCTATCAGCATTACTAACCATCAGAAACCTTGTTCTGAAAAAAATAAAAGAGCTATTTTAGCTTGGCTTGACTGTATTCAAAATTAATCCTGAAGATGAAGTAATAACTATGGATTCCACAGTTGTGTATGTGTGTGAATCTATAAAGAAACAGGGATTAGACATACTTAAAGAAGCACTAAAGGTTCATAGTATAAGTATCTGTGTACATAGTCAGATAGTGAGTAACTAACTGTGTTTTCCATAATCTAAATGGCAATGGAACTCCTGGGTTCAATTCTTAATTAAATTAGTTAAATTAGTTTTAATGGGAAATTTTATTAATTTTTAAACGGGGTTTTTTAGTATGGAAATTTTTAATCTCAGGCTAATTTAAATAAGTTTTTTAAATGGTATTTTAATCTGTATATTGTATTGTTTTATTTTGCCTGTACACCGCCCTGAGTCCTTCGGGAGAAGGGCGGTATAAAAATCAAATAAATAAATAAATAAATTAAATAAATTAACTTGACAGTAGGTTCAACTGAGTTAAAATTGAATGTCACTGTTTTTGTAAAAAATCCTTCATTCTTATTTTTTTCCTGCTTGTCAGGAGAAGACCAGCAGAACAGCAATTAGTGATAAGCAGTGCAGTGAAAAAGAACCAAATATACACTAATTAGGTCACTTATGAAGCACATTCATTTCACTGGTAGATTTAATCAATGTTTTCCTGAAATGCCTTAAATCTCTTACGCTAATTTAAAGTTTTGTTATTATTGTGCCTTTAAACACAGATGGGGTGCTTGGAAATTTTAAAGTGCTTTTTACCTCCTCCTCTCTTCAAAATCACTTCCTAAATATTGTGCCTACAACTTATCAACATTACACTGACCAATTATAATAAAATTCTAACAACTTTGTGTTTACATTCTAAGGTCAAAGGGAATATGATGGGCAAACTGTGAAGGATCACATAACTGTATATATTGCTACATAATGATGTGCAAACATTCATTTAATTTCCAATTCCATTTTTATCCTGTCCAAACAAAATCTTAACATAAAGTGAGGATGCACAATTTATGCATTATCCAGCTTATTGGGAGTCTTCCTTGCTACTACTTCATGGAAATTCACCTTTGCATTTACATTTGCTGGAAAAAGTAAGAAATCTTTGCTGCCAGTAACAGTTTAATGCTTTTGTTCAATATCTCTTTCCTAAAAACACACTTTGAGGGATTACATGAATGAGAATATCAGGGATAGAGATTAATCCAACCCAGGTTGGAAAACTAAAAATACCTAAATTGTTCCAAGCTGCAAGAGAGTTGACCTCAATGAGCTAATGGAAAAGGTCGAAGGATTCCATGGATGGAAATTCTAAAAGGAAAAATGGTTCAAAACAACTGAGAAATTTTTTAAAAAGAGAGATAATGAAAGCATACAAACAATACAAAGATATACAAAGGTATACAAACAATACCAAGAGGAAAAATGATGAGATTGGCTTGGTTGCAAAATATATGTTATAAACTGATAAACAAAAAAGAAAAGTTTTAAAAATGGAAAGAAGAACATATAGCAAAGACAGAATGTCAGGAAATATCACAAAATTGCAACAATGTGATCAGGAAAAGTAAGGCTAATCATGCACTATAGTTGTCTATGAACACCAAAAACAAGACAAACAAAACAAAACAAAAATCCCATCCCAAACAATTTTTTTGCATAGAACTAGAGTCAAAGAAAGAGAGGACTATCAGGTAGAATAGAGGATAGGGCAGTGGTGGCAATAGTTTAACTATTTGATTAATATTTTGTATTAATCAAATTAATATTTTGTCTTAAAAGTTAAAAGCAATCCAACTTGTCAGAAGCACCATGAACAACACTGGAGAAATTCACATGACACAGCAACCAGGCTCTATATCCCCAAATTTTTGCTTCATTGTAGCATAGCCATTCAATCTATCAGTTTCCAAAGAATCCAGCACTTCCATTTGAATAAAGCCTAGTTTAGCCATCTGAGACGTAATGTATATTTCACAAAAATAACTCCACATTTGGGGTTTACAGAAATTTGTACATACATTTACTAAAAAACAGAGCTATACGTATTTAGCTGTAGCTGTTGCTCCTGAATACTGCTTGAATAACTTTTTGTGAAGCATTTTATAAACTCATACATAAATAAATATTAAGCTCAAAACTATTCATAGGTTTATATTACTGGATGAAAGAAACTGAATATAGAGACAAAACAGAAAAGGTAGAAAGATCACTTAAATTTTAAAGGCATCAGCAAAGATACACAGAACTTGAAAGATGGATAACGTCTAAGTCTAAGCTAAGATGGATAGCTTAGACTTAGAATAATTTTATTGTCACTTTAAATGTACACTAATCGGCATACATTAAAATGAAATTTCATTGCAATTTAGCTTGTTTCAGTTGTTACTGGAATGTTTTTTCTACCCATTAGGAATTCTCCAATTTCTTTGATTTATTACTATTAGTACTTTTACAAACTTTTCTTTCTTTCTTTCTTTCTTTCTTTCTTTCTTTCTTTCTTTCTTTCTTTCTTTCTTTCTTTCTCTCTCTCTCTCTCTCTCTCTCTCTCTCTCTCTCTATTCACAGTTTATCATTATCTTGCAAGTTAATTACAAATATTAAAGTAACTTTGGGAACTGGACTACATGTAGTCTATCCCAGTGGTGGGATTCAGCCAGTTCGCACCACTTCAGGAGAACCGGTTGTTAACTCTCTGAGCAGTTTGGCGAACTGGTTGTTGGAAAAAATCATTAGGGCAGAGAACCGGTTGTTAAATTACTTGAATCCCACCACTGGTCTATCCAAAATAAATGCAGGTGCACAAGAATGTTCCTAACCCAAAGCAATAGTTGATTGATCAAAATCACATAATGACTGGATATATGATCAATATGTAAAAAAAAAAAAAAAAAACAGGAAGAAACTGATGAGAAAGGATATGTCCAATGTATACGAAGTACATATTGTGCATTATTGGAAGAATATTTCACAAAATAAAAGAACAGGATGTTTTGACATTCAACATAGGAAATACGCAACTAAGCAAAATTGATGAGCATGTTTTAACTGGACTTAGATTACTCTGGAACGCAAAAGAAATGCTCTAGTAGTAAAAGTTTTTTTTTAAAAAAAACAGTCACATCATCCAAACCAGGCAGAGCTATGGAAGTTTTGTTCCATACTCAGTAATAAGGTACTTTAATTAGTCATCTCATCTGAAATTTCAGGAATAGAGTAATAAAAATGAATAAGAACTAAATACACTTTCACAGAAATTGAAATTAGCTTCCATTTCAGATGATATAATCTTTTTAATTAGTAAAGAATTAAATTAACATATTAATTAATTAACATTTTGGAAAAAAAGTGAAAATAACAGAAAAGTAGTAAGTGAATAAAATGCAAAGATAAAACTAGAGAATAGTTCCCGCAACAAAAATGAAAACCAAACAAAACAAATGAGAACAAAATCCCTCTGAAGTCAATTGATCATTTGATTTCATCTTATCTTCGGCATGCTTTTGCTAACCATCTCTCAACAACCATCTCAATGTTAACTATCACTCTTTGCCTACTGTTTTCTTTCTAGAAAATGTTTCTAGTATCAAGATCCATAAATCCATTTTGGGCACAATCTGGTTTATATGTATTTCATGTTCTAAATATAGCATATCTAATTTAGTTATTTTTAAAAGCTAGCTTAACTTTACTCAAGAAATCTATGCAATACACACCCTCAAGTCATGCCTTTCTAGTTCTAATATTCTATTATTTGTCAGCAGCACCCACTCCTTCATCCAAAACAAACAGCAAGCAAAATACAATTTCAAATCAGACAATTTTATCAGACAATTCATTCCTTTGCATCTTTAAGAATTTTATTTTTCATCCTTGTCATATAAACACAAATATATCAATATATCTTTCTACCATGGTTTAAATAATACATCAGTTGTAAAAATAGGTATAGTTCAAAATAAAAGATATGATTCTAGAAAATGCATAATTTTTATTCAGAAATTTTTCCTGATTCTCCTAACTTGTCCAATTTTAGCATATACTTATGAATTTCATTTCATGTCAGAACATAATTATTGTGAAATAATATACAATTCATATTAGTCATAGTAAAATTTATTATTTCACGTTTTTCCTCAATTTTAAAACCAATTTTTTCCATCAATTCTTTTAGTTCTTCCATTCTAATGTTTTTTGTAATGGCATTTTGTCATTATTAATTTTAAATTCAGTGAATGCAGCAAAATTGGTTAATTCTTCCATTAATATTTTTATTCTTTCCAATGATTGTCCAGAATTATCACCAAATCATCAGCAAATTCCTGCAATTTTTTCCTTTTAATTCTCACTCCAGCAATTCTTTCATCCTATCTTATATCACTATTCAATATTTCCAGAGATAAAATGAATAACAATGGTGATGAGGGGCATCGTCTTTTTGTCACTCACCAGTTTTTGTTAATTCTCCATATCTTATTATCTGCGCCTTTTGTGAAGTATAAATAAATTTTCATCATCATTACATCCTATGCTAAGCATAATGGGCTGCCAGTATATTCCACAATTTTTGGTCCACAGCTACAGTTTCTGCATCTTTTGGTTTAAGGTTGATGTTTTTCAGGTCTTCCTGAAATATTTAGCATCAGATATTTTTGGGTCTTCTTCTTTTTTCCTCAGACCAGCTAGTGGTCCAATTGATTGTGATTTTTGTGGACCTTGCTCACTCATGCGAAGCACATGTCCAGTAAAGAGCATTCTTAATTCTGTTACTATCTCAGATAGTCTTCAAGAATGACTTCTTTATAGAATTTCCTCATTTGTGACATGGTCCCAATATGAGATATGAAGAATACTTTTGAGACAAAGTTGTTAGAATGGGCATTGGCTTACCTGATATGCCCCTTTCAGGAGAGGGGGAAACGGCAGTCAGGTTTGGGAAAATCTTCTTGCTTGCCGTAAGACCGAGTCTGCAAAGTTTTGTAAGCCCAACCTCCAGGCGCTGTACCCCAGCTTTTTGGCGAGGACGTAGACGCTGACTGACGTGTTGTGCTGATAAAGAATTAGTGCTCACCCACCCCAACGCCCCACACCAGTCAGCCGATTGGAAAGGGTGGGACTGACCGCCATTTCCCCCTCTCCTAGAAGGGGTGTATCAGGTAAGCCAATGCCCATTCTCATTGTCGGGGGAAACAGCGGTCAGATTTGGGACATACAAAAGCTATATGTCTGTCTCGGTGAGAGAAGGCCGACGGTATTACTCAGAATCCTCGTGAATTGCTTGGAGTACCCATTGTCCAAATGCCGCGTCAGAGGATGCATATGCATTCAGCAAGTAATGGCGAATGAACGCCGTCGGGTTGGACCAGGCTGCAGTTTTACATATCTCCTTCAGCGATGCCTGAGTAGCCCAAGCAGCCGAAGTGGAGGCACTCCTAGTAGAGTGTGCCAAAATACGTCAAGGAACGTAGGCTCTGATTATTGTAGCCCTGATCCATCTGGACAGGACCAATTTGGTAACCCTCGTTCCAATAGATGCAGGTTGAAACAATATGAAGCGGGCCTCTGTCTTGCATATTGACTCAGTGCGGCATATGCAAATATTTAAGGCCCGACGGACGTCTAGGGTGTGCCAAACGAACTCTTGTGGGCGTTGAGGATTCGGACAGAAGTTTGGAAGTGTGAGTTCTTGTGTACGATGGAAAACCGTGTTAACTTTGATGAGGAAGGTAAGGTCCAAGCGTAGGACCACCCTGTCTTGGTGAAATACACACAGATCTCGTTGGGTGGACAGTGCCAAAAGCTCAGAAACTTTCCGAGCAGATGTAATGGCTATTAGGAGGGTAACTTTGAAAGAGAGGAATTGGAGCGAAGCTGTTGTAGCTCCCGCCCCTGAACCTGGCCCCATGCCCAAAAGTGCCTTGGAGCTGGGCCTGCTGCCAGAAAGTGACTTGGACAGTGAGGGGGAAGGGCTGTCAGGAAGCACCGGCCTCCTGGCTCAGCTCCAGGAGCCAGAATCAGGCCAGGTAAAAGAGATAACGAGGCCTCCTTCCCCTGACTCTTCCCCCCCACCCAGGCCATGCCTGCAGACCCAGGTAACAGCAACCAGGCTTGGCTGAAACCTAGGTTTCATAGGCAGGAGAGAAGGGAACAACATAAGCAGGGGAGGGGCAGGTCTAGGAAGTGCTGAGTCATGGAGCCACACCCCACAGGATATAAAAGGCAGCAAAAGCTGGTGTGTCTCTTTGTATCAGGCAAATCCACTGATTGACTAGAACTGAAGGTTGTGACTCACCAGCATCTTGGCAGCTAACGAGGGCTCTTGGCAGAAGCTGGCTCTTTGCTGCCAGAGCTGATAAGAGCCAGCTAATTAAGCCAGCGTTTGGACGGAGGCGAGGAGGACAGAACAGAAGCCTCCCTCAACAGCTCGAATGGTGCCCGGGTGAAGGCAGACAGAACCTTGTGTAGACTCCACGATGGAAAACGATGGACTACCGGGGGCCTCAGGTTAGCAGCCCCGCAGAGGAAGTCGTGCAGTAGAGGTTCCCTAGAAAGGGAGTGAGACAACCTGCAGGTAAGTATCAAAGATATGGCTGCTAGTTGCCATCTCAGGGTGTTTGGTGCGAGGCCGGCCTCAAAACCATTGTTGAGGAATTCCAATACGTGATGTACAGAAGCTGATGTGGCCAACCTGGCGTGAGCCTCGCACCAGGAAATGAAAGTTCGCCATGTTGTCTGGTAAATGCGTAGAGTCACAGCAGGCCGCCTGAATGGTAGGAATAACCTTGGAGGGAACATTGGCCCTTGTTAGGAGGAGCCACTCAGCTTCCAAATGGTTAAGCAAAGCCATTGAGGATCCGAATGTTGTATCGGTCCCTGACATAAGGCCACTCTGTTCACTGGAATTCGCCACGGGTCCTGCACTGACAGGGTAAGGAGGTCCGTAACTCAAGGCCTCCTGGCCAATATAAAGCCACTAGCAGCAATTCGGCCCTCGAATTACCCTGGATATCAAGGGTAGTGGGAGAAAGGCATAAAGGAGGCCCCAGGGCCACCTGCTGCGCAGGGCGTCCACTGCCTCCAAGCCCTGGAAAGGAAACCGTGTGAAGTACCTCAGGAGCTGATGGTTGGAGGCTGAGGAAAAGAGGTCCACCAGAGGTCGGCCAAAGTGGGATGACAGGTCATTGAACAGGCTCGGTGTGACCACCCATTTCGCTTGATCGATCGTACCCCGACTGAGGGAGTCCGCTGTAATGTTGGTTATACCTGAAATGTGAGCTGCCTTCAGGACTCTTAGGTGTGATTCCACCCAACTGCCAAGACGGAGAGCGCTCCCAGCCGAAGAGGCTGGCGTCCGTGGTGATAGTCAAACAAGGGGGTTCCCTGAAATAGGTTCCTTGAGAGATGTCTGGGGATGTCCACCAATCCAAGGACGTACAAACATTCATGGAAAGGACAACTTTTCTGAGGGAGGAGCTGACACGTTTCCGTTGGTGTAGAAGCATGAACCACTGCAGGGGCCTGCTATGGAGACAAGACCAGGGAACAATGTCATAGGTGGAGACCATTTTCTCCAGGAGCTGTGATAACTGTAGCAAGGGAATAGCCCCCCCGCCCCCGACAATGAGCCACTAAGTTGGAGAGGCTGTCTCGTCTTTCCTCTGAAAGGAAAAACCATGGAACGGCCCGTATCTATCACCGCCCCTAAGTGAACAATATGGGTAGATGGGGTAAGGTGACTTTTCTCCCAGTTGATAGAAAATCCATGATCCTGTAGTATCTGAATAGTGGTGGAAACATCTCGGTTTGCTGAAGATAATGAAGATGACATGATTAATATATCATCAAGATAGGCTTGGAGCCTAATTGGAGTTGTGCGAAGGTGGGCCAGCAGGACCGATAGAATTTTGGTAAAACCCGAGGGGCTGATGACAACCCAAAGGGCAAGGCCCTGTATTGATAGTGATGTCCATGAATACAAAAACCAAGGAATTTACGGTGGGCAGGGAGGATGGGAATATGAAGGTAGGCCTCTGTCAAGTCAATAGACGAGAGGAGATCATCAGGGTGGACACACTCCAAGATAGTGTGGAGGGAATTCATTTTGAATTTGTAATAGGTGATATGCCGGTTGAGGGACTTCAAATCGAGAATAGCCCTCCAGCTCCCTGACAACTTCGGCACCACGAACAGTCGAGAGTAAAAACTGCACCCTCGCTGATCTGAGGGCACTGGTTGAATGGCCTGTATGGCCACCAGATGACGAAAGGCCTCAGAAACTAGAGCCCTGGTGGTGGGGCTATGTGAGACGGGACAGCGCACAAAGGTAGTTGGGGGGTTGGAGCGAAACTCAAGGGAGAGACTGTATTTTATGGTGTTCCTAACCCATTTGTCAGAAGTTGAGTTTTCCCATTGGGCATAAAAATGTGTTAGGTGAGTGCCAATGGGAAGGCCCAACAGCTGATCACTTGGAGCATCTAAACGCCATATCCCTTCCCCCTCTGAATAGTCTCCTGTTGGAGATCCGAGATCCCAGTCTAACCTGCCCATCTCAAGGTTGGGCCTCTCTGGTCAAGAAGTAACGTTGCGATCAAGAGGAAAACCCCCGATTCCGATGCACGAAATGGCTGTGGCCGAAAATATGGCTAGCGGCGAAGTTCACCTCTTCGAGATAGCGATGGTAGTAACTTCCTCTTATCTTTGATTTCCACCATGATGGGATCAAGGGAAGAGCCAAAGAGGTTGACCCCAGAGAAGGGGGAGGCTGCCAGACGCCATTTGCTTCTGGTGTCAGCTTGCCAGTGTCTGAGCCAGAGGAGCTGGTGGGACGACACCGCAGAACCAATGGCTTTGGCTGAGAACCTGGCTGCATTAAGTGAGGCGTCGGCTGAGAACTCCAGCACGGCCACGATTTTATGTCTTGATGGGACCTGAGATCCACCAATGGAATTCTGCTCTGGAGTTATTTGATCCATAGGAGAGCAGTTGGAAAATGAGGCCACTGTGGAGGCCCTGACGGACCAGGCTGAGGCTTGGTGACCTTTTACGATGGTACGGTCTGCACGTTTATCCTCTGAATGTAAAGACTCATCAGCCGGCCCAGTGAGGTGAGAGAAAGCCGTCAGAGCTACCACGGGAGTGTCCACTGTGGGAACCTGTAGTAATTTGTCCAAGTCAGGAGCTAGATTATAAAACCTTTTGTCCAGGGCATTCAGATTGGACCCAGAACCAGGGTTTTGTCACTGGTGCTGGATAACATCAACAAGGAATTTCGGACCCGGGATAGTTTCTGAAATCACAGTGTGTTCTGCGAATAAGTGACCTGAAGGTCTTGTGCCGTCAGGCTATGAGGAACTGATGTGGTAATTCCTAAACCAGTGGAGGTTTGTGCTTTAAAGAGAAGGGAATGGAAAACATGAGATTTAAATAAACCCACGAAGGACGGCTGGTCAGGGGCTAGACCTTCATCATCTGACAGCTCCAATTCTCTCGTATCCTCATCTTCTGAAAAGGACTCCTGGCTAACGGAAGCAGGGGAATGAGCTTGTTGATGGTCATGGTCAGGTATTTCAATCCTAGGATCTGAGCCCTGGAAGAGGTGTTTGTGGGAATGGGATTCCTGTTGAGCTGTAGTGGAAACCTGTTGGAGGCATTGTGTCACTCCCTGACAAATAGCCTCTGAGATAAGTAAACCAAAGGAATCAGGCAACTGTATAATGGGTTGTTGTGGCAGTTGAGCCAGAGTATTCATGGACAAGGGGGTCATTGGGTTGGCTGTTGTGCCAGTAGTCATGGCCTGCCGGCCTGCCGAAGGCAAGGTTTGGAATAAAGTTACTGCCTCTGATGTAGTTGGCAAGGTCTGAAATAAGGGGGCCACAGTGGCTTGTTGGCCCTTGGCCTGGAGGTCTGAAAGAGGCAACGTTTGAAATAAAGGGGCTGTCTTGGACTGACCAGGAAAGGATTAAAATAAAGGAACCACTTCTGTGTATGGAGGCAAGGCTGTTATGGCCAAGCGGTCAGGAGACCAAGCTCCAGTATTGGTAGGGGGATGATGACACAAATCACTGGAAGAGGATAGAGCCCCCTGTGGAGAAGGTTCCTCTGGAACTGGTCTGATTGTCTTGCTAGACTTTTTCAAAGATTTGGTAATGACTTTTTCGATCGCCTTGTGGCGTCACTCTTCGGCTTTAGAGTGCAGTTTGGGGGCTTTTGTAATTAGGGCAGGAGCCCCTATTGAGGGAGATTGGGAAACATTCCCAGAGGGGCCTTCCCCTGGGTCGCTAAAATGGCGGCTCTGTCCCTTGCCCTTGGAGCTCTTGTTTGACACAGCGCTATTGGCCTCCGCCATCTTAGTTGCTAGCCCACCAAAAATAACCGCTCAGACCTCTGAGAGAAAGAAGCAGCTGCAAAGAAAATAAATACTAACAACCTCAGATTTTGTAGAAATAGGCAGTCCGGTGGAAGTTAGGATCGCCAAAGCTTCCTGATGATATCACTCGCCGAAGGGCTACAAACACGATGTAGAAAAAAAAATTGGGGAATCTTCCCCCTCCATCAGTTCAAGCGCTAACCGCAAGGGCTCCTGGCACATTGTAGAAATAAAAACAAGGAGATTTTTTCCTCTCCGACAATTTAATTGCTAGCTGCAAGGGCTTCTAGCACGATGCAGAAAAAAAACCAAGGAGATTTCCTCCTCTCCAACAGTCAAATCACTAGCCACAAGGGCTTCTCGCGCAATGTAGAAGGTATGGAGATTTCTTCTCCTCTGTCAGAGCAATCGCTAGCCGCAAGGCCTTCAAGTGCGATAGATCTCGGCATGGAAGCCTCCAATGCCTCGGCTAGCTGCTGAGATGGGAAAAAAGCAGCTGACTGCCCGCTGTGTTAATAAGCAGCAGTGAGCCTTCTGGGCGCGCATCAGGGCGAGCCCATGGTCACTGACCCAGGAAATCTGCCGGTTGACTGAATACAGCCGAAAGGAACCGGCCCTCAGCAGGATCGGATTAAACAACCCTTCGCGCTGGTAAGGTGATCTGAAAGGTAGAAGTTGAGGCTAAAACAGCTAGGATAAAGCAATGACACGTCTGGTCCTGGCAAGGACCGAGTCGAAAAGCTGGGGTACAGTGCCTGGAGGCGGGGCTTACAAAACTTTGCAGACTTGGTCTTACGGCAAGCAAGAGGATTTTCCCAACCTGACCGCCGTTTCCCCCGACAATGAGAAGATGTTGATCTTATGAATAATTTTTGTCATAGATTTCCAGGGCTCACTGGCATAGATGACAGTCGGTATGACAGTGGCATTAAATAATCTGATCTTGCTTAATGTGTTTATAGTGGACATGGTCCATGTTGGACACATTTGTTGGAAGATAGCAGTTGCTTTAGTTATTCAGCATTTCACATCTGCTTGTCTTCTCCCATATTATTATTATTATTATTATTATTATTATTATTATTATTATTATTATTATTATTATTATTATTATTATTATTATTATTTATTTGATTTTTATACCGCCCTTCTCCCGAAGGACTCAGGGCAGTGTACAGGCAAAGTAAAAACAGGCAATACAATATACAATTTAAAATGCAAATTAAAAAACTTATTTTATAATTGGCCTAAAAAATTTAAAATATATAATAAACTAAAACCCCATTTAAAATTATTAATAGAAAATTTAAAATCAATAAAAATTTAAGCCAGCCCCGCGCGAATGAAAAGATGTGTCTTCAGTTCGCGACGGAAGGTCCGAAGGTCAGGTATTTGGCGTAAACCTGGGGGAAGCTCGTTCCAGAGTGTGGGAGCCCCCACAGAGAAGGACCTTCCCCTGGGGGCCGCCAGCCGACATTGCTTGGCGGACGGCACCCTGAGAAGTCCCTCTCTGTGAGAGCGTACGGGTCGGTGGGAGGCATGCGGTAACAGCAGGCAGTCCGTAAGTACCCAGGCCCTAAGCCATGGAGCGCTTTAAAGGTCGTAACCAAAACCTTAAACTTATCTGTATCCATAATGCTACCTAGATAATTAAATTGTTTCACAAATTTTAAAATCCCGCTTCCTAATGTTACAGAGTGTTGTCTTGAACATTGCCAATTTGCATCAGCTTGGTCTTGTCTTCACTAATTTTTAAGACCATTTTACTTGCTTCTGCTTCAAGTGCTACTGTCCTATCTTTTAGCTGTGTCTTAATGTTTGCAAGTAATTATATCCATGTAATAAGTTTCTCGCTGAAGTCAATATCTGCCACAATTTTAAACAAGAAAGCTCAGTTCAAATTGTCAAATATTTTTCATTATGCTGTTCAAGGTACAAAATGTTTGAAATATTTGTAATATTATCTCTTAATTGCCATTTTTGCCTTTATGAATAAAACCCTCTAAATCAGATTTCATCTTCTCAGCTAAAATCATTATAACATATCATCATTATTCAATAACGATATCAGGTGATAATTTTTTGGTAAAGTCAAAACGTGCTCTTCTTTAAATATTAATGCTCTGTAGAGCTATCTGGTATTTTTCCATTCTGTAAAATAGAGTTCATGTTTTTTTGTAAATACTAGAAAAGAGTGAAGAAGTAGCATGTTCAGCCCATAACTGACTGATGCAATCTTCAAATTTTACAGATAAAAACTTGTTTTAGCTTGCATACCTGTGACAAGTTTCTGTAAAACAGCTTCTAGAATCAGCAGTACCCATGAATCAAAGAAAGTATACTGGTTCACAAATATTTCCAAACAGTGAGATTCATTAAACTATACTACCATATGTCACAAGGAGTGAATAGGGAGAACATGAACTTTTAGAATCGTTGAGCAATTAATGCACAAGCTACTTGATAAAAAGCATATTTTAAAAATAATAATAATGATAATATCATGTTGGCTTCAGTGTAAAAATTTGGTTTGAGGAATCAAACAGGAAACATGGAAGAACTTGCAATCACAAATTCAGTATAAGAGATCATTGATAATTGTGGAAAGAGACCATTTTTGCGAAACATTATTGTTAATAGATAGATACATAACAATATTTTTAATCTGGTGCTTCTTAAAGTAGGTTGAACTTTAGGTCTCATAATCCTCAGAAAGCACAGTTAATAATTGCTGGTTATGTACTAATAAAGCACAATTCAACATATCAAAAAGACACTAGGGAGACTATTGTATAATAACCTAATTCTGTCTCCTATTTTTCATGCTACAGATTTCCTATTATATTTTCTGTTTTTATTGGGGAATGATGGATTTACTCTCTTTAAAAAACAAAATATCTGACCACATATTCTTTGTTACTTATTAGATAAAATGATACATGTTTCATGACTCATGAAATTTGGAAAAAGAAATTAGTCTTTTTGGCTTAGATGAACAGGTAAGTTGCAACCATTTGTTCGTTTTATAAAATTAAATATTATATTACTGTGAAATAATCAAATAAATCACAAAGACCAATATTCAGCTTTGCATTTGCAAATTCAAAAATTTGCTCATTTTAAAAAGCAAGCTTTGTTGTCCCTTAAAGTATGAGTTAAATAAATATTTCTTAGAGGTGCAAGATACCCATAAATCACTGGCAAATCTATGGCAGGGAGAAACAGAAACTGACAGACAGAAAACTAGAAATAATCATAATATCATATCATATAGTCATAATATCATATCATACGACCCCCTCAGTATATATACTGAAGTAAAAGTGGACACACAGAAATCACAAGAGAAAAGATAAAACTAATTCAAACGAGATCTTAAATATAAATAAATTAGTGATTTTAATCATGTATGTTTGTTGCCCATTGTTTTGATATAGTGGAAGGCCTTTAAGATCTGTCTTTGTTCCCAAGCCTGGACATGGTGTGGCTGTGGAGCCCTATCATGTTTTTCTTGTTTTTATTGATGAAGTTGTTTTAATTTGGTACTTTTGTCTTTTTTGGTGTTTTTAAACTGTTTTAATAATGTATTTAAATACCATAAGCTGGCTAGAATTTTCTAGAGCCGGTGGTCATAATAAATTTCATTAATCATAATCATTATTTGGGAGGCATAATTTCAACTAGGGATTCCAATATAATAATTACTAATAGCTTATTTGTGTAACCAGGTGTGTTGGGCTTCAATAGTCAACATAATCAAAAGTGATCTGTGTTCGTATCTATTTCCTAGTTGTCTGAGTCTATTTTCCAAGACATTCAACTCTTTAGCCAAACTGGATTAGAGATTGTTTGTTTGTTTGTTTGTTTGTTTCCTAAATCTTCTGGTTTGGTTTTCTTTTTACCACACTCACTCACATACTGGCTTTCTTACCCATCTAATGAGACATGCTGTTCTATTAAGAAGAATTTAGCAATGTTTAAAATTTGTTTCCCAGGTCGCTGTGAACCTCTGGATCTTTGGGTGGAAAAAGAAAGGGGCAATATTAATTCCTCTATTTTATTGGAGGCATTATGTTGAAGATTACTATACCATTTAGGAATATGGTATAGGTAGTTCTCAACGTACAACCACAACTGAGCCCAAAATTTCTATTGATAAGTGAGACATTTGTTAAGTGTTTTTTGTCCAGTTTTATGACCTTTCTTGCCACAGTTGTTAAATGAATCACTGCAGTTGATTAATTGGTAACCCTGTTGTTGAGTGAGCCTTGCTTCCCCATTGACTTTGTCAGAAGATTGCAAAAGGTGATCACATGACTTTGGGACACAGCAGTCATAAATATGAGCCAGTTACCAAGCCTTTCAACTTCACCTGATCATGGGGATACTGCAAATGTCATAATTGTGAAAAATGCTCATAACTCACTTTTTTCAGTATTGTTGTAACTTTGAACAGTCTCTAAACGAACCGTTGCAAGTCGAAGGCAACCTGTATTTATTTCATTTCTCATTTTCTGAATGTAAAAATTTATTGTTGATGTTGATGAATGTTTTAGTAGATACCCAAATGATTTCAGAAGCCTGATATTCTATTTAAATTATAATAGCTGGTGCCTCTTGATATAGATTATTAAGTATTTCAATATTAAAAAATGCTTGTTTCTAGTTTGCCTTTTTCTATCACAAGTCCATTCTCAAATATTGCTGCCTAATTAATGCACCATTCCAGATATAATTATTCAGTTGAGCCTGCATGATGACAAGTAATGTCAGTGAATATGTCAGCTGTGGTGCTGAAAGCTAAGGGAACAGCAATCAAAGCTTGAGGGGTAATCAAGCCTTACTTAATTGTAATTAATTTGTCACCACCCAGACAATTTAAAGACAAAAACCATAACATACCACAACTAGATAGGAGCCAGATGTTGATCCTAGGGGCACAGTTGCACAATTGCACCAGCATTTCCTAACTCCATGGAACATGCCATATTTGCCCCAATATTGTTTCATAGTTCCCATCACCAATCTCTTTACACTTATGACTGTATGACTATAAGTTGTTGCTGGCAATCCTTATGATTTATATTGATATATTGATCATCAATTGTGTTGTAAATGTTGTACCTTGATGAACGTATCTTTTCTTTTATGTACACTGAGAGCATATGCACCAAGACAAATTCCTTGTGTGTCCAATCACACTTGGCCAATAAAATTCTATTCTATTCTATATAACCAAACTGAAAAAAATCCACCAGTTAGTGAAGGATGTTGCATGAATTACATTACAAGTACATTACAAGAGTTGGATCAAAATCCTCTAATACGATACAAAATACTCTGTTTATTTATTTATATACCAAAATGTAATGATTTGTTAAAATTTGATTAACTGTACGTTTTTCTTTGTCTACAATTACACAGTAGTCTTAACAATGTCAATGGCGAATCACTTCTTAACTTTAAATAGTGATGCTGGGTTTTAGCTGAGTGTCTATGAAAAGCAGACTATATTCCACGAATTAAGAACAACATATATGTGAAGAAGTAAAGTACAGAAGCTCAAAATAACAGAACTGTTCCTTCCACTGTCTGCTCCCAATGAAAAGCTAGATCTTTCCTTGGTTAACTCAGAAATGCAACATGTAAACAAAACTTTGTTTTCATTTTTGTTTTGTTTGCTGTTTTGATATTTGTTATATATATTTAGCAGTTTTCATTACCTTTTCCATTTGTATATTATTACAGTAATAACTGGGATAGCTTCCAGACTTCTAAGGCTAATGTTCTCCTCCTGAAGACTTAGCTGTGAACGGGATTGGGCTACAACTGTAACCCCTTTCTGTGCAATCCCACTGCTTGGTTTATCATATTCTGGTGCCGTCTATCTACTGTAATAGGTCATGTATAGATAGAAGATTTTGGAGGAAAGGAAATAATTGAAGATAAAAACATAGATGATTACACTGGGATTGACAGTGATGGAATAGAAATGGAGAGGGGGAAGGATATTTCAAAAAGAAAAGAAAAGAAAGAAATGGGAAAAGATTGAGGGAGAAAATTAAAAGAGTAAAAAAAACAACAGATGATTACATTGGGATTGGTAGTGACAGACTAGAAAGAAGAGGAGGAAATGGGGAAAGATTCAGGGGGGAAACCAAAAGAGTAAAAATAGAAAAAGGAGGTGGAAAGAAAGAAATAAGAACGAGAAAAAGAAGAAGATAAGAGAAAGGGAGAAAAATACTAAGAAATGGGATTTTGGAGAGACTGAAAGAAAATGGTTAAAAGAAGTAGAAAAATGAGTAGCAGAAAAGAAATTAAAATAGCTGTAGAAATTTTAGGTAAGATGTAATTTAGAAAAATATATAGATTATTGTAAAAGGAAAGTTAAAAAGGTTAAAATGAAGTGAATGTAAGAAGTAAAAGAAGAAGAAATATGTTGTTTAATGGAAAATGGAAAAGTAGATGAAATGTAAAAGATATAATAGGATATATGTTTTATTGTTTAACAACGCATGGAATGTGAGAGAATAATAGTGATGGTAAAGAAATATATTTTAAATATGGAAAAGAATAAAGCAATTGGTTGAAATTAAGAAATTGAGAAGAAATAAAAAAAAAAGGAAGAAGTATATGATTTAAAAAAATAATAGTCCAGCAGATGAGAAATGAAAGACAGTATGGTGTATAAGTGAAAATAATTGAAACATGTAAAATGGAATAAAATTGAAATGTTAGTAAATGATGTATCCTATTGGAAGAGAAAAATAATTATTGAATTGTGAATAAGAATTTAAAGAAAACAAGAGATGGAAGGTTGTACTAATTAAAAGGTTGTAAGATAAAAATGGAATAAGATGAAGACAATGTTAATAATTAAAATATATGAGGGAAATGCTGAAAAATACACTTGATAAATGGGAAAATTGGGTTTGTCTGGAAACCATTGTTAAAAATATTGAAATGAAAATGAATACAGCAATAGAGAGAAATAAGAAAAAGCAGAGAGATGGAAAGGGGGAAGGAGAGAGAGAGAAAAGAAAGAAAAGAGGAGAGGAAGAGAGGGAGGGGAAATAAGAGTAGGAGAGAAAGATAGGGAGGAAGAAGGGAGGAAGGGGAGAAAGGAAAGGGAAATAGAGAAGGAGTAGGAGAGGAGAGGAGAAAGTATGAAGGATAAAAGAAGGGAAGGAGAGGAATGGGAAGGAGAAGAAAGATTGCTGTAAAATGGAAAAGATGAAATGGAAGAAAGACAACCCCGAATATGTTTGAATATATCAGCATAAAAATTGAAATACTTAAAAAGTAATAAAAGAGAATAAATATTAGTAAAACTGGAAAAATTAGAATTGGAGGGCGAAGGAAGATATGATTTATATAAATGAGCATGGAACTATTAAGACACAATTAAAATATGGAAAAAGAATACTTTGGCAGAAACTGAAATAAAATAAATTGTATTTGGATATATTAAATTGTATAAGAAATGATATGCCAATACTCTGTTCATAAACTATGTATATGTGATGGGGGGAAATTGAAAAATTAATAAAAACTTGTTTTAAAAAAAGAGAGGACTATTTCAGGAAGATTAACTATTACCACTTCCATTTGTCATTGCAACAATACTGAATAACTCAGGCCATGGCTATCAAACATCAAAACATCTGCCCCACTATCCCACCTCCTTTATATGGATGATCTGATGCTGTATTGAAAAACACCATCTGCAATAGAATTGCTTCTCAACACTGTACATGTATATATAGCCAATGTATATTGCAGTGGAATTTGGATTGGACAAATGTGCCACACTCACTATCAAACAAGGAAAAATACTGAAAACTGAAGGAATCAAGATGCCCCATGAAAATTTTATTTATTTTTATTTATTTTATTTATTTAATCAAATTTTTATACCGCCCTATCTCCCGAAGGACTCAGGGCGGTTTACAGCCAGATAAAAATACAGAAATCATACACAATAAAAACTAATTAAAAAACTTATTTAAATAGACCAGAATTTAAAATTACAGTTAAAATGATAAAATCCCATTACCTAAAAATTAATAATTAACCCCAGTTAAAATTAAGTAAAACTTTTAATCCAGTCCCGCTTGGATAAATAAATGCGTTTTCAGCTCACGGTGAAAAGTCCGAAGATCAGGCACTTGGCGTAAACCAGGGTGAAGTTCGTTCCAAAGCGTAGGAGCTCCCACAGAGAAGGCCTACCCCTGGGGGCCGCCAGCCGACATTGTTTGGCAGACGGCACCCTGAGAAGACCCTCTCTGTGTGAGCGTACGTGTCGGTGGGAGGCATGAGGTAACAGCAGGTGGTCCCGTAAGTACCCGGGCCCTAAGCCATGGAGCGCTTTAAAGGTGGTAACCAAAATCTTAAAGCGCACC
Source organism: Ahaetulla prasina (assembly GCF_028640845.1). Classification (NCBI taxonomy): domain Eukaryota; kingdom Metazoa; phylum Chordata; class Lepidosauria; order Squamata; family Colubridae; genus Ahaetulla; species Ahaetulla prasina. Next base: position 93,467,606 of record NC_080542.1, read on the forward strand.
CGAAAGACCACAGGAAGCCAGTGCAGACTGCGTAGTAGTGGTGTTACATGGGAGCAACGAGTGGCTCCCATTACTACTCGCGCAGCTGCATTCTGGACTAGCTGCAGCCTCCAGGTGCACTTCAAGGGCAGCCCCATGTGGAGAGCATTGCAATAGTCCAAACGAGATGTAACCAGAGTGTGAGTGACCGTGCATAAGGCATCCCAGTCAAGGAAGGGGCGCAACTGGCGGACCAAGCGTACTTGGTAAAAGGCCCTCCTGGAGACGGCCGCCAGATGATCATCGAACGACAGCCGCCCATCCAGGAGGACACCCAAGTTGCACACCCTTTCCATTGGGGCCAATAACTCGCCCCCAACAGTCAGCCGCGGTTGCAGCTGACTGTACTGGGGTGCCGGCATCCACAGCCACTCCATCTTGGAGGGATTGAGCTTGAGTCTGTTTCTCCCCATCCAGACCCGTACAGCTTCCAAGCACCGGGACAGCACTTCGACAGCTTCGTTGGGGTGGTCCGGGGTGGAGAAGTACAGCTGAGTGTCATCAGCGTACAGATGGTAACTCACCCCAAATCCACTGATGACCTCACCCAGTGGCTTCATGTAGCTGTTGAACAGGAGAGGCGAGAGAATCGACCCCTGAGGCACCCCACACGTAAGGCACCTCGCGGACGATCTCTTCCCCCCTGTCAACACCGTCTGCGACCGGTCAGAGAGATAGGAGGAGAACCACCGATAAACGGTGCCTCCCACTCCCAAACTCTCCAACCGGTGCAGCAAGACACCATGGTCGATCGTATCGAAAGCCGCTGAGAGATCTAATAGGACCAGGGCAGAGGAACAGCCCCTATCCCTGGCCCTCCAGAGGTCATCCACCAACGCGACCAAAGCTGTCTCCATGCTATGACCGGGCCGGAAGCCGGACTAGAACGGGTCTAGATAGATAGCTTCATCCAGGTACTGGGGAAGCTGCCATGCAACTACAGTCTCTACAACCTTCGTGATAAAGCGAAGGTTGGAGACTGGACGGTAATTCCCCAAAATAGCTGGGTCCAGGGAAGGCTTCTTGAGGAGGGGTCTCACCACCGCCTCTTTCAAGGCAGCGGGGAAAACCCCTTCCACCAATGAAGCATTTATAATTCCCCGGAGCCAGCCTCGTGTCACTTCCTGAGTAGCCAGTACTAACCAGGAGGGACACAGGTCCAGTAAACATGTAGTTGCATGTAACCTCCCCAGCAGCCTGTCCACATCCTCAAGAGCCACAGAATCAAACTCATCCCAAACCATCTCAACAAGACGTAACTCCGTCATCTCGCCAGGAACATCGCAATTTTGGTCCAGACTATCCCGAAGCTGAACAATTTTATCATATAGATAACCGTTAAACTCCTCAGCACGTCCCTGTAAGGGGTCATCCCGTCCCTCCTGATGAAGGAGGGAACGGGCCACCCGAAACAAAGCGGCCGGGCAGTTATCTGCCGATGGAATGAGGGTGGAAACATAAGAACATTTCGCCTCCCTCATTGCCACTAGGTAGGTCTTAGTAAAAGACCTCACTAGTGTCCGATCAGCCTCGGAATGGCTAGACCTCCAGGCGCTCTCTAGGCATCTTCTCCAGCATTTCATCTCCCTCAGCTCCTCGGAAAACCAAGGAGCCAATTGAGATCTACGCCGGGTCAGAGGCCGCAAAGGCACAACACGGTCCAAAGCCCCAGCCGCGGCCCGTTCCCAGGCCGCAACTAGTTCTTCAGTCGTGCCGTGGGCAAGATCCTCAGGAAACAGCCCAAGCTCCATCCGGAACCTCTCAGGGTCCATCAGGTGCCTGGGACGGAACCAACGCATTGGCTCCGTCTCCCTGCAGTGGTGAGCGGCAGTCTGAAAGTCTAGGCGAAGGAGAAAATGATCTGACCATGACACCGGTTCCGTCACTAAATCTCCTAATTCCAGATCATTAAACCACTGTCCAGAGATAAAAATCAAGTCTAGTGCGCCTCCCCCAGTGTGTGTAGGGCCATCTTAATAACATTAAGAGTCTAGATGAAGATGATTACTACAATTACCTGGGTATCTTTCAAGCTGTCAACATCAAGCACACTGAAGTCAAGAAAAAGGTTAGAGGTGAATACATCAAGAGAGTGAAAAAGATCTTAAATTTCAAACTCAATGGATGAAATACCATCAAGGAAATCAACACCTGGGCAATACCAGTCATTAGATACATAGCTGGAATAGTGAACTGGACTCAAAAGAATTAAAAGCAATGGATAGGAAGATCTGTATACCAGAAAAATAGTGACAATGAATGATGCTCTTCATCCTCACAGCAACATTGACACACTTTACCTACCAAGGCAAATAGGTGGGCATGGAATGTTGCAAGTACATCAGATAGTTGAAGAAGAAAAAAGGGATTTGGAAGAATATCTGAAGGACAATGAAGAAGATGCACTGAAGTTAGTATGCCAGGAAGGCTTGCTGACTACTGAAGAGACCAAACTGGCCTACAAGAAAGACCAAATGAAGAACAGAATGGAGGCATGGGAAGACGAAACACTACATGGCCACTACATTAGAAAAATAGCAGGGATAACAGATGATAACAAAACCTGGCAATGGCTTAGAGCAGGAAAGTTAAAGAAAGGGACCAAGGTATTAATTCTGGCTACACAAGACCAAGCCTTAAGGACAAATGTATACAAAGCCAGAATTGAGAAGACAGCAACAGACAGTAAGTGCCACTTATGCAAAGAAGCTGACCACCTGGTAAGCTGCTGCAAGAAGATTGCACAAACTGACTGCCAGCAGCCACATGACAAAGTAGCAACAAAGGTGCATTGGAAGATCTGCAAGAAATATCATTTGCCTCCTGTAAACAAGAACTGGTGTGACCATTAAATAGAAAAGGTCATACAAAATGAAGAAGTTAAATTGCTCTGGGACTTCAGAATCCAAACAGACAGGCACCTGCCAGATAACACTCCAGGCGTAACAGTTGTTAAGTTGTTGTTGTTGTTGCTGTTGTTGTTGTTGTTGTTGTTGTTATCTTTTATTCATTAAACATGAAACTCAGTCAGCTGAACATTTAAAAATGTGTCACAAATACCACTGTCTGATGTTAATGGTTGACATGGGTTACTGCTAGGTATCAACCAAGTACCTTCTTAAAATATATGTTCTGAGTAGCGCAGTTTTTTGCAGTTCCGCTAGTGTTATTGCAGGAAACTGCAATTTCTTGATTTATTTTATAAAATTCTTGGACATGGTACCAAGTACCCCGATGACAATGGGTATCACTGTTACATGTTTCATCCATAGTCAGGTCGCGATGGCCAGGTCGCGATATTTCGTGATTTTTTCCAGTTCTTTATCTTTCTTTCTATTTTTATTTTTATTTTATTTTTATTATTCGCACAGTTAGCCAGATGTTCAGACTGGGTTTGGCATTTTTGTCTACCTGGACAGGCAAATCTGGATGTTTGACTATGTTATAGATATTGTCGCACGATGGAAGCAGTTCCAAGTAAAGCCACCTTCTGCAATTGACTGGTGGCAAATTTGTCAATGCCTATGGTTTTCAAGAGATGCTACGGTTGTTTTGGGACTGCACTCAAGGTGCCTATTACTATTGGTACTACTCTTGCTTGCCTTTGCCATAGTCTTTCTATTTGTAGGTCTTTGTATTTTGTCATTTTCTTCAGTTCTTTCTCTTCTATTCTGTTGTCTCCAGCACTGCCACATCCACCATCCAGACTTTTTTTTCTTTCTTATCGACAACTGTTCAGTCCGAGGTGTTATGTGGCAGGTGCTTGCCTGTCCGGATTCTGAAGTCCCAGAGTAATTTAGCTTCTTCATTTTCTATGACTTTTTCTATTTTATGGTCCCACCATTGTTCTTGTTGTTCTTGTTATTATTAAACTCAGTCAACTAAACATTTAAAGATGTATCACAAATATCATTGACTGGCACTGTTGTTGATAAGGGTTGGTGCCAGCATCCTAGGTATCAACTAAGTATCTTCTTAAAATGTATGATGTTCCAAGTAGCACAATTTTTTTGCAGTTCTGCTTGTGTTATAGCAGGAAGTTGCAATTTCTTGATGTATTTTGTAAAATTTTGGGACACGGTACCAAGTGCCCCGATGACAATGGGTATTAATGTTACATGTTTAGCCATAATCGTCTAGTTTCGATGGCCAGGTCACAATATTTCATCATTTTTTCCAGTTCTTTTTCTTTGACTTTGGTGTCTCTTAGGTACAACCATATCAATAAATTGTAAGCTTCGGTTTTCGACAACTGTGATATCTGGTGTGTTGTGTTCCAAATGACGATCCATCTTTATTCTAAAGTCTAGTGACCAAACTTACAATGGCAGAAGTGGTATTCAGCAGGTTCTGACCAGTCCTTGAGAACTGGTAGCAGAAATTTTGAGTAGGTCAGAGAAGTGGTAAATATCATCTCTGACTGGCTCCGCCCCATCTATTTTCTGCCTCCAGAGTCCCAGCTGATTAGGAGGAAATGGAGATTTTGCAGTATCCTTCCCCTGGAGTGGGGAGGGAATGGAGATTTTACAGTATCCTTCCCCTGCCACTCTCACCAAGCCATGGCCACCAAGCCATGCCATGGCCACCAAGCCACGCCCACAGAACCAGTAGTAAAAAAGTTTGAATCCCACCACTGTACAAAGGCACCAGGGGTGGGTTCTGCTTACCTTTACTACCAGTTCGCATCATGCCTGCACGAGGTTTTCATTTTAATATTTTGCGGACCCTCCTGATGTATTCCTTTTGTGTTGACTGACTTTTCCATTCAAGATGTAATCTGCTTCCAATATGCTAGGTATTTGTAACCATCATCCTTTCATGATTCTTCCATTTCGCAGTTCTATTCCTTCTATTTTTTCCATTTTTTTTTTTGTTTACATTTATACCCCGCCCTTCTCCAAAGACTCAGGGCGGCTTACAGTGTATAAGGCAATAGTCTCATTCTATTTGTATATTTTTACAAAGTCAACTTATTGCCCCCCCAACAATCTGGGTCCTCATTTTACCTACCTTATAAAGGATGGAAGGCTGAGTCAACCTTGGGCCGGGCTTGAACCTGCAGTAATTGCAGGCTTTGTGTTCTTAATAACAGGCTGTACCAGCCTGAGCTATCCGGCCCTTTTATTTTTCCTCACTGCATGGATAGTATAGCACATTTTTCAAGTCCAAAGTTCATTCTGATGTTGCTGCTGAACAGTTGAACTGTGTTGTGTATTAATTCAAGTTCAGTGGGGCTTTCCGCATACAGTTTTAAGTCATCCGGGTATAGTAGATGGTTTATCTTGCCATGTTGGCTTGAGATTTGGTAGCCCAGTCTTGTGTTTAATAGGATTATTGTCAGTGGAATTAATGCAATGTTGAACAGTAGTGACAAAAGTCAGTCCCTCTGCAAGATTCCTCTTCTGATGTTGACTTCACCAATGTTCTCCCAATTTGCTGTTAAAACTTCTTTTCATTTTTGCAGTTTGCTTTATGATGATGATGATGATGCATCTAGCAGATTTGAACACAGCAAGTATTGGAACATGACAAATTCATATCCTCAATTACATTTCCTCTAATTTAAGTCATTTTTACTTTTATGAGGTATAAAGCAAAATTATCTATAGTTTTAGAGCAGGCGTGTCAAACTCGTGGTGTCGCAACATCATGTGACATATCATGATTTTTTTCCCCTTTACTAAATCGGGTGGGGGCATGGCTAGCATGTGATGCATCCAGAGGCCACGAGTTTCACACCCCTGTTTTAGAGTTTCAAAGCAATTGGGATCAGAATTTCCATCACTAAGTCATGAAGTGCAAATGCATCAGTTAATAATGGCAATCCCTGCAGTCCTGGTGGCTGTTGTTAATCAAATCCCAAGGTCAGTAGGCAAGGTAACTTCCTGCTCACAAGTAATTGGAAAACTGGTAGGAAGTTATAAAGCCCAGGAGGCTTACAAAGAAGGTGGCAGGTAGGTAAGTGGGAGAGGGTGTGGGAAAGATGTGACAAGGATGCTGAGATGACTGTAACTCCGTAACAGAAAAGGGTATAGTAATAGTATAGTGCATAAAGTATAGTAATAGTAGAGTGCATACAAATCAGTCAAACTGTAATAATGTGTTTATAATTTTATCTGAACTTTTCAACTTTTGATTTATTTTTTTGGTTATAAGATATATTGTTTCTGATCTGGTTCCATTTCCTACATTGCTCATGTTGTGGACAAAAGTTCAATAATGAGTAAATGTGGAAAAGTTCCACAGCATAGAATAGAATAGAATAGAATAGAATTTTATTGGCCAAGTGTGATTGGACACACAAGGAATTTGTCTTGGTGCATATGCTCTCAGTGTACATAAAAGAAAAGATACGTTCATCAAGGTACAACATTTACAACACAATTGATGATCAATATATCAATATAAATCATAAGGATTGCCAGCAACAAGTTATAGTCATACAGTCATAAGTGGAAAGAGATTGGTGATTATCTTATAATTATCTTATAATCATGTACAGTTGCTCCCATCTTGAAAACTGAAATAGTGTTTTCCATAGCCAAAATCACTTCCTTCTATTTGTACACTAACACAAATAATCCTTGACTTATGATCACAACTGACCCCAAAAGTTCTATTGCTAAGCAAGACAGTTGTTATATGTTTTTCCCATTTTACAACCTTTCTTGCCACAGTTGTTAAATGAATCACTGCACTTGTTAAGTTAGTAACACAGTTGTCGAATGAATTTGGCTTCCCTATTGACTTTGCTTGTAGGGAGATCACAAAATGTGATCACACGACCCAGATACACTGTAACCATCATCAAAAATACATTGCTTTCTCCACTAATCAGCTGTCCACCTGTCAACTAGGCTTTAGGACAAAAGGCGGCTTCAGAATGAACTGCTTATACAGCGCAGGTTAGCCTTTAAGTCCTAACTAGAATCTATAGGCAGTCTGACAGACAGTTTAAGCTTACAAGGATCCAGTGACCTCCATTTTTTCTCACCAATTTTAAAAGATAACACTCTCTCTCTCTCTCTCTCTCTCTCTCTCTCTCTCTCTTTGCTTCAGGAGAAAAAATCTGCAGAAAGATTTTTCTTGTTAGCTTTGTTCCTCTACTCTTCAGCCTAGGGTCAAGGTAAGTTTTTTAAAAAGGGATATTGGTTGGAAGTAAGAGGAAGAGTTTACTTTTACCACCTAATTGGGGTGTGGTGGAAGGAAGATCAACAAGTCCATCCCTCTCAGGTTTTTTGGTCTGTTTTTATTAAATAAATGTGGCTTTCTGAGGGAAGGATGGATGTGTTAAGGAAGGCAAAGTTTTGAGACACTGGTCCTAAAGCTTCTTTTTGTGGAAGGACCTGCTTCCCAAAACTAAAGAGAAAGGCAGGAGAGCTTTGCAGTGTCTCTATGGACAGATGATGGGCAGACAGCTGATTAGCAGACTAAACTCCAAAACAATTGGGAAATGCTTCTTTTTTGCCCCCAGGTGTGCCCCGTGTTTTCCTTCTCCATGGTTTCTCACTGGCAAGATAGTAAGCTATGCCTGAGACAGGTGGGCTATGCTTGCATTAGGCCTGCCAGGATCTTCCCCACCCCCCACTTAACAACCAATACACTCATTTAACAAATGTACTAGGGAAAACAGGGATGGCTGGTCATTATTTGAGGCAGTTCATTTAACACTGTTTCAACCTTCTATCCTAATGGACAGGACTATCTGAATGTTTATAGATTTAATTGGATGTTTAGTGGTATTCAGTGCCATTGACCTAGGCCTGAGACCTGGATGGGTTAAGAGGTACTGTTTTGTTATAATTCATAAAATATTTTAGTAATTGTTTTGTTTAAGTATTTTAAGCTCCGTCTTTGCCTTTAGTTTTTTAAAAATGTTAAATTTTTAATTGATCTTAAACTCTGTAAACTGAGTCATATGAATTAATTATATAGGCCAAAAGACCTACACAAACTAAATAAATAGCAATTAATGAAAAACAGTAAATGTCTGCCTAATTTACATGTATAGTTACTCTAAATAGTACGACAGTTGTTTTATCTCGCATCTGTAGTTGTAAACTCTTATCAGAAATATGAAATACAGATCTCTAGATCAAGAAGCAAAGCTGAAACTACTGTTTCTTGTAAGAATTAAATAGCTATATGAATTAAATAATAGACTTCATTTAAGGAAAAATTAAGTACATTTTAAAAATCTGGTATAAAATTTTATTGCTATGGATAGAAGAAATGATGCTGGGAGGGAAGAGAGAAGAAAAAAAAGAGGATAAGTTTGGCTTCCAAAATGTTCACATACTACTTTTAATTTGCTTCAGGTTTTTATTATTCTCTGTAACTTTGAATTCTATTCTTTCTGAATGATCTGAGAAAGAGTCGAGAGAAAAAAAGGCCATTATATGATCAAAGGGAAGTAAGTTACTGTAATACAAAAGTCTAAGTTCAGGAACCCTTTTGTCAGGGTTTATTTTGGTCTAACCAATAGTAGCTAACCATGCCCGGCCACGCCCCTTGCCCCTCCCAGCCACTCACCTCAGATGAGGCTTATATGTCTGACAATGGCTTTGACTGGGATCCTGGTGCTGGTCAAGACCAACGGGGTGGTCCCTTTTGGCCCCGGATAGCAGGGCTTGCTTGGGAATTGGAGGCTGCTGTGGAGTTTTGGGACTATCAAGCAGCTCAAGCAGGGCTTTGCGTGTCCTCAGGAGCCTCTCCAGCTGCCTAAAACAGCCCCTCCGGGCACCAACACTGCCTCAGTTACTGCGCTCCATCACTTCATTGCCATCGCCCCGCCTCAAACCACTTCACTCCCAGCATCTTGATTGGGAGGCCACTTGCTCGCATGGCCAGGAAGCCACATGGCTACACTGGCTAAGAAGCCGCATGGCTGCACTGGCTGGGAGGACACTCTCCCCCCTGGCAGGAAGCTGCATAGCTGCATTGGCTGGGAGAACCCTCTCCCTCCTGGCTGTGCTGGCTGGTAGAACAGTCTCCCTCTCTTCTCCCTGCTCCTCTTTCTTCCCTCATGGTGGCCGTTCCATTTCCAGCTTCTACCAGCTACATTGGTGGCTCTGTCGGCGGAGAAAAAAACAGTCCCATCGCACCGTGCCTCCTCCTGCCACCAAACACACCCAGCCATGTGTGGCCTTTCTTTCACCCATGCTGTTTGGGAGGTAGGCCACTGGCCCCCGCTGTTTCCTGCCATTTCCTGTTTGCCTATGAATGCCAACTGAATGCTCTACTTCTAGGCCTCTTGCCGATAGCTTCCCATCACATCTTCTTCTTGGAGCAGAGCTCCTTGGTTTTTGAAATCCAGTGCCACTTCTTGGTGCTAAGCCCAAGCAGCTGATCTAAGAGTGTTGGATTTCAAAAGCCAAAGAGTTCCGTGCTACAAGGAGAAGAAGTGCCACGAAGCCATCGGCAAGTATCACAGGGCATTGCTGGAGCTGAAGGGCTGTTGCTGGCCCAGGAAGACTCTGAGGACACTGCTTCAACTGCCTCCTCTGTGGGGGCTACCAGCCTGGCAAACTCTTACAAAAACCTGGCAGTTGTCTTGTGATACAAAAGTTGTCTTATCACATATGCTCGATCCATCCCTGGTAGTCTTTTTTCTCTCTACCTTTCACCTGACACCCATATATGCTCGTTACCATTCCCCTCACTGGGGTAGACCATCTAGTCCGGGTGAAGCCCTATTCTTGGCTTTACATATTCCCTAAGCGGATACATTCTTTCATGCAGGTAGGCAGGTAGGATGGCTTTTGGCCCTGGGGTGGGTGGCAAAGGGGGAGGGGAGAAAGGGGGGAAAGGGGGGGAGAACAAGGCCTTATGGAAATAAAAATATTGGGCCCTGTTTCCACACAATTACTTTGTACTGTATTTTCCAATTATTTAAATAAGCTCATGTGATATCATTTCCTACAAACTGTTCATGTTGACTATTTTGATAGGCTCTCTGAATTTTCAAAAAGGGTCCTCTGAGAAGGGTGGATTTGTAGTATTAAAAAAGAAGACAGAGAATGGTAATTTAATGACTACTGGATCTCTATATGCTCTACCAATTATCTGAGGCTCAGAGTCCCCATTTGTACTACCCAGAGGGCCAATGTATGCCTGTACATACCTCGCTAGTTGCTTGGCAATTTATCTACTCCACATAATCCCAGGGAAAAAATGCAACTGCCCTAAAGAATTGCAAACAGGTGCAACATTTCTTTCTCTGTGCTTTCCAAAATATACTTGCATTTGAATCCAAAATGCAGTGGTATAGTACAAGAAGTACAAGTAAGAATACACAATTAAGAAATGTTATTTGAAATAGATGCTTTTTAAACAAGAACAGACACTAAGCACCAGATACATAGAAGGAGGGATTTACCACACTAGATAGAACCCAAAGGGTAGATCAGTGTTTCTGAGCTGAAAGATGTATGGACTTTAACTCCCAGAATTCTCCAGCCTGCCATCAAGGAGTTCCCACAGAAGATTGTGGAGAATAATAGAGCTAAGAATCTATGGGAGTTCTGGATCCAGAATGTAATGTATCTTTAAAAGTTTTGGCGGGAAAATAGCACGTTGCTGATTGGTTGAAGCCCCCGGTTAAACTGTATATAAGGAGAGGTTTTTCCCAGCACTGGCTGCTGGGTTCACCATATAGTAAAGAGCTGTTGTCACTATCCTGGTCTCCTGCCTCGTTATTGCCCGAATCTAACTGGCGACGAAGGTGGGATCTCGAGGCTAAGAGCGCCAGGAAAAGAGCTGAACTCACCAGGAAGACGCGAACCCAGCAAAACAAGGGCGGAAAGCAGCGATGTCCAGCTACACACCGCCAGCGCCATTCGACCCAGCTAAGGAAAAATGGGGGTCATACATGGCTCGCTTCGAGTGTTTCCTCGAGGCAAACGAACTTCAAGGAGTTTCAGACAACAGGAAACGAGCCTATTTCCTGAGCCACTGCGGTCCAGAAGTTTTCGATACCGCAGAATCCCTGGCTGAGCCAACGCCGGTACAGTCGGTACCGTGGCAAACTCTGCAGACTTTGCTAAAAGCCCATTTTGCACCAATGCCATCCAAGTATGTGCAACGGTTCGAATTCGGGGAGCGCAGACAGCAAGAAGGCGAGTCCATCAGCGCATACATGGCCGCCCTGAGGAAAGCCTCAAAACATTGCGAGTATCGAGACTTGGACGAGGCATTGCTGGAGCAACTCATCCGCGGGGTCAGGGACATCCGTTTGCGGAGGCGGCTGCTGTCTAAAAGCAACCTAACACTGGCAAACGCCTTGGTCGAAGCCAGGGCTCACGAGATGTCTACCCAAGCGGCGGAAACACTACAAAAGCAGGTCACACCAACGGCTGGTGCGAAATCAACCCCGGTCCACAATGAAGAGGTCCAGGCCGAATCGGACGGTGAGGAGGAGGAAGGAGTCTTCCACACCGGGAGGCCGGAGAAAGACGACTGGGGCGACTGCGCAAGTTGCGGAGGGCAACACCAACGACAACAATGCAGATTCAAAGATGCAACTTGTCGGCGATGCGAAAGGAAGGGGCACCTAGCACAGGTCTGTCGAGCTCCCCAACCTTCCCGCCAAAAATTCAAACCGGCCAATCAGAACGCGGGAACGACAAAGCGGCCCGCGAGTGGTCAGTTTAAAAAAGGCGCGAAGTTGAACCAGACGGTCATGAGAGTGGGTCACGCATCAACTCGCCTAGAAAAAAAAATCTTTACAAAGGCAAAGATTGAAGGGGTGCCGTGCCGATTGGAGGTGGACACCGGCTCATCGATCACGATCATGTCCTGGGACACTCTCGTGAGAGCCTTACCCGCCATCGCAAAGCGCAAACTACAACCACAGAGATTAAAAGTACAAGACTACCAGGGGAACCGCATCCCCGTCCGAGGGGCAACGTCCGTCCACGTCGAGTATGGACAATACAAGAAAACTCTGCCCATCACCATCGTCGATGGGACCCTGCCAAGCTTGTTGGGACTGGACTGGTTCAGAGCATTGGGCATGGGAGTGACTGGAATCTTCAGGAACGAAGTCGACCTCAAGGACGCACTCGTGAAAGAATTTGGGGACGTTTTCAGAGACTGCCTGGGCAAGTACACGGGGACCCCTATATCTTTTAACATAGACCCCGAAGTTGCCCCTATCCGTCTAAAGGCTAGGAGGGTCCCGTTCGCCCTTAAGCCCAGGATTGACCGGGAACTGGACAAGCTAGTAAACCAGGGAATTCTAGTGCCAGTTGACCATGCTAAGTGGGAGACCCCTATAGTCACCCCAGTCAAGCCGGACGGATCGGTCCGGATTTGCGCTGACTACAAGGCAACGCTTAACAAAGCGTTGCAAAAGAGTGCTTACCCCGTCCCGGTGGTACAGCACTTACTGCACTCCATGGGGCAAGGGCAAGTTTTTGCCAAGCTAGACTTGGCCCAAGCCTATCAACAGCTGCCCGTAGACAGCAGCACAGCCGAAGCGCAGACAATTGTGACTCACAGAGGGGCTTTTAAGTGCACCCGATTACAGTTTGGGGTTAGTGTGGCTCCAGGGTTATTTCAGAACCTGATGGAGCGGCTATTGCAGGGCCTACCAGGCGTGGTACCATACTTTGACGATGTACTGGTATCCGCTGAAAACCTAGAGGAATTAGGGGTAAGGCTGCGAAAAGTTTTGGGCATTTTCCGGTCTGCCGGTCTCACGGTTAAACTAAACAAATGCCAGATCGGGGTTGAGTCTGTGGAATTCCTGGGCTACCGGATAGACAGGGAAGGAATTCACCCCACTGAGAGCAAGGTACGGGCCATCAGGAAGGCCCCAGTTCCAAAGAACAAAACGGAGTTACAGGCATTCTTAGGTCTGATCAATTTCTACGCAGTATTCTTAAGGAATAAGGCAACAGTAGCCGAGCCGCTGCATAAATTACTGGCAAAGACGGCTGCATGGTCTTGGGGGAAGGCGGAAGCTAGGGCATTCGAAGGGGTAAAGAATCTCCTAACAAGTGATAGCCTCCTTATCCAATACAATGGCACGCTGCCATTAGTGTTAAGCTGCGATGCATCTCCCTATGGGGTGGGGGCTGTGCTCAGCCACCGGTTACCAAATGGTACAGAAGCCCCTATTGCATACTACTCTAGGACTGAGCTAGATTTTAAATTTATGGGTTTTAATTAGGTTTTATCTGTATATTTTAATTAACGGGCTTTAAAATAAGTTTTTAAAATTGTTTTTATTCTGTATTTATGTGTTTTTAAGTGCCTGTGAACCGCCCTGAGTCCTTCGGGAGATAGGGCGGTATATAAATATGATTAAATAAATAAATAAATAAATAAATAAATAAATAAATAAATACTCCCGAACCATGTCATCAACTGAAAGGAATTATAGCCAGCTTGATAAGGAAGCCTTGGCTATAGTCTCAGGGGTAAAGAAATTCCATGAGTATGTATTTGGTCGTGATTTTGAAATCATCACGGACCATAGACCTTTGCTAGGTCTGCTGGCAGGCGACCGCCCAACGCCCGTGGCGCTGTCGCCAAGACTGACCCGATGGACTATCTTCCTGGCAGCGTATTCTTACAAATTACTACACCGGCCAGGAAAGGAATTAGGGCATGCAGACGCACTGAGCAGATGCCCGTTACCAGAGACTATTGAAGACCCCACTCCGGGGATACCAGTTCTGCTAATTGACTCTTTGGACTCTGGCCCAGTCACATCCAAAGAGGTGGCTCGGGCTTCGTATAAGGACATTACAATAAGAACTGTAATTGGTTGGGTACAAAGAGGTTGGCCCTGCGCCGGGCGGCGTTTAAAGAGTTTGTAAAAACGTGGGAACTCTCGGCTCAAGGGGTGCCTGCTATGGGGGATCAGTGGTGATCCCGGAAAAACTAAGAAAAAAGGTATTGGATCTCCTTCACGAAGGTCACCCAGGGATCGTGAGGATGAAGGGTCTAGCGAGAAGCTATGTGTGGTGGCCCTTAATGGACTCGGAAATTGCTGAGAGGGTAGGGAAATGCCAGGCCTGCCAGGAGTCCAGACCGCTACCCCCAACGGCCCCGATTCGGGAATGGGAGAGACCCCAGGGCCCCTGGTCTAGGATCCATATCGATTTTGCCGGCCCTTTCCACAGCCAAACCTTTTTGGTAGTAGTCGATGCCTACTCCAAATGGCTGGAAATCATTCTCATGAGATCCATGACAGCCGAGGCCGTAATCTCAGTCCTACGGCACCTATTTGTAACCCATGGGTTGCCCGACACTTTAGTTTCCGATAACAGCCCGCAATTCACGGCAACCCAGTTTGAGGGGTACTTGGCAGAGGAAGGCATCCGGCATGTCCTCTCGGCGCCTTTCCACCCTGCGACGAACGGCCTTGCAGAACGTTTCGTTCGGAGCGCAAAGGAGGCATTGTCCAGAATCAAGCCAGGCGATTGGCAAACAAAAATCGATACATTCCTAGCAGTCCAACACAGAACCCCCTGTGTCACAACTGGCCGCAGCCCGGCCGAACTATTAATGGGTCGGAAGCTTAGGTGCCCACTAGACCGTCTAAACCCAAACTACACACCAGACGGTTACAAAGGGGCACACGGGAAAACAAGAGAGATGGCAACAGGCGACCTAGTGTGGGCACACAACTACAGCGAGGGCCCGACCTGGTTAGCAGGAACAATCCTAGAAATAACAGGACCCAAGTCATACCTAATAGAGTTGGGGGATGGCCGGGTATGGAAGCGCCACATAGACCAGATAAGAAAACGCATAACAAGTAATACAGAATTAGACGAAACATGCCCTGACTATTCAATGTTGGAATCCACAGCTGACTCAAACCCGGGGTTAACGCGGGACTTATCTGAGTGCCAGGAGGTCCAGCGACGCCAACTGGTTCATCCTGAAGACAGCAGGGAAGCCTCTGCAAATAATCCAGGGCCGGATGGCCTAGAGGAGGAGCTGAGAGGAACAAACAGTCCCTCCGGCCAGCTCGACTCACTCCCAGAGAATGAATTGCGCAGGTCTGAAAGAGTCAGGAGACGCCCAGTCTACTTGCGTGATTACGTCGAAAAATAAGATGTAAATTTTATGTAAATAGTGGTAAAGTGTTTTCTGGGAGGGAAGGAGTGTAATGTATCTTTAAAAGTTTTGGTGGGAAAATAGCACGTTGCTGATTGGTTGAAGCCCCCGGTTAAACTGTATATAAGGAGAGGTTTTTCCCAGCACTGGCTGCTGGGTTCACCATATAGTAAAGAGCTGTTGTCACTATCCTGGTCTCCTGCCTCGTTATTGCCCGAATCTAACACAGAACAACAGGTAGGCATTAGATAATCAACCAGATACTGTAGTAGTAGACAAATTAATAGACAAAGGCCAGAAGCGCTCGGGAGGCCAGGCAAGCAGAGAGAGGCCAGGCGCCCCTCAATGTGAGTGATGTTGAGTTGGCCATGCCCACTCAATCACATGACCACCCAGCCATGACCACCTAGTCACATGACCATCAAGCCACGACCACCAAGCCACGACCACAGAACCGGTTTGTAGTGACCCAGGCCCAAGTAGGTAGTAGGAAACTCAGTCAGTGAAAAAACAAACAAACTTTATTCGAACAGCTGGGAATTACTTCATTCCCAGCGTAGTTCAACTAAATTAAAGCAAATTCCTCCCAACACAAATTCCTCAATCCTATCGCAAAGGCATGCCACCCTCTCTGTAGGTCGTGGCCTTCTATAGTTAGTATTCTTTTATTCTTTTATTCTTTAAATTGATCCAGTCTTTTAACCAAACTAGTGTTGCTGCACTATAATATAATTCCCAATTTGGTAATCCGAATCCTCCTCTGCTCTTCATATCTTGTAAATATTTCATTTTTATTCTAGGTTTTTTCCCCTGCCAAATAAATTTTCCAATTGTTTTATTAAGGTCATTAAAAAAGGTCTTTTCTAATTTGACTGGAACAGTCTGAAACAAATATAGGAATTTTGGTAGTATAGACGTCTTTACGGCTGCTATTCTTCCTAATAGTGACAGCTGCATCTTTTTCCACAATTCTAAATCTTTTTTTGTTTCTTGTAATAATTTGTTGTAATTATAGACTGGAATTCTTAGTGATCTTCATTGTTAGTTATGCTGAATAGTATTGCTGAGAGTTGTAGTTTGGAAAAAAAGAAGGGTCATATGCTGCTTTTATGCCTGGTCTAGATAAAAAATACAAGATGTAAAGAACTTACAGAGGGATAGAATAATGACAACACTTCTAGCACTTCTAGCACCACCCCAAACAAAAGTACAAATTCTTCTATGTAAACATGGATGTAAACAATCTGTATTCATGTAAACTATCAGAATCCAATGATTTACCAATTCCAAATAATTTTTGAATTCTTTTCTTCATTTGGCTATCTGAAAATATTCAGTGCAAAAAAATGAAAAACAAAATAATTTATTTTATGTGAAAATCTGACACATATTATAAGCAAGTTGAAATGAAATGAAACCAATTTGTATGCCGAAATACAAAGAGTTCCCTAGCTGTGTATTAATCAAACAATACTAATTTAATCTAAATATAACTTTTCTAAGACTTGGGTTTTGCTGAAATCCTTAGTCTACGTGAATAAAGAAAGTAGATTACTAGAAAAAGCATGCATCAGCATTATATTAGAATGATAACTTCTAAGGCAGCTGCTATGTTAGATGTTATGACTGCTACATGGAAGCAATAAAAAAACCCCGAAAAAGAATGAAAAAGAATTTTATGTTAAGTGTCTCTCAGTTTACTACTGGAAGTAATGTTCAAGAACAATATTTATATTTATGACAACTTAAGTATCTATCAAAATATTCCTTTTCTTAAGAATACTATAAAAAAATAAAGGTAAAGTTTTCCCCTGCTCAGTAGTGTCAGACTCTAGGGGACAGTGCTAATCTCTATTTCCTAACCAAAGGAGACAGTGTTGTCCAAAGGCAGTCCGTTGTCATGTGTCCAGCATGATTGTATACTGAGGCACAGAGTGTGCTGTTACCTTCCCACCAAAATTGTACCTATTTATCTACTTGCATTTACATTTGCATTCTTCCAACTTGGTTGGCAGGAGCTGGGGCAAGAACAGAAGTCACCAAATCATGTGTAAGTCTTGAACTGCCAATCTTCTAATCAACAAGCCTAGCATCTAAACCCCCATATCATATATTACCTGTTAGAAAGCAAGATGGTAGGCAAATGAATTAATTAAACAAACAAACAAACAAAATGTATGAGGTATTCAATATTCATTTGTTGAATATATATATATTCAACAAATGGAAAGAAATTCAAGTGACAGAGAAAAATCTAGGAATACATGAAGGCAATTGCTCCTTCAAGAGGAGTGGAGCCTTATCCAAACCTAGAGATTTTCCCAGCTCCTAGAATGCAAATCCATAGTGACTCTATTTTTGTAAGTTGACTGATTCCTAGTTCACTATAGTATCCAGATACTGGTCTAATTCTAAGTCTGATAAGAGACAGAAATGGGACTGGGTGATATCCGTTATTAGCATATCAGTAACAAGAAATGTTAGCAATAATTGGTAATATGAAAAGCCAGAAGAAGGATCAACAGAATTGTACTTTCTTTTTCTTTCCATTAGGGTAGTTTTCCTGCTAGAGGGATCAAAGTAATTTAGTGTGAAAGCCAGCTCAAATGCAACTGAAAGAGCTAATAAATATAAAATTGAAAACAAAAAGTATTTGCAAATTCTTAAGTTTAAGCTGATTTCAGTTTAGATCCCTAATAAATTCTTTGCTTATTTGGTTGAAAATTCTCATCTTGAAAATTAACAGGAAATATTTGGAATAGTTTCTTGACCTCTTTAACACAAGATTCGCATAGACAAAGAGGTATTTAATGTTCTTCTGCACTAAAGAAGTTTTGTAACAACCCTGATTTATCCAACAGCTGTTCCAGAAAATAAAACAGTTCCATTCTTTGTATGTTGAGTTAGTGACATCATTCCAGAGAGGTTCAGACCACCAGACTGATAGTGAGGAGTCAATATAAAATTATAGAATATAATTTAATTTAATTTACAATGCATTTAATTTACAATGTCTTATGTTCTGAAATCTTCTTGGGAAGGACATTGTGTTTTCCATCTCTTACTGGATGAGGCAGTTAATTGACCCAGAGTGCCAGTGGCAAGGAACACTTTCAAGGTCTAGCACTTTTGCTTCAAGTTTTCTTTTAAGGCTATAGCTGTTTTCCTATTATTATGACAGCTTAATTGTTACATGAATCAATAAAATCAGCCAACAATTTTTAAAAAGTGAAAAAATGAAAAAGTTGCACCAGAATTACTGGTGAGGCCATGGCGAGGTAGCAATCATTTTTCCGAATGGGATACTGTCCCATTCCTCAGCAGATATTGCAGCCTGATGCTAGATTGTTGCTTAGTGAAATTTCTCCAGAGAAAACAGAGACCATAAGATTGCCTATTCACATTCCAGTAGCTGCTCTTCATAAGTATATTGCAGAAATCAAGGTTTTGTAGTCGACTTATTTTTTGAATTGCTGGAAGTCAAGAAAGTCCATCTAAGCTCACAATCATTACACAACTTTTATGGACAAAAAACAACTTCATCCCTATAATTCCCCTCCAAGTGCCTTAGAATAATATTGGACTGGACTCTTTCCTATAGGATATGGGGGAAACATCAATACTAGGAACAACATACTCCAGAAATTATGTGGAACTAATTAGAGACCTTTAGATCACCTTCAGGTCATCAGCAATTGGATTGGTCTACTCCACAACAGAATACTGTGCCCCTGTATGGCTTAATAGCTGCCATACTAGTAAGTTAGATACCAGACTCAACAACACTATGAGAATTATACACAAATATATTAAAACCAATCCAACTTGCTGGCTTCCTGTCTTGAGTCATAGAACACTGCCAGCTTTACAAAGGCAAGATACACTAGTGAGAGAATACAGAAAAATTACGAACTCACTCCTACCAGTGCATGACGATCGTCCTCATTTATCAGCCAGAAAATTTAGGAAGCCCCCTTTGGCATTTGCAAAACATCTGCCCAACAACGTTAACATTGATTCCAAATGAAAAGCCAAATGCTCACTAAAAATCCAGATACAGGTAGACATATAAATGACCCCACAAAAGGATGCCAGACTGAATTGCCATGTCAACAATGGATAATCCCAAGGATGAAATTCACTTAACTTCCCTACCCTGTTTGCAAATGTGTGTGCACCCTGCACATGCAAATGAAGCATGCACGTGCCATTGTCTGCACATGCGCAAACCCTTTTACGCATGCGCAGAGGCTTAAAATGTCTCAAAAAAGCAACGTCATGACGTCCATGGGTGGGCGGATACTCCCGCACCACCACTTCCATTTCACCCAAGCAAGATAGAATGGACTGAATTTCACCCTTGGATAATCCTGACTAAAACTTGCACCTCACATGGCATTGCTGAGACTTTCTATATAAATGGGGCATAGTATCCTTCCTTCAGTGTGACTGCAGGGTCGCATATCAAACTATAGATCTCATCCTGACCAGCTGTAAACTGATATTGACCCTGTATCTGATTTTTTAAAATATAGACATTGGTTCTCAACCTGTGGTCTGCAGAGACCTGTGGGGTGGGGGCACGATGCTGTCACAGGGGGTCTGCAAAGGTTTGAAGAAATCTTATGATTTAAATCCTGAGTTAAGTCTTAGTGGTCTGTGGCCATGGTCCACAGCCACAAAAGGTAAAAGGTACTTAAAGGAGGTCCATGGTGAACCATGACCAGATTGAGAGCCACTTATATAGATAATGCTGTGCTTCAGTGGTTAGATGGCCTACCTTTCTTGAAATAGTTGTTAAGTGAACCTGGCTTCCTCATTGACTTTGCTTGTCAGAAGTCTGCCAAAGTCAATCACATGATCCTGGGACATTGCAACCACCATAAATATGAACCAGTTGCCAAGTGTTCAAATTAAATAATGTGGCCACAGGGATGCTGCAAAGGTTGTAGATGCAAACAAACATATGTCACATTTTCAGCATCATTGCAACTTTGAACAGTCCCTAAACAAACTGTTGTAAGTCAGGGACTACCTGGAGGTAGCATCTTAAAGGGCATTTGCTAACTAGGAATGATTAACGAAGATTTATTGTTTTGTTTATCGTTCCAAGATGAATTATGGGAAGATGTTTTTCTTATTTTTTAACATTGCTGTTTTTGGCTTCGTGTTCTTGAATGTAGCATGGCCAAGATGTAGCATGGCCAAGAACATGAAGCCAAACAACAGCAATGCAGCTCACGAGCTCAAATCCCCCTGCAACTCAGACTAATCTGAGCACAACCAATCCCCTACCCAAACAGGACACACCGCCAGCCAATCAGAGCACAAAAAAACCCCCATCCAATCAGAGCACAGTCAAGCTCCCACCCAGTTCAAACCCCCACTAGCAGTTAAAAGGAAGAAACAGCTGCGATCACACATTGCTCCCAGAAGCACGAAGCTGAAGCCTGAAAATGACGAATGAGACTTCGTCGAAACGTCGCCAAGACACTTCTAATTTTACGCGGGAGAAAACCCGAATAACCAAAGACCTACATATATGTGTGTGTGTGTGTGTGTGTGTGTGTGTGTGTATGTGTGTGTGTTTATAAAGATAAAAATCATAATATAAATTTAATAAAAATTGTTTTAAAGGTATTTAAAACACCTACCCAGTCTTTATCTAGCTCACAGTAATAATTACTGTTTTGATTGCATTTAATCTATTTTCATAGAACTGTGATTCCTTCAAATAAAATTTGCTTACAATAACGCATTAAGAAACCAAACCGAAGGAAACATGGATACATTTGATAGATGGACAGTACCCTATGCAAATCGTTCAGCTATACCACATTCTAACTTTAGCTTTATACTTATTGAGCTACCCTATTAACCAGATATTCCCTCCACTATTTCATTCACAGAACTATATCCACAATCTAAAATTTCTTTTTTTAGGGATTATGAATGACTAGGCCACTAACAAGGCCAACCAGTTCCTGAAACAATCAATAAATGTTTTATCCTTTTCATTTTATATACAGTTTGAATATTTCTCAATCTAGTGTTCTTTGGAAATCACAACCTTTCTAGAAATAGTTTCCTAAATGGTAAATACATGGAAAATTATTTCTTCTTCAACTATATTTGGCAATACCACAACCTCTCAACAGTTATCAGCAATACAAATCCGACAAACTACCAAGTCCTTAAAATAAATTGGTGGCTATTGAAATGGGGCATTTACCAATAGGGTTTTGAAAGTGAACAGAATTATACATTATACATTCTTACCAGCTATAATTTAATTAATGTAACTAATTTTGGTTACGACACTCTTAATTACAGCACAGATCAGGTAGAGATGTGAGACAAATTAAGGTTTAAAATTTATATAATTTGCATAAGTTACATTTATATTCATTATATCATAAAGATCTGAATATCAAACAGCCTACTGAGAAGATATTGAAAAATCCATAATGGTTGTAGAACTAGCATTTCATTGTACAAACAATGATGGCATCTGAAGTGACATCCACAAATGTGTTCTATCAGGAAGGAGCAATTTGTGAGGTTCCCAAAGAACATTTTTGTGCAGCTCTGAAGGTACCACAAATTAAGTCCCTAAAAAAAAATAAAGGGAATAAAAAAAATGAGGGTGCAAGTTTTCATTTTAAAAAATTAGAAAAATAATGAATAGTTTACCTTCATTCATAAAAAACAGTCTTAACTAACCCATATACAATGTTTTTGCAGTAAAACTTGTATAGCCTAGCCATAAAATTTAATTTGATTTCTTTGGGGGGCGGGAAGAGTCAGAATCCATATAATGACAAAAAGTTGCCAGGATATGCCATTTCCCCCCAGTTATCCATGCAATGAGAATAATGGATAAGGTGAAATTCGGCATTTGTAAAGTCATTTGGAAATTAAGTGAAATTAATTTCAAGCATCATTAGTCATCAATTTTACACAAGTATGAATAAGATGAAATTAACTAAAGTTCAGAGGAATAAGATGTAAATATTAAAACAGACCAGAAGCGAAAAGTAACCACTTGCATCATTCTACTGAATTGTGTTGAGTAAAGTTGATGGAGGCTTTACAGCCCCTATCAATCAATTGCAAGCAAACTGTTGTTCCTAGATCAACCAAGGCTGTTAATTCTATCCCAGAGATGAGAAGTATATGCAAGCTTGATGACTAAGAAACAAAAAGTAGGTGGAAACAAAAAGTCCTTAATGTTTATCCAAAGCAATTTGATCTAGTGGTTAAGGCATTGGGTTTAAGGCATGAAAGTTATTTGGATAATTTTGCAGGCCTTACATTTCACAGGGTTATTATGGGGAAAATAGGAGACGGAAGGAGTGTTAGGTATTTTAAGTTATTTATAAAAATAATAAAGGCCATGCTTTATGATACTTTCCTGGTAATTCCAGGAAAGCTAAAGAAATAGACAGGTTACCTTATGAAAGGCAATGCAGATCTAGAGAAGGTCATGCTGAGGATTTTGTACAGTATCTGTCTGATAAAATCGCTCGGATTCGGGACGGACTGGACACTGATTGGATAGATCCGGGTGGGTTGGCGGGGACGAGTCTTAAGAGTTTTATCTGGGCTGAGTTCGATCCTGTTACTCCCGATGACATGGACATTGGTAGGCTGAATCCCACCACATGTTTATTGGACCCGTGTTCCTCCTGGATGGTACTGGCCACATGGGAGGTTACACGAGGCTGACTCCTGGGAGTTACCAACGCTTCTTTGTTGGGGGACATTTTCCCCACCACCTTGAAAGAGGCGGTGGTGAGGCCCCTCCTCAAGAAGCCCTTCCTGGACCCAGCTGTATTAGCGAACTACCGTCCAGTCTCCAACCTTCGCTTCTTGGCGAAGGTTGTTGAGAGTGTGGTGGCATATCAGCTTCCTCAGCACCTGGAGGAAACTGTTTATCTGGACCCGTTCCAGTCTGATTTCAGACCCGGGTACAGCACCAAGACGGCTTTGGTTGCATTGGTGGATGACCTCTGGAGGGCTCAGGACAGGGGATGTTCCTCTGTCCTGGTCCTGTTAGATCTCTCGGTGGCTTTTGATACCATCGACCATGGTATCCTGCTGCGGTGATTGGAGGGATTGGGAGTGGGAGGCACCGTTTATCGGTGGTTCTCCTCCTATATCTCTGACTGTTCACAGACGATGTTGACAGAGGAGCAGAGGTCGACCCTGAGGTGCCTCACTTGTAGGGTGCCGCAGGGGTCTGTTCTCTTGCCTCTCCTGTTCAACATCTATATGAAGCCACTGGGAGAGGTTATCCATGGTTTCGGGGTGGATTATCATCTGTACGCTGATGATACGCAGCTGTACATTTCCACCCCGAACCACCCCAACGAAGCCGTCGAGGTGATGGGCCGGTGTCTTGAGGCCGTGCAGGTCTGGATGGGGAGGAACAGGCTCCAGCTCAACCCTTCCAAGACTGAGTAGCTGTGGGTTCCGGTGTCCCGATACAGTCAGCTTACGCCATCGCTGACTGCGGGGGGTGGGAAATACTGACTCCCAGGGTAAAGGTGCACAACTTAGGCGTTCTCCTGGACGATCGGCTGTCCTTAGAAGAACACTTGACGGCCGTCGCCAGGGGAGCATTTTATCAGGTTCACCTGATTCGCCAGTTGCGTCCCTTCCTTGATCGGGCTCCTTATGCACGGTCACTCATGCCCTTGTCACTTCCTGCCTGGACTATTGCAGTGCTCTCTACATGGTGCTCCCCTTGAAGAGCACCAGGAGGCTCCAGCTAGTCCAGAATGCGGCTGCGCGGGTGATAGAGGGGGCACCACGTTGCTGCCATATAACACCCATCCTGCGCGGCCTGCACTGGCTGCCGGTAGCCTTCCGGGTGCAATTCAAGGTGCTGGTTACCAACTTTAAAGCGCTCCATGGCTTAGAACCGGGGTATTTGCGAGACCGCCTTCTGCCACCGATTGCCTCCTAACGACCTGTGCACTCCCACAGAGCGGGCCTCCTCAGGGTGCCATCGACCAAACAATGTCTCTGTGGTGGCACCAGCCCTATGGAACGAGCTACCTCTGGGGTTACGCCAACTCCCCGACCTCCGGGCCTTCAAACGTGAACTGAAGACTTTATTATTTCACTGACCAGGACTAGCCTAAGAACGTATTTTAGCGAAATTTTAATGGGTTTTAATCGGTCTTTGACCGTTTTAGTGATTCAGCCACTAAATATTTGCTTTTAATTGCTTTTAAATAGTGTTTATTTATTATATTTATATTATAGTGGTATGTGTATTTTAATATTGGCTGTACACCGCCCTGAGTCCTTTGGGAGATGATGTGGTATAGAAATGTAATTATAAATAAATAAATAAAATAAATAAATAAATAAATGTGTAATTAACTTATTGATCAAGTTAACAAGACTTGGCATGATTAATATAATGTAAAAAAGATATAAAAAGAAGAAAACTAATAAGCTAGAATTATATATAAGTTTTGTGTGATAGTACAACAGGACAATACAACAGGACAACAGGATAATACAACAGAATAATTATCTTAGCAGAGAAAGATACATTATCAATCTCTCAGCTTTGAAATATTGTACATTTGAACTATTCAGGAAATGGCTGCAATAATAAAAAAAAGAGAGCTTAAATATATAAGCACATGATTAAAGTCAAATTTGATTAGGTCCAGATGTTGAAAGGCTTATGTAAATATTTCCACACCACATTACATAGTTATTATAAAATTAGATATATGAAAGTAATCTAAGCTGTTTTAACAAAAACACTAATATTTACAAATTTCACTGAAGACCTTACTAGAATAACTATTTCCTTTCTGTCTCTTGGTTTCATAACATGGAAAAAAACAGACAATTGGAAATAATAAAATGAGAAACAAACATGAGAATAAAGCAGTTATTTATGTTACTTGCATGTTTCACTAAGCAAATATCAAGGAAAAATGTAAATACAGTAAAGGCAGGAGGAGTAAAAAGGTAAAGAATTAATTAAACTGATGCTTGGGGACATAGTAGGAAAGAATAGCACCAAGATTAAATTATAAAATTTAAAGTTTAGAAAGAGTATAAAGGAAATATTCCCCAAATGAGATTCATTATACCAGGAATTAAGTTCCCAGATGAAATGACTACAATACACCACTTTTACTGGAGGTAAACAAACTTTGAGATATAATGTTAAAACAAACTTTGAGATATAACATTAAATAATATACAAATACATGCTAAGAAATAACACGCTCTGCCAAGACAGAAAATGCTATAATGTATTATCATGGTAAATTTTGGAGTGGTTTTTTTTTTACTAATTTAAAACCTGAGTTGACTAATATTTCCTGAAATATGTTTGTTAAAAGCTATTCTTTCTGCCAAGAATCATAATAAATGATAAGATGGAAACCAGCATTTCTCCCATATAGTTTTAATGTATTTGCTGATGCAGATGCCTTGATCATATGATTCTTTGATTCTGTAATTGAGCTCAATACTTTGATAATTATTGGAAAATCCATTATACTTGAACAGAAAGAAGACAACCCAAGTGCATAAAACAAATACCTTACACAAAGTACTAGATAAATCTGATGGACAGTCTCCCTAAAGTGTTCTTTAAACAATCCTGCAAAGGCAACTACTATTCTACCCCTTTAAGATTTGTATCATAATGCACAAAAGTTAAAAAAACAAAAGAAGTTTGTTTCTTAATGTACACAAAATTTTTCAAATGAAACTGATTTACAATTTATTTATTTATTTATTTATTTATTTATTTATTTATTTATTTATTTATTTATTTATTATTTAAATTTCTATACCGCCCTTCTCCCGAAGGACTCAGGGCGGTTCACAGCCAGATAAAAATACACAATAATATTACAATATAAATACAATTAAAATACAATTAAAAAACTTATTCAATTGGCCGAGATTAAAAATTTAGGATAAATAATAAAAAACCCATTAAAAACCCATAAATTTAAAAACTAACCCAGTCCTGCGCAGATGAATAAATGAGTTTTAAGCTCGCGACGAAAGGTTCGGAGGTCCGGAAGTTGACGGAGTCCTGGGGGGAGTTCGTTCCAGGGGACGGGAGCCCCCACAGAGAAGGCCCTTCCCCTGGGCGCCGCCAGACGACACTGTCGCGCTGACAGCACCCTGAGGAGTCCCTCTCTGTGAGAGCGCACGGGTCGGTGAGAGGTATTCGGTAGCAGTAGGCGGTCCCTTAAATAGCCCAGCCCTATGCCATGGAGCGCTTTGAAGACGTTCACCAAAACCTTGAAGCGCACCCGGAAGGCCACAGGTAGCCAGTGCAGTCTGCGCAGGATAGGTGTCACGCGGGAGCCACGAGGGGCTCCCTCTATCACCCGCGCAGCCGCATTCTGGACTAACTGAAGCCTCCGGATGCCCCTCAAGGGGAGCCCCATGTAGAGAGCATTGCAGTAATCCAGACGAGACGTCACGAGGGCATGAGTGACTGTGCACAAGGCATCCCGGTCTAGAAAGGGGCGCAACTGGCACACCAGGCGAACCTGGTGGAAAGCTCTCCTGGAGACGGCCGTCAGGTGGTCTTCAAAAGACAGCCGTTCATCCAGGAGAACACCCAAGTTGCGCACCCTCTCCATCGGGGCCAATGACTCGCTCCCAACAGTCAGCCGTGGACTCAGCTGACTGTACCGGGATGCCGGCATCCACAGCCACTCCGTCTTGGAGGGATTGAGCTTGAGCCTGTTTCTCCCCATCCAGACCTGTACGGCTTCCAAACACCGGGACAGCACTTCGATAGCTTCATTGGGGTGGCCCGGTGTGGAAAAGTACAGCTGGGTGTCATCAGCGTACAGCTGGTACCTCACACCGAAGCCACTGATGATCTCACCCAGCGGCTTCATATAGATGTTGAACAGAAGGGGCGAGAGAATCGACCCCTGCGGCACCCCACAAGTGAGGCGCGCGGGTCGACCTCTGCCCGTCAACACCGTCTGCGACCGGTCGGAGATAGGAGGAGAATCACCGATAAGCGGTGCCCCTCACTCCCAATCTCTCCAACCGGCGCAGCAGGATACCATGGTCAATGGTATCAAAAGCCGCTGAGAGGTCTAATAGGACCAGGGCAGAGGAACAACCCCTATCCCTGGCCCTCCAGAGATCATCCACCAACGCGACCAAAGCCGTCTCAGTGCTGTAACCGGGCCGGAAGCCGGACTGGAACGGGTCTAGATAGACAGTTTCCTCCAGGTGCAGGGGAAACTGATATGCCTCCATACTCTCTACAACCTTCGCGCGGCGGGTTGGAGACCGGACGATAATTACCTAAAACAGCCGGGTCCAGGGAAGGCTTCTTGAGGAGGGGCCTCACCACCGCCTCTTTCAAGGTGGCAGGAAAGACTCCCTCCAACAAGGAAGCGCTCGTAATTGCCTGGAGCCAGCCTCGTGTCACCTCCTGAGTGGCCAGCACCAGCCAGGAGGGGCACAGGTCCAGTAAACACGTGGTGGCATTCAATCTACCCAGCAACCTGTCCATGGATATTTTAATGCAATTTGCCTTAAATTGCATCATATATTTACTTTTTTCAAATATCCATAATGAACTTATTGTCTCTACCATCTTCATACTTTCTAGTAACCTGACTGAAGTTTTAAAATGACAAATCACATAAATCCATTTTAAAAAAAATCAAAATCTGTACTAGAAAGCTATTGTTTTGTAGAAAAGGCAAAATTGCCTTTACAATTTTCACAATATTCCTCTATTTTACGACCTATTACATATCTACTGCAGG
This sequence comes from Ahaetulla prasina, assembly GCF_028640845.1. Taxonomy (NCBI): domain Eukaryota; kingdom Metazoa; phylum Chordata; class Lepidosauria; order Squamata; family Colubridae; genus Ahaetulla; species Ahaetulla prasina. The sequence goes on from NC_080542.1 coordinate 93,495,520, forward strand.
ACCAGTATAATTTCTATAGAGAAGGTTATGGTAAGAATACCACCTATAATAATTTGTATGTAAGGTATCAATATGAAAAACTAATTTATAATCAATGTTGTGTATTGGAACTACCTAATTTTAAACACCTGTCTAAATGGAGGTTATTTGCAGTTTTTACCATCTAGACTTTTTAATCTTAGTTCTCATAAAGTTTAGCTGAAAGCCACTTGAAGTGGTTTGTTTCAATCACATAGATATTGTCAGGTAGCGGAAGAAATAAATGTATTTTAAACCTTTATTCAAATTTTCTTTTGATTGTCACTTTATTCAAGAGTCATCAATAGATACATGATAGCTAGAGATATTGTCATCAATATCACAAAACATAATTTCATAAATTTGAACTTTAAGAACTTTATGGGAAGTTTTTTCAAAACAATTTGCAGAAAAATTCAATTTTTCCATTGGAATACTCCAATAAGTCCATTACAAACATACAAGGAATGGTTGGATATTGATTTTTCTCTAGTGAAGCACTTTCCCATGAGCAGAAAAGGGCAGATAATTTATTTAAAACTACACCAATAAATAACCCTAACCTTTGCTTTTGTTCAGCTTTGATACAATAATTTTTTATAATTTATGATACAATAAAAAATTACTAGAGGAGCAATCAGAACATGATTTACTGATTTTTTTAAAATCTCAGATGGAAAAATTCAATGCTTCTCATTGCCACTTTTTACCTACTTAATTTTTTTTATTTTGTCATAACAGTATACACAAACATCGTCATAAATAAAAACAACACATCATGAAAGAAAAGTATATATATATAGGTAAAAGTATGCAACAGTTATGTTAATTTGATATAATGAAGGAAACAATAGGACAGGAACGGTAGACACTTTTGTGCTGTTATGCACGCCCCTTATAGTCCTCTTAGGAATGGAGTGAGGTCAATAGTAGACAGTTTTTGGTTGACGATTTTGGGATTTTGAGTAGAGACTATGGAGTCAGGTAATGAGTTCCAAGCGTTAACAACTCTGTTACAGAAGTCATATTTTCTGCAATCAAGTTTGAAGCAGTTGACATTAAGTTTGAATCTGTTGTTTGCTCTTGTACTATTGTGATTGAAGCTGAAGTAGCCTTTTACAGGAAGGATATTGCAGTAGATGATTTTGTGTGAAACACAGGTCATGTCGAAGTCGGCGGAGTTCTAAGTTTTCTAATCCCAGGATTTCTAGTCTGGTGGTATAAGGTATTTTGTTGTTTTCGGAGGAACGAAGAACTCTTCTAGTAAAATATTTCTGGACGTGTTCGATTGTATTAATGTCAGAGATGTGGTATGGGTTCCAGACGGATGAGCTGTATTCAAGAATAGGTCTGGCAAATGTTTTGTATGCTCTAGTTAGTAGTGTAGAGTTATTGAAGAAAAAAGACAGCAATCTTCCCCACAGTACAACTGATGATGATTGAGAGGGCTTGTGGACTCAAGAATAGTTCCATGGAACAACAGAAATCACAAATGAACTAAATGGAAGAACATAGTGTATATACAGTATATTTTCAATTAACATTGAACATTAAAACAAATACATATGAGCAGTCTTTGTCAGATTTTGATTAATGTAGACAAACCCCATTTTTGTTGCTATTGTTGTTTACTTCTGTTGGAAATTTAAAAAATGGACACTCTTTTGCCAAAATCAGAAGTCCTGTTCCTTCAAATAGACTTATTTCAAAATTAAAAGTTGTATTTATCATACAACAGGAGGAAAACGCTTTCCTCTATCATACAACACATTCTCTTTCTATAACTACCTCTTGAAATAATCCTTTCTCAATGAAAATCATTCATGCAATTTATCCTTATTTGTATCAATGATAGTTCTCCATCAGCAGCAATTCTGTTTTCTAATATCTGACCAATTAAAAGAACAAATATGAAACCATCAACAATGTCTTCAAGAGAAACCAATGCACAAGGGAAGAGGAAAAAACACACTATCCTTCCTGGATATCTTTATTAGCTGAGACTGCGATAGCAAACTAGAAATACAGGTCTGCTGAAAAGCCATTCACACCAATCAAGCGCTCAACTACCAAAGTGCAGATAGTCCTTGACTTATAACCATTCATTTAGTGACCATTTAGTTACAAGCATTGAAAAACATAACTTACGGTATGACCTTTTTCAAACCTACAACCATTGTAACCTCCCCATGTTCACATGATCAAAACTCAGAACCTTGACAACTGGCTCATATTTATGACAGTTGCAGTGTCCCATTGTCAGCACCTCACCTTTTACAACCTTCTGACAAGCAAAGTCAATGGGAAAGATAAATTCATTTAACAGCCATGTTACTAATTTAACAACTGCAGTGATTCACTTAATAACTGTGGCAAGAAAGTTCATAAAATGGGACAAAACTCACTTAAATACCGTCTTGCTTAGCAACAAAAAATTGGGGCTTAGTTGTGGTTATATGTTGAGGAATACCTGTAATAACAGGTATTTATATTTGGAATATAAATTGAGAACAAATCCAACTCCCTCCTAAAACTGATGATGTTACCTAGTTTGGTAACGAAACATCTACAAAAAAACCAAGAACAACCAAAGGGCTCAAAAAACACCAAGGAACCCTAATTTCCATCCTGAGCTACTACTATTCTCCTCTATCGGAAGCTATTTTGTCCATACAATCACAATCAGAAGGGTAGTGTCATCTAACTTTTAAACAGTATTACGATCTTGGTATTTTAGAGTTTGAAATCAGTATTGTTTTAAATAACTACGGATGCTACTGGAGAAAGGATTCCTTTTTGACTATTTCAGGTTGCCTTCACTTTTACTTACATCTGACTTACATCCAGTTGACATTCCCAACTACATGTTCAAAGTATATGTGTACATGAAAGTTGACTTCTGCAATAACCAACTTTCTCAAGTTATTTTCCCCATTCAGAATTAGGAAGAGATGAAAGAAACCGAAGCTCACTTTCTATTCATCTGATGTTTCCTGTCTAGTCAGCCAGCTCATTTCACAAACTCAGTCTTAGATACCTGCTTTTATCCAATGCCCACAAGCCACCACTCCTCCCACATACAGAGAGTTGGGATGGCAGCCACAGCTGTTCTACCTCATTTCCTTGATTTTCTTATTCACTTACTGGCAGATATGCATGGCATCTAATGTTAGCCACATCACCCTGGAATGCAAACTGAGATGAAACTGGCATGGTCTAGATACTGAATGTTTCATTTTTAGTTAATTACCCATGAAAAGAAATGTTTTCTTCTATCATCTGATAGAAACAGCTCCAGATAATTATAATTTAAAAAGTCAGGAAACAGTGGGAAAGCAGAGAGATTATTATTTTTTGCATGCTGGCATAGGAAAGAGAGTTACCACAGACTACTTGCTGAATAGCCTGGATAGCCTTTTGTAAGTAAGACAAACTGGACAGCATATGACCATAATGTTTCAGATTTTATTACCAAAGCCTTCCATTAGAGAAGCTACAGTGTTCTGGATGCTGAAATTCAAAAGTAATAGAAACTGTCAAGTGGTAGCAGTGGGTAACTAAGTCTTAGTTTTCCCATCTCTTATATATACATAAATATATTCATTTTTGTCTTCCAATCTGTTAGTTTCTTCAAGATGACAGATGAAAAGCAGGTAGTTAAACTTCTTCTATTATAGATCTATTCTCTATGCCTTCTCACACAGAGTTCATATTCCCACAGAAAATAAAGCAAGCAATATAGTATTTAAAGGTATTATATACTATATTGCAGGCTTTCATAATTTATGATTCATCTAACCAAAACTACTTGATAATAATTGCAAGGGCAGGTGTCTCCAACTCCCAGTCTATGGTCCGGCAATGGTCCATGGCATGGCAGAAACTGGGCTGTGCAAACAAGCAAAGCCCCATCCACAGAGCAGCAAGTGAAACCACACCACCTCCTGTCCACAGAAAAACCTTTCTCCATGGAAAGGTCTCTGGTGCCACTAAAGATAGGGGGCAGCTGCATTAGGGAGTGTGATGAAGCATTAAGTGGTTTGGTGGTTATTCCATTCTTACAATCTTCTGGGAATGTAAAACCAAAAGTCAAGCCTCTGAAAGGATTTACAGTGGAAATCCGGTAGCTCATTTATTATCCGGTAGTTGTGTTTGACTTGTAGAGTCAAAAAGGCAGTACAGGTAAGCTATATTTTGAACATAAATAAACACTGTTATATTTATCCATGATCTAATTCTTTGAAAAATAAACAACAGACTAGAAATATACAATCTGACTATTTTGAGGTTTTTATATATCTAAAACATTTCCTTAATCCTGCAGAAACGTCTAATAAGGTGAAGAATATGGTACAGAATCAGATTCTTTAAAAGTAATAATTTAATAAGAAGGAAAAATAAAGAGTCTGGGGAAGTAATTATAATGGAACTGCCTCTCCCAAAAATATGACCTCAAACCCAGGGGAAAAACTGTACATGATTTAAGATAAAATAGAATTTAAATGACATCATGGATCCTATTTGCATGAACTGTACTGTACTGGCACCTACATAAAGGAACATTTTGCTAATATATTTAAAAGAAGGAAACTAAGAATCTCATTGAAGGGAGGTTTCACACACACACACACACACACACACACACACACACACACACACACACGTAGGTATAGCATATCACTTTTCAAACACAAACAAATATTTCTGAAATCTTTTTCAAATTTTAAGGATGCATGCCCCTTTGGGAGCATAAAGAAATATATACTACAGAAGGCCTCTGAGTTATGGTAATTTACCTGGCAAAGGGATGTTCAGTTAGTTTCTTTTTTCCAAGTACCTTGCTATTTTCCAAGATTACTAATAGCAAACAGGAACCCTTCAAGCAAACATGGCAGATGTCAAAATATATGCATACAGGAAAAAAATTCAATAATGATTCTATTCATATATTTCCTTAACTAATATTCAGTGTCACCTGAAAACGAAGAGTACACTTTAGGACACCAAGTAGCTGTAAAAGATAAAAGATTTAAAAAATAAGTCACACTAGCTAAAAGTTTCATTTATTGCAGCTAAGATCAAACACATACTGAAGTTAATGGGATAAAATACCCATAATAGTTCAGAAAATTACCCTACAGATGCAAGATATCTCGTAAACTTTCAGCCAACATGCTCATTAGCAATTGATTCTGGAAAGTGTAATCCCAATTGCTATTCATGATTTAAGAACGTATGAACTATGTAATGTGCATATGTTTGCTATGTCAGAACTATCTGATAGGACGATAATTATTTTGTAATTATTTTGTAGTGTTTCTGCCTAATTATTAATTCCCAAACCAGGATGCACTATTTTATATACATAAATTCACAACTGTGGAACCTTGAACAAAATGGAGCTAATCCATATATAGTACAGATAAATAAAATTATGTATATACTGGCACCCACTGGTGAGGAAAGCTGCCCATAATGGAAGATAAACCTGTCCCCATTGCTTACATATATACTCTCAAGTCTGGCTCTTTGGAATCAAAGAGTTGAGAAAGAATAGGCATGGTTGGATCTCACTCAGACAAAGACTAAAGATATGAGTGAAACCCAGGAGTATGGGCTTCTAAGGCAGAAAGAACAACACAAGGGTGTGAGCTCCTTTGTGGAGGAATACTTGATCACTTATGGTATGCTGTTTCTAAGTCACAGCTGGCAGTATAGACACTAGTAACATGAATCTTGGACCAAAGGCAGGATTTTTCTGCTTGACCTAAAACTTATAGTGCCAACAGATAATGGTATTTTAAATCGTCGGGAATTAAAAACTTATTTATTCATCCAAGCGGGACTGGACTGATTTTTTAGATTTTTTAAATTTCTAAATTTTAAATTTTTAAATTTTCTGTAATTTTATATGGGGTATTTTAGGTTGGTCAATTTGACGGTTTTAATTCGGCCATTATTGAATAGGTATTTTAAATTGATTTTTTAACTTTGTATACTTATTGCTTTTTATCTTGGCTGTACACCGCCCTGAGTCCTTCGGGAGAAGGGCGGTATAAAAGTTTAATTAATAAATAAATAAATAAATAAATCCAAAAATGTCATTTTGACGTATAAATAAATAAATAATCTGATATATCAAAGATGTATTAAGGGAGAGTAAACTTATCTGCAAATCAAAAAGTCCTCCACTAAAACTGATGTCATATCTGCCAAGACAGTTTTTTTTTAAAAAAAAATCATGAAACATACTATAAATATCTATTACTTTGGAAAAGTAAGTACTTTGGAAAGCCAATCAATTCCTCTTCTTCCAAATTATTTTTTTGCATAATTACCTAAATAACTGTAGTTGGAGAAATACTTATTGGAATATATTTGCAGTTAATATTAAAAAAGTTGAAAAAATATTTTTTTAATTTTTACCTTATTTTTAATTGTGCTGACTGATGAATTTAACATCTTAGGATAAGTACTTCTACTGAGTATGCACAATTGTGAAATATAACATAATATAATCACCACCACCACCATCATCAGGGCACTTGGTACCATGTCCAACAATTTTACAAAACACATCAAGAAATTGCAGCGTCCTGCAATAACAACAGTGGAACTGCAAAAAACTGTGCTACTCAGAACATCATATATTTTAAGAAGATACTTAGTTGATACCTAGAACGCTGGCAACAACCTGTATGAACCATTAACACCAGTCAATTGTATTTGTGATACATTTTTAAATGTTCAGTTGACTGAGTTTCAAGTTTAATGAATAAAAGAGATAACAACAACAACAATAATTGAGACGACTTCCGGTATCCAGCGGCAACGGACGTCTGGAAGGTTTCTCCTGCCTCCAGCGCCCGAATCCGGCCGCCGCCGAGGCCCTCAGGGGCCAGGTGTTCCGAAAAGGACACCTGCCGTACGGACGGCTCGCCAGGGGTCTCCCAGCCGATATACAGGACTGTGGGGACCGATGCTGGCGCGTCCTAGGCTTGGCGGGGTTCGAGGCCACAGGCGCGCCATTATTTTGGTCGTCGCCTGGGCGCTGTGCCCGTGACACCGGGCATTGGATTTATAACTGCAGCAGCCTGGTGGTGAACAGGGCACGGAGAAGAATTGAGGAGGAGAAGGAAGGGAATATCGGTGGCGTGAGTGGAGTGCTCCGGTGCGGGGGGGTTTTCTCTCCCCTGCGGTTGGAAGGAGCACGAGTTATTCTGGAGAGAGGAGAACTTAAAATAAGAAGATTACCGGTTTTGTGGAGCTCTGGAGAGAAGAGGTGATGGAGAAATTTAGGAGGGAAGGTTTGAGGCCCCCCCTCCTTCTGGGGAACAGTGGTGGCGTCCAGCTTCCGCCTTCACTATGAGAATTTTGATGACATCACTTCCTTGACTTCCTGGTTGACTAACTGTACTCTGGACTCGTTGCTCCTGTGAGTGCCCCCTGGTGGATCCGGAGGAAATTACAAGGATACTGTGCTTGCCTGAGGATTTTGAATACTTTTTTTTTCAAATGGCAAAAGGTCAGAGACCAACTGCTGGAGAGATGGAGAGAATTCTGGAAAAGTTATCCAATATGGACAAGAAATTGGATGATTTGCAAAGAGGCCAAACGGAAATAAGAGCAGAAATTGTGACTATCCAAAAGGATTTAAAGGATACTCAACAAGTCTCAGCAGAAAACAAGCAGAAAGTGGAAGGTCTGGAGGGTGAGATGCGGGCAGTGCAGAAAGAGAGGAGGCGACAGGCAATGCTGTCCTTGGACTACAGATGGATAAAAAGTCTTATTTCCTTAGGTTTCAAAATTTGGAAGAAGTGGACCAAGAAGACTTGAGAGATGTTGTGACTAAATTGTTGGGAGAATTTCTTGGGAGAGGTGTTGATTTCATGAATTGGGATGTGGATCGAGTTTATAGAGTTAATTAGCAATATGCACGCACGCATGCAGTTCCCAGAGAGGTTCATGTCAAATTTGTGAGAAGAGGCGAGATGAAATTCTTAGAAAACATAGGAGTGGGGCACTGATTTACAGGGGCAGGGAGATAGCCATTCTGAGGCAGATTCCCAGACAGGTACGTGAAAAAAGAAAGAAATATTATTTTTTGTCAAGCAAATTGTACCAGAAGGGAGTGGGCTTCAGATGGCTGATGCCAGAGGGATTGATGATTTTCCGGGAGGGCATTATGAAAAAAATCAGTACAATTGTGGAGGCTACGGCCTATGTGGAGGAACACAAAGCCTTCCTGGAATCAGATGATCCAGGAATTGAAGAAGGGGAGGTTATAGATCATGGGGCTGAAGCGGCTGCCGCTGTTGCGGCCCTGGAGTTGGGTCAGGCTGAACCCAGAGTTCTGAGATCCAAAACTAGGAAGTGATAAAGATATTTGGGATTGTGTTGGTTTTCCTTATTCTCTTTTGTACGATATTCTGATTATTCTTGACTCTTCTTTATTACGTATTTAAAATTTGCAAACTTAGCTACTTCGTGTCACCTGCTTGCCTTATGGCTGTTGTATGTGTTAAAAAATTTGAGTAAAATTCTTATTTTAGATAAGAAAAATGAAAATTTACCATACCTGATATGTATTTGTATAAACCTTTTTTGACTAATAAAAACTTTTTGAATAAAAAAAAAAAAAACAACAACAACAACAATAATAAGCCTGTAGAAAATAATAAAATACAAAAACTTGCAAATAGAAACAGAACTATTGCGGCAAAAGAAAGGAAAAGTTATACCAACAGTAATAGGCATCTTGGGTGCAACCCCAAAACAATTGGAGTACAACTTGGGCACCATTGGCTTGACAAATTCACCAGCAGTCAGGTGAAATAAAATAAAATAAAATAAAATAAAATAATAAAATATTTGTGCAGCTTTCTGAAATTTGATGTGTTTCTGTAGTGTTTCACTCTAACTACACAAACACACAAAATCTCAGAAAGCTGTATGTGGTATTGTGTGCGTGTGTGTCAGTTGTGTTGTGTGTGTGTAAAGTGTGAAAGTTGGTTTTTGAGCTTTTTGTGGCTTTGTGAAGTGTGAAGTGCAGCTGCTTTTACATTATGTGTGAGTCAGTTGTGTTGTGTTGTGTTGTGTGTGTGTAAAGTGTGAAAGTTGGTTTTTGGTACCTCTTATTGTTTTTTTATACTTTGTTTATTATTTTTATTATAGAATAGAATAGAATAGAATTTTTATTGGCCAAGTGTGATTGGACCCACAAGGAATTTGTCTTGGTGCATATGCTCTCAGTGTACATAAAAGAAAAGATACGTTCATCAAGGTACAACATTTACAACACAATTGATGGTCAATATATCAATATAAATCATAAGGATTGCCAGCAACAAGTTATAGTCATACAGTCATAAGTGGAAAGAGTTATTTATTGTTATTGGCCGTGCCCACCCAGCCATCTGACCACCAAGCCACGCCCACCAATTAAGCCATACCCACAGAACTGGTAGGGAAAATTTTTAGATTTCTCCCCTGACCTGAAGGCAGGACAAGAAGCAATGGGTGGAAACTAATCAAGGAGAGAAGCAACTTAAAACTAAGGAGAAATTTCCTGACAGTTCCTGACAATTTCTAAGGAGAAATTTCCTGACAATCAATAAGTGGAACAACTTGCCTGCAGAAGTTGTGAATGCTCCAACTCTGGAAATTTTTAAGAAGATGTTGGATAGCCATTTGTCTGAAATGGTGTAGGGTTTCCTGCCTGGGCAGGGGGTTGGACTAGAAGGCCTCCAAGGTTCCTTCCAACTCTGTTATTATGTTGTTATGTTTACATTGCTAAAAATTTATTGATCTGTAAACTCTGCTTTGCCTTTCTCTTTATTTCCTTTTGTAGCCACACAAAACAAGGTTGCCTAGGATTATATTAATAACATTTTAAAAATATAATACTATTTAAATTCTACTATCCTATATATAAAATATAAAAAAACATGGCGGGGGGAAGAAATCAGTAGTACTTCTAACACATGTTGAAAGTGGAGTTCTTCCTCTTGATAAGATCTACTTTGCCTTTTTCCAACAATTGACTGTGCAATTTGTAGCTCTCACAAGCTTGGAAAGGGACAACTCACCATGGCCAACTCACCACAGGACAAGTCAATAATACAATTTAATTATTTAAAATTATTAAAAACAAATTTTATTTTTTGTCATTCACATTTCATTTTGTCCCGCCTTTGGCATCCTTTCTTTAATGATTCTATTCCACCATTTCTTCTATATTAGTGTAACTCTTGTCCTGTGGTGAGTTATCCCACAGTGAGTTGGCCATGGTGAGTTGGCCACAGCGAGTTGCCCTAGACCCACTGGCTTTGCGGAGTCGCACAAACTGTTAAATTGTTTCCTAAACTCACAAGATGGTTTGTTCTACATGTTTTAATAATCTCCTGATCCTAGTGATGTCTTTCCCTTTCGATGTGAATTATTCCATTTAGGTTGCACAAGTATTGCTATTCACAAACTGGTGATTTGAATGTGAAGCACAGATTGTAATAGATACTAAGTAAAATCTTTAATTTCCCATATCAAATTATTTTTGGCTTTTAACGGGAAATACAGGACAGTTGGAGTTGCCGATTAAACCAGGAAATAAAACTGGCATGCATGCCATTATAAAGAGTTTGTAAAGCCAGGCACAGATGGCAGTAAATCATCCTCTAAGAAATGGGCTCATATATCTGGCAAATGAACAATCTTGTATTCCTTTGCTATGAGGTATGGAAACCGTATAGTGAAATCTCCATTACTCATTCTTTCTGCGCTAGACACTTCACTATATTAAAGGCAAGCCTACAAGAAGAATGAGTACACATCCAAGTACATACACATTATAGTAAAATCATGGACTAGAAAATGCTATACGTTTAAGAAAAACACTCTGTGCAACAAGTTGTTGATTTTAATAGAAGGGAAAATCAATTACAAATTAAAATGCCTCACCAACTTAGATGTTACATCACATTGAGCATTTTTCCAAGTTTCAAGATCTGAATAGACGTTATATCTTTTTGCTTTCCACAAATGTAATTGGGTCTGTTGCTTTTATCTTCCATGGCAGCTCCTGTTTTGCTAATGTAGTTTTATTATAGAATGCTTGATTGCTGCAATTGTGTCAATTAGTATGCATGCCACCCTAGAAAGAGAATCTCATCTGAGAAGCTTCATCAAGAGGCATCCCCTAATGGACTCCCTTACAACAAATAAAAATCTTTCATGATATTTCAATTCACAATTGTTTCTAAAATAAAGATGTATGTTTTAAAATAGTTATATTCCTACATCCTCCTGCCTGCATAGGACTATGGTTGAAAGCATTGCTATTTTAGATCCCCAAAGAAGAAAAGTTCTGTCTCTATCAATAGAAGCTAACACTGATGATGTTACGTAGTTTGATAATGAAACATTTGACAGAAAATCACCAAGCTCAGAGAGTACCAAAGACTCCATAGTAATATTTGTGTTATACACTGAAATGTTATTCCTGCCATGGCCTCATTATATAATAGAAATCTCTGTTTTTATTTATCTTATGTATTGAATTTCAAGCTTACATTGGCAAAAGTGAACTTTAGAGAACAGTTGTACTGCTTAGCTAAATATGTGCTGTATTCTCAGTTCAAACTGATGAATATCTTATATCTTTCCCACAAACATTTCTCCAACAAAAACAATTTTTAAGACAATGTTCCAAGGCAGAAAATTTGGAAATTCACTGAGTTTTGTTAAGATTACTTCCAGAGATAAACTCAGATGAAGAATTAATATTTTCGTATTCATAGAAAGGCAATAAGCTCAACAGTCAGCCAGATGTTCAGACTGGATTTGGCAATTTTGTTTACCTATCGAGTCCTTTCAAAGGACCTGAGATAGGCAGATCTGGATGTTTGATGTGGCTACAGATGTCATCACAGGATATCTGTAGGTATAAGTAAAGCCTCCTTTTCCAATTGTCTGATGACAAATTCGTCAATGCCAATGGTGTTTTAGTGTAAGCCAATGGTGTTTTGGGGATTGCACCCAAGACACCTATTACTATTACTATTAAATTTGCTTGCTTTTGCCACAGTTGTCCTACTTTTTTCAGGAAGTTTTGTAGTTTGTTATCTTCTCCAGTTCTTTCTCTTCTATTCTGCTATCTCCAGGTACTGCCATGTGCACCATCCACTGTTTTGTTTTTCTTATTGACAGTTGTTAAGTCTGGGTATTATGTAGCAAGTGCCTGTCTGTTTGAATTCTAAAGTCCCAGAGCAATTTAGTGTGTCCATTTTCTATGACTTTCTCTATTTTATGGTCCCACCAGTTCTTGCCTCCAGGCAAATGATATTTCTTGCAGATTTTCCAATGCACCATTATTGCTACTTTGTCATGCTGCTGCTTGCAGTCAGTTTGTGCAATCTTCTTGCAGCAGCTTACCAGGTGGTCCACTGTTTCTTCAGATTCTTTGCATAGGCAGCATTTGCTGTCTGTTGCTGTCTTCTCCATTTTGGCTTTGTATGCATTTTTTCTTAAGGCTTGGTCTTGAGCATCCAGAATTAGCCCCTCTATCTCTTTCTTCAACTTTCCTTCTCTTAGCCATTCCCATGTATTGTTATTATTTATTTATTTATTTATTTATTTATTTTGTCACAACAATATACATAAGCATCACACAAAAAGATTATATAGTATATAAACATATATATGAAGAAATATAAGGAGGTATAAGCCTATATATATATATATAAGAAGAAAAAAGAAAAACAATAGGACAGGAATGGTAGGCACGTTTGTGCTCTTATGCACGCCCCTTATGGTCCTCTTAGGAATGGGGTGAGGTCAATATTAGAAAGTTTTTGGTTAAAGCTTTTGGGATTATGGGAAGAGACCACAGAGTCAGGTAAAGTGTTCCAAGCACTGATGATTCTGTTACAGAAGTCATATTTTCTGCAATCTAGATTAAAGTGGTTAACATTAAGTTTAAATCTATTGGTTGCTCTTGTATTATTGCAATTAAAGCTGAAGTAGTCTTTAACAGGAAGGACATTACAATAGATGATTCTATGAGTTAAACTTAGGTCTCGTCGAAGGCGACGGAGTTCTAAGTTTTCTAAGCCTAGGATTTCAAGTCTGGTGGGATAAGGTATTTTGTTGTTTTCAAAGGAGTGAAGAACTCTTCTTGTAAAATATTTCTGGACACGTTCAATTATATTGATGACAGAAATGTGGTGAGGGTTCCAGACAGGCGAGCTATATTCTAGAATTGGTCTAGCAAATGTTTTATATGCTCTGATTAGTAGTGTAGCGTTTTTGGAAAAGAAGCTACGCAAGTTTAGGTTATTATCTGTTATCTGTTATTATCTGTTTTCCTTGCTACTTTTTAATATACTAGCAGTGTAATGCTTTGTCTTCCTGTGCTTCTATTCTGTTCTTCATTTGGTCTTTCTTGTATGCCAGTTTAATCTCTTCAGTAGTCAGTAAGCCTCCTGGTATTCTAGCTTCAGTGCATCTTTTTCACTACTCTTCGGATAGTCTTCCAATGCTACATATATGATCTATCATTACTTCTGACTCTTTGAACAATATACACATAGAATCATTTGATGGTTTTTAAAGCCTAAAAAACTTTTTTAAACGAATGCCTTGATTGCTTATTTTAAATAGCATGCTGTTGAGCATCCAAAATCAAGTCTTCAGTTTCCTTTTTTATGTTCCAGTTATAGGCCATTGCTGCCTTTCTCCTGAACTTTTATAAAAATTGACCATATAATGGTTCTCCTTGCCAGCATTTTGTTCCTGTATTTATTACATTATATCAGCATTCACTTTTTGTCTCCTGTACATTTAGTAAGTTTCAATTCTTAACTTGCATCGATGCTTGTTCTTAGCTGTCTTTTACATAATCAGCCAATGAACACTTTTTTCTATGACAGTTTGTTTGACTTGAACTAAACATTTACCTCCATTTCGATGGCACAAGCATAATTTTGTGAATATTACTATGGGGATGCAATGCATAGTAAATATTTTTTGTCTTTACGTCCAAACTGTCCAGTTCACCTTGTTCAGTTAATAATTTTAGCAGTGCATCACAGATATGGCCCAAGTACTGATGGCTTTGATGATGTTTCCACAGTTCAATTTTGTCATAGCAATTGGGTTTATTCTTTCTTTTTAAATAGAAATGTTCTGTAATATTCCTTATTTGTTAAGTTTTCATTTTTTTAAAAACAAAGACCATTTATATGGTCCTTATTCTAGTCCTGCTTGACAACCAATAAAATACAAATATTTCAATCATGCTCTTCCTGGCTGCTATTGATATGTTAGCAAGTATGTGAGAAACAAAACAGCTGAGAAACTGGGAAAAAAGTAATCATAATTACATTTTTTTGAATTGTAGAACCAGACTTTTCAGTCTCACAGAAGATTCCCAAGATAGCTTTTTAATTAAAACTATTTTAAAAAGCATGGTTACCAAATAGCACAGATGTATGAAGCAGCCTCACGTATGCATGCTCCTACACTTTGTTTTAATTGCCATCTAGGATTGCAGGTGTAAATAAACTATTTTTAAAAAATGGCTAAGCCTGGCTAAGCCTGGTAAAGTATTAATATAAAAAATTATAGAAACAAAAGCATAACTTACAACACACCAAAAGAGGAAATAAACAGCACATTTTTCAAGTGCTGCTTTAAACTTAAGTTACCTAGATCTCAACAGAGAATATGTAAAAGCTAAGGAAAGGTTTTATCCAAACCTAAATGCATCTGCCAAAACACTTCTGATGAAGTCTTAAACAGGATCCTATAAAAGTAGATGGTCTTTTAGATACTGTGCTACTTACAATAGAATGCAAATTGAATATTACTTTAGTGAGAATGCAATAACCTTGATAAAACTGTCATTTATAGGTAACTAGGAAATTGTATATTTGTATATGTAATCTAGCTATTTATTCAAATAATCAGATAACATTATGCCAAGTAATGGCAAAAAAGCAGATCACATCCTCACTAGAGAATTACATGATCATCGTGACTACTGAAGTAGGATTTCCAGTGGGAAAAGAATGAAAGTAGGCACCCTAAAGAGATCAAATATGAAGACAACCCAGAAATGACAATGCTATCAAATCTTTCTTTAAAAATGTATTTGCATATGAACTTTATAAAAAGTAATATGTCAACATGAAGATCTTTAAACAACTGAAAATATAGATAGATTTGTTGGGCAGATATAAGTAGTAATTTGCACAGCATCAGAGTGGCAGATTACATATTCAGAAGGGGGGGGGTCTCACACCATTAATTCTAAAATGTAAAGAAAAAGGTCTTTGCATATTTAATTGATTACATCTCTCACTTAATACTTTCTCCATATAGCTACACTTCAATGATCTGTCCATTTAATTGCCATCCAGTTAAACACATTGGAAAGGGAATGGATTTGGAGAGGAAAGATGGGAAAGAGTTCAGCATTCCATCATCTATATATTCTTTCAAATATTTCACTTATGGCATCATCCTTCATTTTACCCACATAAACATCCTAAAAATTTAAAAATAGTCTACACATGTAAGGGCATATTGTGTAGTCATTTAAAAAAGAGACCTTTCTAAATGATATTTCAGCAAAAATTTAGTTGTCATTAGACCTAAGCTAACCTTTTTTTGTTCAGTTCATTAAGAACATTCCACATAAAATTAAGCCCAATTTAAATCAGAAGGAGAGTAAATTCAGATCCATTTTAAGTTGAGGCCACTGTGCTTCCTATAATATTTTAGGAATACCATAATTCAGAAGCTGGAAACTTTGATGAAGCTTTGGGTCAAAAAACAGTCATCCATTAATAAAGGTAGTCCTCAGCTAATGCCCACAATTTGGATCAGAATTTTGGTCACTAGGCAATGCATTCATTACATGAGTCATCACATGACCAAGCTCAATTTAAAAACCATTTTACTATGGTCATTAAGTGAATTATCGTAGTTCATAAGTGAATCATGTGATCAATAGGTTAATCACATGGCTGTTAAACAAATCCAGCTTTCCCAATTGACTTTGCTTGTTAGAAGCTGACTACAATCATGATCACATGATTATAAAATACTGCAATAGTTGTGAGTCAACTGTGAGTCAGTTGCCAAGTGCCCAAATTGTGATCACAAAATCACAAAACCACAAAGATGATGCATGATCAGAACTTTGAGAATGGATCATAAATCACTTTTCCAAAGGTCTTTATAACTTTGAACTATCAATAAACAAATAGTTATAAGTCAAGGATTATCTCTATGGCATTCTAGGCTTCGATCTTAACACTATAGCATTGTCAACTAACATTTTTAATCACAGTTTGATTAAAGAAAAATAAACAAGTAGTGTAACACAGCAACAAAAGGGTAGCATAAATATTTCATTCAGAAAAGATATGATGGAAGAGCAGAATATGAATATTTTTGTCATTATCACCCTACCTGAAATATGTGTTCTATTACTAAGTAAGTCTGTTACTATTTATCTAAAACATTATAGATGCAATTTTTCTCAGCTGTTGCTCTCAAAATAAGATAGACTGAAGTTATCATCTTCCTTTAAAACATACTTTTCCAATCTATTTAGAAGAATTTTATCAACTTGGTATCTTCCAAATGCTGGATAACAATTCCAATAATCTCTAGCCAACATTGCAAATAGCTAAGCTATTTGAAGATGATGAAGTAGACCAAAGACTGTTCGGTAAGCAAAGTCTGTTTCAGAGAGACACACACACACCTGAGATCACCTTATAAAAAACTAGTGCAAATATGATTAAACTACTGAGATCTTATATATATATATATATTAAAGGTTTGTAAGAAGTTAAATAAGCACAATTGATGTCCTACTATTGCAATATTATTCTGAAGACAAAAAAAAAATTGAAAATCTTTGTCTTATAATAAATGCAGAGTAAAAAACATAATGGTTTATTTTCACAATATAATGTCACAATTTTGGAGTTCTCGCAGCTCCAAATTTAAAGTTTTCCTCTCTAAAGACTGGAGCAAAAGACATCTACATATAAAACATGGACCAAGGCATTTCTCTCAAAGAGTTTTATATTTATATGTGGGAAATCAATTTGTATTACCAGTCATATCGTTCAAATCAGATGACACTGTGTAGTTAGAAGATAATTTACTTGGCTGTCGAAGCAATTTGATAGTTGTTCTGATTTGTGATTTTCATTTTGTTTGTTAATGAAAAAAATTAATGAGCAATGTTACTGGAAGTACAGCTCCAAGAACTGGCATTATTAAACATGCTTTCAATATACTGTATATTATGTTGATTGCACTGTCAGAGCCTGAACTTTGGCTACACAAACCAATCAATCAAAGTGATATGGAATTTTCGGGAATGACTTTTTTACTTACCTTTGCACTGATTTGTGTTTTTGTCTAGGATTGCTTTTGTAGATACAATTTTTCCATACCTAAAAAACAAAAGGGGAAAAATAATTACACATAATTATTTTATTAATTTTTATTTTATTAATTTTAATTTTATTTTAAAGACAGATTTATATTTTTTTTATTCTATTGTGATTTCAATCTTATTCAGTCACCTAACATGATTAAGACACAGGAGTAGATTTCACCACTGGCAAAAACTGTGACATTAAAAGCTCAGAATGCAACCTCTATGGCAGTGATGGCAAACCTTTTAGAAACCAAGTGCCCAAACTGCAAACAAAACCCCACTTATTTATCGCAAAGTGCCAACACTGCAGTTTAACCTGAACACTGAGGTTTTAGTTTAGAAAAACTAGCTCATACATTAGCATCTTTTGTCTTAAAAGAAAAACTCAATAACAGAGCTTTAAATGATGCAAACAACTTTTTGTTGAAAAGTGAAAATTTGCATTTGACATGCTTTTGAACTTGGAAAAGTTAAAAGAGTCAAGGCTTCCGGGTTATAGGTGTGATGTATGTAAGATAACGCAGCGAACCCTAGACTTTTAGAGACAAGCTATAACAGTTTTAATTCAGGCTTTGCAAATAACTTTTAGGACAGGCTTATCAGCAGATGAGGAAAAACCAAGTTACTGATCAGGAGGCTACTTCGGCTAACCAATTTATTTATTTATTTATTTTGTTGAGTACATATTAAATAATATATATATAAGTATAAGCATGAATTAAATACATAAAATGAATATAACTAAACGGAACATTAGGATAGGGATGGTAGGCACGCTGGTGCTCTTATGCATGCCACTCACAGATCTCTTAGGAATGGGGAGAGGTCAACAGTAGACAGTCTCAGGTTAAAGTTTTGGGGATTTTGGGATGAGGCCACAGAATCTGGTAGTGCATTCCAGACATTAACCACTCATATTTTCTGCGATTGAGTTTGGAGCGGTTCACTTTAAGTTTGTATCTATTGTGTGCTCATATATTGTTGTGGTTGAAGCTAAAGTAATCATTGAAAGGAAGGACATTATAGCAGATGATTTTATAAGCTATGCTCAGGTTATACTGAAGGCAGCATAGTTCTAAATTTTCTAAACCCAGAATTTCAAGTCTGCTGGCATAAGGTATTTTGTTGTGAGCAGAGGAGTGGAGGACTCTTCTTGTGAAATATTTCTGGACACACTCAATTGTATTAATGTCTGATATGCAGTGTGGGTTCCAGACAGATGAGCTGTATTCGAGAATTGGCCTAGCAAATGCTCTGGTAAATAGTGTAATCTTATGGGAGAAGAAGCTATGCAAGATTAGGTTTACAACTCTTAATGCCTTTTTGGCGATACTGTTACAGTGGGCTTTGGCACTTAGATCATTTGATATGAGTACTCCAAGGTCCTTGACAGAGTGAGGGTCATCTACAAGGTCATGTCCACTTAACTTACATGAGCAGTGGCTTGGAGGAGGAAAGCCAGGCACATTTTCCCCAATTTGACAGCCAAATTGGTCCCACCAGTTTCTGCAGAAAGCCCCACTACTGAATTGACTTGAAAGCAAAAGGAAGTCTTGAAGTGACCTTCCACATGAATCCTTTGGGTGCTGCTTCCTCCTCCACACCGGGGCGATGTAAAGGACCTGGCGGGAATTAGGTCGGCTAATGTCATGGTGATATCGGACATGAGGAGCGGGTCTCCACACTCCCGCACAGACTTCTCCATGTTAGAGGGCTCCAAAAGGAGCTTAGGCCACCCTGGAGGGGTGGTGAAGAAATAAGGGGTGCTCTGCGGGTCACAGAGAGTCGCAATCTCTCCTGTTTGACCCAGAGTTTTTCCCCCCTTTTCCTTCACAATGAGAAGAAGCCTTCAAAAATGACTGTTGTGAAGCTGGGACAGCTGAGGCAAGAAAGAAAGCCCAAGAATGGTTTAAATGAACAGTGAATGGAACTAGGTGAGAAGATTTATTTTTTTACCAAAACCTAACCTTAAAAAGAAAAGAAGGAAAAAATCTGAAAGAGAGTCTTAACTATTTAGAATAGTATAGAGAAAAACTACAGACCCGAAAAGAACTAAGAGAGGAAAAATTAAAAATTTCAAAGTACAGAAAATTGGATAGGCGTTATTTCGGAAAGGCACTTCACAATGTTGGATCTATCTATTTTAATAATTGACTTTGCTTTATTAATCAAATTTAAATTGGATTTAATAGCTGTTAGAACTGAGACGATGCTGAAACCTGAGCTGAGAGCACTATCTACTGACGAAGGAAAATATACCATATTTCACAACCTTGGAAAAAATTTTGATTAGAAAAATAAAAAACATTTATTTGGAGAACTGTGGTGATATTTATTGTTATATACTTATGTATATTACGACTATGGGAGGTCCAACGGTGAAAACAAGGAAGATATCTAAGTAAAGCAATTTTTGAATGTTAAGATATATGACTAAACTTATAGAGTGGACATAAGGAGATTTTGAAGAGTTTCCTGGACTACCAAAATGTCTGATTGAACAACCCTGGGATATAAAAGAACTGCGACTAAAATATTATTTGAGGAGCAATATTAGGTCTGAAAATATAGTTGTTGAACTATTGAGCAAAAGTGGACCTTATTAAAATAAGACAAGATGCTCCATACGGGGGAAATGAGGGAAAGTTCAAAAGAAATATTGTTGAGTTCAAAAGCATTAGAAACTTCAGACAAAGAACTTCAGGGAGAGAAACAATTTAATGCAAAGCATAGATGGGAAAATAGAAAATATTCCACAAGGGACAATGAATAAAAACCAAGATGCCCAGGAGAGGGAGGAGACAACAGAAAGAATGGAGGAAAAGACAGAACAGATAAATCAAGCAAAACAAGAAGTGAAGATAATAAAGACTATAATGATTAATGAAACAAATCAGGAGAAAAGTATATTAAGAGATTTAAAAATGGAATGGGAAGATACCATTGAAAAAGAGAGGGGTTTGGGCAGATACCCTGAAAGCTCGGCAGCCTAAGAGGATAGAGATGGGAGGAATACTTAAACTAAACAGTAAAAATGCAGAGGTAGATAGAGACAAAGATCCAAGAGAGGAGTATGGGAGGTATGCCAAAAAACAAATAAGAATTCAAATATTAAAATGGGCAAAAGATGATGGATAGAAAGAAACTGTTTTTTCTTGTTGTTTTTCCTTCTTTCTTTAATATAATGGGGGCCTGATTAAAAGTTAGAATAGAAGTAGAAATAAAGATACACATATTATAAAAGTAATAAATAGATGGAAGATTAGAGGTTGAAAGATAGATTTAAAATGTGTGTTTAAATAATATTGTGATTGTTGTCAGGATGGAGTAAGGGGATTAGATTTTAATATAATATGTGTACTATACTAGGATTAGCAAGGATGGCCTGATTAAATAGAATAAATTAAAGAATTAAATGGAAAGATTAGAGGTTGAAAGATAGTGTTATTATGCATGCTTAAACAATGTTGTAATTGGCATTAGAAAGATACATTGAAACATTGAATAATTAAATAATTAAGGTTTTATCTTAATACAAATAGGAATATTAATGCTGGTGTTGGTTGTCACCTTTAAAGCACTCCATGGCACAGGACCGGGTTAGTTACGGGACCGCCTACTTCCACCAACAGCCTCCCATCGGCCTGTGCGCTCCCATAGGGAGGGCCTCCTCAGGGTGCCGTTAGTTAAACAATGTCAACTGGCGACCCCCAGGGGGAGACCCTTCTCTGTGGGGGCCCCTGCCCTTTGGAATGAGTTGCCTCTGGGGTTGCGCCAACTCCCCGACCTCCGAACGTTCAAACGCGAGCTCAAGACTCTGTTATTTCATTGGGCGGGGTTAGCCTAACAAAAACTTTTACATTTTAAATTAAGTTTCCCTACTTCTGGTGGGCCCAGAAGGTCCAAAAATCAGCTGGCCTGTGCACGCATGCATGTCAGAGCTGAGTTCACGTGCCCACTGATATAGTTAGGTGTGCCACCTGTGGCATGCATGTCTTAGGTTCGCCATCATGGGTCTAGAAGCTAGCATGCCCACAGAGAGGGCTCTGAGTGTCCCCTCTGGCACGCATGCCATAGGTTTGCCACCACTGCTCTATGGTTAAGACCAGCTTAAGGCTACCATTTTTGGGTGACTAATTCTGTTAATTAATTGTTTTGAGCATCAGCAAAGAAATCAAGCAGGCAGAAAGCTTTAGGAGTTTGAAGTAGCATTTTCAGAGTATGTTGATTATAGCAAGGTTAATCTTACTTATTTATTTATTTGGTTGTTTATTTGTTTATTTCTCATAAGAAATGACTGGATGGTGTAAAATAATCAAATAAAAAACAATACATATATAAAACAAGCATTTAAAAATATAAAAAGTCCGTATTAAAAGTAGAAATTAATTAAAAATAAAATACATGCAAACCCAAAGCACTAGATGAGTACATCCACCTCAATAGAGCTATCTGGACAGCTCTAGTTCCTTGGGACTTGTGCGATTTCTGGAACATCAAAAAGGATTGAAGTAACCAAATGTTGGTGTGTGGATGAGAGAATATTGCATAAAGTGGCTTCTATAGCAAAAAAGGCCTGCTCCCAGGGATCCATAAAACATGGCATCTATAGCATGCACCTTCTGCCAACAGGATGAGTTGATATAATCAGAAAGATATGGTCTCACTTGATCCCATGGCATTAAGAATTTTAAAGATTAAAACCAGCACCTTGAATTGGACATAGAAACAAA
This sequence comes from Ahaetulla prasina, assembly GCF_028640845.1. Taxonomy (NCBI): domain Eukaryota; kingdom Metazoa; phylum Chordata; class Lepidosauria; order Squamata; family Colubridae; genus Ahaetulla; species Ahaetulla prasina. The sequence goes on from NC_080542.1 coordinate 93,517,732, forward strand.
CTGACAACCAATGTAACTCACAGATCAGAGCTGTAATATGTGCTATCCTAGGAGTACACATAACTGCCTATGACAGTGCATTCTGCCTGAGCTGAAGCATCCAAATACATTTCAAGACACACGTAATCATGTGATTATGTCCAATCTGGAGGTGTCTAGACATGAATGAATGTGAGCAGAGTTCCCAGTCCAGGAATAGGCACAAGTGGCCTAAAACCTAAAGTTGTGCAAGCTGACTTGTCTGTGGAGTCCTTGGTGCTCCTGAGCTTGGTTATTTACTTACAGATATTTCATTATCAAACTAGTTAACATCATCAGTGCTAGATTAAAGTGAGGTTTATTAGTGGTTTGTCCTGTCAGTGTTGGTAGAGTAATCTTGGTGATTCCTTGATTAAACTGTTTGCTGTTAGCTTGTCTGTCTGAGTTGGTGGTTACTTGGATTTGTTTGCTTCTTGATTGATCAACCCTGAGCTACATATATTCTTTTCTATCAGTCACTTGTTTCTTTATTTCAAAGAACTCTGCTCCCAAGACTCTTAAAAACTGATCCTGCAGAAGTGGGGCATAAAGAAACCATATAGGAATGGTTTAGAACAGTATGGATTTCAAAAAGAATCACATGCATTAGATAAAATTCTACATGGCTCAGAGGACAAATTGATTAAGAAAATTTATAATTATTTATTGAGATATAAAATGGAGGAGGAAATAGTTAAAGAAATAATGATAACCTGGGCCAAAAATTTCGGCTCCAATATTGAATTGGAGAAATGGGAGAAATTATGGAATAAAAACTATAAATTGACAATGTCAGTGGCCTACAAAGAAAATATGTATAAAATGTTTTATAGGTGGCATTTTCCACCAGCAAGACTGGCTAAAATGTTTCCAAATACTCCACCAACATGTTGGAAATGTAAACAAAATCAAGGAACATATTACCACATGTGGCAGACGTGCCCCAAAGCAAAACAATATTGGAATAGAATAAGAATATATTTAGAAGAGATAATCAAACAACAAATAGATATGAAGCCAGAATTATTTTTGCTAGGAATACTTCCATGGAATTATGACAAAAAAAGACAATATTTAATTATACATATCACAACAGCAGCGAGAATTACATATGCACAAAATTGGAAGAATAACGATACACCATCAGATCAAATGGTAATAAGAAAAGTTTTAGAGTGTGCAAAGATGGACAAACTTACTAAAGAAATACAAGATAGGAGAGAAACAGAGTACTATATGGTATGAAATAAATGGTATGAATTATGAATTAAAGGCGAGGTACACAGGGTAAGATAAGATTAAATGAGGAAGATACAGCAGTATGAACATAGAAACAAACTGTAGAATGTAGAAACAAATTGTAGAAATGAAATGACACATGATGTATGACTATAATTTAGTACACTGATATATTAATATGTATAAATAAATAATAGAACTATATGTATAGATAAGAGTAAAATTAAGTAAGGGAGAAAAATGGGTATATAAAAATACATACTGATGTGAAAATGTAAAGAAGGAAATCATAAAAAATTGTTTTAAAAATTGGTTAATAAAAAATATTTTTAAAAAGGGAAAAAAATGAAACCATTTGATAAACTAGTCAGGAATGAGGGATGTATTTACGTAATTATTTCGTGTAAGAGAAAAAGAAGTCGTGCATTTTGGTTTCAGTTCCTTTCACCCCCAAAAGAACTACAAACAGTTTCTCCCAGAAAGACTACTTAGGTCAGGCAATTCTACCTGGGGAATGCTGTCTTGAAGTTAACCTGGAGCCAAGCCATAGAGGGCCTTTATAAGCAAAAAACAGCACTTTAAACTGTACCCAGAAAACTTTTAGTGAGTAACTGCATTCTAGATCATTTGTACTTTCTAATTTTTTTAAAAAAAAACAGCCCTAAGTATATTGGAATGCTCCAGATAGGTTGTAATAAAAGCATGAGCTTCAGCAGCAAGGTCTTTTTTCTCTCGGTACAGGTTCCAATTGGCATACCAGCTGAAGCTGGAGAAGGACCCTATATCATGGTCTTTACCTACTGTTCAAACAGAAACTATATATACAAAATGTCCTCAAGTCACATATCTGATTCTGTGGTAGTAGCATCCCCCACCAAAACAACTCTGGATCACACTGAAAGTCCCAACACAGAAACAATTACTCTGTCTTGCTCAGGTTCTATTTTAGTTACTTTTGTCTCATCCAAAACCTCGCAACCTCCAGGCATCAAACTTCAACAGAATCTTCAGTGAGATCCAGTGTGGGCATCTTCAGCATACTAATATCACTCTCCAAAACAGTGATTGATCTCTCAAGATAGGTGTGTGTGTGTGTGTGTGTGTGAGCGTGAAGGTAAAGTTTGAGACCAGGAGTTTATCTAGCACTTGTGGATGATAGGAAAGCTTCTTAAGAACAGGGTACATTTCAGCATCATTCAAGATTGCTGGCAACATTTTCCATATAATAAGGCACCAACCATATCATTTATTTATATATGAGATATAGATCAAATATATAGAGAGATAAATATACTGTCTTTAAAGAAGAGTTCAAGATAACAGTCATAGCATTGTTTCTTCTATTTTGTTCCATACCAACTGTTCTGTGAATGAGAATGACTGCCCCAAAGTCACCCAATGTACAATTACCTCATACAGCAAATCACCATACAACACAAAGCAGGGGTCACAATGGTTCAATGAACCCCATTTCAGTTAAATTAAAATCTATTTATAACAGTACTTAAATCAGTACTAAAGAGGTTTTTAAATGAACATATAAGGATTAGCACTGTGATAAAGAAGTAGGTTTTAAACAGGGATTGAAATGCTATGAGAGAAGGAGTAAGATTCAATTTAGAGTACATTTATGCGATAAATAAGCCATAGAGAAATAAAAATGTGGAATGCATACACTGCTTCTCAAAATATTCTTCCTGTAAATGTGAGTGAAGTTTAGATTATTAAGCAGATTTCTTTTCAGTATTACAAAAAGGCATTTGTTAATTCCAGATAGTGCCTTCTCTTGAAACTGCTAAGCAATCCAAATTCCTTATTTTGAAGCTCCAAAGGGAGGAACTATCTCAGTTGCCAAAATGTACTTGTCTAGTTAGCTGAGCAGCTGCACTGGATTTGAGTTCTCTAATAGCAGAATCACCTTCTTTAGATTCTATAAAGATACTTCAGCTTTATCAGTCCTCTAACATGACAAAGTCTGAAATCAGTTTGTTGAGTTCAATTTTATAGTTTTTAAGAGAAATAACAAGACTGTAAAACAATACTAATTCTTTGCTCCTGCTATTTTTTAGTTGATACAAATCACCACCACTGCTGAAATTAGTGGAAATGAGAGAAATGGTTGGGCTTCTGAATTATAAAACAGAATTGACTTAATTTCTGGTTTATCATTGCTAGTGTATGAATCTCATTACTTTTAGCATGTTTTAGAATCATTCCCTTTTATCTCTGCTCCTTCAGATAAAATAACTTCATAAAAAGCACTCTTATTATGTTGCATTTAACTTCATAAAGAGCAGCAAACCAATGCATTCTATACAGTATAAATAACATACTGTAGTAATAGAAAATATAAAACAAATATCTGCTTATGTTTCAGAAAAAAGCAAAACTCTAAATAAATGTATTTTTCAATAAATTCTGATACTGGTCAAAATAAATTATAATTTATCACAAACTATATCCCAGAAAACAGTGACAAATTCCATCTTTACATTTTCATCCATCCATCAAACATTTATCTATTTAGCAATCTATCCATTCATCCATACCTGTCTTTATCATATATTTATGTTTGGAATAAGAAAAATACCCGCAGGGTCAAACTAGCTGTTCTCTCTAAAGCCTTCTGTTCTGAGCACCCAGCAACCAGAGATAAACAGTGACTAAAAAATTAAGTCCCCCTTTTTTACTAATTGCATTCTTCTCCTTCTGCTGGAATTATCACAAATAGAATGAACTACTCATATCTCAAAATATCTCATAAACTTTAAATGCAACATTGAGATTGTGGGGAAAAAAATAGGAAGACGAAGCATTTGTATCCCTCCCTCAGTTCCGGAATAAAAGGTAAGCTATAACTCTAACAAACAATTTATTAGGCAGCTTAAAGACGTTTTTGCCTATAAAAGTGATTGGATTGAAATCAAAATTCTTATACGTGAAAATAACCACCCTTACTCCCATCACTTCACTCAGGCATTTGGGCTTACAGGTTAGGCAGCTTTATTTGTTCAATGTTTTTGTTTATGGTTTGGAGGGTGTTTATGGCTTTTGATGTTTTTGTTAAACTCTTGCTGCTTTTAACATGTTACCTATGCAATATCACTTTTGGAAGATGGATGTCCTTATAAATTTAAATAAATTATCTATTATGATTTATTTATATTTATGTACGTACTATCCCAAAACTTCCTAAAACTCTATTCCATTCTATTGTCCACATACAAGCTAACTCTCTCTCTATATATATAAAAGTGTGTGTGTGTATATGTTCCAGCATAACTCTGGAACGCTTCGAGAAATATCAACCAAACTTGGTACACAGATGACTTACTCTGTGGAAAAAAATACTGTGGGGGTAAGATACCCCTAACATCCCTCAGGATGTGTGTTCTGTTAAGATACAGCCTGTTGCGCCTTAAAATGGCTTCTACTGGGCAGAACAGTGGAGTTGCAATGGTAACGGCTTCGCCACAAGGGGTCTCCCTCTGGTAAGGGGAAAAATCCAACATTAGAAATTACATTTGGTCCGGACATTTTCAACAAGGCTTTGATTATTCTTGAGGACAAATGTATGGCCATAATGAATAAAACATTAACACAACTCAGCCTGCCTGCATTACATTGTGACCAACATGATGTACTTCACACAGATTACATACAAAAAAAGAACTACAACATTCAACAGCTTAGTGCATATATTGCGTAAAGAAGCCACTTAAAAATCAAGATCAGAAAAAAAGTATACCAAATGATCATGGATCAGCTAACAAAACAACAAGGGGGTATCATTTTACTTGACATTTCTGGAGGCACAGGGAAAACATGTTTAACTAATTTAATTCTTGCGGAAACCAGGGTTTAGGGTGAAGTTGCTCTTCCTGTCTAATACAGGACTGGGATAAATAAATACCCGGGCAATACCGGTTATCAGCTAGTATTAGATAAATGGGTCTATAACTGAAAAGACACGCTTCCAGATGGCAGTTCCTGACAAAAGGGAGTAAGTGTATCGAGAGCAAGTGCACTGAATTAATCTTACCAGGCAGATAGATATTAATGTCTGGAAAGGCAGTAACAACCCTCTTCAACTCTGCTAAATGTCTGGACTCTGAATCATAAAGGCTCTTAATTGTATCCAGAAAGCAACTGGTAGCTAGTGCAGCGTTCAAAGTATAACTGTTACATGGATGTATTAAGGCATGTTCATAACTACAAAAGCCGCTGCATTCTAGACCTGCTATAGTTTCTGAATGCTGTTCAATATTAGCACATTATAATATTTCAACAGATGGATGACTATGGCATGAATGACTATGACTAAGGCTTCCCAATGTAGGAAGCATTATAATTGGTATGCAAGAAGGAACTATATGAGAGCTTCTTGGTCACTGATGAGTGCAGCAGGACTCTCAAGTTACAATCCAGTTCTGAGCAGGAAAGCAGAAACCTGTGCAGATCTAATGACAGTATCTGTGGAGTTTGATAGCTTGTTGAAGGTTGATGAGAAATCAAGCAACAGAAAAACACATATATCATGTTTCACATTCAGAACATACTTTACCAAAGTAGCACTTGTTTGCTACATGTATTGTTACATGTCTTGTACCAAAATGCCAGGAAATGTTAGTTAAATTTTCAACTAATGGTAATGAATTATAAAAAAATAAATAATAAATCATACATACATACATACATACATACATACATACATACATACATACATACATACATTTATAAATAGCATCTTAAATTAATTTAGCAAGCTGTTTGAAACTGTTAAGGAACTCAATCTCCATGTTCCTATTCCTATAGTTTAATCTATAGTGCCTCCCCTGAGTTAGTTTAAGTAACTCTTTCAAGATTTAAATATTGGCAATTTATACATAGGTTCTTATGTTTCTAGTAGGTTTTTGATGTTCCTGAGAATGAAATTGGCAAATCAGTAAGTCAGTACTGTTTATGGATGTATCTTCTTACTGAGAAGCATAATGTCATTCACTTGTTTGTCTAGCTGCTGACTTCTGATCCTTTTACTTAAAAAGATTAAATAAAGAGATTATCCCATACTCTTATATCATTGGTTTCAATTAATTGGTATAAAGAATTCTGGAGTTTTTCAAAATAGAATCAAAACAAATGCCAGAATTTCTTCTAAAAGACATATGAAACAGCAATCACTTTCTGAAGGAAAAAGATTGTGATGTCAATCTTCTTTTGTACTGTAGCACATTATTCCAATCATCTTCAAGTTTTTTCAGTGCTTGCACGTCTTCTGCTACATTTCAGTTCTATTTAATCAAACATACATTATGGTAGCTCTTCATTTGTAGGAGTTATCACTCTAGGATTTGTCAAATGTGCTTTCCAGAATTCCCAATCAGCATTCTTATCCTAGCAGGGAAAATGGGAAGTTGGCAGCCCAAGCCCGTTTATATCCTTTATTTTTATTTTAAACTTTGCATCTGACCCTGTAAAATTATGCTTCCTTTGAGGCTGGAGAATAACATAGTCAGAGGATCCTGCCCTCTTTAAATCAGTCTCAATTACCATGTACACACAAAATTATTATTAACTGAATAAAAATACAAATACATAGAAGAATAAATTTGAAAATAAATGGAAACTAGACTGTAAGTATCACGAGAATAAAGATAACCTAATATACTGAATAATTGTAAAAGAACCAATAAACTCAAAGAATAAACATTTAATTGCTCTTACTAACATCATAAGAAAAGATGTATAAAGGCAACCTCTCCTCAGCAGAGAAGATCCTCTCTCACTGTAACTATCTCCCAAATCTCAACCTCTGAGGACATGAAGAATTAAGAAATGCCAGGCCATTATTTCTGCATTTTATACATTTTTTCCATTGTCTTTTCTAATACATCTATCTATTGAAATATTTTTTTCTGAAACACAAAAAGAAAAAACCCTGAAAATTAGCTATCACCAAGGATAGTCAGCAAACAAACTGCTACAACTTAAGCATTTTGTAGAGTTCACCCAGAGTGCACAAAAAGCACAGTTGACCCCAGAACCTATTTTCATTATTTACAAATTATTGTTGTGGAGGAATCATGGCTCTCTGCAGTAATAATTGCAGTATTGTATAGCTTTTAATTGCAGTGCTTTTCTAGATAAGGTAACTTCCATAAAAAATATTTATAAGAAGCGAATCACAAGTGAAAACTGAGAGATTCAGTTCATTAAATGTTTTCATTAGCTGTCTTTCTTTTTAAGGATGATATGTCAACTTACTCATTTCCATTCACTTCCAAGGGATGAACTTGAAGACGAATTACACACATTTTTCTCCGATATATATTTTTTCAAACAAAACATATCAATTTGAACATAACTCTAATTTTAAAGTACAAAATTCTGCAATTTATAACCATCGTTTTAAAAAGAAGGCTTTATTTGACTTTGTATTTCTGACTGATTGACAAGTGAGTCACACGTTACTTAATTTTAAGTAAATATAATGTTAATTTTGATTGTGATTATATTATATGTGAATGTATTTTAGTATTTTTAGATTAGACTCTTACTTAATTATAAACATAATTGTCTCCTTAAAATGAAGTTCTGCTTTTCCATAAGTGAAAAAATAAAATGTAGGTTTGGGGCTGTAATTTTGGGAGAAGAAACACAGAAAGCCGCAGGGGAGGATCAAAGTATGATTGTAACTATTAAACACAAAGAGCAAGGAGTAAAGAAGTAATATTTTCAAATGAAATGACTTTCCTTTCATGGGATAGGGTAAATTATAAGGGATATTTTGAATAGAATAAGTCATATTTACTTTTAGCAAGGATAGTTAAACTAGATGGTATAAAAGTTTTCAGGGTATCATGGATATATAAATTTGAGGGAATATAAGATATATTGAAACCCTTTGATAGTGTAATATTGTGTAGGGATAAGAAATATAATTAGTTATGCATTGTATGATAAATGGGGTGTAAAATGTTTAGAAATTTATAGTGTGGGGAATAGGGGGAAGAATATGAGGTAAATGTTAAATTTATATAAGCTAAAAAGATGATGTTTATTATTATGTATGATGGATATACAAATTTGATGGATTATAAGGTATACTGAGGAATAATTTTTGATATTACAACATCGGAAGATGGGATATTGTTTATTATAGAAGATTGGACTTTAAACTTAATGGGAAGGTAGAATTATCAGCGTATTTGAAAGATTATTTTCGAAAGATATATATAATGGAGATGGTTTGTTTTTTAAAAAATATTGGATTCAAATAACAAAATACTAAATAGCTTTTAAATGAATAGAATGTAATTGTATTAGTATTAATATTTTCCTTTTTCTTCTTTTTTATGGAAAAGGGGAGTTGAGGTTGAAGAAGATGGATGGGAGTTTAGGTTAATTAGCATATTTTAGTTTATGATTGTTAGATACGATGCCCTGTATTTGCTCTGGGAAGTCGGGGGGGGGGAGGGATGGGGAAGGAAGGAGGAGGGAGGGAAAGGGTTAGGGTTGGGGGGAGGGGGGATGTATGGGGGAAAAAAATTCATAAAACTTTTTCAATAAAAAAAATATAAGTTATAGTGTTTCCCTAACACTGTGATTTTTGGATCTGGATTCTTATTGCATCATATGTAAATATAAGCTTTATAAGTTTTAAGATTGGAAATCATGCAGCTATCAGATTTTCAAAACTGGGATGCATCGTAGCTTAAATAATGAATCAAACATCATTTTAAAATCCCAAGTTTTGTGAAAGAAACCTTGATATAAATGCAATTTTAATGCAGATTTTATATAAACAATGAACAAGATCCTATATTAAAAGACAATTAGTAATACTGGATAGCAATAGTTGTCCCCATTCCCAATATTACACTAAATCTGGGATTGGAAGGAAGACATTTAGGTACAGATATTAAAAAGACTGAATTCATTTGCAATGTAAGAACCTACCAAAAGCATCCGTGAAAGAGCGCTGCCCAACTCTCACTAGAGTACATACTGTAAAGGAACCTTGCTCTCTTCAATAAATGGTTCGATTTCTGAACTAATTTTAGAGCACCATTACATCAAGTGAGAATATCTGGAAATAGATATTTCAATTCCCAAACATACACATGAACCAAGTAAAGGTAAAATTTTCAAGTCCAATTCAATTCTAGCTGATTTAAAGACATATCTGTCTAGTTTTCTTGGAGCATTCTTGGAAGTAGTATGTCAATACATTCTTCCAGGAGGTTTCTTCAATTCCACATTCTACCCTACATACCTTGGGTTTTCTAGACATATTCTACTCCAATACTAACAAAATCTGATCCTGCTCAATATATAATGCAGTTCAGTTATACATTTTTCCAACATGTCTGCCTTAGCTTGGACTTCAAAAGCTGTACCTAAAACTTCCAATCTTAAAACAGAGGTGCTTAACTTCCAAAATCACACACAAACGGGGGCGTGGCCATGACCGTGGTGGGGTAAGGACCTTTCCTTCACTTCACAGGGCTTATTAATGAAGATTTATGAGAATTTATGCCGTTTGGAATGCACTGTTATGGACGAAAGTTAATAAATCATGAACTGAAAGTGTTAACAGCCCAGCAGATTGAATTTAAAACTGGTAGGTCATTTGAAACGGCTTGAATTAAGGAGTTTCTACAGCGTGGATTGACCGAGCCGGCAGACAGGATAAGTTGGAATAAATTACTGTGTTCTGTTTTTTCAAAATTAACTATCTTGTTCTGTGTTAAAAAATTTTTATTTTACTGCTGAGGCTAAGTGAAGGACTGAACTTGATAATGAGAAGATTTTTTTTTTTTTTTGAGCCTTCCGGAAGTTCAGCCAAGAAGAATTTATCTGCTTTGCTGTCGTGGAGGAAAAATGGCGCTGATTAATGTTAGCTGTGAAGTTTTGTGTTTCTTTGTGGAGTAATAAATCATGAACTGAAAGTGTTAACAGCCCAGCAGATTGAATTTAAAACTGGTAGGTCATCTGAAACGGCTTGAATTAAGGAGTTTCTACAGCGTGGGTTGACCGAAGCCGGCAGACAAGATAAGTAAGTTGGAATAAATTGCTGTGTTTTGTTTTTCCAAAATTAACTATCCTGTTCTGTGTTAAAAAAAATTTTTTTCTATTGCTGAGGCTAAGTGAAGGACTGAATTTGATAATGAGAAGATTTTTTTTTTTTTTGAGCCTTCCGGAAGTTCAGCCAAGAAGAATTTAATTGAAGAGAAGAGAAACTGATTTTTTATTGGATTGTTTGGTAGTAAGAGGATTTTACTGAGCTAATTTTTTCTTTATTTATTTTTTCTTGTGGAGAGCAAATTAATAGCTTGTTTATATTACAAAAAAAAAAAAAAAAGGATTTTGCTTCGTTTAAGTTGGTTTGTCTTCCTTTCTGCTTTGCTGACGTGGAGGAAAAATGGCGCTGATTAATGTTAGCTGTGAAGTTTTGTGTTTCTTTGTGGAGAATCCTTGAACTTGAGAGATAACAGTGCAAATAAGCCGCCGCTTCAATTAAAAGACAGTCGTCCTTTGATCTTCACTAAGACCCTCTGTAAAATTGGTTTGGAATCCTAGTTTGGGAAATTTTTTGGTTTTTTTCAAAATGACTCAACAACTTTCAGAAACGCAGCAACTTGCTGCAGCTTTAAATAAAATTGGGGAAAAAATAGCAGGACTATCAGAGCGTATAGATAATTTGACATTGAAACTGACATCTGAAATGCAGAATTTAAAGCAAGAGATGAATGAAAACTTTGCAAAACAAAAAGAGGAAATGATAATGATTAAAGATGAAATGGAGCAGATGCATGTGCATGAAGTAAAAGTAGATCGGCAAATTGGTAAAATATTTTATAAAATGAGCAGCAAGATAAGAGAATCTGTCTTTTGGAAGAAGAGATGAGGAAATATAATTTAGTTATCAGAGGAATCTCAGAAGAAAAGGAGGATAAATTGAAACAGCGGGTTTTGAAATGGATTAATGATTTGGATACGCAACTTACGTTCACAATAGCAGACCTGGCAAGTGTTTTTAGAATTGGATATAGAAGGCAAAATGGTTCTAACAGAAACGTGCTTGTCAGGTTCGCAAATCTTGGTGATAAGTTGGAAGTTATGGCCAAGGTGAGAGAGTTGGGAGATGCTTTGAAGTTCGAAGGAAGACTATTCAAGTCTTCCCGGATATATCAAGAGAAGAAAGGGCATGGAGATTTTTTTTAAAACCAATCACAAAAGTTTTGAGGGATAATGGAATTAAATACAATTGGAGGCCACCACAACAATTGAATTTTTTTTATAAAGGAAGGATGCGTACAATCACCCCAGATATAGATGCATTATTATATTTACGGAGCTTGGACTGATTGAGATGGAGGATTTAATGGAGATAAAAGATCAAATGCTTCAGATGGGTGGAACATACGCGAAACATCAATCCCAGAAGAAGAAAAAGGGGCTATTGGAGGCAAGACTCAAAGGGTTAAAGAGGAAAGAAATATCACCTGTGTTGGTTGAACAGAAGAAGAGTCGTGAGGATACAGTAAGAGAAGAAGCAGATAAGAGTCTTGGAAAATCTGAAGCTGAATGCGGGTCATCGTTATCTTTTTTTTGAGTGATGAATTTAAATAGACAGCCCGAAGAAGTGGCCCGGGCATTGGCACGTCCCTCTCCCCATTCTCTTTATAGAGGCGAAATCGATGAGGATGTGGGGAAGAAGATTGTTTGTACTTTATTGTTGTTTTGTTTTGTTTTTTCTGTTTTCTTATTGTTGTTTATATGTTAAATATGGTAGTTTAATGTCGGGTGGTGGGCACAGAAAGGAAGATGCGGGATAGGATTAAAAATTTATATTTTAAATGGGAGTTATAAAAATAATGTCATGGAATGTGAAGGGTACAGGAACCAGATTAAAGAAGAAGATTGGAGCTTAAGATTAAAAGGATTTGCCAGACATTTTATTTTTACAAGAAACCCATCAGAAATCTGAAGATTCAAATAGAATGTATATAAAAGGTATGCAAATATATGAAAAGCATTTGGATCTTCAAAAGCTAGAGGAGTTGCAACACTGATATCAGATAGGGTGTACTTTGAAAACATAAGGTAATTTTGGATGAAGATGGAAGATATGTAATAATTGTTGGAAATCTTAATGAGGAAAAAGTGACACTTGTTAATTTATATTTACCGAATGAAAACAAAGAGAATTTCTTGAAAAATAACAAAATTTTGGAGAATGAAAGTGTAGGGAAAGTAATTGTGGCTGGGGATTTTAATTTAATCAGAGATAAAATAGATAGTACTAATCCCACCCGCTGTGGAGGAGCAAATAAAATGGGGATTTTAAATATGTGGATGCTTGAAATGGCGTGGTTGATGTGGAGAGAGGTTAAAGGAATTGAGAGAGTATACACTTTTTTCTAAGATATATAATACATATTCTAGAATTGATTATATTTTTCTTTCTAAAGATTTGTTGAATAATGTGGATAAGGTAGATGTGGGAATTTTAAAGATTCTGATCATGCAGAAGTTATGGTGGACTTAGATTTTAATTTTGAGAAAAAAGAAGCTATTGGAGATATGACGAAATTGTATAAAATGAAAAGGATAAAAAATGGATACTTAAAAAACTGGAGGAAAGTTGGAGATTAAATGATAACGGGGAGGTTAAATTTGAAATTGTTTGGGATGCGATGAAAGCGGTGTTTAGAGGGGAGAGTATTAAATTATCAAGTAGGAAATATAAAAATTATAAAATTAAAATGGAAAGAGATAAAAATCAGATTAAAGAATTGGAAAATCAATTTTTGCTTACTAAAGAAAAAAAAATTCTTCAGGAGCTTAATATGTTAAGAAATAAAATGATAGAAGAAGATACAGAGTTAGTAAAAAGAAATTTGAGATTTTTAAATAGGAATTTTTTTGAATTTAGTAATAGAAATTCTAAATTATTGGCAAAGATGGCGAAAGATAAAAGAGAGAAGAGAGAAATTGGAGTTTTGATAGATGATAGAGGTATAAGATGTTATAAAAAATTAGAGAAATGTGAAGTGGTTAGAAATTTTTTTCAGAAACTATATTCAAAGAAACCAATTAATCGGGGAAAATTGCAAAGCTATTTAGAAAAGTATGTGGTGAAAATTGATCAAACATATAAGGAATTGATGGAAGAAGATATAACACAAGATGAGATTAATGGAATAATACAAAAATTAAAATTAGGGAAAGCTCCAGGTGAGGATGGATTACCTATTGAGTTTTATAAAGAATTTAAAGAATTAATAATACCAAGATTGCAAAAATTATTTAATGGAATATTACATGGTGGGGAAGTACCTTCATCATGGAATAGAACGGTGATATCCCTAATTCCTAAACCAGATAAAGATTTAGAAAGGATTGAGTCCTATCGGCCCATTTCTTTAATTAATCAGGATGCAAAGATATTTACTGCTATTATAAGTAATAGATTAAATAGATTTATAGATAGATATATAAGTTATAATCAAGTAGGCTTTGTGAAGGGTAGATACATGAGTGATATTGTTAGAAGAGTATTAAATATTATAGATGTAGCTGAATATAATGGTGATAAAATTGGTATAGTATCATTGGATATTTTTAAAGCTTTTGATTCTGTACAATGGGAAACAATTAAAGTAATTGTGGAGGCTTTAGGCTTTGGTAATAAGTTTATACATGTTATTTCAAAATTATACCAAAAGAGCAGTGCAAGAGTGAAGGTGAATGGAATATTAACTGAAGAGATAAAATTAGAAGCTGGTACGAGACAAGGATGTCCCCTGTCCCCAACATTATTTTTATTGGCTATGGAAATATTGACAAAAATGATAGAAAAAGATGAAGAATTAGAAGGATATAAGGGGTATAAGATAAATTTGTATGCGGATGATACTTTAATTATTTTGAAAAATGTAGAAAGATTTGAAAAGATATATAAGCATTTGATAGAATTTGAAGAAATGACAGGATTGAAAGTAAATTGGTCAAAGTCAGAATTATTGATGGATAGTAATGGTAATGAGTCTGAGAATATGCAAGAGCAATTTGGGATAAGGATTAAAAACACATTGAAATATTTGGGTATAGTGCTTTCACTTAAGGTTAAAGAATTGAAAAAACTTAATTATGATGTGGTGATTAACGAAATTGAGAAGAAGATAGATAAATATAAAATTTTAAAGTTGTCTTGGTTTGGTAGAATTGCAATGTGTAAGATGATGTTGCTGCCCAAGTTCAACTTTTTATTCGAGATGCTACCACTAAATTTGACAGAGAAAGATATTGAAGGATATCAGAAAAAACTGGATAAATTTTGCAATGGTGGCAAAAGACCCAGATTAGTGAAGAAAATGTGGTATCAAAATCAAAAGGAAGGTGGATTAGAAATCCCCAAATTACTTAATTATTATTGTGCGTATGGTATCCGGATAGTGGTAAAAATACTTAAAGGTGAAGATAATTATTGGAGAGATTTAGAGTTAAGGGATATAGAGAAATTTGGATCAAGGTGGTTTTTAGATAAAGCAAATTTAAAATGTGTAAGTAGAAGTTATTGGTTAAAGGGATTAAGTAAAATGTGGAACAAATTTGTTAAAATTTTAATTCCGGATATAATCTTTTTGGGGGAGACAACTGGAATTTGGCCAATTAAAAATAATATAAAACGTAATGAAGTGATTAAAGAGGAAAATATAGAAATTATTAGAGATTGGATAAAAGTTATGGGAAATGAAAGGAGGAATAAAGAAATTATTGAAAAATTAGGGTTAAGTTGGTTTGAAAAAATACAGATAGAAAAATGGACAAAAAAACTAAAGGAAAATTATTCAATAAATAGATGTGAAACTGAATTTGAATATTTAGTATCTCGGATTATGAAAGATGAAATTGGGCTAAAGGGACTCGTTAGTAGGGTTTATAAGATTATAAATTCTGATGAAAAATTACAAAGAGTGATGAGGACAAATTGGGAAAAAGATCTTAATATTGAAATACCAGAATCAGATTGGAATGTGAATTGGAAGAGTAGAATTATGAGAACTTTATCTATAAGGATTAAAGAGCACAATTATAAAGTTGTTTGGAAATGGTATTTGACTCCAGTAAGATTGTCACAAATGGATAAAAAAACTAGTAAAAAATGTTGGAGATGTGAGATGGAATTGGGGACTTATGAACATATGTGGTATAATTGTGATAAGGTTAAAAAGTTTTGGCAACAATTGGAGAAAATGATATTTGAAATGATGGGGAAAGTAATAACATTGAGAGTGGAAACTATATTATTGTTGGTAATTAAGGAAATAGAATTAACAAAATATGAAAAAGAATTGATTAGAATTATGATTATAATAGGTAGAATTATAATAGCTAGATATTGGAAACTAGATGTGATTTTTAGAATAGAAGAGTGGAATTCTGAAATGTGGAAATTAGCTTTAAATGATAAAATGACATGTGATATTAAAATTAGAAGTGGTGTGTATAAAGAAGATATTTTCTGGAAGACTTGGAAACCATTTGTGGACTTTGCGCTTGGAACATTGGACGCTTCAGTACCTGTACCTCGAGAACGTGGATTTTGGCAATCATGAGGATATATCCGAAGACCCAAATCTTCCTTTTATGTATAGCACAAGGGTGTAATAATGTATTTTTTTTGTTTGTATGTTGTAAAAAAAGTAATTAAAAAAAAAAAAAACAAAAAAAAACAAAAACAAAATCACACACAAACAATGGGAGGGCTCCCAAGCATTTCAAGTTGTATTTCCAGATTGAAATATTGAAAGGTTGTTGTTTCACATAAAGTGATACACTACTGTAATATGTGGAGAAATGGACATGAAAGCACAGATTTTTTAAAAAAATAGTACAAAGTGGGAAAGAATGATTAAAAGAAATAACAATTGCTGATTTCCCCACCAGTATAAGTTACACTAGGCATCCATTAGATTTAATAGGGGATCAGATTTTGGATGGTGAAGTTTAAAAGGAATGGCTGGAACTTCTACAGTATGGATTGGTTTAGTTATATTGATTTAAAATAGCAATTTTCACTGCTTTAACAGGATCCCATGTCATTTAGCTTTGCTTGATTCTATATAAAAATACTTTCTAGTCTATTATTAGAAGTCTCAATTATTTGGATGTTTGTACTATAAAGTTCCTTGTGAACATGAAGCAATTGTTCCACAGAGGCCTCTAATGGTTGGAGGAAAGAGAACGAAAACAAAATTACAATTTGTAGACACTTAATGATTGAAAATTTTTGCTTGAAAGATCTTGAACATCATTATTCAGATTGATATGCAGATTAAGATTTAGTTCATGTGCAATTTGGGATATAACTAGTCAACAAATTGCGTTATTTATCAAATCTTGAGTTGCACTCCTTGATCAGAATCCTCATTTTAAGAGATATTTCCCTTTTGTCTGAGTATATGTGTGGTTGGGAAAGGGAACATTGATCGTCCATATAACGAAAAACTGGGCCAAAATCCATTCATGCATTGGACTATCAGATGAACTTTGATGGTTCATTCTTGCATGAACCAGCCATAATGGTTACAAACATGGTTTATAAGACTGGCTCATGTTCTGCTCTCTGGAAAACCTATTCCATCTTTAACACAAGAAACAGAAAGAGAGTGGAAGCTGATTTGTTGGGCTTGTGTATAATAAAAGACCACATATAAATGCATAGGTACAAACAATTCAAATGTATAAAATCATACCCAAAATAATACATGGAAAGAAATATATAATATGTGTAATAGTCGCATAGCCATCTACCCCGTTCCTGGCTGTAGCAGTTGCACATAAGCAAAACCACATGGTGAGGTAAAGCAGGTGGTGGGTGGACAGCCACCCGGTGCATCTGACAGGCCAGATCACATGCTTCCCCCGCCCCTCTGCCTCCACCTGCTGCTTGGAGGGCCAGTCCAGTGGTCTCAGTGCTTGGACCCCTCTCTGCGCTGGCTGGGGAACCTCCTGTGTGTGTCCGGGGAGAATACCTGAGTGGGCCAGGGCAGTAGTGGCTAATCCCTCACCAAATCTGGGCCCATCATGGGCCAGACACAGCTCGTGGGTCTTGTGTTTGACATGCCCGGTGTAGACAATCATATTCAAAAATTTTAGTTATCCTGCAGACATTAAAGCTAGCAAGAAGTATATGTGGGCTAGAAATAGTCTATTAGTTAAAATTATGACTTTGAAGTAATGTTTTAGAGGGGAGATATAAGCAATAAAAACTATTGCTAATTGATTATTACAATCATTCATCTGCTTTACTAACTGAGAACTTACTGAGAAAAGTATTTAACTTTTATGCAGTATCTCACGATTTAAAATATGGTTTGAAAATAGAGTTGTACTTGGAACAAATAAGCTATGATGGTATACATTCCTTGTAATATTTCATTCAGGAGTTCCAATCATGTCTTTAACCATATTTTTAAAATATACTCTTCTACAATCTGATTTTGTTACAGATATCTTTGGCGGTGGTGGTGTTAGAGCAGAATTTATTTAAATTTGCTATAATAGTAGCATTTTCTGTTTGGACTGCCTGACCCATATTTCAAGTTGACAGCCTTGGATATTTTGTGTAATGTCAAGCTAAATATTAAATATTCTGCCTTGTGTTTAAGAAGCAAAAATGTCTTTTGGCACCTGGCTTCTACTTGCATAAGTTTTCAACCTTGAAGTTCCAAAAAATTATTTAAGAATAAAAGAAAAAGATTTACACAACCTGCAGAGAATGCACAATATTTAAGACATATGTTCAGGTATGTTTTTGCATACTTTTATGCATACATTATACTGTCCTTTAGTATACACATATTTGAATGCACTTTCCCTATTAGAAAACAGAAAGATTTAAAGATCTGAGACACAATCATTAGAAGGATGTGAAATTGAATAGATAACTGAATAGTGATAGATGCATTGATTCTAAAGTTAGATATTTTTTTCTTTTAATGACCTGGTAATCCCGTGCATCAGGGTGGAGTCAGAGTAACTGAATCAAGTGTTTACTGGCTGGATGCCCTTCCTGACACCTACACAACTACAGCAGACAATTACTCATTGCATCCAGAGAGAGAAATATCTACTGCTACCTAGGATCAAACTCATAGCCTCCTGATTGTAAGGCTAGAGCGCCACCTCTAAGCCACACCTCTCAATTGAGTTTAAAGTTAGATAATTAGCATTAAATTTCCACCTATATAATATTTTGCCCATTCTTAGGCTAAACATTTTTATAAGAATTTTGCTACTGTTTCAGTTTGTGAAACAGTAAACTGAACAGTAACAATAAAATTAATAACATTTATTTCATAGCCATGGCATTACACCTTGCTCTTTTCTTCTATCAATGAAAATTACAGTCATATTTCAAAAACGATACTCTGTACAAATTCTATAGAAGGAAGCAATCAAAATTATTTTCTGGTTTTTGCCTTCTTTCCTTTAATTGTTCTAATAGCTGTTATTTTTTAAATGACCTTTTGAAGTAAATTTTTAAGAATTGAGGTTTTAAAATTTTTGTTTATTTCTAAATATAATAAAATCCACATTCTGCTTCTCCAAAACAGTCCATGAATGATTAGAAAAGGGTTTTTGTTGTGTTTTGTTTTTTACCTACTTGGTAAAATCTAACAGTTGTGGTTCCTAGGACTATCTGTATTTATTTATAATAGCAGAATTTTGGATTTTTCAATCACTTGAAAATGTACGTATTTAAGGCAAATGTTACATTTGATAATACAGGAATCCTTATTCTGTTTACTACAGTCATATCAATATATGTGTTTGAAAGAATTATTGATTAAAATAAGAGTTTTAGTATTTATTGCAGCTTACAACTAAATTGGTTAAAAACCAGAAGGAATTCTGATTCAAAAATTAAAATAGCAAAGTAACAGCTTTAACCTCAATGCAAACTGTATATCACTGTCGCTCTAAATATATATATTTAAAAGAAATATTTTTTTAGGATGTTAAATTCATCTACAAATTTTTTAGAATACTTCCTCTGCTTTTATTAAAATAAAATTTTCTTACTAGCTGTTCTAGTAAGAAAAAATCCCTCTCCATACCAAGAAATACTATTTATGACTACCTATGTTTTCAAATAAATTAAAAATAAAAATTCCTCTCTCAAATAATGCTAGGAAGTAACCAAATACTTGGACTAAAAAAGTTACGTTGTTTATAACAGAATGCTTGTCATTGTTTATCCATAGTGGTTAGTAGAACACAACGGCTCAATGGTCCATTGATAATTCATATGCTGTGCTGGAATTCCCTTCTTTCAGTGTGCCCCTCTTCCAAGTTTCATTCCCAAAAATGGAAGTTAAATTCTATACTAAGATAAATTCATAGCATTAGCAGAAAAATGTTTATTATTGTGGCATTAAGACAACATTTCTAAATAATTACTCTGTAACTTTTCTTCAAAGAGAAGATATTTTAAAAATCCTTTCTATTCCTTTCTGCCATAAATGTTAAAGAGAAATATTATACTTTTATAATATCTGCACTTAGTAATATTAGAACAAATACAATATGTTAAGAGAAGAATGTTCTTTATAATTTTTACAGTTGGAAACAATACAGAGATATCTTTATTTCTCTGCCATGTACTTGGAACAAGATATCAGTTATGACATCCTATTCTAAAACTTGAAGAAATATATATTTGGTGGTCCTAGGTATATACAAATCCCTTTATTGGCAAAGCAAGCTGATGGTTGATATATCTGATAGTAGGAAGCAAAATAATATAAGCGTATATTTTGTTGCTTATGCAATAGCATGGGGGATAAATATGGGATAAAATATATCTTTCTAAAACCTTCACATATATCTATGATTATTTAGATTAGTTCAATACATAGTAAATAAAATTCCACTTTGATGTCTAATGCAGCGGCCCCTAACTTTTCTGGCATCAAGAAAAATTGTCTTCCATAGACCAGGGGAAGAGGGATATGGTTTCGCGCACAATCTTGATTCCATGCATGCACAGATGAAGCTACACTTGCTCACCCACTGCTTGCACAGTCTGGCTTCTAACAAGCCACAGACTGGTACCAGTCTGCAGCCCAGGAATTGGGAACCCCTGATCTAATGGATAACAAATAGTCATTGGGGGAAAAAAGTATTCCTCACATAAAGTCTATAATAATGTTTCTGAATTTATTTTTTCATAAAATTATCCAAGAAAAATAAAATCAAAGCATCTCAGTATTGCATAATGATATTCTAATCCTGCACAATTGGTGTAAGCATGGTCTAAATTTGCAATACAAAGCCAGCGTGCAGTTCTTAGCCTTGTGTTTGCACTCCCTAGGATTTTCTCTTACTCTGATTGCTAAAATTAGCAGTGTAGATCATCAGCATTCTGAAAGAAAAAACGGTAAACTACATTTCATATAAAAAAAATCAATGTTGTATTTTTAATGAAATATTGCTGCATCCCACTGTGCCAAAAAAAGGAAAACCAAGCAATGTGACTTCATCTACTTTGCCCACTAGAATTTCTAACTCTCTCCTGAAAAATGTTAACAGTAGCCTCAAGTACCAAAATATTGCTTCCTTGCAGTAACATGTTTGCTTCAGCATGGTTTCTTGAATTAGCCAGGGCTTAAGTTACATTAAGCAGAAAACAATTAACTACCTCACTAAGTTTATATATCATCCTTAATTTAAACTATGGAAATTCATATAACTTAATGACAAAGAGCAAATCTAGCCACTGAATGCTAAAGAATTGCTTATAGGAACAGTTCCCATTTTAACTTGGAAGTACAATTGAGGCTTGATGGGTATAAAAATTTGGAAATCAATCCAGTCTCAACCAGTTCTAAAAATCTTATTTGTTTTCATTTTGAAGAGAAAATGACTGTGCTGCAGTTTTTGGCTGTTTTCTGGAAAATTACTCTCTCATGGATATTGCGGATACTATTTAAATAACAAAAAGTTCAGGAAGATATTATTCTTCTTGTTATTTTTCCTTCTCTTCCTTCCTGCAAGACAAGAAATTCACAAAAGAATTTCTATCTAAATCATGATCAGTTATGTTTGAACATGTGAATATATCCTTGTGTTTCTGGAATTTGTCATTTCCTTCCAATACAGCTTTCTAAAAAGTTGGCAACCAATGTTAATGATTACTTCTTCTGCAGAAAAGAAAGGATTATTAAGTTTAACAATATCCTTTAATACCTTAAGCATTACATAGCTCTCAATATTTTGAATTTTTCCTTTAGGCTTATTAGTAGAAAAACAACTTCAAAGTTTCATGTTTCATCTTCTAGAGAGGAAAGACCATTGAAGTTCATGATTAAGCAATGGATGCTCCAGATGGAGGTATAGGCAACTATTACTGGTATTTATTCTTTGGTAGGCCATGGGAGCTTTCTAATACTGAAACATTTACATTAATAATAAGGAAACAGCTTAAGGCTTAATGGAGACATCCAGCAATGCTGTTATGGTTGATTGGCCAGATGCCGAAAATGTGTTCAAGGAGAGGCAAAAGGAGAACGAAGAGCAGAAATGCAAGTGTCTCCAAAAGGTCAAAAGATGCTCATTAAACCTGATGCCTTACTCATTTTAATATGTATTTCCTTGCCCCATCATAAACACACAGCTAGTTATTAAAATTAACAAGTAGGATATTAAACTTTAAATACTTTTAATTATTTAAAAACTTTAAATAATTACCCCAAGGCTCTGTTTTAGGCCCAGTACTCTTCAACATCTTCATCAATGACTTGGACGAGGGGATAGATGGGGAACTCATCAAATTTGCAGATGACACCAAGCTGGCAGGAATAGCCAACACTCCAGAAGATAGGCTCAAGTTACAGAAAGATCTTGACAGACTTGAACATTGGGCGCTATCTAACAAAATGAAATTCAACAGTGAAAAAAGTAAGGTTCTACATTTAGGCCAAAAAAACAAAATGCACCAGTACCGTATATGTGGTACCTTGCTCAATAGTAGTACCTGTGAGAGGGATCTTGGAGTCCTAGTGGATAACCATCTAGATATGAGCCAGCAGTGTGCAGCAGCTGTTAAAAAAGCCAACACAATTCTGGGCTGCATAAACAGAGGGATAGAATCAAGATCACGTGAAGTGCTAGTACCACTTTATAATGCCTTGGTAAGGCCACACTTGGAATATTGCATCCAGTTTTGGTCGCCACGATGTAAAAAAGATGTTGAGACTCTAGAAAGAGTGCAGAGAAGAGCAACAAAGATGATTAGGGGACTGGAGGATAAAACATATGAAGAACGGTTGCAGGAACTGGGTATGTCTAGTTTAACAAAAAGAAGGACCAGGGGAGACATGATAGCAGTGTTCCAATATCTCAGGGGCTGCCACAGAGAAGTGGGAGTCGGGCTGTTCTCCAGAGCACCTGAGGGTAGAACAAGAAGCAATGGGTGGAAACTGATCAAGGAAAGAAGCAACTTAGAACTAAGGAGAAATTTCCTGACAGTTAGAACAATTAATAAGTGGAACAACTTGCCTTCAGAAGTTGTGAATGCTCCAACACTGGAAATTTTTAAGAAAATGTTGGATAACCATCTGACTGAGATGGTGTAGGGTTTCCTGCCTGGGCAGGGGGTTGGACTAGAAGGCCTCCAAGGTCCCTTCCAACTCTGATGTTATGTTATGTTATGTTAAACACACACAAAAATATATGTTTATGAATAAGTAAGATGACCTTCCATCTAATGTGACTTGGATAATTTATTTAAATAAGTGTCCCCCACTTACTATAATATCTAGAGTAAATCTAACAAACTAAATTGGGCAGATATGAGGTTCCCTTTCTGATCACCTCAGTTTTGTTAAATAGATTTGCTTGCCAAGTGCTCTTCTAGAAAAAAAAATGTTTCAAAGATTAAAAGTAAATGTTTAAGTACTGCATTCCATATGCATTTTCACTGTCCATGTCAATCCCTACAGACTTGAGAAATCTAACAGCTGGAATAATTCAGCCTCATTTTTTATAAATTACCATACTATCATTTACAGCTAAATGACATATTTGCTTTGATAGATTTTATTCTGAAAAAAGATTGTGTGCCTAATTTTAACTGTTAATTAACTAGCCATAATTAAGACAAGACAGATATAAAAAATGTTCTCTCACTTATAGTAATTTGACAGTTTTAGCCTACAAATGCTCCATGGCACAGGGCCGGGCTACTTACGGGACCGTCTGCTGCCACCAAATGCCTCTCACCGACCCGTGTGCTCTCACAGAGAGGGACTCCTCAGGGTGCCGTCAGCCAGGCAGTGCCGACTGGCGACACCCAGGGGAAGGGCCTTTTCTGTGGGGGCCCCCACCCTCTGGAACGAGCTTCCCCCAGGACTTCGCCAACTTCCTGACCTTCGAACCTTCCGCCGCGAGCTTAAGACACATTTATTTATCTGCACAGGACTGGACTAGAATTTTAAATTTTAAATGTTTAAATTTTAAATTTGGTTTTAAATGGGGTTTTATTATTTATAGCTCTATTTTAAATATTCGGCCTATGTAATAAGTTTTTTAATTTAATGTTTTTATCTTGTACATATATATGTTTTTTATGTGGCTGTAAACCGCCCTGAGTCCCTAGGGAGATAGGGCGGTATAAAAGTACGAATAATAAATAAATAAATAAATAAATAAAACAAATGAATCCTTATGACCCCAAAGCTTTATTTCTGTATACGCCTTCTTGAACCATGAGGACAATAATATGGTTGAGAAGCATTTTTTTTGAATCCCCTAACATAGAATAGAATAGAATAGGATAGAATAGAATAGAATAGAATAGAATAGAATAGAATAGAATAGAATTGAATTGAATTGAATTTTTTATTGGCCAAGTGTGATTGGACCCACAAGGAATTTGTCTTGGTGCACATGTTCTCAGTGTACGTAAAAGAAAAGATACGTTCATCAAGGTACAACATTTACAACAGAAATGATGGTCAATATATCAATATAAATCATAAGGATTACAGGCAACAAAGTTACAGTCATACAGTCATAAGTGGAAAGAGATTGGTGATGGGAATGATGAGAAGATTAATAGTAGTGCAGATTTAGTAAATAGTTTGACAGTGTTGAGGGAATTATTAGTTTAGCAGAGTGATTGGCCTTCGGGAAAAAAACTGTTCTTGTGTCTAGTTGTTCTGGTGTGCAGTGCTCTATAGCGTCATTTTGAGGGTAGGAGTTGAAACAGTTTATGTCCAGGATGTGAGGGATCTGTAAATATTTTCACGGCCCTCTTCTTGATTCGCACAGTATACAGTGGAAGGCAGGTTGGTAGCAATTATTTTTTCCGCAGTTCTAATTATCCTCTGAAGTCTGTGTCATTCTTGTTGGGTTGCAGAACCGAACCAGACAGTTATAGAGGTGCAAATGACAGACTCAATAATTCCTCTGTAGAACTGGATCAGCAGCTCCTTGGGCAGTCTGAGCTTACTGAGTTGGTGCAGAAAGAACAGTCTTTGTTGTCCTTTTTTGATGATGTTTTTGATGTTAGCTGTCCATTTTAGATCTTGCGATATGATAGAACCTAGAAATTTAAAGGTTTCTACTGTTGATACTGTGTTGTCTAGTATTTTGAGAGGTGGACGTATGGAAGAGTTTCTCCTAAAGTCTACCGCCATTTCTACGGTTTTGAGTGTGTTCAGTTCCATGTTGTTTTGGTCGCACCACAAGGCTAGTCGTTCGACCTCTCGTCTATATGCGGATTCGTCATTGTCTCGAATGAGACCAATTGCGAACTTCAGTAGCTTAACAGATGGATCGTTGGAGATGCAGTCATTGGTATACAGAGAGAAGAGAAGTGGGGAGAGCACACAGCCTTGGGGGGGCCCTGTGCTAATTGTACAAGTATTTGATGTGATCTTGTTTAGCTTCACCTGCTGCTTCCTGTTTGTTAGGAAGCTTGTGATCCACTAACAAGTCTGTTCCAGTACCTGTAGCTGGCTTAGCTTAGTTAGAAGAATGTCTGGAATAATGGTATTGAATGCTGAACTAAAGTCTACCAAGAGGACCCTTGCATAGGTCTTTGGAGACTCAAGATGTTGTAGGATGTAGTGCAGAGCCATATTAACAGCATCATCTGTTGATCTATTTGCTCGGTATGCAAATTGCAAGGGGTCTAACAGCAGATCCTTGATGGGTTCAAGTAGGAAAGCACTAGCCTTTTAAAGGTTTTCATGACTACAGATGTTAAAGCAACTGGTCTGTAGTCATTCAGTTCCTTGATGGTGGGCATCTTCAGCACTGGGATGATGGTAGAGCGTTTGAAGCAAGAAGGAACATAGCACATCTCTAGTGATTTATTGAAAATATGGGTGAAGGTGGGTGCCAACTGGTCAGCACAGACTTTTAAGCAAGAAGGAGTTATCTTGTCTGGGCCTGGACCTTTTCCTGGCTTTTGTCTGTGAAATAGGTCCTGCACTTCCTTTTCTGTGATCACGAGGGGTTGTGAACCCAACGGGATGGGGTCAGTTGTAGGAGGCTTGGCTGTTGTTGGTGTGTCTGAGATGGGGGTTGTGGAGATAGGTAGCTGTAGTTTCCTTTCAAACCTGCAGTAAAACTCATTCAGGTCATCTGCCAGTTGTTGATTACCTTCAGCCTGGGAAGGAGGTTTGCCACAGCCGTGATATTTTTAAGAGTTTTCCACCTGTTTGCTGGTTCATTTGCTGAAAACTGATTCTCAGAGTAGCTTCTTTTTGCTGCTCTGATCTCCTTTGTTAGTGCATTTCTGGCCTGATTGTACAGCATTTTATCACCTTTTCTGTAGGCTTCCTATTTGGAATGGCCTAGCTACTTAAGTTTAGGTATGAACCAAGGTTTGTTGTTACTTTCATGCAAGTTACAAACTTGCATGGAAAATCAGGCTCAGTAACCAGGTTCTGAATTACATAAATATTGATATCAAAGACACATAACACAGGCATTGGGGGAGTTCATACATTTATCATAGAAAATCCATCTTTGTTTAGAAAGAAAATGAGACAAAAAAGACAAAACATCTTTCCCATGTTGCAACGGAAAGAAAAAAATCTAACCAAATAGAGATGGTTGCAGGTGTTCAAATCTCTCTTATATTAACTTTGCTTTTTCC
This sequence comes from Ahaetulla prasina, assembly GCF_028640845.1. Classification (NCBI taxonomy): domain Eukaryota; kingdom Metazoa; phylum Chordata; class Lepidosauria; order Squamata; family Colubridae; genus Ahaetulla; species Ahaetulla prasina. Next base: position 93,544,175 of record NC_080542.1, read on the forward strand.
TTCTTTATGCAGTACAAAGTTTCACACCCCAGATGTGTCTTCCTATAATGCCTAAGGGATAGAGTGGCCTAGGGTTTTATGCTCAGTTATGAAAGTGAATTGCAAAGGGGTGTGAAAGAAGAGGGGTTAGATGATTGCCTTTTAAAGTTCATATAGAAAACATCTTTCTAGGTAATTTAAATTGCTTTATATTATTTTGTCATAAGATGGAGCACATCAGAACCAACATTAAATATTATTGCAATTTGTCTATTGCTTCATTTTTTCTCTCTGTTCTGCTGTTTTAAATGTTAAAGGTAAGTTAATTTTACATTGTTTTAACCATTTTCATACTGAAATGAATAGAATAGAATAGTACATACCCAGACAGAATTTGGATACTGGTTATTCTAAAAATTAGGCCTGAAGCATCCATGATTCACTTTGATAATACAACTTTGATCATTAAAGGCAAGCTCATTTCCTTTACTGAAGCAATAAAGCTATTCAACTGACCATAATGAAACAATTTATGTCACTTGAAATATTTTGGACCAGTTCTGCAGGAGGAGACTCCTCTCGTCAAGTGGTGGTTGAACTGTTCCCAGAATATAATTTTAGAATTATTCTGTTTGCAGAAGCTACCCAGACAAAGGGACATTACCTTGGCATCTTTAATGCAAGCTGCAGGGAAGTCTATAGCACTTACTAAAACCAACCAGCTGGGAGGATCTTCAGAAGATACATCAGAGTGGATGGCTTTGATGCACACATGCTGTAGGCAATCCCCTGACACTCACCAAGGCCACCCAGAATGGAATCTTTTTGGTCTCCACTGAAAGTCTTCCATGCTGTAAAGGACTGCAGGACTATCTGCAGCATGTATTACTGGCTACAAACTCTCTCAACATTTTGCATCAAGCAGGATGGCTTACTATCACTTCACATTCCATTTAAGTGATGCCCTAGTTCAGGGGTGTCAAACTCAAGGCCTGCGGGCCGGACCTGGCCCACAGGGTGCTTATATCTGACCTGTGGGGCCACCCTGGAAATAGGAAATGATCACCCCGCAGTGCCCCTGCCAGCAAAAGTGGAGCTCAGGAAGGTGGCATGTGGCCCTCCCAAGCTCCGTTTTTAGCTGTGATGGCCTCCTGCAGCCGTCTGCCAGCAAAAACGGTGCTCAGGTGGGTTGTGCATAGCCCTCCCAAACTCCATTTTCACTGGAAAATGTCTATAGGACGATCCCCCCCAGCCCCACCTAGGCCACCACAGGTGCTTCCGACACTAATGATGTCAAGCCGGCCACATCCACCTTGGACACCACCATTGCCCTGATGTGGCCTCAATGAAAGCGAGTTTGACACCCCTGCCTTAGTTGATGTCCTAAATACAGCCTAACAGTGATGCCCCTTGGTCTTTCCATTGCTTAAATGATGACACCTTCAACCTCAATCAGTGATGTAAACAAAATAAGAGATTAAAAAAATATTTTTCTTTCAGACCATCTCCAGACCCATCGCAACTATCTTAAATGTAAAACTTAAACAAAATATTTAATACTAGATATCAATAAGCAATAAACATTCATTATAACTTGGGCAATTAAAAATGCAAATTTTCAACGTGTAATGCATTTTTAATAAAATTGTTATAAGAAAAGATTCAACAAATTCAAAAATTTATTGAAAACTGAAGTTCAGTGCAGCAGTGAAACAGCAGCAGTGCAACAATTATCAACATGATGGCTAGTAAAAAATTACGTGGTATCCCCCTTCTCTTGATACCCTAAATGTGTGCTTATTTTGCTTAATGATTAATCCAGAGGTGCAAGAATACAATGCAATTGTGCAATGTGGCCACACACACCCCAAGAGACGTTCTACCATATTACAATGTCTTATCAAGCATGTCCTGCATCAGATACCCATTCTAGGATATCTGTACTGAAAATTTTCCAGACTGGTCAGCTTTAGAGAGCACTGTAGATTAATTTGCAGCCAATGCTACAAGTTATTCTACAAAAGTTGCAATGGCTCATTTCTCCCAGCAATCTCTCTAAAATATATTTGGAAGATATTTTAGCTAGCTAATGTCAGGCAAGGGAAATACATTTGTTGGGAATTAGCCTGAGGATATAGTAAAAGCAGATAGAGCAGCAATGGTGAGTTCACAGCTTCTGACTCCCCGTAGTCCATATTGGTTAGTCCTTTTGAAAAGTCTTTTCAACCTCCTTCTATTGCATCTAACTTAAATAATGATTAAAATTTTAAAGTTTCCAAGTATTTAATTGTTTCCTCTTTTCAAAAGATGTTATCTTCTGTTTCAAAAGATATTCAATTGAAATTTAGGGAAGGTCTTTGAAAAGACATAGCTTGTTCATCAATTTACAAGATGCCTATCAGGACACCAAAAAGCAAAACATGAAGGCAACAGTAAATTAATATCAACCAATATAGAGCACTTCAGTGGCCCTGAAGTTAGGGCCACTGAAGTCTTTGAGAAAGTTGCTAGTAGTAGTAGGTCAAAACTGAAATTTGATTTAAAATTTATAACAAAATAAAAATAAGATATAGGTAATATAATTAATTTTCATTATGTGGGAATTATTTCCTCCTTCTGTTGCATTAAAAATTACAATTTTTTAACCATATGTGGAACGCAGTGAAAGCTACTATCTGAAGGGCTTCATATGTCACATGAAATTCTAGAGCTTTTGATTTTGCATCTCTGATTTATCTCATTATTGACTTCTCAGATTAGAAGTTTTCCTACAAGGTCTTATATTTAAAGTTTTCTCGTTACTTATTACCCAATTCTTTTAATTGGAGTTGTCACAGAATGAACAGGAATCTTCTAACATAAAGAGTATTATTAAACTATGGACACTCTATATTAAAATAGCATTCCTGTGGCTATTGACAAGCAGATTTATGTTCTTAACATGGTTTTTGTAGTTAATAATCATTTAGGGAACAAATGCCAGTCCATGAGTCTAGAGTCTGTAAGTGTAATTCATACCCCATAAGCATAAAAATAAGCATACAAATGCATTCTTTCAACTAGCATAACATAGAGACCTGATTTCTTCTATATATTGCATAGTATAGAAAGAACAAAACTGAATACTATTTACCATATAGAAGAAAACATTTGCATAGGATTCCAATTTCCAAAAACCATTTCTTATATCTTGATATGACTTTCTGGATTACTATGAATAAATAAAGAGTATTAATTGGCTGCTTTTTAAAAGTAGTAAGAAAAATATAATAACATTTAAGTAACACTGCAATAAGCTTCTTATATAAAAATAATATTCTATAGAAAATATCTAAATTAATATTAAGTAGTACTATTAAATTTTAAAATATTCAAAATGATTTCTTTAAATAAGACACATTAAATATTATTTTTTCACTGCAATAACTACAAGACCCGAATGGATTTTATTATGCTTATTAGTCAACCATATGCTTGGTTTAAAAATGTCAGTTCAGACTAGAAACTGGGAGACAGTGGGTTCTAATCCCATTTTAAGCACAAACCAGTTGAATTAAGTCTCTCAGACCGAAGAAGGACAAAATACCCAAGTTCCAAAAAAGCTTCCCAACAAAACTGCAGGCATTCAACAGGAGTCATAAATCTGATTCGATGGCAGAAGAAAAAAGAAAAAGAAAATATTTTAATATGTAAAAGATATACAAACATCCACCATTTTCGTTCACCATTTTCGTAAGTATCATAATTCAATTTTTCAGTTTTTTTCTTTTATTATTATTGTATCTTTACAATAGTAACTTTATACATTTTTATATGATTCAAAAATCCCAAGGTTTTTTTTGCCTAATATATTCAGAGGTATTCACCATCTCGACAGATGTTTATTTCAATACTTGGATCATTTTTTTTTACCTAATCGGGCAAACAGAAAGACTTACCACTTAATTAAATACACAGTTTATTACAACCCAGTGATTAAGAATAATAATTAGATAAATATAAAACTGGCAGCTAATCCAAAAGAAAATAAATCAACAACCTAATATCTCCAATTCCTGAACAAACAGTAAAGTTGATAAGAAAGGTTTCCCAACTCAGAGAAAAAACTAGGAAAGCCTCTGCATTTGCAAATATACTTGTCAGCATTGCAAGGAGCCTACTATGCCAAATTTATAAGTAAATTGCTCTATTTCACCCTCTATAATGATTGACAATTGATGTTGAATATTCACCTAGATCTCTGGAGTGTGGATAATACATGAAACATTATCAATCCAGGGGTGAAATGCTCCTGGTTCAGACCAGATCACCCGATCTGGTAGCGATGGTGGCGGGTGGTTCAGAGAACTGGTAGCAAAAATCCCTGGCCCCACCCCCTGCCCCTGCTGAGCCGTGCCATCATCAGAGGGTTTTTTTTTTACCAGCCAAAAAAATGCTTTTAAAAGTTAAAAAAAAGTCTTTGATGATCCGTGGCTCAGCTGGGTTCATCAGAACCCTTTTTTAAAAAAAAGCTTTTAAAAGGCTCCTCTGGTGATCCCAGCTGAGTTGCCTGATCATCACAGGCTTTTAAAATCATTTTTTTACAACCTCTTATAACAGCCCCCGCCCATGCCCACCCAATCGCCCCGTCCCCACTTGCCTAACTGCTGCTTCTTTCGGGCTCGCTCCTGCCTTGCTTTGCTTCGGCTGCTGCAATCAATTGCATCAGCTAGTAACTGAATCTGCCTGCCTGCAATCCATCTCATCGGTGAGCAACTCAATCTGCCTGTTTCCAATTGAGTAAGTAACGGGGGGGGGGGGGGGGGGGGGAATCTTTAAAAAAATAGTTAATTGGGTTTTTTTAAAGGAGTCTTTTTTTTTAGAAAGCAATTTAAAGTTAAGGAAGTTTTAAATTTAGCTGCTTTTATCTAAGAAATATAAATAAAATAAAATAATAAAATAAAATATTTATTTTATTTTTTATTTTTTTATTTTTTTATTTTTTTATTTTTTTATTTTTTTATTTATTTATTTATTTATTTATTTATTTATTTATTTATTTATTTATTTATTTATTTTATTAGATTTATAAACCGCCCTTCTCCCGAAGGACTCAGGGCAGTGTACAGCCAAGATAAAAAGAGACAATATACAATTAAAAAATAAATTAAAAAACTTATTACACAGTGTGGCCGAAATTAAAATAATTAACATCTAAAAACCCCAGTTAAAACTAAAATTTAAAATTATAAACTAAACAATTAAGAAAGCCCCGCACGAACAAACAAGTATGTTTTCAGTTCGCGGCGAAAAGTCCGAAGGTCAGGTATTTGTCGTAAACCAGGGGGAAGTTCGTTCCAAAGAGTAAGGGCTCCCACAGAGAAGGATCTTCCCCTGGGGGCCGCCAGTCGACATTGTCTGGCGGACGGCACCCTGAGAAGGCCCTCTCTATGGGAGCGTACAGGTCGGTGGGAGGCATGAGGTAACAGCAGGCGGTCCCGTAAGTACCCAGGTCCCAAGCCATGGAGCGCTTTAAAGGTGGTAACCAAAACCTTGAAATGCACCCGAAAGGCAACAGGAAGCCAGTGCAGTCTGCGCAGGAGAGGTGTCACATGGGAGCTACGTGAGACTCCCTCTATCACCCGCGCAGCTGCATTCTGGACCAACTGAAGCCTCCGAGTGCATCTCAAGGGGAGCCCCATGTACAGAGCATTGCAATAATCCAGGCGGGAGGTAACAAGAGCATGAGTGACTGTGCATAGGGCATCCCGATCAAGGAAGGGGCGCAACTGGCGAACCAGGCGAACCTGGTGAAAGGCTCTCCTGGAGATGGCCGCCACATGATCTTCAAGCGACAGCCGTGCATCCAGGAGAACACCCAAGTTGCGTACTCCCTCCTTTGGGGCCGATAACTCGCCCCCAACAGTCAGCTGCGGTTGCAGCTGACTGTATCGGGTGCCGGCATCCACAGCCACTCCGTCTTGGAGGGATTGAGTTTGAGCCTATTCCTCCCCATCCAGACCCGTACGGCTTCCAAGCACCGGGACAGCACTTCGACAGCTTCATTGGGGTGGCCTGGGGTGGAAAAGTACAGCTGAGTATCATCAGCGTACAGCTGATATCTCACCCCGAAGCCACTGATGATCTCGCCCAACGGCTTCATATAGATGTTGAACAGGAGGGGCGAGAGAATCGACCCCTGCGGCACCCCACAAGTGAGGTGTCTCGGGGTTGACCTCTGCCCCCCTGTCAACACCGTCTGCGACCGATCGGAGAGATAGGAGGAGAACCACCGATAAACGGTGCCTCCCACTCCCAACCCCCCCAACCGGTGCAGCAGGATACCATGGTCGATGGTATCGAAAGCCGCTGAGAGATCTAATAGGACCAGGGCAGAGGAATGACCCCTGTCTCTGGCCCTCCAGAGATCATCCACCAACGCGACCAAAGCTGTCTCCGTGCTGTATCCGGGTCGGAAGCCGGACTGGAACGGGTCTAGATAGACAGCTTCATCCAGGTACTGGGTAGCTGCTGTGCCACAGCACTCTCAACAACCTTCGCAATAAAGTGAAGGTTGGAGACCGGATGGTAATTACCTAAAATAGCTGGGTCCAGGGAAGGCTTCTTGAGGAGAGGTCTCACCACCGCCTCCTTCAAGGCAGCAGGGAAAACTCCCTCCAACAAAGAAGCGTTGGTAATCCCCTGGAGCCAGCCTCGTGTCACTTCCCGGGAGGCCAGCACCAACCAGGAAGGGCACGGGTCCAGTAAACATGTCGTAGTATGCAGCCTCCCCAGCAACCTGTCCACGTCCTCGAGAGTCACAGGGTCAAACTCATCCCAAACAACATTCACAAGGCGACTCCGCCCTCTCACCTGGATCATCCCAATTTCGGTCCAAGCCGTCCCGGAGCTGAATGATTTTGTCGTATAGATAACCACTAAACTCCTCGGCACGGCCCTGCAGCGGGTCATCCCGCATCTCCTGATGGAGGAGGGAGCGGGCAACCCGAAACAGGGCAGCCGGGCAGTTATCTGCCGACGCAATGAGGGTGGAAGCGTAGGTGCACCTCGCCTCCCTCATTGCCACTAGGTAGGTCCTAGAATAGGATCTAACTAGTGTTCGGTCAGCTTCGGAGTGGCTGGACCTCCAGACACTCTCTAGGCGTCTTCTCCGGCGTTTCATCTCCCTCAGCCCCTCAGAGAACCAAGGGGCCGGTCGAGATCTACGCCGGGTCAGAGGCCGCAAGGGCACGACACGGTCCAAAGCTCCAGCCGCGGCCTGTTCCCAGGCCGCAACTAGCTCTTCAGCCGTGCCGAGGGCCAGGTCCTCAGGAAACGGCCCAAGCTCCATCAGGAACCTCTCCGGGTCCATCAGGCGCCTGGGACGGAACCAACACATTGGCTCCGTCTCCCTGCAGTGGTGGATAGCGGTCCGAAAATCTAGGCGAAGGAGAAAATGATCTGACCATGACACTGGTTCCATTTCTAATTTATCTAATTCCAGATCATTTAGCCACTGACCAGAGATATAAATTAAGTCCAGTGTGCCACCCCCTTTGTGCAGCTTTCTGAGATTTGGTGTGTTTCTGTAGTGTTTCACTCTAACTACATAAACACACAAAATCTCCCAAAGCTATATTGGCATTTTGTGTGTGTGTGTGTGTGTGTGTGTGTGTGTGTGTGTGTGTATGTGTGTGTGTGTGTGTGTGTGAGAGAGAGAGAGAGAGAGAGAGAGAGAGAGAGAGAGTGAGTCAGTTGTGTTTTGTTGTGTTGTGTGTGTGTATAAAGTGTGAAAGATGGTTTTTGAGCTTTTTGTGGCTGTATGAGGTTCCTGCTTGTTGCAGGGGCCATTTTGGGTGAAGTAAGTGGGGGCGAGTTAGTGGCCCCAAAGGAGGTGGTTCGCAACTTGGGCGTCCTCCTGGATGGTCGGCTGTCCTTTGATGAACATCTGGCGGCCGTCACCAGGAGGGCCTTCTACCAAGTTCGCTTGGTTCGCCAGTTGCGTCCCTTCCTTGACCGGGATGCCTTATGCCCGGTCACTCACGCTCTGGTTACGTCTCGGCTGGATTATTGCAATGCTCTCTACATGGGGCTGCCCTTGAGGTGCACCCGGAGGCTGCAGTTAGTCCAGAATGCAGCTGCGCGAGTGGTAACGGGAGCCGTTCGTGGCTCCCATGTAACACCACTGCTCCGTAGTCTGCACTGGCTTCCTGTAGTCTTTCGGGTGCGCTTCAAGATTCTGGTTACCACCTTTAAAGCGCTCCATGGCTTAGGACCCGGGTACTTACGAGACCGGCTGCTGCTACCTTATGCCTCCCACCGACCCGTACGCTCTCACAGAGAGGGCCTTCTCAGGGTGCCGTCCACCAAACAATGTCGGCTGGCGGCCCCCAGGAGTAGGGCCTTCTCTGTGGGAGCACCAACACTCTGGAATGAACTCCCCCCTGGCTTACGTCAAGTGCCTGATCTTCGGACCTTTCATCGTGAGCTTAAAACATATTTATTCATTCAAGCAGGACTGGCATAAATAGTTGTTTTTAAATTGGGGTTTTAATAATATTTTAAATTTTTAAATGTTTTAATAATCGGCCGCACAGTAATAGTTCTTTTTAAATTCTTTTAATTGTATATATTCTGTGTTTTATTTTGGCTGTACACCGCCCTGAGTCCTTCGGGAGAAGGGCGGTATAGAAATTTAATAAAATAAATAAATAAATAAATAAATAAAGTACAGCTGCTTTTAACTTGTGTGTGAGTCAGTTGTGTTGTGTTGTGTTGTGTTGTGTTGTGTGTGTGTAACGTGTGAAAGTACTGTGGTGAGTTATACAGAAAATTCACTCCTTGACATGATTTCTGCTAAAGTTTTATCTCAGCAGCAGCATAGGCACATATTCCATGCCCCTGGCCTTATACACAAGAAGTATTTTCCCCTAAACTTTAATAAAGAAGTTATCCTGTTTCCAAATAAATTCCTTCATTAGATTCATAAAGTAATTTTTTACATCTAGGAATGGAGTAATAGAAGTGGAGTAACATGTATCACGTAATCTGTTACTGGTCATTTTAAGATAACCAAACTTGAATAGTTGCTCTGTTATTAAATGAATCAGTGAATCATAAGCTATACATTACATCAGAAAACCAAAAGTATCTAGAACTACAGGTATCTTTGACTTATACCAGTTCTCTTAGTGACCGTTCAAAGTTACAACAGCACTGAAAAAAGTGACTTATGACCATTTTTCACACTTATCACCATTGCAGCTTCCCCATGGTCACATGATGTACATTTGGATGCTTGACAACTGATCCATATTTACAACGGATGCAGTGTCTGTAAGTAACATGATCATCTTTTGCGACCTCATGAATAAAGTTAATGACGAAGACAGAATCACTTAACAACTGTGTTACTAATTAAACAACTGCAGTGATTCACTTAACAGCCATGGTAAGAAAAGTCATAAAATGCAGCAAAACTCACTTAACAAATTTCTCACTTAGCAACATAAATTTTGGGCTCAATGAGTCGTAAATTGAGGACTATCTGTATTAGTGCTCCAATAATGGCAGAACATTACAAACCTAAGATCAAGTACTCCTAGTCAATGAATTTTAGATATTTTTAAAATATTTCTGCATCATTTGGCATATTCAATTTAAAAAGGAGGAGGAATATATAATTCCTTTACAGATCTCCACCAAGTTTACAAATTTGGAGGAAAAACATACTTCAAAAATTACTAGAAATTAAGATCTAGAACATTGCTATCCGATGAGAAAGCTGAAGAAACAACAGCCTAGTAAGCTGCTGCAAGAAAATTGCATAAACTGACTACAAACATGGTATGGCAAAGTACTGTAGCAATAATGTGCATTGGAATATCTACAAGAACTACCATTTGCCTGCAGGTAAGAAGTATTCTGACCACAAAACAGACAAACTAATAGAAAATGAAGAAACAATAATGCTCTGGAACTTTAGAATTCAAATAGACAAGAATCTGCCACATAACACTGGAGACCTAACAATTTATCCTTATTGAAATAAAGACAAAAAAGACTGAATAAGTGAACATTTTAATACTTGCAGATAACGGAATGGAAGAGAGACTACTGAAAGAAATAGCAAAATGCAAAGATCTACAAACAGAAGTAAAACTGTGGCAAATGAAAGCAAAGTAGTAATAGGTGTCTTGAGTGCAATCCCAAAAGAAATGGACCCTCACCTGAACCTTATTGGCATTGAGAAAATCACATTAATCAATTGCAAAAAGCAACTTACATCATATGAAACCAGGGGTGAAATGCTCCCGGATCGGACCGGCTCGCGCGATCCGGTAGCAATGGCAGCTGCTGGTTCAGAGGACTGGTAGCAAAAATCCCTGGCCCCGCCTCCCTGCCTTTGCTGAGCCGCACCATTTTTTTTTACTTTTAAAAGCTAGTTTTGCTTCAGCCGAAACAGGCCTTTAAAAGTAAAAAAAAGCCTTTGAGGATGCCGCCCCTCAGCTGAGATCGGCACAGACTTTAAACTTTTTTTAAAAAAAATTAAAGTCTCCTCTGGCGATCTCACCTGAGTTCCTCATCAGCAGAACCTTATTTGTACTCTTACTTGTAGAAAACATGTTTTGTACAAGTAAGAGTAGAGATTCTAAGGCACTTACCTCATTACTGATAAACGCATGGCTTTTTTCCCAGCCCGAAAGCAGTTTCACTTTCAGCCAGAGAGAATCAATCGCTTAGCTAATCTATTTCCTCGGTGATCAACTGGCTGGCTTTGCTGGCTGAGGAACTCTGGGATTTGAAGTCCACAATAAAATAAAATAAAATAAAATAATAAAATAAAATATTTGTGCAGCTTTCTGAGATTTGGTGTGTTTCTGTAGTGTTTCACTCTAACTACACAAACACACAAAATCTCACAAAGCTGTATGTGGCATTTTGTGTGTGTGTGTGTGTGTGTGTGTGTGTGTGTGTGTGTGTGTGTGTAAAATGTGAAAGTTGGTTTTTGAGCTTTTTGTGGCTGTGTGAAGTGTGAAGTGCAGCTGCTTCTACATTGTGTGTGAGTCAGTTGTGTTGTGTTGTGTTGTGTTGTGTGTGTGTAAAGTGTGAAAGTTGGTTTTTGGAACCTCTTATTGTTTTTTATACTTTGTTAATTATTTTTATTATTTATTGTTATAGGCCACTCCTACCCAGTCATCTGACCACCAAGCCACACCCACCAATTAAACCACGCCCACAGAACCGGTAGGGAAAATTTTTAGATTTCACTCCTGTATGACACCTTTAATACCATCAAACAACAACTGCCTATCCTAGTTCCTTGGGAAGAATAGGTGGATAAAAATGTCAATTGACACTAAATATGTGGCTGACTGTGCAACCAATCTTAATTTAAAAAATGTGTATGCTACTCTCAGCAACTCTGGGTTGCTCACAACAATCAACAATTATAAGTTCAAAATTCTGGAAACCTCATTTGATTTTTAATTTAAAATATTGGCCATGCTTACACATTACAAGAAATTTTTAGATTTTAAAAGCTTAAACGCAAGGGACATGCTGTCGCATGGCTTCTGGAACATCTAAAAATCATGTGCAAATGTCCTTATGTAATTCTTTCAAGGCCCCAGAGACCATGTGAGAGCAGGGCCCTTGCAGGGCCACATGAGAGGACACAACATTCATAAGTGTCTTCTGCTGTTTTCAAAAAGATGGGAAGTTCTCACACAATGTGTTATATTCCCATGTGGTCTCCGGACACTCTCTAACTTGAACAAGAGGGCCCTGCTCTCACAGGGTTTTGGAGCCTCAAAAAGCATGTGAAAACAGGCCATGCTTTCCATCCTTCCAGTCACGCAAGAGCATTCTCTAGATTTTCCAGGGTTCAGGCACACTGAAGCTGCCTGGAACAGGCTTATTTTTGACAGAAACAAAATGAAAAATATTTACAATTATGTAAGTTTTTGAATATTTATTTATTTTAATTAATATATAGCCCATCTCACTATCCAAACCAACTTTTTATTAGGAATTGTTTTTGTTTTATCTGGGGTGGGGGCGGATGGGGGGTAGAGACCAGCAAAGTGTCTCTATGCATAGGGCCGGGCTATTTACGGGACCGCCTACTGCTACCGAATACCTCTCACCGACCCGTGCGCTCTAACAGAGAGGGACTCCTCAGGGTGCCGTCGGCGCGACAGTGTCGTCTGGCGACGCCCAGGGAAAGGGCCTTCTCTGTGGAGGCTCCCGCCCTCTGGAACGAACTCCCCCCAGGACTCCGTCAACTTCCGGACCTCCGAACCTTTCGTCGCGAGCTTAAAACTCATTTATTCATCTGCGCAGGACTGGGTTAGTTTTTAAATTTATGGGTTTTTAATGGGTTTTTTATTATTTATCCTAAATTTTTAATCTCGGCCAATTGAATAAGTTTTTTAATTGTATTTTAATTGTATTTATATTGTAATATTATTGTGTATTTTTATCTGGCTGTGAACTGCCCTGAGTCCTTCGGGAGAAGGGCGGTATAGAAATTTAAATAATAAAATAAATAAATAAATAAATAAAAGTAAAGTTAAGTACTTTCTGAAATTTTGACATAAAACTTTTGTCCAAAGAAGTTTTCTATCACTGCTCTAAGTTAATGTTAGAGTTTTAATAATATTCAATCAATACTATACAAATATCATTGTATCAAAATAATATTATTAAGATTTATAACAACATAACAAAATTGTTAATACTAATACTAATAATAAACAACATCTAACTCTGATGATGACTCTGGGAAAAACCTACACGGCAAGCAATGTTTTGAAGTTATCCTAACCCTTTAATACTTAAAGGGTAGACTGGACTGTTCAAAGTAAAGGCTACTTAATTCCATTTGAGAGTAAAATTATGTTGGCAACTAATGACAATATGAAAATAAAATACTTGGAGATGAAAGTCTCTGTTAAAATCTTGGAGCTCATTCTGAACCATCTGGAAGTTTTGGATCAACTTCAAAGCCAGATACACAGGCTCAGTTTACTATTTGGCCAGTCTTCACTAATTCTTCTTAAGATGAACTACAGTTTAGGACTCAAGTAACATTCTGAACTATAGTTAATTTAAAATGGCATTGAAAGCTTCTGGAGTCCTTGTGGCTCTGGCAGATTAGTAAGAGAACATGGATATCTCTAAGATTTCCCAGAGCTTATTCTCTGATTATATTGTTAGGAACATTATTATGTGACATCATATTTGAATTGGATTATAAAAAGTATTACAATAATCTAATCTAATTGAGGTCCAGAGAGCTTTTCCATGAATCATAGATGATAATATAAGTAAATGAAGTTTGACTAAAGTGGAATAATGTAGGGTTATTTTTTGTGTTTTGCATTTGGTTGATGCCTTTATTTGCCTTTTTCACAGTAACATCCAATTTCCAGTTCATATTCACTTTTCAATTAGCAAATATTCTAAAATATCCAAAATAGTTATCTGATCCAATATTGTATGTCATCAGATTTGAAAAACATTCCTTCCATGTATTAATCCAGTTCATTAATAAAAATATTTAAAAATATAATGTTCAAAAATATGATTTTCAATTTTTATCATCTCTTAAATAGCTTGCTAATTAATATGTCATGAAATATAATGGTGTGATATATTTATTTAGCTCATTGAGGCAGACTAATTCAGGAGGAAAAAAACACTTGCATTTTCAACTTATGGCAAGCTAGGTAGCAAACCGAATGAATGAATGAATGAATGAATGAATGAATGAATGAATGAATGAATGAATGAATATGACAGAATCAGAAGCATTTGCCCACAGCCTCAACAGCCCCATTGCGCTACTCCCCCCCACACATATTGCCTGGGATTTCTACCTCTTCCCACTTAACATCCTATATTGTCCTAGGCTTATGTGCAAACCAATGTAATGAATGAATGGAAGGAAGGAAGGAAGGAAGGAAGGAAGGAAGGAAGGAAGGAAGGAAGGAAGGAAGGAAGGAAGGACAGACTATGACAGAATCAGAAGCATTTGCCCACAGCCTCAAAAGCCCCACTGTGCTATCTCACCCCCCGCCCCTAGTCATTGCCTGGAATTCCTACCTCTTCCCACTTAACATCCTGCATTGTCTTGCGCTTATACGGCAACCACCATATAACCAGCTGGATTGCTGCTGATAAACAGTGCAGTCAGAATATGACATCATCTGTCATATTCTGACTGCACTGTTTATCAGCAGCAATTCCAATTCCAATTGCTGTCATAACCCAAAATCTACCTGTAGTTTCATTGGTTACTTTTGTTGTCATTCATTCATTCATTCATTCATTCCATTTTTGAACTACCTATCCCCTCCACTTCTCTTCCTTGAAATTGTTTAGAATTGTGTTCTTAGTTTCTTCTGTGTTAGGAACTTCCATCCATTTTGAGCTCCTTTTCTGATTAGTTTTATTGGCATAGTAAGTATTATTGTTTTGAATTGATTAAGTATTTTAAAGTCCAAGTGCTACTTGAATGTTTTATTTTTCCTTAAAATGAAAACACCAGAAATGATTTCCCTCATGTTTCTCCTACTTCCATTTACTCAACTAACTGTTACAAGTAATACTAGTACTAGTACTACTAGATTTTTTCATGCCTTTTAAAATATATATTTGGTTAGTATTGTATTTATTAGTGTATGAGAATCAGTTTGATGTAGTGGTGAAGGCATCATGCTAGAAACCAGGAAACCGTAAGTTTTAGTCCCACTCTAGGCACAAAGCCAATTGGGTGATCTTGGACATGCCACTCTCTTTCAGTATTAGGAAGGAAGCAATGGCAACACTTAGAGGAAAAACTTGTCAAAAACTCTGCAGGGCCTTGATGGGGCAAGCTCTGAGAATCAGATACAACTGAAAAGAATAATAAAAAAGATGAGAATATCTTATTGTTTTTTACTTTTCTATACCTTCTGAAGAAGAAAGGTGTCAACAAGACCAGTATGGAATTTGCTGAAAAGATTATGCTTTGCAGGCCAGGATAATTTTATACTATTTCAAAATATTTTCATTTTGTTTTTGAAAAAAACAAAAACACTGCTTTGAAGGTAAGCAACAGTAAACAACAGTATTATTTCTTCACATACCATGGTGATTGTGGCATTTTTTCCCCTTATTCTGGACAAATATGGCAATAAAATCTTGCTGTTCTACTTATTTCAACTCAAAAGCTGCCAAAATAATTTGCATTTTGGCAAACTAATATTTTCAAGAAATAATAGAATTTATTTCTCTTTCCATCACAACTGAATCTCTGGAACAAAATACGTTTTTTAATTTTTCTGTTCTAGTCATAGGAGTTGTTTCATCATTATACCCATTAAACAGTATTTGCTTTTCTTTAATATAAATTCAAGCATATCATGTTTATTTCCTCCATTCTAAGCATTAGTGTAAGAACAATGTAGACCAAAGTTCTTTCTTATTTTTCTGTGAGATTTTTAAAAAGCACCTTTTCAACAACACTTCAGTTTCATAGGTCCCATCCTGCTATTTTATTGATATTGATCCTATCAATCAGGATGTTTTTTAAAAATCTTTTAAGTTTTCTTAACTTTATTTAAGAAAAAAATAAAACAGAGAAGTTTTATTCATATCAAACAGGTATATTAACCTTAATATACCTACAGTATTTGGTAGTTAAAATTAACTCACGTATTATCTCCTAGAGAACCCATCATCTGGATTGGGAAAACTAGACAGTAAATAGACAGTAAGAAGACCATTGTGTTTAAGGAATACTTCTCAAGTAATTAATCAGAATATTATATATGTGTGTTTTACACACACACACACACACACACACACACACACACACACACACAAACATATGACAATTTTCTTAACCTAAAACCTCCATATACTTCAGCTCAAATCTCTTAAGAGGCATTCTTTTCATATCCAAAAGTATACCAAAAAACATCACACACTTCCAAAAACATTTTTCTTATTTACTAGGTGACCACTGAGCACTTACTTGTTTTCTTATACTTTTATTCATTCCATCTGACAGATTACTTGACAAGGTTATTTTAAGTTTATAAAAGGTTTGATGGTGTCGATCCATTTGTCAAAAATGTCTGGCACTGTGCGAAATAGATTTGGCAGTGTCACTAATATTACAGCTGATTATTTTCTATTCCAAATGCAGCAAAATCAAATTATTAATAAAAATAAATGAGAAGTAAAAGTATTAAGAGTATTAGATAATCAGGACAATTATTGAACATGAAGCTGGGATTTCTTCTATTGTCTAGCATCACAGATCAATGAAAACCAATTAAAATTCTATATTGTTGCTTCCAGTTCATGGCCTCTATAACAGAAAAGGCTTGGATGCAGACATATTGTTTACTATATATTTTTAAAAAATTACCATCCTCTCCATCACCACTCACCAGGTTCTATTGTCATTTTCAGATTTTTTTATTTTTTTATTTTTATTTTTATTTTTTTACATTTATATTCTGCCCTTCTCCGAAGACTCAGGGCGGCTTACATTGTGTAAGGCAATAGTCTCATTCTATTTGTATATTTATATACAAAGTCAACTTATTGCCCCCTCCCCCAACAATCTGGGTCCTCATTTTACCTACCTTATAAGGCTGGGTCAACCTTGGGCCTGGTGGGACTAGAACCTGCAGTAATTGCAGGCAGCTGTGTTTAATAACAGGCTTCTTACAGCCTGAGCCACACCACGGCCCTAGATGATTCATATAACAGTATTTCTTTATATTTATTAAATTTAAAATAAATAGTAATTCTTCCCATAAATAACTTATAAACAATTCTAAGAAGGTTTCAAAACTCAATGTCGAGAATGTAGCCATATCATAACAAAGAGGTTTCTTACTGACATATATTTCACTTTCTTTCTCCCTTTTTCAAGCTACATTTTCAAAGGTGGTTGATTATTATGTTTATTATTTTGACCAAGGGCCATGTCAGGAATTATCAACAAGTAGCACGTACTGACAGGGTTGTAGGAAAAGGCATCCATAAGAAACCACATCTTGGGTATTGATTCCAGCACTTTCGGATACTACACTTTGAGAGGATTTCAAAGTACACATTTAGAGAAGTTCAACAAGGTTGATCAGAGTACTTATGAAGAGAGATTGAAAAAGTTGGGCATATTTTGGAAGAGAACACTGAGAGGAGATATGACAGAATTCTTTAGAAACAGGACCAGAAAAAGTATGACAAGGAAAAAAACATGACTTTTCCCCATCATTCCGAAAACAGGGTGTAGAATGATAGATTTAAATTGCCACAAGACAGATTTCAATTAAATATTAGAATTTTCTACCCAGATGCATGGTAGGCTTCACTTCATTAGATCTGTTCAAGAAGAGGCTAGACATCCATCAGTCAGGGATGCCTTAATTTGATTCCAACATTGAGCAGGAATTGAATTGATGACCTGAGTGGTATTTCCATCTCTATGATTTTATATGGGTGTTTCACTCATTTGTTTTCTTTTTGACATCCTTCTCTTGCCCAAATAGCAGGCTTCAGGGAAGGAAAGAGATAGTTCAAATTGGCTCTTGAATTCAGAGAGATTCTGAAATGAAATTGAGGAGCCATGAAATTAGATTGAGAGCCGTAGGCTGCCAACCCTATTCTAGATCTCTATCACACTGGGGAGACAAGAATGAGTGGATACAAGGAAGCCTCTTTGGCTGGAAGAAATGGAAAAAACTATAAGAAAAAAATGTTTTGCTTTCATACATAATTTTAAGGATACTGCTTTAATAAATTTGGCAATTCTTTTTAGAAATGTTTTTGAATAGTTACTTAGCTACTTACAGGAACTTATATAAGATGCTAAGGAAACTTAACACTGTTCAGAGAAAATCAGGTATTTTATCACTAATGACCATGAAGTTCATTGACAATCATGTACCTTTCATAAGCAACAAGTTACTCAACAAAAACCTATATAGAAATCATATCTTGCTATATACTAATGTTCTTATCAGGAGTAAATTAATCTTAAACTTGCAAATCTAAACGTTTCTGTTAGTATAAGTAACTGCACATTTTATACTTGTTGCACATTTGGCCACACAGTCTCCAAATCTTCTCTGACTGTCACAAGTGAAAAACATTCTTTTGAGTTCTATCATAAATCAGCAAGGTTAAGCTGAACAACATCAAGTTCACATTCATATCAAAAGCCCACCTAAATCAGTGTTATTTTGAACTTATGCTCCCAACAGACATAGGTTCGGGGGAGAAGGGAGGCAAACGTACAACATATTCCTCCATAGCTTTCTTATAATTACTTCCAAAAAGAAACACATAATTACTTCTTCATGCAATGTATTTTTGCCAACAATTTCATATCTATTTTTTTTAAATTTGCATTTATATCCCGCCCTTCTCCGAAGACTCAGGGCGGCTTACAGTATGTTAGCAATATTCTTCATCCTATTTGTATATTTATATACAAAGTCAACTTATTGCCCCCAACAATCCGAGTCCTCATTTTACCTACCTTATAAAGGATGGAAGGCTGAGTCAACCTTGGGCCTGGTGGGACTAGAACCTGCAGTAATTGCAAGCAGCTGTGTTAATAACAGACTGTCTTAGCAGCCTGAGCCACAGAGGCCCACATATCTATCTTTGGTTATAGGATTATTCTAAATGCGGATGACAAAGCAAGACTATGGCTTCGAAACGTAAGGAGATCTTGCTGAGGAATCTGGTTGATCCAGATGACACCCAAAGAATCATTTCCCAGTGAACAGGCATTCATCAATCCCCTTGCAGCCAGATTGTCTCTATATGAGAATATTGCCTAAAGGCAATAAATCTTACAGATTCTGTGCTACCACTGGTATCAATGTTGATTCAAAGAAAGAGCTCAAAATATTTTTTTAAATAACAAATTTCCAAAGTATCTGTATTAATACAAATATATATATATATATTGCAAACATGGCTATTGGCATGCTTAAAACAGTAAATAAAGTTTTTTCTGATCCTATGTATGATGACATATAGGTTTTTAAATACATCAATATTTCTCATATGGGTAGTCCTTGACGTCATCAGACCTTTCAGATCTACCCCAAGCTAGTTATTACTGTTTTTGAAGTTACACCCCTCCCCCACAGTCACGTAATCATATTTTGGGCAATTGGCATCTGGCTTACCATTAGGTCATCATGCCCTAATGGTAAGCCAGGCTGTAATTTGCAATGTTTTTTGCTGGTGTTTATTTTCAGTTTCCAGCAAAAAAAAAAAAAAACATTCATCAGGGGAAATGGATTTGCTTAAGAATCATTGCTTTCATTTTATAATTGCCTCACAAAATATTGAAAAATTGAGTCTAATAACATGATGCCTCAATTTATAACTGCAATGACTTACAATCATAATTCTGGCTGAATTATGGTTGTATATTGAGGACTACCTGTATTCAATACACAACTGTTAAAATGGATTAAAATCACAGAAGAAAAATATACAAGCTTTTAAATAGGACTGGGATATGTCTTCTCATCTTCTACATCCCATCTTGCCACTTAAGCCTGTAACTTTCTGGGCAAGAAGTCTACAACAAGAAGACATGTACTGCAAAATCTCCTTCAGACTACCCTGCTCCAATATGGGAAAAGCAAGGGAGTACAAAAGAAAAAGCAGGACTACTGGCCATGCTTCCCTAAAAAACGACAATTGCAATTAAGTGACAGCATTAAAAAAGGAACAGAAAACAGAATAAAACAACTATCCCATCTTTCTTCCTAACACAGAGTAATGTACCTTGATAACATACAATTATGCATATTCTTTGTGGGCTTGAACTGAAGGTTAAGGAAACTTAAAGGAACAAAATAAACATTAGATTTTAAAACAAGAATTCAGGGAAGAGATCCTAGGCAACAGAAGAACTGTATAAAGTTAGTGCTAATCAAAAGAGAAATATGGAACATATCACAAAGCCTAAGGCAAGGAAGAACTGTAGAATGTTGACAGAAGGATGTAACGAACCAAAAAAATACTGGGCTATAATTGTAATTGGTGATAGTGGTCCTCCACAGAATTGGTAGTATTTTTTTTAAAATAATAAACAGAGCTAAAACAAAATAATAAAAGACTTTGTGAGGTACATGCCTTCTTACTGTAGCAATTGCTTATAGATACTATATATAATTTACCTATGTGTGAGGCTTTTTAATAACAGTCTGGCAAAGACAGTCAGAAAGAGAAATGAACAACTTCCAAAATCCAAGGACCCACTGTAAGGATAGGCATCTAAACATGCGCACTAAACAGCGCATGTTTAGTGTATATATGTTCTCCTTTTTGTGTTACAGATTTCCCAAGGCAAAACCATTTCAGATAAAGTGAGATTTAACACTTCAGACCATCCTTGTTTGGGAAATTTTGAAGTGGCTGAGAAGAAAGAGTAGGAGAGAAATGCCAAACCCAAATGAATCCATCAGTCCTGAGCACTGAAACTAAGCATTACTAATTGCAGTCTTGAGCAATTGAAACTAAAAATTACTAACTCGTGATGACAGGAATACTGCTAATAGAAATATTAGAAATTGAGAGACATGTGCAGAAATAAAAGAATAATATATTTCACTTCTTTAATTTTACTCCAACATTTATCCAGATATTTGATTTTGATACAGTTTGCTAATTTGGAAGGATTAAGATTTTTCAAGGGACAAGTGCAGTGGTGGGATTCAAATAATTTAACAACTGGTTCTCTGCCCTAATTATTTCTTCCAACAACCAATTCACCAAATTGCTCAGAAAGTTAACAACCAGTTCTCCCGAAGTGGTGCGAACTGGCTGAATCCCACCACAGGACAAGGGCATTAGATCTCACCCCAAAAGTTCCTCCTGTAATAGCTATGTTGGGATACATGTCTGTTGTCTTTCTATATCTGTTGTCTTTTTTACTGCAGAAAATTTCCCCAGCAACTAGTACATACTTTAGCCAGCATCAAGTGAACATTTTAACATTTCCCAAAGAGTATTATGTTTTTTGTCCAACAGAGGTTATCAGGAAGTTTCTATCAACTTCAAGACCAAGATACAAGTTTTTATCAGATGTTAGCCAAAGTCAAGCCACACACTTGATTAGTTTATCTGCAGATAAATAAAAGTTGTTGGGGACCATCTGTCCTTGCACACATGATTCCCAGTGGGAAGACAGAACAAGTAATTTTACTTACGGCTGGCACAGTTTGATTAGGTCCTGATCAGTGGTGCCGGGAGGAAGGCCTCGGATGTACAGGTTGGTTTTACTCAACTGTTCACCACTGCTGTTGTTGCTATTGTTGTTGCTACTGTTAGTGCTGGGGCTGGGAGGAGCCATGGGATGGGGAGCTGGTGCATAGGAATGCTGAAAACAAGAGAGAGGAATATTGGAAAAAAGATACAATCAGTTTTACTATAGTAACCTGGACTGTACATAAGCCAGGGATACATAGCTTTTTTCAGATTTGTTTGACATGCAGATATTCTCCTTAAAATCTGGCATGCAAAGATAGCAATTAAATTGGATGTAATTTAAAAGTAATAAAATATACATTGGATTAAACACAATTACTAAGTATGTTGCTTATTAACCTATCCTTTCCACAGACACATACAACAAAACTATGATTTGTTGGTAATTATGTTAGGGGTTCTTGAGTTTATATCCAAGTCTTTCAAATGGCACATACAGTGTAGGGCCCCTGGATATTGTACAATCTATCCTAAGTAATGAAATGACTTCATCCCACAACTTAGCCCCAAATTTCTGTTGCTAAGCAAGATAGTTGTTAAGTGAATTTTGTCCATTTTACGAACTTTCGTACCACACTTGGTAAATGAACCATTGCAGTTGTTAAGTTAGTAATGCAATTCTTAAGAAAATTTGGCCTCCCCGTTGATTTTGCTTGTCAGAAGATCGCAAAAAATGATCACATGATCCTGGAACGCTGCAACAATCATAAATACATTGTCAACTGTCTGAATTTTGACACGTGATGGGGATGCTGCAACAATCATAGGTCCGAAAAAAGTAACTTTTTTCAATGCTGTTGTACCCGAATGAATTGTTGCAAATCAAGGACTACCTATATATTACATTTTCAACAGACTAAAAAATAATATTTTGACATGACCTTGATTGTAACTGTGTAGAAGTGTAGAACCACAATTTCTGAAAAAGGGAATGGCCTTAAAGGATAGGAGAAAAAGGCAACAATGAGACAAGCAGAGTTCTTAGGTCTGAAGAATCTAATTTGATAAAAACATCGCAGAGAAGTCCCTCCATATCTCACAGAAAGATAAAATAAGTAAGAGAACAGGACAGTCAAACTTGCAATATACTGTTACCATAAATGTTCCAATAAAAGTGGTTTTCAGTCTATATGACATTAGTTTCTTAGTCTGGCCTTTTCATACAAGAAAGTGGTTTTCAGCCTTTTGACAGAAATATCTCTTCCTGCATGTTTCCATCTATACCATATAGATTTTTAGATAGCCTGCTTCCATCCTTAAGTACAATGGGAAAATTCCAAGAGTTAGTTTTTTTAGCCCCTTGTAATAGCCCCTTGATTTTAGAATTACCATCCCAGAGAAAAAAGTCTGCTTTTTCCATAGTCCTTTTTTTTTTTTAACTCCAGGCTTTTACATTTTTTGTAGGCTTATAAAGAATAGGTTCATTTACAATCTGAGTTTCCTTTCTGCTGATTTTATTTTATTTTATTGTTTATCATGTTTTTTATTTATTTATTTTTGTCACAACATTATATACAAGCACATATATTGAAAGGAAACAAATAGGGCAGGAACGGTAGGCACTATTGTGCACTTATGCATGCCCCTTATAGTCCTCTTAGGAATGGGGTGAGGTCAATAGTAGACAGTTTTAGGTTGAAGCTTTTGGGAGTTTGAGAAGAGACCACAGAGTCAGGTAGTATATTCCAAGAATTAACAACTCTGTTACAAAAGTCATATTTTCTGCAATCAAGATTGAAGCGGTTAACATTAAGTTTGAATCTATTGTTTGCTCTTGTATTATTGCTATTGAAGCTGAAGTAGTCTTTAACAGAAAGGACATTGCAATAGATGATTCTGTGTGTTAAACACAGGTCTTGTCAGAGTCGGTGAAGTTCTAATCCTAATCCCAGGATTTCAAGTCTGGTGGAATAAGGTATTTTGTTGTTTACAGAGGAGCGGAGAACTCTTCTTGTAAAATATTTCTGGACGCGTTCAATTGTATTAATGTCAGAGATGTGGTATGGGTTCCAGACAGATGAGCTATATTCAAGAATGGGTCTGGCAAATGTTTTGAATGCTCTGGTTAGTAGTGTAGAGTTTTTGGAAAAGAAGCTACGCAGAATTAAGCCTTTTTTGCTATGTAGTTGCAGTGGGCTTTGGCATTTAGATCATTTGATATGAAAACTCCAAGGTCTTTAACAGGGTGGGGATCATATGTAAGGTAATGTCCATCAAGTATGTACTTAGTGTTTGGGTTCTTTTTTCCAATATGTAAGACTGAGCATTTGCTGGTTGAGATTTGGAGTTGCCAAGTTTTGGACCAATCGGATACAAAGTCAAGATCTTTTTGAAGGGTAGTAGTATTATTGGTGGTGTTCAATAGTTTGACATCGTCAGCAAAGAGAACACAATAACTTGAGATATGGTCACAGAGATCATTTATGTATAGTATGAAGAGCGTTGGTCCAAGAACGCTGCCTCGAGGAACGCCACTTTTGACAGGGACAGGATTTGATAAAGCATTGCCAATTTTGACCACTTGTTGTCTGTTTGATAGGAAAGCAGTTATCAATTGTGAAGGTCCTGAAATGCTGTAGGATTTTAGTTTTAGAAGTTTATCATGTACTACTGAGTCAAAAGCTTTGCAGAAGTCTATGTAGATTGAATCTATTGCTTTGCGTTGATCAGATTAGTAGTCCATATGTTTTTGCAGTGGAGAAGTTGTAAGTTACATGATAATTTTTTTCTGAAACCAAATTGTTTATTAGAGTGTAGGTTTGTTTTTTTCTAGGTGGAGGGTAATGGATTGGTTGATGATAGATTCCATTACTTTGCAGGTGGCGCAGCATAGAGAGATTGGTCTGTAATTTTCAACTAGGCTGGGATTGTTGTTTATGTTATCTTGCAGAAAGAAAGAAGAAAAGAAAGGACAAAGCCAGAATGCAGGAAAAAAGAAAGAAAATATAAAGAAATAGCTTCTGGTTTTCTTTATACGAAGTGTAAAAATAGATGTAAATTAATCTCTTATTCTGGGTTCCATCAAGAGATATCTACAATAAAATGGCAGAAGTAGATAGATAGATAGATAGATAGATAGATAGAATTTTATTGGCCAAGTGTGATTGGACACACAAGAAATTTGTCTTGGTGCATATGCTCTCAGTGTACATAAAAGAAAAGATACGTTCATCAAGGTACAACATTTACAACACAATTGATGATCAATATATCAATATAAATCATAAGGATTGCCAGCAACAAGTTATAGTCATACAGTCATAAGTGGAAAGAGATTGATGATGGGAGCTATGAAACGATTAATAGTAGTGCAGATTCAGTAAATAGTCTGACAGTGTTGAGGGAATTATTTGTTTAGCAGAGTGATGGCCTTCGGGAAAAAACTGTTCTTGTGTCTAGTTGTTCTGGTGTGCAGTGCTCTATAGCGTCGTTTTGAGGGTAGGAGTTGAAACAGTTTATGTCCAGGATGCGAGGGATCTGCAAATATTTTCACGGCCCTCTTCTTGATTCGTGCAGTATACAGGTCCTCAATGGAAGGCAAGTTGGTAGCAATTATTTTTTCTGCAGTTCTAAAGTAGGCATCTTTGATTCTGTAACTGAACGATTCTTTTTCCTTGTGGTCATTGCTGCAGCACAGAATTTTGCCACTGCATGCGTAGTAGCCGGGTTTGAGTCCCGGAAGAGATAGCCTACATGTGCTGACCTTGGCTTATACGTATTCCATATCCTCAGTATGATAGATCTAATAAAATATTTTTTAAAAATCTATATTAATTTCAGTGTTTTCATATCATAAGTATAATGCAACCCAAATTTAAAATCATGCCTTCTATCTGCAAAAGTCTTCTATTTCTCAAAAGCTTTTGAGCTAAAAAATATAATTTCAAATCAGGTAAACATAATCCTCTTTCTTTTGCAGCTTGTAACACCTTACATTTAACTAGTGCACACAAACTTAGATGAATTTTTTTGCCATTGTTTAATTGGTATATTAGCTGTCAAAACAGATATTATTTTAAACAAAAATAGCATCTTGGGTTAAGTATTCCTCTTAATCACAAAAATTCAGCCCAAAAATAACAATAGTATTTTTTCTGTCTTCATATATCCTTTATACCTTTATTCCGTATCTTCACATAATTACTTTGAAACAAAATAAAATCCCCGTTTTTCATACTAATACCTAATTGTCAATCTTAAAATTTCTTTTATTTACCAATTATGTTTAATCTTGCACTTTCATATTTTTTGTGTTAACATCATTGATTAAACTTGAAACCTGCAAGTTCCCCATTTTTTTAGTTTCCCCATTAATACTTTACTTCCCTTGAATGGGTCTTCCAAAAGCAGCACCAAATCATCTACAAAAATTCTTAACTTGTCTTTTTTTAAGTATTTATTCTCAAATAATTTCATCCTGTTTTACGTCTGTATTCAAAATTTCCGAAACCAAAATAAACAGAAGAGGAGACAAAGGGCAGCCCTGTATTGTTCCTTTTTATCCCATGGTTTAGTTATATCTCTATTAACAGTACGATTTCAAGTAATATGTCAATAGATGTCACCATTCAATTTCTTGTAATCCTCTGTAGAGTACTTTGAATTCTATTATGCAATGGAAATTATAATATATATTCTATAAAGCAATCAGGTTGTGAAAAACTGTTTCCCCTTACCCCAAAAAATACAGGACACAAATTAATTATAAATTTATAAAAGGCACCTGTTTCTATCTGATATTCTCAAGCCATTTTAAACAAGCAATAAAAGGAAAAATTGACACTGCATGATCCATATTATCCTAGAAGCAACTCTTGTCACCACACCTTAAAAGACTCAAAAATAATGCATTCAATTTCTGTTAGTTTTCTATTTTTACAAACCATAGACTTCTTTTTTAAGATAATTTCTTCTACTGTAATATATCTTGCATATAAGAAATGTGTGATTTAACATATTTCTTCTCAAGGCAGTATAGAAGCATCTGATATCATTACCGTATAGTCCAAAAGAACTAGTATTTTTGCTGTTCTGATCCACTTAGCTGTAGGGTCCATTCACTTTGTATTATCTCAATGCATCAGACATACATACAAACAGACAGACAGACAGACAGACACTTATTGTCAAATCTGATGCTGATTAAGAGTAAGAGGAAATAATTAGCCCAAGGTCACTCAGATAGCTGCTATAACTAAGGAAATATTAAAACTAGAACCACTCTTAATTCAGCACCTAAACCACTATATCACATTGGCTCTTAACTTTTTTTCGAGAAAATCAAGACCAATTATGTGTTCAACTCTTAGCCTTCACTATTAAGAAAAAACAAATAAAAAGAAATGTTTTTCAAATTATCCTGAATGATTCTTTAATTCAGTTCATTTAATGAATAATAGTTGTTTCTATTTTTTGAGTAAAATATATATGCACAGTCAAAACACAATGCTTAAAGATAAGGAAAATTTAGTGATAAATTTTTATCTGGCTACAGGTGATATTATACTTTTTCATTACTATTTATAAAATAAAACAGCAAATAATTGGAAATAATGATACCTTTGTATTTTTCTTATATAATATGACTGTTTTATCAGTGCTAAAAAAAAGTCAGCTCTGATGCAAAAATAATATAATATGCTGCAATTGCAAGCAAAAGCTGCACAGTTTCCCCTCCATATTTCATTACAGTTGTTACACTCTGATTTAAAACATTTATCTTTTTGGCATATTACACTTTTCCAATCACATTCATCTCTGAATGACAATTATAGTTCCAAAATATGAAAATGTATTGTAAATATATTCTAAACAATGCTAAAGTAGCCTTGAGTACTAAGAATCAGTGTCCATACATTAGAACTTTTACATTTACTCATATTCATAAATATTTATGTCCACACAATCTTTTTACATGCTGATTCTTACATAAAACTGTATGTATAATACTGAGCAAGGAAAGCAGGATCTGTTCAGTTCACATTCAGAAATCCACAAAATTGCAAAATATTATTTGGTCTGAAACCCATTGCCAAACTCTGAAATTTTGAAATTTCTCAAATTTTTATGATATATGTTGATCTCTTCCAAAAATAAATTTGTAATGGGGTGTGGCCAGTGTCATGGTAGTATGGCATGGATTCTGGGGCTCTGGGAAAATGCCGATATCCTAGCCAAACAGGGGATCATAGATATCCTGTAGAGACAGTGAAGAAGGGAGGCACAGGATGATGCGAACATGGAAGTTGCAAGTTTTCTGGAGTGCGGGCATTAGCTTCCAACCCAGTGGCGTGGGAAGACAGCCATTAGGAGCTTTCAAAAGCCAGGGCGGCCTCACCGATTTGAGCAGGAATGGTGATTGAATGGAATATTGTTACAAGGTGAGTGATTAGCCAACTCACAGATAAGAAGGAAACATTCTTAAAACTTGAAATAAGTTCCAGCCTGAAATTAGCGGCTAATTGGGACATGGAAATTCAAAGTGAAGGAAAATAAAAAATAAAGAGGAACTTTAAGATCAAAGCCCTAAAAGGAAAACTCTCCATCTGGATTTAAAATTGGACTTGGAAGAAATTAGAAATAATAATAATAAAAAAAAACTGAGGAAAAGCAATTTTTTAATAACAGAAGGATTTAATTGAAAAAGAGGAAGTAATTATCTTTGTGGATTAACAATTGATATTTTGTTGCTGGGGGGTTTGTGAATTGGAGAGAGACATCTGCTGGTGGAAAGAAAGCATTGCATTACTTAGACCACCATAGGAAACAACCAGAGGACTATTTGTTTAAACAGCTGGAACACGATTTCAAAAAGGAGTGGAAAGAATAAAGACTCAAATTGGAACAGTTTAAATGAACATTTGAATTGGACAGTATCTGGAAAGAAAAAAGAAAAAAGAGACATTATATATACGGTCTTGAATTCGAATTATACATAAGCTAAAATAATATATTTAAAATATTTATATTTATGTTTTGTTGTCTGAGGATGCATGGATTGGTGAGAACTATAACGAATGGTAAGGAAATATGTTTTAAATATTGGAAAAAACAAAGAAAATTGAAATTAAGATATAAAATTGAAAAATTAGTATATGATATAAGTAAGGATGAAAAGAAATATATGCAAGAAAAAAAAGGAAGAAGCATACTATTTAAGAAAAACAGACCAGCAGATGAAATATGAAAGATAGAATGGTTTATAGGTGAAAATGATTGAAAGTGAGATATAAAATTGAACAAAATTGAAATGTTAGTAAATGATGTATGCTAATGAAAAAGAAAAATAATTATTGAACTGGAAATAAGAATTTAAAGAAAATAAGAGGTGGAAGGTTGAACTAACTAAACAATTGTAAGGTAAAAATGGAATAAGTTGAAAGACATTGTTAATAACTAAAAATATATGAGAGGAATCCTGAGAAATGCACTCAATAAATGGAGGAAAAACCGGGGATGTCTGGACACCATTAGTGAAAAAATACTAAATTGAAAATTAATACAGCAATAGAGAGAGATAAGAAGGAGTAGAGAGACTGAAGAAAGGGAAAAGGAGAGAGAGGAAAAGAAGAAAGGGAAGAGGAGAGGAAGAAAGGGAGGGGAAATAAGAGTAGGAGAGAAAGTTAGATAGGGAGGAAGAAAGGAGGAAGGGGAGAAAGAAAGAGGAAGTAGAGAAGGAATAGGAGGGGAGGGAAGAAAGTAGGAAGGATAAAAAAGGGAGGGAGAGGAAAGAGAAAGAGAAAGAGAAGAAAGATTGTTGTAAAATGAAAAAGATGAAATGGAAGAAAGGCACCCCAAATGTTTGAATATATCAGAATAAAAACTGAATTATCTAAAAATAATAAAATAGTGTATGTATTAGTAAAAATGAAAAATTAGAACTTGAGGGCGATAGAAGATGTGGTCTATATAAACAAGTATAGAAATATTAAGATATGATTAAAAATATGGAAAAAGAACATTTTGGCAGAAATTGTAACTAAGTAAAATGTATTTGGATATGTTAAGTTGTATAAAATACGATATGGCCAATACTCTGTTCATAAAATATGTGGGTGTGGGTGTAGGGGGGAAATCAATAAAATTTATATAAATATATATATTTGTAATGTGGGCATTTTGTTTTCATTTTTAGATTTGGGAGGTTTTTTAAAAAAATTACATTTTGAAATGCATATCATTGTTCAAGACAACAAAATGGTATCCAACACTTGAAAATATTCTATATATGTTTTCAAAATGCAACATTTATTAGCACTCTAACATCAGCCAAAAGTTGTTAGAAAGTAAATATCTCAGTAAAAGTAAGAATGAATAATCCTTGAACACAAAGCACTTTCATTTCTGAAAAATACAGTTTTGAAAAGATGTCCTTTGCCTTCAATTGGATACATTCCAAATACCAGCCATTTAGTTTTCTATCTTTCAATAAAAGAGTAAGATAAGGTTTTCAGAACCACTGAAATTTGCCCAGTGACCTGTACACTGATAAGAACTACTACTGTTTTGCTACTGAGAAACAGATACTGATTAAATGAGTAACTGCAGAGTTTATTTGCTAGGATTTTTGGCCTTGACTGTTAAGCAGCAGAAGTATATGATCCAGCTGGATACTATCTAATTATTTACATAATATAAATAATAGTTTTAGTGAACTTCTCTAAAAATAGAGGAAATTATATTATAAAAGCTGGCATTAAAAGAGATTGTTTACTTGAGGATAAACAGCCTCCCATTTTCTGATATACATAGAAGAATTCAGTGACTAGTTAACAAGTTAACAATATGCTGAATCTTGAACTTCTGTTATGCCTTGAACTATAAAATGAATTTAAATGAAGTCTCTCTCTCCCTCTGTGTGTGTGTGCGTGTGTGTAAGAATACATAACAGGAATTGTGTTGGTTATATTGATTAGTATTTGAAGGGAAACGGTTTATGCTAATTGGTGTCCTTCCAATATTTCCCACAGAAATTTCCTTTCTTAAGGGGAAAAATTATTTGGACTTTGTCAACATAGCTGTCTCTCTCATTTTTCATTATATCTTTTCAAGTCATCACATAATCAGATTGTAATTTTAAAAAATGATTTATGTAATTTTGGCATCCTTTTTCCTAATACATTCAATGTTATATTTGTGGAAGAATGAAACAGGATTCAAAGAAGAATCCACCAGGAAATTCCAAGTTGGAGAGGAGAGGAGAGGAGAGGAGAGGAGAGAGAAGGGGAAGGGAAGGGAAGAGAAGAGAAGAGAAGAGAAGAGAAGAGAAGAGAAGAGAAGAGAAGAGAAGAGAATTTAAAGCATCCTGATCCATCTGTTCTCTTATAGGATGCCTCAGGGAAACTCCAAAGAGAACTGACGTATACTGAGTTCCAACCCTTTAACAATTTCGTTATGCCTATCTGAATTAGAAATAAATCAAATGTCATTTCCAATTTGCATTGACATTTCAATTTCAAAGATACTAAATATGAAACTGTAAAGCCAACACAATGAGTTTTAGCTGCATGATAGTTTCATGTTTTTCAAAGAGGGCAATCTAAGGTCTGATTCTGATCTGGACAACGTATTCATGAATTCTTGAGAAAAAAAGCATGCAGCAATTATAATAGATGACCCAGGAAATCATGGTTATTGTCAGAAGAAGATTCCATCATTATAGCCTGGAAAACATTTTTTGAAACCATGAGATTTGTTGTAGCCAGTGTTCATAAACTTTGGTTCACACTCACATAACCATAAATTCAGTGGTGACCATTATGACTTTGCAAGAAATAGGAACATCTGAGGCAGCTCTAATGCCCCATGAAATTAAACTCATTTTATTTTCTTTGCTAAGAGCTTTTGTACTGATACTAAAAATACAAAACAGATGCAATATTCCTAATGGATTATTAAATGTACTATGATATTTTCTTTTGAAAGCAGGTATCAATATTTCATTTTTTAATGTGTGCCAGTGTGTTCACAGAAAAAAATGACAATAAAGCTTATCTTATCTATCTTATATATTGACAAAGATGCCAAAATAAAAATTTGCAAACACAACTGATCCCTAAAGTGTCCCAACCATATTTTATATCTGATCATAATATAAAAATTAACTAGATTAAAACCATGGGAGCAAAAATGGTAATATTATTTCTTTTAAAATTCCAATCACAATTGTACAAAATCAATGCAGAAAATTTAACAAGGTGTAATTAAAAATGTTGTTGTCATGCAACAGACAAAAATTCGTATGGCACCATATTTTTTTCCCTAGAGATATAAACTACATTAAAACAGATGTCTGGGCTGAAGCAGTTCCCATATGAAAAAGATTAAATATAGCTCAGGAAGTTAAAATAAGTTTTAAATAGTGAGTTATATAATATATTATATTGATATTAAATATATATTTTCATGGAAATATTATTTTACTATGGAAACATTCTACTGTGATTTCTCAAAGTTTCCCAGGCTAAAATAATAAACAGCTAAAACAAAGAGAAAGACTCTCTTATGGAATTTCAAAAATCTAAACTTGGAAGTTAATTACTATTTGGGAAATATGAATGTAATTCAAACTATAACATGCATTTAATGTTTATATCATTAGCTCAAACTTCTTCAATGTGATGTTTGAAGAATGTATTGATATAACAATTCCAAACATTCTAGCCAATCTCAAGATACCAATAATAATCAGAATGTCAGCTGCTTTATTATAAATTCCAAATGTCAACATTGGAGAAGCTTTGTTAATTCATAAATTTCAATACTAAAACTATCATCAGCT
This sequence comes from Ahaetulla prasina, assembly GCF_028640845.1. NCBI lineage: Eukaryota > Metazoa > Chordata > Lepidosauria > Squamata > Colubridae > Ahaetulla > Ahaetulla prasina. The sequence continues at coordinate 93,576,216 of NC_080542.1, forward strand.
TTCATACAGAATTATAAACTTTTAAAAATATTTGGTTTGTATTGCCTTAGATTAAAGGCCACAAATTCAAATTAAAACACAAATTCAGAGAGATAATTAAAAGATGATGTATATTTTTCCAAAGGGGAATGAAACTTTGGTGATATTTTGGGTGGTGGGAATATGGATTCTTGTACATAAATTTGCTCTGAAGTGGCATATTTGTATAATGAGAAATAAAACTTTCATAATGACTGCCCAACAGCTCTACTAAGAACCCACATTTTATCCTGAAATTCAATAAGGTCATTCTGAAGGACTGCTTTTTCTTATATTTTTCATATAAGAAAATATGGATAGTCAAATCAGGCTGCACAACAATGGAGACAAGCACAATAGAGGACAAAGTGAGGGAGGAGGAAAAAGCATCTTTAATTCATGGAAAGTCTACAATATTTATGTTGTGGCTTTACAGGATACTGATCTGTTATTCTACTGTTTATGTCCACAAGAAATGTCAAAATGGTCAACATAAAAACTAGGCAGATCTCTGAGCACACTGCTACAGTTGGCATCTTGACTTATTTGACCATATGCCACAAATATCCCTGAATTATTTGAAGATTTTAAGATAACTCAAGATAAGATATTTTTATTATCACTTTTCTATGTAACAATGGCATACATTAAAATGAAATTCTGATGCCCCTCTCAAAAGAATACTCACATACATATATACACACACATACACATACACACTGATACATACACATACATACATATGTATATGTATACATATATACATATATAGGTCTTTGGTTGTTCGGGTTTTCTCCCGTGTAAAATTGGAAGTGTCTTGGCGACGTTTCGACGAAGTCTCATTCGTCATCTTCAGGCTTCAGCTTCGTGCTTCTGGGAGCAATGTGTGATCGCAGCTGTTTCTTCCTTTTAACTGCTAGTGGGGGTTTGAACTGATTGGGTGGGAGCTTGGCTGTGCTCTGATTGGATGGGGGTTTTTCTGTGCTCTGATTGGCTGGGGGTGTGTCCTGTGTTGGTGGGGGCTTGGTTGTGCTCAGTCTAGTCTGTGCTGCAGGGGGATTTGAGCTGGTGAGCTGCATAGCTGTTGTTTGGCTTTGTGGTCGTGCTACATCTTCATAGTGGGTGTCAGTCTGCTGCATGAATGGATTGGAGGGGTTTGTAATGGCTAATGTTGCAGCTGCGGTCTGGCTTCTGGTCCTTGGTCGTGCTTCATGATCAGTGTGGGTTTGGGTCTGCTTTCTGGGTGGATGTGCGGTGGTGACATCCGCATATACATATATGTATACATATGTATTAATCACAATCCATCTTGAATATAGAAAAAAGAATTCTGAACATTAACAAGGTTGATACTATACGGTACAAAGCTATTATAGAATCTAGTTGTTCTGCTTTGGATACTATGAAGACTCCTTGCACAAGTTAACAAAAGAAACCAGTCATGAAGAGGATGTGTAGTGTCCCAGACAATATAATATAATATAACAACAGAGTTAGAAGGGACCTTGGAGGCCTTCTAGTCCAACCCCCTGCCCAGGCAGGAAACCCTACACCATCTCAGTCAGATGGTTATCCAACATTTTCTTAAAAACTTCCAGTGTTGGAGCATTCACAACTTCTGCAGGCAAGTTGTTCCACTGATTAATTGTTCTAACTGTCAGGAAATTTCTCCTCAGTTCTAAGTTGCTTCTTTCCTTGATCAGTTTCCACCCATTGCTTCTTGTTCTACCTTCAGGTGCTTTGGAGAACAGCCCGACTCCCTCTTCTTTGTGGCAACCCCTGAGATATTGGAACACAGCTATCATGTCTCCCCTAGTCCTTCTTTTTATTAAACTAGACATACCGAGTTCCTGCAACTGTTCTTCATATGTTTTAGCCTCCAGTCCCCTAATCATCTTTGTTGCTCTTCTCTGTACTCTTTCTAGAGTCTCAACATCTTTTTTACATTGTGGCGACCAAAACTGGATGCAGTATTCCAAGTGTGGCCTTACTAAGGCATTATAAAGTGGCACTAATACTTCACGTGATCTTGATTCTATCCCTCTGTTTATGCAGCCCAGAACTGTGTTGGCTTTTTTAGCAGCAGCTGCACACTGCTGGCTCATATCTAAACGGTTGTACACTAGGACTCCAAGATCCCTCTCACAGGTACTACTATTGAGCAAGGTACCACATATACGGTACCTGTGCATTTTGTTTTTTTTTTCCTAAATGTAGAACCTTACTTTTTTCGCTGTTGAATTTCATTTTGTTAGATAGCGCCCAATGTTCAAGTCTGTCAAGATCTTTCTGTAATTTGAGCCTATCTTCTGGAGTGTTGGCTATTCCTGCCAGCTTGGTGTCATCTGCAAATTTGATGAGTTCCCCATCTATCCCCTCGTCCAAGTCATTGATGAAGATGTTGAAGAGTACTGGGCCTAAAACAGAGCCTTGGGGTACTCACTGCATACTTCCCTCCATGTGGATGTAGTTTCGTTGAGGACTACACATTGAGTGCGGTTGGTCAGCCAGTTACGAATCCATCTGCTGGTGGTGCTGTCTAACTCACATTTTTCTACTTTATCTAGTAGTAGGTTATGGTCTACTTTATCAAATGCCTTACTGAAGTCCAAGTAAATTATATCGACAGCATTCCTCTGGTCTGATATTGTGGACTCTTGTCAAGCAAGCTTATGTATCATGTCCTGGAAAGAAGGAAGTGAACCTCCAACAATCTTTCTCCCCATCTTCACCACTCTGCATAGCCTTCCTGTTTGAAACAGTAATACTTGTCCCAAAGGTGATTTTTCCAAGAGTCAGTTGGACTTTCTGTTTTTTTTCTTTGAAGACATTTCGCTTCTCATCCAAGAAGCTTCTTCAGCTCTTCAGACTCTCAATCAGCCATGGCCTGGATGACTGAGAATCTCCACAGACAACAGTAATACTTCCAAACCAAACAGTAATACAATATGACAGGATGCTTTCAATTGATCCCCTGCAGAAAGTGGTAAGGATAGCAGAAGGAAGATGTACTCTTCTCTACAACACAGAAAATGCAGGTGCTGTTGTATCATTGTCTCAAGTATCTTTATTTCTTTTTTATTTTGTTGTTCTGTATCATAAAGCTAAATAAATAAATAAATAAGTAAGTAAATAAATAAATAAATAAATAAGACCAAAAGAAGCATCTTAAAAGTATAACTAACATAAAGATTTAAAGCATCTTGGGAATGAACTAGAAAAATAAGAGTGCTGTTGTGCCTCTTCTTCCTCAGCCAGGCCCCTCCCATCTCCTCCCGGGCTTGTTATCAGACTCCGAGTCTGATAATGAAAATGAACAGCCTGTCATGCCTCCAGCCTGGCCCTGGCCCCATGCCCGGACAGGATGTCAGGAATGAACAAACAAATCTCACTCATACGGCGTGTATTCCTTTGGCTCAGCCATTGGAGGAAGTCAGCCATGGATTGGAATTACTCAGGCCTACTCCTTCTGACCCCTCCCTTTTCCAAACAGCAGAAGACAATTCAAAGTGGGAGGATCCTCGCTTCTGGAGATCTGAGAGGCGACGCCAGCAGAAGGAAGAGAGGGGCGGGCCTGGATAAATGCTGAGTCATGGAGCCACACCCCACAGCCTATATAAAGGACCTTCTTGTGGCATTCCAACCTTGAGTCAAGCAGTCTCCTCTAGTTTGCTGAAGTCACAACTTGGACTCCTGCCTGTCCTGAGAAACCTGGAAGGAATTTGGCAAAGCTGCAGAGGCTTTGTTGCCACGCTTGATACGGACTTCCTAGACCCGGTCGTCGGAGGGGGAGGGGGACACAACAAGTGCCTTTAATGCATATTTCCTATTCCCTCTCCCCTTTGGACAAGATCTATTTATACTGCCAGGACTAGAAACTCCACAGACTGCATGACCAGCTTCTTCCTCTAGGACAGTGATTGCTAACCTTTTTGCCATCGCGTGCCAGGAGGCAGGGGCGGGAGGGGGTCATACGCAGGCATGCCCATTCCCATAATTCTATGCGTCCCGCCCCTGTGCATGCAACCCCCACCCCATTCCTGACTCCTAGGTGCGTCCCTGGAGGCTGGGGACAGCAAAAAAGTCACTTCCTATCCAACCAGAAGTTGGCAAACATGCAGTTTCTGGCCTCCAGAGGGCCTCTGGGAGAGGTGGAGAAGGCCGTTTTTGCCTTCCCCAGACTCAGAGCGGCACTGGAGCCAGGTGAGAGAGAAAAACGGGTCTTCCCCATCACCCCCTAGGCCTCCGGAGGCAGGAAACAGCCTGTTTCCTTACTTCTAGTGGGCCCAAAAGGCCTGAAAATCAGCTGGACGGAGCAAGCTGAGCTCATGTGGTACGCATGCCATAGGTTCACCATCACGGCTCCAGGAAATCAATAAACATTCTTCTCTGTTACTTTGATTATTGTAGGTATACTAAAAAGTCTTCTGACCATCATCTGGCTACTAAAAGCAGGCAACAGTAGAAGATACTGGACAAAATAACCTGCTAAATTATTTTTGCTATGGACCTTATAATCATTGAACAAGTATCAAGTAATCAATAATTCCTTAGAGTTCAATCATTCTTATAGGCCAAAAACAAAAACAAAATCCTTTCAACTGTCTTTCATTTAAACTATTTCCACCGCTTCTTACAAAATTGAGTTATTACTTTTATCTTCAGCTACCAATTTGACTTGAAGTATAGTGAGAATTCTTGCTTTAATGAAAGGCAAACTGCCAAGTTTTGACTGGATAATGAGTTTACATATATGCATAGTAAACGTAACTTTAAAAAAAAGGTATCAAATATTTATTACTGATTAAGGAAAACCTCCAGTTGTTCTTCTAACACAATGTTTTTTGCCTTCACAGATTCAAAACTGTAAGTACACTTGCCAAAATAATTGTTTTCAGTGAATTTCAATAAATCAAAAAAACATGATTTCACCATCCTCTTTTTTAAACAAGTTTTTATTGGTTTTTTAATTCCCCCCCTACACACATACCTACTTTATGAACATAGTATTGGCCATATCATGTCTTATACAATTCAATATATTCAAATATATTTTACATAGTTATAGTTTTTGCCAAAATATTTTTTTCATAATTTTTATTCATATTCTAATATTTCCTTGCTCATTTCAGAAGGTACATCTTCTTTCGAGTTATAATTTCTCCATTTTTATTAATATGCATTCTCTTTCATTCTTTTTTTTAACTGTTTCGATTTTTATCCTAATATATTCAAATTCGGGGTTGCCTTTCTTCCATTTCAGGTTTTCCTTTTCACAGCAATCCTTTCTTCTTCTCATCCTTCTTCCTCCCTTATTTCATCCTACCTACTTTCTTTTCTCCTCTCCTGTTCCTTCTCTACTTCCCCTTCCTTTCTCCTCCTCCTCCCTACTTCCTCCCTATCTAACCTTCTCTCCTACTCTTATTTCCCCTACCTTTCCTCCTCTCCTCTTCCCTTTCTTCTTTCTCTCTCCCTCCTTGTCCCTTTCCATCTCTCTCCTTCTTCTTACCTCTCTCCATTGCTGTATTTATTTTCATTTCAATATTTCTGGTGTCCAGGCAACCCAAAATCCCATCTCTTAATATTTTTCTCCCTTTCTCCTATTCTTTTATCTTCTTTTTTCTCTCTTTCTTATATTTTCCTTTCCACCCCTCCTTTCTCTAACTTTTACTAACTTTCCCCCCCTCAATTTTTCTCCAGATTCTCCTCTTCTCTTTATTCTGTCACTGCTAATCCCAGTGTAATCATTTATTTTTTTCACTTTTAGTTTTTCCCTTCAATCTTTTCTTTTTTCCCCCCCTTCTTTTCAAAGTATCCTTCCACCTCTTCATTTCTATTTTTTCACTATCAATCCCTATATGATCATCTGTATTGTTATCCCATTCATTTCTTTTTCAACATTATATTTTTGTTGTTCTTGTTTCCCCATAATTTCTTCATCGTTCTTTTTCTATTTTTAAGCCACAGCTCTACTTGTTTATTCCCTTTAAAGGATTCTCGCACCATTTGAAGCATCTCCCATCTCCCAATTCTCCATATTTTCAATATAATGAGAAAAACTTTTTAAATTTATTTATTTTAACTTAATGTATAGTCCACATTCAAGTCCAAAATATTGTCTCTTCCCCCCCACCCAACTTTTTTTTCTATTTCCAAATGCAAGCCAGTTCAGATGTGTGTGTTTTTGTGTTTTTGTTTTTTTCCCCAGGTCGTCCTAGTTCCAATCTAGATCTCTCCAGTCTTTTGAAGCTATGCCACAGATGTTTAAACAAGTACTCCTTTGGTGTTCCTTTTTCTCTTAATTGTCTAAACAATGCAGTGTTGATTTTTTCCTTTATAGTGATGTTTCTCTCCAATCCACAACTCCCAGCAACAAAACGTCACTTGTTAATCCACAAAACCACACTGCATATCGGACATTAATACAATTGAGCACATCCAGAAATATTTCACAAGAAGAGTCCTCCACTCCTCTGCTCACAACAAAATACCTTACGCCACCAGACTTGAAATTCTGGGTTTAGAAAATTTAGAACTACGACGCTACAATGTCCTTCCTTTCAATGACTACTTCAGCTTCAACCACAACAATACATGAGCACACAATAGATACAAACTTAAAGTGAACCGCTCCAATCTCGATTGCAGAAAATATGACTTTAGTAACAGAGTTGTTAATACCTGGAATGCAATACCAGACTCTGTGGTCTCATTTGAAAATCTCCAAAACTTTAACCTAAGACTGTCTACTGTTGATCTCACCCCATTCCTAAGAGGTCTGTAAGGGCATGCATAAGAGCACCAGCGTGCCTACTGTCCCTGTCCTAATGTTCCCTTTAATTGTATTCATTTTATGTATTCTATTCATGCTTATACTTATATATATTTAATATATATTCGACAAAATAATAAATAAATAAATAAATAAATAAAATTCCTTTGTCTTCCTCTATTTAATCCTTTTGTTAGCAAAAGATCTCTCAATTTTCTTCTCCTTTTAATATTTATTTTTTCTTCCTAAATCAATTTTAGGTCCAGATGGAACATTAGTTCTTTTAGGGCTTTTGTCTTAAAAATCCTCTTTGCTGTTTGTTTCCTCTCATTTTAAATTTCCACATGCCAATTAGCTGCTAAGTTCAAGCCAGAAAATCTCTTGAGCTTTTTAAAAAAAAATTTTTCTTATTACCTGCGAGTTGGTCAATCACTCACCTGGTAACAATACTCTGCTCTGCTCTTCCCTCCTGCTCAATCTTCTTGTGTGACCATCCCAACTTTGGCAGCTCCTAATGGCTGCCTTTCCTTGTTGTTGGGTCGAAGGCTGGGTGCTGGTGCTGCAGGGAATTCGCTTCCCTGTTTGCGCCAGCCAGTGTCTTCTTTCTTTGCTGTCCCTCCAGGACAGCTATGGTCCATTTGTTAGTTGCGAAGTCATGTTCGACCCATCGCGACCCCATGAACAACATTCCTCCAGGCCTTCCTGTCCTCTACCATCCTCTGGAGTCCATTTAAGCTCATGCCTACTGCTTCAGTGACTCCATCCTGCCACCTCGTTCTCTGTCGTCCCCTTCTTCTTTTGCCCTCAATCTTTCCCAGCATTAGGCTCTTCTCCAGGGGTCCTTCCTTCTCATTAGGTGGCCAAAGTATTTCAGTTTCATCTTCAGAATTTGGCCTTCTAAAGAGCAGTCAGGCTTGATCTCCTCTAGGACTGACTTGTTTGTTCGCCTTGCAGTCCAAGGGACTCACAGGAGTCTTCTCCAGCACCAGAGTTCAAAGGCCTCGATTTTTTGGCGCTTAGCCTTCCTTATGGTCCAACCTTCACAGCCATACATTGCAACTGGGAAAACCATAGCCTTGACTATACAGACTTTTGTTGGCAGGGTGATGTCTCTGCTTTTTAGTACACTGTCTAGATTTGCCATAGCTTTTCTCCCCAGGAGCAAGCACCTTTTAATTTCTTGGCTGCAGTTCCCATCTGCGGTGATCTTGGAGTCCAGGAAAATAAAATCTGTCACTACCTCCATTTCTTCCCCATTTATCTGCCAGGAATTGAGAAGGCCAGATGCCATGATTTTAGTTTTCTTAATGTTGAGTTTCAAGCCAACTTTTGCACTCTCTTCCTTCACCCACATCAAGAGGTTATTTAGTTCCTCTTCGCTTTCTGCCATTAGAATGGTATCATCTGCGTATCTGAGGTTGTTGATATTTCTCCCGGCAATCTTAATTCCAATTTTTGATTCATCTAGCCCCGCCTTTCTCATGATGTGTTCTGCATATGTTAAATAGGCAGGGTGATAGTATACAGCCTTGCTGGATTCCTTTCCCAATTTTGAACCAATCATTGGTTCTTTGTCCAGTTCTCACTGTTGCTTCTCAAGAGCCAAATAAAATGGTCTGGTACTCCCATCTCTTTAAGAATTTGCCACAATTTGTTGTGATCCAAACAATCAAAGGCTTTAGCATACTCAATGAAGCAGAAGTAAGATGTTTTTCTGGAACTCCCTGGTTTTCTCCATGATCCAGCATATGTTGGCAATTTGATCTCTAGTTCCTCTGCCTCTACGAAATCCTGCCTGTACTTCTGGTAGTTCTTGATCCACATACTGCTGTAGCCTAGCTTGTAGGATTTTAAGCATAACCTTACTAGCATGTGAAATGAGTGCAATGGTGCGATAGTTTGAACATTCTTTGGCATTGCCTTTCTTTGGAATTGGAATGTAGACTGACCTTTTCCAATCCTGTGGACATTGTTGAGTTTTCCAAATTTGCTGGCAAATTGGGTGTAGCACTTTTACTGCATCGTCTTTTAAGATTTTGAATAGCTCAGCTGGAATACTATCTCCTCCACTAGCTTTGTTGTTATTCAGATTTCCTAAGGCCCATTTGACTTCACATTCTAGTATGTTTGGCTCAAGGTCAGTGACAACCCCATCATGGTTATCAGGGATGTTAAGCTCATTCTTGTATAGTTCTTCTGTGTAAGTTTGCCACCTCTTCTTAATCTCTTCTGCCTCTGTTAGGTCCCTGCCATTCTGGTCCTTTATCATGCCCATCTTTGCATGAAACGTTCCCTTCATATCGCCAATTTTCTTGAAGAGATCTCTGGTCCTCCCTATTCTATTGTTTTCTTCTATTTCTTTGCACTGTTCATTTAAGAATGCATTCTTATCTCTTCTAGCTATTCTCTGGAATTCTGCATTCAACTGGGTGTATCTTTCTCTTTCTCCCTTGCCTTTCGCTTCTCTTCTTTCCTTGGCTATTTACAAAGCTTCCTCAGACAGCCACTTTGCTTTCTTGCATTTTTTTTTCTTTGCGATGGTTTTAGTTGCTATCTCTTGTACAATGTTGCGAACCTCTGTCCATAGTTCTTCAGGCACTCTGTCTATCAGATCTAATTCCTTAAATCTATTTGTCACCTCTACTGTATATTCACCAGGGATATAATTTAGTTCATACCTGAGTGGCCTGGTGCTTTCCCCTACTTTCTTCAGTTTAAGCCTAAATTTTGCAAGAAGAAGCTCATGATCTGAGCCACAATCAGCTCCTGGTCTTGTTTTTACTGACTGTATAGAGCTTCTCCATCTTTGGCTGAAGAGCACATAGTCAACCTGATTTCTGTGTTGACCAACTGGTAATGTCCATGTGTAGAGTCATCTCTTAGGTTGTTGGAACAGAGTGTTTGCTATGACCATCGTATTATCTTGACAGAATTCTATCAGCCTGTGCCCTGCTTCATTTTGTACTCCAAGGCCAAACTTGCCTGTTGTTCCGGTAATCTTTTGGCTTCCTACTTTAGCATTTCAATCTCCCATGATTATAAGGACATCATTTTTTTGGTGTTAATTCTATCAGGTGCTACAGGGCTTCATAGAACCGGTCAATTTCATCCTCTTCAGCACCAATGGTTGGGGCATAGACTTGAACTACTGTGATATTGAATGGTTTGCCTTGGATTCAAACTGAGATCATTCTGTCATTTTGGGGATTGTATCCCAGTATTGCTTTTCCTACTCTTTTATTGATTATGAAGGCTACTCCATTTCTTTTGAGGGATTCTTGCCCACAGTAGTATACCTGATGGTCATCTGAATTAAATTCGCCCATTCCTGTTCATTTTAGTTTGCTGATTTCTAAGATGTCAATGTTCAATCTTTTCATCTCTTGTTTGACCACATACAGCTTGCCTTGATTCATGGATCTTACATTCCAGGTTCCTATCGAGAAAAAATCTTTACAGCATCAGACTTTCCTTTCACCACCAGATACATCCACAGCTGACCGTCCTTTCAGCTTTGGCCCAGTCGCTTCATTCTTTCTGGTGCTACTAGTACTAGCCCTCCGCTCTTCCCCAGTAGCATATTGGACACTTTCCGACCTGAGGGGCTCATCTTCTGGCGTCATATCTTTTTTCCTTTTTGTACTGTCCATGGCAAAGATACTGGAGTGGATTGCAATTTCCTTCTGCAGTAGAGCACGTTTTGTCAGAACTCTCCGCTATGACCTGTCTGTCTTGGGTGTCCCTGCATGGCATAGCTCATAGCTTCATTGAGTCATGCAACCCCCTTTGCCACAACAAGGCAGTAATCCATGAAGGGAAATTCCATTCCACCAAATTGAATGGAATTTTGATGCTCTTCCCGGAACTCCCGGAGTTCGTGTTGTCTCGTTGTGATGCTGGCCATGCCTCCTGATTTCACCATCCTGTTACTTAATCCTATACCACAACCTTGCACAGTTGAAACTTTTGTAATAAAATGATTGAACAAAACATGAAAATATAGATTGATTCACATACCATATTTTTCGGACTATAGGACACACTTCCCCGCCCCCCAAAAAAGTGGATGGAAATATCTGTGTGTTTTATAGAGTGGATATTACTGTGGGGGTGAGGAGGTTGGTGCCTGTCAGCCTCTGCTTTATTGTATTTCACCTACTGGACTGTTTTACTGTTTTATTACTTCGATAAAGGTTTTCTTCTTACTGAATGTCTTACATGATTTATGGAGAAGGGGGGAGGTTTGTACTGTTACCAGCATTTGGCTGACATTGCAGGTGTGGGAGAAGATAGTCTTTCAAACAGATGTCTGAACTGAATCGGTACATGAATGTAACGGGAGTTGCCTGCTTCGCATTCTATCTAGAAGATTGACAGAGAGAGAATATCGGAAGTGAAACTACATGTGGCCAAGGAAAAAGACGATATTGGATTATGACTGTTTGAACTCTGGTGGGAGGAGGAGTCAGGACAGGATATGATGTCTGTGTTTATAGTATACTTTCAGTTCTGGCTTAGCTTTGTTTGCAATCTGACATGTTTAGTAAAAATTACCAATCTCTTCAAAATGATGGAGTTGGATCTTTATTTTCTTAAACATTGATCGGAGGTAAGCTGACATTAAGCCAGAACTCTAAAAAATCAGTCATCCAGGATCACAATCTCGGGGAATGAAAAATTTTTCTTAATGATGTCGGAGCATGAATGCGGAGCTGATAATGAGGAGCTGCCAGAGACATCAATCGACTCAGAGCTGGCAGACTTCTCATCCCAGGAATTTTCTAATGGAGCTGATAAGAAATCTTTTCTGGGGGAAAAGCCAACCCCAGAAGATGAACCAGAGGAGATGGGAGCAGGCTTGGCAGCCACATTGTGCCCTCCCAAGTATTCAGGATTTTCTGCAGAGTGGCTGGAGAAACTACAAATAGAGGAGAGACGGGAGAAGGCCAAACTGGATTTTGGAAAACTTCCAGACCCGGGGGAGCTACAATCCGGAGTTACAAGATGTAAGCAGAAAAAGAAACTCTCAGATTGGCAACGTGAACAGTTAATTAAGGATGAGTTACAAATCGCAGAAGCCGTCAGACTGTATTGTGAGGTGATAGAGCGACAGGCAGACCGTGAAAGGTATGAGGTCCCCACCCAGAATCTCTGGAGGGAGGGGGAAGAAGTGGAAACAGTATTTTTGACAGCCACTGGGGGGAGTGGCAAACAGCTGAGAATTTCTGGAGGAACAAGAGCCTGAACTGTGTTCTCCAGGGGCTGCAGATTTTGATAGAGGCCAGGGAACCCCTGCTGGAGAAATGTTGCTTCACAGAAGAAAAAAACCTAAAATTCCCTCAATTCCTGGGAAGTTTGATGGGGACCGTAAGGAATTGGGGTTATTCCAGGCTATGGTGGACAGCCACATGCAGGAGTGGGGTGAAGATTATCTGTCAGAAGCCTCTAAAGTGAGAAGCGTGACCCAAGTCTTGAGTGAAAGGGCGACTTCCTGGTACGTGTCCTTGTACCAAGAGAATTCCCCTCTCTTGAGGAACTACCACCAGTTTATGGCAGCCCTGAGAATGAGATTTGAGGACCCCTTGGCAGAGCAGAAGGCCAAAATCCGCATGAGGTCCATCAGACAAGGGTGGAGACCAGTGGCTGACTACAACCAAGAGTTCAGCACTCTGGTGCCTCTCATGAGAGGGTGGTTGGAAGTGGCTCTTCTGGACATAGATAAAGATGGCTTAAACGGGGATTTATATAAGTTGTGCAGAGCCTGAGCGTCCCCGACTACCTTGCATGGCTGGTATGCCCTGGCAGGAGAAATGGAGATCAATCTAGCCAAGGACTGCCTGCGAAGTGATCACACTTGGAAGCAGACCCCAACTCAGTTCCAGAGAGGACCGCCCAAGGATTTTGCCCAAGCGGAAGTGGAAAGAAGAAAACCACAGGCTGTTTCAGATGTGGAAAGGAAGGCCACCGAGCGGCTGATTGTCATGCAAAGCTGGAGCCATAGACAACCCCTAGTGACAGAAAGGCAACAGTGCAGTTGGAAACTAAAATGTGAGAGGTCACAAAGAGGGGAGAGGATGTCGCCAAGAATGCTCCTCCCATTGAGGAGGAACTAGGGACTCCTTCTGGTTCAGATGACAGCAAGCCATCGTTGGAATCAGACGAGGATCTCCTGGTGAGTTGGAAAGGAGGCCCCCTTACCATTCCAGTGAAACTGTGCATCCCATCCTCAGGAATGCAGGGGGAAATGCTAGCCCTCTTAGACTCTGGGTATACCCGATGTATCATCAGCCCCGAGGTGGTGGAGAAAATGAAACTAAAGCTAAAAACTTTGAGCAGGCCCATAGCATTTTGCCAGCTAGATGGGTCGGTGGCGGGAGGAGGCCCAACCCACTTTGTTATAGAACCCATAGAGATGACCATAGGAGACCACCGAGAAATCATAAACTTTATTGTGGCCCTAGGGATGGACCAGCCACTTGTACTAGGTCTCTCGTGGCTCCAGAAATGGAACCCGAAAATAAACTGGAGAACGGGGGTGTTACAACTCCCCACAAGGGCACAAAAGAAGGAGAAGATAACTTTAAAACCCCCTGACCGTGAATCCGCTGAGATACTTGGGTCAATGTTTGAATGGCTGGACAGGGAGGAAAAAATTCTTAAAGAGTACTGGGACCTACGAGAGGTGTTTAGTGAAAAGGCCTCTGACATGCTACCTCCCCATAGGTCTACAGACTGTGCTATAGACATCCTTCCAGGGGTGAAACTCCCAAAGCCGAAATCTTACCCCATGACCCAGAAGGAATTGAGAGAATTGTGAAACTTTATAGATAAAAATTTGGAGTGAGGATTCATTCAACCGGCTAGGCCTTGGGTTGCAGCCCCAGTCATGTTCCTGGAAAAGAAAGATGGCACTTATCACTTAATTGTTGACTATAGAAACCTCAACTGTGTGTGCGTGGAGAATGTGTACCCCATGCCTCTTATGAAGGATATGCTCGCCCACATGGCCAAAGGGAAGTTCTTCACCAAACTGGACTTACATGAAGCATATTACAGAGTGCACATAAAAGATGAGGATGAATGGAAAATGGCATTCAATTGTCCCCTTGGTTGCTTCCAATTCCGAGTTCTTCCTTTTGGATTGCAAGGGTCCCTGCAGTTTTCATGCAACTAATAAATGAAGTGCTCCATGAACATTTGTTTAAAGGCGTTCTTGTTTATCTTAATGACATACTTATCTACACGGAGACCATGGAGAAGCATGTGAAGCTAGTAAGAGCAGTACTCAAAAAATTACTGGCCATTGAGCTTTATGCAAAATTGTCTAAATATGAATTTCATCAAACAAAAATCGATTACCTGGGATACTGTATTTCCTCTGAGGGCTTGGAGATGGATCCTGCAAAAGTCCAGGCAGTACTAGACTGGGCAACCCCTCGCACCCGCAAACAGTTTCAAAGTTTCCTGGGTTTTACTAACTTCTATCGCCAGTTCATTCCCTCCTTTGCTGACATTGCCCTGTCAATCACCAATCTCCTCAAAACAAAAGGGAATACTAAGCCCAAACCTTCCTTACCACTGGAGTGGTCAATGGAGTGTCAGGCCGCTTTTGAAAAGTTGAAGCAATTGTTTGCCGCCGAGCCGGTCCTCAAGCACCCTGACATGGAGTCCCCATTCGTGATTCAAGCAGATGCTAGTGATGTGGCAGTCAGAGCGGTTTTACTCCAAAACAATGCAAAAGGAGAGCTTCAACCGTGCCCGTACACATCTCGTAAGTTCACTGAAACAGAGCAAAGATGGGCCATCTGGGAGAAAGAAGCTTTTGCAGTGCATTGGGCTCTCCGAACATGGAGACAATTCTTGGAGGGGGCCAAACACCCTTTCGAAATGTGGACTGATCATAAAAACTTAGAGGCCCTGAAAACTCACAGAAAACTATCACCAAAGCAAGCTCAATGGGCCCAATACTTTAACCATTTTAACTTTTCCTTGCGATACATTCCAGGGCGAAAGAACTTCCTGGCTCCTGGTGGGAGCTTGGTTGTGCTCTGATTGGATGGGGGTTTTTCTGTGCTCTGATTGGATGGGGGTGTGTCCTGTGTTGGTGGGGGCTTGGTACAGGACACGCCTTGTACCAAGCCTGTACCAAGCCTGTACCAAGCCTTGTACCAAGCCTGTACCAAACCTTGGTACAGGCTTGGCACAGGACACACCCCCATCCAATCAGAGCACAGAAAAACCCCCATCCAATCAGAGCACAGCCAAGCTCCCACCCAATCAGTTCAAACCCCCACTAGCAGTTAAAAGGAAGAAACAGCTGCGATCACACATTGCTCCCAGAAGCACGAAGCTGAAGCCTGAAGATGACGAATGAGACTTCGTCGAAACGTCGCCAAGACACTTCCAATTTTACACGGGAGAAAACCCGAACAACCAAAGACCTATATACAAACACCCGTGAAAACCTCAGAAAACAAATATATATATATATATACATTTTTCCTGAGTTTTATACTTATCTAATTAACTACTTACTAAAGCCAAATATAAATTATCCTTTCTACTTTTTATATCCAAAAAAATTGCTTGTGATTTACCCTTTCCCATAAAAAGCTCTTTTCATTTGAAATTGTTGCTTCTTTATTCCTTGTTCTTTACATTTAGTAATTACAATCATTCTTTGCTCTTCCCCTGCTGCTTTCAACCTTTCTTCCTTAGTCACAGCCTCTACTTTAGATTGTATTTACTTTGCTACCTTCTCACACATCCACATTTTAACCACATCCACTTCTCTTCCCATTTTAACTTCTAGCAGTGGTGGAGTTCCAGCCTTCAATACATTAGTATAAAAATCTCTTGCTTTAAACACCGTATTAAGTCGATATTTCTCTCCTGCATAATTTATGTTAATCCAGCTGGAACATCTCATCTAAACCGTATCTGACGATTTCTAAATTCATCCACCAAAAAAGCAAACTCTTTTCTATTTCTTAAAAATTTTGTGGGAATTTCTTTTAACACTAATACCTCTTGTCCTAATATTTGAGTTTTATTTTTATAAGAAGCTTGTAAAATCTCAGTCCTAATCTTCCTAGTTGTAAAATAAATCACTACATCTCTTGGTAACTGTCTTTCTTTTGCAACCCATGAATTAACACAATAGATTTTTTCAGTTTCTGTTTTAAGATCTGCAGGTTTCTTTCCAATCATCTGTACAAAAACCTCTGCAAAGACATCCTTTAAATTCTCTCACTTATTTTCTTTCAAACCTCTCACTCTCAATGCAGATTCCATTACTCTATATTGCAACAAAACTCATTCTTCATCTGCAGTCTCTACCTTAGTCTGAAGCTCCTCTATTTTATTTTTTAAGTCCAAATTAACTTGATTAACTTCTTAAATTCTTTCATCCAGCTGATTTGTGTATTCAAGAAAACTTTTAAATGCTGCCACCCTATCTTCTTTTATTTCTTCATCCTGAGCTTCAAGAGTATCTTTAACTTTCATTATTTTCTCTTCAATTTCCTTGAACTTTTGGTCTATAACAAAAATTTGAGCCTTTAGAAATTCCTTCAATTCTTTTTGTAATTTATATATTTGAGCTAACGAGTCACCAGTTTCCTTAAAAACAACAGGCTTTAATTGCACAGAAGCCATCTTACTTAAACTTTATACTTTGCAACAAAGTCAAATCTGTTCATAAACTCCTTATTTGAGTTGGGTAAATCAATTCTGCAGTCCTTCAACTTTTCTTCACATAAGTATAACATTCAGCAAGTTTAAACAGAGTTAAGGGCGCTAATGATGCTAACGAGGACTTCCTTAACTTTCATTTTCACGCCCTATTAAGCAGAGGCGCCTTTCTTCTCAAAGATCGAGTTGAGGTCTGATGCTTACATCAGACAGTCCTCCTGCCTTTGCTTCGTCTGTTTAAAGTAAATTAAGATTGATCTTCATCTTGATAGCAGAGATGGTCACGGCATTTTGTTCTGTATTAATAAATTAATGCAGAGAATCCTGAATCCGGACCTTTCGCCAGGTTTAAATAGGGAGCTCTCACCCTTTTTGCCCCTAGATTTTTTTTCTGGGGCTCTCGGAGAGCTCTACCACCGCCTGACAGCTCACCTTTCCCTCTTCTCCTGAGGGAAAGGTTTTCAAGCTGTCAGACAGCTGATGAGCGCTCTCTGAACGACTTTAACAAGATCACGGGGCTGACGGTCCGAAAGGACCATCTCCAATTCCTGCGGCGCCACCGGACGTCTCCCCAAAGCTGTTTCTTCATGGACAACCTGAATCTCTGCTATGCGGTGGTTTTCCAAGTCATGTATTCCCCCCTCCCAAGGTTACAAGTTACAGTGATGTAGAGCAAAGGTATTTGCCTGCAATCTCAACAGGCTGCAACGTGATAAGTGCCATTTTTTTATTTCCACCACCCAGTTTGTCATTCAATCATTATATAGACATAAAATAAAGCTGTAATCCCAGTCTATTTACTGTACAGACAATTGACACAGGATTGCAACAATAGATCAAAAGGAAACAAAAAACAGAAAATATCAAATTATTGCTTACCTATGGCTTTCCTACTATAACTCAGGCCATTTTTTTTGCAAAAAGCTTCAAACAAATTACATATTTCAATTTCTGAACTTTTTTAAAAAATATACTATAGTTTTGGATTTTAGAAATTATGTTAAATCATGACTTTTTAACAACATTTATACAAAAACACTTGTATATTTTTTCCACTGATTCCAAAGTGTGATAATGTTTTGTTTTCTTTTTAATGATTTCTTGTATGCCACATTGATGACTTTTAACAGAAAGTGACATAAAAACATGCACTTCCTTGGGAAAAAGAAATAAAAAGAGAGGAATTTCTTGATAGGTAAAAGTTAAGGCTGCATTTCAAACAGGAATAAATGTGTTTCTCATTTCTTAACTGGAGAATCAGCAAGTTCTAGCTGTGATATATCTGAATCCATGTGTGGGAATATCACATACATTAAAATCTTTTAAAACAACTCAAAATTTGGCTGCATCAAATTTTTCAAGAATTGAAAAACATATTTACTTCTCTAAAAACTTAGTGCTCTGCAGAATTAAGGTGGAACACAATAAAACTCTTTTAAAATTATATTATAAAAATAAGAAAACTGTCAAAATATGCCAGAAGGAAATAGCTCTTAAACATTAATATAAGTTCACTCTGCCTTCTATCCTAGGTTTAATGAAAATCTTGAATATCTACCTTTTCCGCCTTGCATAGGTAAAGAGTCATTTTGATTAGGAGGAGTTGTAGACTCAAGATATTCAGATTTGTTGGTGTTTATTTTTTTTTATTATATTTATATGTATGGGTGGCAATTTTATCTGTTTATATTGTTAGCTGGTTTTAGACTGTGGGAGTAGATAACATACAACCACCAAAATTGTCCTCTGGTGAGTGCCATGAATCAGTGAAGGTCTGTAATTCCAACCCAACATGTTAATCTTTCTCATGCTATAATATCATCTTACTTCATATTTAATCTCCTTCCTGATCATATTTTTTATCTTACTTATATCATGCAGTTCTATAAGTGAGTCAATAGTTTCTAAAGAGGGCATATATTTTATTATTATTGTTGTTGTTGTTGTTGTTCTGCTAACAATTTTAATATTACAAATTTAGAATGTTTTAGAAGCATATTTAAGATATTTTAGAAGCACATTTTAAACAATTCTAAAATGTATCTATGGGTTTTAAGGCTGAGGGCTAAATTTACATGTCATATTTGAGTCAACAAAAAATTAGCTTGAATTGAAGATACAAGTTTGATTTTTATAGGTAAGGCTGTTTCATTCGGAGTTTACCTTTGGTCCTATATGTTAAATTTGCAAACTACTTTAAGCTGCACTTATTGATTAAGCAAAAAAATAATATTTTTCCTCAATTAGGATCGTTCATTTCATCACTAATTTTTAAAACCAACTTGGGGTTGGGATTCTAACCCTAATCTGAGATTTCAGTCACTGCAAAAATCCATAAAATTTGCCAGCGTTAATCAATGTTTTATTTTGAATTTTAACCATATAATCAGCCCAGGGACTAATGAAAATGCTCACAGAATTTATTTCTCCTTATTCATAAATGCAGAGGAATATGCAAGCAAGAAGTATCCATTGTAACAGCAAGTTTAGTGTAAACTAACAAGTGCCCTGCTCAGATATATTGATCCATACAACCAGTGATGGGATTCAAATAATTTAACAACCAGTTCGCCCAGGATCAGGTTGGCTATCATGGGATGTGTGGCCCATCTCCGTCTGCCAGCTCCACCGCACATGTGAGATGAGCCTCCTGCAATGGCCAACCTGACCCTGGGCGAACCGGTTATTAAATTTCTACCTTTTGCCAAAAGGCTGTTTCCAAGGGTGCTTGTCTACACATTGGTCTCATGATTGTTTCAGACTTCTGGACGTGGCTCATTTAAGAGGTGAGGTTTCCAAGGAACGAGGAAGGGGGTATTACCAAAGAGACAAAGAGTTGATGCTTCGGGAACTCGCACAGGAAGGTGAAGAATTGGGGGGAATTGGAGGAAGGGATTTCCCCCTCCCTGTGGAGCTACATGGACAGTCTGCAAAAGTGTTAGACTTCCTCTGCTTTTTTTGTTAGAACCTAATTTGTTTCAATATTAACATATTAAGGAGATAAAAGAAACACATATTCAATGGATTTTTTTATTCAACTCTGTTCATTTACATTTTTATGTAAATAGGAATAAAATTATCTTATGTAAAAGGACAACTGGTAATTAATAAAAATAACTATCATTCATAATTCTGGTTATGATTTCTGTAACACAAAATATTTTAGATTTTGGTCATGGAAAAGAAGATTACTATTGAAGAAAATATCTTTCACTTCCCTTCTCTATTTCTTCTTCCTTTCTCATTGCCAAAAGTTTGTGTATAAATACAAAAGAATGGAAGGCTACATATCACCAAGCATCGAGGCAATAAAAAATGTATCACTACTTCCTCAGAGATTCTGAGAACATTAGACACTAGAGGAAATTCAACTGTCTAGGAGATTCCCACATGAAAATTCAGGTTACAAAATGTCACAGATACTGACAGATGGGTTTCCCTAGCTTCAAACAACTAATGGAGCTTTTCACTGATTTGCATATTAGCTGTCACTGTATGAAATTGGTATACATCAAGGACATTAAGTAGGGCAAAGAAAAAGTATAATAGCCTTGTACACTATTTTTATTCCTTATCTCTTGCTGTATATGTTGGGATTGCAGAGAAAGAAAAAGAAATACAGGGATAATATTTTAGACTTCATGATTTTTCAGATATCATTAATCTACTCATCATTAATTAATTAATGAGCCACGGTAATGCAGTGGTTAGAATGCAGTATTGCAGGCTACTTTCGGTTGCCTGCAATTTGGCATTCAAATCTCACCAGGCTCAAGGCTGACTCAGCCTTCCATTCTTCCGAGGTCAGTAAAATGAGGACCCAGATTGTTGGAGACAATATGCTGATTCTGTAAAACTGCTTAGAGAGGGCTGTAAAGCCCTGTAAAGTGGTATATAAGTCAAAGTGCTATTGCTATCCCCTCTAGAAAACAGAAATTAAAGTCAATTCCATTATTGTCACAACTGAATACTATTGTTTACAGAATTGTAAATAAGATTTCAGAAAATAATAAAAACTTGTGACTATAGTACTTTCATATATATTAATGTAACCTCATCATCCTTCTTGTAACTATCCAATAAACAGCAATGGGAAAACTAAGAGCTAAGCTACTTGTTAATCACAACTTCATTTTTTCTACAAATCAGCACAAATTCTCTCATATATTCCTGAAATTTCTGCAACCAGCCACTATTAAATTGCACAGTGTCTTTCTTGGAAGAAAAAGTGACCTTTGAATTTGAATTTCTAGTAAGCAAGTTTTCTTCTTGGCCAAGGTTTATAATGTTATTTCTTCTTAAACAGAGTTCATAGGAATATACTGAAGAGAATAAAATATTCTGATGGTACCTGACCTTTCTCTTGCAGTATTTTGAAACAAAGCCCCTGTGACTAAATGGTGCCAAGCTGTGAGATTTCTTGAACATCTGTTGAACAGTCTTAAGTCCTATTCACTTCAGAGAGAACCTGACTGTTCAACACATAGTTGGCTCTTTCTATTTAAAATTAAAATCACATAAATGGCTCCTGCTCTACCTTTATCTTTCAGCAGCACAGAACAATGCACCTGCTGACTTCCACAGAATTTCTTACATAAACCTTCACTTTAAATCATATAAAATATTTTAATTGAAATGAAACTTCTTAGAAATTTACTTCGTTTCATTAGCTTAGTGCTTCACTTCCTATACACTTTTCCTTTGATTTAATCTAAAATATTCACTAATTGTGTGTGTTAAAAACAAACAAACCAATTTACCAGAAATCAGATTGAAAATTAGCAATGCAGATGATCTGACAGTCTGTTTCAGTGAATGATGTAGCATAGCATCTCACACAACAAACAGGAAAACATAATGTAGGGTTTTTTTGTTTGCTAAGAGCAAATTTCAGAACACAGGTTCTAAACCCTATATATAATTTTATAGTCTTAACACATCAGGTAAAAAAGCATGCTATGAAATGTGTTTCAAGAAATAGTATTTATATTATGCAAATTATTTTCTCACCTTCAAACAAATCTTAACACAAACATGATTAAAATACTTGTGTTAACTTTTTTAAACAACTAAATATAAATCAATTCACTGATTTAACTGAACTTACTTCCCTATAATGAAGATAATTGAAGAATAAGTTAACTCCTAGTGTTTGTTCTTCTATGCATATACACACATTACCATGCATGTATTATTATTTATGGTTTGTTGTATAGTCATCCAGATGTTCAGACTGGATTTGGCAGTTTTGTATACCTATCAAGTCCTTCCCAAAGACCTAGAATAGGCAGATGTGAATGTTTAATGATGTTATAGATACCATCTGCAGTATGTCATTTATTTTCCAACCCTCATATTTTTCTAGGCTGTCTCTTCATTGTGGGGAGAGATGAGAAAGAATGCTCAGAGCCAGTCAAGGCATGAAGGTCATCTCAGCTGCCTAGCTAAAACAAGCAAGCACCTTAATTGAGTAGCAGTGATATAAAACAATGCTGGAGGCAGATGATCATTTTAGTGACATTATCAAAAACATCATTTCATACTGCATGGGAGAAGACAGCTACTATATTTTATAAAATAACAAAAATATGAATAGACATTATAAAATGATTGATGATATAATGCCAGAAGGTCAGATGACCCTTAACATACTACTGAAGAAGAATTGAGGATCTTTTCAAGGACTAATGCTATTTATTGTATGGCTAGATTAAAGCCTTTAGGACATCTGGCAATCTGTTTTTAACTGGATCATCCTGAAGACAGCAAAGACTGTATTTTGGTACAATGTAGTCAGTGACTGAAATAAATTAGATTTCAAACAATCCTTGAATAGGAAAATTGTACAAGCATATGCTCTAACCACTGATGCAAATGAAGAGGAAATTGACCGGTTTTATGACTATGTTTAATATGAAATCAAGTGAATTGCAAGCAGAATGGTTGCTTTATGGTATAACTATACTGGAATGTATAGTTGAGTTATATGTCTTAGGAAACCAAAATAAAGAGGAGAGACATCAATTTCTATCACTCCAATGATTTCTTCATATCTAACACTGACTTCAAACATTTCTGACTTCAAAATGACACTTATATAGGATATGGCATAGGACCGGGTTATTTACGGGACTGTCTGCTGCCACCAATAGCCTCCCATCGACCTGTGCACTCCCATAGGGAGGGCCTCCTTAGGGTGTCGTCAGTCAAACAATGTTGACTGGCGACCCCCAGGGGGAGGGCCTTCTCTGTGGGGGCACCTGCCCTCTGGAATGAGCTGTCTCCAGGGATACAACAACTCCCTGACCTCTGGACCTTCCGTCGCGAGCTGAAAACTTTCTTGTTTTCCTGCGCAGGGCTGGCTTAAAGTAATTTTAATTAGGGGTTATTATGGTTTTACTATAGTTTTAAAGTTCTGTTTCGGGCTTTAATTGAATCAGATTTTTAAAAGTGTTTTAATTTTTGTGCAATTGTGTTTTATTTTGGCTGTAAACTGCCCTGAGTCCTTCGGGAGAAGGGCGGTATATAAATCTAATAAATAAATAAATAAATAAATAAATAAATAAATAAATAAATAAATAAATAAATAAATAAATAAATAAATAAATAAATAAATAAATAAACAAACAAACAAACAAACAAACAAACAAACAAACAAACAAACAAATAAATAAATAAATAACACATATTGATATCTCCAGGTGGAGTACATAGAAATGAAACAGACTACACAAAAATAAAGGAACTCAATCATGGCCAGGTGTTGACTGTGTAATAGACCACAAACTGTTCATATGCAAGTTCCAAGTTAAGCTAAAGAAAATAAATCAATCAATAATCCACGTGAAGGTGTCCAGTGCTGTTTCCTCCTTAATAAACATAAATGGAATCATTCTGAAGAAATGGCATTCAAATCACCTGAGTTGCTGATAATTTAATAACTCAAAAGTAAAATCCAGAAATTATGTAATATCATAAAGTGGTTAACACTGAATCCCTCTGTAACATTCCGACTTCTACTGAAGTGAAGAAGTAAATAGAATAATCAAGATACAAAATAACATTTGGAAACCAGGAGCTAGCCTAGTGTTTTTTCTCCATTAATAATTATATGAATGGATCACATATATCTTAAACTCCAGATATTCATTCGTTCATTCATTCATTCATTCATTCATTCATTCATTCATTTATAAAATTACAGGCAGTTTGCTATTATTTAAAATGTATATGACTAGAAATAAATATTGTAAAAATAAAAAGCAGCCTAACTATATAGAATTTTTCTATCATTATGGCCTTAATACCTTGAGAAAACAAACTTTTTTTCAAAGCGAAGAGGTTGGGATATTACTTATCTCAGGTGGAAAGTAGAAAGGGCAACCACCAAAAAGGTACATTTGGCCTCCTGTCCCTTCACTTTACAAGGAGTGGGATCTTCAGCACATTATCTCCCAGAGTCTAGATTGCAACTCAAAACAAATAGCATTTTAGGTACTTAGATGACAAGTCATGCAAGACTTCAAAGCTAATCAACAGAACATTGATTGTTTAATTGATTGATGCTTTTAAAGGAAAGCATAAAAAAAGATCAAAAAATTTTCTTAGCCGTGTGAAAAATAAAATACGATAATGTAGAAAGTTTAGTCCAGTGATAAAAATGATAATTCTGCTGTCTCCATTTAGAAGATAGGCTACTGCATTTTAAAAGAGACACCTTCAAAGGCAGCCAAATATACAGTGGCCTATTTTCAAGGGGACAAGGACATAAGTTAATGTTGTCAGAGCCCCCTAGTCCAAAAGGCTTGTAACTTGTCTATTGTGTGTAATTTGTTCTTAGGACATTTTGCAGTCCAGCAATTTGAATGTATCAGAAAATAAAATAAAAGAACAGCATGAATTATACATACTGAATTAAAAAATAGATTGACATAATTTCAAATATTGATACACAAATCAAAAATCCAATTTTGCATTACTCCAGTTACAACACAGAAATTTAATTTCAAAGGAGAAGTATTCCCAGCACTATATTCCTTTTATACTTTAACACTACAGAATTGGAAAAAAATTAAATCTGCCAGGATCAAATATAATAGAATATAAGTCTAGCTTCTTTAATTAAGAGTGAAAAAACAGCTATTTTAGAACAGCATTTAGCTATCTCCATTGATTTGGATGGCATTAATCATCTGCAGAAACATGAATTGCAACCTTCCTCTTAGTAAGTTTCACTGATACAATATTCTCAGAACCTTTTAGGTCAGTTGCATTAGACCTGTTTCTAAGACTCTTTCAATAAAAGCCCTGCTATATGCACACTGATATCAAAGCAAATATCACATTCAAAATTGCTGGTAACTGCTATAGCTAATCCTGTCTGGATAGAAACCTGTGCTGCTCAGATCAAACACAACTATCGTGTATACATGAAGCAGATATATTCCAATCTGAAGGCTAAGAATAGAACAGCCAAAAGACTGTTGACCCAAAAGAGAAGAAGAAAAAGACATGAAGGCTTGAACTTTTTGTTCTGCATCAAGACAGATTTTCTACATAGCTATAACTTCCTTCTTAGCTAAAAAAAAAAAATGACCCTTTGAAGTTTTTGCTCTTATTTGGCCCTGAGTGCAAACTGAAATTTTGGAAAAACATAGATTTCTAACTATTCTTATTTTTAAGTTTAATAATGGATATCTTAAATGAGCAATTTTGACAAGATTCAATCAAAGGATAACTTTAATCTCGGTTATTAATGTTTTCTTTCCAAAGGATTACTGTACTTGCCCAAAGGAGCAATAAACTAATAATTACAATGCATATACGGCCATCATATCTGAGAGCCAGTTTGGTGTAATGGTTAGGCTAGAAACCAGGACTAGACTGCAATGGCAGAAGGCATCTGAAAAACCTTGCAAAGAAAACTGCAGGCATTGTCCAGTACGTCTCTGAGAAGTGGACATAATTGAATGAAAGAAGAAAAGAAACCAGGTTTTTAAAGTAAAAAATCTCCTCCTCCATATGTTCAAACTTAGTAGTACCATTAGTAGCACCAAAGTTAGTAGTACCATTAATCAAAATAATAAACCAAGCTTATATTGTGTTACAGTCGAACTGTTATATACTATACATGTAAGAAAAAACTCTCTGTCCCAATATGAAACATTTCTCTAATTTTCTATGAACTGAAGTACAGAAATCCAAGCAAGAGTTAGAAATAATATTTTAACATTTTTAAATACTGTATGTTCTAATAAGGCCCAATATAAAAGAGAAGATACAGATTCAGCCAAGAAGAAACAGCCATTTATTCCTCCCAGCAATCCACCCATTTTTCAAACCCAGCTTACCAGCAAACTGATGAAAATTTTTAGAATAAATTTGCAAACTGGAGCAACACTATATAGATACTACAAGTATTTTTGATTTTCTAATCAAAATTTTCTATTTTTTTCTTTACTATTTCATCATATTTAGTTGAAAACCACATAACATAGTACAGCTACTATGAATGAATAAGGATAGAACATTGCTTGTTCTTTTAATCCTTTTATTGGTATTATTGCCAGTAAGTATTGAAACCTACGAAAAATAAATTATGAGGAAGAACAAGTAAAAGTTTACAAAGTACTTTATCAAAATCCTTTTTAAAAAAAACTTATTTATTTAATTTTTATCAACAAAGATAAAATACAGAATGGAAAAAAGAAAAACTTGACAAACTTCAAACACTAATATTATAAAAAAGGGATCATATACAAAAAGAAAAAAAAATATCCCAAAGTTTTTTAAACTTTGAAAAACTCAAGGTTGTTGGATCTTGATGCTTTTGATTTGAGATTTTGATGGCTTGCTTATGTGTGGTATGATAAGGTAAAAGTTAAACTTGGTTTTTAGAATCATTAGGCACTTGATTGTGTGTGTGTGTGTGTGTGTGTGTGTGTGTTTGTGTGTGTGTGTGTGTGTAGTGCATATATGGTGAAAATAAAGAAAAAGATTTGTTGTCAATGTGCCACTTTGGTTATCATCCCATGAAGCACTATATAGAAAAGAGATGTTATTAGAATTAAATGTATAAATATCAGGATCTACTGATATTTGAAGGATTTAAAATAAAAAGAGAGAAAAATTACCAACTGAAGGATTTTTTATGATTGGTTCTATTATTGTAGAATTTTTGAAAGATTTAAACTTATAACAAAATTTTTGTTTTTATAAGAATTAAATCTGAATTGGATATGAATTTATGTTCTTGATATGACCTCCTGAAGCTTATAAAAAGTTAGTTAAGATAGGAATAGCATTGAGAATTTTATACTGCTTCACAGCCCTCTCTAAGTGGCTTACAGAGTCAGATGAATCTGGAAGATGAATATGCCAAATATTGTATGGTAAAATGAGCAAAAAACCTTTGGTTATAATATGTTAGACAAATAGGAAAATGTATTGAATAATAGTCTAAAATTTACTTTGAATCCCAGTTTGAAATAAAAAATTTAAAATGATGTACCAAGTAGACTAGCAAAAATGTATAGACAGATTTCCAACAACTGTTGAAAATGCAATTAAAATCCACGTACATATTATCACATGTGTTGGTCTTATAAGCATGCTAAATCATATTCAATACATATAATAATGACAACACAGAAAATATTTAAAACACAAATATTAATGAAACCCTAATCTTTCCTTTTAGGTATTATGGACAAACCAATTGAAAAATAGTTTAGGATGCTATTTTTTTTAGATTGTGTATGCTAGGATTGGAAAGAAAAGATGAAGCGGACTGTCAAAGAGTACATTTTAAAACTGTGTTAACTCGCAGAGATGGCAAAATTCCATGATTAGAGACAATGGACTAGATAACTTCATAGGAGACCGGAAGGCATTTGTGGACTTTCTACATGTTAAACAGACGGATTTGAAGATTAGTTTTACATTTGGAGTAACATGTTGACTGGTTATTTGTGTGTGTGTGTGTGTGTGTGTGTGTGTGTGTGTATAAAGCAGATGTTAAGATGATTTGATTACTAGATAAATAGATTTTCACATCAGGGATATTTGTGTATCTAATATTGCAAGTTTGTTAAATACAGATGGGAAAGTTTATAATTATTTGTAGTCCTGTTATGTAAGATGAGGAAAACATATTATTTTTGGATGTGTCTTTCAGCATTAAGCTGAGTTGGATTTTTTTGTATGTGGTTACCAAATCCCCCTGCCCCCTTTTTTAGACCTTCTGGAGTGAGGCAGTTCTATGTATTTTTAAAAATCAAACAATAGGCAAGGTTAGGAAACTCTGATTTTTAAAAATCAAACAATAGGCAAGGTTAGGAAACTTCAAGCAGTATGTTATGTGGTTTAATCTCTTTCTAGCTACTGCTGTTATCTATAGGAAGAGTAGGGCCAAGAAGAAACAGATCATCTATAACAGAGTGCTAAAAATCCACTTCTAAAAAAAAAGATATATCATGAATGGGCTTGGTTGTTTTGTTCTGGTATCTGATTTCATTGTTCAGTAATTGACTAAAAACAAAGTTTAAATGCTACTGGTGATTTTATTAATATTTTATCACTGCTGTTTTTATTGTACATAGTTTTATAAGGTAAGGCACCTCAGTAAACATTGTAAACTATTTCAGGCAGCCATGTAATTAAGAATGAATCAAGGATGGGTTATGTGTAGATTAGTAATGAGCAAACTATCTGGAAAGATTTTCCAGTCATGTTCAAAGCATCTCTTAAAGTTGCTTCAGGTGTAGGTAGATATACTGCATCTTCTTGTAAACTCAGCACGAATGTTTCAAAAGCTTTTCCATAGTGTTTCATTAAGCTTCTACACGCAAAAAATAAACCTCCACTTTTTCACTCTCAGGAATACTTAAATTATAATAATATGCCCTGGAAGCTGTCACACTGGTTTTTAACAAGAGACTTGAGCCTTGGAGCACTCACCTTCTAAAGCCCAATCCAAATCCTTTGTACAGTTTTATTAGACAATCTTCAAATTACAAACTTATAAACTTCCCAAATATCCAGATGCAGTTTTTAGCCCAATAAACTAAAGGAGTTAATGGTTGCTATGGTTCTTAGTTTTGGTCCTAGAATAATTTATCCCTCTTATATCCAGATGGCCACATCGCTTTTAATGTGTTGAACAATGTTGAAAACATGGCTTTTCCAACAAGAATTTGCTGGTGAGGGTTATTTTTCAAACTGTTAAATCATGGTTTTTATTACATTATATGGCTGTATTTAATATTTTAAAATGGTTATATTGTTTTTGAGTTTAATGACTGTTTGAGTAGGTAAGATAAAAATGAACATAACTTTAATAAAGATGTTTGAATGCATATGCGCATGCATATCAAACTGCTTTTAAAATGTGTATTTTAATAAAAATACACTCAAAAATCACATATTTCATATTATTTAAGTAATAATTTTCATGGAGGTTTTTTAAAAAAATTGATGGCATAGATATATAAATCACTGCATGCCAAAACATATGGCCAAATGGAATTAAATATTTTTTCTAATTAGTACATTTACGTTATGAAATCCAAGTGAAATATCAAAGATACGTTAAAGCTATGGTATCTGAATCACATCAGGAAGACCTGTTTAAAGAGTTCTTATAGTAACCAAAATTTATTCCAGTTTGTTGGATTCCATCTATATACATGTTTCCAAACAATCTAGCAAGCTGATTAGAAACAAAGAAGCAATCTTTCATTTTGAGACGGCAAATACCGGGAAAGTGCTGTGAAGTATAAAGCTGGGGAAAAAATGCCTTTGCAACTGCAATTTCTATAATGGTTTTGAGATTAATCACTTGGCTGTGATCTTGTTTGCATTTTTGGTTTAAGAAATGTTTTCAATAAGACCTAATCATCAAAACTTTGTTTTTCCCAGGACCACCCACTGTGCAAAGGTTGCGGGTGAGTGGGTATTCGTTTCTAAGTATCTATCAAATGTGTAATGCAGTACCAGGATAAGGGATTGAAATGAAATACAGATAGTCCTTTACTTACAATGACAATTGAGCCCAAAATTTCCATTGCTAAGCAAGATAATTGTTAAGTTATTTTTGCCTCATTTTACGACCTTTTTTGCCACAGTTGTTAAGTGAATCACTGCAGTTAATTAGTAATACAGTTGTTGTGAAAGTGACTTCCCTATTGACTTTGCTTTGTCAGAAGGTCACAGAAAGTGATCATATGTCACTGAGATACTGAAACCACTGTAAATTGGTTTTACAGTGCCAAGCATCCAAACTTTGATCATGTGTCCCTGGGGATGCTACAACAATTATAAATGTGAAAATGGTTGTAAGTAACTTTTGCAGGGCCATTGAAACTTCGAACAGTCACTAAATAAACAGTTGTAAGTTGAAGACTACCTGCATATGAAAATATAATACCGTGTTTCCCTGAAACTAAGACATGTTGCGATAATAAGCCCAATTGGGCTTTTGAGTGTTTGAGGTAAAATAAGCCCCCCCCCCAAAATAAGCCAATAATAAGCCCTTTCCCCCAAATACTTAGACACATGTGCAGCTGCCATGCAAACAACACAACATGAGGAGGGGGAAAGGGAGGGGGAACATGCCCCATACACCCCTACTATCCATGTGGAATGGCCTTGTGGAGACCGCTCCCACAAACCCTAGTCTACGCGCCCCTTCTCTTAGTGGCGGCTACAAAGAGCAGCTGCAAATATACTCACCACCCTAGCCCTGTCACTTGGGACTGGGGGGAAAGGGACTGGCGCCGGAGCTCTGGCCCAGCGAGCCATCTCTCAAGCCTACACCCTCCAGCCCCTCGTGAAAAGTGGCTCCGGCTAGCCTGACCTTTTTGCTGTGGCTTCTCCCAACCACCCCTGCTGCCAATTGGCCTCAGCTCAGGGGAGAAATAGGTCTCCGACAGGGGCGGCCACTCCAGAAAAAGCGAGCTGCAACTGGGAGCCCCTCGCAAGCTTTGTGAGGGAGCCCGGTTGAACGGGAGGGGGGGGCGGGGGAGGGAAGTCTGCAGTCCTGATAAGCAGATTTTGCAAGCAGCCTCCCCCCTCCCTCAACTGGAAGGCAGCACCAGCCTCTCTTCCCTGCCTGCCTGTCCAGCTCCATACAATGGGAGGGTGCAGAGATGTCCTGCCACTCCCCGCGCTAAAGGAGCTCCCTGTGGGAGGATGGCGATCAGCCCCCATGGATGCCAAAAGCCCTGTGGTGGAGGAGAAACAGCAGGGAGGGGGCTGGGGAGGGGTGGGGGGGTCACCTTTGCCTTCTGCCCACTGCCTGTATCCACAACCCAATCTTACCCTCAGCAAACCCTTTTTTTGTGAGTGTGGGTCGAATGCTAAAATGGCCTCAACCCACCAGGATTGGAGCTCCAAGATAGGATTTAATAAATGGACTGGCTTAGGGGGAGGGGCAGCGAGGGGGCCGCTGAGTCACCAGCTGGGTTAAATGCTTGGACAGTGGAAAGGGGTGGGGGAAAAAGGCAGCCATGCCGATGATGCCGATGACAATGCTGGGATGCCAGATTTCCCGGGGCAGCCACTCCAGCGTCCGACTTAGGCAGGTGATCCCCAGTAGCCAGAGAAGGGAAGGAGGAAGGGGAGGAAGTGCCCCTCCCCCCCAGCTGAAGGGCAGCCTCAATCTGGTGCCTGCAAGGATGCTCAGGTGGGTTCCAGCCACTGTCCTCTTTCCCTCCTGCCAAGCTTCATGCCTTAACTCCTGAGTCTGCCTTCATTCATCCCGCCATTCCCAAGACCAGAAAACCACTTGTTGCAAGTCATGGCCACTTTCTGCCTGAAGAAAAGAAAAGCACCCCATTTCCACATGGATGGCAGGTTCGTATGGGGCACTTCCCCCCACTTTGCCTCCTCACCTCGTGCTGTTTGCATGGGAAGATTGCTTGAGGCAGCAGCCTGAGTGTCACCAACAAGGCAGCTGGGCAGCGCTCCAGGGCTGAGGTTTAGGGATAAGACACTTCTCCTGATAATAAGGCCAAGGCCATATTTCGGGGGTCAAAAGAAAATAAGACCCTGTCTTATTTTTGGGGAAACACGGTATAACACAGAGTGTCACATCATTCAGAAACTTACAAAAAGATTTCGTGGCCAGGCTATAAAAGGAAAAATACTGTCGCTGGCAGCTCTCCATGAGTCTTTACAATTAACAAGCTGGCTCATTGTCAGAGTTGTTATCTAAATTACAACTCAAGCTTCTTTGCTAAAATAGTTTCCAACTTTTAAAAACAGTATATTGTACAGTGCTTGGTAAAAGAAGTCTTTCTTTAATGCACATTAATTCTTTGTTTTCTTCCTTTGAGTCTCCCCACCCCCTTCTTTTTTCCCTTTTCTTTAAGTTCTGTAACTATGGCCTGAAACTATGGCCAAGGAAAGAGACTGACTAGACTGAACTGTGCAGGAGGAAAAAAGGAGCGGATATTTCTTGTTATTGTTTGTCTTTTTTTGAAGCAGTGCAATTCAGAGAGAATTTGACTCAAAGGATTATTTGTGATGTGTGTACACCAAAACGCCCACAGCATTTGGGTGCTTGAGAAAGATCACATCCTGAAGCATTTTTGAACTCACTCAGAGAACTTAGAGCCACCCACGGGGTCTTTTTATTAACTTGTATTGATAAGGTTGATAGGAAACACTTGTTGAGTTGGCCCTTATTCAAAGTGCAAAGTGCAATTCCCATCTGGAAATAAAATGCTTCCCATTTTGGGGAGGGAAAAAGCCTTAAGCAAACTCCACACATCAGAAAAGGCATCAGTTTATTTTTTAAAAGAACATCCTGAAGACAACTAACAAAATCATGTAAAAGACTGTTATGACAAAAGAATCAGTTCATTTCATTTAAAACATTGGAGGGTAAAGTGTAATATTGGAAATTACCTTCAACTGATAATGCCTAGATTCACAGGCAAGAACTCCTTTTTGAACGAAGGTTTTCTAGCTATATCCATAGATTCCTTTGGTATACTAGTGTCCCAGCATGCAATTACATAGAAAGAGTGGAAATAAGTACCTGAAATTTAATAAATTCCAACATTCTAACTCATCTGCAGAAACAGTTTCTGCAGATGAGTTAGAATGTTGGAATTTATTAAATTATTTTCATTCAATGCCTTAAACTCATGTGGGAAATGAATTCTACAACTAAAGAAACTAATCATAACTAACACAGAAATAATAAAAAATATCTTCTAAACTTTAGGAGACACTCTCAAAGGTGCTATCCAAACATAATTTTCCTCCTTTTAAATAATACTCTTATATGAGAAAAATTGTTAAATGTATAAGAACTAATCATATTAATTTTATTGAAATTATTATATTTCAATTAATCTTTTTTAATTTTGGGGCTATCTACTTATGTCACCAGATATAAGTAAGTATCTGCTCATGTTTTTGAATGCTGCTGCCAGCCCTCTAATCAAAGACCAAGAAAGGCCCAGCATCCCACTCCCCAAAACAAATTAGGTTTTCTGATCTAAGAGAATCCAGCTTTAAAATAAACCGGACCTCATGTGCTACAAAAATTGTCAAGAATTTATCCTGAGAGCCAGTTTGATGGGCTATTTTCTGTTTTATGAAAATAGAAGGAGACACAAGTATTATGCACATTCACCAACTTGAATTGTTTTACAAAGTAATAAAAGCAGGATTAAATCCAATAAATAAATAAATAATCTGGGTGTTCTTTTTGCTTGCAAAAGGATTGTCCTAAAGAAGAAGCCAGTGCAGGAGAAAAAGAAAAAGAGAAGCAATTTTTGTCAGTTTATTCTAAATCCTTCAAGTCCCTGACTGATTTCCCACATCACATTAGAGGTTAACTTAACTGTTCAGGTATAACAGAAAAGAAAAACTACAAAATCTCTTCAACCCTTTCACCCAAATGAAGCATTGTGTGACTAGATATTAAATCTATGAATCAGCATAAATTCCACAAAGCACAGAGATAATGAAGATTCAAACAACTGTAGTTGGTTAAAAATACAGCAAATCGGAATGGTAGCAAAC
Source organism: Ahaetulla prasina (assembly GCF_028640845.1). Taxonomy (NCBI): domain Eukaryota; kingdom Metazoa; phylum Chordata; class Lepidosauria; order Squamata; family Colubridae; genus Ahaetulla; species Ahaetulla prasina. Next base: position 93,609,736 of record NC_080542.1, read on the forward strand.
ATTGGTTGCCGATCCTTCTCTAGACACAACTCAAAATTGCTAGTTTTAACCTATAAAGCTCTTTACTGAGCTTGGAACCTAGGTTTGCAAGACAACCATTTGATCTTCCTGGTAGTACCCCTTTAGGTAGTCCCTGAACATATTTACTGCAGTTCTTAGGCAAAGTTTTTCAGCTATGGTCTCCTATACTCTAGAATAGCCACATTCTTTAGTTCCAATTAACTCCCATATTACTGAAAATCTAAAAATAAGTGAAAATGAAATTCTCCTGTATTTCATGGTGCTTATGGATAAGTTTCACGTTCATGTGTTATTTTTTTTTAAATGTTTATTTTCTGCTGCAAGGCATGTGTTTTATATCCTTCTGGATAAATAAACTGCCAAAAATTCATGTAGATTATGGCATTATGTAACTACAATAAACAAAAAATAATCATTCCAGAAAGAATATTATGAAATTTAAGAGGCAGGATCATGACATTACTAGAATTCTGGACATGTGGCAGAAAGATTTGAAGTTCAAAGCCCCAGATAATAAACTACATCTACATCCTACTGACTAACCTTACAGAATTGTTATGATAATAAAATGAAACCAAAAGCACGTAGATTTCTCTCAGATGTAAGTAAACAGATAAACTGGTATATAAACACAGGCTTTTTAGAAACTCTAGTAGCCTAGTTTATTTCTATAAACCAAATGAAAAAATGAAAAATCAGCATTTCTCATTTCTTAGCATTATTCACTGGCATGCAAATTATACTCTTGAGCCTCATTTCAAAAAATTCCTACAATTCCCACAAGTGATCTGTTTAATTCCTGGAAGAATTAACTGTCTCTTCCTGAACAGCATTCTATCTGTGGAAACAGACAGAAAAACCGAGACTCCAAAGACTACCCAAAAGTATAGTGACCAGATGTCCCGCTTTTGGTGGGACAGTCCTGCTTTTTAGAAATTTGTCCCGCGTCCCATGGCATTCTAAAAAAGTCCCAGTTGAGTGAGGGTGCATTTCAGGGTGCTTTGTCTCTAGGCTGGGAAGGGAAGGTCTTGACTGTGATCAAACGGAACTTCTCTCTTCGAGAGAGCAAATCTTGTTAAAGCAAAGAGAAGAGAGGCAAAGCAAAACAGGGAGGGCAAAAAGTTTCTTCAAGGACATTCTAGGAAACGCCTGTTTTTTTATCTCTGCCCACCCAGTCATCTTCGAGCACCCGCCCCTCCCACCCCATCGGCAGCCTGTATTCTCCGCTCAGTGTTAATTTCCTCTCTGGGAGCAGCGAGCTGAGTGGTCGGGCATGGAAAGGAGCGCTCTGTCGCTGGGGCAATATCCAGTCGCGGCCGAGCATGCGCTCTCCACCCTTTGCCCATCGGCTTCACCTCGGTTGCGCGGAAATTCCCTAGCGCTTGAACCTCTGGAAGTTGGTGCCGCAGCAAAATCCAGCAAGGTAGGCTTTGGAAGAAGAGCCGCTGGGGTTCGTGCCAGCAAAAAAAAAAAAAAGTTTGAACTTAAAAGTAGAACTTGGCTCGTGAATTACTTGGTCAATTTTGGAATTATTAAACAACAGCCGCAGCAGCAGCAGCGCCACACTCATTCTGGTTGCTGAGATGAAGTAAAGATGGAGTAATTAGGTTTGGATTTTTGTGGAAGGACTGGCACAGGAAGCTCCTGGTTTCATTCATTTTAAGAATTGGCTTTTCGCATCAATTCCAGTTTAGTAAATCTCGGAGTTTTTCTAAATTTAGCAGATACGATAATCCCACAGACCTCAATTTTATACACTTTTGCCAAATACTCCATATGACAGTATTTCCTCCTTGCCCCACACCTTTATGCTATCTGTATAAATTCATCCTAATGTTTCTACCACTCCCCCTTTAATATAGTATATTGTAATTACTCCAGATAGTAACTGCAATACACCATATGAGATAGGTAGGATCACTGTATTGTAATTAATTGAAAATGCAGTGTAAGAGATATGATATGATCTCTGAAGATATTTTGATGGAAGGTATTCAAGAAGGAGGATATGCAGCTCCTGAACATGCACAGATCACCTTTGCTTCACATCAAGGAAGGTCACTGCTTTTTTTTAATAGTCCTCCAGTTTAAAATTGTGTGCCCATACACACTCTGCACCCTAAACTTTGACGTGAGAGACATCAAGTTGGCCACACTCACTCAGTCACATGACCACCAAGCCACACCCACAGAACTGGTAATAAAAAAAATTAGAAACCCCCCCAACCTCACCCCCCACCCTGTCAATGGTGTCCCATTTTACCAATGTTAAAATCTGGTCACTATACCCAAAAGACAAGTAGCAAAATTAGTATATCTAGAAAAAGATGGTCCAAAACACTGATGCAATTCAGCCGGTTCTATGCAGTTCGGGTGAACCGGTAGTGGCGGTTGTGGGAGGGTCTGCCAACCTGCCCGGATATCATCATGTTCCATTTTTGACACTCTGATCATGAGAAGGCTCTCCACATGTGCAGGCATGGTGCACATGTGTGAAGCGAGCACGCACCTGAGTGCACTCACATTTGCGAACTGGTAGCGAAAATAAGTGAATACCACCACTGATCCAAAAGGAAAAAGAACCCTCCATATATCTGTGCCTGTGATTCAGCCCAATTTCTCATTCCTTCCTTTACTGCTCTACACATTAAGATGAAGAATAAGGTAAGCTAGCAATTCTTAAATGCAAAACCAAGAGTTCTAGAAAAAAAGTTACTTATTGACAGAATATATAGCTGTGAAAAAATTAAAAACTTTGAAGACTTTCTGAATTAATTATATTAAATTATAAATATCTATGCAACTACCAGTTCTACATTTGTGAAAATCGCTAATGTGTTGTTGTGAAACTCCAGTTATTAAAGTGGTAGATACCAGTGAATACTGATACCAGTGAAATAAATGATCAAAGCCCAATTTAAGAAGCTTGAGCGCTAGAACCAGGACATATCAAAAATCAGAAATATAATCCATGGATAGCAGCCCAAACCCAATGTGTTGGGAAGTATGCACAATATATTGTGCAATATCCTTGGCCATCAGTTTGTTAAGAACTGTTTCATCCATGGAAATATAGTCTAGGCACACAGACACAAAGCCTACCTCTGCCATGCATATACCAGTGGTGGGTTGCTAGTAGTGCCAGTAGTGACAGTGGTGGGAGGCTCCAACCACCTCCCCACACACACCCACAAGCAAACCAGTAGTGATGGGTTTTGAAACCTGCCCCTGGCATTTACCTTTTCTCTATTTTTTTCTTGCTTTTCACCACTTTCAGAAAGCACTGCTCAAGATTCTTCCTCACCTATGAATCTCAAGCCTTTATTCCGTATAACTGACCATATACTATTCATTAAGGCGATTTGTATCTCATCTCTCCATTCAGTTTCAGTTTCAGCACTCAGACACTAACATTTAAATTCAAAACTATGCACACAGACACAGACATAGAAATACACACATACAAACATAGCTAAACAAACACTATTTCATCATTTATTTGGGTACTCTGTGCAATACCGACAGCTGAATAATTCCCTCCACCAACAGCAATTCTCCCATTTAAATTGATAGTCCTAAATCAAATGACGAAGATCAAAGCTCAACTGTCTATTTGGACAAAAAAATGGGATTTTAGCATTGATTAAAATGCTAAATAAAACTGGGAGCAGGTTTCTGATTTAGTTGCTGTTCTAGAATGTAGGGCGCACACAGAAGCGATTGAGTAAAACTTGATAGTCATAGAAGTTTTGAGTTATCCCCACTATCATGAAGAAACAGAGAAAAATGAATAGCAGTGTTTTCCCATCTTCTGTTTTTCATATTTGCTTTCCACATTTATGTTTGGTATAACATATATAGCAAATACCTCTTGCTAACGTGACTTAATAGCAAATTAAATCCCTAAAATTAATCTTGTTGGAAAGTCTGTTGAAGTATATTCTTCAAGAAAAATCCTCTTTCTTGCATATCATGTTGTTCAGAGAATGGAGCCAAACTAATCCTGTGGCTTCTATTACATTATTTTGTTCTCAGAAATTGTAATACATGAAAAAAGATAAATGCTCTCAGATGAAAACCAGACTATTATTTAATTTATTTTAAATATTATCTTCCTCCACATGTCATTTTACAGCAAAACTCCTTTAGCATATGCTTTCCCAAAAGGAGAAATCCCTTAGAAAATCTACATGTGGTACTAGCTTTCACTTTTTGGGGACCCCAGAAAGATAGAAATATACACGTATTGTATAAACTCCTGAGCAGATAAAAATGTCATTTTCAAAAAGCTAATAGACATGCCTTGTAGGGAGAAAATTTAAATGGTGAATGTTGAAGTAAAGTTAAAGGTTTCCCTCGCACATATGTGGCAACTGTTCCCAACTCTAGGGAGTGGTGCTCATCTCCGTTTCAAAACTGAAGAACCAGCTCTGTCTGAAGACATCTCCGTGGTCATGTGGCTGGCATGATTAAATGCCAAAGGCGCACGGAACGCTGTTACCAAAGGTGGTCCCTATTTTTCTACTTGCATTTTTTACGTGCTTTCAAACTGCTAGGTTGGCAGAAGCTGGAACAAGTAATGGGAGCTCACCCCATTACGCGGCACTAGGGATTCGAACCGCTGAACTGGTGACCTTTTGCTCAACAAACTCAGCATTTTAGCCACTGACCTACCACATCCCTAGGGTGAATAGAATAGAATAGAACAATAGAATAAAAATAAAATAATAAATAAAATAAAATAAAAATAAAATAAAAAATAGAATAGAATAGAATCATCTATTGTAATGTCCTTCCTGTTAAAGACTACTTCAGCTTTAATTGCAATAATACAAGAGCAACCAACAGATTTAAACTTAATGTTAACCGCTTTAATCTAGATTGCAGAAAATATGACTTCTGTAACAGAATCATCAGTTCTTGGAATACTTTACCTGACTCTGTGGTCTCTTCCCATAATCCTAAAAGCTTTAACCAAAAACTTTCTACTATTGACCTCACCCCATTCCTAAGAGGACCATAAGGGGCGTGCATAAGTGCACAAACGTGCCTACCGTTCCTGTCCTGTTTTTCTTTTCTTCTTCCTATATATATATATAGATGCTTATACCTCCTAATATTTACTCATATATATGTTTATATACTATATAATCTTTTTATATGATGTTGTGACAAAATAAATAAATAAATAAATGTTATAAACCCCCCAAAATTATCTTTTAGTCATTATGAAAGAATCCTGAGAAGGTTCTTCCAGGGATAACTATAAGCCTCGAAGACCATCATTCAGGAGGATGTAACTTCTACAATATCTAGGTTTCAAACTACAACATGCAAATGTTTAAAGGTAAATACAGTCTTTTGAATTGTGCTCTGAAACCCAAATTGATCCGAGGAGACCTAAAATCCAATCCATATGTCTCATAAGGATTACCCCTGCAGAAACTATATTTTAAACCAACCAGGGTATTTAACAGTCTTCAAGGCCAATTTTTCCCCCCAAATATTTTTATTGAAATGGGATGATGGCTTGAGATCACCATTGCTTTTATTCTTAGCAACCTAAATAAAACAATATTCTAAATAAGGATATAATTTTACAAAAATAATATGGGAATACATGTTAGATTTCTCTGATAATCTAATATTGTTGGAATTAAATTAAAAGGACTGGATTGGACAATGATTTGTATAGGGTTTCCTGCCTGAGCAGGGAGTTGGACAAGAAGACCTCCAAGATTCCTTCCAACTCTGTTATTCTGTCATTCTGGTATAAATAATATATTCCAATTTAGTTCAAGTATTTAATGAAAGACTCTCTGGATTGTTATATGATATATGAATGAATGTTGTTGGAAGAAATGTCCATCTGGGTTCAATTCCAAGTGGGGAGAAAGACACTGGAAACATGGAGACTGCTTGGAAGGATGGTTTTAATGGTGGACAGGACCACATGGTTTGAGGTCTTGGGTAGCTGGAATGGAGAGTGAGATATATTTATACCTTCTCTTGGGCTTTGAACTCGCTTCCTGTTTCTGTGAAAGAAATATATTCTGATCAGTTGTCAGACTCCCATGGGGCCATGCAGGGGCAACTTTGTAGGTTTTTCTTGAGTCCCAGGCTTGGTTGTAATCTTCCCAGCTGCCATGTGGTGAGATGGGTAGAGGGCTAATCCTATTATGTCCAGAGGGAATTTTGTGTTGTAGATAAGCTGACCAAGTCTTTTGTCCTATAGATAGGATGGCCCAGTCTTTCTGGGGCTATTAACAAAGGTGGGGGCTGCTTTCCAAGAGCATGTTTCTCCTTTTCTCATCCAGTGAGGTATGATATTGTGCCCTTTTAATGTTTCCTATAATATTTCATTTTTCTAGGAGAGGGGTGGGTGCTAACTTCCTACAATGTGTACATTGATTGGGAATAATTCTTACCTTTGGAGAATAAGCATGTGAATATAAATTAGTACAATTGTTAAGCTTTAAACAATGACATGTTTTTGATTGATCTAATAAAAATCTAATAAAATAATTGAAATATATAGAATAGAATAGAATTTTTTATTGGCCAAGTGTGATTGGACACACAAGGAATTTGTCTTGGTGCATATGCTCTCAGTGTACATAAAAAGAAAAGATACGTTCATCAAGGTACAACATTTACAACACAATTGATGATCAGTATATCAATATAAATCATAAGGATTGCCAGCAACAAGTTATAGTCATACAGTCATAAGTGGAAAGAGATTGGTGATGGGAACTATGAGAAGATTAATAGTAGTGCAGATTCAGTAAATAGTCTGACATCTATTTTCTTTAACATTTTCTTTTATGTAATGATTAAATACTATCTCTTTGAAAATATAATTTATTTAGAAATTTTTAAAAAACCCAAAGAAACAAATAATGCTTCATAAAATCATTTCTACTAGCACAAATGTGATACTTATTCATCATATTGATAAATCCAATATGATATATATCAAATATATATGCATTATATATATAAAATAATTTGTAGATGTTATAGCAATACCTAATTAAATAGCAATATTCTCAATGCAGCAAATGCTACTGAACAGAATTTAGCAATTTCTGAACTCAATTCAGATGAGAGAATTATTAGCAGATAACATGTATTGGGCCCATGCAACAGTTAACTGGCAGAAACACTAGCAATGATGGCTAACCTTTTTGCCATTGCATGCCAGGATGCGCCGGGCACACCTTTAATTCTATGCGCCCCACCTCTGCGCATGTGTGGGCAACCCACCCACCCTTGCTCCTGGCATGCACTGGCCCGGTAGGCCTGTTTTTCTCTCTCACCTGGCTCCAGAGCCTTTCTAGGAGTCGGGGGGCGAAAATGGACCCTTTGCTAACTTACAGTTGTTGTTGTTTTTGTTTTTTTACATTTATACCCCGCCCTTCTCCGAAGACTCAGGGCGGCTTACATTGTGTAAGGCAAGTGGGACCGGAAGGCCCGTTTTTTGCTGTCCCCAGCCTGCAGGGCCTCTCTAGGAGTCTGGGGAGGGTGAAAATGGCCTTCCCCACCCCCACCCACCTGTAGATCCTCCGGAGGCTGAAAAAGGCCTGTTTGCCAACTTCCAGTGGCACCGGAACTTGGCAAATGGGCTCTTTTCAGCCTTCGGAGGACCTCGGGGGGGATAGGGAAGGCCGTTTTAAGCCCCCTCAGACTCCTAGAGTGGCTCTGGAGCCAGGGGAGAGAGAAAAAAGGGCCTTCACCACCATCCCCGAGACCCTCCGGAGGCAGGAAACAGCCTGTTTCTCAACTTCTGGTGGGCCTAGAAGGCCCAAAAATCAGCTGGCTGGTGCGCACATGTGCCCACAGATATGGCTATGCATGCCACCTGTGGCATGCATGCCATAGGTTCGCCATCACCAGTATAGGGGGATGCTACTATCTGCCCTTCAGAACCTGAGATAGCAAAGAAACAAGAATTTTCCTCTGTGCAAAACAGAATATTTAGAAATGTAGGATAGTTAAGAGAGACAATCTTTTGCATAAACTGCCCCTACAGCACCATGGGGAAAAACTTTGATCTTTCTGCAATTCAGAGTCAAGTAATACTGTTTTATCTCCAATGACTTTCTCATATCCCAATTAGAGCAAGTATTGAGTATAACAAAATCTGGGCCTATGTTTCCTATCCCCCAGTGAAAATTAGGGGGACAAGAGAACTTCCCACACAATTTAATTTGAGCCAACAAATTAATGACTATTTTAGTCAACAAATTCTCCCTTCTAAAGAGGAAAGATTGGCTCATAAACGCAAGAGAGCATTTGACATGCAACAGGGACATGAAGCACAACTCTTATAAATTTAGTTAGAGGTGCCTCTAAAGCTCTCAAGTCCTTATATATGCAAAGCTGTGCACCATAAAAGAAAAAGCTCAATTCCTTCATCTTAAAAGACTTATGGCTTCTGAGACAAAGTTTATTGCCTCTGTAGTTACTAGATCGGTCTAGTGCACTTGACATTTTTTAAATCTTCCTTTACTAAAGATTACCTTAAAGTATTTGTTAACTCAAGGTATAGAAATCATGGATCTATAAGAAAATTTTTTTTAATCCTCTTCACTGTGTGATTTAGTCAAACATTCAAGAGGGTGTCGAAAGTAAAGAATCTGTAACCACTGCTGTCTTCAGAGCTTTATATTTCTTTTTCATTAAGGATGAGTGAAATTTCAAACTATTTCCTTTTAATAAAAAACAAATGTCTTCATAAACAGAATAGGAAAGCTTGATATGTTAAAGTCTTACACTAAAGAGTAAAGTAAGGCTGGAAAATTTCTCACCAAGCAAGATGGGTGCTTTGGCATCTAAAATCTAGTTTTGAAAGTGTGTGGGGGGAACCATATCATTATGGTTCTCTTGTTCCAATAAACTCCTAAACCAGTCTAGTTGTCTTTATCTTTTTTATATTTCTCTATAATGATATTTCTAAACTGTAAATATTTGGCACTGAAAATTATCACTGTGTAACAGGTAGAAATTTAAATACTGAAAATCAATGTAACTTTAAAAAATGTAGTGTAGAGATTTCTGATTATGTAAACTATTAAGCCAACTGCATACACACACAAAGCAGAACCATAAAATAAATACAATTAAAACCAGTTGATCAGAGTTGGTCAAGAGTCAGAGATCCTGCCGTTGGCACCTACTATGTGGGTGCCACAGGATTCAGTGCTCTCTTGGTTCCTATTAAACCTAAAACACTTGGAGACCTTATCTATTGCCACAGAGTGAGGTATGCTGATGATAATTATAACTTTATGTTATGATGAATTAAGCCATGCTTTAGGCGTCCTGTCCTGGTATCTGTGAGGATCTGTATAGGGAACAACAGGCTTCAGCTGAACCTTGACAAGACTGAGCTTTGGATTTGAATTTTAGGGATTTTTCAATCTCGGACTTCACCATCTTTTAGGGTCATCTGGATAGGGACTTTACTTGCTGGAATGGCACTATCCTAGACAGACCTCGTCTACAACCTGGGGTTTCTTCTGGAATCATGTTTGAGAAAAAGATGCAGTTGTGGCTAGGAAGGCTTTGCTCAACTTCATGTTGTGTACCAATTGTGCCCATTCTTGGATCATGAGGTGTCATTCACAGTGATTCACACATTGGTCAATTCCCAAATGAGCTACTGCAACACACTCTTCATAGGATTGCCTATGATAAATATCTGGTTGCTTCAACTGGTGCAAACTGCAGAGAAGATACAGTACACCTCTGCTCCAACTGCATTGGTTACCAGTCTGGTTTCAATTCAAGATTCTGGTTTTAACTTTTAAGGTCTTGCATGGTATTGAGCTAGTTCACAATTAGTGTACCTATCCCATCAGGTCCAGCAGGTTTCAACTGTGAAAGAATTCCATCTGAGGGAATCTAGAAACTGAGTCTTTTCTGCTGCAGTAATACACATCATCTGAAGCATCATCTTTTATTAGATGAGGTAAGTACCAACCTTTATGATCTTCCAGAAAGTCATCGAACTAATAGTAGAGAACCCATATGTTGACTACAGATTATGTAATTTTTCCCCTTATGGTCTCCTTTCATCAATGTTTATTGTTTTTATTGTTTTTAACCGGTTTCATAGAATGTATTAACTATTGGTTTTATTGTATGTTATTCAGAGTCTCTTCATGTGAGATGGTGGCCATATAAATTTGAAAAATCAATAAACAAATTAAAGGCAATGTCAATAAATTATTTTATTGCCAAGCCAAGATTGATGATAAAGGTATATTTTCCCACTTTTCCAATTAATGCCATAATAGTAAAATATTCTTAGAAAGTCTGATAATTATACAAAAGAAGACAGTCATACGTATACCAAATAGCCAAGTTTATGGCAATGAAAATATATTCTGGGCACATTCATAGTGGAAATGACAATGTCTCTTATACCTAGGACATCATGCTCTCATTACCTCTCGCTTGGACTATTACAATGCTCTCTACATGGGGCTCCCCTTGAAGAGCACCCGGAAACTCCAGTTAGTCCAGAATGCAGCTGCGCGGGTTATTGAGGGAGCACTTCGGAGCTCCCACGTAACACCTATCCTGCGCAGACTGCACTGGCTGCCTGTTGTCTTCCGGGTGTGCTTCAAGGTGCTGGTTACTACCTTTAAAGCGCTCCATGGCTTAGGACCGGGATACCTATGGGACCGTCTACTGCCATTATCTATCTTCCAGCGACCGGTGCGCTCTCACAGAGAGGGACTCCTTAGGGTGCCGTCAGCCAAGCAACGTCAACTGGCGGCTCCCAGGGGGAGGGCCTTCTCTGTGGGGACTCCTACCGTGTGGAACTAACTTCCCCCTGGACTTCAACAACTACCTGGCCTCAGGACCTTTCGCCGCGAACTTAAAACCTATCTATTCCGCTTTTCTGGACTGGCTTGAATTTTTAAATATGGGTTTTAAATTCTTAATTTTATAGGGTTGATACTGTATTTTAAATTGGCCATTTGAATACGTTTTTTAAGGTTGTTTTTAGCATTGTATGTGTTGTTTTTTGTTTTTATAGTGGCTGTAAACCGTCCTGAGTCCTTCGGGAGAAGGGCGGTCTATAAATTAAAATATTATTATTATTATTATTATTATTATTATCAATACCAGATCCATAAATTGAGCTTCTATAAACTGAATATCTTGCACCTGTTAGCAAACTGCCAGTCACATTTTGTACTAACTGAAATTTCCAGAAACTTTTCAATGATTGGCGCCACACATAAATCACATTGCATATCAAGATATATTGACGAGATAACCATTGTTAATTCACCCAACTTGTAGGTGCACATTAGCTATCATTGACCAAATATACTCATTAGAATTACTACCTGCAAATCCAGATGGATGAAACAGAACAGAAAATTGTGATTTTCCTCTTTTTAGGTAAGAATAACTATATTCCTAAAAGGAAACATTTAAATTCCCAAGTCCAGTTTGCTTCTTACCAAAAATATCCTATCATCATTGGATTTAATTTTAGCTTGTTCTATTTCATCCAACACATTTCTTTCATTGAACTCTATTCAAGAATTTCTGGTTGCCATGACTGTACTGACTCTCTACGTATTATATCTTAATGTAAGAATAATCCTGAGATATTAGGTATTGGATAATGGATTGGTCCATACACGTAAACAAGATAAAGAAATATGAATTTAGTAGCCTTCTAAGGTACCACTTTAGATGGCAAGTGAAAATTAGGTTTTGAACAAACTGCTGCAAAAAGGGATTAGTGCAACAATAAATAAGGGAAAAACTAAAACTTCCTTCTTGTTACTACTTTTAGTAATAGAAAACATTTATGGGAGGCAGTGAGAATTGAAATCTACAGGTCAAATTACATAGTATGTAAAATTGAAATTTTCCTGCCAACTTTCAATATTGCTTTACTTAATTCTATGTGGATGCTAGTTGCTATATGAATCAATGCTTAGAGAAGAGGAAAATTTGTCCTTATCTCTTCTGGGTCTTTTAAAAAAAAAAGTATTATGCTCATTCCCAGCCCACCCCCAATGTTCTACTGTTGGGGGGGGAGGCTCTCTCTGTAGGTGTGTAATTTTCAGGCAACAATAATCAGGAATTGGAAAATATATCAAATTTTTTCTGTGTGAGGTAAATGCAGTTCAAATTTGATCAAAATACACTTTACTTAATTAAGCTAGTAAGCCTTGTTGACTCATATATCTATTTATTCTTACATAGCCTAACAAATCTTATTTTATTCATACATTATTTTTACTTTTTTAGCTGAAATATTACAGTGCACTCTTTTTAATTCAAGATTCACACCATTTTATATGTATGTAAGCTTGGCTAAAGGTGCCTCAATGTGTGATTCTGACAAAATTGAGATATGAATGTAATATTAATTTCTATAATTTATAAAACTAAAATGCTACAACCTCCAATATCTTGGATATACTTCCATGACTAAGATTTCATATTTTAGAATTCTGTTTTTAGTTCAATTATTTGCACCTTTCTATAAAATCATAATTACACGTCTTTGAAAAACTAGTGCTCGGCCACCTGAGAACAATCACAGATCTGCTATTAGACCCCTTTCAATTTGCCTACCAAGCAAATAGATCAAAAGATGCTGCTGTTAATATGACTCTGCACTACATCCTACAACATCTTGAATCTCCAAAGACCTATGCAAGGGTCCTTTTTGTAGACTTTAGCTCAGCATTCAATACCATCATTCCAGATATTCCTCTAACTAAACTAAATAAGCTAGCTGTAGCTGACCAGACTTGTAAATGGACCATAAGTTTCTAACAGATAGAAGCAGTAGGTGAAGCTAGACAAAATATCACATACCTCCTCAAGAAGTCTTCCCTGGACCCAGCTGTTTTAGGGAATTACCGGCCAGTCTCCAATCTTCGCTTCACGGCGAAGGCTGTAGAGAGTGCGGTGGCATGTCAGCTACCCCAGTACCTGGATGAAGCTGTCTATCTAGACCCGTTCCAGTCCGGCTTCCAGCCTGGATACAGTACGGAGACAGCTTTGGTCGCACTGGTGGATGATCTCTGGAGGGCCAGGGATAAGGGTTACTCCTCTGCCCTGGTCCTATTAGACCTCTCAGCGGCTTTTGATACCATCGACCATGGTATCCTGCTGCGCCGGTTGGAGGGGTTGGGAGTGGGAGGCACCGTTTATCGATGGTTCTCCTCCTACCTCTCTGACCGGTCGCAGACGGTGTTGACAGGGGGGCAGAGATCGACTCCAAGGTGCCTCATGTGTGGGGTGCCGCAGGGGTCGATTCTCTCACCCCTCCTGTTCAACATCTATATGAAGCCGCTGGGTGAGATCACCAGTGGCTTTGGGGTGAGATACCAACTGTACGCTGATGACACTCAGCTGTACTTTTCCACCCCGGGCCACCCCAGTGAAGCTGTCGAAGTACTGTCCCAGTGTTTGGAAGCCGTACAGGTCTGGATGGGGAGGAACAGGCTCAAACTTAATCCCTCCAAGACGGAGTGGCTGTGGATGCTGGCACCTCGGTACAGTCAGCTGCAGATGCGGCTGTCTGTTGGGGTTGAGTCATTGGCCCCGATGGAGAAGGTACGCAACTTGGGCGTGCTCCTGGATGATCGGTTGTCCTTTGAAGATCATTTGGCGACCATCTCCAGGAGAGCTTTCTATCAGGTTCGCCTGATCCACCAGTTGCGTCCCTTCCTGGACCGGGATGCCTTATGCACGGTCACTCATGCTCTCATTACCTCTCGCCTGGACTATTGCAATGCTCTCTACATGGGGCTCCCCTTGAAGAGCACCCGGAGACTTCAGCTAGTCCAGAACGCGGCTGCACGGGTTATTAAGGGAGCGGTTCGGAGCTCCCACGTAACACCTATCCTGCGCAGACTGTACTGGCTACCTGTTGTTTTCGGGTGCGCTTCAAAGTATTGGTTACCACCTTTAAAGCGCTCCATGGCTTAGGACCGGGCTATCTACGGGACCGTCTACTGCTGGCCTCTATCTCCCATTGTCCGGTGCGTTCCCACAGAGAGGGACTCCTCAGGGTGCCGTCAGCCAAACAGTGTCGACTGGCGGCCCCCAGGGGGAGGGCTTTCTCTGTGGGGGCTCCGACCCTGTGGAACGAACTTCCCCTCGGGCTTCGACTACTACCTGACCTTAGGACCTTTCGCCGCGAACTTAAAACCTATTTATTTTGTATGGCTGGACTAGCTTGATTTTTACCTTTAATTTTAATTGAATTTGATGGGTTTTTAAATTTTTATAATTTTATGGGGGTGTATATTATTTTAATTTTTGGGCAAATTTAAATCAGTTTTTTAAGGGTTGTTTTAACTATTGTGTATGTCTGTATTTTATCTGCCTGTTCACCGCCCTGAGTCCTTCGGGAGAAGGGCGGTATACAAATTAAAACATTATTATTATTATTATTATTATTATTATTATTATTATTATTATTATTATTATTATTATTATTATTATTATTATTATTATTATTATTATTATACCTGCACAATTAGCACAGGAATCCCCCCAGGGCCTTGTGCTCTCTCCACTACTCTCTATACATCAATGACTGCATCTCAAAAGATCCCTTTGTTACAATACTGAAGTTTACAGATGATACAATTGTGATTGGTCTCATTCAACAGTGAACCTGCATAGAATAGAATAGAATAGAATAGAATAGAATAGAATAGAATAGAATAGAATAGAATAGAATAGAATTTTATTGGCCAAGTGTGATTGGACACACAAGGAATTTGTCTTGGTGCATATGCTCTCAGTGTACATAAAAGAAAAGATACGTTCATCAAGGTACAACATTTACAACACAATTGATGGTCAATATATCAATATAAATCATAAGGATTGCCAGCAACAAGTTATAGTCATACAGTCATAAATGGAAAGAGATTGGTGTTGGGAACTATGAGACGATTAATAGTAGTGCAGATTCAGTAAATAGTTTGACAGTGTTGATGGAATTATTTGTTTAACAGAGTGATGGCCTTCGGGGAAAAACTGTTCTTGTGTCTAGTTGTTCTGGTGAGCAGTGCTCTATAGCGTCTTTTTGAGGGTAGGAGTTGAAACAGTTTATGTCCTGGATGCGAGGAGTCTGTAAATATTTTCACGGCCCTCTTCTTGATTCATGCAGTATACAGGTCCTCAATGGAAGGCAGGTTGGTAGCAATTATTTTTTCTGCAGTTCTAATTATCCTCTGAAGTCTGTGTTTTTCTTGTTGGGTTGCAGAACTGAACCAGACAGTTATAGAGGTGCAAATGATAGACTCAATAATTCCTCTGTAGAACTGAATCAGCAGCTCCTTGGGCAGTTTGAGCTTACTGAGTTGGAGCAGAAAGAACATTCTTTGTTGTCCTTTTTTAATGATGTTTTTGATGTTAGCTGTCCATTTTAGACCTTGCGATATGATAGAACCTAGAAATTTGAAGGTTTCTACTGTTGATACTGTGTTGTCTAGTATTGTGAGAGGTGGAAGTACGGAAGGGTTTCTCCTAAAGTCTACCACCATTTCTACGGTTTTCAGTGTGTTCAGTTCCAGATTGTTTTGGTTGCACCACAAGGCTAGTTGCTCGACCTCTCGTCTATATGCAGATGGGAGGTTGAGCAACTAGACTTGTGGTGCAACCAGAACAATCTTCAACTAAATATACTCAAAACCTTAGAAATGGTGATGGATTTTAAAAGAAAACCTCCTATACTTCCACCTCTTACAATACTGGACAACACAGTATCAACAGTAGAGTCCTTCAAGTTTCTAGGTTCTATCATATCTCAAGACTTAAAATGGACACCTAACATCAAAACATCATCAGAAAAGCTCAACAAAGAATGTTTTTTCTGTGCCAACTCAGAAAACTCAAACTGCCCAAGGAGCTGCTGATCCAGTTCTACAGAGGAATTATTGAGTCTGTCATTTGCACCTCTATAACTGTCTGGTTCGGTTCTGCAACCCAACAAGAAAGACACAGACTTCAGAGGATAAATAGAACTGCAGAAAAAACAATGGCTACCAACCTGCCTTCCACTGAGGATCTGTATACTACACAAGTCAAAAAGAAAACTGTGAAAATATCTACAGACCCCTCACATCCTGGACATAAATTGTTTCAACTTCTACCCTCAAAAAAACGTTAGACACACCAAAACAACTAGACACAATGACAGTTTTTTCCCGAATGCCATCACTCTGCTTAACAACTAATTCCCACAACACTGTCAAATAATTACTAAGACTATTACTATTATTCTTCTCTTCATTACTAGTATCTATCTCTTCCCACTTATTACTATAATTATGTTGCTTGTATCTTTCAATTTATATTGTTTTAATTTGTTTCCTAGTATGATTCGTTAGCTTATTAGTAACCTTGACTATCACTAAGTGTTTTATCTTTTTATTCTTGATGAATATATTTTATTTTCCTTATATACACTGAGAGCATATACACCAAAGACAAATTCCTTATGTGTCCAATCACACTTGCCAATAAAGAATTCTATTGTCTATTGTCCTTCATTCCAAAATTGCATTTATTTATTACATTAATATCTCACAGTAATGCCAACAATTTTACAGGAATAGAACATTAAAACATCTATTACTATTATTCTTGTGCCATATCCATCATTGGACATTAGTGACCATGTTGGCAATCCTATTTTTGTCAACAGCCATATGAAACAGTATTGCTGAGTTTTGTCCAAACCAGTCCCTTAAGTTTTGAAGCCATGATGTTCTTCTTCTGCCTGGACCTCATTTGCCTTCAATCTTTTCCTGGAGGATTAAGTGAAGGATGCTGTATTTTTTCTGGATGTCACATCACATGTCCGAAAGATTCTAACTTTAACTTTTTAATGGCTATGATGATTTCCCTTTGCTTTTCCAGGCGGCTTATCACCGCCTCAGTCGTGATTTTGTTAACCTAGCTTATACATAATAGCTGTCTGTAAATCCACATTTCAAATGCTTCTAGCTTCTGCAAGTGGTTTTCTGTCAGAGACCAACTCTCTGTAGAGCAGGATGGGAAAGATGTAACATCTGACAAGCCTGATTTTCAGTCTTAGGCTTATGTCGTGACTGCAGAAGACCTTTTTCATTTTGAAGAATGCTGTTTGAGCTTTCTCTATCCTTGTCTTTACTTCACTGATCATGTTCCAGCTTTCATGTAGATTAAAACAGAGGTACATGATTCTTTCAACTTTTTTTAGTGGTATTCCTTCCAAATTTATCAGTGGTAAATTAATGGGTTGTTTGCTGATGACCATGATCTTGGTTTTTGAGGTGTTAAGCTTCAAGCCATATTTTTCAGATATTTCTGAGACTGTGTTGATGAGGAGCTGAAGGTCTTCATGCTTACTGGCAAGCAGAACTGTATCATCAGCATATCTTAAATTGTTGATCTGAACACCATTTATTTTGAAGCCAGCATCAATGTTTTCCAGTGCTTCATTGAAAATTGACCAAGAGTAGATATTAAATAACACTGGAGACAGAATACAGCCCTGTCTGACCCCTCTTCGTATTTCTGCATCATCTGAGTATTTTTAGCCTAGATTCACATTTGCTGCCTGAAGCCCATATAGATTCTTTATGATTCAGATGTCTTTGTCATTTAGTCCCGCTTGTTTCAGGATTTATAATAGTTTGCTGTGTCTTATTTTATCGAATGCTTTTTCAAAATCGATGAAGCACATGTAAACATTGTGACTGACATCTCTACAGCACTGTACAAGAACCTGAATGCTGAATAGGGCATCTCGTGTACCAAGGTTGCTTCTGAAACCAAATAGTGTGTTACCAAGACATTCCTTAATTTTTTTGTATATTCTTGTGTGAATTATTCTCAAGAATATTTTCAGGGCATGACTCATTAAGGTTATTGTTCTTTATTTGGCACACTTTGCATTTTTGGACGGAGGATTGTCACAAAGGTTGACTTTAGCCAATCATTTGGTATCTTTCCTGTTTCATATATTTGATTAAAGAGTTGCAGTAAAAATTTCTTCCCATTGTCTTCCAGCAATTTTAAAATTTCTCATAGGATATCATAAGGTCCTATGGCTTTTCTTTTTTTTGCTATTTTTATTGTATGTTCAACCTCGTTCAAAGTGATGTTTGGTCCTGTTGTTATACTTCCCATATCAATATCACCCCTAGTGTCCTTAAAAAAAAAATCTATATACCAAATATATAACTTCTAAAAACAATTTTAAAAAACATGACTGTCCTCTAAAAGAGCTCCAACTATTTCCAGAAAGCAGTTAAAGTTGAGGCAACTTAATTAGCAGCAGGAAGTCATTCCAGAAGTCCAATGTTGCTTTTTAAAAAAATGTTGTTTCACTCGTTCATCCTTCACAAAATAGGGACATGCCAGATGTTTTTCCAGTAAGATAAATTTGGCCAATTTTATTGCATATTGCTACAAAAAGCTTTATAACTTACCAATTTAAATTGTGTCCACAATTTAATGCAGGGCTCATAGTAATACCATAGGTTGCTGCATTTTGGAGTGACTGAAACTTGCAAGTTGCCTTTAAAGGCAACCCCATGTAGAGCATATTCAATAATCAAGTGGTATATATGAGACACTATTCCTAGCTAGGACTGCAAAAGCTGGGCAAAGGCTTCCTGATCACTGCATCTACCAGTTGTTCAAGCAGGAGCCATTAACAGAATTCCAAAATTTCAGATCTGCTTCTTCATAGATAGTACTTTTCCATCAAAAGCTACCATTGGGACCAGGTAAACACTCTGGTGGATAAATAGTAAAACTGTCAGGCTAGTATTCAAGTCTAATTTTTTTTCTTGTACACAGACTGTTATTATTTTTAGATAACAGACGCAACCAATACATATATGGGTAGACATAAAGCTGAATACTATGACCCACCCAAAACCCCATAACAATAACCCACCCAAAACATCCATTGAGATCTAACAATACTTGACATTACAAACCCCATTCAAAAAGACCTGTTAAGCAGTAAGATGTATTGTTTCATCACTCTAGTGGACTTGACTCTGATTCTAAAGATAGAATCATGCCACCTATATTAATATAGCTAGCACAATAGTATTAGTATCTCAATTTGCAGTGAGCTGGAACTTTTCTGTAATAAAAAAAGAAAAGTGTTACCTGCCTGATGAATAAATCCAGCTGGAAGTGGGATGCATCAAAAGCATTCCTTTCCTTCCTTATAATGGCACAGCAAACTGTCTGCTGGGAAAAGTTTTGTCAGTAAATCTGTCTGCTAGGAAAAGTTTTGCTTTAGGGAAATTATCTTTTTTATTTATTATCTCTTTTATTCTTTAAACATGAAATTCAGTCAACTGACTATTTAAAAATGTATCACAAATATGACTGACTGGTGCTAATGGTTGATATGGGTTGCTGCCAGCAGCCTAGGTATCAACCAAGTATCTTCTTAAAATATATGATGTTCCAAGTAGCAGTTTTTTGCAGTTTCACTGGTGTTATTGCAGAAACTGTAATTTCTTGATGTGTTTTGTAAAATTCTTGGACCAAATGCCACGATGAAAATGGGTATCACCGTTAGATATTTCATCCATAGCCGTATAGTTTTGATGGCCAGGTCGCAATATTTCATGCTTTTTTCCCAATTCTTTTTCTTTGACTCTAACATCTCCTGTTACAGCGATATCAATAAACTATATGCTTCGGCCCTCGACAACTGTGATATCTGGTGTGTTATGTTCCAAATGACGATCCGTCTGTATTAGAAAGTCCCACAAGATACTGACTCATATTCGATAACTTTTTCCACTTTGGAAAGATATGTTGTATTTTTTACATAATGACCAGTGGACTAATTTAGGAACTCAATCAGTCTAGCTGTGTAATCAGTTTGAGCAATTTTGCTGCACTCACATATTAAGTATTAAACAGTTTCAACTTTGTCATTGCAAAATTGGCAGTTTGGATGGTTAGTGAATTTTTGTATCTTTGCTTTCATGGCATTAGTGCTTGTTCTTGGGCAGCAAGTATTAAACCTTCCATTTCTTTCTTGATTGTATTCATGCTTTTTTTCCAATTCTTTTTCTTTGACTCTGACGTCTCCTGTTACAGTGTATTACAGCATCTCCTGCTACAAGTATTAAACCTTCCATTTCTTTCTTGATTGTTCCTCTCTTAAGCCAGCCCATGTCAAGTCGTCACACTTTCCTTCAATGTTTTTCAAGTACTGTCCATGCAGAGCTTTGGTTTTCCATCCATTTAATCGGTCATCCAACTGTTTTCCCTTATATTCTGCCTTTGTTTCTGTTGTTCTGTTCTCTATTTCTGTTATAATGTTCTCCATTTTCACGGCCTGCAGTAATCTTTCGGTGTTCACATAATCATTCAAACGTTGTTTTTCTTCTTCTACAGTTTGATGGATTTGCAACTGCCCTCTGACCTCAATTCTTCTTGGCAGGTACAACCTGTCGGTGTCACTTCATGGATGTAAAGCATAGTACATATTAAAAAGTTTATGCGTTTTCCGATCCAGATTTTCCAGCAGCTGATCAATGTAGATCTTGTCAGTGGCAATTGCTTTTAAGTGCTTGCCTAGGTCTTTAGGCACCGCTCCCAATGCGCCAAGTACCACTGGAACCACCTGCACTAGTTTATGCCAGAGTCTCTGCAATTCGATTCTCAAATCTTGATATCTGGTGACTTTTTCAGTTCAGCCACAGTCCAATTGATTATTCCAGCTGGGTAGCGTATCAATGGAACTAATACATTAAAGGCTTTAATTATGTTTCCAGCATTCAGTTTTGATTTTAATATTTTACAGACCCTCTTTATGTATTCCTTTCTCATTGATTCTTTGACTTTTCCATTCAAGGTATTATCTGCTTCCAATATGCCTAGGTATTTGTAACCGTTATTCTTTATTAATGCTTTCACGATGCTTCCATTTCCCAGGTCTATTCCTTCTATTTTTTCCATTTTTCTTTGCTGCATTGATAGTATAGCACATTTTTCAAGTCCAAAGTTCATTCTGATGTTGCTGCTGAACAGTTGAATTGTGTTGAGTATTGATTCAAGTTCAGTGGGTTTTTTCCCATACAGTTTTAAGTCATCCATGTATAGTAGAGGGTTTATCCTGCCATGTTTATCTTGCCATGTTAGCTTGTTAGTTTATCTTGCCATGTTAGTTTATCTTGCCATGAGGGTTTATCTTGCCATGTTAGCTTGAGATTTATTTTTATGATGATGATGATGATGACATTATACACAGCAAACAAGATAACTATGCTGGATTTCATATCACAGTTCACTAGTCGAACACTTCCCAAGCGCTTAGGACTGAGTGATGTATCGGCGAATTATGCGAGCAGATCCCAGTCAGGTGGCCTACTGCAGCTGATCAATGTTGATCTTGTCAGTGACAATTGCTTGCCTAGGTCTTTAAGCACCGCTCACAGTGTGCCAAGTACCACTGGAACCATCTGCACTGGTTTATGCCAGAGTCTCTGCAATTCAATTCTCAAATCTTGATATCTGGTGAGTTTTTCAATTTGTTTCTCATCAATTCTGCTGTCACCAGGTATAGCAATGTCGACTATCCGCACTTTTTTCTTTTCCACAATCGTGATATCTGGGGTATTGTGTTCCAAAACTTTATCAGTCTGTATTCAGAAATCCCACAGTAGTTTTGCATGCTCATTTTCAATCACTTTTTCAGGCTTATGATCCCACCAGTTCTTTGCTACAGGCAGATGGTAGTTGTGACACAAGTTCCAGTGGACCATCTGTGCGACTGTGTTGTGACGTTGTTTGTAGTCCGTCTGAGCTATTGTCTTACAACAGCTCAGTATGTGATCAATGGTTTCATCCACTACTTTGCAGAGTCTGCATTTGGGATCATCAGCAGATTTTTCTATTCTGGCTTTGATTACACTTGTTCTAATGGCTTGTTCTTGGGCTGCAAGAATTAGGCCTTCTGTTTCTTTCTTCAATGTTCCGTTGGTCAGCCATAACCAGGTCTTTTCCTTATCTACTTTTCCTTGGATCTTTTCAAGGAACTGTCCATGCAGTGTTTTGTTATATCAGTTGTCAGCTCAAGCTTGCATCACTGTTTTCTTATATTGATACTTAGTTTGCCGTACTTTTAGTAGCTTCCTCTTGTTGACCTCCATCAAAGCTGGTTCAACACTCTCTTTCATATAATCTGCCAGAGCATGTTTCTCTTCTTCAACTTGCAAAAGTCCTCTGCTGCCTATCTTTCTGGGCAAATATAGCCTTCTTCTTCTTCTTCTTCTTCTTCTTCTTCTTCTTCTTCTTCTTCTTCTTCTTCTTCTTCTTCTTCTTCTTCTTCTTCTTCTTCTTCTTCTTCTTCTTCTTCTTCTTCTTCTTCTTCTTCTTCCTCCTATTATTATTATTATTATTATTAATTAATTAATTAATTAATTATGAAACTCAGTCAACTGAACATTCAAAAATTTATCACAAATACCAATGACTGGTGCTAATGGTTGATACCGGTAGCTGCCAGCAACCAAGTACTGTTTTATGATATACAATGTTCCAAGTAGCACAATTTTTTGCAGTTCCCCTGGTGTTACTGCAGGAAGCTGCAATTTGTTGGTGTATCTCATAAAATTCTTGGACATGGTACCAAGTGCCCTGATGACAATGGGTATCACTGTTACATGTTTCATTCAATTTCATCCAGATGCTGCATCATCATCATCATCATCATCATTTCCTACTTGAAAACCATCATGGATCCGCTATTAGACCCCTTGCAATTTGCATACCGAGCAAACAGATCAACAGATGATGCTGTTAATATGGCTCTGCACTACATCCTACAGCATCTTGAGTCTCCAAAGACCTATGCAAGGATCCTTTTTGTAGACTTTAGTTCAGCATTCAATACCATCATTCCAGACATTCTTCTAACTAAGCTAAACCAGCTACAGGTACCGGAACAGACTTGTAAGTGGATCACAAGCTTCCTAACAAACAGGAAGCAGCAGGTGAAGCTAAGCAAGATCACATCAAATACCTGTACAATTAGCACAGGGCCCCCCCAAGGCTATGTGCTCTCCCCACTTCTCTTCTCTCTGTATACCAATGACTGCATCTCCAATGCTCCATCTGTTAAGCTACTGAAGTTTGCAGATGACACAACAGTGATTGGTCTCATTCGAGACAATGACGAATCTGCATATAGACGAGAGGTTGAACGACTAGCCTTGTGGTGCAACCAAAACAATCTGGAACTGAACACACTCAAAACCGTAGAAATGGTGGTAGACTTTAGGAGAAACCCTTCCATACTTCCACCTCTCACAATACTAGACAACACAGTATCAACGGTAGAAACCTTCAAATTTCTAGGTTCTATCATATCGCAAGATCTAAAATGGACAGCTAACATCAAAAACATCATTTAAAAAGGACAGCAAAGAATGTTCTTTCTGTGCCAACTCAGTAAGCTCAAACTGCCCAAGGAGCTGCTGATTCAGTTCTACAGAAGAATTATTGAGTCTGTCATTTGTACCTCTATAACTGTCTGGTTCGGTTCTGCAACCCAACAAGAAAAACATAGACTTCAGAGGATAATTAGAACTGCAGAAAAAATAATTGCTACCAACCTGCCTTCCATTGAGGACCTGTATACTGCACGAATCAAGAAGAGGGCCGTGAAAATATTTACAGACTCCTCGCATCCAGGACATAAACTGTTTCAACTCCTACCCTCAAAACGACGCTATAGAGCACTGCACACCAGAACAACTAGACACAAGAACAGTTTTTTCCCGAAGGCCATCACTCTGCTAAACAAATAATTCCATCAACACTGTCAAACTATTTACTGAATCTGCACTACTATTAATCTTCTCATAGTTCCCATCACCAATCTCTTTCCATTTATGACTGTATGACTATAACTTGTTGCTGGCAATCCTTATGATTTATATTGATATATTGACCATCAATTGTGTTGTAAATGTTGTACCTTGATGAACGTATCTTTTTTTTTTTATGTACACTGAGAGCATATGCACCAAGACAAATTCCTTGTGTGTCCAATCACACTTGGCCAATAAAAAAAATTCAATTCTATTCTATTCTATCATCATCATCATCATCATCATTATATCAACATACAATATTATAGAACACCACATTGCAATTTTCTTTTCAGCTTCCTATGCTATCACCTTCCCTATCTACTTACCTTAAAGTTTGTTCGATTTAATTTGCTACTTGCATTGATTTTTAACATGTGCTTCTTCAGAGAAAGGAGTCCTCTTTGTACAGTACCTTAATTCAGCAGTCTCAAAAGTAAAATAGCTACATGAAGAGAAACAACCATTCACCATGTGATATTAAATAGGGACATATGCAAGAACATTTTGGACAGAACAAACAAAATTACATTCCAGTATGGAATATAGTATGGAATATTATAGAGACAAAGTTACCCAGCCTGCATATAAGTCTCTGCTTCTATTTCCAGATTTCAGTATCAGTCCAAATCTTTTGGAAGCAATTGGATGAAAGCTTCAAAGTAATAGGAAACAAAATTAACCAATGAGCTTTTCTCTTTCTCTTTCTTCTAATTTCCATATATTCAGCTGGAACATCTAAAAGACAGCTGTACCTGAGTTTGCTTCAGCATGAATTCACTTTTCCATAAAGCCTAGAACGGGGTGGGTAATAAATTTTTTTCAAGGAGCCAGATGAAAAAATGGGACTGTTGTGAAGGGCCACCTCATTTGTCTCCTCACACCAATATCTCCCTGCCACTGACTCTTCACTACCTACAGCCCAACTCCTTCACTCCTGATGCACTGATACTTCTGCCACCAACACCCTGACTATCAACATCGCAGAATAGACAGGAACAGCTAAAGGGCCAGATGGGGCCTGTGAGCCAAAAAATGTCCATATCTGACCTAGAATCTCAGAAAAAGCAAATCTGTCTGGATTGTACTCATTCAATGAAGCACAAGTATAACATTTAGATATTGTGGCAGAACACACGAGGTTCAGAGTATGAATTAAATTCACAGGCCTATCCTCTACTTTAGGAAAAATACAACTGCAAACCATTTTTGCAAATGTTGCCAAGAAAGTTGCACAATCTTGAGTCTAAGCCATTGCCAGGAGTCAAAACGTACTTGAAATATATAGCTAACACTAGGCAAGGAAAACCAATTCTCTCCACGTATTTTATCTTTTATGTTCAGAGTATTAAACATTATAGATAACACTCATTTAGCTATCATTCATTGACCATTTAAAGCAGGGGTGTCAAACTCATCTCGTCACGGCGGCATCAAGTGATGTAGTGGAACTTTTTCCCCTTTGCTACACCGGGCGTGGCCAGCGCATGATACATCAAGATTGGGAGTTTGACAGCCCTGGTTTAAAGTAACAATAGTGCTGTAAAAGGAAACTTATGATTGGCCTTCAAAATTATGGCTGTCACCGATTCCCAATGGTCACATGATTGCAGTTTTGGGCACTTGATAAAGGCATACATTTATGGCCATCCTACAGTCAAGTGATCACCATTTATGAACTTCATAGCAGGCTTTCAACAAAGTCAGTAAGAAGTTGCAAATTATAGTCACATGACCACATACACCTACCATAATTTGTTTAATCACAGCTGTAACTAAATCAGCATGGTCATCTGATGTTTCTCTTAACAATTCTTAGCAAAGGAGTTGTTTATCTCAATTGTGGTTGGTGAAGACTATACATAAGCATAATTTAAGCCAATGGATTGTTTAAATCACCATTGGTTAAAAAAATAGCTACACTTACTTATCTCAACCCAAATATTTTCATTTGCCCTAAGGATGTAATATTTTAATATGTGAATATTCATTGTGCTATAAGGGACACAGTGGCTCAGGGGCTAGGACGTTGAGCTTGTCGATCGAAAGGTCGGCAGCTCGGCGGTTCGAATCCCTAGCGCTGCCGTGTAACGGGGTGAGCTCCCGTTACTTGTCCCAGCTTCTGCCAACCTAGCAGTTTCAAAAGCATGTAAAAATGCAAGTAGAAAAAATAGGGACCACCTTTGGTGGGAAGGTAACAGTGTTCTGTGCGTCTTTGGCATTGAGTCATGCCGGCCACATGACCATGGAGACATCTTCGGACAGTGCTGGCTCTTCGGCTTTGAAACGGAGATGAGCACCACCCTCTAGAGTTCAGCAACAACTAGCACGTATGTGCGAGGGGAACCTTTACCTTTACCTTTTTATACATTGTGCTATAACATAATGTTTGTTGGCTCATTTTTTGTGTTTTATGTTAATCTAAGTTTTGTGATTTGTGGTCATGTTTTAAAATTAACATTTGTGACCAAGTCAGCAAAAAATATTAAAAGGACCACTGACCTTATTATAGTTTTATTTCATTTAATTTTATTCACATTATATTGAAATAAAGAAAGATATAGTTAATAGCATTACTGTCTTATCAAATACTAAATAATTTACTCTTTGTAAATATCATTAAATTTACACTGATAACACTCTCTGAAATAGAGGCAGATAGTCCTAAATCTTAAATGCATATCTTTGGTTTATTACAATGAACAATAATGATACTGTTTGAGCCATCAACAATTTCAGACCAATGTAGCCTAATGAGATGGTAAGGAAAGCCATATTTATAGAAAAGGGACATTGTCTTGACTGAACGTTCATTTTCTGTGTGCTGCGAGGATAATCCATGGATGGGTTATTCCACTCCTCTGCTGACTGCGGGTCAGGGAAGTCCATATCAAGCGTGCCTCTGCAGCTCTGCCAAAGTCCTATCAGAGTTCTCAAGGCAGGCAGGAGACCAGGAAATGACTTCAGCAATCCAAGTTAGACTTTGCCTGACTCAGAGAATGCCAGAAAGCAGATCCTTTATATAGGCCATGGGGTGTGGCTCCATGACTCAGCACTTATCCAGGCCTGCCCCTCCCTTCTTTTTGCTGATGTCGCCTCTCTACTCTCCGGAAGCGAGGATCTCTCCAGCCTCCAGCTGTTGGTAATTTAGCTCATGACTGG
Organism: Ahaetulla prasina; assembly: GCF_028640845.1. Lineage (NCBI taxonomy): Eukaryota > Metazoa > Chordata > Lepidosauria > Squamata > Colubridae > Ahaetulla > Ahaetulla prasina. The sequence continues at coordinate 93,636,831 of NC_080542.1, forward strand.
CTTCACATTCTTCAGGCTCACATGCTGTGGGGGAGGGGTTTAGTTGCTCCGTTTGCCTGGGCATGATGCCAGGACTGGGGGCTGAAGGCACGTCAGGCCCTTTGTCTTGCTCGGCCTGTCCGGGCATGGTGCCAGGGCTGGGGGCTAGAGGCATTCCAGGACATTCTTCTGAACTATCAGCGTCCAGCAGGAGATAAGAGGGGCCCGGCTGCGGCAGGGGGAGCGAGTGAGACACAACACTTAGCTTCTGCTAGATACTGAGTGCTGTTTCTTTAAATTATTTCTTAATCCCGCTTTCCCTGCTCATGTGCCTGTCAGTTTGTTTCACGAAGGCGTAGATTTTTTGTAATTGTGTAAGAATGGAATAAAACTCACCCTGGGGCCCCGAACAGGAAGCCAATGGGCGGGCTGGATTATCCTCACAGCGCCCAGAAAATGGACATTCAGACAAGACAACGTCCCTTTTCCAGTGCGCTGCTTGGATAATCCATGGATGGGATATACCCAAGCTTACTTATGATGGGCGGGAGGCTGGGTGACCTCCAGACCCTGGGGGAGTGTACACTCTGCATCGTCCAAATGCAGCCTTGGCCGAGGCAGAATTGTCCAATTTGTAATGCCGTATAAATGGTGACAAAGATGACCAAGTGGCCGCCCTACAAATGTCATCTACAGAAGCCTGTGTTGACCAAGTTGCTGTCGTTGCTGCACTGCAAGTTGAATTTGCCAATATCCTTCTTGGCAAAGATTTGGCCCTGAGTTCATACGCTTTTGCAAGGCAGGCTTTCAACCAATGTCCCAAAGTTGAAAATGAGACTTTCTTGCCCATCGATGAAGGATGAAAGGACACCAAAAGAACTGTCAAAATGATGCAGTTCATTTAATGTACCTGCGGAGAGCCCTCCTAACGTCCAAGATGTGCCATTTTTCTTCCAGCGGATGGGTAGGAGCTGGGCAAAAGTCTGGTAAAATGAGCTCCTGAGCACGGTGAAAATAAAAATTCACCTTGGGCAGAAAGGAGGGATCCAACCACAGTACCACTCTGTCTGAATGAAATATGCAGAGGTCCTTTCGAATGGATAAGGCCATCAGTTCAGATATCCTCCTGGCAGATGTAATGGCCAGGAGAAAGGAGACCTTGAGTGTCCGAAATTGTAGGCTTATAGAGTCCAATAGTTCGAAAGGCAAATCCATAAGGGTTTGAAGCACCAAAGGGAGCTCCCATGTAGGGTAGTGATGAACCACCGGAGGGCGAAGGTTAATAGCTCCCTGGAGAAATGGATGAACCCTTGGATGGTAGGCAAGTGTTCGGTGAGAATCCCCAAGCAGGACCGTAGACAAAGCTGCAACTTGTCTGTGCAGTGTTGTTGGTGCTAAACCTTTGTCAAATCCTGATTGCAGGAAATCAGGTACCTCAGGCACAGACGCCGAGGTGTCCTTGGAACACCAGAAACAAAAGAAACACCATGAGGCGTTATAAATGCGGTTAGTTGACTGTCACCTAGATCCCCACTACTGTAGGAGTAAATGTTATCTTCAGGGCTGCACGAGGAACCTGAAGTCCATGAGCCAGTGCAGACTGGGATATGTTAGGAACATGAAAAACCTCTCCTCAGGATTCAACTGATTGGTATTGATGTTGGCGACTAGTGCCACCCAGTGACCAATTTTGATGTGTAAAGTTTTTTATATTTAAAACACATTAAAATGAAAGACAAAACATAAAGCATTTATATAGATATCACTGTTTATCAGCTATTCAAGACAGTCCTTTCCTATTATTTACACATATTTTAGTTTTATCTTACTCTACTTTCATTTATCTACTGTTCCTATTTTCTAACCATTCATACCATTTGCTCTAGACCTTATAATATTCTGTGTCCTCTTTGTCTTTAATTTCTTTTGTAAGTTTGTCCATCTCTGCACATTCTAATATTTTTTAATTAGTTCTTTCTCTGTTGGTGGATTTTCATTCTTCCAATTTTGGGCTTAGGCTATACGTGCTGCTGTTAATATATGGAGTATTAAATATTGCGTATCGTTTGTATAATTTTCTGTTGGTATCCCTAATAAAAATTGTTCTGGCTCTCCCTTTATTGGTTTTCTGTATTATTTCCTGTAACCACTTTTTAATTTTGGCTCAGAATTATTTCGCCACTGGGCAGGTCCACCAGAGATGATAATATGTTCCGTAATTGCTCTTGCATTTCCAACACTTTGGTGAGTTATTGGGGAACATCTTTGCTATTCTGGCTGGTGGTAGATGCCATCTATGGAACATTTTCATCTGGTTTTCCTTGTATGCTGTCGATATTGTCAATTTCATGTTTGTTCTCCATATCTTTTCCCACTTCTCTAATTCTATTGTATGGTTAAAGTTTCTTGCCCATTAAACATGGTATCTTTCACTATTTCCTCTTCCATTTTATACCGTAACAAGAAATTGTATGTTTTACTAATTAATTTTTGGTCCTTTCCATATATTATTTTATCCAATCCATTTTGTTCCAATTGAATCTGATTAGTTTTAGAATCTTCTAAATATTTTTATCTGATTTGGAGATACGTCCACCATTCGACTTGTCTATTCAGATCTTGTTCCAATTCTTGTTTTGTTTTTAATTTTCCCAGTTCATTTAATATATCTCTGTATCTAATTATTTTAGTCTCATTTATTAAATTTGAGTATGTTAGTATTGGGGGAGGCCCAAAATGGTATATTCATATAATGCTATTTTTTTATTTTATTCCAAATTAATAGTAATGAATTTCTAATTGTGTCTTTTAAAATACCCGTGGGTTTTGTATTTTTTACCCCACAAGAATGCATGCCATCCTACGTGTAAATCATGGCCTTTTATTGTTAGGATTCTTTTATTTCCCAGCTCCATCCATTCTTTTAACCATGGCAGGCATGCTGCTTGATAATAAATTTCCCAGTCTGGTAGGGCTACTCCTTCTCTATCCTTAGTATCCTGTAGTGTTTTCAATCTGATCCTAGATTTTTGTCCTTGCCATATACATTTTGAGGTCAATCTGTTTAATGAATCAAAGAAACTTTTTTCTATTCTTATCGGTATAACACTCTCCCCATCCATTAAATTTGTAAGTTTTTCCAATTTTCCAGATCTTTCCCAATTTGCTGTATTAATTTATCATAATGATTTTTTTTAATTGAGGAGCCTCTTGATGTTAACCAAATCTCTAAATATTTTTTTTATCTGAATGTTCGTGTTATTTTCTAATTCTATCCCGTTTTTTGTAAGGTTTTTTGTTAATAATTTAGATTTCTTCCTATTAATTTTTAAGCCTGCTACTATGCCAAATTCTTCTATTTTTTTGATCAGTTTGGGGTCTGATTTTAAGGGTTCCTCAATAATAAAAATCATATCATCAGCAAAGGCTTGCAATTTGTACTCCTCATTTTTTATTTTCAATCCTTTTATCTCCCGATCTTCCCTATTTTTTTTTAAGAATGGCTCCAATGATAGTATAAAGAGAAGTGGGGAGAGTGGACACCCCTGTCTTACACCTTTTGTTATTTCAAATTTATCTGTTGTATCTTGGTTAATAATTACCCTTGCAGTTTGCTTTGAATATATTTTTTCAATCATTTTTTCAAATTTGGATCCGAATTCCATTTTTTTTTAAATTTGAATTTATGTCCTGCCCTTCTCCGAAGACTCAGGGCGGCTTACATTGTGCTACGCAATAGTCTCATCCATTTGTATATTATATACAAAGTCAACTTATTGCCCCCAACAATCTGGGTCCTCATTTTACCTACCTTATAAAGGATGGAAGGCTGAGTCAACCTTGGGCCTGGTGTAATTGCAAGCAGCTGTGTTAATAACAGACTGCATTAGTCTGTTGAGCCACCAGAGGACAATTTTTTTTAATTTGTCGTATCATAAATCTCCAATTTAAATTATTGAAAGCTTTTTGGGCATCAAGGAAAACCAGTGAGACTTGTTTCTCTGGGTGTACTTCGTAATACTCTAATTTATCAATTATGGTCCAGATGTTATTTTTAATTTGTTGACCAGGGAGGTAACCATTTTGATCTGGGTGTATATATTTATCTAAAATTGTTTTTAACCTTTCTGCAATAATTGACATGTATATTTTATAATCGGAATTCAATAAAGAGATGTACTAATTTGTACTAATTTGTACTAATTGCTGATCTGAATCCTCCTTAGGTATAAGTGTAATTAAAGCTTCTGTCCATGTTTGGGGTATGTTTGTATACTGTAATGTTTTGTTATAAGACGAGATGTTAGGAAATGGTACTGCTGTCTTTGTTCTCAAATTCTATGTGGGATTTGTTTTATAATTTCTTTCCCTTTATAGGTTACAGTCCCTTCCCTAGATTTTTTTATAAATTTCATCTCATTTTTGTTGTTTTTTTTGTTGTTTTTTTTGTTTTTTTTTGTAAATCTTATATGCACTTCTCGCGCTAAACGGTACCTTCTTATATAATTTATTTATTTATTTATTTAAATTTTTATACCGTCCTTCTCCCGAAGGACTCATAATATTGTGAACGTGATAAGTTTTGTCTATGGTACCTCTTATTTCTGACTTATCTCTCTGTACTATCTCTGCTATGATTTCAGCCATTTTTCCCCCAGGTCTTCCTCTTTTTCTTCTACATTATTCTGGAAGTGTAGGAAAAATGATGCCTTCTCCATTTCCAAAAAGGCAATTGTATCCATTAAGTCTTTATTTGATTGTAATGTCTTCTGCTCCACCATTTCTACCTTAAGATCTAGTTGGTTCACCTTGGTTTCTATTTTTATAACTTTTTGCTCATTTTCTGCAACTGTATATTGCATATTTTCCATATTTTCCTTCATATTTTTTAAATCTTCCTTTAGTTCTCCTATCTCATTTTTGATTTTTTGATGGTGTTTCCTACCCTCTTCCTGGTTATCTGCCACTCTTTCCTGGAATTTCATCAGTGTTTCTTGAATATTTTGGAGTGTATTTTGCATCTCTGCATTGTCGATTCTGTTTTATCTTTTTCTTTCTCTGACATATGTTCTCTAACATATTGTTTGACCGATGAGTTGTGGGAGATGCTGTAGATGTTGGGTTAGAGATGAGCTTTTTTCCTGTTCCTGTTACTATTGATGTGGTTGACATTATTAAATTTCCTGTAAATTTTTTCCACAATATCATAAAAGTGTAATCTTCTAATACTTAATATTTACTTCTTACCACTAATTCCTACATATATCAATTCCTTTAAATTATTTAATTATCATCACACAGATCAAGCTTTATCCTTCAGATACTCTTTAACAGTCTCTCTCCTCCTTTTTCCCCCCAAGTCAGATTTGCTAATCAATGAATTGATAATCAGTTAATTCAAATATTTTCTCTGTAATTATTAGTTTATATTATCAAATAATCAAAATATATCTTCCTCTTTAAACCTTTCAAACTTATCCAAACAATTCCTTAAAGTTTAATTTCTGTATCTTTTATAACCTCTCCTTTTCAAATATTATCAACAAACCAAATAGTTTTTCTCCCATCATATAGTAATTTTTATCAATATGTCTGTTAACTATAATAAATTCCAACCAGATTTTTCTTTGTTTTTTTTTAAGTTCTCTTTTTGGTTTCCTCTTCTTCTTTCACTCCCTATTGCATCAGATTGTCCATTCAGGCTTAGTCATGTCCAGTATACAGTCTTTACATCCTTCCAGTCTCTCTCTTACAATTGTTTCTTTTTTATCTTTTTATCCATCTTATTCCAGTCCACTCTTTCTTCTTCTCAGTAGATACTAACCCACAATTGTCCACATAACTGTCTACTGATCTCTTCCAAATTACCCCCTTATCGTTCCACTAAGTCCATCAAAACCACCAATCCGCCAGTTTAAATATGGGAATTTCTTACTTTAATGTTTAAATCCTCCGTTTGTTATATATTCATTGTTTTTCCTTCTCGTGGTGCACTTAAACCCTTAACTCAAGTCCAGTTTTTACAGTTTATTACTATGTACAGTATCTTCTTTGTTAATTGCTACTTTGTTGCCTTTGTTCAGTCGTCTCCTGCTGAGCGCTCTCCTTCCCAGCCGCCGCTCTCTTTGCCCTTTGTGACTCTCTCGTTCGTGGTTTCTTTGGTAAAAATTCTCACTTTTACTTTCACCGATCCTTCAGGACTGCCAATGCTGAAATCCTTTTTCACTTCCTCACTATGTGGCCGCCATTGCTCTCGATCTGCCTTAAAGACAGATTTTTTCCTGCCGGATTTAAGAGGTACAGCTTTTGTTCTCCTGGACGCTAGCGTCTCGTCCGAAGAACAAAGACTTCCCCTTTAATTTCCCAAATCCTCCAGGTTTAGGAATGCCCTTAAAGGGCTCCTTTTCAGGAATTAGTTGGGGAGCCTTAAAATGCACCCTCACCCACTTCCTTCTGGACCTCTGCAGGAAGTCCTCAATGACCAATTTTGAAATTACTTATGGGCCTTATAGCCCAGTATCTGAAATAGGGACCAAAACTGATGATTGGTTTTGGACTTGTTGCTGCGCCTTTGAAAATTGGCGCTCTAAGGCCACATGGCATCTTTTAGCATCTTTGTCACTGCGGGAAGACCCTGTTGTAGTGACAGGCAATGACCGGCCACCATTATTAGCATTGTTCCAAAAGGCTTGGAACCCTTTTTGCTCATTTTACGAGACTTACGGCCCTTAGAATGGCCAGTTGTTGGTGCAGTGTCAGGAGACAACTCAGGATCCACCATTTTGTTGTCAGAATTATCTAATGAACTCAATGTCTGAGGCAAATATTTTCATTAGAATTATCTAATGAACTCAATGTCTGAGGCAAATATTTTCAAATATATTGTTCTCTGTGCCTCCAAATACAAATTGTAAGAAACTGCAACAATGTTATATGGGCCTTTTGCAGTCCAACTGCGAAAAATTAACAACAGCAGAGTCAGTGACTCAAAGTAGCAAATAACAGCTGAGGCACAGGCTTTAAAGCTGTGCCTCAGCTTAATAACTGTCACTTTAAGCCTGAGAATAGCCAGGCAACTAATCGCTGCCAATTTACACCAGTCAATAGCCACAGGTGCAAGAAGTAATTGTCCTCCCAGCACCTCTACAAATCCCCTCAGGAATACTTCAATTGTGCAGGAATGGAGCCCCAACTCACTCAGCACCACTTCGCAAGGAAAAAAAATTTGCACGGTTTGAATTTTGACAGTTAAAATGGCGCTTGAGCTGAGATCCCGGCCAGCGCCTCCTCAAAGCCCCAACTCACAGTTTTCTGGCCAACAATCTCAAATTTGAAAGCGAAAGGCAAAGCACGAAGCTGCATTGTTCTTGTTTGGTTCACCAACTCAAATCCTCCTGCATCTCAGAACAACCTGAGCACAACCAAGCCCCCCCCCCAAACAGAACATCCCCCCCATCCAATCAGAGCACAGCCAAACCCCCAACCAATCAGAAAACACCTCCACCCAATCAGAACACAGCCAAGCTCCCAACCAATCAGTTCAAAACCCCACTAGCAGTTAAAAGGAAGAAACAGCTGCGATCACACATTTCTCCTAGAAGCACGAAGCTGTAAACACCTAGCCTGATGATGACGAATAGGATTTCGTCAAAACGTCGCCAAGACACTTCCAATTTTACGCGGGAGAAAACCCGAATAACCAAAGAGAGACAGACAGACAGACAGACAGACAGACAGACAGACAGACAGACATATATATATATATATATATATATATATATATATATATGTGTGTGTGTGTGTGTGTGTGTGTGTGTGTGTGTGTGTGTGTATATAATTTATTATTATTATTTATTATATTTGTATACCGCCCATCTCCCAAAAGACTCAGGGCGGTTCACAGCCAAAAAACAACAGAAAACATATAATACATATAAACAGCTAAAAGAATAGACAGTTAAATTCAATTGATGCCCTAATACTTTTAAATACAAATTTAAAACCTCAATTAAACCCCTTTTTTAAAAATCCCAATTTAAAAACTATGTTCAAGCTAGTCCTGCTCTTCGAAACAGCAACGTCTTCAGCTCGCGGTGGAAGGACCTGAGATCGGGGAGTTGACGAAGCCCCAGAAGGAGCTCGTTCCAGAGGGTAGGGGCCCCCACAGAGAAGGCCCTCCCCCTAGAGGTCGCCAGCCGACATTGTTTAGCTGACGGTATCCGGAGGAGGCCCTCTCTGTGAGAGCACACTGGTCGCTAATATATATATATGTTTGTTTTCTGAGGTTTTTGCGGGTGTTTGTATGTAGGTCTTTGGTTATTCGGGTTTTCTCCCGCGTAAAATTGGAAGTGTCTTGGCAACGTTTCGATGAAGTCTCATTTGTCATCTTCAGGCTTCAGCTGGGAGCAATGTGTGACTGCAGCTGTTTCTTCCTTTTTAACTGCTAGTGGGGGTTTGAACTGATTGGGTGGGAGCTTCGCTGTGCTCTGATTGGATGGGGGTTTTTTGTGCTCTGATTGGCTGGGGGTGTGTCCTGTTTGGGTGGGGGCTTGGTTGTGCTCAGATTAGTCTGAGTTTCCAAAAGAACCTCCCACTAGTTCAGCATTCAATACCATCATTCCAGACATTCTTCTAACTAAGCTAAACCAGCTACAGGTACTGGAACAGACTTGTAAGTGGATCACAAGCTTCCTAACAAACAGGAAGCAGCAGGTGAAGCTAAGCAAGATCACATCAAATACCTGTACAATTAGCACAGGGGCCCCCCAAGGCTGTGTGCTCTCCCCACTTCTCTTCTCTCTGTATACCAATGACTGCATCTCCAATGATACATTTGTTAAGCTACTGAAGTTCGCAGATGACACAACAGTGATTGGTCTCATTCGAGACAATGACGAATCCGCATATAGACGAGAGGTCGAACGACTAGCCTTGTGGTGCAACCAAAACAATCTGGAACTGAACACACTCAAAACCGTAGAAATGGTGGTAGACTTTAGGAAAAACCCTTCCATACTTCCACCTCTCACAATACTTGACAACACAGTATCAACAGTAGAAACCTTCAAATTTCTGGGTTCTATCATATCGCAAGATCTCAAATGGACAGCTAACATCAAAACATCATTAAAAAGGACAACAAAGAATGTTCTTTCTGCGCCAACTCAGTAAGCTCAAACTGCCCAAGGAGCTGCTGATCCAATTCTACAGAGGAATTATTGAGTCTGTCATTTGCACCTCTATAACTGTCTGGTTCGGTTCTGCAACCCAACAAGAAAAACACAGACTTCAGAGGATAATTAGAACTGCAGAAAAAATAATTGCTACCAACTTGCCTTCCATTGAGGACCTGTATACTGCACGAATCAAGAAGAGGGCCGTGAAAATATTTGCAGATCCCTCGCATCCTGGACATAAACTGTTTCAACTCCTACCCTCAAAACGACGCTATAGAGCACTGCACACCAGAACAACTAGACACAAGAACAGCTTTTTCCCGAAGGCCATCACTCTGCTAAACAAATAATTCCCTCAACACTGTCAGACTATTTACTGAATCTGCACTACTATTAATCGTTTCATAGTTCCCATCACCAATCTCTTTCCACTTATGACTGTATGACTATAACTTGTTGCTGGCAATCCTTATGATTTATATTGATATATTGATCATCAATTGTGCTGTAAATGTTGTACCTTGATGAACATATCTTTTCTTTTATGTACACTGAGAGCATATGCACCAAGACAAATTCCTTGTGTGTCCAATCACACTTGGCCAATAAAAAAAAATAAATTCTATTCTATTCTATTCTAAAATCCAAGACAGAGAACAAGAAAACGGCACAGCCCTCCTCCCATATATAAAAGGCAGACAGAATTAGCAAGACCCTCCACAAACACAACATCAAGACAGCATTCTGCACAAACCAAAAAATATCCACCATCCTAAGAAACCCCAAAGACAAAACTGAGTTAAAAAATCAAGGAGTATATGAAATCCCATGCACCGCCTGCCCCACCACATACATTGGACAAACCAACAGAAGAATAAGTGCACGCATTGAAGAACACAAGAACTCAGTCAAAAAAGAGGAACCAACTTCTTCCCTGGTCCAACACCTCAAAGTCACAGGACACGATATTGACTTTAAAAAGATCAGAACTATCGCCAAAACTGAACACTTTAACAACAGAATAATCAGAGAAGCCATCGAGATAGAAAAACGCCCACACAGCATGAACAAACCAGATGATACTTCCCGCCTACCAGCCATTTGTAAACCCGCCCTTATTGACAAATGAGTCCCTAACATGAAGAATGACACCAGACCCACACTCACGAGGTCCACACAGGATGTCACCACCACACATCCACCCAGAAAGCAGACCCAAACCCACACTGATCATGAAGCACGACCAAGGACCAGAAGCCAGACCACAGCTGCAACATTAGCCATTTCAAACCCCTCCAATCCATACATGCAGCAGACTGACACCCACTATGAACATGTAGCACGACCACGAACATGAAGCCAAACAACAGCAATGCAACTCACCAGCTCAAATCCCCCTGCAACTCAGACTAATCTGAGCACAGCCAAGCTCCCACCCAATCAGTTCAAACCCCCACTAGCAGTTAAAAAGGAAGAAACAGCTGCAGTCACACATTGCTCCCAGAAGCATGAAGGTGAAGCCTGAAGATGACGAATGAGACTTCGTCGAAACATTGCCAAGACACTTCCAATTTTATGCAGGAGAAAACCCGAATAACTAAAGACCTACATATATATATATTCTGAGGTTTTCGCGGGTGTTTGTATGTAGGTCTTTGGTTATTCTGAATGATAGGTCTGGTCATTCAGAGAAAGATGTAAAAAAAAAAACTACTATTGGGTGAAATGGAAATTTGTTCCTGGATTACATCTAATGAAAAACAAGCATATGCTTCGGTCCATGCCCGTCCATGTTTCCCAAAGGCTCCAGGGCACAATTCCAGGGCTAAGATGTAAAATCTATTTGTCAAATGTTAGAAAGATATAATACTGCTATAGGAAAGAAGACTCGCCTGCCCTGGGATTTTCAAAACAGATTATGGATTATATGCAGTAACTTCAGCATTCTATCAACAAACAAATATATACTATCATCCATTTGTTTTCCCTTGATGGATTAAAATATTAAGACAGTCACAATTTTTGCTGATCAGAGATTTATTTGGTTAGTTGGTTGCTAAATTTATCTGCCATTTATCTTCCTGTGGGGCTACTCTAGGTGGTTTACAACAATAAAAAGGAAGAAATTAAAAGATAACTATTGTTATCATCAATAGTTGGCATTATGGAAAGTTGTGGGATAAAACCCACAAATGGAACGTAACGGAATTTTAATTATTTTTTTTATTTGCATTAATATCCCGCCCTTTTCCGAAGACTCAGGGCAGCTTACACTATGTTAAGCAGTAGTCTTCATCCATTTTTATATTATATACAAAGTCAACTTATTGCCCCAACAATTTGGGTCCTCATTTTACCTGCCTTATAAAGGATGGAAGGCTGAATCAACCTTGGGCCTGGTGGGACTTGAACCTGCAGTAATTGCAAGCAGCTGTGTTAATAATAGACTGTCTTAGCAGTCTGAGCCACCAGAGGCCCCCTATCTATTTAAAATAAATAGACCAAATAAAAGAGGAGGTGGACTTGCATTATATATATAAGAAATAACTACATCTCTACAGAAATAGAGCACAACAATGATGAAAACTGCCTGGAATGCATTTGGGTCAATGTAAAAGGGGGGATGACATTGCAACAGGTCGATACGATACGATACGATACAATACTATAGGTTACCCAACCAACAGAGGAAATAAATGAACTTTTTGCTAGTCAATTAACTAAGGAAGCAAACCACAATAGTAATGGGGATTTTAACTACCCTGTTATCAACTGGGAGACAAACTCTGGCACCAAGATCAAACAGATTCCTGACAAACCTAGCTGACAACTTTGTCTCCCAAAAAGTAGAGAAGGGAACAAAGGGATCAGCCATATTAATTCTCACTAACAGAAATGAAATGATAGAAGGTGTTGAAGCTACAGGAACCATAGGGGTGGGGGAGTGATCATGCAATATTGGAATTCAACATTATTCAAACACAAGCAATAGAACAAAGTCAAACTAGAATCTTGGACTTTAAGAGAGCTAATTTCAATAAACTTAGAGCTTGGGAAGGATTCCAAGGATTTCCTCAAGGGGAAAATAACTCAAGAAGCTTCAGAAATTTTGAAAAGTGACATTATAAAAGCTCAGTCTAGCACAATATCAATGAAGAAGAAAAATAACAGCTCTCAAAAGAAACCAGCATGGCTGCATAAAGAACTCTCAGACAACTTTAATGACAAAAAGGACAATTATAAAAAGTGGAAAGATGAGCACATAACTAAGGCAAAATAACAGCAAATAGCCTGAGCCTGCAAAGATGAAGTGAGGAAAGCCAAGGCTCACAAAGAACAAAGGCTTGCAACAAAAGTAACAAAATAACAAAAAAAGCTTCTTCCAATATGTTAAAAACAAGAAAAAAAGTCAAAGAAACAATTGGTCCACTGCTGGGAGAAACTGACAAGCAACAGGGAGAAAGCAGAACTACTTAACTCATTTTTTTGCAACTGCACTTAACATGTAGTCCCCGATGGAACTGCATCTATATGGAGGGAAGTATGCAATAGGGTACACCAGGGCTCTGTTTTAGGCCCAGTACTCTTCAACATCTTCATCAATGATTTGGAAAAGGGGATAGATGGGGAATTCATCAAATTTGCAGATGACACCAAGCTAAAAGGAATAGCCAATACTCTGGAAGATATGCTTAAGATATAGAAGGATCTTGACAGACTTGAACATTGGGTGCTATCTAACAAAATGGTGAAAAAAGTAAGGTTCTACATTTAGGCAAGAAAAACAAAATGCACAGGTACAGTATATGTAGTACCTTGCTCAACAGTGGTGACTGTGGGAGGGATCTTGGAGTCCTAGTGGACAATCACTTAAATATGAGCCAGCAATGTACTGCAGCTGCCAAAAAAGCCAACACAGTTCTAGGCTGCAGAAACAGAGGGATAGAATCAAGATCACGTGAAGTGTTAGTGCCACTTTATAATGCCTTGGCAAGGCCACACTTGAAATACTGCATCCAATTTTGGTCGCTACGATGTAAAAAAAGATGTTGAGACTCTAGAAAGAGTGCAGACAAGAGCAACAAAGATGATTAGGGGACTGGAGGCTAAAACATATAAAGAACAGTTGCTGGAAATGGATATTTTATTTATTTATTTAATTAATTTTGTCATAACAATATACACAAGCATTACACAAAAAGATTATATAATATATAAACATATACATGAGGAGAAACAAGGAAGTATAAGCATATATATATATATATATATATATATATGTATGTATATGTGTGTGTTTTCTGAGGTTTTCGCGGGTGTTTGTATGTAGGTCTTTGGTTATTTGGGTTTTCTCCCGCGTAAAATTGGAAGTGTCTTGGCGACATTTCGACGAAGTCTCATTCGTCATCTTCAGGCTTCAGTTTCGTGCTTCTGGGAGCAATGTGTGACTGCAGCTGTTTCTTCCTTTTTAACTGCAGTCACACATTGCTCCCAGAAGACGAAGCTGAAGCCTGAAGATGACGAATGAGACTTCGTCGAAACGTCGCCAAGACACTTCCAATTTTACGTGGGAGAAAACCCGAATAACCAAAGACCTACATATATATATATATATATATTCTGAGGTTTTCGTGGGTGTTTGTATGTAGGACTTTGGTTATTCGGGCTTTCTCCCGCGTAAAATTGGAAGTGTCTTGGTGATGTTTTGACAAAGTCTCATTCGTCATGTTCATGCTTCAGCTTCGTGCTTCTGGGAGCAATGTGTGACTGCAGTTAAAAAGGAAGAAACAGCTGCAGTCACACATTGCTCCCAGAAGCACGAAGCTGAAGCCTGAAGATGACGAATGAGACTTTGTCGAAATGTCGCCAAGACACTTCTAATTTTACGCGGGAGAAAACCCGAATAACCAAAGATCTACATACAAACACCCGCGAAAACCTCAGAAAACATAGATAGATAGATAGATAGATAGATAGATAGATAGATAGATAGATAGATAGATAGATATGAAAAGAAACAATAGGACAGGAACGGTAGGCACGTTTGTGCTCTTATGCACGTCCCTTAAAGTCCTCTTAGGAATGGGGTGAGGTCAACAGTAGATAGTTTTTGGTTAAAGCTTTTGGGGTTATGAGAAGAGACCACAGAGTCAGGTAATGCATTCCAAGCACAGATAACTCTGTTACAGAAGTCATATTTTCTGCAATCCAAATTGGAGCGGTTGATATTAAGTTTAAATCTATTGATAGCTCTTGTATTATTGCAGTTGAAGCTGAAGTAGTCTTTAACAGGAAGGACATTACAATAGATGATTCTATGAGTTAAACCCAGGTCCTGTCGAAGGCGACGGAGTTCCAAGTTTTCTAAACCTAGGATTTCAAGTCTGGTGGGATAAGGTATTTTGTTGGTTACGGAGGAGTGGAGAACTCTTCTTGTAAAATATTTCTGGACCCGTTCAATTGTATTGATGTCAGAAATGTGGTATGGGTTCCAAATAGGCAAGCTGTAATCAAGAATTGGCCTAGCAAATGTTTTATATGCTCTGGTCAGTAGTGTGGTGTTTTTGGAAAAGAAGCTACATAAGATTAGGTTAACAACTCTTAGAGCCTTTTTTGCTATGTAGTTGCAGTGGGTTTTGGCACTTAGATCATTAGATATGAAAACTCCAAGGTCTTTGACAGGGTGGGGGTCATCTGTAAGCTAATGTCCATCAAGCATGGACTTAGTGTTTGGGTTCTTTTTTCCAATATGTAAGACTGAGCATTTAGTGGTTGAGATTTGAGATTTGTAGTTGCCAAATTTTAGACCAAGCGATTAGATGATCAAGGTCTTTTTGAATGGTAGATGTATTGTCGGTGGTGTTAAAGAGTTTGACATCGTCAACAAAGAGAATACAGTTACTTGAGATATGGTTACAAAGATCATTTATGTATAGTATAAAGAGTGTTGGTCCAAGAACGCTACCTTGAGGGACGCCACTCTTGACAGGAACAGGATTTGATAGAGCATTGCCAATTTTAACCACTTGTTGTCTGTTAAACAGAAAAGCAGATATCCAATTGTAAAGGGGTCCTGAAATGCCATAGGATTTTAGTTTTAGGAGAAGTTTATCATGTACTACTGAGTCAAAAGCTTTGCAGAAGTTTATGTAGATTGCATCTATTGTTTTGCCTAGATCAAGGTTTGTAGTCCATATATTTTTATAGTGGAGAAGCTGTAAGTTGCATGATAATTTTTTTCTGAAACCAAATTGCTTATTAGAGCGTAGGTTGTGTATTTCTAAGTGGAAGGTAATGGATTGGTTGATGATAGATTCCATTACTTTGCAGGCGACACAGCATAGAGAGATTGGTCTGTAATTTTCAACTAAGCTGGGATCTCCTTTTTTGAAGATTGGAATGACTGTGGCTAGTGACCAAAGATTGGGAAGGAAACTGGTCGTGAAAGCTTTATCAAAGATTATACTTAGGGGTTCTGCTAAATTAGTGGAAAGTTTTTTTAAGAAGTATGCACATAGTCCATCAGGTCCAATAGATATAGTTTCAAGTTGTGAAGAGGTTTTCCAACATTATCTTCTGTGAAATCTGTATGTGTTAAGTCGTCATACTCATTGCTTGTACGATTTGGGAATGTCGGATATGTGTCATCACTGTTAACAAAAACTGAGCCAAAGAATGTGTTAAAGAGGTTTGCTTTAGTTTTTCGTCATTGCATTCTTTGCCGTTAGAATCTTTTAGTGGTGGAATGGATCTAGAGTCTTTAAGCTTATTGTTCACAAAATTATAAAAGGCACGATTGGAATTTGTGCGCAGAAGGTCCTCTTCTTGTTTGGTGTGGTAATTTGTGCATTCAGTTTTTATTTGATTGCATATAATTCTGTAGCGATTTTTAAAATTTGCTACATAACCCTTTTTGTTTCTTTTCCAAATGGATTTTTTTTTTAGATTGAAGCTTTTTTATTGATATGGATAGTTTGCTTTTCCTGATCTTGGTGGTCGTTTGTGGTACGTATAGTTTAATGACTCTATTGATTTCAAGTAGGAAAACTCTATAGTGGTCTTCAGCAGTGATACAGGTTGAGAACAGATTTTGTCAGTCCAGAGATGAAAGATCGTTGTTTATAAGGTCATAGTTGGCTTTTTTGAAGTTGTAGTTAGGAATACTATTGATATGACGATTTATGTAAGGGCGTATATTGAGACGAAAGTCAATCATGCAGTGGTCGCTGTTGGAAAAGGGTTCTTTTATTTGTAGTCCATAAATTGAATTTGTGTTGTTACAGAAGATGAGGTCAAGGCAGTTGTTGAGTCTTGTATTGTTAGTTACAAGTTGTTCAAGACCTAGGTTTGTAACAGCGTTGTATAGTGTAGAATGGATTGGATCAGTTGTACATTCATTTGTTATCCAGTTAATGAGAGGTAGATTTAGGTCACCCAGGAAGATGAGAGGATATGGGCAAGAGGTAGCCCATGTTAGCAGTGAGGTTAAAATATTTGCATGAGTAATGTCGTAGTCAGGGGCTCTGTAGTATGAATCGAAGGTAGTGTTAGATGATAGGTCGCATACGTCTAGTCTTATGAAAAGAAGGATTAGGGGTGACATGATAGCAGTGTTCCAATATCTCAGGGGTTGCCACAAAGAAGAGGGAGTCAAACTATTCTCCAAAGCACCTGAGGGTAAAACAAGAAGCAATGGATGGAAACTAATCAAGGAGAGAAGCAACTTAGAACTAAGGAGAAATTTCCTGACAGAACAATTAATCAGTGGAACAACTTGCCTCCTGAAGTTGTAAATGCTCTAAGACTGAAAGTTTTAAAGAAGAGATTAGATAACCATTTGTCTGAAATAGTGTAGGGTTTCCTGCCTAAGCAGTGGGTTGGACTAGAAGACCTCCAAGGTCCCTTCCAATTTTGTTATTCTAGTCTAATATGATAACAAAAAGATGGATGGGTGGAGAATAGAGAGCAAGGGAGGAGGGAGGGGGAATCATGAATCCGCAGAGCTAAGTCTTCAGTCTCCTGAGGAAGGATAGGAGAGTGGGGGAAGATCTTAGCCCAGAGGGTAGGATATTCCAAAGGCATTATGGGCACTATGGATGAGAAGGTTCTTCTTCTGGATTCTGAAAGTTGGAATTCTTTGACCAACAGGATCGGTAGTGAGCGCTCTTTAATGGCATGTGAGGTCATGATATTGGAGATATTTTGGAAGACATACATACAGTATGTATATATATATATATATATATATATAACAACCATAAACCATCCTTTGATATAAAGGAAAGCCAAAGCCGTAACATTCTTTTAATCTATCTATTCATATGTATTTTCTCTCTTCTGCATATTTTTTTAAAAGACTGCACAGATATTACAGTTGCATATGCTTAAAGATGAATTTAAACATTTTCTTCTGAAAAACATGTTTCTAAATGTATTTTACTGTGGGATTTTTTTCTCAAGTAAAAGTTATGATGGAACATTAAAGGCTGCAGATCTTAATAGACAGCTAGATTTCCATTCATAATTACTAAATTTCTAAAGCATTCCTATTCTGCATATTTAAAAGAATATGCTCTCATAACAATGCATTTTTACTTGGCAGCATAGTGACTACATATCAATAACAACTGCTATCCAAGCATTTGAAAAATGGTTTTAAAGGCAGACATTTTGTTCCTCAAAAAATAAAGTTTCAGACTGTAACTGCACAAGTACACATATATGCAGACAAAACTGAAATAGATCACCTGATCAATATATTACTCTAAATTGTTACCTGTCATACATTAAAAATTAAAAAGGAAAAGATAATTTGTTTGGTATTCATTCTTATAAAAACTCTTTATCAGATGAACAAATAAGCTGCCTTGGAACTTAGACTAAACATGAAGTATTTTCTTCAAAATGTTTTACACTATCATATTCATAATATTCTTTTTGTATTGGTCACATGTTTGAGCTTGTTAAGTACAGGAAAAACAAAAAATTCAGCAAAGTATAGATCTCTTTTCTTCCAGTTATGAACTAAAATCTTGATAAAAATGCTACTTGGACTTTCAAAGCAGAGTTTTTGCTGCTTTAGTGAGCAAGGGGCACAGGGAACAATCACAAAAGATTGTTTTAAATTATATGTTTTCAGATACACATTACACCGACATTCAGACAAATAAACCAATGGTGGGATTCAGCCGGTTCAGTTTCGGGTTAGGGGGGCAGGGTTAGTTGGGGGAGCGGGATTACCCTCGTCCAGGCTACCCTCATCTGGGTGGCTCCAAAATTAAATGCTTCTTTTTCTTGCAAGTACGTACAAACATCATTAAAGGGTGAAATGATGAGTGAAGGATGAGGAAAGTTCTGAACCAGAAAAACTGAGAATGAAAACAATGTGTTCCAGTTAAATTAGAAGTGCTTCTTTGTGAAGGATCTGTGAAAGTTTTGGAATATTGCAATAAGGCCCAAGAAAAAAAAATAAAGCAGAAAGGTTTAATTAAAAGAGAAGAGAAAGAATGGTAGGACATCCACTGACTGCTTTGAAAATGCCTTTCAAATTTGTTTTCATTTATATTTGTTACATTTACGTTGTTTTCATTTATATTTCATTGGAAATATTTGCTTGACTATATGCTTTAATGTTCAAAAAATGCAATTTAATGGAGAGTAAAGTAAGATTTTACACTTAGGCAAGAAAAAAGCCAAATTCACAGGTATAGAATAGGTGGTGCCTGGCTCAACGGGGAGTAACTGTGAGATGGATCTGTGAGATCAGACAGACCCAGTGTAGAAATAAAAAGAAATTTCCTGACAATCAGAGGAATGGGATGCCTTCAGAGGTTGTGGGTATACCATAACTGGAGGTTTTTAAGAAGAAATTTGTCCATAAATAGTATAGGGTCTCATGCTTGAGTAGGGTTAGACTAGAAAACCTCCAAAGTCCCTTCCAACTCTGTTATTCTTTATAAATCTCTCCATTCAATTTTACCAAGAGAATGGCGATGAACAATACTTGGAAATATACATCAGATCTTCTGCTAGAAAAATCTCATTTTATTGACTAGTATCAAAGGGAAGATAACTTTGAAAAAGCTTCCTCTTTCACCATAACATGCAAGACAAGGCGAGGACTGTCTGGAAGAGAATGGGTGAGGAGAGGCCAGGCAAGGTACCTCTCGATGTGAGTGACATCAAGTTGGCCACGTCCATCCAGTCACATGACCAACCAGGCCCACCCAGTCACATGACCAACCAGCCATGACCAACCAGTCTCATGACCAACCAGTCACATAACCACCAAGTCACGCCCACAGAACCAGTTGTTAAAATAATTGAATCCCACCACTGAAATAAATATATTATATATACATATAAGGAAAAATAAAGGAAGAGAGAAACCGTAAAAATGGTCATAATTGTCCTGATTTTGATAGGAAGTCTTTGATTTGTATAAAATGGCCGCAAAAACTCACATGCTTCACAGAAGTCATACTGTTCAAGAATTTTCATGCCCCTTTTTTAAAATGCCAGATGTTCCTGACAGTTAGTTTCTAGACTTGCAAGGTAAGAAATGTTTCCATCTCTATCCCTATGGTCCCTGTCTGCAGTCCAACTTATGACTTCAAACAGCTTTCAATAAAAAACAGTCTTCTCACCATTCCAGTCTGGGCTGAATTTTAATCAAGGTCCTTTAAATGCCATTGAACAAATCCATATACTATGTATTGCTTCTTGTATGCCACTGGCCAAATGCTATTTGCTTTGTCATTTGTTATGTTTAGAAAACCAAAACAATTTTGCTCTAATAGTATGAGTTATGAGCATCCAGGTACCCAAATGCTGCCATTTCAGATGAGTTACATTTCTATCTGGTTGATTTACACACTTGCTTGCCTTGTGCTTTTAATAATATTTTTAGCAAGCTCTTTTTGAACTGTTCTATTTGTAAGCCAGCTAAAAGGAAGAGCTAGAATTTGCATGCCTCTAAAACATCAAAGTCTAGTCCCAAAATTTAATTGTCAAAATCACAATTGCATAGCTAGTTCAGATAACTCTGAAGAGAGGGACAGAGAGAAGAAGGAGGCAGAAACCATGATTCTTGTCACCAAAGTTTTACCATGCTAGCCTGACACTTAGAGAGGTTATTCTTTTGGGGGTTTTTCTCACTACAAGATTATTAATAGGTTGAAAGTAGATCTACAGCCTCAGCATAAACTCATTAGACAGCAGACTGGGGAAAATACAGCCATCACCTGATTGCTCTGTTATTCGAGAAACTATCAGAGAGAGGGAAACCAATATACTACTGACTATTACAATTCTCTCTCCCTAGATAAGTCAATTAATCAAACTTTCCCTACTATCTTTCAGAAAACCAGTCTGCCCTCCTTTTATTGGAATCAGGAACAGAAGAAAAAGAAGGGGAGGGAAAAGCATTTCAGCATTTCTCAACCTAGCATCTGCAGATATGCTTAATTATAACTCCTTTCATTTCCAGCCCAGAATAATGAGATCTGTAGCATGGCACTTGTCAGATTGGGAAAAACTACTTTTATTTTATTTGCCTCTCTTTGTGTGAATAACGTTTTTCTGGAGATCCATAAAGGGAACATTAAATGCTAGGATTAAAAACAAACAAAACAAACCAATATTTTCCGCTTTCCATATTCACGCACACAGGTGGTGAATTTCAAACATGGCAAATTTCATAGCTTAAAAAAGAAGATAACAAGTCAAGGTATATAAATGTGATAAAATAAATAAATAAATAAATAAGGGCACACACTTTCATTCAGCCATTCTAATAACTTTCAACACAGAATTCCTTCCTTCTTGGCTGGAGTAAAAAGAGAAATACCAGTGGGAAAACCTGTGGCTTCTTATGCTAACTGCACCATGAGTCTAACTACCAGATCTCAATCAGAAAGTAGAAGACACTTTCAAAAATCCTGCTCTGCTGTTTCACTCTTGAGCAAATAATGCAATTTACTAATATTAAAATGACAATTAGAGGTGGGATTGACTTTTTCACACTCAGGATATGGTTCACACACAAAAATAACTCAGGCTCAAATTCTCAGGGTGCAAACGTGAGACATTTTACCCTCTTATTTATCCCCTTTAGCCTTAATCTTTAGATTTCCACTTCCTGACTGAAAAACATTTATTCCTTGCTAATCTTGATTTCAACTCCATGTTTTGCTATATAAAAAATTATAGTGTTCTGGATTTTGATAACATAATAGACCTTAAGAGCATACATAGAGAGAGGGGGGAAAGAGGGGGGAGGGAGGGAGGGAGGGAGGGAAGAAGGTTGGGGCTTCTTGGAATCTGTTTTTCTTTTTTACAGATCTTCACTACCTCATAAACATCTCTCCAGACTACAGTAATTCTATATTATTGGCCAAGTTTGGCAGATGAGCCCATTCATTTATTTATTCATTCATTAAATTTATAAGGCCACCCAACTCCCATATGCCTAATATCTAACAAAAATTAAAAACAAGATAAAAAACATGATAATCATCAAACCAATAAATAACATACAGCAGCTGAGATTAACATAACCATGATACAGCTCATAAGTGACTGCAATCAAGCAAGCCAAATGCCTTTTTTTTTTTTTCCTGAAGGCAGAAGTTCTGTGAATTGTAACTGCAGATTGTTTTTTTCTATTAGAGGTAACTTTTGCCTTACCCCTCCTCTTAATTCTGGACCTTCAGTCAATCTAATAAGTCCGTTAAAGGATATGTTGGCTTGATTCATTTCCTCTTTTCTCTTCTGTAGAAAACTAGTAGATGAATCAAATATCAGACTGCTTCCATTTTCTTTTTTTCTTATGTGTGAAGTAATGTTAGTTACTCTGGTGGCATGGATACAATAACAATATAACAAAGTAACACATTCCAGTTCCCTCAGCCTTAAAAATTATACATCCTGTTTAAAGCTTGCTGACCTTCGTCCCCCTCTTCAATTATTGTTGCAGCTGACAACGTCTAGAGAAGTTGGAATTGTGCTTAGTTAGATCAATGACATATCCTGCCACCTTCATAGCTCTCAATGGGACTTTTAATACAGGAGAAATGACAGTTTGGTAGCCAAGCAACTTGACCCTGTTAGAAATACTCCTATTTTTTTTCTGTAAATGACAACATAAACACAAACCCTGTACTGAAAAGATGGAATCAATAGCATTTTTTTTTAGTCCTTGGGAAAAAAGTTATTATTCAGGATCAAAAGTAGTTTGAGCAGTATGTGAACTGAATTACTTTTTTTGGCATGTTCCTATTGAGCATCTAAAGAGAGACTGATAATTGGTTCATAATGTGTTTAATATATTCACAGTGGCTTCTGAAGCATCCTTGGGAATTCTCTCACCTCTAATCCTAATATCATGAAAATTCAGCTTAA
This sequence comes from Ahaetulla prasina, assembly GCF_028640845.1. Classification (NCBI taxonomy): domain Eukaryota; kingdom Metazoa; phylum Chordata; class Lepidosauria; order Squamata; family Colubridae; genus Ahaetulla; species Ahaetulla prasina. The sequence continues at coordinate 93,659,387 of NC_080542.1, forward strand.
TTGGATGGAGCCAATCCAAACCAGTTCAGCAGGAGAGGTAAAATAGATTTTTTCTCTCCTTCCAATTAATATAGACTGAAAAGAATTGGGACGTATTGATAAGGATAGGACAGGTATCAATTTCAATTTTGCTTATTTTTCATTTCATATCAAATCAAGTTTATTGCACTCAAAGACCAGAGACCACAACAAATGAAAGCATTCAATAATATCCAGTTTAAAAAATCTAGAATAAAATGATAAATAACAGATAAAATCTATATTAAAATCATAATTTGGCATCAATCTGTCAGTTACACATGCCTAACTATACTATAATTTCAATCCTTAAACTGTGAGTCCTACAGTCATTAAATACTAAAATTCAAAAGAGTAATAATGAAAAAGAGTTTGCTACATCAGTTATGAAAAATAGCTATATTTTCATTAACCTTTTGTATCTATATCAGTGTGTAGATATGGGAGAGGTATTAAAAATGCACATCTGTTTTGCTACACAAATCTAAAAATAATACTCTAGTATTAGCCAATTCTGTGGCTTAGGATGGCCTTACTATAGCCACCTTTATAAAGCCAGAACAACTTCTAATAATCTTTTGGACTCAACCGAGCACTACTTTTTACTAGATGTTAGAAGACATGAGAAGAAAGAGGAAAGTTGAACATATAGTTGACTGGTTCCAGAATCAACTGATCCACTTCACAAGGCCTTAAAAACTTATTTTAAAGGGGAAAAAAACTTACCACACTGGGGACAAAACATATCTACAGTCTAAACTGCTCAAACAGTAAATATACAGATAGTCCTCCACTTACAACAGTTTATTTAGTGACAGTTCAAAGTTAGAACAGCAATGAAAAAATGAACTTATGACTGCTTTTCACAGTTACAACCTTTGAAGCATCCCCATGGTCATGTGATCAAAATTCAGATGCTTGGGAACTGATTAATACTTGAATATTGGAATAATGAATAATGAATACACCATATAAATACATACATACATACATACATACATACATACATACATACATACATACATATTCCTCTCCATTTTGAATACATAGTGGAAAAAGGAAGGTTGAACGTTCACAAGGTTGATAATGGAACAAAGCGGTGGTTGAATCTGGATGTTTTGCTTCTGAAACTACAAAGCCTCCTCCCAGAAGGTCACAAGGAAAACAGATCATGAAGAGGATGTGTAGCATCCCAGGCAATACTGCGGACCATGCTCAAGCAACAGCTGCTATCAAGCAAAACCAAGCATTTAATAGTGAGTGCCATATCATGTGCACTAATCAAACAGGTAGCAAGAAAGTAGTGGCAGTCAGGCACAACACAGGTTACGTAGACAGTAAACACAAGGTCAATCAAAATGGACTCAAATGTCTATACATCAATGCACAGAGTATGAGGAATAAACAGGGTGAATTAGAAATTCAAGTAAATGAGGGCAGATATGATATTGTTGCCCTTACTGAAACTTGGTGGGATGAAACTGACAAATGGAGCATACAGCTAGAGGGATATAAATTATTTAAAAGAAATGGACCAAATAAAAGAGGAGGTGGAGTTGCACTATATATAAGAAATAACTACATCTCTACAGAAATAGAGCACAACAATGATAAAATTATCTTGAATGCATTTGGGTCAATATTAAAGGAAGGGAAAATGATATTGCCATAGGTATATACTATAGGCCACCAAACCTGAGGACCCAGATTGTTGTGGGCAAATAAGTTGACTTTGTATATAATATACAAATGGATGAAGACTATTGCTTAACACATTGTAAGCCGCCCTGAGTTTTCGGAGAAGGGCGGGATATAAATTCAACCAAAAAAAAACACAAAAAACCACCAATAGAGGAAGTAGATGAACTTTTTGCTACTCAGCTAACTAAGGTATGTAGGAAGCACATCACAGTAGTAATGGGGGATTTAAACTACCCTGACATCAACTGGGAGACAAACTCTGCACCAAGTGGAAATTCCAACAGGTTCCTAACAAACCTAGCAGACAACTTTGTTTCCCAAAAAGTAGAAAAGGGAACAAGGAGATCAGCCATACTGGACTTAATTCTCACTAACAGAGATGAAATGATAGAAGGTGTTGAAGCTACAGGAACCTTGGGGGCAAGTGATCACGCAATATTGGAATTCAACATTATGCAAACACAAGTAGTAGAACAAAGTCAAACCAGAGTCTTGGACTTCAAGTGAGCTAATTTTAATAAACTCAGAGAGAGCTTGAGAAGGATTCCATGGATGAGAATCCTCAAGGGGAAAACAACTCAAGAAGCTTGGGAAATTTTGAAAAGTGAGATTATAAAAGCCCAGTCTAGCACAATACCAATGAAGAAGAAAAATAATAGATCTCAAAAGAAACCAGCATGGATGCATAAAGAACTATCTGACAAATTGAAAGACAAAAAGGACAAGTATAAAAAGTGGAAAGAGGGGCAATTAACTAAGGCAGAATATCAGCAAATAGCCCAAGCCTGTAAAGATGAAGTGAAGAAAGCTAAGGCTCACAATGAACAAAGGCTAGCGACAAAAGTAAAAAATAAAAAAAGCTTCTTCCAACATGTTAAAAACAAGAAAAAAGTCAAGGAAACAATTGGCCCATTGCTGAGAGAAAGTGGCAAGAAGGTGACAAGCAACACGAGAAAGCAGATCTACTTAACTCATTTTTTGCATCTGTCTTTACACAAAAACAAAAAACAATCTAACCTATCAAAAACAGCACTACAAAAAACAGATTAGGAACACAAGTTAAAATAGGGAAAAAATGGTAAGTGAACATCTGTCTATCCTAGATGAGTTTAAATCACCAGGACCGGATGGATTACACCCCAAGGTTCTGAAGGAACTGGCAGACATGATCTCAGAACCACTGAACTATATCTTTCAAAGATCCTGGAGCACAGGGGAACTGCCAGAGGACTGGAAAAGAGCTGATGTAGTTCCCATCTTCAAAAAAGGAAAAAAAAAACAGATCCAGGAAACTAGAGACCTATCAGCCTAATCTCAATACCAGGGAAGATTCTGGAAAAGATAATCAAGCAACGAATCACCAAACACCTAGAAGCAAACCAACCAAAAGCCAACATGGGTTTGTCAAAAACAGATCATGCCAGACTAATCTTATTGCATTCTTTGACAAAGTGACAAAATTAGTGGACCAGAGGAATGCTGTCGATATAATTTACTTGGACTTCAGTAAGGCATTTGATAAAGTAGACCATAATCTACTATTTATTTATTTATTTATTTATTTATTTATTTATTTATTTATTTATTTATTTATTTATTTATTTATTTATTATATTTGTATACCGCCCTTCTCCCGAAGGACTCAGGGCGGTTCACAGCCAATAAAAAACACAATACATAGAATACAAATTAAAAACTATATAAAAAACTGATTCAATAACGGCCTAAAAATTTAGATACAATTTAAAACCCCATTTAAAACCCCCAATTAAAACCCATAAATTTAAAAAACTAACCCAGTCCTGCGCAGATGAATAAATGCGTTTTAAGCTCGCGACGAAAGGTTCGGAGGTCCGGAAGTTGACGGAGTCCCGGGGGGAGCTCTTTCCAGAGGGCGGGAGCCCCCACAGAGAAGGCCCTTCCCCTGGGCGTCGCCAGACAACACTGTCGCGCCGACAGCACCCTGAGGAGTCCCTCTCTGTGAGAGCGCACGGGTCGGTGGGAGGTATTCGGTAGCAGTAGGCGGTCCCGTAAATAGCCCGGCCCTATGCCATGGAGCGCTTTAAAGACGTTCACCAAAACCTTGAAGCGCACCCGGAAGGCCACAGGTAGCCAGTGCAGTCTGCGCAGGATAGGTGTCACGCGGGAGCCACGAGGGGCTCCCTCTATCACCCGCGCAGCCGCGTTCTGGACTAACTGAAGCCTCCGGATGCCCCTCAAGGGGAGCCCCATGTAGAGAGCATTGCAGTAATCCAGACGAGACGTCACGAGGGCGTGAGTGACTGTGCATAAGGCATCCCGGTCTAGAAAGGGGCGCAACTGGCGCACCAGGCGAACCTGGTGGAAAGCTCTCCTGGAGACGGCCGTCAGGTGGGCTTCAAAAGACAGCCGTTCATCCAGGAGAACGCCCAAGGTGCGCACCCTCTCCATCGGGGCCAATGACTCGCTCCCAACAGTCAGCCGTGGACTCAGCTGACTGTACCGGGATGCCGGCATCCACAGCCACTCCGTCTTGGAGGGATTGAGCTTGAGCCTGTTTCTCCCCATCCAGACCCGTACGGCTTCCAAACACCGGGACAGCACTTCGATAGCTTCATTGGGGTGGCCCGGTGTGGAAAAGTACAGCTGGGTGTCATCAGCGTACAGCTGGTACCTCACACCGAAGCCACTGATGATCTCACCCAGTGGCTTCATATAGATGTTGAACAGAAAGGGCGAGAGAATCGACCCCTGCGGCACCCCACAAGTGAGGCGCCGCGGAGTCGACCTCTGCCCCCCCGTCAACACCGTCTGCGACCGGTCAGAGAGATAGGAGGAGAACCACCGATAAACGGTGCCTCTCACTCCCAGTCCCCCCAACCGGCGCAGCAGGATACCATGGTCGATGGTATCAAAAGCCGCTGAGAGGTCTAATAGGACCAGGGCAGAGGAACAACCCCTATCCCTGGCCCTCCAGAGATCATCCACCAACGTGACCAAAGCCGTCTCAGTGCTGTAACCGGGCCGGAAGCTGGACTGGAACGGGTCTAGATAGACAGTTTCCTCCAGGTGGAGGGGAAACTGATATGCCACCATACTCTCTACAACCTTCGCCGCGAAGCGAAGGTTGGAGACAGGACGATAATTACCTAAAATAGCCGGGTCCAGGGAAGGCTTCTTGAGGAGGGGCCTCACCACCGCCTCTTTCAAGGCGGCGGGAAAGACTCCCTCCAACAAGGAAGCACTTGTAATCGCCTGGAGCCAGCCTCGTGTCACCTCCTGAGTGGCCAGCACCAGCCAGGAGGGGCACGGGTCCAGTAAACACGTGGTGGCATTCAGTCTACCCAGCAACCTGTCCATGTCCTCGGGAGCCACAGGGTCAAACTCATCCCAGACAATATCACCAAGACCGCCCTCAGACGCCTCGTCCGAATCGTCACAATTTTGGTCCAGACCGTCCCGAAGCTGAACGATTTTATCGTATAGATAACCGTTAAACTCCTCAGCACGTCCCTACTACTAGATAAAGTAGAAAAATGTGGGTTAGACAGCACCACCATCAGATGGATTTGTAACTGGCTGACTAACCCCACTCAACATGTAGTCCTCAATGGAACTACATCCACATGGAGGGAAGTATGCAGTGGAGTACCCCAAGGCTCTGCTTTAGGCCAAGTACTCTTCAACATCACCGCAGATGATCACCACAGATGGGGACTGTAGCCAAAAAATTAAAAGATGCTTGCTCCTGGGGAGGAAAGCTATGGCAAATCTAGACAGTGTACTAAAAAGCAGAGACATCACCCTGCCAACAAAAGTGCGTATAGTCAAAGCTATGGTTTTCCCAGTTGCAATGTATGGCTGTGAAGGTTGGACCATAAGAAAGGTTGAGTGCCAAAGAATTGAGGCCCTTGAACTCTGGTGCTGGAGAAGACTCCTGCAAGTCCCTTGGACTGCAAGGCGAACAAACAAGTCAGTTATAGAGGAGATCAACCCTGACTGCTTTTTAGAAAGCCAGATCCTGAAGATGAAACTGAAATACTTTGGCCACCTAATGAGAAAGAAGGACTCACTGGAGAAGAGCCTAATGCTGGGAAAGATTGAGGGCAAAAGAAGAAGGGGACGACAGAGAACGAGGTGGCTCGATGAAGTCACTGAAGCAGTAGGCATGAGTTTAAATGGACTCCAGAGGATGGTGGAAGACAGGAAGGCCTGGAGGAATGTTGTCCATGGGATCGCGATGGGTCGGACACGACTTCGCAACTAACAACAACACTCTTCAACATCTTCATCAATGACTTGGAAGAGGGGATAGATGGGAACTCAATAACAGGCAGCCTGTTATTAAACACAGCTGCCTGCAATTACTGCAGGCTCGAGTCCCACCAGACCCAAGGTTGACTCAGCCTTCCATCCTTTATAAGGTAGGTAAAATGAGGACCCAGATTGTTGGGGGGGCAATAAGTTGACTTTGTATATAAATATACAAATAGAATGAGACTATTGCCTTACACAATGTAAGCCGCCCTGAGTCTTCGGAGAAGGGCGGGATATAAATGTAAATTAAAAAATTTTTTTGCAAATGACACCAAGCTGGCAGGAATAGCCAACACACCAGAAGATAGGCTCAAGATACAGAAAGATCTTGACAGACTAGAACATTGGCGCTATCTAACAAAATGAAATTCAACAGTGAAAAAAGTAAGGTTCTACATTTAGGCAAAAAAACCAAAATGCACAGGTACCGTATATGTGGTACCTTGCTCAATAGTAGTACCTGTGAGAGGGATCTTGGAATCCTAGTGGACAACCATTTAGATATGAGCCAGCAGTGTGCACCAGCTGCCAAAAAAGCCAACACAGTTCTGGGCTGCATAAACAGAGGGATAGAATCAAGATCACGTAAAGTGTTAAGACCACTTTATAATGCCTTGGTAAGGCCACACTTGGAATATTGCATTCAGTTTTGGTCGCCACGATGTAAAAAAGATGTTGAGACTCTAGAAAGAGTACAGAGAAGAGCAACAAAAGTGATTAGGAGACTGGAGGCTAAAACATATGAAGAACGGTTGCAAGAACTCGGTATGCCTAGTTTAATGAAAAGAAGGACTAAGGGAAACATGATAGCAGTGTTCCAATATCTCAGGGGTTGCCACAGAGAAGAGGGAGTTGGGCTGTTCTCCAAAGCACCTGAGGGTAGAACAAGAAGCAATGGGTGGAAACTAATCAAGGAGAGATGCAACTTAGAAGTAAGGAGAAATTTCCTGACAGTTAGAACAATTAATCAGTGGAACAACTTGCCTGCAGAAGTTGTAAATGTTCCAACACTGGAAATTTTTAAGAAAATGTTGGATAACAATTTGTCTGAAATGGTGTAGGGTTTCCTTCCTCGGCAGGGGGTTGGACTAGAAGACCTACAAGGTCCCTTCCAACTCTGTTGTTGTTGTTGTTGTTGTTGTTATCATTATTATTACTACACTTATATGCTATATCCTGGATTGAAGGGATTGAACTGCCAATAATCTTTCCTGCCATCCTCACCACTTTCTGCACCGCCTTCTTATTTTTATTGTATTTATTTGTCATATCAGTATAAGTATAAGCATGAAATAACTATACGAATTGGATACAATCAAAGGGAACGTTAGGACAGGAATGGTAGGCATGCTGGTGTTCTTATGCATGCCCCTTATAGACCTCTTAGGAATGGAGTGAGGTCAATAGTAGATAATCTTTAGTTAAAGATTTGGAGATTATGGGAAGAGACCATGGAGTCAGGTAGTGCATTCCAGGAATTAATAACTCTGTTACTGATGTCATATTTTCTACAATCAAGATTGGACCGGTTCACTTTAAGTTTAAATCTATTGTGTGCTCATGTATTGTTGCGATTGAAGCTGAAGTAGTCTTCAACAGGAAGGACATTGTAGCAGATGATTCTATGAGTTAAACTCAGGTCATGCCGAAGGCGGCGGAGTTCTAAATTTTCTAAACCCAAGATTTCAAGTCTGGTGGCATAAGGTATTTTGTTGTGATCAGAGGAAAAATATTTCTTGTAAAATATTTCTGGACAGGCTCAATTTTATTAATGTCCGAAATGAGGTGTGGGTTCAAGACAGGCAAGCTGTATTCGAGAATTGGTCTAGCAAATGTTTTGTATGCTCTGGTTAGTAGTGTAATCTTTCTGGAGAAGAAGCTACGCAAGATTAAGTTTACAACTCTTAAAGCCTTTTTGGCAATGTAGTTGCAGTGGGCTTTAGCACTTAGATCATTTGATATGAAAACTCCAAGGTCTTTGACGGGATGAGGGTCATCTATAAGGTAATGTCCATCAAGCTTGTATTTAATGTTCTGATTCTTTTTTCCAATGTCTAAGACAGAGCATTTTCTGGTTGAGATTTGGAGTTGCCAAATTTTTGACCATTCTGACACAAAGTCAAGGTCTTTTTGAAGGGTAGCCTTATTGTTGGTAGTGTTAAATAGTTTAACATCTTTGGCGAAGAGAACACAATTACTTGTAATATAGTCACAGAGGTCATTAATGTATAATATGAAGAGTGTTGGTCCTAGAATGCTGCCTTGGAAGACACCGCTATTGACAGGAGCAGGATTTGATAAGGCATTGCCTATTTTGACCACTTGTTGTCTGTTTGACAGGAACGCTGTTATCCAGTTATGAAGGGGATCGGAGATGCCATAGGATTTTAGTTTTAGAAGAAGTTTGTCATGTACCACTGAATCAAAAGCTTTACAAAAGTCTATGTAAATTGCATCTATTACTTTGCCTTGATCAAGATTTGTAGTCCATATGTTTTTGCAGTGAAGAAGTTGTAAATTACAGAATAAATTTTTCCTGAAACCAAATTGTTTATTAGAGAATAGGTTGTTTGTTTCCAGGTGAAGGGTGATGGATTGGTTGATGATTGAGTCCATTGTTTTGCAGATGACGCAGCATAAGGAAATTGGTCTGTAATTTTCAACTAGGCTGGAGTCTCCTTTTTTGAAGACAGGGATGACCGTGGCTAGTGACCATAGTTTGGGAAAAACTTTTCAAGGATTATGCTTAGGGGTTCTGATATAACAATGGAGACCTTTTTTAAGAAGTATGCACATAGACCATCAGGTCCAATAGATAGAGATGGTTTTAGTTCGCGAAGGGCCTTTTCAACATTATCTTCTGTGAAATCTATTTCTGTTAGATTGTTGTAATTATTGTTGGTATGACTGGGGAATGTTGGGTATGAGCCATTACTGTTAACAAAGACTGAGCTGAAGAATGTGTTAAGAATGTGACAAGAATATGTTCTTGTCTGAAGCAGTAAAGCTTCCAAACCAGACTCTAAAATAGAATAGAATTTTTATTGGCCAAGTGTGATTGGACACACAAGGAATTTGTCTTGGTGCATATGCTGTCAGTGTACATAAAAGAAAAGATACTTTCATCAAGGTACAACATTTACAACACAATTGATGGTCAAAAATCAATATAAATCATAAGGATTGCTAGCAACAAATTACAGTCATACAGTCATAAGTAGAAAGAGATTGGTGATGGGAACGATGAGAAGATTAATAGTAGTGCAGATTTAAAAATAGTTTGACAGTGTTGAGGGAATTATTTGTTTAGCAGAGTGATGGTCTTCGGGAAAAAACTGTTCTTGTGTCTAGTTGTTCTGTTGTGCAGTGCTCTATAGCGTCGTTTTGAGGGTAGGAGTTGAAACAGTTTATGTCCTGGATGTGAGGGATCTGTAAATATTTTCATGGCCCTCTTCTTGATTCGTGCAGTATACAGGTCCTCAATGGAAGGCAGGTTGGTAGTAATTATTTTTTCTGTAGTTCTAATTATCCTCTGAAGTCTGTGTCTTTCTTGTTGGGTTGCAGAACCGAACCAGACAGTTATAGAGGTGCAAATGACAGACTCAATAATTCCTCTGTAGAACTGAATCAGCAGCTCCTTGGGCAGTTTGAGCTTACTGAGTTGGCGCAGAAAGAACATTCTTTGTTGTCCTTTTTTGATGATGTTTTTGATGTATAAAGTGGTAAGGATGGGGGAGAAAGATGTGCTTTTCTCGTGTGACGCAGAAAATGCAGATGCGGCTGTGCCAACTTTGTCTGTTGAATACACTGTTGAGCAACAAGTTAGCCTACTTGTTAGCTGCACACCCAGAAACTTGATGCTGCTAACCACCTCCACAGGTGAATCATTAATACCTCAGAGCTAAGTGGCTGTGCCAGCCTTTTCTGAAATTGATAATGATCTCTTTAGTTTTTCCAACATTTAAAACACCAGACCCTCTACCTCCTTGCAGTAAGCACCCTCATTGTCATAGAATATTATTAATCGGTGAGTTTAATATTTTTAAATATTTTTCCTATTTGATTACATTAAAAATTACAAATTGGTAACAACTTTTTAAAATGTCCAGAATAAGTATTCAAGGTTTGAGTATCATATGGACAATTGTGCAATAAAATATGCTTTAAAAGGTCTGTCTTAGCAAGATAACTAAATGTCTTTTTCCATGTACTCCCCATAATACATATGTACAATTTTCTACACACTTGAAGTATGTATTATATGGTGGGAAATAGGAAGGAAGGAAGATGCATATATAGATCTTTACTATTAATAAGACATTGAAAAAGAATCTTAAAAGCCTGCTAAATTAATTCTTTATTCTATTTATATCTAAAATAATTAAGCCAGATTTAATCTTCAGTGTCTTTCTCATTTCCTCCTGCCTGGGACTCTAAAATCTGTATGTAATGGTTGCACTGCTCTTCTGTATAGCTAGGATTAGACATTCCATCACAGAATATATCTATGTGAAAACATTTTCTTTCAGTTTTAAAGAAGGTAAAAAAAGGAATGTCCTTCATAGAAAAGTTCCTTCCAATATAAAGAGGTGGAATGAGTCTGTAAGCTCAAAAATGTCACTTAGCTAAATCTGCTAACGTTTTTATCAGAATAGAGAAAAATGCAAAATGTCAAAATATTGCTTCAGTTCTTTAACTCTACATCTGAACACATGCATATTTTGAAACTAAAAAGAGTATATTTACTGAATTTAATCACAGCAGATTAAAAATTTGCTGATCAAACATTGGCTGGATATATGCAATATACCTATTTTCACCAACTTCTTAATTTATAATTATCTTTCTACCTATAAATGTTCATTAGACTTCAAGCCGTGATTTGTTTCAGTTCTTGGGTAAAAGTCTAATTGAAAGTTATTGTAACCCAGGGTGTCAAATTCAAGGCCCATAGGATGCTTAGATCTGGCCCATGGGGCTGCTTTGGAAACAGCACACGATCGGTCCTCAGTTCCTCTGCTAGAGAAAATGGAGCTAGGGAGGGCCATGTGCAGTCCTCCTAAGCTCAGTTTTTGTTAGCAGAGGACTGCAGGAAACCCTCGCAGCCGAAAACAGAGCTCGGAAGCCCATTTTTGCTGATAGAGTACTTGGGCCACCAGAGGCCCCCTGAGTGATGTTCTGTCCCCACCAACCACAACCAAGCAGACATGCGAGCTGACTATATCTGCCAGCAATTTACTCCAATGACAGATATCAGTTCTGGCAATGAACCTGCGATTGCCTGCCAAGTTCTCCTATCTCCTCAGACCAGCGTAACTCCAGTTCAGAAATAAACAGGAGCCAAAGTCTTAATCTCAAAATATTGCAGCCAAAGTTTCCAAGAGTCAGTTTTTGTCTGTCACAAGAAGCTATAGAGCAGCTCCTCCTGCTTTTATACCCTGTGGGATGTGGCTCCATGACTCAGCACTCTCTAGGCCTGCCCTGCCCCTTCTTTTGTTGTTTCCGCCTCTCCTTTCTGCAATGCCTGGGATCTAACCAGGACTGATTGTCAGCAGCTAAGTCTTGATGCATTTTCTGGGAGGGGGGAGGTGCGGGAGAAAGAGGCCTCATCATCTCCTCCACCTGGCCTGCCTCTGGGACCTGGAGTGGAGCCAGAGAGGAAGGTCCTGCAGAGGGAAGCCCTGTCGGCTCTTTCCCCTCACTCTCTGAGTCACTCTCTGCCAGGAGGCCAGGCTCGGGGACTGAAGACACAAAAAGTGACGTTGAGCTGGCAATGCCCCCTGACTATACCCTCCCTGCCCCTCCAAGGTCAAACATAAGCCTGATGTGACCCTCAATGAAATCAATTTTGACAGCCCTGTTGTAACCACTCCATTCTTGTAATTACCTCTGTTAAAAATTTTGAACTTTAAGCAAAAAGTACCATTGTAATTCAATAGTCCCTCATTTCTATACCTTACAGGAATGAGTTGCTCACTCATTTATCAACCCTGTGGTTGATAAAGAATGACAAAATGTTTCTTCATATAAATTTAAAATAAAAGGAAGAGAAAAATAATGTCACTAAACTAAATTAAAATTACAAAATGCTAGTGGGTAACAAAGAAAAAGTAGAATTATTCAGGTCTTAAACTCAGTCTTCTTACAGAAAAAAGAATGTGTTCTTCCAAGCAAATATGAGGAAGAAATTAATGTAAGGACTGAATCTAGAGACAGACATAAATATAGTCAGGAGATTTGTATTTACTGGGAATAAATTCTCAGACAGGAAAATGAACTAGAAGAGTATCTGACTGGACATTATGTATTATCTTTGAGAAATCTTGAAAAACTGTAAGGAATCAGATGACTGGGAGAAACCAAATATTGTCCATATTTTTGAAAAAAGGACATAATAAAAAAGATATAATAAACTAGAGATTAGTCAATCAGTCATTGGTAATCATAATTTTTCTAATCAAATCATAAAGAATCTGTTTGAAATTAATTGAAAATTAAAGTAGTCATTATCAGAAGTCAACATGGATTTGCAAAGAAAAAGCTTTTTCCAGACTGATCGTTTTTTGACTGATCATCTTTCTTACTAGATTGTATGAATGTACCGGTATAACAAGTTTTCAGGAAACTAGTTTATAACATGATATTCTGCTTAACAAGTTAGTTAACTACAGATTGGATGACACAATAAATGAATTCTTGTATAAGTTTACTAGAAGATCACATAGCCTACATGCGGAAAAAGGTGAAAAGTAGAACAGAACAAACTGCTGTTTTCACCTGAATTTTTGAGGAAGTGCTTGTACACATAGAAACTTAATTTATTATTCTAATGAGTTTCACAGCATGAGCGTCTCACTGGGAGATATGACTGCATGCATTTAATAAGACTGCAGAGATTAGGACTCCTGATGGGCATATTGAATCATTTCCAAATCATCTTTTTATAGCAAGCAACATATAAATTATGTAAAAAGAATTTAGATATCTAGTTACCATTTAGTCTACTAAGCTAGTAAATCTTCCCTGCTACATCATCTATAAGTCTGAAAAGAAACCAGTTCTAGCATCAGAACCAGTCACATATTAGTATATGATGATCTTGTTGACCCTGTAAAATGAACACTAACTCAATCTATATAGGAATATAACTTCTCTTAATATATCAGTCGACAACTATGATTTTTTTCTCCATAGTCAGACAAATGCCAACCCAACAGATCTGAATGTAACAACTACTAATTTTTTTCTCTTTGGTTCTGACTTCTTTTACTCAAAAATATATACCTCTGAACTACTGAATTTGCCTTTTGCAATATTCTCCATAGGCATATTTAAATCATAGTAATGTTATTATTTGGTATCTAATTTGCATACGATAAAAATAAAATAACAAAGGAACTATATAAACACAAGCAATGTTTTCTAAGATTCCATCTTATCATCTTGTACTAACATAGCACAAAGTCTGTTAGTGCAGAAAATTACATCAGAACAGCAATATTTTTGTCCTGACATAAAAATACCATCCTCAAACATTTTTTTTATTTTGTCACAACATTATATACAAGAATATATATTGAAAGGAAACAATAGAACAGGAACGGTAGGCACTTTTGTGCATTTATGCATGCCCCTTATAGTCCTCTTAGGAATGGGGTGAGGTCAATGGTAGACAGTTTTTGGTTAAAGATTTTGGGAGTTGGAGAAGAGACCACAGAGTCAGGTAGTGTATTCCAAGCAACAACTCTGTTACAAAAGTCATATTTTCTGCAATCAAGATTGAAGCAATTAACATTAAGTTTGAATGTATTGTTTGCTCGTATTATTATTATTATTTATTATTATTATTTATTAAATTTTTATACCGCCCTTCTCCCGAAGGACTCAGGGCGGTGTACAGCCAGAGATAAAACACGAAATATATACAATTAAAACCCCGAATTAAAATTTAACACTATTATGCCAGTCCCACTTGAATGAATAAGTGTGTTTTTAGCTCACGACGGAAGGTCCGAAGATCAGGCACTTGACGTAAGCCAGGGGGAAGTTCGTTCCAGAGCGTCGATGCCCCCACAGAGAAGGCCCTACTTCTGGGGGCCGCCAGCTGACACTGTTTAGCGGACGGCACCCTGAGGAGACCCTCTCTGTGAGAGCGTACGGGTTGGTGGGAGGCATAGGGTAATAGCAGGCGGTCTCATAAGTACTCGGGTCCTAAGCCATGGAGCGCTTTGAAGGTGGTAACCAAAATCTTGAAGCGCACCCGAAAAACCACAGGAAGCCAGTGCAGACTGCGGAGCAGTGGTGTTACGTGGGAGCCACGAGCGGCTCCCATTACTACTCGCACAGCTGCATTCTGGACTAACTGCAGCCTCCGGGTGCACCTCAAGGGCAGCCCCATGTAGAAAGCATTGCAGTAATCCAACCTAGATGTAACCAGAGCGTGAGTGACCGTGCATAAGGCATCCCGGTCAAGGAAGGGACGCAACTGGCGGACCAAGCGAACTTGGTAAAAGGCCCTCCTGGAGACGGCCGCCAGATGTTCATCAAAGGACAGCCGTCCATCCAGGAGGACGCCCAAGTTGCGAACCACCTCCTTTGGGGCCACTAACTCACCCCCAACAGTCAGCTGCGGATGCAGCTGACTGTACCGGGGTGCCGGCATCCACAGCCACTCCGTCTTGGAGGGATTGAGCTTGAGTCTGTTTCTCCCCATCCAGACCCGTACAGCTTCCAGGCACTGGGACAGCACTTCGACCACTTCGTTGGGGTGGTCCGGGGTGGAAAAGTACAGCTGAGTATCATCAGCGTACAGATGATAACTCACCCCGAAACCACTGATGACCTCGCCCAGCGGCTTCATATAGATGTTGAACAGGGTAGGCGAGAGAATCAACCCCTGAGGCACCCTACAAGTGAGGCGCCTCGAGGAAGACCTCTGCCCCCCCTGTCAACACCGTCTGCGACCGGTCAGAGAGATAGGAGGAGAACCACCGATAAATGGTGCCCCCCACTCCCAATCCCTCCAACCGGCGCAGCAGGATACCATGGTCGATGGTATCAAAAGCCGCTGAGAGATCTAATAGGACCAAGGCAGAGGAGCAACCCCTGTCCCTGGCCCTCCAGAGGTCATCCACCAATGCGACCAAAGCCATCTCCGTGCTATAACCGGGTCGGAAGCCGGACTGGAACGGGTCTAGATAGACAGTTTCCTCCAGGTGCCGGGAGAGCTGCCATGCAACCACACTCTCTACAACCTTCGCCACAAAGCGAAGGTTGGAGACTGGACGATAATTTCCCAAAATAGCTGGGTCCAGGGAAGGCTTCTTGAGGAGGGGTCTCACCACCGCCTCTTTCAAGGTGGCGGGGAAAACCCCTTCCACCAAAGAAGCATTTATAATCCCCTGGAGCCAGCCTCATGTCACTTCCTGAGCAGCCAGCACTAACCAGGAAGGACACGGGTCCAGTAAACATGTAGTTGCATGCAACCTCCCCAGCAACCTGTCCACGTCCTCGAGAGCCACAGAATCAAACTCATCCCAAATAACCTCAACAAGACGTGTCTCTGTCATCTTGGTTGGATCATCGCAATCTTGGTCCAAACTATCCCGAAGCTGAACGATTTTATCGTATAGATAATCGTTAAACTCCTCAGCTCGTCCCTGTAAGGGGTCATCCCGTCCCTCTTGGTGAAGGAGGGAACGGGTCACCCGAAACAAGGCGGGCGGGCGGTTATCTGCCGATGCAATGAGGGTGGAAATGTAAGAACGTTTCGCCTCCCTCATTGCCACTAGGTAGGTCTTAGTAAAAGACCTCACTAGTGTCCGATCAGCCTCGGAACGGCTGGACCTCCAGGTGCTCTCTAGGCGTCTTCTCTGGCGTTTCATCTCTCTCAGCTCCTCGGAAAACCAGGGAGCCAATTGAGATCTACGCCGGGTCAGAGGCCGCAAAGGCCCGACACAGCCCAAAGCCCCAGCCGTGGCCCGTTCCCAGGCCGCAACCAGTTCTTCAGTCGTGCCGTGGGTAAGATCCTCAGGAAATGGCCCAAGCTCCGTCAGGAACCTCTCCGGGTCCATCAGGCGCCTGGGACGGAACCAACGCATTGGTTCCATCTCCCTGCGGTGGTGAGCGGCGGTCTGAAAGTCTAGGCGAAGGAGAAAATGATCTGACCATGACACCGGTTCTTTCACTATATCTCCTAAAACCAGATCATTAACCCACTGACCAGAGATAAAAATCAAGTCTAGCACGCCTCCCCCGATGTGTGTAGGGCCATCAGTTACTTGAATCAGGTCCAAGGCCATCATGGAGGCCTGGAACTCCTGAACCACCGTTGATGACAAACCGGCCGATGGCAAGTTGAAATCCCCCAAGACCAGAAGTCTGGGAATCTCAACCGCCATGCCAGCAAGCACCTCTAGTAGCTCAGGTAGGGCTGTAGTCACGCAGCAAGGAGCCAGGTACGTGATCAACAACCCCATCTGATTCCGGTGGCCCCACTTCACAAGGAAGGATTCACAACCAGCTATCTGAGGAACAGTGGACTCCCTCGGCTCCAGACTTTCTTTAATCACAACCGCCACCCCCCCACCCCTACCTTGGGCCCTCGGCTGATGAAATGCCCGGAAACCCGGAGGGCACAGTTCAACCAGGGGTACACCCCCTTCTGTGCCCAACCAGGTCTCCGTAATGCCCATAAAGTCTGCGGACTCCCTCTGAATAAGGTCACAAATCAGGGGAGCCTTATTGACCACGGACCGGGCATTGCAAAGCATCAGCCGAAGACCCAAACTCTGAGGGTCTTGACCATCCGGGGAACGAGTAAGGACTGGGGGGCCGGAGCACGTGATCGCTTTTAAACATCAAACACGTGCTCCCGAAGAACGATACGGCCCCCTGCCTCCGCCATATCTGCCTCTCCCACTTACTGTACAGATGGAAAAACACTCTCTGCTTGTATTATTGCTTGTATTATTGCTATTGAAGCTGAAGTAGTCTTTAACAGGAAGGACATTGCAATAGATGATTCTGTGTGTTAAACACAGGTCTTGTCGGAGTTCTAAATTTTCTAATCCCAGGATTTCAAGTCTGGTGGAATAAGGTATTTTGTTGAGGAGAGGAGCGGAGAACTCTTCTTGTAAAATATTTCTGGACTCGTTCAATTGTATTAATGTCAGAGATGTGCTATGGGTTCCAGACAGGTGAGCTGTATTCAAGAATGAGTCTGGCAAATGTTTTGAATGCTCTGGTTAGTAGTGTAGAGTTTTTGGAAAAGAAGCTACGCAGAATTAGGTTTACAACTCTTAGAGCCTTTTTTAGGGGACTAGACACTGGGAATCAGAATCAGAAAACCCAAATGAAATTGGAAGCAAAATTTGGAACATTTGACTCATTTTAGCAATCAATTTACTGTCAACAAAATCTATAGATAATGCAATATTCTGAGCAAATTCAATGGATTTTACTCAGGTTAAAAAAAACCTGTTATTTAAAAACATAGTCAATTATACTGGCTAAAACTATTTCCTGCTAATAGATAAAAAGAACAATTAGGGGACAGAAAAACTTTAGTTGTTCCTTCTCTTGTATCATTCTAGGCTATGGAACAGGTCCTCAGAAGTTATGATGGCTGTACACCCTTGGCTTTTAGAATAATAAGATTCAGGTTATTTGTCAGCCTTTTAATTTAGTTGTTGCATTTATATTCTGTATTTTATATTGTTAGCAGCCTCAAACAAATGAATGGAAAAGAAGGTATTAAATCAATGATAATATTTTCCTTCAAAGACTAATAAAATATTATAAAGCAATATTAAAAGCAATAAAATTTCATTCAATGTTCTATTCCCAGGAAACAAAATTACCTACGTATTCTTCATAGAGAAAATGAACTTCCCCAGTAAATCAGAAACAGCTTGAAAAACAGATATTTTAGAAAAATTATCTTACTCTAGAATAGCAAAAATATTACCCATGTCAGTTTTAATAATAATAATAGTAATAATAATAATAATAATAATAATAATAATAATAATAATAATAATAACAATAATAATAATAATAATAACAACAACAATAATAATAATATTTTAATTTGTATACCGCCCTTCTCCCGAAGGACTCAGGGTGGTGCACAGCCAAAATAAAATACAAAAAGAACAGCACATACAATACTAAGAACAACCCCTTAAAAAACTTATTCAATTGGCCAAAATTTAAAATACAATAACACCCTATAAAATTTACAAAAATTTAAAACCCATAAAAGCAAATTAAAATTTTAAAATCAAGCCAGTCCAGCTAGATGGAATAAATAGGATTTAAGTTCGCGGAGAAAGGTCCGAAGGTCGGATAGCTGACGAAGTCCAGGGGGAAGTTCGTTCCATAGGGTAGGAGTCCCCACAAAGAAGGCCCTCCCCCTGGGGGGCCGCCAGTCGACATTGCTTGGCTGACGGCACCCTAAGGAGTCCCTCTCTGTGAGAACGCACCGGTCGCTGTGAGATAGAAGATGGCAGTAGACGGTCCCGTAAATATCCTGGTCTTAAGCCATGGAGCGCTTTGAAGGTAGTCACCAATACCTTGAAGCACACCCGGAAGACAACAGGCAGCCAGTGCAGTCTGCGCAGGATGGGTGTTACATGGGAGCTCCGAACCGCTCCCTCTATCACCCACACAGCTGCATTCTCGACTAACTGGAGTTTTGACATTTATCTCAACTGCTCTTGTAAACTCCATCTTCCAGTCTAGTGAAGATAATTAAACCCATCCAAATTGCTTGAACTTAATCCATACTCAGATCTGAACACCCTATCTCTAATTATGAATAACCTTGATTTGATTTTTAGCTCAGTAAAGTAGACCAGCTGGGTGCAAAACTTTTCTTGCCATGTCAGGACACTGGATAATATGTATCTTCTAGTTTTCTTCTAAGAGTGTTCTTTTTCCCCTTCACTGCACTTTATTAGCTTTGCAAGACATGCTAGAAGTAAAGATCCTGTTAAAACACTGGCCGCTCCCCATTCTTTCCTCATCGCAAATGTTGTGCCATTCTGGTGTCAGACATTTTGTCAGTATACCAATAAAAAAGACTGTTATTCATAAGTGCTAGTAAGTGAAAACTGTCAGACACTTATGAATACTTATCAGATAGTGTGAAATTTCAGATCTTAGTACATTGTATTACTCTCGGTAGTAAGGAAATATGTGGATAATGTTACCAAATAATAGGTGCTGCTATAACTGAGAAAACCAATGAATATAAAGGGTTTTTTAAAGTTCATTAACAATCTGATACAATGATTAATTTGCAATCACACTTTTTCTCCTTGATAAGTTTCTGACAATCAAAACAAATGAATTATATAATTTTATATATCTCCAAGTCACATAAATCAGTACTCTGTAGATTTCAGATATTTGTAGTAGAAAAGTCAACCACAAAATTAAAAAGAGATGCAGTTAGATGTTAAATTTCTTATAACACATAATTTTTATTATAAATGTTTTAAAGCCATCATGCTAAAGATAATGCAAAATGATGCACAATGTATGTTTCCAGTGGCATACCTACTCTTCAAACAAAGAAGCATAGGGCTAGAAGGCACTCCAGAGGCCTTCTAGTCCAACCCCTTGTTCAAGGCAGGAGACTTTACACCATCCCAGTCAAATGGTTGTCCAGTCTATTTTTGAAAACAAGCTATTCCATTGATTTATCTAGCTTCTTCATTTGTTCATCATACTATTTCACCTCCTGACTCGTTATCATCTTTGTTGGTCTTTTCTGCACACTTTCTAAGTGTCAGCATCTTTTTTGTAGTGTGATGACCAGAACTTTACACAGGATTCCATGTGTGAACCGGTGTAATATAAAATGGTATTGCCACTTCTCACGACCCCATCAAAGGGATAATAATCTTGATGTTATCCCTCTGTTGATGCAGCCCAGGACTGCACTGGCTTTTTTTGGGCAGCTACACTGTTGATTCATATTTAAATGAGATTTATTGCTCAAATCTATATACAACAATTTAGTCAACTAATTGTCAGTGCTAGATTAGCATTAGATAAAAGTTAACAGAATTGAAGAAAGGTTAGACTTGGACTGCTTGTGTACACATAACTACTCTATGATGAGTCTTCTCTTGACTCCACCTCCTCCTTCTACATAAACATGAGTATATTAATACTACCAGAAGTTTACTATATATTTATTTTTTTTAATATGAAAAATTACACTAAAAGTAGTCTTTTATTTACAACCACAATTGAGCTCAAGATTTCTGTTATTAAGAGACATTTGCTAAGTGAGTTTTGCCACATTTTATGACCTTTCTTGCCACAGTTGTTAAGTGAATCATTGCAATTGATAAATTAGCAATACAGTTGTTAATTGAACCTGGCTTCTGTATTGATATTGCTTGTTAATAGTTGCAAAAGGTGATCACATGACTTTGGGACACTGCAACAGTCATAAATATGAGTCAGTTTCCAAGCATCTGAATTTTGATCACATGGCCATAGAGATACTGCAACAGTTGTAAGTGTGAAAAATGATCATAAACCTTTTTTTCCCCCAGTACTGTTGTAACATTGAATGGTCATTAAATGAATAATTGCAAGTCAAAGACTACCTATAAAGACAAAAAGGGAGGCTGCATGTGCTCTGTGAATTTTTCAGTTTTCTTAAGGTTTCAATTGCGATTTTGAGAAGCAATTTTCCTGATCATAATACTGTTATATATTTCCCCCCCAAAATGCACATTTTTCCCTTAGCAAAATTAGTAGTAAACACTGTAACATTCGGCAAAGTGCAAATCTATGGCTGCACTTTGGTTTTGATTTGCACACAGATTTGGGAAGACCAAACTCAGTAGATCACAGCCAAACATGAACCAATTTTTCATCTTGAGGCTATTGTTATGATAAAGCAACAGGTATTTTTTTCCTTACACTGTTTTAATGAAAAGATATAGGAAAATATGAGGATTATGTTTTAATAAGGTAGTTAAGTGGTTTTAAATGGAAGGTTACAGGCTGTATAGAGCAATTATTTAGTATCTCATTCCTTAGGCTGCACCTCCTGCTTCTTCTTATTGGTTTCCATTCAACTTCACCCTTCTATGATTTACCTCGTTTCACTCTCAGTTGTCCTTATTTTGTTCCATACTTTTATTTTCTTTATTATATAGAGTTTCTCACATACCTAGGCATTCTGTTTTCTGTACTACTCCATAGGCAGTTGGGTACGTTTAGGTATGTTTATAAAAAAATACTTTAAGTAAAAGTTAAAACAAATAATTTTCATGTTTATCCACAAAAAGGACCATTTTGCAAAGTTTACACCGCAATTTTGTGTGGGATTAGTTATTGTATGCAAGTTGCACTGGGAGGATGGAAAATAAATAAAATATGCCAGAATGAAATGAAACTGTTTTTCTGCTGGCTATTTTGCCTGCTTTTTAGAATCAATAATTAAAATTAATTTCAGAAGTTTCCTGGTTCAATATATGTTGGAATCATTTCTCTCTCCATTACAAGTTACATGTTAATTAACATTCTGAAAAAAATAATCTTCGTGATTTTTGAGAGAATGGCAGCAAATTTCTTTATTCACCGCTGCCTAGAGACACCATCTTAACACTGGTTAGATTGATTCTTGTTGGTTACAGTGAGAAGGAGCAGATTAAAATCTCCAGCAAACTATAAATGAATGGAGGAAAACATTTCTTCATTCATTTCTTCCTAGGATTAAGATGGTAGTTGGTTACTGATACAAAATGGTAGCATGTAGTACAGTCTTTCTAGAAGGCACATGCAAAATCAAATGAGCAGAAAAATCAACCACTTTAGTTCCTGCTGCTAGAAGAATTGAACAAAAGTATCCACACATACCAATAAGCTAGCATTAAGAGCACAATTACCTGATTCAGCATCTAGCAAAGTGGTGCAAAAAACAAATGCAACTCATCTAGCAGAATGTTATATATAACATTCACAGTCACATCATATCCTTTCATATTTTTTCTAGTTTGGAAGGACATAGTAGGTAGGATAGTGATGTTTTGACTAGAGGACGTAGGGCAGTACTTTCAGATATAATTTTTTTTATGCCTGGAAAGTATTATTTTATTTTAGATTCATGTTCATTTTATATTTATGTTAACTTATATTTACATAACATGCTAACTTTATATAATTATACTTTCAAGCTAGAAATAAATTTGAAACTGCACTATATTTCTTTGGTGTTGTCTTGATGGTACAGGGGCTGAGATAGAGCATGTCAAGATCCAACACCTAAGTCAAAATGACAAAACAGCATTATTCCTAAGCATGCATAAGCTCCATCTTTTTCAAGCATTTGTACATGGCAACAAATATACAAGGGGAACAATTTAAAGTGCATTGATATGATTCTACTTTATCAATCCCATGATTCCAACAGTACTGGGTTGCTACCGGTTCACACCGGTTCAGGAGAACTGGTAACGGTAATTTGGGCTTGGTTGCCGAACTGCTAGTGATAGCTGGCTAGCCATGCCCCTGAACTGGTCCCCACTCACTGGCCTTGGCTGCCTGACACTCGCTTGCCCTATCCCCCTCTACCCAGTCATTCCTCACTTCTACTGTGTGGGTCTCCGCTTGCAGCTTGCCTGCCTGAAGCACTGCGCCCCAACTGAGCAGCCCTGATCTGCCTGCCAGATAAGCTTGTGAGTCACGGCCTACCTAGCTGCCCCTGCCCCCCCACCATCCCAGCCTGCCTCCCCTACTCCCTTTTCCACTGCCTGTAGACCTGCCATGCTTCCCTGCCTTCTACACAGCCTTCCCGGCGTCCCTATGGCCAGCTTGAGAAGGCAGGCAAGTAGAAAACCATATGGAAGGCAGGCAAGCATGGCATGGCTGCAGGGAAGGGAGCTAGCAGCCTTCTCTCTTCCCTGCCATGCTTGCCTGCCTTCCATGCTGCCTTCCGAGTGTCCCCGTGGCCAGCCTGCCACTCACCCCCACCCTGCTTCCCTTTTACCTTTCTTTAACACGCCCCACTTCCCTCCCCAAACCTCGGGAAGCAGGGTGGAGGGGGTGGGTTGGGTGGGGGGGAGAGAGAGAGAGAGAGAGAGAGAGAGAGACGGGCTGTCTTTAATTTGCTTCAGGAGATGCTGACATGGTGGGGCAGGCAAGGAATGAGCTGCCGCTTAGCGCAGTTCTGGGGAGGGGAAAGAGAAAGCATCCATGAACAGACATGGCATTTCGGTGAGACCTTGCTGGACCTCTGCGGGATAAGGGGAGCAGTAGCAGCCAAGGCGACGGGTGCTGTTTGTTGTTCCTCGCCACATTGTAAAAAGCAACCCTTGCCCCAAAGAGGTAGTGGTCCAACAAAAATAAGAGGCATACCCAGCATCCAGCACCGGAGATGGCCAATTCAGCATCTGTGAGAGGCTGGAGGCTCTTTTTTTTTGTTCGCTCTGTGTTCCTCCTTCATGCAAAAAAAAAAAAAAAAAAAAAAAAAAGCCTGATCTGATCTGGAGCCGAATGTCATTGGAAACAATGCTGCTAACCTGGAGCATGTTAAAGAAAAGTAAAAGGGAAGCAGGGTGGGGGGTAGGTAGGGTGGGAGAGAGAGAGAGATGGATGATCTTTAATTTGCTTTTTATGATGCTTTTCTAGCTCTGTGTGTGTGTGTGTGTGTGTGTGTGTGTGTACATACACATACAATATATATAGTAGATAATGTATCTTTTTGTGTACCTATACACACTCTGTACTATGTAATACGTATGTACACATATGGCATATATACATAGGATTAAATTGTATATTTTGGATGTTCAGTAGTAGTAAATAAATAGACAGGGAAATTGTATCTAGTTGAAGCAAGGAGAGGCCAGGCATCCTAACCCTAACCCTAACCCTTGACCTGAGTGACGTCAAGTTGGTCTTGCCCACCCAGTAACATGACCACCAAGCCAAGCCCACAGTCACATAACCATCAAGCCATGCCTACAAAACTGGTAGTAAAATTTTTTGGAACCCACCACTGGATTTCAACCTCCCATGAATCCTTGTATGCTTATCTTTTCAGAGGTTTTACCAGTACATAAGGAACAAAAAGGTAAAGGCCAGCGTGTAGTGGAGTTTAATGTGTGGCTAAAGGAGTGGTGTAAAAGGGAAGGCTTTGGTTTTATTAGTCACAATGTCTGCAACTGGTCCAATGAAAAATTGTACAAAAGAGATGGATTGCATCCATCAAAGAAAGAGACTGAGTTACTTAGCAATACATTCACAGATTTTCTGGATAAACATTAAAACTGAACAGTGGGGACAAAGAATTAACTGATACAGAAAATTTCTGTCCCCAGAAATCGAAAACTAAAAGGGTTATCAGTGCATGTAACATAGATGTCTGTATGGGTAAGACTATCAGCCCTGCTATCAAGCAAAACCAAGCATTTAACAATGAGTGCCATACCATGTGCACTAAACCAACAGGTGGCAAGAAAGTAGGGGCAGTCAACACAGGTTATGTAGACAGTAAACACAAGGTCAATCCAAATGGACTCAAATGTCTATATACCAATGCACAGATTATGAGGAATAAACAGGGTGAATTAGAAATTCAAGTAAATGAGGGCAGATATGATATTGTTGCCATTAAGGAAACTTGGTGGGATGAAACTGACAAATGGAACATACAGCTAGAGGGATATAAATTATTTAAAAGAAATAGACCAAATAAAAGAGGAGGTGGAGTTGCACTATATATAAGAAATAACTACATCTCTACAGAAATAGAGCACAACAATGATGAAAATCATCCTGAATGTATTTGAGTCAATATAAAAGGGGTGAAAAACGATATTGCCATAGGTCTATACTATAGGCCACCCAACCAAACAGAGGAAGTAGATGAACTTTTTGCTAGTCAGCTAATTAAGGTATGTAGGAAGCACATCACAGTAGTAATGGGGGATTTTAACTACCCTGACATCAACTGGGAAACAAACTCTGCACCAAGTAGAAGATCCAACAGGTTCCTAACAAAGGAGAAAGTTGTCCTAGCAGATAACTTTGTTTCCCAAAAAATAGAGAAGGCAGCAAGGGGATCAGCCATACTGGACTTAATTCTCACTAACAGAGAAGAAATGATAGAAGGTGTTGAAGCTACAGGAACCTTGGGGCAAGTGACCATGCAACATTGGAATTCGACATTAAGCAAATACAAGTAGTAGAACAAAGTCAAACTAGAGTCTTGGACTTTAAGAGAGCTAATTTCAATAAACTTAGAGAGAGCTTGAGAAGGATTCAATGGATGAGAATCCTCAGGGGAAAACAACTCAAGAAGCTTGGGAAATTTTGAAAAGTGAGATTATAAAAGCCCAGTCTAGCACAATACCAATGAAGAAGAAAAATAATAGATCTCAAAAGAAACCAGCATGGATTCATAAAGAACTATCTGACAAATTGAAAGACAAAAAGGACAAATATAAAAAGTGGAAAGAGGGGCAAATAACTAAGGCAGAATATCAGCAAATAGCCCGAGCCTGTAAAGATGAAGTGAGGAAAGCTAAGGCTCACAATGAACAAAGGCTAGCAACAAAAAGTAAAAAATAACAAAAAAAAGCTTCTTCCAACATGTTAAAAACAAGAAAAAAGTCAAGGAAACAATTGGCCCATTGCTGGGAGAAAGTGGCAAGAAGATGACAAGCAACAGGGAGAAAGCAGATCTACTTAACTCATTTTTTGCATCTGTCTTTACACAAAAGGAAAAAACAATCCAACCTATCAAAAACAGCACTACAAAAAACAGATTAGAAACACAAGTTAAAATAGGGAAGAAAATGGTAAGTGAACACCTGTCTACCCTAGATGAGTTCAAATCACCAGGACCGGATGGATTACACCTCAAGGTTCTGAAGGAACTGGCAGATGTGATCTCAGAACCACTGAACTATATCTTTCAAAGATCCTGGAACACAGGGGAGCTGCCAGAGGACTGGAAAAGAGCTGATGTAGTTCCCATCTTCAAAAAAGGAAAAAAAAAACAGATCCATGAAACTACAGACCTATCAGCCTGACTTCAATACCGGGGAAGATTCTGGAAAAGATAATTAAGCAACGAATCACTGAACACCTAGAAGCAAACAAAGTAATAACCAAAAGCCAACATGGGTTTGTCAAAAACAGATCATGCCAGACTAATCTTATTGCATTCTTTGACAAAATGACAAAATTAGTAGACTAGAGGAATGCTGTCAATATAATTTACTTGGACTTCAGTAAAGCATTTGATAAAGTAGACCATAACCTACTACTAGATAAAGTAGAAAAATGTGGGTTAGACAGCACCACCACCAGATGGATTCGTAACTGGCTGACCACCTGCACTCAATGTGTAGTCCTCAACGGAACTACATCCACATGGAGGGAAGTATGCAGTGGAGTACCCCAAGGCTCTATTTTAGGCCCAGTACTCTTCAACATCTTCATCAATGACTTGGACGAGGGGATAGATAGGGAACTCATCAAATTTGCAGATGACACCAAGCTGGCAGGAATAGCCAACACTCCAGAAGATAGGCTCAAGTTACAGAAAGATCTTGACAGACTTGAACATTGGGCACTATCTAACAAAATGAAATTCAACAGTGAAAAAGTAAGGTTCTACATTTAGGCAAAAAAAAACAAAATGCACAGGTACCATATATGTGGTACCTTGCTCAATAGTAGTACCTGTGAGAGGGATCTTGGAATCCTAGTGGACAACCATTTAGATATGAGCCAGCAGTGTGCAGCAGCTGCTAAAAAAGCCAACACAGTTCTGGGCTGCATAAACAGAGGGATAGAATCAAGATCACGTGAAGTGTTAGTGCCACTTTATAATGCCTTGGTAAGGCCACACTTGGAATATTGCATCCAGTTTTGGTCGCCATGATGTAAAAAAGATGTTGAGACTCTAGAAAGAGTGCAGAGAAGAGCAACAAAGATGATTAGGGGACTGGAGGCTAAAACATATGAAGAACGGTTGCAGGAACTGGGTATGTCTAGTTTAATAAAAAGAAGGACTAGGGGAGACATGATAGCAGTGTTCCAATATCTCAGAGGTTGCCACAAAGAAGAGGGAGTTGGGCTGTTCTCCAAAGCACCTGAGGGAAGAACAAGAAGCAATGGGTGGAAATTGATCAAGGAAAGAAACAACTTAGAACTAAGGAGAAATTTCCTGACAGTTAGAACAATTAATAAGTGGAACGACTTGCCTGCAGAAGTTGTGAATGCTCCAACACTGGAAATTTTTAAGAAAATGTTGGATAACCATCTGACTGAGATGGTGTAGGGTTTCCTGCCTGGGCAGAGGGTTGAACTAGAAGGCTCCAAGGTCCCTTCCAACTCTGTTGTTATATTATATTATATAATAATAATATATAAGATTCTCTTCTCCAAACTTGTGTATGTCTAACTTCATTTTGAATGCTATACATTTCCCCTTCTATAAACGTTGTTAAGAAAATTTATGCACAATATACCATCCTGATGCAGATTTTTTTCCTGTCCCACAAGCTGTTTCTAGACTAACTCAACAATATAACAGTCTTTTGGATTATATAGTTTTATTTTGTCACTATGCACTAATAGTTTGGCAACACTTTGTCAAAATATGTAAGTATATTACATGTAGATACACATCAAGCTTTAAAAAATGGTAACAGAATAAAACTGCTTACTTTAATAAATAAAGATAAAGGTTTCCCCTTTCCAGTTATGTTTAATTCTAGAGGACAGTGCTTATTTCCATTTCTTAGCCAAGGGAGTCAATATTGTCTGGAGACGTTTTCATGGTTTTGTGGCCACTATGACTATACACCAATGTGCACAGAATTCTATTATTTTCACACCAAAGTGGTACCTATTTATCTACTTGCATTTTCAAGCTTTTGTATATTCCCTAGTAAATGTCTTATAAGCATTCTACCCTTCCATGACAAATTTATATTTTAAAAAATTGTATTTATCTGTACAGCCCTAGAAAAGATAATGATAGGTGTTTTATCGCTTCTCAATTAGACTTCTGGAATTTGGGTCAGCCTTTGAGGATGACTAGAAAACTGTAGCTAGTACTGAATATAGCTATTCATTTGCAAATCATTGCTATCTGATTCAATTGAGTAATACCCCTTTTGTGAGATCTGCAACAATTGCCAGTCTTCTGAACAACTTCAAAATATTGTTGTCACTTCTTACATGGATGGACGGCAAGTCCTCTGAAGATGAGCATCATATAATGCAGGGTACATAAATAAAACTAGGAATTGCCAAATTTCCATTCAGTAAGGATTCCCCCCCCCCCCCACTTGTGCTAGAAAATCTCAGAGAATCAAGATTGGGAGGGACTTCCAATGTGAATCTTGCTGATAATACCATCTATTGAACTATAAGGTTGAGAGCTTGCCTAAGATAGTGCATCAGGAAGGATATTAAATTACACTTTAACCTCATCATTATGAAGGCTGCCACTATTGTGCCATTACTGGAAATAACAAGTCTTTTGCTAGCACCACATGCCTTGTTCTCCAGAAAAAGTACTCAGAGCAAATTGTTCATATTTTCTCCTGGAAGGTCTAACAGAAATATTAAGGTCCTCAGCCAGAAAAGTTATTACCTTAACAATCTCATTTTGCCTCTGTGATTGAAAGCAACTGTTCAGACTACCATTGTTTGATGGTATTAACCAGAAATGCCAGAAATTTAACCTGGAACTTTTGGCATGTACAACATATACTCTACAACTGACAACAATAACCTTTCTTTTTTTTATTTCAAATCCTGGTATGTAACATTCTGGTGAAACATATTCTTATTGGATTTGCACAGTCATCTATTATGTGAAAAACATTAAATACAATTTAGTCTTTTGTTTAATCAGGAATAAGAAAAATATGTATTTTTCTTTTAAAAGAAACAGGAGGTGGAAAGCTTTCAATTTTTAGAATAAAGAAATCATATTTGCTACTATAAGCTAAAAGGAAATTTGACTAGTTCACTTGCTAAAAGTGTGTGTCATGGTCCACAGTAAAACATACCAGTACTAACGAACTGGATACATTAAAATTATATTTTGCTATTAATATTTACTACAAAGTGCTTTTTCCTGCTAGATGGTCCATGAAGAAGGAATGTAATATTTTTGCACCATTCCTTGAAAGCATGATAATTAGGGGTTGAGGGAGGAAAATGAAAAGATTTGCTCTAGTATAGATCTCTCTTTTTGGGAAATATCTTCAATTCCAATTAGTTTAATTGACCAGGCAACCAAGAGCCGAAAACGGAAATGATAGTAATAGACTATTTTTATTTGGCTACAGTGGATTTCCAGATTTGCACTTTTGTCTCTGTATTTAATGTTTATACTGTATCTCCATAATAGAATAAAATAGAATAGAATTTTTTATTGGCCAAGTGTGATTGGACACACAAGGAATTTGTCTTGGTGCATATGCTCTCAGTGTACATAAAAGAAAAGATACGTTCATCAAGGTACAACATTTACAACACAAATGATGTTGTGATTACACATAACATACAAATGATTGTGTATGTTAATGTCATTTTATGACATTATGTATATTTATTTAAACTTAGCAGCTGTTTTTCCTTTGTATTATTATTAATAATAATGATTTCAGCTGAAATACAAGCAATATATATATATATATATAAATATATATATATATATTTGTTTTCTGAGGTTTTCGCGGGTGTTTGTATGTAGATCTTTGGTTGTTCGGGTTTTCTCCCGCGTAAAATTGGAAGTGTCTTGGCGACGTTTCGACGAAGTCTCATTCGTCATCTTCAGGCTTCAGGTTTAGCTGACGAACAACACCTAAAAACCGAACTACACACTGTCACAAACGTACTAACATCCAATGGATTCCAGAGAAATAAGATTACCAAACTAATCCAAAAAGAACCCCCCACTAAAACCCAAGACAGAGAACAAGAAAACGGCACAGCCCTCCTCCCATATATAAAAGGCACCACAGACAGAATCAGCAAGATCCTCCACAAACATAACATCAAGACAGCATTCTGCACAAACCAAAAAATATCCACCATCCTAAGAAACCCCAAAGACAAAATTGAGTTAGAAAATCAAGGAGTATATGAAATCCCATGCACCGCCTGCCCCACCACATACATCGGACAAACCAACAGAAGAATAAGTGCACGCATTGAAGAACACAAGAACTCAGTCAAAAAAGAGGAACCAACTTCTTCCCTGGTCCAACACCTTAAAGCCACAGGACACGATATTGACTTTAAAAAGACCAGAACTATCGCCAAAACTGAACACTTTAACAACAGAATAATCAGAGAAGCCATTGAGATAGAAAAACGCCCACACAGCATGAACAAACGAGATGATACCTCCCGCCTACCAGCCATTTGGAAACCCGCCCTTATTGACAAACGAGTCCCTAACACGAGGAATGACACCAGACCCACACTCACGAGGTCCACATAGGATGTCACCACCACACATCCACCCAGAAAGCAGACCCAAACCCACACTGATCAGGAAGCACAACCAAGGACCAGAAGCCAGACCGCAGCTGCAACATTAGCCATTTCAAACCCCTCCAATCCATACATGCAGCAGACTGACACCCACTACAAAGATGTAGCACGACCACAACCACGAAACCAAACAGCAGCAGTGCAGCTCACCAGCTCAAATCCCCCTGCAACTCAGACTAATCTGAGCACAACCAAGCCCCCACCCAAACAGGAAACACCCCCAGCCAATCAGAGCACAAAAAACCCCCCATCCAATCAGAGCACAGCCAAGCTCCCACCCAATCAGTTCAAACCCTCACTAGCAGTTAAAAAGGAAGAAACAGCTGCAATCACACATTGCTCCCAGAAGCACGAAGCTGAAGCCTGAAGATGACGAATGAGACTTCACGAAACGCCGCCAAGACACTTCCAATTTTACGGAGAAAACCCGAACAACCAAAGACCTACATATATATATATATATATATATATATATATATATATATATATATATATATATATATATATATATATATGTAGGTCTTTGGTTGTTCGGGTTTTCTCCTCACACACACACACACACACATACATACATACTGTAAAATGGCTATGTATGTTATTTTCTTCATAAAACAAAAAGTATAAATAATGCATTTGTATTTTCTTTCGAGAAATGAAAAAGAAGAAAGGATAACAAATTTATCTGCCTTTAGTGATGAAAACAGTAAGACTCCACTTTCTCAGCCTCAAGCAATAAATTGATCTAACATTTCAGACCAACAGAAATTTTAAAATTGTATCTGCTAGGCAGTAGGGAGAATATTTATGATTCTGGGAATTTCACAGAGTCCGTGTAATTTCTTATTTATTACAATTTATCAAGCTTTCTTCTTCCCAAGAGAAGTTGGTTATCACATATTCATACCCATCACCATGCACAAGCATAACCTTTTCCTCCCTCTGACCCCCAAAATATTAAAAGATCCTGACAAGAAAATGTCTGAAATCTCTATTGCCAGCAAAATAGCACAGCCACAATAGAGTAAAAACTAATGTTGCAGTTCTTAGAAAACCGAGTTGAAAATAAAAAAGGTTATAAATGAAATTTTAGTTAAAAGGAAACTGCATTACTTTTGGCATTTTAAACTACTGTCAAATTAAGGATGATAATTTCCCTTTTTGTTGTACCTTTTTCATATAACTCAATATAACTCTAGGGATTCAGGAAACACGTAGAGCTTTTGACTATGATTCATTAAAGAGAGAACTATTAATACCCGTTGTATAACATGTGTTTCTCCAGAGTTCTCATTCATTGACTCATTCATTCCATTCAGACACCCACACCCACACACAAACACACACACACAAACCTTTGTATCAATGAATAAAAAGTTAAAAAAAACATTTAAGATATACCAAACATATTTGTACCTTCTAATTGCTTTAGATTTATTAACTTTATTTACTGTGTTATCTTTTCATTGAACTTAGGTAAAGTTCCATTCAAGTATAGAATCAGACCAGTCATTCTCTCTCAGTTCAAACCATGTCATAGAGTTGTTGTGGAGAAAATAGATGGAGGCATATAAAAAAGCAATAAATATGGGATAAAAAACATGGCCACATCTAATAAACAAAACTGTTTACAACAATAAAGAAAAAAACCACATTGCACATATCTGAAAGACTTAATATAGCACATTATAACATCATGACAAATACTACACTGAAAGCCAAAGTTGATGATCTGCAGATCAATTCCATGGCCTTAGCAGTTATGAAATATAATATAGATCTTGCACAGTGATGTAACTGGGAAATTCAATGCAATTCAGACTTAGGACTCAGAAAAAAATAAAAAGCAGCAAAAACTAATGCCATATTTCTAAGATAGTGGTTGTATGGGAGGTAATCTTTTCTTTTATTTCATATATAGTATTCTCAAGTTTCCTTCTGAAAAGCAAGAAAAATTTCAAATATGTTGGAACATATTTGAAGTGCTGTATTCTCTGAATTGCACTCTGCCGTGTTTCCCCAAAAATAAGGTCTCCCCTGATAATAACCCCAATTGGGCTTTTGAGCTCATGAGCTAAAATACCCCCCCCAAAAAATAAGCCCCCCTTAAACAATTTAAACGCATGAGCAGCTGTTCCGTGACATTTTCTCTGATTACTTGCCATGCAAACAACATGAGGTGAGGAGATGATGCCGGGGGGGGGGGGGGGAGGAACATGCCACATGCACCTCACACACTCTTACTTAATGGCCTGTCCTGCAATCCTAGCCACCACGCCCCCTCTGTCACACGGATAGCTGCCGCAAAAAGAGCAGCAGGCCCAGTGATGCACATCGTGCTTCATGCCCCACTCTTCACCTACTGCTGCCTTTAGCAACTGTGGCCGCTTTTGCAGCTGCAAAAGCGGCAGGAGGTCCAGCAACATGGCCCACAGGTCGCTGGGTCTCGTTGCTTGCCCCACGTACCCCACATGCGCTTGCCTACCAGTAAAGCTGATGGTGGCCACAAAAGGAGCGGCAGGCTCAGCGACATGCCTCACAACTCACGCCCCACTCCTTACCTACTGCCGCCTCAGCAAAAATGAGAGAATGAGGAGAAAGGAAAGAAAAGCAAGAGAGGAGGGCTGGAGAGGAAAAAGAGAGAGAAACAAATCAGAAGGAAAATGGGGAAGAGAAAGAAAAGAAAGAGAGAAAGAGAGAAAGAAAGAAAGAGAGGGGGAGAAGAAAAAGAGGGAAACAGAAATGAATTTGAATAAATTGTTGAATTTGAAAAAATAGTTGAATTTGAAAAAATTGATTATTGTACCATACATGAACATTGTGGTTTCCCTGTATGTGGGAAATTGGTCTCTAATTCCCTCCTTCCCTCTAATTTCTGTTTTTCTCTCTTTTTCCTCTCCCTCTCCTTCTTTCTTTTCTTTCTCTCTCCCTATTCTCTCTCTCATTTGTTTCTCCCTCTTCCTTTCTATTCTTTTTCTTTCTCTCTTTCATTTCTTTCCTTTCTCTCCCCCCATTCTCTCTCATTTCTGTTTCTCTCTCTCATTTCTCTCTCTCCCTCCTTTCCTTTCCTTTCTCTCTCCCTTCCTCTCATTTGTTTCTCTCTTTTTCCTCTCCTCTCCTTTTCTTTCTCTCTTTCTTTTTTTTTCTCTCTCTTTCTTTTCTTTCTTTCTTTCTTTCTTTCTCTCTCTTTCTTTTCTCTTCTTTCTCTCTTCCCATTTTCTCTCTCTCATTTGTTTTGAGTCTCACCAAGACTCATATCTGGCATCTTCCGCAACTTCACACGCACAACCCATTGCTCTTTGTGCTACGCTGCCACCCAGCAACCAGGGCAACCAAGCTTGCCTGCCTCCCATCCATCCATCCATCCCCAGACACTGCGCACATTGCCCTCCATAATTGCTGCGCTCAAGGAATGGCACAAACCCACCGCCCTTCCTTTCATTCCCCACCCTTTTTCCTCCCAGCCATTGCTTCGGCATGTGCCCAAAGCCAGCACCCACCTGGTTCCCTTTTCCACAGCATCCGGCTCTTTATCAAGGCAGGTGGCTGGTGGGGAGTGCTGGGGCGAGGGAGAAGTGAGACATGCATCTTACCTGACTTCCAGCTACATCATGTGTCTCACCGTTGTGTGCAGGGAAACAAGTTGTATGGTAAAAAAAAAACTTATCGCGAGTTCAATCAATTAAGTCCAACTTCTCAAACTTACGAGAAGGTTTTTTTTTACTGTATAACCTGTTTCCCTGCACACAACAGCAAGACACACGATGGATTGGGATTCAGGTAATATGTGTGTCTCACTTCTCCCCTGGCAGCCCAAGATGCCACATGCATCACCCTCCAGACTTGCTGCACTTAAGGAACAGCGCAAACTTGCCACACTTCCCCTCGTCCCCCACCCTTTTTCCTCCCAGCCATTGCTTCCGCATGTGCCTAAAGCCCACACCCACCCAGCTCCCTTTTCCACAGCACTCACTTTGTTCCCCACTGAACTTCACCAACTCTCCCCGTCCATGCCTGCATCCTGCCACACCATCCCTGCCTCTCTGCCGGGTGACCTCCGGCAATCCCAGACAACACACACATCACCCTCCAGACTTGCTGCACTCAAGGAACAGCAAAAACCCGCCAACCTTCCCCTTGCCCTCCATCCTTTTTCCTCCCAGCCATCACTTTAGCATGTTCCCAAAGCCCGTGCCCACCCGGCTCCTTTTTCCACAGCGGCTGGCTCTTTATTGGGGGGGGGGGGTTGGCGGGGGGGCAGGGGAGAAGTGAGATACACATCTTTCCTGACTTCCAGCTCCATCGTATGTCTCGCCATTGTGTGCAGGGAAATGAGTTGTACGGTAAAGAAAAACTTCTTGCAAATTCAATCAATTAAGTCCAACTTCTCAAAATTAGAGTTTGAATACTCTGTTTAATCTCCTTTATTTGGTATTGGTGTGTACATTGATCTCTGTGGGTATTCCATTAACTGGTCTAGCCTTCTGATTTACTAATTTCTTTAGTATAGTATATCTATTTAAGTATGTGAATTTTAATGTACTTTGAGAAACTCTATCAAACCTTCCAAATTTTTTATTTCTTTATTTCTTTTTAACTTTTTGGCACTGACCACACATATTGTCACAGCTATTTTTTTTTTAAAAAATCATTGACAGAAATTCTCCTTGCCCAAATTAATCATTTTAATTATGCTGTCAACAGCTGTATTAGGTCTTTACATCAAATCTGTTTCTTTAATGAGATTCTGTAGGCATATATTTTATGCGTATCCTTTCATATAAAAGCTATATTTATTGTTGCCTTAGGGAATGAAATGAAGAACAGTGTAAGACATTTTAAATGGACTTTCATGGAGTAGTTTTTATTCCTACTCTGCATATTTATATACTTTGTAATTCATCACCCACTCATATTTGTAAGCCTTTTTCCTCAATGTATGCAGTTTTCTGTGCACATACCACAACATATTTTTTAAAATGTGAATTTTGGGTACACATATGTTCCATTTACATTTAGGTTTTAAAAGTGAATAAATTACAGTCGAACAGATTTAAAAAAAAACAAAGAATATTGTAATGGAAATTATATTGTAGATCCTTTTATATTTAACATCAGAGTTCTCATTAAAGTATAGAAAAGTGAGGCTGAAAGATGCATCTGTATGTGTGCATATGTTTGTGCATGAAAGAGAAGGAGGAGGGGGGAGGGAGGGAGGAGAGAGAGAGAGAGAGCTCTGAATGACGGAAATGGACAGAATGACCAGAAATAATTAAGCCTAGAAAAGCCATTTTCACCTGCTTTTTCTTGATCCAATTTCCTATTTTGCTGCTTGTTTTTCCAAATTAATTTCCAAATTAATAGAATTTCACAAAAAAGCAAGTAATAATGATAATTATTTTATTCCACTGTTCATATACATATGATAAATCCCATACATAAAAAATATCCTTATAAATTCATACACAAAAGAAGATGTAATTTTTTACTTACTGTACCTTTCAATCCCTCTTCAAATAATAAATAGAGACAAGAAAACTGAAAAAGCTTCAGATTCTATTCTCAATTCTGATACAATTCCTAGAACAAACATCACCTGAAGTTAAGTCAACAGTTTCTTACTGGGAAAATATACTAGACTTAATAAATAAGAGTCTACCATATTCATGCAAGACATTTCAGGAATTTTTTGTGTGTGTTACAATTGTCTTCATTCTATGAAAATTGCACTCACTAACATATATTTATTCATTTCCCTTCTTTATTTCAATGTTTTTGTAAGAAAGAGATAGAAAGAAAGGGAAAGAGACAGATTGACAATGGAATTGATATTCTCTCTCAAATCAAACTAGTTCAAAAGATTGTTGTGAGATGAAAATGGAAAATGAACCCTCTTCCATTCATAAAATGGTATGATCCAAAAAATGATATAATGACAATAAATAAATAAAAGCTATCCTATAAATAAATGTATATTACAGATAAGTATATTGTACTGAAGTTTGCAGATGATACAACAGTGATTGGTCTCATTCGAAACAATGATGTATTTGCACACAGATGGGTGGTTGAACAACTAGTCTTGTGGTGCAACCAGAACAATCTTGAACTAAACACACTCAAAACTGTAAAAATGGTAGTAGATTTTAGGAGAAACTCTCCTATACTACTGCCTCTTAGGATACTAGACAACACAGTATCAACAGTAGAGACCTTCAAGTTTCTAGGTTCTATCATATCTCAAGACTTAAAATGGACTCCTAACATCAAAAATGTCATCAAAAAAGCATAACAAAGAATGTTCTTTCTGTGCCAATTTAGAAAGCTCAAACTGCCGAAGGAGCTGTTGATTCAGTTCTACAAAGGAATTATTGAGTCTGTCATCTGCACCTCTATAACTGTCTGATTTGGCTCTGCAACTAAACAAGATAGACACAGATTTCAAGGGACAATTAGAACTGCAGAAAAAACCATTGCTACCAACTTGCCTTCCATTGAGGACCTGTATACTTCAAGAGTCAAAAAGAGGACTGTGAAAATATTTACAGAGCCCTCATATCCTGGACATAAACTGTTTCAACTCCTACCCTCAAAACGACGCTATAGAGCACAGCACACCAGAACCACTAAACATAAGGACAGTTTTTTCCCGAATTCCATCACTTTGCTAAACAAGTAATTCCTTCAACATTGTCAAACTAGTTATTAAGTCTGCATTACTATTAATCTTCTCATCATTCCTATCTCCTTCCACTTATGACTGTATGACTGTAACTTTGTTGCTTGTATCCTTACAATTTATATTGATATTGATTGTTTCCTGATTGCTTATTTGTACCCTGTGACTATCATTAAGTGTTGTACCTTATGATTTTTGATGAACATATCTTTCCTTTTATGTACAATGAGAGCATATGTACCAAGACAAATTCCTTGTGTGGCCAATCACACTTGGGCAATAAAAAATTCTATTCTATTCTGCATGAGTCAAAAAGAGGACTGTGAAAATATCTACAGACCCCTCACATTCTGGACATAAATTGTTTCAATTTATACCCTCAGAATGATGCTATAGGGCACTGTACACCAGAACAACTAGACACAAGGACAGTTTTTCTCTGAATGCTATCACTCTGCTAAACAACTAATTCCTACAACACTATCAAACTATTTATTAAGACTATATTACTATTATTTTTCTCACGCTTCCTATTACCTATCTCCTTCCATTTATGAGTATAACCTTGTCACTTGTATGTCTATGATTTATATTGTTTTATTTGTTTCCTAGTATGATTTGATTGATTGTTTAGTAACTTATGACTGTCACTAAAGTGTTATATCTTATGATTCTTGATGATTTTTTTTCTTTTTATGTACACTGAGAGCATATGCACCAAAGACAAATTCCAATCATACTTGGCCAATAAAGAATTCTATTCTATTCTATTCTATTCTATTCTATTCTATTCTATTCTATTCTATTCTATTCTATTTTATCATTACTAATCACTTAAGTTAAAGGTAAAGGTTCCCCTCGCACATACATGCTAGTCGTTGCCGACTCTAGGGGGCGGTGCTCATCTCCGTTTCAAAGCCGAAGAGCCAGCGCGATCTGAAGACGTCTCTATGGTCATGTGGCGGGCATGACTCAACACCAAAGGTGCACGGAACACTGTTACCTTCCCACCAAAGGTGGTCCCTATTTTTTCTACTTGCATTTTTACGTGCTTTCGAAACTGCTAGGTTGGCAGAAGCTGGGACAAGTAACGGGAGCTCACCCCATTACACGGCAGCACTAAGGGTTCGAACCACCAAGCTGCCAACCTTTCGATCGACAAGCTCAACGTCCTAGCTCCTGAGCCACCGCGTCCTTCAAACTAATCACTTACACAGCTTCAAAAACTGAATCTATAAAAATTGAAAAATCTGATGTTCATCATATCAAATAAATAGTATTAAAACTCCCCCCTCCCTTACACTGGTTTCTGTAGGC
Source organism: Ahaetulla prasina (assembly GCF_028640845.1). Classification (NCBI taxonomy): domain Eukaryota; kingdom Metazoa; phylum Chordata; class Lepidosauria; order Squamata; family Colubridae; genus Ahaetulla; species Ahaetulla prasina. Next base: position 93,697,956 of record NC_080542.1, read on the forward strand.
TGAATTGAATATGAGCTTTTAAATATATTGTGACCATCAATTTTAGTTTAACCGTTTGTAATTATGCAGAAGACAATGTAAATCTTAAGGAATTTCAGAATTAGAGGCTACAGCAAATTGATAGAATACAGTATTCTATATTGATGTTCCTTCTGATTTTGAGAGTGAAGCTTTTAATGTTTTATATGGTAGGGAGCACTGGAAAACTAAGTTGGTCCTAGGAACTATTCTCTTATTCAATCCCACTACTAATTATTGTATTAAGAGAGAAAATCATCCATGAAAACTGCTGAGCTCAAAGAGTCCCTGTTGTCTCCATTAGTAGTTTTTGGGTGTTCAGCACCTTTTTAAATCAGACCATGTCTCAAGGTTCCTATACTACAACACAATTGATAGTTAGCCTGCATGAATTTTTTCTTTTAAGACAGAATACGTTTTCTTTTTTAATATACTGAGACCATAAAGCGTAAAAGAAAGCATAACCTTCACAAAAGAGATTGTTGCTCTATGGCAAAATTACATGCTGTGAATGCAGAAAGTTCCAGAATCACAAGTAAAACTGGAAAACCTCCTTCATAAAATTCTGGAAATCACTGCTCACAATACTATCAATATAAGAAGCTCCGTATATTAGCCAAGTAACAACAATCAAGGAACTTGTTTTGTTACAAAGGTATCAAACTGCTAACCCATGCTTTAAAAATCTGAAAACTAAGGCACCCAACATGATCTCATAAATGAACCCTAGCATAATCTCACTGTTTGCCACCCACCACTGGAAAGATGTATATATGCAAGAAAAAATATGTATCACTCCTCTGTTCGGGGTAGATCCTGCCCAATCACGATTTTTCATCTGAAAAATTCCATCTATATGCCATTAAAAGCATGTATAAGCCCTTCTGGCATTTCCAGCTATTGTGACTACTTGTGCAGTGACATTCAACTGATGGACTATATGAAAGAAGTTACTTTCTTTGAATATGTACAGAAAAATCATACCATCTCTTTCAGTCCTCACCAATTTATACATGAACACTACTTCTCCTCACTACTTGTCCCAGATTTATAGAGGGGGGGGATTATTTAGGCCATCAAGTCAAGCCCATGTTTAATGCAAGAATCCAAATTAAAATATTCCTGACTGATGCTCCTTAGCTTTTGCTTGAAACCACCAAATGAAAGTTATCATTTCCCTGAGTAAGTGAATTCTCTCTCAAACTCTTCTTAGGAAAGGGGGGGGTGTATGTGTGTGTTCACGCGCACACACCTCTGTCTGTCTATCAAACATTCCACTGTAAATCTATCTGCCTTTCTGTAGGTTAAATTCATTATTGAATCTAAGACAGAAAAGAGGACTTGGCTTTCTTTACTGTGACTTCTTAACATTTATTTGAAAAGTGCTATTTATCCTCCTTTATTTTTTTTCTTCTCTAGGCAAAATATAACAAACTTCTTTAACATTTCTTTATAACAACCATATCTCCAGTTCCCTGATCATCCTTCTTGTATCTGATTCCATTTTAAATACTTTTTAAAATGTGAGGCTCAGACATGCTTGCAATACACAAAATAAGATCCGACTAAAACAAAGTAAAAAAAAATGAATTGTAAGCTATTTTTATTAATACAACTAAAACTGCATTTTCCTTTTTTTTTCAACCATAAAAAGTGCCATTTCCTAGTTGGGCAAACTCTATTTTCTACCTGTGATTTGATTATAGTCTGCTAAGTGGAGGACTTTCCACTTCCTTCTGTTACTTTAATTTCATTTCTCTAACCAAGAAAGTCATTGTAAATTCTATTTTTGTTGTCTAGACCCTCCCTAGAACTCATACTTATTTTTTGCAAAGATTAATTCAGAATCAGAAATAAAAAGGTCTGCTACTTACCTGGTGACATTTAAAGCAGCCATATTTATTATTCTTAGCATCCTTCACTAATCTCACCTCTTTCTAATCTTCCATTTCTTTGACACAATCCCTATTATTATGCATTGGCAAAGATCAATATTATTAGATAATCTAATTCATCTTAATATAAAATATAAAATGTATAATTATAGAATCTACAATAATTAGATACAGAACAATATATAATCATGATGGTGAACCTATAACACGCATGCCCAAAGTGGCACGTGAAGCCATGTTGCCTGGCACGTGTGGCCTTGCCTGTTTGTCTTCTGTGTTTCTGGCATGCATGCACATGCAATGAACAGCTGTCCTTTGTGCACGTGGTGTACGTGGTGTAAGCATGTGCACTTGCCAGCTGATTGTTGGGTGCACATGTGCATCAGAACCCGCAAGTTTTGATTTTCCTGAGTGCGATTCCTGAGCACGATCCCTTCACATGTGGGACAGTGTCAAAAAACCAGCCTGCACATGTACACTGGCTAGCTGATTGTTGGGCATGCGTAAGGGCTAGAACTCAGAAGTCCAGCTTTTCCAGAGCATGACGAACATGCATGCGCATGACTTTTCTACAGAACCTTTTCGGCACAGTGCCGAAAAGGTTCACCATCACTGATATATAGAATGCATTAATAATATTATTTGTTCCTAACAATATGAAATCTCAGTTGCCAGTTCTTTAGCTGCAGTTGGCCTACATACATATCAAGGTCTTTCCAAGAACCCAGGATATTATAATGTATTGGCATAGTATATGGGCAGATCAAAACACTGTGACTTTTTGCAATTTACAGATGGAAATTTTGTCAACCCTATCTAGGATGTATAATACTGCCTGACTGCTAGATTATCAGGCCTGGAAACCATATTAGACTTTAGGGTTCCAGACGCTGCCACATTTTTCCCCTGAGGGGAGGAAGGGGGGCTGAGGGGTATGGTAACATTCTTCAAGCGGTCAAGGTCGGATGGTGTTCACATCTGCAGGAAGAGTGGCAAGGAGATATTCGAATGAACTGGGAGAACGTGGGACCATGTGACCATCAAAGGGGTCAGGGGGGTGGGACTCTTGGGGTTTGTATAACTGGGAAAAGAATCCGGAAATTCAGTTTTGGAATTTCACTCATCATGTGCCAGTTTCCTCATGCTAGTAAAGAACTCTGGAAAACAATGGCTTCTGAGTTTTTTTATGCAGAAGAGGTTTTTCTGGAACCTTGACATTATTCCAAAACTCCTAACTTTCTTTTGCTAACAGTACCCTCTCCTCTGCTCAGAGGGGGCCAGTTAGGGGGGTGCTGGGCCCCAGCCTCCGCAACCTCCACAGCGGTGCAAAGACCCAGCAAAGATGGAAGAGCAGCAAGCTGAAAGCGTGGAAGTAGCACAGAAGCTTGAATCTGACGATTTAGCTGAAATCACCTACTTCCCATCAGAAGATATGACTCAAAAACCCGAAGTGGTAGAGCCTGCTTGTCAGCTTGGAGCACGGCCCAAAGACTCCGATTCATGGGTAAGCTGTCGTTCGGGAGAAAACATTTCCCTGGGGTGGAATGGAAAGCCCCCTCCCTCTTCTCAACCTCACTGGAGGACAGTAAAGCCCGGAGAATCGGGAGAGTCACTGGATTGGGACCTGAGAAACCCCCTGAAATCCCAGTCCCTATTAGACCTCCCTGAAACTTTTGAGCGTTTGGAAGTGAGGCCTCGTATAAGCTCAGCTCACCCACCTCGAGAGCCTTTAGCTCAGCCTAAATTCACCTTCCCTCCCACCAGAGAGGGAAAAATTATTGAAGCTCAAAGCCGTTCCGATGAACGCAGGAGGACCTCCCTTCCCTCCTTCAGACGGCAGGGAGTTCAGGCAGCACCAGGGACTTGGGGGGAATCGCAACTCCCCCCTCCAATTGACTTTTCCCGCCAAAAGAGGCCTACGCTGCCTCCAGCAGCTTCTATTCCTCCTGGTTGGGCATTTTATCCTGGACAAGGGTGGATCCAATACCAATGGCAACCAGCCAGTTCAGCACCTGGGGGCCCCAGGCCAATTTTTGCCTCGTCAACTGAAGCATTTCAAGGATTTCCTTCTCAGCAGCCAGGGGGAATTCCACCCCCCTTCACAACTCAGCAACCAGCCACAACAGCAACGGCCGTCCCCCAAATCCCTCTTCAACCGCAAGCAGGCCAGCTAAACCCACCTGCACCCCCTCACCCAGCCCCTCCCCCTTTCAAACCAACCTTTGATGGGAATCCACACCACCTGGCTTACTTTCTCAGCAGAATTGAGGCTTACGTTGAACAATATAGACATCAATACCCATCAGAAAGAAGCCTAATCAACGCCATCTCGGATGGTATGAACGTGGGGCTAGCCTCAGAATGGATAGCTCAACTACACAATGAATGTGCACCAGAACTAAACCATGTTCACGGATTTATGGCACTGCTTCGCAACCAGTTTCAAGATGATGACCTAATTGCAGAATGTGAAACCACCTTAAAAACGATGAAGCAAGGTAACAAGCCACTAAAACAATTTGTATGGGATTTCAGAAGGGTTGCTGGCAATCTTAGACATTGGCCAGATCGAGTTCTCCTCCACTACTTCAAAGATGCCATTGATCAAAACATCAGAAAAGCCTGCTCCACCAGAGGAATCCCAAAACAACTAAATGACTGGTACAATGTGTCCATCGCTCTGGACAGAGAATTCAACCCCCTCCAAAGCCAATCACCAACTACAACTCCACAACGACCACCTATAGGACCCTCCCTCTTAAGACCAACCACACCCTCCACCTTTCAGCCTTCAACAATAATCAAATGCTACCGTTGTGGAAAACTAGGACATCGGGCGTCAGTTTGCCTAGCCCCAACACCCCTCCCACAGTATCGCCCACCAACTGCTACCTGACCACGCAAACCCCCTTGGAAGAATCCAAATACCAGTCACTTTGCGAGACAAGCCATAGACCTCCCTACTGACCTTCCGTCATCTGATTTTTTTATATATTTTTTGGTTTACATTTATATCCCGCCCTTCTCCGAAGACTCAGGGCGGCTTACAGTGTATAAGGCAATAGTCTCATTCTATTTGTATATTTTTTACAAAGTCAACTTAGTGCCCCCCCCAACAATCTGGGTCCTCATTTTACCTACCTTATAAAGGATGGAAGGCTGAGTCAACCTTGGGCCGGGCTTGAACCTGCAGTAATTGCAGGCTACTGTGTTCTAATAACAGGCTTCTTACCAGCCTGAGCTATCCCGGCCCTGATTCACCTCCTGATGACTCAAACCAAGCAGAAAACGACCCAATGGTGAGTGCACCCATTCCTCCATTTGCTATCAAAGTAAACTTAGTAATTCCAGGGGGAAGGGCCAAAAAGGATTTAGAGGCTATTGTGGACACAGGATGCACCAGATGCCTAATTTCAACCTCTACGGTCATTCAACTCCGTATAAAAACATTTCCCTTGAAACACCCAATTAAATTCCACCAAGTAGATGGAACCTTGATTGGTGGCGTTCCAGCGACCCAAATCACACAACTGGTTCGCTTAGAAATTGGAGCCCATCATGAACTTATAAGATTCATAGTAATTTCAAAGATGTCAGAATCCATCATCCTGGGTTTAGCTTGGTTGGACAAATGGGAACCCACAATCAAATGGGAGGATGGATTCAGGAAAATTATATGGACTTTCAGACCCTTAGACCCAATTCCCCCTACCGAAAAAAAAACCCTTATCCAAAATGACCACCAGAGGGAACCAACAACCACCATATCCAATCCATCTCCTAATGAACCACGCATCCCTAAACCATACATGGATTTATCAGACGTTTTTAGCGAGGATGAATGTAACCTCTTCCCCCCCCCCCCGACAAACTGATTGCGCAATTGAATTGCACCTGGGGGCAAAATTACCAAAACCCAAAATGTATTCAATGACACCAGCCGAAATGTCTGAAAAGAGATAAGAAAATACATTGACACTAACCTAGCCAGAGGGTTCATTGAACCAGCAAAATCACCTGTAGCTGCGCCTGTGCTATTTAAACAAAAGAAAGATGGTTCGCTTAGATTGTGTATTGACTTCAAAAATATCAATGCAATTTGCATACAAAACACATACCCTTTACCACTTATGCACGATTTGTTGAACCATTTATCAAAAGGCAAAATTTTCACCAGATTGGATTTAAGGGAAGCCTATTACCGGGTCCGCATCAAGGAAGGTGATGAATGGAAAACGGCTTTCAACTGCCCCTTGGGCAGTTTCCAATACCGTGTCATGCCTTTTGGCCTCCAAGGAGCTCCAGTTGTTTTTATGCAACTAATTAATGAAACCCTGCACCCCCACCTCTACAATGGGGTTCTTGTCTACTTAGATGATATTCTTATCTACACACAATATCGAAGAACACATCAAATTGGTCAGACAAGTCCTTAAAAAGCTCCTAGCGGCCAAGCTATATGTCAAACTTTCCAAATGCGAATTCCATAAGGAATCCCTAGACTACCTAGGTTACCGGATATCAAACAAAGGTATCGAAATGGACCCAGGAAAAGTAAAAGCGGTGTTGGATTGGCAACCGCCACGCACACGTAAGCAACTTCAAAGTTTCTTGGGATTCGCGAATTTTTACCGCAAATTCATTCCTTCTTTCGCAGAAGTAGCTCTACCATTAACAGAATTGTTAAAAACTAGGCCATTACCCGCCAAACCCAAACCTACCCAACCCCTACCTTGGACAATGGACTGCCAACGTTCCTTTGAACACCTGAAATGCCTATTCTCAATGGAACCAATTCTTCAACACCTGGATCCAAATAAACCTTTTGTGGTCCAAGCTGATGCAAGTGATGTAGCAGTAGCCGCTGTCTTATTACAACGAAATACCGACAAAAATCTAATGCCCTGCTCGTACATGTCTAAAAAACTGACAGACACTGAACGCAGATGGGCAGTTTGGGAAAAGGAAGCCTTTGCAGTGCGCTGGGCACTCCTCTCCTGGAGACACTTCCTTGAAGGGGGAAAAGAACCATTCGAGGTGCGGACCGACCACAAAAACCTCGAATACTTAAAAACCCCTCGAAAGCTTTCTCCCAAACAAGTTCGATGGGCTCAGTTTTTCAAACGGTTCCATTTCACCCTCAAATACATCCCCGGCGACCAAAATCTACTGGCTGATTCCCTATCTAGGAAACCACAATTTGACAGCCAATGCGAAGAGGTAATACATGCGATGATTCCCAATAGCAAACCGGCCAGCCAAGCACTTACTCGACCGCGTTCACGCCGTAGTACTAACATCCCACCAAATAAACTACTAGCGGAATTAAAATCAGCACTCACTGACGATGCTTGGTTTAAAGAAAACTTGCCAGACCTCACCTTAAGAGATGGGATACCCTGGAAGGGAACCAAGATTTATGTACCCGTCGCTATGCGGCTTCCTATACTACAGAGAAGCCACGACTCTCGCCTAGGAGGTCACTTTGGATTTTTAAAGACTCTCCACTTGGCTAGAAGACAATTCTGGTGGCCAAAAATGAAATCAGATGTCGAAGACTATGTCCGGAGCTGTGCTACCTGCGCCACCATGAAGTCCAGACCAGGGAAACCCCCTGGACTCCTACAACCCGTAGCCAAACCCACCAGACCCTGGGAAGAGATTGCCATGGATTTTATTGTTGAACTCCCATCTAGTGGGGGAAATACAGTGATATGGACCGTAGTGGACTTGTTCTCTAAACAGGCCCATTTCACTGCGTGCACCGGATTGCCATCGGTGAGAAAATTAGCAAAGCTCTTCGTCAAACACATCTACAGACTGCATGGAGTTCCTAAAAGGATAATATCCGACAGGGGTGTTCAATTCACAGCCAAGTTCTGGAGGGAGTTCCTACGGTCCATTGGGTCATCTCAAGGACTTAGTTCTGGGTTCCATCCGGAGACCAATGGAGCGGCTGAAAAATTGAACTCGATGGTGGAACAATACATACGGTGTTATGTAAATTACCGACAAGAAAACTGGTCAGATTTGTTACCATTTGCGGAAGTCGCATATAATAATGCTGTACACAGCAGCACGGGGTTAACCCCTTTTCAAGTAACCACCGGCATGGACTTTGTTCCAATGCCTGAACTCCCTGTGCAACCCCCCACTTCCGTTTCCCTAACGGACTGGATGAATTTATTGAAAAAAGGTTGGGAAAATACAAAAAAGGCCTTAGCTGTGACAGCTCGGAATTACAAAGCCCAAGCTGACAGACACCGTTCCCTTCAACCCCCTTTTCGCATTGGAGATAAAGTCTTTTTATCTACTAAGTATCTGAGGTTGAGAATACCCAGCAGAAAATTCGGTCCAAAATTTTTGGGTCCTTTCCCCATTGTAAAAATTATTAATCCCGTTACCGTCCAACTAAAGCTCCCTTGAATGTTGGGGAAAATACACCCGGTATTCCATACCAGCTTATTAAAACCTGCTAGACAGTCTGGTCTGAGACCTCAACCTGCCGCTCCCCCACCACCCTTGATAATCCAAGGTGAAACCCACTATGAAATCAAGAAAATCCTTGACTCTAGACTATACAGAGGTCAATTACAATATTTAGTCCACTGGAAGGGATATCCATTATCTGAATCTACTTGGGTCAAAAGTTGGAAAGTAAATGCGGACAATTTGATTAAACAATTTCACGACACTTTCCCTGACAAACCTAAAAAACCTCTTGGAGAGGGGAGGGGGGGTAGAAGGGAAGTGTGGACCACTGACACTCTTCTTTATCAACTCTTTGATTTCTAGGATATAGCTTCTTTTCCAAGGGGGGACGCCTTTCAGGCCTGGAAACCATATTAGACTTTAGGGTTCCAGACGCTGCCACATTTTTCCCCTGAGGGGAGGAAGGGGGGCTGAGGAGTATGGTAACATTCTTCAAGCGGTCAAGGTCGGATGGTGTTCACATCTGCAGGAAGAGTGGCAAGGAGATATTCGAATGAACTGGGAGAACGTGGGACCATGTGACCATCAAAGGGGTCAGGGGGGTGGGACTCTTGGGGTTTGTATAACTGGGAAAAGAATCCGGAAATTCAGTTTTGGAATTTCACTCATCGTGTGCCAGTTTCCTCATGCTAGTAAAGAACCCTGGAAAACAATGGCTTCTGAGTTTTTTTTATGCAGAAGAGGTTTTTCTGGAACCTTGACATAGATATTAGCAAAGACAATTATAACTTGTTGCTGTTCTTTAGAGGTGGTATAAATACAGATTTAACAGGTCATTTCTATTTTACCACCAATAGTTTTTGTCTGCCAGTGAGCAAATCAATTACATCCATGTATTTCAGCTGCCTCAGGTTTTTTCCTTCAAAATGGAATATGGTTATTTAGTATAGCCTTTATTTTCATTGTACATCATGTATACAACGAAATTGGTTATCGATTAATGGTTACCTCTGTGAATGTATATGTTCATGACGTAATCACAATGATATTAGTCAATTATGTCTATGTGGGCAAAATGTTTGTGGACATGGTGGGCAAAAAAGAAACAAGGTCTTTTTTATTATTCTCAATTTATTTTTCTTTAAAATGAAAGAAATCTGAATTACAAAATCATTTACTCCCATTGTTTTTGCTATTTCTACTTCCTGTGTGACATAAAACTAAATCTCACCTGTTGTTCTGTAACAAATCAAATACAAATAATGCTCCTTCCTTCACATGAGATGCTACCCAATTATGACTCCAAACATCCTTCACCACTGGACATAGTGGCAGTGGCGGCTGGGAACTGAATATCAGCAATATTTGGAAGGCCATGAATTTTCTATTTGTACTATTAAAGAAACACTTATGACTCTGAAAAACAATAAGTAATTGTTAGAACAATGAAGTACAGATTTTTTTAAAAGAAAAGCTTATCATTTATTCACAAAACACATGTTAAATATATCTTGGTACTATATAGCCCTATAATCAAAGTCCCAGATTAAAAAAATACAAGAATCAAGTTTTTATGCTATCTTGGTTGCTTCTTCTTGATAGTGTTCATGCTTTGTAAATACAGAATTATTTTTCTCATCATGACAAGATCAATACAAGATTTTCAGTCATGCAACAATATCTCATATTGCATATACTAGTAAGTAGTTATAATATCTTTTTAAATTATACTGAATCATAAAAAAGTATTGTGGAAAAATATGGAGAAATAAATATGGGGAACAGAGATAACTAGATGGATTATTTGTAGGGATTATGGAAAATGCATTTTAGGTTAGCAATGTAAAAACCATTCTATGGTGAAGTTGAGGGAGCCTCATTCATTCTCTAATGGAGGTATCAAATTTTATACAAGTAGAAATACTCATTCACATACTGTTTTCCAAAATTCTGCTGGGTTATTAGCATTAATATTTCTAATAATCAATATTAGTACCTTAATGCATTACATTAAGAGTTCTAATACTCTGTTTAAAAATGTATGGTAGACTTGTTTGGTGCAGTGAGGAAGGCATCAGGTTATGAGTTTTATTTCCAATTCAGGAACAAAGCCAGTTGGGTGACTTCAGGCAGTTACTACTTCTTAGCCCTAGGAATGAGGAAATGACAAATCACTCTAAAACGTTACCAAGAAAACTTTAGGGACTCATCCAGGCAATTACCAGGAGTCAATACTAACTTAAAGGAGTTTCGTGATTCAAATGGCTTATACTCCTTTCAGAGTTTGGGTTTGTTTGTTTGTTGGAAAAGGGGTGTTAAAAGACAAGTAGAGGGGTGAAAATAATGCACTCAAACCAGCAATATAAATTGTAATCCATAGGCATTAAACTCATGATATTTTTCATCTATTTAAAGATAAGAGAAGGGTATAAGTAGATTACAGAAAAACAATTGCAATTTTTTATTCTTATTCTATTTACAATCATTTAACAATAATTTATTTAGCAACTATTCAAAGTTACTGAAAAAAGCACTGAAAAAAGTGACTGATGACTGGTACCCACATTTATGACCATCACAGGATTCCCATGTCCACATGATTATGATTCAGTTAGTTGGCAACCATTATGCATTCAAAACAGTTATAAGATCCTGCAATCACATGATTGTCATTTGCAAATTTCCCAGCTGGCTTTCAACAACCAAAGTTAAACTAGAAGGAGTTGCAAGTTATCGTTAAGAAATGTCTTGCTTAACAACCGCATCAGGAACTGTTGCTAAATGGGGCAGTCATTAGGTGTTTAATCTCCACTTTGCTTAGAGTTGCTGGTCCCAATTAGGGTTGTTAACCAAGGACTATCTGTTTACATAAATGCTTTAAGCACTTAAACTGGTCTTTCTGGATCCTGATTCACATGGAACCCATGAATTCCTGAATACAAAGTAGCTGCCAAAGGATTTTATTTGTACACTTTATTTGTATACTTTACAGCAGACTGGCATATTTACAAATAAAGTACTAAGGTACAAAAATACAATATGTTTCTGTCCTACCAAGCTTTATACATAATCCAAGAGCATTCTTTGAAACAAAGACAAATTCTGGAACCAGATATTTTGTAATGCCATTCATCAACCTTCTTTTAAGTTTAAAAAACTGATAGCATTTTTAACAGACACAAGCTGGTGATGAATGGACTGCTGCCAGTTTGGACTGATTCGGGTGAACCAGTTGTTACAAGTCTACGCAGTTTGATGAACCGGCAAATCCCATCACTGTCTGGCTTGTCCACCCCACCCTGCCCTATCTAGCCTCGCCCGCCAGGTACACTCTGTCTCCTTCGCTCACTTGCTTGCCCAGACCACATGGCCCAGCTGATCTCCACGGCTCACCCACTTGCATGTCTTCGCCATGGCATACCATGCCAGCCATGCACCCCAGCTGATCTCTGCACCTTGCCTGCTCTGCTCACCATGGCTGCCCACAAAGGCCTGCATCTTGCCTTCCACCCAGATTCTCCACAGCTGCTGGTCCTCACCTGCCTGCAGGCGACCAAGGAACACGAGGCTACATGGTCTGCACTGCCCCTCTGCCAGCTGCCGCTCCCACTCCCTCGCCTCTGCCTGCGCACTTCGGATGAGCATCGGCCACCACTATGAGATCAGTGTGAGCTCTATGGGCTGCTGGAAGGTAAGGATGACAGCGGGGAAAGTAGTCTGCTCCGAGCTCGCTGCGCTCAGCTGTAGGGCCATGGGTGGAGCGGACATGGCAAGACTCGGCAGTGTTTTGGGCCCAGCTTCAGCTTCCACCGGCGAGCTGGAAAAGAGATTCTACATCATGCTGGTGAGTATGTAGGACCAAGTGGGCTTTTTGCTTTTTCCCATCCTCATCGAGCCCAATGGAAGCGGAAAACAGGGCATTTCCATTGGCCCGTCTATTTTTTCCTCCTAGTTTCCTTTTGCCAGCATGCACCAGGCAGATTCAGCAGGCAGTCGTGCTCTTTAAATGGGCTTTTATTTTGTCATCTCAAAAGGTGGGTGGGGGGAAGGGGCTCAGAAATGTATATAGGAAATTGCCTTGTCTCTGCAGCATCAGTCTACTTGCGCTGCCCCACCTTGCTATGAGTGATGTCAAGTGACCACACCCACTCAGTCACATGACACACACACCCAAGCCACGCCCTGCCAACCAGTCTGGAGGTGAACCAGTTATTAAATGCCCACCACTGGCTAAACTACACATAAGGTTGTAGTAGTTATGTATAATTTTAAGGCAGGCAAAACTTAGGAAGGCACTGGCTGACCACGTATAAAATACAAAAAAGAATTAGCGACTAAATACAAAAAATATTGGTTCAAAGGAAACACACCATTTAGTGCACAAATAAGAAAAGGAAGAAGCAAGAAGCAAGTAGAAGATAGATGAGAATAAAAAAGAAGGCCCAAGATTTAAGTTATTTTATAGATTAATGAATAAAACCTTACATAAATATACTATTGAAGAGAATCATATTCAGAAACTGGGAAATTATCATTCCATTTATACTTCTCATATATGAAGTTCCTCCTGATAAAATGCTATTAGGCTAAATGCTTTTCAAAAAGTATTATGTGCAGTAATAACTTTTTCATTTACTATCTTCATTAGTTTCATAGTTTGAAGCTAAAATGGAATATACTGCAAACTGTAAATGGAAGTTTTTCACTACCAATCAAGCGGCAATTGGCAACCTATTTTTCTCATCCAAATTTTGGCTTAAGCAGACATAATGCAGTACAATGATCATTTTCCTCAAGTTATGTGTCCCAGAAAACTGCACATGGGAGCACTATAGTATCAATTTAAAATAAGCCAGCAGCTGAACAACACTCCATTTGATAGAAACAACGAGAAAGCAATTATACGGGATTCTCAGGACACTTGGTAACGTTTATGTGAATCTATAGTCTTTCTGCTATTAATAGAATTGCCAACGGCACAGAAATTAGAACTTGGGTTTTAATTTCTGCAAACATCCCATAGGTGAATCATTTATAATGAACAGGTTGCCTTTAGTATTTATTTTTATTTTTCCATTTATAACATGGCATTCTATACATTCTATACCCTCAAAATAGCTAATACTCTGAAAGAAGCCAATAAAAATTAAAAGCATTATTAATCTAATTCAAAAGGCCAGACAAGAGAGGAACATTATGATTCTTTTTGTGAAAACATGAAATTACTAATCACAAATTCAGGTATTCGTGGAACAGCTTTTCTCCCACAGGATTAAAAGACAATTCTCTGAAAATGTAGGCATTTTCAGTTTATGCCAACTTTTATGACCAAATACAGTATTTCACACCAACCACAGGGATAACCCTAGGCCAGTAACAATTTTTTTCTTAACCCTCTAGATGATATTTTCAACAAACAAACAAACCAAAAATAATGAAGCACTACCAGAAATGGGAATTAGCAGCATCACTAGAATTTCCTCCCCACAGCAATGGGGTTTGGAGAAAGCTAACATTTGCTAGGATTATCTTTTCCTTCTCTCATTTTGTTGAACTGAACAAACTAATTCAGTGCAACTTACTAATATAAAATAGTGGACAGTATTTTAATTCTCTCACTTTGCTTCTAAAATACAATAAGCATCCATGAACAAATCCTTCAGATTTTTCTTGCTGTTGTAGCCAGTTCAGCAAATTAAAGAGAAAGAAGAAAAATAGTGAGGATATACTATTATAATTTTGGGGAGATGAGTCTCTTAGCAAATGCCTGAAGGTTAAGTTCCCTGAGGCACGATTCAGATCTGTCCAAAACAATATGCAAATTCAAGGTATTTTTGAATGTTAAATCCATATATGTAGTGATATATATTTCTTGGACTCTGCAGTTGCTGTTTTTAAATCATTCTTGTCATAAACGTCCTTTCTTCATTTTTTGAAATGTCCCATTGAGCCCTGACAATTCTATTCCTTATTCACTGCCTCCATTCATATGTTTACTTTACTCATATGTATCTGTTACAGGTAGTCCTCAGATTACAATGACAATTAGGACTGGAATTTACATTGCTAATCAATGCAGTTGTAAAGTACTACATCATGTTTGTATTGCTTAGTGACAGAAATCCTGGCAATCCCAGTTGCTGTCATCTAGGGCAGAGGTGGCATTCAAATCCTGTCGATACCGGTTCGCTATTGGTAGCATGTGGGTGCGGGCGCTTACTTTGTGAGCACACGGGGCTTCTGCGCTTTCACAGACCCTTTTTGATGACATCTGGGTGGGTGAGCGAAGCCTCCCATCACCGCTGCTACCAGTTTGCCCGAACTGGAACAAACCGGCAGAAACCCACCCCTGATCTATGATCATGCAGGTAAATAAGTAAGGACCTCATGTGATTGTTACTTTCAAGTTCTTGCTGGCTGCCCCACTGACTTTACTTGTGGGATGCTGGCAGGAAACATTGGAAATGATGACCACAGATAACAATCACATGACCACAGGGAAGTTCCACATCCAGAACTTTCACAACCGATCATAAGTATCATTTGCTCAACACTCCTGTGACTTGAATGGTTACTGGTAACAAACAAATGATTGTAACCTGAGGACCACATATACAGTTAATGTACAATACAAAATGATTCAATATAATTTAAATCAACATTTATAACTCTAGGAAAAGAGAAAGAAATTCATAAAGCAGCTAGTTGAAAATAGTTACAGCAAACGTGTCCTTTTGTTTCCCGTGCAGTTTTTCTATATTTATGCTGCTCAAAGGAACAACTTGCAACCATTTGTTTAGGGACCAATCAAGGTTACAATAGCACTGAAAAAGTGACTTAGGACCTGTACCCACACTTACAACTATTACAACGTTCCCCTGGACATGTGATCAAAATTTGGTCACTTGGGAACTGGTAAGAATTTACAACCATTAGACATCCCGGTATCATGTGGTCACCATTCCCAGGTTGCTTCAACAAGCAAAGTTAATGGGGGAAGCCAGATTTGCTAAATGACTGCACATTTCACTTAGCAGCTGCAGTGATTTGCTTAACAAAGTATAGTAAAAAAGCATAAAATTGGGTGCAACCCACTTAACAATCTCTTTATTTAACCACAGAAATTTTGGTTCCAATTGTGGATATAAGTCAAGTACTACCTATAGTATGGTTTTGACTACATAAGCCTAAACTTCGAGCATTCAAAGCAATCTTCAAGTAAATGAAAAATAAAATATGTTTATCTATGGAAGTATAAAATGATTTTGTGCATAGGGATGATGTAAAATTGACAAAGTTTCCTTGTACTGTTACTCTGGAAAGACCATTTTCTTTTAAGATTAGATTGGATGAGGGAATCAAAGATTAGATTGGAAAAACAGGAATTTAGAGTGGAATACCAAGTACACTGCTTCAGCCCCAGCAATTAAACCAGCTGCCAACATTGTTAAAAAAATGGTTTTGTTTTATTTTCTAACTTTTCATATGATTAAACAATCATAACTGCTACGTATTACAGGCAAGTACATATTACATTTGCCAAATCTAAAAATATGAAATGAATATAAAAGCAAGGTTGAAAAGGCTACTGAATCCATATATCTAACAGATTATTCTGTGCAAGACAGTTTTAATAATTTAAGCACTTTTATATTAAAAAGTATAGTTACATATATTAAAAATGAGACATATTTCCCCAGTAATGTGCAGCTCAACTCTTTCTCTAAATATGCTCAGTTGTTAGATTAATACAGGCTCACTATCCCTACATATAATATCTATACCCTTCATCCATCCTGGAGCAATATCAGGGGTGAAATCTAAAAATTTTCCCTATCGGTTCTGTGGGCATGACTTAATTGGTGGGTGTGGCTTGGTGGTCAGATGACTGGGTGGGCGTGGCCAATAACAATAAATAATAAAAATAATAAACAAAGTAAAAAAACAAGAGGTATCAAAACCAACTTTCACACTTTACACACACACAACACAACACAACTGACTCACACACAGTGTAAAAGCAGCTGCACGTCACACTTCTCACAGCCACAAAAAATTCAAAAACCAACTTTCACAATTTGCACACACACAACTCTCTCTCTCTCACTCACTCACTCACACACACACACAATGCCAGATAAAGCTTTCTGAGATTTTGTGTGTTTGTGTAGTTAGAGTGAAACACTACAGAAACACACCAAATCTCAGAAAGTTGCACAAATATTTTATTTTATTATTTTATTTTATTTTGGACTTCAAATCCCAGAGTTCCTCAGCCAGCAAAGCAGGAAGTCAAAGCAAGCTTTTTTTTTTCTTCAGTAACTGAAGAAAGCATGCCGTTGCCAGCCCGAAAGAGCAGTAATTATAGGTAAGTGAGGAGGGGGAATTGGCTGAGCATGGGTGGGGGCTCTTGTAAGTGGGGGCTGTTAAAAGTGAGTTTAAAAGCCTGTGAGGTTCAGGAAATTCCTCTGGGATCCTCAGAGGAGGCTTTTAAAACCTCATGTTTTTTTCTTGTTTTTTTCCCCCTTCGGCTGAAGGTTTTTTTTTTAAAAAACTTTTAAAGGGTTTTGATGATCTCTGCTCAGCCTCACGATCATCAGAGGATTTTTTTTTTACTTTTAAAGGCATGTTTCAGCTGAAGAAAAAATTTTAAAAGTTAAAAAAAACCCTCTGCTGATGGTGCGGCTTAGCAGAGGCGGGGGGCGAGGCCAGGGATTTTTGCTACCGGTCCTCCGAACCAGCATCTGCCATAGCTACCTAATCGGGCGAGACAGTGCGAACCGGGAGCATTTCACCCCTGAGCAATATAATATTCAAAATAAAGCTACACATAATCCCATCTTTACAAATGAAAAAAATGACCCAATGTCACTCATATGTTTTTGCCAAAACAGGAAGTGTGAAGTTCTTTTTTTCAGCACCATAGTAAATTCAAACAATTGTTGAAAAAATGGTGAGGATTACCCACAGATTGCTTTGCTAATAAAATCCCCGGAGTGATAAATGTCTTGGTTCTAAGATTAAATGGCTGCTCTGTTTGGCCCTTGGATAATTCAGACTAACAAATATTAAGAAAAGTTTAAGGATAAGTTCACCACTTGCATGACAGATTAACAATAAGTAGGTTTAAGAGGCAAATAACACAGGCAGTACTAATGTCAGTCCAAAGCTCAAAAGAAAAATCAGTACAAAAATCAGTTAAAATCTTCAGCCATGAACAACATATATAACATCTGAATGTCAACAGAGAGTTTTTTATTTATTTTATTTCCGGAAGCAAGGTTTACCAATGAGAACAACTAGCAGTACAAATTTGTTCCTAAGTAGACTACTTAACTCAAGGAACCCTTGCTAGCTCAGTTTCTACCTTTAGTAGAATTTTGATCCTACCACACAAACTGTCCATTTCTAATAAAAGAAATAGGCATTTTCTTTTAAATACTATTGAATTTTTAAAAAATCAAAACTATTTCCTAATGCTGCAGGGGTTTTTTCAAAGTAGATCACAGTTTATTCTTATAACTACACTTCACTTTAAAATCAAAATTAAGTTATTTCTATTTGATGATATGGAAGAAAGACTCAAAACTGCTGACTTAAGTTTTCATTCCTTATAAATTGCATTGGTTCCTTATTGGATTGTGACCCTTGAATTTTAGGAAAACAAAGAGACCCTTCTGTACCGCAGAGCAGTAAAAGAGGGATGCTGAAGTCATAGGGCAGTGGTGTTGGTTGAATAGAGACAGGAGACTGTAGGAGGAAGAAGAAAGAAACAGTCAATCATGTGTGAAGATGGGACCAAAAGAGTTCGTCGAGTAAATAACAAGCCTTGGAAACTACAGTAGTACAATTTCACAAGCCTTTCAAAGACAGAACAGCTACCAGCCAGCTGGCACAAGTGACTGTTTTATCCCTCTGTCAAAATAATAAAGACTAAGAGTCAAAGAACCAATTCAGTAAAAAGGAGAAATTATAAGGCTAGGAGTAGTGGCATACTGCTTTCTTGCTAGAAAAGATGGGGAGTTAAATTACCCAGGGAGAAAGGCAATTCTGTAATTTTGTTAAGTATTGTCACCTTTCACTTATATATTATTGTCACAATTATAATCAGGTACAGAGTAGTTTTATATGTATATATTAGTTTTAACATAGAAATATAATTAGCTTTGTATATAAACTATTATTGTATAAAAATCAAAGGAAAGCATTCAACCTCCTGATCTGTGGTTTAAACCATAGTATAACTTAAAAGTATGCATAAAAACATAAAGCATAAAAACAAGCACATATTCAAACGGTAAGATACAGGTAAATCTCCATCATACATGTCAAACTACTCTGTTCTAATCTACAACTTTACACTGCATAGTATGTTATTTTTCTTTATTAAGTCCCTTGTCAACAATCCTTTTCTACTATTTTATTTTCTACAGCCTTTAGAACACAGAGGTACATTTCATCATATATTTATGTTTAAAACAATATTCTACCAATAAAGGCAACAATAAAAACTTCTATACAGTACACATAGTCCTCAACTTACGACCACAATTGAGTCCAACATTTCTGTTGTTAAGTGAAACATTTGTTAAATGAATTTTGCCCCATTTTATGACCTTGCTTGCTGCAATTGTTAAGTGAATCACTGTAGTTGTCAAGTTAGTATCATGGTTTTAAGTGAATCTGATCTTCCATTGTCTTGGTTTGTAAGAAAATCACAAAAGGTGATCACATGGCCCCAGAACCCTGCAAGTGTCATAAACATGAGTCAGTTGCAAAGTATCCAAATGTTGATCACAATGGGATGCTGCAATAATCATAAGTCTGAAAAACAGTCATAAGTTACTTTTTTCAGTGCCTTTGAATGGTCACTAAATGAATTGTTGTAAGCCAAGGACTATGTGTAGAATGCCAAACAATATAAATAATTACACATTTCACAAGTCTTGGATATAATACATATGCATCTACATTGTAAACTTAATAAAATTGTTATCCCAACAGTATTATTCATGAAAAATAGATCTATATATGGTGAAAATAAAAAGTACTATTTAATATAGTATGTGGCGATAGAAAAATAAACATTTGCGTAATGGAAGAAGACCTTTTACAAGTGTTGGATGTGTCTAAGATGGGATCAGAGATTCCAAAAGAGCCAAGGATGACAAGAACGGCTGTCAAATGCAAGGAACAAGAAGAAAAGGCTCAACAGGCTCAATCTGCTATTACCAAGACGGAAACAGTGGGAGGAGCAAGGCCCAAAGGAAGATATGATTTGCGGCTGGTGCTTCAAAAGTTTCCGATTGCTGATAATGGCAATTAGACTTTTATCTTGGAATGTTAATGGATTAAACTCACCACAAAAGAGAAGAAAGATATTTCATTATTTGAAGCAATTTAAAAATGACATTGTATGTTTACAAGAAACACATATTAGAACATTAGACCAGAAATATTTGATAAATTCAAAATTGGGAATACATTTTGTTGCATCTGCTACAGAAAAGAAGAATGGACTAGTTGTTTATATAAAGAGTAATTTATCTGCAACATTAATTGAGGTGGATAATCAAGAAAGATATATTGCTATTGAACTTTTATTGGAGGGGAGAAAAATACTTTTAATAGGAGTTTATGCACCAAATCAACAACAAGAAAAATTTTATAAGTTTTTACATAAAAGAATAATATCTTGGAATTATAAAACTTATATATTAATGGGTGATTGGAATGGAGTGATGGATATCCAGAAAGATAAAAGAAGTCTTAGAAATATTTCCAATCGTGTAAAACTGCCAAAGGCCTTCTTTGATTTGATGGAAGATTTAGAACTGAGAGATGTATGGCGAGAACGCAATGAAAAAGAAGAGATTTTACATTTTTCTCTGACAGACATCAATCTTTTTCTAGGATCGATTTTATTTTAATTACTAATGATTTGTTTTTCAGAGTGAAGAAGACAAAAATTTGTTCTAGAACTTTGTCAGATCATAGCCCGGTTTGGATTGAGCTAGATCGGAAAAAAGAGGCCAGGAGGTCGTGGAGGATGAATGAGAACTTGTTTAAATACGAACAAAATGTAAATGAATGTAAAATTCTAATGAAGGAATTTTTTTCGTTGAATATGGATAAAGGGACACCTATAGGGATAGTTTGGGACACCAGCAAGGCTTATATGAGGGGAATTTTATTAGATATGAATAATAAATATAGAAATAGATTGCACAAAAGGGGAAAAGAATTAGAAGAGGAAATTAAAAGGAAGGAGCAGTTACTGGTATGTAATCCAGGAGATAGTAAAATAAAAGAGTCAATAAATATATTAAGAGGTCAATTTAATATGTTAATGGCAGATCAGGTGGCAACTAATTTACAATATGCAAAACACAATTTGTTTAATAATTCTAATAAACCTGGAAAGTGGTTAGCATATTGATTAAGAAAGAAACAGAAATGACGTATAATTGATAAAATAGAATATAGAGGTAAGGAAGTATATCAGCAAAATTTGATTTAAAAAGCTTTTTTAGAATATTATACTAAGTTATATTCTAGAGATGTGATTAATGATAAAGATATAGATAGATATTTACAGGACCAGGGTATCGTAGAAATTACAGTAGATCAAAGGGAAGAGTTGAATCAATTAATTTCTTCAGAGAAAATAGTGTTTGCAATTAAGCAGCTTAAAGCACCAGGTACAGATGGTTTGACAACTACTTATTATAAAAATTTACAAAATGAGATGATAGTACCACTTAAGTAGTTATTTAACAGAATACAAAGGGGAGGAGAAGCTCCTCCCTCATGGAGGACAGCTTTTATTTCATTAATACCTAAAGAAGATTGAGATGGTGTTAAACCAGAGAATTATAGGCCAATATCGCTTTTAAATACTGATTATAAGATATTTGCTAAGATATTAGCAAAGATTGATGCCACTGATGACTCAATTAATTCATAATGATCAAACAGGATTTATTTTTTTTATATAAATAATTTTTATTTCCATTTTCCAACATCATATTTATGTGCAAACTATTATCCATCATTAATCATTAATTTTCATTTATTACTGATTCAGGCCTGCCCGATTGCCACTTCCTTTCTTCACAACCTCCCTCTCTACTCTCTACTACTTTCACATCCTTCATCTCCTTCGCTTTATTACTTCCTCTCCTCCTTCTCCACTCCTCCCTTCTTACCCTATCTAACCTTCTTATTCCCCTCCTCCTTCTCTACTCTTTCCTACTTACTTTCTTCCCTCCTTCTACTTCTCTCTCCTTTTCTTTCTGAAATGGCAGTCAAGCATCCCCAATATCATTTTAAATTTTATTTTCATATCTTCAAAAATTACTGTACATTAATAATCAATCCATGTATCATTTCCCCCCCTTCCCCCCCCTCCCCCTTCCCCCCCCCAGACTTCCCAGAGTGAATACCGGGTATTATAACCAACAATCACAAGCTAAAGTATACAAAATATACATAACCTCCCACCTTTAAAAATTTAAAACTTTAGATCCCCTCACAATAAAAATAAACAGATAGGAAAGAATAATAAAGAGAAAAAAAGAAAAGAAGCAATACCAGCTTCACATATTACTTCTTCTTACAGTCCATTTTTAAAATTAATCCATCTTCTCAAATTCAATTTTTTCCCCACTTGTATATTCCTTCAAATTCCATAAGTCCATTTCTTAAATTACAGTCCATTTTCTCGAGCTCAAATTTTCATCACTTATATATTTCTTCAGTTGCCATAACATTTAATGTCCGTTCTTCTTAGAGTCCATTTTAAAAATTAGTCCATCTTCTAAAATTCAAATTTTTTTCCACCCACTTATATATTCCTTCAAATTTCATGCCCATTTCTTAAATTACAATCCAGCTTCTCAAATTCAAATTTTCATCACTTATATATTTCTTCAATTGTCATAACATTTAATACCCAATCTTCCAATACTACTCAATTAAAACAAATAATCATTTAAACTACATTCACAATATAACAGTAAACAGTTAAAATCATTACATCCATATTATCTAAATTCATAAATTTCACTTTCCATCCGTCACAATTAAATAATATCATCCCATAGATTTCTTTCCACTTATAACTGTATGACTATAACTTGTTGCTGGCAATCCTTATGATTTATATTGATATATTGACCATCAATTGTGTTGTAAATGTTGTACCTTGATGAACGTATCTTTTCTTTTATGTACACTGAGAGCATATGCACCAAGACAAATTCCTTGTGTGTCCAATCACACTTGGCCAATAAAAAAATTCTATTCTATTCTATTCTATTCTATTCTATTCTATCTATTCTATTCTATTCTATTGTGACAAAATAAAATAAATAAAATAAAAATAAAATATCAGTGGAGGACGCCCTTCAAACTGCATGTATTAAGGACTACGGCAGGAACTAAGAATTAAGATAGTTTCTGTTCTTGTCCAGACCGAGTAAGTAAAATTCTATTCTATTCTATTCTATTCTATTCTATTCTATTTATACCATACAAATAGCAAATAATAAAAATCCTATAATTTATATCCTAAACAAATCAATTCCAAAAATTAACCATAATCATCATATTCGTATCTTAAACATTCCTCCCCTCTCCCATTCTATTTTCCATCATTTCCAAACCAATTAACTTAGCATCTAACAACAAAGGATTCCCACTCTTTAAAACATTAATATAAAAATGTCTCGCTTTCATAACTGAATTAAGAAAATACTTTCTGCCTCTAAAATTCACTGACAAACCCATTGGAACTTCCCATCTAAAATATATCTGATGTTTCTTAAACTCATCCACTAAAAAAGCAAATTCTCTTCTCTTTCTTAACATTTTAGGAGGAATTTCCTTCATCATTTTTATATCTTGTCCCAATATTTGAAATTTATTTTTATAAAAGGCTTGCAAAATTTCATACCTAACCTTTTTAGTTGTAAAATAAATAACCACATCCCTCGGTACTCTATTTTGTCTTGCCCACCAAGAATTAACACGATAAATTCTTTCAATATTAATCTCAAAATCTTCCGGCTCCACACCCTTTATCTGAGCAAAGGCTTGCATAAAAATCTCTTTTAAATTTTCATTCCTATCTTGCTTCAAACCCCTCACCCTTATAGCATATTCCATTAATCTATATTGTAATATTACTCTTTCTTCTTGTGCCCTATCTACCTTTGCCTGTATATCTTCCATCTTATTATCTAAGTTCCAATTGTTTTGATTTTTTTGAATTTCGTCTATTTTCCTTTGCAACTCTAAATTAGCTTTATTAATTTCTGCAAGATCATCCTCCATCTGAATACAAGAGCTTAATATTTGCGCAATTGCACCCTTTACCATTTTCATTTCCCTCTTCTGCTCTTCCACCACTTCCTTAAAATCCAACATCTCTTTCTCTATTTCATCAAATTTTTGATCTATTTCTAAAAAATGACTCTCCAAAAACTCCTGTAAAGAATTTCTTAATTCCTTTTTGATTTCTTCTTTTAATTTTTGAATCTGAACTGAAGAAATTTCAAAGTTTTTAATGACTTTTGGCACTAGTTGCTTAAAAGCCATTTTTTAAAAAAAAAATATAACTTAATAATGGACCAAGAAAAGGGGAAAAAAAAATTAGAAAAGAAAAATTCAAAAACTTTTTTTCTAAATCACTATAATCCCAAAGAAAAAGAAAAAATATAAATCATAAGATTCTCGTTCTTCCATTTAGTCAGTATCTTCCTATATATCTTCTATTTCAACACTAGCTGTTAGTAAGCATTTCTTTAACTTTCATTTTCAGTACACACATTCCACAAAACCGCCATTTGCTTTCTTCTCTCCTATCTTTGCAGCAAATATATCCTCAGGGGCTTGCAGTCTTCTTACAAACAAGTGTTAGAACTCCAGTTTCTGCTCCATCCACGTTACAGTCCATCATAAATCAATTCCTGCCATGGAAATTGGACACTTCGTTTGTCCGCCATAAAGGCAGAAGCCTTGCCCAGCCAGGAGCTTATCAGGCTATGGAAGGAGAACTCCCCGAAAGCCTCAGAAGCATCTGTGGCTATATTTGGGTGTCTCAACTTCAGCCTGAATGCTCATCTCTCCCTCTTTGCCCGTGGGAGAGAATTCCAAGCTGTCAGACCAAGATTTACGATGTCCTGACAGCTCTACTGACTAGGGAGTTAGCAGCTTAATCATAGCTGCTTCTCCACGAAGCGGAGCCAAACCGGAAGTCCAAACAGGATTTATTAAGGGGAGACAGATGAGATATAATATGAGACAAATTGTAAATTTACTTGAATATTTGGAAAGAAACAGCCAGGTCTCAGCAGCATTCTTCTTTTTGGATGCGGAAAAAGCTTTTGATAGATTGGATTGGCAGTTTTTGTTTAAAGTAATAGAAAAAATGCAATTTGGGGATTATTTTATTCAAGCAATTAAGGCTATATATCAAAAGCAAACAGCTCAAATAATAGTAAATGGTGGATTAACAGAATCTTTCAAGATTGAGAAAGGGACTAGACAAGAATGTCCCTTGTCACCATTATTATTCATTCTAACTTTGGAAATATTATTGAATAATATACGTGGTTTAGATCGAATAAAAGGAATTAGAATTAAAAATCAAGATTATAAATTAAGAGCGTTTGCAGATGATCTGGTTGTTTCTTTATCTCAACCAATACATTCAGCTGTATATCTGAAGGAGACAATTGATCAGTATAGTAAGGTATCTGGGTTTAAAGTGAATCAACAGAAGACAAAAATGATAATTAAAAATATGAATACACATCAGAGGGAAGAACTAGAAAGAATAACCGGATATGAAGTAGTTAAAAAGGTTAAATACTTAGGAGTATATATTACAGCATCGAATGTAAAATTATATAAAAATAATTATGAGGTATTGTGGGGAAAAGTAATTAAAGAAATGGAGAATTGGAAGAAGTTACAATTATCATTGTTGGGAAGAGTGGCAGATATAAAAATCTAGATCTAGATCTAGATTTAGATCTAAATCTAAATCTAGTGGCAGATATAAAAATCTATCTAGACCTGTTCCAGTCCGGCTTCCGACCCGGGTACAGCACGGAGACAGCTTTGGTCGCATTGGTGGATGATCTCTGGAGGGCCAGGGACAGGGGTTATTCCTCTGCCCTGGTCCTATTAGATCTCTCAGCGGCTTTTGATACCATCGACCATGGTATCCTGCTGCGCCGGTTGGGGGGATTGGGAGTGGGAGGCACCGTGTATCGGTGGTTCTCCTCCTATCTCTCTGACCGGTCGCAGACGGTGTTGACAGGGGGCAGAGGTCGACCGCGAGGGACCTCACTTGTGGGGTGCCGCAGGGGTCGATTCTCTCGCCCCTTCTGTTCAACATCTATATGAAGCCGTTGGGGGAGATCATCAGTGGCTTTGGGGTGAGATACCAGCTGTACGCTGACGACACCCAGCTGTACTTCTCCACCCCAGGCCACCCCAATGAAGCTGTTGAAGTGCTGTCCCGGTGTGTGGAAGCCGTACGGGTCTGAATGGGGAGAAACAGGCTCAAGCTTAATCCCTCCAAGACGGAGTGGCTGTGGATGCCGGCATCCCGATTCAGTCAGCTGCAGCCGCAGCTGACTGTTGGAGGCGAGTTATTGGCCCCAAAGGATAGGGTGCGCAACTTAGGTGTCCTCCTGAATGAACGGCTGTCGTTTGAAGATCATTTGACGGCCGTCTCCAGGGGGGCCTTCCACCAGGTTCGCCTGGTTCGGCAGTTGCGCCCCTTCCTTGACCGGGATGCCTTGTGCACGGTCACTCATGCACTCGTTACCTCTTGCTTGGATTATTGTAATGCTCTCTACATGGGGCTCCCCTTGAAGTGCACTCGGAGGCTTCAGTTAGTCCAGAATGCAGCTGCGCGGGTGATAGAAGGAGCTCCGCGTAGCTCCCATATAACACCGCTCCTGCGCAGACTGCACTGGCTGCCTGTGGCCTTTCGAGTGCACTTTAAGGTGTTGGTTACTACCTTTAAAGCGCTCCATGGCTTAGGGCCTGGGTACTTACGGGACCGCCTGCTGTTACCACATGCCTCCCACCGACCCGTACGCTCTCACAGAGAGGGACTTCTCAGGGTGCCGTCCGCCAAGCAATGTCGGCTGGCGGCCCCCAGGGGAAGATCCTTCTCTGTGGGGGCTCCCACACTCTGGAACAAACTTCCCCCGGGTTTACGCCAAATACCTGACCTTCGGACATTCCGTCGCGAACTGAAGACACATCTTTTTAAGCCAGCGCGGGGCTGGCTTAAATTGATTTTAACAAATTTTTAAATTCTTAGAAATTAATTTTAAATGGGGTTTTTTAGCTTATTATATATTTTACTTCTCAGGCCAATTTTAAAATAAGTTTTTTAACTGCATTTTAAATTTGTATATTGTACCGTCTGTTTTATTCTTGCCTGTACACCGCCCTGAGTCCTTCGGGAGAAGGGCGGTATAGAAATCAAATAAATAAATAAATAAAATAAATAAAAATGAATGTTTTGCCTAGATTTTTATTTTTGTTTCAAATGATTCCAATATTGAAGAAAGATGCAAATTTACAAGAATGGCAAAAAGGGATTAATAATTTTGTATGGAGGGGTAAAAAAACGAGAATAAAGTTAAAAATAATGCAAGATGTTAGGGAAAGAGGGGGTTTAAAAATGCCTAACTTGAAATTGTACTATGATGCAGTTGTTTTAGCTTTAATTTCTGATTGGATTAATTTAACAGAGGAAAGGATTTTGAATATAGAAGGTTATGGTTTGTTATATGGATGGCATGCATATGTAATATATGACAAGAAAATTGATAAGACATTTAAGAATAATATGCTTTGTTGAGGGTTTGGAAAAAATATCAATATAAGTTAGATGGAAAGATACCAGTATGGACTATCCCCAGACATATGATAGAGAATATAAATATATTACAAAAAATGGAGGTTATCACTTACAAAGAGCTTTTGACTATTGAAAAAGGGGAATTACAGTTAAAATCTAGGGAGAAATTGAGGGATGAAGGGAGAAATCATACATGGTTCCAGTATGGACAATTGCAATCGAGATGGAAAATAGATCAGAAAATTGGTATAAGGCAAAGTGATGATAATTTGGTAAAACAAATAAAAGATCAAGGCCAACAGCATATAAAGAGATTATATAATGTATTGGTTGAAATTGATTCAGAAATGGAGTTGGTTAAAGATTGTATGGTAAAATGGGCACAAAATTTTCAACAACCTATAATGCTAGAAACATGGGGAAAAATTTGGGTGAGGAATGTTAAATTTACGTAAGCACAAAATTTAAGAGAAAATTTTTATAAAATGTTTTATAGATGGCATTTAGATCCTAAAAAACTGTCATGTATGTATCCAAATTTGAAAGCAAAATGTTGGAGATGTGATTGTGAGGATGCTACCTATTATCATATATGGTGGACTTGCAAAAAAGTTAAAGCCTTTTGGATTAAAATATGGTGGATTATGCAGAACATTTTGAAAAAGAAGATCAAGTTTGTTCCACAGTTCTTTTTATTAGGAATAATTCCAGATTGCACTGTTATAGAGACAAAACTGATTTTGAATTTAATAAATGCTGCAAGACTATTGATTGCACAATATTGGAAGAAAGAAGACTTACCTACAATTGGAGAATGGATTAGTAAAGTATCAAATTTAGCAGAAATGGCAAAAGTTTCTGCCTACTTGAAAGACTGTACACAAGAAAATATATTTTGGAATGGAGAAAGTGGATAGATTATATTCAAAATAAGTATCAGATTAAAAAATATCAATTAGTTTTTGAGTGAAGTTAGGAATTGCTATGTATTAGAGTTTATGACAAGTACAGCGACAATTAAAAAAACTGCAAAGAAAATTATGCAAATGACTGCTTCTCCAGCAGGTCAGAAATTGATACGAGATACATTGGGAGGTGAGAAGGCAGGACCTGCAATGTCCGGAACCTGCACTGCATATTGGACATTAATACAATCAAATGAGTCCAGAGATATTTCACAAGAAGAGTCCTCTACTCCTCTGCTCACAACAAAATACCTTATGCCACCAGACTCAAAATTTTGGGTTTAGACAACTTAGAACTTTGCTGTCTTCAGTCTAACCTAAGCATTGTACATAAAAATCATCTGCTACAATGTCCTACCAGCCAATGAATACTTCTGCTTCAACCAAAACAATACAAGATCACACAATAGATACAAACTCATGGTAAACCGATCCAAACTAATTATTTAAAATTTTTATTGTAATTATTTGGCTGATGTCAGGGTCCCCACAATCTCCCTGATTGAGCCATAAAAGTCTCTCAAACCCAATGGAAAGGAAAAGATGGCCATTACATGCCAAACCGAAGCTGTGACAGCCACCGGAATGAAGCATGGAAGATTGGATGAAAATGTGATCGAGCTGGCTGAGAGCTTTCCAATTTTGAATTTTAAACTTTAATGGAAGCAAGAGCCCCTGGAAAGCAACTGGGTGAAAGAGGGACCCCCCCCCAAAAGGTGGAATTTTTTCTTTTTCTCTACCTTCTGAGAAGAGTGGCGAGGAAAAACCTAAGAGCCATTTTTAAAACAGGAATTTAAGCTAGATAATGTTTTAGAAAAAGAGTGAAAATACTTTGCAATTAGAAAGCCAGACTGGGTACCTCAAATACAATATTGAATAATTTAGAAGCTTTTGAATACTACAAAACTTGGATATACAGAACTGATTTTTTAATTCTATTTTGATAAAATCTGAACCGGAGTATATTGTATAAAAGGAGAAAGAAAAAGTGAAAGAGAGAAGCAAAGCTACAGTGCCACCTACTGGCAGAAATGGAAGTGGAAGTGAAAACTGGGAGCTGGAAGGGAGAAAGAGGAAAAATATATAAAATACATAACCTTGAGACCTGTGAGATTTCAAGATAAGAACTGACTGCTACAGAAACAATTATTGTGCTAAAAGCTGTTTAGACTGAATAACTGAGACAGAGAGCAAAATACTGAGATCTTATTTTTTTCTGCTCTGTGAACTCTATATTTGTGGATATAAAATAATTGGTGATTGAATTTTAGGGCTTGGTGGGCCTATGTGGATTACAATTTATCAATTTATTATCCGTCTTTTTTTGATATAGAAGGAAGAAGAAAATATTAAGAATGGGGTTAAAAGATTGACAACTTTGGGAATAAAATCTATATTTTTTCTTTTTGTCTTTTTTTTTAAATTCCCTCTTGGATTACAATTGATAATTTTACCATTTACTTTTTGTGGATTACAAATACTAAAATATCTTAAAATGAGGAAAACATTATCTGCACCATCTTCAGCATCATCATCAGCAACATCTAGCTCATCAGGGCAAGAGAAAATGAATGCAATGCAGGTAGAATTAAAAGGGATGATTCAAGCCCTGCACGATGACTTCAAGGAAAGAATAAGGAAAGTAGAAGACAAATTAGAGAATGTTCAACAAATGATAGCTAATAGTGAACAATGCATGCAGAAAGTAAAAAAAAAAGTTGAACAAATGGAAAGAAGAGTGGAAGTAGTTGATCTTAAACTTACTCTGGCAGACAAAAATAAAGAAAGAACAATAATATCATTAAGAGATGTATAGGGCTGATTATTACTTGCGGTTCCAGAATATTGAGGAAAAAAAGGGATAAAATTTAGATATTGGCAGAGTTGTTGCAGTTGCCATAGAGGTGACCAAAGAAAACATTCTTGTAGAGATTGATGAAATATTTAGAGTTAATACAAGATATGTGACACAGACTTCCTAGAGAGATACGTGTGAGATTCACTAAAAAAGCAATGAAAGCAGAGATTCTATAAAGAGAGAGAGAGATGATCCTTTAAAATACAAAGGGAAAGAAATAGTAGTCTTAAAACAGATTCCAAGAAGAGTTAGAGAAATAAGGAAGGAATACCGATTCCTGACAAAACAACTAATTAAAAAGGGAGTGAATTTAAGATGGCTGATACTGGAGGGAATATTGGTGACTTGGATGGAGCAAAGACATAAATTGGATTCCATAGAAAAAGCAGAACAATTTTATGAACACTATTTTGGACCACAAGAGGAAATGATAGTAAGAGAAAAAGAGGACAAGCAATGAGAAGAAGATATAGGAGAGAGAAATGTACCACAAAAAGAAGATGAAAGAGATTTGGAGAAAATAGCAAAAAGAGAAGAAGCAAAAGGCAAAAACAACCGAGAGATAAGAGCAACTAGAACAATATCTATAAGTATGGAAGAAGAAATAAAATTAACATCAATTAACATAAATGGACTGAATTTGGAAATAAAAATGATTTTTAGGAAATTAGAAAAATTAAAGTTATAATAATCTGCTTGCATAATCTGCTTGCAAGAAGTTCATATTAAAAAACAACACAATAAAATATTGGAATATCCCAAAATTGGGAAGTTATGTACTTCTCTATTCCTTTACATGAAAGAGACAATAAATGTTAAACAAATCTTTATGAATGATGAAGGGAGGATTTTGACAATGAACTATAAACAGATACTCTTGGTAGTAATATATGCACCAAACATTAATCAAGAAGATTTTTATTGTAAACTTCATAAAATAATAATAGAACTGGAGTATGAAAACATATGTATAGTAGGTGACTTTAATGCAATTTTGGATGTTGAATTAGATTACAAAACCAGAAAGGTAAATAAAAAAGCCAGGAAAATACTTCTTAAGGCTTTCTTCAAAATGGCAGAGGAGCTAGGCATCCAAGATGCATGGCAAGTGATACATCCCAAGAAAAACCAATATTCATTTTACTCAAATAGGCATATGTCTTGGTCAAAAGTAGATATGATATGGATGTCAGCAGAGTTAAAATCTGATATACAGGAAATAAATATAGAAACAAATAATTGGGCAAATTACAACCTGATAAAAAGTTATATGGAAGGGACAAAAAAGGAAATTAAGATGGACATTAAATCAATCAATACTAAAAGAAAATGAATTTATTCAATTTATGGAAAGAGAACTGGACTTTTTCTTTAAAGAGAACAGAAAAGAAGAAACATCATTACAAAATGTGGCTAAGGCATATATTAGTGGATTAACTATAACATATATGGAAAAGAAAAACAAAAAGAAGAGACAAAATCAAAAGATAATAGAAGAAGAATATAAGAGACTAGAGATAGAACTACAAAAAGAGCCACAAAAAAAGAAATACGAAATGTAAGTTGAATCTAATAAATAAAGAAAAACTAGCATAACAAATTAAAAGTGCTAAACAAAATTTCTTTGAAAACGCAAACGAACCAGAAAGATGGCTGGCATATCAATTGAAAAAGAAAAGAAATTGATAAAACAATTACTGAATTATGAAGAAACTCTTCACCATCAAAATGAAAGTGTTTCAAAATATTATGAAAAATTATATGATCAAGAGTCAATCTCAGAAGATAAAATAAAACAATATTTAGAAAAAGCGGAACTACCTAAAATACCTGAAAGCAATGCTAGAGGAACATATATCAATGATGAAATTAACAGAAGCAATAAAAAGGCAAAAGAATGGCAAAATGCCGAGCCTGGATGGATTACCAGCAGAACTATATGAAGACTTATTTTAAATATTCCAATGTTGGAAGTATTCAATGAACATTTGTTAGAAGTGAAAGTACCAAATTCATGGCTGGAAGCATATATTTCTCTCATACCAAAAGAAGATGTCAACTTACAATGGATAAAAAACTATAGACCAATACCATTACTGAATGCTGATTATAAAATATTTGCTTCAATAATTGCAGAAAGATTAAAAAGATTTTTGAATCAATTTATACATCCAGATCAAAATGATTTTTTTTTACTTCTGGTTGACATCGCAGCACTTTCAAACACTGTGAATGAGTCTCCATGTTCACTGTGCTGACTTCTCCCTGTTTGTGGGCTCCGAGAGGAACCAAAGCTGCCCTGTACAGGTGGTGAAGCAAAGAGGGGGGATCCTGTGAGGTTGAGGAGAGTCGCAGCTCTCCTGTGTGACCCAGAGGTTTTTTTTCCTTCTCAGTCACAGCAAGAAGATGCAGCTAAAGATGCTGCTGGGACAACCAATGAACATCTAAGACTAGTGCTGGAGCGACGTAGGTGAACAGTGAACAGTGACTGGAACTGGGTGAGAGGATTTCCTTTTGCTTTAAGTTCAACCCCAAGGAACAATTTATTTACTCAGAATTATCTGTTAAAG
The DNA here is from genome assembly GCF_028640845.1 of Ahaetulla prasina. Classification (NCBI taxonomy): domain Eukaryota; kingdom Metazoa; phylum Chordata; class Lepidosauria; order Squamata; family Colubridae; genus Ahaetulla; species Ahaetulla prasina. The sequence goes on from NC_080542.1 coordinate 93,730,586, forward strand.
TGGCATCTGAGCACTCACTACCAGACTGGACGTGAGGGGCATAGGAGAAAAAAATAATGAACTTTGAAATATACAGAAAATTGGACTCTCAAATTGGGAAGACGTGGTACTGAAAAACCATTTTAAAATGCTGGAATCGTTTATTTACAAAACTTATTCTGCTTTTATAATTGTTCTACAACTAAAATAATGCTTGATTAATAGTAATACTGAAATTTAAACCGAGAGTGCTACCTACTGACGAAAGGAAAAATTTCCTGGGAATATCTACATGGAGGTCTATTAAAATATCTACCCTGTTTTCCCCAAAATAAGACATCCCCTGATAATAAACCCAATCAGGCTTTGGAGTGCATTGCAATAAGGCCAAGCACTTACCGTATATACTCGAATATAAGCCGATCCGAGTATAAGCCGAGGTCCCCAATTTTACCCCAAAAACTGGGGTAAACTGGGGACTCGAGTATAAGCCGAGGGTGGGAAATGAGGCACCTACCGGTTGGGGAAACCCTCCCTCCCTCAGCTGAGAAGGCTGGCGGCTCCCCCGCCCCGCCCTCTCACTGCACCGGCAGGGCTTCCCCGCGCTAATGCAAAAGCCCGTCCGGTAAAATGTGAAAAAAAGAAAAAAAAAAACTCGAGTATAAGCCGAATATACTCGAGTATAAGCCGAGGGGCTTAAAAAAAAAACACTTGAGTATAAGCCGTATAGACCCGAGTATAAGCCGAGGGGACGTTTTTCAGCACAAAAAACGTGCTGAAAAACTCGGCTTATACTCGAGTATATACGGTATTTCATAGTTCCAAAAAATATAAGACAAGGTCTTATTTTTGAGGAAAGACAGTATTGGAATACTTTTAACTACCCTATGGCTACTGGAGATCCAAATATGAAAATAAGGAATCCCACCACTGTCTATGGGATATAAAGAATTGGGACTAATGCATTCCCTGAAGGGCAATTTAAGGACTGAATAAATAATTCTTAGATTGTTGAACAGAAGTTGAATGTTTTTAAAAATAAAACAAGATGCTTTATGAGGCAGAAATGGGTGGAATTTCGAAGGAGATGGAGTTACTTTTCTGAAATACAAAAGACATCATGGAGAAAGGATTTAAGGATATTATGCGGAAAAATGGAAAATACCATATGAGGGATGATGAGTAAAGAACAAGACGCCCAGGAAAGGGAGCAGTCAGCAGAAGAAATGAAGGAAGAAAAAGACAAAGAGGAGACAACAATGGAAATAACAGTGATTGATGAATTAAGCCAGGGGGGGAAATGTATTAAGAGAGTTGGAAGAGACGTTTGAAAGGGAGATGGGGGCCTTGGCAGAAATTTTGGGAAGTAGGCATTGGAAGAGGGTAGGGGTGGGAGAAATACCCAGATTGAACAGCCATGAAGCAGATTCTGACAGAGATAGAGAGCCAGGAAAGGAATTTTAGAGGCAAGTTAAAAAAAAGCATAGCAATTAAAATATTGAAGAGGGCAAGGGACAATGGATAGATGATTTTTTTTCTGTTGTTTTGATTTGCTTTCCCTTTTCTCTCTCTCGCTCTCTTTTTTGTAGGTGACATTACAAACTTGCAACAAATTAAAATCTGTAAAAATGAAAAACACTGCAATTATTGTTGGTAGGAAGAATAGCTAGAATTAAAATGAATATATTGCTGAGATTATTGTATTTATTTCAAACAATTCCGATAAAATTGGGGGGGAAATACTTCGAGGAACTTAACAAAACAATATTAAAATATATTTGGCAAGTGAAAAAAGCAAGAATTAGCTTTAAAATGTTGCAGGATTCAGGAAGTAGAGGAGGTTTTGGATTACCAAATTGGGAATTGTATTACCGGCTGTAGTATTAACATAGATGAAAGAGGCATACAAGATTATTGACTTTGGAAGGACATGACTTGCAACTGGGTTGGCATGCTTTCTTGTGGTATGGGAAAAATAAGATACATGGTTACTTTCAAAGACATTACATAAAAAATGCATTAATGTTAGTATGGGAGAAAATTAGAGAGCAACATTATTTGAAGATACCAGTTTGGCTTTCAACAATGGAAGCACTGATTCACCCAAATGTTATTAACATGTGAAATGTCGTTAGATATAAAGATATTTTGAATGAAAAGGAGGAACTCAAAACTAAACAAGAACTGACTGATCAAGGGATCGATATGGCATGGTATTCACAAGTGCAGATATATTCTAGATATGAGAAAGATGTTAAATTATATAATTTCTATAAAGAATTAACAGAACTAGATAAGATACTAACAAGGACAGAAGAAAGATTGATAAAAAAATTGTAGAGCTACTTATTGGGCATAAAACTGGAAGATAATAATAATAACAACAGAGTTGGAAGGGACCTTGGAGGTCTTCTAGTCCAACCCCCTGCCCAGGCAGGAAACCCTACGCCATTTCAGACAAATGGTTAGCCAACATTTTCTTAAAAATTTCCAGTGTTGGAGCATTCACAAGATAAATAAGTGAAGGAGACAATGATAGCACGGGCAAAAAAATTTGGTCATAGTTAGATAAATGTTAGATAAATGGCAGAAATTGTGGGACAGGAACTACAAATTTACGATGTCTACTGCATATAAACAAAATCTGTATATGATCTTTTATAGACGGCACTTTGCACCAGCAAAATTGGAAAAGATGTTCAAAGATAAGTCGATCAAATGTTGGAAGTGCCAAAACATACCTGGGTCCTATTATTATATATGGTGGACATGTGTAGAAGCAAAAAAATACTGGACATACAATACAATACAATACATACATGGCTGGAAAAGATGGTAAAGTAGTGCACAATGATTTAAAACAGAAATATTTTAGTGGGGAATTTTACCTGAAACTTAAAAGAGAATGCATATTCAATTATTCATGTATTAACTGCAACTAGAATTGTATTTGGACAAAATTGGAAAAGTGAAGAGATCCCTACTGATGAGAAGGTGATTAGGAAAATATTAGAATGTGCAGAAATGAACAGATTTAACATTTGCAATTAAGGAAAAAAAAGGAATATTATATGATATGGACATTATTTTATCAATGGTTAGAGAATAAAAATGGAAGTTGGAAATAAAAAAAAGAGATTGAAGAATAGTAGAAAATATTATAAGATAGAGATGTAAACAATATGACGGTTATTATTAGGATTATTATGCTTAATATTATTATTAGATTCTTATTAGAAGATATGTTAAGAAGGAAAAATGAATAGGTTTATTATGTTCAATATTACAATTGTAAGATCAGAGAATTATTATCAATGTAATGAATACTGTTGTAAATTTTGATGGTTATTACCCAGAGATATTTATACCCAGATGAAACACTGTTTTAGAATAGAATATAATAGAATAACAGTGTTCCGTACGCCTTTGGCATTGAGTCATGCCGGCAACATGACCACGGAGATGTCTTTGGCTTTGAAACGGAGATGAGCACCACCCCCTAGAGTCGGCAACGACTAGCACGTATGGGCAAGGGGAACTTTTACCTTTAGAATAGAATTTATTGGCCAAGTGTGATTGAACACACAAGGAATTTGTTTTGGTGCATATGCTCTCAGTGTACATAAAAGAAAAAGAAAAAAAAATACCTTCATCAAGGTACAACATTTACAACACAAATGATGGTCATAGGGTACAATTTAACCCTTAATGATAGCAACAAAAAGTTACAGTCATACAATCATAAGTGGAAAGAGATTGGTGATAAAAAACAATGAGAAGATTAATAGTAATGTAGATTTAGTAAATAGTTTGACAGTGTTGAGGGAATTATTTGTTTAGCAGAGTGATGGCCTTTGGGAAAAAAATGTTCTTGTGCCTAGTTGTTCTGGTGTGCAGTGCTCTATAGCGTCATTTTGATGGTAGGAGTTGAAACAGTTTATGTCCAGGATGTGAGGGATCTGTAAATATTTTCACTGCCCTCTTCTTGATTCGTGCAGTATACAGATCCTCAATGGAAGGCAGGTTGGTAGCAATTATTTTTTTCTGCAGTTCTAATTATCCTCTGAAGTCTGTGTCTTTCTTGTTGGGTTGCAGAACCAAACCAGACAGTTGTAGAGGTGCAAATGACAGACTCAATAATTTCTCTGTAGAACTGGATCAGTAGCTCCTTGGGCAGTTTTAGCTTTCTGAGTTGGTGCAGAAAGAACTTTGCTGTCCTTTTTTGATGATGTTTTTGATGTTAGCTGTCCATTTTAGATCTTGCGATATGACAGAATCTAGAAATTTGAAGGTTTCTACTGTTGATACTGTGTTGTCAAGTATTGTGAGAGGTGGAAGTATGGAAGGGTTTCTCCTAAAGTCTACCACCATTTCTACAGTTTTGAGTGTATTCAGTTCCAAATTGTTTCGGTCGCACCACAAGGCTAGTTGTTCGACCTCTCGTCTATATGCGGATTCGTCATTGTCTCGAATGAGACCAATCACTGTTGTGTCATCTGCGAACTTCAGTAGATTAACAGATGGATCGTTGAAGATGCAGTCGTTGGTATACAGAGAGAAGTGGGAAGAGCACACAGCTTTTGGGGGCCCCTGTGCTAATTGTACAGGTATCTGATGTGATTCTGCTTAGCATCACCTGTTGCTTCCTGTTTGTTAGGAAACTTGTGATCCACTTACAAGTCTGTTTAGGTACTTGTAGCTGGTTTAGCTTAGTTAGAAGAGTGTCTGGAATGATGGAATTGAATGTTGAACTGAAATCTACAAAGAGGACCCTTACATAGGTCTTTGGAGATTTAAGATGTTGTAGAATATTCTACAGAGCCATATTAACAGCATCATCTGCTGATCTATTTGCTCGGTATGTAAATTGCAAGGGGTCTAACAGCGGATCCGTGATGGTTTTCAAGTAGGAAAGCAATAGCCTTTCAAAGGCTTTCATGACTACAGATGTTAAAGCAACTGGTCTGTAGTCATTCAGTTCCTTGATAGTGGGCTTCTTCGGCACTGGGATGATGGTAGGGCATTTGAAGCAAGAAGGAACATAGCATCTCTAGTGATTTATTGAAGATATGGGTGAATATGGGGGCCAATTGGTCAGCCCAGACTTTGTCTGGGCCTGGAGCTTTTCCAGGCTTTTGTCTGTGAAATAGGTCCTGCACTTCCTTTTTTGTAATCACTAGAGGTTGTGAACCCAATGGGATGGGGTCAGTTGTAGGAGGCTTGGCTGTTGTTGGTGTGTCTGAGATGGGGGTTATGGAGATAGGTGGTTGTAGTTTCCGTTCAAACTTGCAGTAAAACACGTTCAGGTCATCTGCCAGTTGTTGATTTCCTTCAGCCTGGGAGGGTTAGGGTTAGGGTTAGGGTAAGGGAAGATGGAATGCTTATATTGAAAAAAAGAATAAAAAAAGAAGAGAAATCTACTTTTTATGAGCACTTAAGTCTGAAAAACCTTAACTATTCCAAAAGAAGTAAAAGAAAGATGCTATGCACAAATAGCAATTAATAAGATTTCATACCATTAACTAGTTAATACATTATAATCCAAGTTTTAATATAATATACTATAACCTAATATCTATATGAAAAATCTAATACACTTTAGAACATAATTTGAGCAAAAACAAAGATGTAATCTTTCTGTATCACCCTTTCCTTTTTTGTTTTGTTTTGTTGATAATTTTAATGAGTTAACCATATTTACAAATACAACATTTATGTGCTTGAGGAAATATATACTGTAAGAATACTGCTTATAAAGGAGAATATTTGTAGTCAGGGTTGAAATGAGGGATACAGGGTGCTTTTTGAGCTTTTTGCTTATTTTGTTGCAGACATTTCATTACCCAAAACTAGGTAACATTATGATACAGAAATAACTGTGGAATACATCTTTCTTGAGTCAGGTTAGTGCCTTTAAGACCTCTGCTTAAGTTTGCTACTTGTGTTGAATTTATTGGAATATTTGGAAAAGAAAAATCAGATTCCAGCAGCGTTTATTTTTCTGGATGCAGAGAAAGCTTTTGATCAATTGCATTGGGAATTTTTATTTAAATTAACAGATAAATTGCAATTTGGAAATGGTTTTATAAGAATACTTAGGGCAATTTATGGAGAGCAAACGGCTCAGATAATAATTAATGGTAGTTTGACAGATAGTTTTAAAATTGCAAAAGGAACGAGGCAGGGGGGTCCTTTATCACCTTTATTGTTTATCTTGTCTTTGGAACCATTATTGGATAAGATAAGAGTGTCAAGGGAGATAGAGGGTATTAGAATTAGAAGACATGAATATAAAGTGAGAGCATTTGCAGATGATTTGGTGATTATGCTGACTCAACCTATAAATTTAAGTGTATATTTGTTGGAAGTAATTAATCAATATGGAAAGGTCTCAGGGTTTAAAGTGAATCAAAATAAAAAAAAAGTGTTAACCAAAAATATGATTAAGAACCAGAAAGAAAAACTAAAGGAAATAAAAGAATTTGAAATTGTAAAAAAGGTTAAATATTTAGGAGTTTTTCTTACCTCATCAAATGTGAAATTGTATAAGAATAATTTTGATGTGTTATGGCAAAAAATTCAGAAGGAAATGAATATTTGGAAAAAATTACAATTATCTTTGTTGGGGAGAATAGCAGCTATAAAAATGAATGTTTTGCCTAAATTCTTGTTCTTGTTTCAGATGATACCAATAATTAAGAAAGATAAAAATTTGGAAGAATGGCAGATTGGAATTAATAAATTTATATAGGAAGGGAAAAAAGCGAGAGTTAAAATAAAAATAATGCAAGATACACGGGAAGAGGAGAATTAAAAATGCCTAATTTAAAATTGTATTATGAAGCAGTTGTTCTTTCTGTAATAAGTGATTGGTTTAATTTGACGGAGGAAAGGATTTTGAATATAGAAGGTTATGATTTATTATATAGTTGGCATGCATATTTATTGTATGATAAGAAAGCAGATAAAGCTTTTAAGAATCATGTGTTGAGAATTTCTGTTCTGCGTGTCCGGAAAAAATATTATAAGTTAAATTATAAAATTCCTATATGGGCAAGTCCTCGGCACGCAGTAGAGAATATAAATATAGAACAGGAACAAGAAATGATTACTTATAAAGATCTTTTATATAATGAGAGGGGAAATCTATAACTAAAATCTTTGGATACATTAAAAGAAGAAGGGAGGAATTATATTTGGTTTCAATATGGACAGTTAAAGGCTAGATGGAAAAGATCAGAAAATTGGTATTATTCAAAATGAAGAAAATTTAGTTAAACTAGAAATCAAACCCAGGGACATATAAAGAGATTGTATAATCTGTTGATAGAAATAGATTCTGAAAGAGATTTAATAAAGGATTGTATGATAAAATGGGCACAGAATATTCAGGAACCAATAATGTTGGAAACATGGGAGAAAATTTGGGTTAGAAATGTTAAATTTATGCAAGCGCAGAATTTAAGGAAAAATTTTTATAAGATGTTTTATAGATGGCATTTAGATCCTAAGAAATTATCATGTATGTATCCAGATATGCAAGCGAAATGTTGGAGATGTAATTGTGATTATGCTACATATTTTCATGTATGGTGGACTTGTAAGAAAATTACCGTATATACTCGAATATAAGCCGATCCGAGTATAAGCCGAGGTCCCCAATTTTACCCCAAAAACTGGGGTAAACTGGGGACTCGAGTATAAGCCGAGGGTGGGAAATGAGGCACCTACCGGTTGGGGAAAGCCTCCCTCCCTCAGCTGAGAAGGCTGGCGGCTCCCCCGCCCCGCCCTCTCACTGCACCGGCAGGGCTTCCGTCCGGTAAAATGTGAAAAAAAGAAAAAAAAAAACTCGAGTATAAGCCGTATATACTCAAGTATAAGCCGAGGGGCTTAAAAAAAAAAAAAAACTCGAGTATAAGCCGTATAGACCCGAGTATAAGCCGAGGGGACGTTTTTCAGCACAAAAAACGTGCTGAAAAACTCGGCTTATACTCGAGTATATACGGTAAGTCTTTCTGGATAAGAATTTGGTGGATTCTGCAGAATATTTTGAAGACGATGATAACGTTCCTACCACAATTTTTCCTTTTGGGAATAACAACAGACTGTACAGTGATTGAGACTAAATTGATTTTGAACTTAATAACAGCAGCAAGACTGTTGATTGGACAATATTGGAAGAAAAAAGAATTACCCACAATAGAAGAATGGATATTGAAAGTTTCCAATTTGGCTGAGATGGCTAAAATCTCAGCCTTCTTGAAAGACAGTACTCAAGAAAAATATCTGAACGAATGGAAGAATTGGATTGACTATTTTCAATATAGATATCAGATCAAGAGATATCAGATTGCCTTTGAATGAAGGATGTCATTTTTGATTTTAATAGAAGAAGTCAGGTTATATGAAAGAGAAGGATTATAATTGGGTTAGATTTTGAAAATTTGATGTATGAATGTTTGTTTATTGAACTATACCTTGTGTTTGCTCCGGGAAGTCAGGGGGGAGGGGAGTTTTGGAGGGAGGGGGGAGGGAGGGGGAAATTTATTTGTTTTTGTAAAACTTTTTCAATTAAAAAAAAAGTTTGTGTTCTTGTGATGTGCAAGCAACTAGAGCCATCTGCAAAAGTCAGATGTTTATTGTTTCTTATTTACCACCTGTGTTATAAAAATCTCATTTAATTGCTTAGCTTCCCCAGGGAACAAAAAAGATAAGGTTCAAGAATCTTTACTATTAACAAAATGTCCAGGAATTGGGAATAATTAGCAGGCAGCCTATGCCCCTATGTTTTTTGCTGAAAAGCTGCCATGCAGGGCTGGCTGGCTGATGGAACACTGAAATGGTTGATTAATTATCTTTTTAAAATGATCTACTGATAGCATGGCCATTTTCTTTTTCTTGCTGCCCATGAATTTATTGTGTAAATTAATCATCTCCTGTTAACTAGTTACCATTTTTACATTGCTCTTATTTATCAAAAAGCAATTTTCTGGTATTTTCAGTACCCTTGCAAGTTTCATATTTTCTTTAACTTTCCTGATATCACCATCACAGATTCAAATTAATCACCATAGTCCTCCTTAGCTATACACCTATTTTCTATTTAACTGTCCTTTGAAGTCCTAGCTTCAAAGCTCATCTATGAACATTTTTCTTTTTCACTAAACTGTTATGTCATTCAGTTGTGTCATTCTTTTCTTATGCCAGTAAAAGCATGAGCATTGGTACATACAACTTGAAATCTATAAATCTCTCCTTCAGCAAAATGTTCTATAGGAAGACTTTTCAATTTCAGGTTACCAGGATAAACAGCCGTGTTTTTAGAGCCTTGTGAAAGGCCAAGAGAGTCAGGATCAATCTAATCTCCAGAGGGATGATATTCTACATGGTGAGCAAAAAAAAATAAATCAGAAAAGGCTTGAGAGATGGCAGTCTTTGGTGGACAGAACCTATAACCTGCCTCCCCTGTTGGATTTGATGGAGAGGTAAACATGATTGGGTAGAGGTGCCTGCAAATAGCCAGCAATCAGTAAGTACTGATTTTTCCAGTAAAACCACACAAAAAAATCTTTCATTCTGACTTTTTTTTTTCAGGGAAGGGTCTCCTTATTTAATACTGCATATGCAGAATAAAACAGTAAAATAAATATAGGGAAATCCTGTGGTATGAGTTGAATCTGGCAGAAGTGCCAATTTTTAAGCAAATAAAATAAATAAAAACTGAGCCATATGGACTGTATTCGCAAAATACTAATTTAGCACATGAAAGAGATAGATCATAATATTTTCAAATAGACAATATGGAAATCTGCAGTATGTAAGTTTTTAAAAACCATTTATTTTTCCCCAATATAGACAGTTTAAGTTATAATAGCTACACTCAAATAAAGCCTAAAAACTAAGCTATCTTCTATAATCTTAAATTATTATCATTCTAATTGATCATACTACAAAGGTAACAAAATTTATATTTGAATAATATTATTGAAACTTTTCTCCAAATCTTTTAATTAAAAAAGCATATTTATGACTGAAATTCATGCTAATATCTCTATAAATTCATATTCATTCTTCAAGATTCATTCTTTACTTACTGGCAGATGAAGCTGCATTTCAAAATGTATGGTAAGACTTGATAATCATACAGCACAGAATTATTTCCTTTTACTTCACCATTCTCCAAACAGCATGGGGAAAATAATCTAAAAACTATGGCGGAGTTCAGTTTGAAGTGTGTCATAATAGATTATACAGAAAATATTTTTTGCCATCATTTCAAGACCCTGTGCAACCAATTTCTTTTGAGAGTTCAGAACAACTTTGATATGAGTGATTTCTGACATATTTTGATATCCAGTTTTATCAGATATAACAGTAGACAGTTTTAACCAAAAACTGTCTACTGTTGACCTCACCCCATTCCTAAGAGGTCTGTAAGGGGCGTGCATAAGAGCACAAACATGCCTACCGTTCCTGTCCTACTGCTTCCTTTCATTATATCCAATTTATATAGTTATTACATACTTAAAGGTAAAGGTTCCCCTCGCACATACGTGCTAGTCGTTGCTGACTCTAGGGGGCGGTGCTCATCTCCGTTTCAAAGCCAAAGAGCCACCACTGTCAAAGATGTCTCCGTGGTCATGTGGCCGGCATGACTCAGCGCCAAAGGCGAATGGAACGCTGTTACCTTCCCACCAAAGATGGCCCCTATTTTTTTTACTTGCATTTTTATGTGCTTTCAAAACTGCTAGGTTGGCAGAAGCTGGGACAAGTAACGGGAGCTCACCCAGTTACACGGCAACACTAGGGATTCAAACTGCTGACCTGCTGACCTTTTGATAGACAAGCTCAACGTCCTAGCCCCTGAGCCACCGCGTCACCGCATTACATACCTATACTCATATATATGCTTATATATTATATAGTTACTTCATGCTTATGCTTATATATACTGTTATCTATATCCTTATGTTTTATATTGATATATTGACCATCAATTGTGTTGTAAATGTTGTACCTTGATGAACGTATCTTTTCTTTTATGTACACTGAGAGCATATGCACCAAGACAAATTCCTTGTGTGTCCAATCACACTTGGCCAATAAAAAAATTATATTCTATTCTATTCTATTCTATTCTATCTATTCTATTCTATTGTGACAAAATAAAATAAATAAAATAAAAATAAAATATCAGTGGAGGACGCCCTTCAAACTGCATGTATTAAGGACTACGGCAGGAACAAAGAATTAAGATAGTTTCTGTTCTTGTCCAGACCGAGTAAGCTTTTCTAAAGCATGTCAACAAAGCATGTTCTTTCACTGGGGGATGGGGGGGGAGTTGCTGCAACAACTCCCTATGTTGGGGTCATTATCTGAGAAAGAATTTAAAATATTTATACATTATTTCATATCAAACTTTCAACAGATAGCAATCAGTTCAGAAGTAAATAAACTAAAAACTTCCTTCTGTAAGAAACAAAAGGGTTACATGCTTTACATGCTTTGCATAGTTAGGATTACAGATTAGACTGAAAAAGAAACCCTCTGAAAATCCATTTTTCATTATCACAGACTATGAATAAAAAAATTCGTATAATTAATAATTTGGATTATAATCATAATTCTTGATCCTCCATAAATATTAATAATGATTTGTGGGACCATCATCTAAAACTTCAGGAACACGGTTTTCAAAATACTATATATATTGAATCTGCAAACCCCTGATGGGATTCTGTGAGCAGGTAATGGCAAAACAAAATAGAACAAAAGGTTCATTGAAGTCAGCCAATTTTCTATAACCAGAGTTCTGTGTCTTGGTCAGATTCTGGTGTTATTTTTTTCAACATATTCTGAAAAAGTTTTTGAGAGTGCATGTTATTCTGCACTGGAGTGAGTGAAACCACTGTCTGATTAAAAGTCATGTTGGATAGGGATGAAGGTTGTGGAACAACACATCTAAAAGGTAGAGCAAATACACCCCAACTTAATTTCCAAATACCATCTATAAAACATTTTATATAAAAAAAAGAATTTAAACTATCCTTCCTTACTTTCAATTTTTATCCAAAATAGATAAATCCACAATATATAATAATAGCAACATAAATGTAATGCACCCACATTTGACTTACAGACTCAAACAAATGCACATTATCCTTTCTATTTCTTTTATATTCAGAAACTTTTACTTAACGTTTACCCTTTCCTATTAAAGGAAACACTTTTCATTAGACAATGTTGCTTCTTTACTCCTTGTTCTTTTTTAAAAATTACCATCCTTTGCTCCTCCCCTGCCATTTTCTGTATTTCTTCTCCCAAAGTTACAGCCCCAATTTCAAATTGTGTTTGCTTTACTTCCTTCTCCCATTTTTTAACCATTTCCACTTTTCCTCCCACCTTAACTTCTAAATCTGGTAAACTTCCAGCCTTCAATACCTCAACATAAAAAGCTCTTGCTTTGGTAACTACGTTAAGACAATACTTCCCTCCCATATAGTTTACTGTTAGTCCGGCTGGCACATTCCATCTATACCATACCTGGCAGTTTCTAAGCTCCTTTACCAAAAAAGCATATTCTTTTCTGTCCCTCAATATTTTGGAAGGAACTTCTTTCAACACCAAAACCTCTTGACCCAATATTTGAATTTTACTTTTATAGGAGGCTTGCGAGATTTCACTACTAATCTTCCTAGATATAAAATAAATCACTATATCCCTGGTCAGCTGTCTCTGCCTTGCCACCCATGAGTTGATACAGTAAATTTTCTAAATTTGATTTTCAAGATCCACTGATGTCAATCCAATCACCTGTGAAAAGGCTTCTGCAAATATCTTTTTTAGATTCTCTTGTTTATTTTCTTTTAAACCTCTCACCCTCAATGCAGATTCCATTGTTTTATATTGTAATAAAATTCGTTCTTCATCTGCTTTTGCCACCTTGTTCCGAAGCTCCTCTATTTGACTTTTTAAATTCAAATTAATTTGATCAATCTCATGCACTTTTCCATCCAGCTTTTGTATAAATTCAATCATAATCATAAAGGGTGACTTCACTTCTTGTAAATCTTCATTCTCAGCTGTAGCAGAATTTTTAATTTCCAATAATTTCTCCTCAATTTCCTTAAATTTTTTGTCTCGAGCAGAAATTTGAGCCTTCAGAAATTCTTTCAACTCCTCTTGTAGTTTGTGTATTTGAACTAGCGAGGCAGCTCCCTTAGAATCAGCAGGCTGTATTTGTTTAAAAGCCATCTTACTTTAACTTTATAAATTGCAACAAAGTCAAATCTTTTCAAGCCACTTATTTGAAATGGGTAAATCAGTTCTATAGACATTTGGCTTTTCTCTAAGATTTCTTCACTTAGATATAAAATCCATCAAATTTAAGCAAAGTTAATAAGGCGCTAACGATGTTAACAAAGACTTCCTTAAGTTTCATTTTCACACCTCATTAACCAAATCTGCCATTTTCCTTCTTCTCAAATACCTTTCAAAGATTGAGATGAGGTCTAAAACAAACATCCACCCTGCCTCTTGCCTCCACTCCGTCTGCTTAAAGTAATTAGAATATCTTCATCTTGATAGCAGAGATGGTCGCGAGCGCTTTGTTCTGCAAAAATGCAGAAGCTTCCTGGATCTGGAACATTTACCAGGTTTAAACAGGGAGCTCTCACCTTTCGAGCCCCAGGAGTTATTCCTGGAGTTCTTGGGGAGCTCTACCGCCACCCAGCTGCTCACCTTTCCCTCTTCTCCCGAGGGAAGGGTTTTCAAGCCCTCAGATAGCTGATTTACGCTGTCTGAGCAGCTTTAACAGAATCACGGGGGTGGCAGTCCAAAAGGGCCATCTCCAATGCGCGCGGAGCTAGCGGAAGTCTCCCCCAGTTCTTTATTTAGTGTTATATAACGGGTGAGCAGGCTAAGGTTGAAAGGTTAAGGGCTGGAAGGGTTAAACACGTAATCAGACTGGAATTATTGCACAGATCTAAGAAACCTAGATCAAGCCCTTCCATGAGTTCCGTTGACCCTTAACTGGTGCCAATTTAACTTTGATAGTTAATTGACTAGATTCTTGCATCTAGATAATAATATTAAACTCTCTGGTGCTTTGAATTCAGTGACTGTTCCTGGTTCTTTGCACCTGACATCTCTCTCTCTCTCTCTCTCTCTCTCTCTCTCTCTTTCTTGGATTGTTTGATTGGTTGATTTCCATAATCATTCATCGCAGCAAATGACTCTGGGCAGCTCACAATTCAAACATATATTAAATTTAAAATGTTAAAAACATTTTAAAACAATAAAAACAGGAAAAAGTATTAAAAAAGTAAAAAACATTAAAATATCTAATGCAAAGTACATATCAAAGCAAGGTATCTGACCCATTAACAATATAGCCAGAAGGCAGGACTCGTGGTGCATATAGCACCCAGGCTCGGGAGCACAGCCAAGTTTTTAGAGGTTTATGAAAAGCTAATAGGATTCAGGCCAATCTAATCTCTGAAGGGAGAATGTTCTACAAAGCAGGGGCTGCTGCAGAAAAAGCTCACCAGACCACATTATTTGGCTGACAGAATTTGCAGCAAACCCCTTATATTTGACTTGGTTGGATGAAAAGAGACTCTGAAAAAAAGGAGATCCCTCAGGAACCCTAGTCCCAAGCCATGTAGGACTTTATAAGTAACCACAAACCTTGAATTGTTCCTAGAAACACACTGGCTCATGCAGGACTGCTATGAGTATCTTATATTTGCCACCACTTACTACCTGCATGGCTGCATTCTGTATCAGTTGAAGTTTCCAAATGGTCTTCAAGAGCAAATCCATGTACAACATTACAAAAGTCAAATTTGGAGGGTACTATGAACAGGGCTTCCCAGTCCCAGTATATGAGCAACTGGCACACCATTCGAAAGTATCTGATGAACCATCTCACCCCAATGGGATTAACACACCCACTTGTTCCACTGGAAAGGGATACTTTCAGTTTGCCAAAGAATTTAGCTGGCTGGGGCACAGGAAAAGAGCCTTTTCTGTTGGGGTCCTCACTTCCGGAATATTGTCCAATTGGAGATGAAATCTGCCCCCACACTCCTGGCCTTTCAGAAAAGCCTGAAAACTTGGCTACACCACTTGGCCTAAGGTCCCATAGGAGCCTCTATGTTGGAGACAGAATATGGTATAGCGAAAATCTCATCCCCATATTTGACTTGGTTGGATGAAAAGAGACTCTGAAAAAAAGGAGATCCCTCAGGAACCCTAGTCCCAAGCCATGTAGGACTTTATAAGTAACCACAAACCTTGAATTGTTCCTAGAAACACACTGGCTCATGCAGGACTGCTATGAGTATCTTATATTTGCCACCACTTACTACCTGCATGGCTGCATTCTGTATCAGTTGAAGTTTCCAAATGGTCTTCAAGAGCAAATCCATGTACAACATTACAAAAGTCAAATTTGGAGGGTACTATGAACAGGGCTTCCCAGTCCCAGTATATGAGCAACTGGCACACCATTCGAAAGTGTGCAAAGGTCTTCTTGGCCACAGCTGCCAATTACTCTTTGAGTAGGAGCCATGAGTCCAGGAGGATCCCCAGATTGTGCAGTGGTCTGTTTGGGGCAGTGTTACCCCATACAGAACCAGAGATGGATGATCCTTGTGACCATATTTAGTGACCCTGGGCAGTTTATACAATAATGAAAAAATTAAAAGGTGCTAAAACAACTAATATTAGAAAAATTGAATAGAAAAGTCAATAACCAACATTATGGGGATGAGATTTTCGCTATACCATATTCTGTCTCCAACATAGAGGCTCCTATGGGACCTTAGGCCAAGTGGTGTAGCCAAGTTTTCAGGCTTTTCTGAAAGGCCAGGAGTGTGGGGGCAGATTTCATCTCCAATTGGACAATATTCCGGAAGTGAGGACCCCAACAGAAAAGGCTCTTTTCCTGTGCCCCAGCCAGCTGAAATTCTTTGGCAAACTGAAAGTATCCCTTTCCAGTGGAACAAGTGGGTGTGTTAATCCCATTGGGGTGAGATGGTTCATCAGATACTGTGAGACCATGCCATAAAGATCTTTAAAAAATAACCCTGAATTGGATCCAGAAGCAAATTGGTGGGCAGTGCAGCTTGATAACAGCCATGGGGCCTAATAAGCTGTCTCCATCACTCCATTTTGTACCAGTTGTCACTTCTGAATACTCTTCACACTCCATGTAGAGTTGTAATAATCCAACTGGAAGTTGACCAGGGCATGAATGGCTCAGGCAACCATTAACCATGCTGCAGTTACAACAGTAACTATAACAGTTACAGCCAGTATTGAGGGAGAAATAGAGAATGTATTATTAATTATTCACCATAGAATCCATAATTTTAGAAATAAATATTTGCAGCTGTTTTACTTTTCTTTCACATAGAAAGTGTTAGCTCCTACCCTTGAAATTTTTGGATGCCTTCTTTAGCCATGGCTGCAAAGCAGTATTTTCAACAGAAGTTAGGCAGAAATGTATCCATTTGATAATTCAAAATATATTCTGCTGAAGAAAACTCTGATCATCAGAAGCCCAGAGGCTGGTTAATGTAAAGAGAATAAAATATGGATTGAAAAGTGTCCTGGCTCATTGTCGCATAGTAACAGGATAATCACAGATGTCTTTGGTTTCATTCATCGTGCTTGAATGAAACGTTTAGTTCATGACTAATCTGTTTCTTCTTTGCCATTTCTTTAAAAGTCTAGACATACAATACCCTCACCCACACATGCAAGCAAAGAAAATACATATAAACTATTCACTTAATCTTCCCAGAGGCCAAAAAATGCATTATAAAAATGAGAAACTGTACTAGCTTTGCAAAGTATGTTGGCACATCCACATTAAACAAAATGTATAAAATGGACAAATATGTGCCCTAAAGAGGGGAAAAGATTATCAGGTGGAGAGATGGGATCCTAGATATAGAAAATTCCTCTAATTGTCATACAGATATAAAACTTCCAAAAAGGCATCGTAACAGTAATCTGTAACATTCAGCTCACAAAAGATAAACTGCATTTTCCCAGGGTACATTTTCTAATAATATTTTTGATATTTTAAAATTATTTTCTTCATAATTAATGAAAAGACAACCTCTTTGCGAAAAAAATCCCCAAATGTTCTCTAACGTATTTGCTTCTTTGGTAGCAAATGCTTTGTTTCTTTACCCCAAGATTCATTTTTACAACTTAAAACACTCTTAGGGACACAGATCCGTCTAATGGAATTAAAAAAATACTCATTGTAAATAAAACTACAGTACAACCTTGAGCCACAATCCCATGCAATATCACATGAAATATACCCTAAGCTAGCAATGATCAAGGTTAACTGAAATCAATCCAAAAATCCAAAGCATCTGAAGGCAGGAGAAGAAGCAATGGATGGAAATTAATCAAGGAGAGGCAACCTCGAACGAAGGAGAAATATCCTGAAAATTAGAACAACTTGCATTCTGAAGTTATGGCTGCTCTAATACTAGAATTTTAAAGGGAATTGGACAATCATTTGTCTAAAATGGTAGAGGGTTTCCTGTTTGAGCAGGAAATTGGACTAAAAGACCCCCAAGGTCCTTTCAACTGTTATTCTGTTATTATACATTTTATACAATTTATTCTGATTAGATGCTCTTCACCATATTCGACTTAAACCAATAGGTATTTTGTACCCCTGGAGTTTTATTCCATTATATTGTTTTAAAAGGATAATTAATAGGCCATGTAAATGGGGGGAGGGAGTTGATTTAAAGCTGTCAATTCTCTCCCATAATTCAGCACCAAGGTTCTTGGACATTTCTGACATTAGCCACTCTGAGCAAGATAGAAATGATTGAGTGGCTTTTTAACAATTTATTGTCTGGATTTGCTAGGCTTTTATAAAATGTGAATATTATTTAGTATTTTAAAATATGAAAACATGAATTTTTAAAATAATCACTGATGCTTCTGGACTATTGCTAAGCCAAGAATTGTTTTATAGGTTTTCAATTCACATTCAGTGCCTACATGGAATATGTATCTCCATCAAAGCATAAAACACCCAGACATACACACACATATGGACACTTTCATACATACATGTACGTACAAACACATACATACATAAATTCCCATACACAACATACCCAACTTTTTATTCCCACAAAAATGTAAAATAAATGCACTTGTAAAATATTAGAGATATGTCGATACTTAATATAAGTTTGCTTTTTTCTTTAACAATTGAAAATGAAGCATTCTAGTAAACTGTGGACAACAATACTGAAAAAACATGCTTCTATTTTTCCACAAGAGTGAAGTTACAATAAGTTTCTTATAATAATGCAGCTATTGAACAATTAAAGGTCAGCTCACGTTTCCAATATTCTATGCAGTTATCTTGATAGTCTTACAAACAGCCCCTTTTCTCCACTATAACCATATCTCTGTATATTACATCTGCACCTTCTTAATAATACATTAAAATAACCATGGGTCACAAAGGAATATCTGGTGCTATTTGGCAGCAGAGAAACAACATTGCTAGAGCTGGCAGCGTTGCTGATGACTGGTAGTGTTCAGCATATTGACTTTTGGAGCAGTGGCTTCTTCCTGGTAGCAGTAAGGTTGGGAGGAAATGAATAACTTGAATTTTTAAAAAATGTCGACAAGACATACAAGGTTGCTTTAGCAATAGATTATTTTTAATATAATAACTTGGAGGTTTCAAAGTCAGAGAAGTTGGCTCTAGCACTATTATATTATTGATACAATGAAATGTGGAAATCACTCATAGACCAGGTAGAATAGCTATAGAATCATTTTACAGAGTCATTTAGAGAAGTATACTTCTAGAAATATGTAAGTCATTTAGAGAGAATAAAGCCTTGTCAACTTCAAAATTACAATGATTGTAATTTATATAGATAATTTATTTATTTATTTATTTATTTATTTATTTATTAAATTTTTATACCGCCCTTCTCCCGAAGGACTCAGGGCGGTGTACAGCCAGAGTAAAATACAAAATATATACAATTAAAACGGATTTAAAATATAAAATTACTAAATGGCTCAGAATTAAAATGAATTTAAAATTTAAAATACTACTAAAACCCAATTTAAAATCAATCCATTTATGCCAGTCCCGCTTGGATGAATAAATATGTTTTTAGCTCACGACGGAAGGTCCGAAGATCAGGCACTTGACGTAGACCAGGGGGGAGTTCATTCCAGAGCGTTGATGCTCCCACAGAGAAGGTCCTACTCCTGGGGGCCGCCAGCCTACATTGTTTGGCGGATGGCACCCTGAGGAGACCCTCTCTATGAGAGCGTACGGGTCGGTGGGAGGCATAGGGTAGCAGCAGACGGTCTCATAAGTACCCGGGTCCTAAGCCATGGAGCGCTTTAAAGGTGGTAACCAGAATCTTGAAGCGCACCCGAAAGACCACAGGAAGCCAGTGCAGACTGCGGAGCAGTGGTGTTACGTGGGAGCCACGAGCGGCTCCCATTACTACTCGCGCAGCTGCATTCTGGACTAACTGCAGCCTCCGGGTGCACCTCAAGGGCAGCCCCATGTAGAAAGCATTGCAGTAATCCAGCCGAGACGTAACCAGAGCGTGAGTGACTGTGCATAAGGCATCCCGGTCAAGGAAGGGACGCAACTGGTGGACCAAGCGGACTTGGTAAAAGGCCCTCCTGGAGACGGCAGCCAGATGTTCATCAAAGGACAGCCGTCCATCCAGGAGGACGCCTAAGTTGCGAACCACCTCCTTTGGGGCCACTAACTCGCCCCCAACAGTCAGCTGTGGATGCAGCTGACTGTACTGGGGTGCCGGCATCCACAGCCACTCCGTCTTGGCGGGATTGAGCCTGAGTCTGTTTCTCCCCATCCAGACCCGTACAGCTTCCAGGCACCAGGACAGCACTTCGACCGCTTCGTTGGGGTGGTCTGGGGTGGAAAAGTACAGCTGGGTATCATCCGCGTACAGATGATAACTCACCCCAAAACCACTGATGACCTCGCCCAGCGGCTTCATATAGATGTTGAACAGGGTAGGCGAGAGAATCGACCCCTGAGGCACCCCACAAGTGAGGCACCTCAAGGATGACCTCTGCCCCCGTCAACACCGTCTGCGACCGGTCGGAGAGATAGGAGGAGAACCACCAATAAACGGTGCCTCCCACTCCCAATCCCTCCAACCGGCGCAGCAGGATACCATGGTCGATGGTATCAAAAGCCGCTGAGAGATCTAATAGGACCAGGGCAGAGGAACAACCCCTGTCCCTAGCCCTCCAGAGGTCATCCACCAACGCGACCAAAGCCGTCTCCGTGCTGTAACCGGGTCGGAAGCCGGACTGAAATGGGTCTAGATAGACAGCTTCCTCCAGGTGCCGGGGAAGCTGCCATGCAACCACACTCTCTACAACCTTCGCTAAAAAGCGAAGGTTGGAGACTGGACGGTAATTTCCCAAAATAGCTGGGTCCAGGGAAGGCTTCTTCAGGAGAGGTCTCACCAGCACCTCTTTCAAGGCGGCGGGGAAAACCCCTTCAACCAAAGAAGCATTTATAATCCCCTGGAGCCAGCCTCGCGTCACTTCCTGAGCAGCCAGTACTAACCAGGAAGGACACGGGTCCAATAAACATGTAGTTGCGTGCAACCTCCCCAGCAGCCTGTCCACGTCCTCGAGAGCCACAGAATCAAACTCATCCCAAATAACCTCCACAAGATGTGTCTCTGCCATCTCGGCTGAATCATCGCAATCATGGTCCAAGCCATCCCGAAGCTGAACGATTTTATCGTATAGATAACCGTTAAACTCCTCAGCTCGTCCCTGTAGGGGGTCATCCCGACCCTCCTGTTGAAGGAGGGAACGGGTCACCCGAAACAGGGCGGCCGGGCGGTTATCTGCCAATGCAATGAGGGTGGAAACGTAGGAACGCTTCGCCTCCCTCATTGCCACTAGGTAGGTCTTAGTAAAAGACCTCACTAGTGTCCGATCAGCCTCAGAACGGCTGGACCTCCAAATACTCTCTAGGCGTCTTCGCCAGTGTTTCATCTCTCTCAGCTCCTTGGAGAACCAGGGAGCCAATTGAGATCTACGCCGGGTCAGAGGCCGCAAAGGCACGACACGGTCCAAAGCCCCAGCCGCGGCCCGTTCCCAAGCCGCAACCAGTTCTTCAGTCGTGCCGTGGGTAAGATCCTCAGGAAACAGCCCAAGCTCCGTCAGGAACCTCTCCAGGTCCATCAGGCGCCTGGGACGGAACCAACGCATTGGCTCCTGTGGCAGGGAGCAGCGGTCCAAAAGTCTAGGCGAAGGAGAAAATGATCTGACCATGACACCGGTTCTTTCACTATATCTCCTAAAACCAGATCATTAACCCACTGACCAGAGATAAAAATCAAGTCTAGCGTGCCTCCCCCAATGTGTGTAGGGCCATCAGTTACTTGAATCAGGTCCAAGGCCATCATGGAAGCCTGGAATTCCTGAACCACCATCAATGACAAGCCGGCCGATGGCAAGTTGAAATCTCCCAAGACCAAAAGTCTGGGAACCTCAACTGCCACGCCAGCAAGCACCTCTAGTAGTTCAGGTAGGGCTGTAGTCACGCAGCAAGGAGCCAGGTACGTGATCAACAGCCCCATCTGATTCCGGTGGCCTCACTTCACAAGGAGGGATTCACAGCCAGCTATCTGAGGAACAGTGGACTCCCTCGGCTCCAGACTTTCTCTAATCACAACCGCCACCCCACCTACCTTGGGCCCTCGGCTGATGGAATGCACGGAAACCTGGAGGGCACAGTTCAACCAGGGGTACACCCCCTTCTGTGCCCAACCAGGTCTCCGTAATGCCCATAAAGTCCGTGGACTCCCTCTGAATAAGGTCACAAATCAGGGGAGCCTTGTTGACCACGGACCGGGCATTGCAGAGCATCAGCCGAAGACCCAAGCTCTGAGGATCTTGACCATCCGGGGAACGAGTGAGGACTGGGGGGCCGGAGCACGTGATTGCTTTTAAACATCGACCACGTGCTCCCAAAGGACGATATGGCCCCCTGCCTCCGCCATATCTGCCCCTCCCACTTACTGTACTGATGGAATGGTACTCTCTGCTCTGTTCAAACCCCTCCCCCCGTCTTTGGACCAGCTAAAATAGTGTTGTGAGCACGTGCAAGGACTGGACATACCCTCCCCGACGGGTTTCCCCCAACACCCACCCTTACCCTCCCCCCCTTTAAAAATTCCCTGTTTAAAAATCCCCAAAGGCTCTTCCTAGACGCATGCCACCTCTGTGGGTCCCAAGACCCGTCATTGAGGCCGGCCCTTGGTAATTCAATGGGCCATTCCTGCAAGGCGGGGGCACCCCGCAGGCGGAGGAGTTCATGTGCGGAGTATCGCATGTTGAACAGTAGAGACAACGAGAGAAAGTCATATCCTCAGAATGGACAGGCAAGAAGATGGTCCGACCCATGTGAGGCCACTCTGTCCGGTGGTAAGTCAGAGGGGGCCAACATCCATGTGGCAAATAGGTGAGTAGCGTCGTCATCCCCACCATCGCTGGCACTGTCAATTTCCGGAAAAGGGAGTCTGCCGATAGATCTTATAAAACCGGGTGGAGTCCCCTCCCTCCCCCCTCTCTTCCAAACAGGGTGGGGGTCCAAAACCCGTCGAAACCACAATGACCCAGTGAGGAGAATAGTACATGGGGCTAAAAAGGACGCCGTTCTCGAAGCTCACCCCCCACAGCCTTATTTCCATGCCGCGGTCTCGTCCTACTTCCAGTACCGATGATAAAGGCAGGTGCAGATGTAAGCTCCGCGGACCAGGCGCCGATAGACCAATGCGGGCGTGGGTCGTGTCCTACCGCTAAGGTAATAGGAATCCTGCTAAGTGCATATTGTATATTACCGTCCAATATATTTGTTAAAAATCAATGCAAGGTTAGGGTTATTGTTTTGATAAGAAAATTTCAGAATTAAGACTACCAATAATAATCATCCTGCTTAATCTGGTTCCTGGAACAACAAACTTCAGGATATATCAGATTTCTTATACACATAGTCCTGCACATTGATATATATGAATCTGCAGTATTGATATGGCCCAAATCAAGTTTTTGCTTTAAGTGCTGCAGAAATTTAGATTTTCTACATAATTGATGTCTTTTACACTGGCATAGCGGGGGCCTTCCTTTGCAAATCAGCCAAGCCTTTCTTTCATGAAAGAAGACCCTGAATGATCTCTAATGGAATTGCTGGGCAGTCATGTGACATTTAATAACTGCATCACTTAGAGATGATAGAGCTGCCCATTCCAATGAGCACTACCTGTAAATAGTTTGGGATTATTTCAATTAAAATGCAAAAATTATCTTCTGCTGTATAACTTTTAATTAAAATATTTAGTATCTGAATAGAAAATGTTGCTGTATGTGGGGGGTGGGTTTAAGTATTATCAGCAATCTTTACTAAAATTTGTAAAAGTTGTATTTTTATAATGTAAATATTCCAGGTATACAATAACTTAGATTAAATAAAATATTCATCTCAACTGAAGGATGATAAAAGATTTTAGATTTTCTGTTATTATGCAGAAACTATAAATATCTGGAGACACCCATGCCCCCCAATATCCAATTTTAAGCAGTTATTAATTAAGTCATATAAAATATTAAGAGGTTAATTAAGAAAATTAATTTGTGAAGAAAAAAATTAGCATTGCGAAAATGAATTTTACAAGATGTGTGTGTGTGTGTGTGTGTGTGTGTGTGTGTGTGTGTGTGTGTGTGTGTTTTCGTAGGTTTTCACGGGTATAGGTATAGGTATGTAGGTCTTGGCATATTCGGGTCTTTTCCCGTGTAAGGTTGAGAGTACGGGAAAAGACCCAAATATGCCAAGACCTACATATTGAGTGAAATGCCTATGATGACTCCACTTTTTATTTTATTTTAAACATATTTATAAATTATTGTTGTTTCTATTTTTTAATAAAATTACTTCTTTCTTATATTGATAGGGATTTAAATTTCCTTATTTTAAAGCAAACTATTGCACTCATTCGTTATCAATGGAACAAAAACTATATTCACTAGTTAGCATTGTGAGCTCAGTTTGACAGTTATTATTCATTACTTTTGCAATCTAGACAAATTCTTTAGTCTAATTACTGTAGAAATTTGGTCACTTGCCCAGTACTGAAGGCAGTTAGACATATCTGGTTCTTACTGGGCAGAACATTTAAACCTTCTTCTCATGAGAAATTGACCTTTTATACTAATTCTCATTTTGAGGGCTGATGGTATGCTATTTTAAAAAGTCAGATTTAATGGAATTAATCTTAATCAACTTTAAGCAGTGGCATTTTAAAACCTTTGAAATTTTTTAAGAATATAATTTATTTAGAAAGGCAAGAGTGTTAAAGACACGTGTAATATACATTGTTTGGGCCTTCTTAAACTCCAAAGGCATTGAGTATGCTGGAAAAGGCTAAGACTAAATGAACGTTTTATTATTACAATTTAAAAACAAACTAAAGCACAATTTGGAAAATATGTAAAGGATTGTAATTAATTCAAGGTTTTTAAAGTAATGCTAATTGTAGTGTTTTTACGCTTTAATAAATTTACAATTTTTATTGTAATTGTAAATTTACAATTATTATGAAAAATTATCATAAAAGTTTCCAAATATCTAACCAACCAAATATCTAATCCCATCTGAAATGAATTGATGAAAGCACGAAAGGTAAAAATCACATTTTTCCTACTAATATATGAAAATTGTTAAGATATTTAATGAGAAAATTTATAAGGAAATTTTAGTAACATAGAGGGGAAAACTCTAATAAAAGAACTGTGGCCAAATAAATAAATAAATAAATCAACTCTGTGCATGGAAATAGGTAACTTACTATAGGCTGTCAGGCAGGGCGCTAGATGTCCCAATACCTGGTTTGCATAGTGAATTGTATTTTAATCTCTGTCCATTTTACCATCTTCATTGAATGTTGTTTGAACTCTGGATATCTTTTTATACTTGTACCCTCTATTACTATATTTAAGATCTTTTTTTCCCTATTGATTGCCATTACTTTTCTGTTGTTGATACTCATATTATTTATCTTATATTCTTGATCCATGGACAGAAAATTCCTTAATTATACATGTCATCACTGCCTGATCATCTGCAAAGAGTAGTTCAATTAGTTCCATTCCTGGGCTTAGCTACTTTATGCTGTCAATGTAGATAAAAATAATAGTTGTGATAACACACATCCTTGTTACTGCAAAGTTATGATAACACACATCAGATGTTATTGAGAAGGGTTCTAATGTTCCTTGGTTTGTTCTCACTACAATTAAAATAGAATAGAAGTTTTATTGGCCAAGTGTGATTGGACACACAAGGAATTTGTCTTGGTGCATATGCTCTCAGTGTATATAAAAGAAAATATACCTTCATCAAGGTTCAATATTTACAACACTTAATGATAGTCATAAGGTACAAATTAAACACTTAATGATACAAAGCTTAAACATAATCATAGGGTACAAATAAGCAATCAGGAAACAATCAATATCAATATAAATTATAAGGATTACCAGCAACAAAGTTACAGTCATACAGTCATAAATAGAAGGAGATGGGTGATGGGAATGATGAGAAGATTGATAGTAATGCAGATTTAGTAAATAGTTTGACCGTGTTGAGGGAATTATTTGTTTAGCAGAGTGATGGCCTTCGGGAAAAAACTGTTCTTGTGTCTAGTTATTCTGGTGTGCAGTGCTCTATAGCGTCATTTTGAGGGTAGGAGTTGAAACAGTTTATGTCCAGGATGTGAGAGATCTGTAAATATTTTCACGGCCCTCTTCTTGATTCGTGCACTATACAGGTCCTCAATGGAAGGCAGGTTGGTAGCAATTATTTTTTCTGCAGTTCTAATTAGTCTCTGAAGTCTGCGTCTTTCTTGTTGCAGAACCAAACCAGACAGTTATAGAGGTGCAAATGACAGACTCAATAATTTCTCTGTAGAACTGGATCAGCAGCTCCTTGGGCAGTTTGAGCTTTCTGAGTTGGCGCAGAAAGAACATTCTTTGTTGTCCTTTTTTGATGATGTTTTTGATGTTAGCTGTCCATTTTAGATCTTGCGATACGGTAGAACCTAGCAATTTGAATGTTTCTACTGTTGATACTGTGTTGTCTAGTATTGTGAGAGGTGGAAGTATGGAAGGGTTTCTCCTAAAGTCTACCACCATTTCTACAATTTTAAGTGTGTTCAGTTCCAGATTGTTTCGGTTGCACCACAAGGCTAGTCGTTCGACTTCACGTCTATATGCGGATTCATCATTGTCTCAAATGAGACCAATCACTGTTGTGTCATCTGCGAACTTCAGTAGTTTAACAGATGGCTCATTGGAGATGCAGTCATTGGTATACAGAGAAAAGTGGGGAGAGCACAAAGCCTTTGGGGGCCCCTGTGCTAATTGTACAGATATCTGATGTGATCCTGCTTAGCTTCACCTGCTTCTTCCTGTTTGTTAGGAAGCTTGTGATCCACTTACAAGTCTGTTCAGGTACCTTTAGCCAGTTTTGCTTAGTGAGAAGAGTGTCTGGAATGATGGTATTGAATGCTGAACTAAAGTCTACAAAGAGTCATCTAAGTGCCAAAGCCCATTGCAACTACAGCGCCAAAAAGGCTTTAAGAGTTGTAAACTTAATCTTGCATAGCTTCTTCTCCAGAAAGATTACACTACTAACCAGAGCATACAAAACATTTGCTAGACCAATTCTCGAATACAGCTCACCTGTCTGGAACCCACACCTCATTTCGGACATTAATACAATTGAGCGTGTCCAGAAATATTTTACATATTTTAAATATTGCCTTATACACTGTGAGCCGCCCTGAGTCTTCGGAGAAGGGCGGGATATAAATGTAAACAAAAAAACAAAAAAACCAAGAAGAATTCTCCACTCCTCTGATAACAACAAAATATCTTATGCCACCAGACTTGAAATCCTGGATTTAGAAAATTTAGAACTCCGCCGTCTTCGGCATGACCTGAGTATAACTCATAAAATCATCTGCTACAATGTCCTTCCTGTCAAAGACTACTTCAGCTTTAATCACAACAATACACGAGCATACAATAGATTTAAACTTAATGTGAACCGCTCCAATCTTGATTGTAGAAAATATGACTTCAATAACAAAGTTGTTAATGCCTGGAATGCACTACCAGACTCTGTGGTCTCTTCCCAAAATCCCCAAAGCTTTAACCAAAGACTTTCTACTATTGACCCCACCCCATTCCTAAGAGGTCTGTAAGGAGCATGCATAAGAGCATCCTGGATCTGCTGTTAGACCCCTTGCAATTTGCATACCGAGCAAATAAATCAACAGATGATGCTGTTAATATGGCTTCTCACTACATCCTGAACATCTTGAATCTCCAAAGATCTATGCAAGGATCCTCTTTTTTATTTTTTTATTTATTTTATTTATTTGTCAAACACAACAGTATATATAAGTATAAGAATGAAATTCTTATACGAATTGGATACAATCAAAGGGAACATTAGGACAGGAATGGTAGGCACGCTGATGCTCTTATGCACGCTCCTTACAGACCATTAGAAGTTAACTAGTCTGTAGCAGGTCACTGTGTATTCAAATTTGCCATATCTGGTGTCAAAGTCTGTTAAGTTTTCATGGTCTTCCTTGATCCTAATGAGGTTGTAAGCATTTCAGAGAAATGTACGCTTTCTGCAGTCTATCTAAGAGGACTGGAATTAACAGGAGTGGATAATGGGCTCTTACCGTCATTGAATTCAAAGCTTTGTAATTATGGAACATTTTGAGCAGGGGAGTACCTATTATTATTAGACCACTGCTTGGGAACAAAGAAATTTGGAGCTGAGGCAGGAGACTAGGAGGGTTGTATAAATCCCTTTTGAAAATTAGACTCCAAATAGTGTTTCAGAGTTTCTAATTCTTTAGTAGACATTTCATATTGTCTCTTGGTGGGAATCTTGGCCTAAGGACCAGATTTATGACACAATCACAGTCTCTTTGCAGGGCAGAGGACTGAGGCTTCTTCTTCTCCAAAAACATCAGCCAAGTCTACATATTTACTTGGCAGATTGAAAAACTTTGTTAGCTTTTGGAGGGGCTGGTGAGGGGCTTGACCATGTGGCTATGTTCTCTGCAATAGAAACAAAGTATGAGCTCTTTGCATCATTACCATTCTTCTGCTAGCAGAGCCTGCCTGGCCATTCCAATTTACATCACTTTTTCAGCATCCAAAGTAGCAGAAGAGCTTAGAGTAATGATGGAATGAAACAGCTTTGGAAGTAATTGGCTGGTGCTGCTGCAAAGTATTCTACGTTCTGCAAGTCAAGACTCAGATGCTATAGTGGCTTATTGTATCAGTTGTGTGATTATGGCCTTCTTGATCCCACTCAACTCAATGTGAGCTGTATTTAGCTCCCTTGTGGACATGAATGGACTCGAGACTGATGATGTATTTAACCCCTCCTTCGGGCTCAGGCTGGTCAAATTCTACAGTGCTTTGCACTTAAGTGACTTTTTAACAACTCTTGCTATTTCTGGTTCTATCACAGTTGTTTTATAGTCTTGCAGTTGTTTTATAACACTTTTCTAGAGAGTTGAGTTCTTTAAAATGTTTTCTACATCTAAATATGCTTGTTTGAGTTAATAATAAAGCTTAAAATTCATTTGTTTAATGGAATACATATTATCTCTGGATCCTTTGCTCTCACATTTGCCAAAAAAGTTACTTATAAATAATAAAGGTGGGACAAAAATCCAATAAGAACATACATATATAAATAAACACCAGCTAAAGAACTGGCTGGTTTGTTTTTACAATGTGTTTGGTTAATTTCTAACCCCTTTTTTCCCACTTACATAGAAATCACACTCCAGTTTTTCCCCATAGTGGCAGCCTTCTTGTGCAGTTAGTTAAGAGAATAAACATAAAATGAATGAGACAAATATGAAAAATATTAATGAGACAAATATGAAAAATATATTAATATATTAATAACAATTATTTTTCAGTGCTGTTATCACCAAGTAAGAAGGTATCACTCATACTGGCAATTTTCTGAGAGAAGATTCTTTTGATCATAATAAAAAAAGATCCCTACATAAAATATTTTTATGTTTTTAAATTAAAGAGAGCTTTTTTTAAGCTAGGAGCTACAATGTGGTCACAGCTGGATGATGGAACAAACATACAAGAGCCAAGAATAGATCAATTATGAGATCTAAGAGAGGTACTACTTTATCACTGCAGTCTCCACTTGGATAGTTCTAGCAGTTTCTTCAAGTCAGAAGCAGTTCCTAATGGATAAAAGTTATCCTTGGTATATACATTTTGGATCTTCTGGACATCTCAATATTCTATATTCCAAGAGGAAGTCATTGGTCTTGCACATTAGAATAAACTTTACTAGACTGCAAAACGAGTCATTGGCAGCAAAATTTTAGACTAGAGTTTAGTTTTCTTTATATTCATCTAGTGACCACCTGAAGTTTTGCTGCCAGATGTAATATCTCTATTCATACAGCCTGTATCTATTCACAAATATGTCCAATGGCTGGATTCATGTCATGCTAACTGATGATTCAGATTTAGCAATATCTGAAAAGATCATATTGAATATATAATGTGATTATATACTATAAACCATTAAGAAAATATAGTAGCAAGGTCAGGTAAAAGATTCTACTAAGCCAAGCCAAGCCAATCATAGTGTGAATTAAATCATAGCATTCTCCAAAAAATTATTCACCAATAGCTGTTCAGTACAACTGTAACCTCGGAATAAAAAGCAAATGTTTAAAAGAAAGATGCTGCAGCTCTACGCGAACACTCCTTTCACTAGAGATTACTTCCCTAAAATGACCACACACAATTGGAACCGAGATAAAATAGCTGTTTTATGCACTTTCTGGAAAAACAAAATGATTTTGTTTATCAAATTTATATACACCCATCTCATCTAAGCAACTCTGGGCAGTTTACAATTAATAGCTATATAGCCATAAAAGACACAGATAAAAACAAAGGTAAAACAGGAATTGAAACAGATTAAAAACTTAAAAATGAAGTTGCAAAATCTTGGAGATTACATGATAGATATCTTACATTCCAAAATTTATGAGTTGATTGAGGCATGTCTTCTTTCTTTTTTTAACAAGTCTAATTATCTTATAACAAGTCCTCTGAATGATAAAAGCTTCTTCCCAAGCCATTTTGTGAACACTTATCCATTTCATGAAGTACAGGGATACTAGTAATGTCTTCATGATCTCTTTATCCAGAATGGTCAATAAAACTGAATACAATTCTAAAACACATTGAATAGCAAAGAACTTCCACAATTAATAAGGATCTAAATATCCTTGTTTTAATTACCACATTATCTACTATTTTCAATTACAACTTTAAAAAATTGCAAACAAGTTTATAAAAAATGCATGCTAATATATTCTCACATGTGGAATTCCCCAAGATATCCTCACAAACATTCCTATTTGTAGTTTAATGTGTGTATTACTCTTCATTAAATATGAAATCCTCCTTCTGAATCATTGACATACCTTAGAACAACTCCAGCCCTTTCCAGCCCAATTTTCATGATGAATTAAAAAATGTGTTTCAGCCTTCCCTATTCTACGTTTCAATGTCTATCAGGCCAGCCATTACGATCAATAGTCAAAAATTATAGATGTGGATGCCGGCATCCCGGTACAGTCAGCTAAATCCGCGGCTGACCATCGGTGGCGAGTCAGTGGCCCCGATGGAGAGGGTTCGCAACTTAGGCGTCCTCCTGGATGAACGGCTGTCTTTAGAAGATCATTTGACGGCCGTCTCCAGGAGAGCGTTCTACCAGGTTCGCCTGGTACGCCAGTTGCGCCCCTTTCTGGACCGGGATGCCCTATGCACGGTCACCCACGCACTCGTGACGTCTCGCCTGGATTACTGCAATGCTCTCTACATGGGGCTCCCCTTGAAGGGCATCCGGAGGCTGCAGTTAGTCCAGAACGCGGCTGCGCGGGTGATAGATGGAGCCCCTCGTGGCTCCCGCATGACACCCATCCTGCGCAGACTGCACTGGCTACCTGTGGCCTTCCGGGTGCGCTTCAAGGTTTTGGTGACCACCTTTAAAGCGCTCCATGGCATTGGGCCGGGTTATTTACGGGACCGCCTACTGCTACCGCATGCCTCTCACCGACCCGTGCGCTCTCATAGAGAGGGTCTCCTCAGGGTGCCGTCAGCGAGGCAATGTCGCCTGGCGACGCCCAGGGGAAGGGCCTTCTCTGTGGGGGCTCCCACCCTCTGGAACGAACTACCCCCCGGCCTTCGTCAGCTTTCGGACCTTCGGACCTTCCGCCGCGGGCTCAAAACATACCTATTTAATTGTGCAGGACTGAGCTAGATTTTAAATTTATGGGTTTTAACTGGGTTTTCTTTTTTATATTTTAAAATACGGGCTTATAGAATAAGTTTCTTAATTGTTTTTATAGTGTATTTATGTGTCTATGTGTTTTTTAAGTGCCTGTAAACCGCCCTGAGTCCTTCAGGAGATAGGGCGGTATATAAATATGATTAATAAATAAATAAATAAATAAATAAATCTACAATCATAGTAAGGTAAAGGTAAAGGTTCCCCTCGCACATACATGCTAGTCGTTGCCGACTCTAGGGGGCGGTGCTCATCCCCATTTCAAAGCCAAAGAGCCAGCGCTGTCCGAAGAAGTCTCCGCAGTCATGTGGCCAGCATGACTCAACGCCAAAGGCGCACGGAACGCTGTTACCTTCCCACCAAAGGTGGTTCCTATTTTTTCTACTTGCATTTTTACATGCTTTCAAAACTGCTAGGTTGGCAGAAGCTGGGACAAGTAACGGGAGGTCACCCCGTTACACGGCAGCGCTAGGGATTTGAACCGCTGAGCTGCTGACCTTTCGATCAATAAGCTAAACGTCATAGCCCCTGAACCACCGCATCCAATCATAGGATGATTCAAATCATCCTATTCAAAACAAACATAGAATGACTCAAAGCTTAGCAGTAAAAGCTGGAAGAAAAAACACTGTTATAAATAAGAAATTATCATATTTCTCCTTTTTCTAACAGTTACTCTCTCTGAATAATATTCCTTTAAAAACAAAAAAGTGAATCATTTCCAAATATCTCCAACTCATCCATACGTATTTTCTGAAATCAAAGGCAGTTCAGATATTACTGAAATATAGAATGTAGCTTGACATTTCAATTCCCCCAATTAAAAGGAAAATGAAACTGTCAATTTTTGAATGCATAATAAATCCCATAGAACTGAGTCTATCTTATTTCTTCATAGAAATAGATGTTGACTGTAGGATTTAAAATATTGCCTTTCCGGTACAATAAATTCAAGGACAACAGCTT
Organism: Ahaetulla prasina; assembly: GCF_028640845.1. NCBI lineage: Eukaryota > Metazoa > Chordata > Lepidosauria > Squamata > Colubridae > Ahaetulla > Ahaetulla prasina. Next base: position 93,763,044 of record NC_080542.1, read on the forward strand.
TTAAAAGTTACAAGCAAATAAAATGAAATCAGAAATTAATATGAGGTGCAATTGTAAAAATAACTTTGGTCTGTTAATATGCAAAACTTCCAGGGCTAATTTTCAATCTTTAGCAACCAAACAGCACATTTTCAGACAATATTTAAATTGGGAGAAAGAAAATTATAACATATTTAATATCAGAGATGATGATTCTCGGTTCAATAGCACAGCATGTACTATAGTACATGCTATAGTACATGCTGTGTATGTGCTATACTTAGCCTCACAGAACCTGCAGTCCTGAACACATTTTTCAGATGTCATGAATTTGGTGAGATTTATTTTTGAGTAAATATTTTTAAAATTATTCTTCATGTGATTTAAAAGCAGAAACTTTTTAATGTATTACATGTATTAAATGTATTTTAGACAGCGTACGCAGCACAAGCAATATTCAACCTTCTAGCTGTCAAGGCAAAAAGTGAAGTAAAATCAAATCAAAGAGAAATTAGTTTATTTGGCGTGGAGTCTTGCAGTAGAAGCTGACCCTTGGAAGAAAAAATAAATAGCATCTAAATTTTGTAAATTCTGTAATTTTAAATATGTCTAATACAGAAAGATTGAACATGTATATCTTTCATGTGTGTGGGTCTTCCAAGTTCAGTTTGAGACATTTTTTTGTAAAACAATGAAATAGAGACCTCATCCTGCATTCCTTCTCCTCCAATCTCTTTCCAAAGATGCACTTAGGAATCTAATTTCTAATGCCAGATTCCCTTTCTATGGAAGGGAAAACCAGTAACATGAAAGTTACAGAGGGAACACGAAAGATATCAAACAGAAAGTGTTCCAGGAAAAAGGTGAAAATGAGGGTGTGGAGAGCCTAGAACTTGGCACTCCAATTGGCATTTTGTCAGGCCTGTCTCAATTCTGGCAGCCTAGCAGGATAGTCCAAAGCACATTTCACAAACAAACCCCTGTCTTAAGTTCCCCAAAGAGAATGGATTCTAGCATTCTAGGTCTGATAAATGGTAAATCACTTCTTAAAAATCTTGCCAAGAAAACTGCAGGGACTTCGCTAAGCAGTATTCAAGAATTGAATACAACTTAACAGACCAAAACATATTTCATTTCAATTATTTATAAATGTTATGGTTCTTTAATTCATTTAGTAGTTCTAGAATACCTTGAAAGGCATTCATGGAAAAGTGCAGCTTAGAATCAAAGTGATTTATTTTTTAAAAAAATGCCAATTTAGAAAAGTAAAGCTATGAACAAAGCAATGTTTGATGTGAAAAACAAAATTTCAACAACTGGTTTGTTGTATATATATTTTTTATTCTACAATGAAGATTCATAGAAGAAACATTCCCCCTAATACAAATATGAATAATTTTACTTGTTTTACAAGTGTAAAAGATGCATTCTCCAAATAAATGAATAATATGGCATTTGCAGCATGTAAATTAATTGATGGTAATTCAAAATCATTTTAAATCCAAATGCTATATTTCAGGGAATTTGTAAAACTATAGCATGAACGAGCCAACTGTCGTCTAATCTTCTAATTATTCTTACGTATCAAAATCATCCACAAACATTTTTCTCACTTGTAGTCCAGATGGATGAGAACATGCTGAATACTTACCTGAATCCAAGAGGAGACAGTTTATAGCTTGTTAAATAAGCTTATAGCTTATTTTCAAATTAGTGCAACAGCTGAAGGTCTATATACTAGAGCTTTTGGTAAAATAACTAGTGCCCATATCCATGTATTGGTATGTAACCTGTCAAATTCTCTCATTTTTTTTGAAAAATCTAAGCAGCAAAATTGAAAGTTCACTTGAATGCCTGCCAGTGACATAGTTTATAAGCAGAGCTCAGATTGACAAGGCACAAGTTGTGCGGGCTTGCAATAATGGACTTGAATCAGTAACACTTACTTGCTGTTGACAGAGTTTTGGCCTTAATTATTCTTCATTGTTGTTATTATTCTCCACAGAACGTTCACTTATTAATTCATTTTCAAATTTAACAAGAACTATAATAAAACACATACACACAACAGCTTAATACAATTTCCTTGCAGAAAAAAGTTGTAATGATTTTTAAGCTTGCTTTGGACCAATATTCTGCTCTTTATTTGTAACTCTCTAGTGCAGAGTCTTTGTGTGTCAAAAACTATGTGAAGCTAGAATACTCAGTTGAATTTCTAGCAAGTTAATTAGCTGAGACACTAATTAGGCCCATTTGGACATCACTGTAGCTAAAATTCTGAAGATTATGATCTAGCAATTATATGTGCTGTATAGCTTCTCCTTATTTAGTCCCTCCTGCCAGAAAAAAAAGTGAACCAGAAGACCTTTTGTCATATTTCTTTTAACATAAATCCAAGCCATGATTCTAGAGTCAGAGTAAAAGCCAGGGTTCATACCATGCCTTACTGGCGACCCATCACTCTCACACATTCTTCCTGAGTCCCTGCATTTAAACCAAGCCTCCCCAACTATCCATGCAACCTCATGCAACTTCCCCCATTCAACAGCAGCCACCCAAAGCCCTGTGGTGCTTATGTCACAACTCACCTACCACCTGTGTACTCTTGGGTGCCTCTTCCAACCAGCAGCAGACACTCCCAGGTCCATGGCATTCATGCTGTGCCTTCCCCACCACTCAAACACCCTCTTTCACTTGGCAGCAGCATCTGCATCCTTTCATTCACTCTCCCACATGGCACCAACCACTTACCTGCCTGCCAGCTACTTGCAAGCAACCTGGGACATGCAACTTCCTGCTACTTCCCCACTGACTTTACTTCTTGGAAGCTGGTATGAAGTTGAAAACAGGTGCTCGCTTAATGACTCACGATTATCCTCACTAAGTGATGCAGTCATGTGACATTATGCTTTACTCATTGCTGTGATAGAAATTCTGGTCCCAATTGCCTTCTTAATTCAAAGGGTACTATTATACTTTAGACAAAATAGCTAAGTTAGGTTTTCAGCAACCTAGCACTAAGAACAAAGCATGATTTCAAGTGGGGATAAAACGAGAGCTCCTGATTCCTTGGTAACGGACATATACATTGAACAACTTTACTGTCTGTTGATAGATACATTATTTCTTCCTACATACAGCTTATTATTTCTCTTCACTAAAGGTACTTATTTACACACCAATCACAGAAGTCCTTCACAAGTAAAACAATATGAGGGCACAGGTTTGTTGTCTATCTATTTAAATGAAAGATAAATGAAGTAGGTGGAAATCATGCTCAAAAATGAGATAAGGAGATATCTCAGCAGTTTTTCTAGCCATTTATCCCAAAAGGTTAAAAATTTGGGCTGAGAATAAAATAATGAAATTTAACGAAGCTGAATGCAGTATTCTTTGTATAAGAAAAAGAAGATCAGGTATAGCCCTTCTTTACAACAGTATGTGTGAAAATTTTATAGATGATCAGGGACTGAATATGAATAACCATAATTTAAATTCCCCTCATCTCAACCCAGTATAAATACTACAACAACCTAGCCACTTTATACATCTGATGCATGAAAACATATACCTTTAAATAAAATTTGTTAGATGTGTTCCCAGAGTTCTGATTTTTTGCCGATATATTTTGCAAATTCATTCAGTTCTTCTCAACTTCTTCAACATATTGAGTGTTTGTATCAAATGTATCAGGAAGAAGAATATCCTTCTTCTTTCCCAAGTCCTACTTTCTAAGTCCATGAAAATGTATATATAATAATACAGACACATACATGCGTAATGAATATGTACTTTAAGGCTGTTCTAAATTTATTTAATGGAATGTTCTGACCTGAAATAGGCCATTTTGAATACAGGCTAGTTCTAGAATATTTCAGAATGACTTGTTCTGGGATTGAAACAAATCTATCTAATTTGTGTACTTCTGAGACCCAGGAAGACATGCAAACTAAAAAATTAGATATTATAAAAACACAAAATGACAATTTCTCTTCTGCATCTGTTATCCTTTTGCTACCAACTAATAGATCACAAAAAGTCTCCTTCACACACACACACATACACATATATATTCATTGTTACTTTACTTCAGTATGTATTGCTATATCTTATGAAAAATCTTACAAAACAAATGTGCAATCAGAAATGAGCAGCTAGATAGTAGTTAGGGCACTGACCATAAGACAATTGTTTTGCCTTGATCAAGGCAAAACAATAGATGCAATCTACATAGACTTCTGCAAAGCTTTTGACTCAGTAGTACACGATAAACTATGGTATTTCAGGACCCCTTCACAAATGGATATCTGTTTTTCTATCTAACAGACAACAAGTGGTCAAAATTGGCAATGCTCTATCAAATCCTGTTCCTGTCAAGAGTGGCGTTCCTCAAGGCAGCGTCCTTGGACCAACACTCTTCATACTACACATTAATGATCTTTGTGACCATATCTCAAGTAATTGTGTTCTCTTTGCTGACGATGTCAAACTATTTAACACCACCAACAATACATCTATCATTCAAAAAGACCTTGATCATCTAACCGCTTGGTCTAAAACTTGGCAACTCCAAATGTCAACCAGCAAATGCTCAGTCTTACATATAGGAAAAAAGAACCCAAACACTAAGTACATACTTGATGGACATTACCTTACAGATGACCCCCATCCTGTTAAAGACCTTGGAGATTTCATGTTAAATGATCTAAGTGCCAAAGCCCACTGCAACTACATAGCAAAAAAGGCTCTAAGAGTTGTAAACCTAATCTTGCGTAGCTTATTTTCCTAAAACACTATACTACTACCCAGAGCATATAAAACATTTGCTAGACCAATTCTAGAATACAACTCGCCTGTTTGGAATCCTCACCACATCTCTGACATCAATACAATTGAATGTGTCCAGAAATATTTTACAAGAAGAGTTCTCCATTCCTCTGAAAACAACAAAATACCTTATCCCACCAGACTTGAAATCCTAGGCTTAGAAAACTTGGAACTCTGTTGCCTTCGGCAAGACCTAAGTTTAACTCATAGAATCATCTATTGTAATGCCCTTCCTGTCAAAGACTACTTCAGCTTTAATTGCAATAATACAAGAGCAACCAATAGATTTAAACTTAATGTCAACCGCTTTAATCTAGATTGCAAAAAATATGACTTCTGTAACAGAATCATCAGTGCTTGGAATACTTTACCTGACTTTGTGGTCTCTTCCCATAATCCTAAAAGCTTTAACCAAAAACTTTCTACTATTGACCTCACCCCATTCCTAAGAGGACCATAAGGGGCGTGCATAAGCGCACAAACGTGCCTACCGTTCCTGTCCTATTGTTTTTCTTTTCTTCTTCATATATATATATATATATATATATATATATATATATATATATATATATATATATATATATATATGCTTATACCTCCTAATATTTACTCATATATACGTTTATATACTATATAATCTTTTTGTATGATACTTACATATATTGTTGTGACAAAATAAATAAAATAAAAAATAAAAATAAATAAACAATGGTCGAATGTGTTATAATTTTAGATGCCTGTGTTTTATTCCATGCTTGTCTGCTCCCTTGATAAATTTACTTGCTCCTTAAAAGCAAGTACCTCTGAAGATCCATCTCCTCTTTTAAAAGTTAAGTATCATCACTGTAAACCAAACTGCTTCCTGAACAGCAAAGTTGATAGTACCCACTATTAGTTATAGCAACAACCAAATGGCCTCATCTGACATTTTATGCAATACTCCGTAATTTTTTTCTTGTGGCTTCCTATTTTTTTTTAAAAATTACATCTTACCTTGCTTTCTCAGTTGATTACAAAATATAGAAGAAAAGAAAAATAAGGCTGAGCCTTTTTGAATATTAAAATATTCTGCTGCAACTTTTAAGATTATGCCATGTGTATGGTACTCTGCACATCATAAATATTAGTACTCAGTATTTGCTATAGCAAGATCTGTAACCTTAAAACCTCCAGGCCTGATCTGGTAAACTTGTATATATGCATCTTTTAGGCAATAAGCTATATTGTTTGTGTGTTTAATAAGATACAGCCTATGGCAGGCAGAGAAGGAAGGAATCATTAAAAGTTTAAAAACTGAAAAATTTAGTATTGAACTGAATTGAACATGGTATCGAAATAATAAACTGAAAAAAGCAGTATCAACATGGTCAAGTTTATTTAAACATTAGGTGACCTTAATAGCAACATAAATAATTTTTAAAAGCAAATGTGCCCAAATTAGATAACAAAAATGTGTAGTTCAGATTTTAAATGTAAAAAATCTCAAGTTTTCCTATTATAATATCAAAATAATTTTCCTATTATAGTATCAAAATAATTAGCATGGTGTAGGTACAGAGTAGATATTAATCCAAATTTCTGACTACAATCAAAGGTCAATCCATTTTAATAAAAGACCCTATTCTGGGAGCCTCATAAGTTATGAATGGGGCAGAGAGAAGGATGATATTACAATTTATCAGTGCTAACAAGCACCTAAACAAATATCAACTTCATTCCTATAAATGTACTTCTTTTCCTCTATTTGCACTTATTTGTCTTCACTTCTGCACTATAAGCTCTAGCAAGACATTGGAGACCTGGCAACAATCCAAGCTGCAGATGGTTGGAAGTGCAGCCTGAAATCAGTGTGCGGTTGATGAAATAGTCCTTACACCTGACCCTTGCTTCACACCAGGCACAAAACACAAACTGAACATAACTAGCCAGAAAAGCTTTCTGAAGCATCTTGCTATCTGGAATTCTTCCTCAAGGCATTCTGAAAAGCCAGATGGCCAAAAGCAGCAAAAATGTGGTAAAGTGAGAAAGGAGCATTTGAATATAAAGAATGGCCGAAAACCAAACAAACAATGGGGGGGGGTGGTATTTTTTAAGAGTAACACAGAAAAAGTTTCTTGCACTTCATTCAAGGACAAGTGTAATATACAAGCTAATACCTTAAATTGCAAGCCTGTATTAAAACTATCACTATATAAATTTTATTCCAATTTTTGTCATACAAAATCATCTCTATGTGGGGATAAGCAAATTTGATTAAAATGCCAATAAGGGAGAATATTTGTAGCTCAGGGTTGAAATGGGGAATCCTTGTGCTCTCTAAGCGTGGTTGTTTTCTTGCAAACATTTCATTACCCAAACTAGGTAACAGCACTGGTGATATTACCTAGTTTAGATAATGAAACGTCTGCAACAAAACAATCAACCTCAGAGAGCACCAATGACCCCCTCATAGATTAAAATACTTATTCTAAAGTAAAAAAAAAATTGGGGGGATAAACAAATGAAAATAAAAATAATACAATAATAAATAATAGTAATAAATAAATATTGAAATGCATTTGCAATTCTCTGTATCAATTTATTACTTTTTTATTTCAAATACATTTCAAACATATTTTGTAAACTTTTCTGCTGAATGTGCTGCTGAATATATGATGCTTATACTGTTGGAAATATTAAGTAGTATCTTAATGTTTCCAATATATTAAACATGTGGTATTTTCTTTTATGCATTTTCTTTGTGAAGTTTTAGTTGGTCAATCAGAATAAAATAATGACTTATTATAATATTCAAATTATGCCAGTGAATCAAATTTCCTGTCTATTCATAAATAAATATAATGCAAAGCATAGTATCCGATTTGGTAAAAAAAAACCCACCTTCCATTTGCAAAACTAACATAGTTTTAATAATGACTTAAATGCAATCATTACCAATATATAAAAAGTTAAGTCCTTTTGTTAGCTAGCAAAGAAGATTATTCCAAGAATAATCTCTTTTATGGTTAGCAGAAATTATTTTATTTATTTATTGCTAGGGTTTAGAAACCCAATTACAGAATATGTTGATGTTTTGAATTAACAATCCATAAACCAGTTTTAAATTTTATACTTTTACAACAAGTTTAAATAAAACACGTACTAACACGTAGTACGTGTTAAATAAAACACGTACTAACCAATATTTCTATTGTACTGAGACCATTCAAAGTTTTTTTAAATATGATTTTGTAATCTAATAATGTACTGTAATGTATTATATAACGGTCACAAAATGTGTTTGATGAGATTCACTTCATGTTTAGGATAACTATTTGCAATATTAAAAATCTGGCCATAGTGTTAATACAATTTCAAACTCACTTTACTATAGTCTGACAGTTTCACATCACACATATATTTTCATTAGTATTTTAAAGATGAAGAGAGACCCAAAACTTTACAAATTTAATTTCTGAATATTTAGGCTGAGTCAGTCCAAAACTAACGTCATGTTTTGATGTCTAAAACAAAACATAACCACATTCATTTAATTTTTGTATATCTTGGTTGTACTACACACAATTCATCATATAATAATAAATAAGATCTTCATATTTTACTAGGCATTGTTTGATGGGTTGTCTATAATTAAGAGTCAGAAATTTATTTTTTAATAAATCCTAAAGCCATACCCCATAATGGCATACTTTAAAACAATACAGAGAAAGTTGTTTGGAAGAAAAGAAAAAGTAAAGAATATATTGAATAAAACAATGAAACAAATTGCATTATGATTCATTTGTTGCACTTTAACATTTGTAATAAATCTATATACTCCCCTGCCACTAATGTTATTGATTTCCAAATAGGAGTTCATATTGATGCACATTCTGTTTATATTACATTTGGGTTATATCCCTGAAATTATTTTTGAATTTCTTTTAAAAATATGTAATTATGTAACACATACATTGGGACACAAATTAATGCCTTTATAGTTATTTGATAACAGATCATTATCCGAATATAAGATTCTGTAAATCACTTCCAGAAACTCATAACTTTAAAAAGTGCTGCTTTTCTGTACCACTTTAAATGAGTATAATAGTGTTAAGTTTATTTCATGATCTTATTTTGATGTCTATTATCATGTAAGAGAGAAAAAATTGATATACAGGAAGAACCTGATAATTATAGATTTTTGCTTTATAGTTCTAATATTGAACTGTTAAACAATTCTAACAATGTATACATTTGTAGGTAATAGGTCAATTCAATTTCAGTAAAGAATAAAATATCATCACTAAAGATAATATTTAATATACAATATTATCTAGGCTTTGGAAAGGCCCTGCTCGTGATAATGGGCATCTACAAGAAGAAAAATGTCTTTTCCTAGCCATTTCTTTCTTCAATTGCAATTTTGCACATCTTAAAAGAATTCTACCATTGTATGCATTAGGGTTCATCACAATAACAGGTTTTCTCAAAAGTGTATTTTGCAAAGTCAAAATCAGAAGCTTCAAGGAAACAAGCAAGACAGGCATTGTTTAAACTACACTACATGAGTCAAAGGAATGCAACATCCAATGTGCCTCATCCTGAACTTGAAGCTGTTGTTCTTTAAAGGAAAAACAAATCTTCCTAAATTGCTTCACGGTTTTGATAGGACAGTTTTTAGGAATTCCATGTGTCTCATTTTCATTCCTCCAAAGACGTCAAGCTATAGATAATAAAGCAGTTTGTTGCTGGTGCTAAAAGAGAAGCAGCAGCAATCAATCGACCTTGAGAAGAAAAAACAAACCCTAATTATGAAAACAACTATTCAAAAATGCCTAAAATATTTAATATAACTGGCATACCACGGTTTATACAATAGATTAGTGATACCCAGGTTAGAAATGAAAAGAAAGGAAGAAATTACTGTTGGGAGAGAAGCTCGGTCATCTGGAGTGTCAAACATATATGTTATTGGTACTTTTCACAACCAATTCATTTGACTTAAGAGTAGGTAAGCAAGAAAAAGTCATTTCTGAACTAAAAACTTAACTTAATTGCCATACCCAGAGGAAAAATATTGTTCATTCAATACTATCCCCCTGCCCACCAAACATCTCACTTCATGGCTTTCAGATGGGTCACCAAAAGCTAAAAGACATTGTTTTCTTTTTGACTGAAAAAAAAAAAGAGTTCACATTGCTGACCACTTTTCTAAAATCCAACTTTGAATATTTGTTTTAAAAACTGTAATAGTAACTGATTTGTAAGTAGAATAAGATTGAGCTTTATTTTGAAAAGTTGGTCAGAAAATCCAGGTTATCCAAGCTATGCAATGTGCATTTGAAAAATATTTCCAGAGCACATTTTAGTTGATTTATTATGCATTATTCTTTCTGGCAGACTAAGGCCCAATTTGCCATTTCATTATAGCATGCACACACCATAAGACAAACAAAAACAAAAAAGCAAAAAACATGTGGGTTGCAATTTGTTTGCCCACACCAACAAAAAGTACTAGACTTTCCCAGACTTTTCAAACTTAATAATATATGATTATTCCATATCAATATTTAATGGAACATTAACAAGTACATTGGTATGTGTCCCACATTAAATTCCCCAAAGATTAGATTGGGTCACCTCTTTGCCCTCCTCTGACCCTGCTGGCTTCCACATACATGTCAGATAAAATCAGGGAGGATCCAGCCTTCTCTATCATGAGTTTTCTTGTTTCCTCCCCTCTTGTGTCAGCCCCCATCAACTCCAATCTCCCCAGCCAGCCAAGTTTTTTTTTATTGAGCCGGTGCCAAGGATGATTGTTCTGGGGACACAGTCAGTGTGCCAACTGGGCACTGCCATTTCCAATTTTATTCAAAAAGGAGCACATGGAAATGTACCTCCGGCACATGTAAGTTGCCCCCAGTAAGTGAAGAGCTTGATCAAAGAGACCATTCCTTCTGTTTTTGAAGGCACACTCTCCTAGAAATCCATTCCAACCTTCTTTCTCCCTTCTTTCTTTCTGGGCTGGTATGTTTGGCTGTTAGTTCTACTCACTCCTTCCTGATACAGAACTCAAAGGCAGAGAGAGCGAATGAGCACCAGAATGCCTACAATTTCCAACAGTCAACTATATCCACCGTTTCCCCCAAGTGCCGAATGGACTGGAATTGGCACGCTGGACAACCCAGGAAGCTCGTCACATACCTTGGTTTGGAGATAATGGGGATAGTAGTATGTGTACTGTGGGAACATTGGCTGCTGTTCCAAGCGTTTGCCCATGTAGCTAGAATCTTTATCTCGGATGCAGGGAACTCGTTGACAGAGAGTCGTGCCCCAGGCCTTTCTTCGGTTAAAGCCACTATTCCTGACAGTCCTAATCAAGGTGGCTTCTTTCTTTTTTCCTCCCTCGGACTTCTTTGCCTTCTAAACGCTCACTAGCTCCAGCCGCGTCAACCGCCGCAAAAATTAAAAATAATTTTTTTTTTAAAAAAAATCAAAACATCGAAAAGGGGGAAACGGGTCTTGCTTTGCTTTGCTTTTCTCCGCCCTCCCCCCGTTAGATCGGGACCCCCCCTCTTCCTCCTGCTCTTAAGTAATGTCAATTGCCAGGGTCTGAAGAGGGGTGTGTGAACCGGGAGGGGGTGGCAGTCCTTTCGGAGAAAACAGCAAGACGAGGGAAGTCCGGATCTCCTCAGATCGGCTTCCTCGCGGTTTCTCACGATCCCTCCACCCGCTTACTAAAAAGAGAAAAGGAGGGGGTGGGAAGGAAGAGCTCTATTTAAAAAAAAAGAAAAAAGGGGAAAAAAAGAAAAGAAAAAAGGAAAGAAAAGAAAAGAAAAGGAGGGAGGAATGACGGCAGGGAGCGCGTCCTCGCTCGCCCCAGCCTAGTTGCTGCGGTCGCCCTCACGGAGGGACCCGAGGTATTGGGGCTTTTCTTCTCTTTTATTCAAACCCCCTCCTTCCAGCCGGTGGGTGGAACTACAACAGCCAGCCTCTCCCTCGAGGAGACGCAGTCCAGAAGCCTGCAGTATTTCCTACTCAAAGAATCAAGCGCGCTCCAGCCCCTGCTGCAAGGAAAACCCCGCTTCCTCTGCTGGCTATTACAGAAAGCTGAGCAGTTTTGCTGCCTCCAAAGCCGCTGAGATGGGGGCGGAGGGGGGGAAGCTGTGGGATCGGGTGGCTCAGCCTTCCCCCTTCTTCGCCGAGTCTTCCCAAAGTTAGCCGCTCCAACAACAGCGCGGGCGTTTCAGAAAGTCGAGGCAGGAAAAAACGGAGCTTGCTGTTTAAAAACACTTCCCACTCCGAATGGTCGCTGGTACGGCTCACAACCTTTATTGGAAAGAAGCTGCGAGAATTCCTCTATTGGGGATGATCCTTCCCAATTAGCGGCTGGACCTTGGAAACTGTTGAAAGAAACCGAATGAAAAAATTCGGTCTCTTTGGTGTTTGTTTTTAAATTCAAAAGCTAAGGAAAACAACATTTCCTAGCCTTTCAAAACAGGGCTTGCAAAAAGGAATTTACACAAAAATATCTCGAGCGGAAATGCTACAACGTTTTTTTTTTCAAATAACATTTTTTTTTAAAAAATTAAAAAGATATTTTAAAGATAGTTCTCAAAATGATTATTAAAAATCATTGTACCTCCTGTTTAATGAAGATTTGATATATAATAAAAATGATCACAAAAAATGGATTCCATATTTAAGGAAACTGCTTTTATTTAGCTGAGTAGCTATAGGATGTGTTGTCTCATCCTCTGCCATCCCTGTGCACCTATCCTCACATATCTTCACCAGCAAGATCTCCAACACCAGTCTAGATAACTCAACAATTAGGGGAGGGGTGGGCTACACAATCCTGGGAAAAGGCAGTGCAAGGAAAGGCAGATGGGCCTATGCTTTGAAGCACCTTTTTGTCTTCAGATCGAAAGTGCAGCATCACCCTACTTCACACAATACAAGGATCATTGAGAAAGATATAACAACATGTGCGGTAAGCTTGGTTAGTTTTGCCTTTAGTTAGTTAGATATGGATTGGTACAAAGTCCAAATCCAGGAAATTGGTTTATTTGGTAATTATGTTAAGGATATTGTATGACTAGGCTACCAGTCACAAACTAATTTACTACATTTTAAGCTACTGTGTTTTGCAAATCCAGCTATAGACTGGTATAGAATCACTTTGTGAGATCTTCAGATGGGTAAAAATTGAACAAGGATCTTTATATTGGACACTACACTGTTTTTTTAATATTTATTCAAATCCATGTAATAATTTACTGGGATTATTCTTAACTGCTGTATTGATAGGCAATATAGATTAACTGAAGCAAGGAATTTTCTATCTCCATTGTGCAACAGAAACAAAGAATCATCAGCTACAGTTTGCTGCAAGTACATCTGGCAGTCATTCAGTCTTTTAAAATATTATTAATGCTAAAAGGGCATAATGTCCTATTTTGCATTTAAGTCTTTTGGGCTCTGATAGGAAATCTTTAAATCCTAAAAATGCCTACTAAAAATAGTCACACTGAATTAAGAAAAACCCTGTATATTCAAATTTTTAAAATTAGGGTTACAGACTACTAAATTACGGTAGTTTGTTTTATACATCCAATTGGTTGAAGTTACGGAGCACTACATAATGCCTTTAAAATCCAGAAAACCATACATGATTGGTTTGATAAATTACAGGGCACAATTATTTGACTTTCCAAGAATGCGGTTTATGATGATGATTGGTGATTGGTAGCATGCTTATCGCTGGTTATTTTTCACTAAAGATTATTTAAAGGCAAAGATGGGGGGGGAGAAGAAAAGTGTCAGTGGTACACTGATTGTCATAGTTATCTGACAATTCAGGCTTCAGATCATACTGTGGAATGCCACTCAAACAACTTCAGAATTGGCAATTGTGTTGAACATAGGGGCTCATTAGCTATAGAAAGTAATCCCAAATAATAAATTCTGTTTTATATCTCTGAGACTTTGTCATTTCCAGGGGATTTTGTTTGCATAGGATGCTTTGTTCTTCATTATTTTTTGGTGGACTGGAATCTGACTTCTCTGATGTTAGGAATTAAGATTAAGATTACAGTGGTAAAGAATGTAAACCATTTTCTCTATAGGTTAGGTTGTAGATGTTTTAACAAAGGGATCTTGAATTGTATCAATTTGGCATGGCCTTATTCAGTTAATAGCTACATTCTGTCTTCAGTTCCTGACTTCAGGGGCTTCTACCTTATTAGCAGATCCTGAAAGCAGAGAACCCAATTAAAGCCTGTTCTCATTATGTGTGAGGGAACTTGCAGCTGTTTATTTCGGTTTTGCTATCTAGGCAGTAAAGTCTGTAGCACAACACATCTAAAGCAGTTGTCTCCATAGAGACGTTTACCCCCAGGGAAAGCACCTCTACCAACACTTTAGAAAGGATCTTGTTTCCTACATAAATGTGGTTATGCTAAGAGAAAACTAATATATACAGAAAAAGTGGGACCACCTGCAGCAAAATATTTCTGTGTGTCTTAGTACTTCCAGTTATGCTGTTTTCCAAAATACTCCATTCCACCCACCTGCTTTTTCTGTCTCCCATCTTCAACTATCAATTTGTGTACCTAGCTGATAAGCATGCTCTGTCTAGTAGGGCAGCCTTGCTCAAAATATCTGATCTGTAACATAATTTGTTTTTCTACAAGCCATATTATTTTTTACTGAGCATAATGATCTTCATGTCTGAGGATGATAAAACTAAAAATGAGTTCTAAAAAATATTCATTACCTAGAACGATTGTGAACATTCATCACAATACTGCTTTTGAATAATATAGTTTTGGCAGTGAGTTGTTAGATGAAAATTATGAGAATTGTGGTCTAAACCATTGGCAAAAACATGAGATTAGGAAAGCTGGGACAGGGATATGAGGGGCGAAGGGGAGTTATAAAAAAGTCAATATGTCAGCTTTCATTGCATGAGTACCATCCTGTTTAGGGTGTTTTGTCCTTTGTAGATATGTCTGATTGGAATAAGTCAACTCTATTTTTAGAACTATCATGTGTAGAGAATAATATCATAGAAAAGAGGCTATCTGATTAGAAGAGTAACTGTCTTGTGAGCTGCATCTCAGTTGACTCTACAAACTTAAGTAGTAAACTCTGCTCTTTAAAGTCCCCAAGTCTGCTCTTTTGGGGAACATTTCAGAATGATAACCCTGGCATTGTTTTCAGATAATGTACATTTGCACAGAAATAAAAAAATCTCAGCACACCAGCAATTTACAAAAAATGGTCTAGAAAACGAAAGATAAAACAAAGTTGGTACAACACAGATGAAACACCACCAACCCAGTGACAATGTTGCATATTTAAATAAAATAAAAACTAAACTGTAGCCATACTAGTTTAGAATCTGGGCTAAAAGAGGATATCAAAACATTGTTTTCATTTTACTCACCAGAGAGTTATGATATTGTGCAAATTGGAATAAAACTACTTCTCCTGTCAACAAGAGTTTTCAGATGCTATGCATTCTAAATTTCTCCTAAAGTAATTAAATATAACTTGGTTCAAATTGAATTGGAAAATGCAAAGTAATCTGAAGAAAGTATGAAGATGGAAATGAGAGAAATAAGGGAGCAGGTAAGTATGCAAAGAAACAAAAACAAAAAAATTTCAAGTCACAGAAGTCATCAAAAGATTAGTAATGCACAAATAATGTAAAAATGTTTAGCCTGCTATTTAAACAGAAACTACTTCATTTGCTGACATATGTCCAAATAACGGAATCAAACTGGAGCTCAAATAGAAGTTGACTGCCAAGTGTTAAAACATAAAATACTTAGAGAAAGTAAAGCCAAACTGTTCAGTCCCAGGAAGCAACAGCTGGCTAACTGGAGAAGTTTCTTTTCTATGTTTAGTATTTATGATCCTCACAACAACAGAATCATTGGAATAGTTTAGGAAGCAAAACTTAGCAAATGATTAGAATTCCAGTATACCTGAAGAAAAGCTAGGGCATAGTGCCACCTACATATGGAAAATTGATTGTATTACTTAACAGCAGTTTTCAAGTCAACTTTCCATTATGGCAGGATTGCAAAACATGAATGCAAGGGCAACATCTGTGGCCCACAGAAGTCTACCCAAAGTATTTTTATTTATTTTATTTATTTGTCACAACAGTATATATAAGCATAAGCATGAAATAACTATACGATATATAAGCATATATATAAGTGTAAGTATGTAATAACTATATGAAATTGTATACAATCAAAGGGAACATTAGGACAGGAACAGTAGGCACATTGGTGCTCTTATGCATGCCCCTTATAGACCTCTTAGGAATGGGGTGAGGTCAATAGTAGACAGTTTTTGGTTAAAGCTTTGGGGATTTTGGGAAGAGACCACAGAGTCTGGTAGTGCATTTCAGGCATTAACAACTCTGTTACTGAAGTCATAAGTTTTGCAATCAAGACTGGAGCGTTTCACATTATGCTTAAATCTATTGTGTATTGTGATTGAAGCTGAAGTAGTCTTCAACAGGAAGGACATTGTAACAGATGATTCTATGAGTTAAGCTCAGGTCATGTCAAAGGCAGCTGAGTTCTAAATTTTCTAAAACCAGTAGATAATATCAGAACAAAAACAATTGTCCCGTTTTAGGAAGAGGTGAAGGTAAGATTAGGAGCAAAATAAGTAACTGAAATCTTTTAGAGACTTAAGGCAACTATTTCACCCTTCAGTTCCATCAAAATTGATTCCTACCCCACTTACTTTTAGAATATTGGTATATCCTTTGACATTCCATTCAAAACTTGTTGCTTTCCTTCAGACTGAAAGACGTTCTGAAATCAGTATTAAGCTGCAGGACACCGAGTCCTTGAATTATGACCAGTTCATTTTGCCCCATTTTTTGACCATTCTTGCCTCAGTTGTTAAGTGAATCACTAGTTGCTAGAAACATGGTGGTTAAGTGAATTTGTCTTCCCCTGTTGACTTTGCTTGTCACAAAAGGTGATCACATGATCCTGAGACACTACAACTGTCATAAATATGTATCAGTTGTCAAACCTCTAATTTTTTATCATGTGACCATAGGGATGCTGCAATGGTTGTAAGTGTGAAAAATAACCATAAGTCACTTTTCTCAGTGGCATTGTAGCTTTGAACAGTCATTAAATGAATGATGTAAGTCGAGGAGTACCTGTGACTATTCAAAAAGATCTAGCTGAAATATACCATTTTGGGAAGAGAGATGCAATTTCTCTTTCTCCAAATATTGAGTCATTTGGATGTTCACTGCAATACAATTCGGCCATAAAGTAAAAAACACTTTAATGCATAGCTATATGGCTGGTTTTTAAGGCCAATCTATGCAAAATTCAATGGTGGTGTTCAGCCGGTTCTATCCGGTTCGGGTGAACCAGTAGTGGCGGCTGTGGGAGGCTCTGCCCACTCACCCAAACATCATGACATCCCATTTTTAATGTTCTGCATGTGTACTCACATTTGTGAACCGGTAGCAAAGCTAAGTGACTACCACCCCTGGCAAAATTGCCAAATAATTTTTCTCAATTTATTATATAACTTTTCTAGAATCAACAAAATAATGGTCAAAACTGTCTAAGCTAAAACAAAATTTATTTCAAAAATATAAATATACATCCAATAAACTCCCATTTTAGAACCCCATAGTCCCTTAATTATAGGGGTAGAGTTAGTGTGACTGGATGGAGCTGACTATTTACTGGATGGATGCCTATGTGGAGTATGCAGCAAATATTTTTTTTCTTTGTGCCCAAGGAAAGAAACATCTGCCACTATCAAGATTGAACTCTCAACCTTTGGAGTGGGAGGTGAGCATCTTCACTACTAAGCTGCCATACTGCTCATAAATAGACAATGAAGCAATATAATTGATAAAAGCTATTCAACAATTGATTGTCTGGTTTTCAACAGATACATTGCATTTATTTTCCTTGATTTAAAGAAAATGCTTTATTGTGATATACAACTTTATAGCAATGATGAATGCTACTCTTATTGTTACATCAATATATTCAATATAAAAGTCTTCAAAGTTAGATGTCCTAATGTCTCATGGGATTCTAATGGCTCATTATCAGACTGATTATTTTTCTAATTAAACTGACTTGAATCTTGGCAGCAAAATACAATAGTCACAAACTTTTCAGTACTTTCCTACCAATTAAAAAATCCTATTAATAAAACTAGGTTAAGTCTCCTATGAAGAAAAGGACTAAGATGAGCATGTGCTTTGGTGTATATTGAAAAGCAGATATTTGCTTTGTCGTCATGATATACTGACAGATATACTGCAGGAAAGGATATTTGCTGATCAATATTCCAAAGAGAGATACAGAATTGTTACTTTTTCCCCATGTACTTCTTTCTGGGAATGGATTTTGATTTTTCATCCTCAGTGGCTCTCTAATGGACACATGTTAATAGAAATATAGTCCACTAATCTTTTTCCTTTCCTGAAAAATAAATCCAATTAACCTGTAATAAATATATGAAATGGTCAGTATTATTAGATTACCCCCTCCCACTCATAGCAAAAAATACCTCCCAACTTCATAACGGGCGGGGGGACTTTCTAGAGATGCTTACCCTCTGCAGCACTTTCTAGGGCTAGAACATTCATGTTTAGGTATTTTATTTTTTCTCCAGACATAAATCTGCCAGAGAATAAATATGTCTGTACTGGATTTAAACCAAATTGCATATCTCTAATCCCAAAGAAGTACAGGGTGTTTTTTTTCCCCCCATTTATAAGGTAAGCCTTAGGAAAACTGAATTTTGTCACAACCTTCTGATTTTTTTTCATAGCATTCATATCAAACCATATGGTTTATTTGGATTTGGATTAGCATCCAATCTCGAGCATTCATCTGATTGAAGAATCCATCTTATTTATCATTTATTCTTTTAATAGCACCAGGAACAAAACTTGACGATGGGAATTGTGCTTAAGATTATAAGCTTTCCTACTCCTTATATTATATAATAGTCCCTCTGGTAGACTGAGACTTTTCTGTCTTTGCCCACTTCAATTACATTCACAGGATAGAAAAATAAATAAAAATTATAGGGCAAATTTCAATAATGATTTATTTAGAAAGAGATAGAGATACACTGTTCTATCTTCTTTGTCAGTGAAGAATGACACTGCTCATATTCAGAGATCCTGAGTCCTGAAGAACAGAATAATATTTTTTGGGGTGTGTGTGTGTGTCAAAAAGATCTCTAAAAGATATAAAAGATTATAAAACCACTATTTTAACTCACCAATCTTGAGCTAATCTAATCTTCATTCTGCCTTAGACATATCCATAAACCACAACAATTATTCCTTTTTATACTATTGCAGTGATACTAATATGATAAATAAATTAGGGAATAAAAAATAAATTTATAGGCATCAAGTCCCCTTCTCCCCAATATAATTTGAAGTATACTCCACTATACTTCACTATAGTGTATACTCCACTACAGTATCACTAAACTGTTTTTAGCTTTGATTCTGAAAATTGCAACTTTGTAAAAAAAAAAAAAGCTAATATTTTCATACACAGAATAGTTAAAAAGCTTCTCTGTGAAGTTTTGATTTGTATTATGCCTGTTACTTCTTTTCTATTGGTTTTTTTTTTCATGTAAGCATTTAATTTATAACCTCCTTATATCAGCCTACTGTATTAAGCATCGAGCTTCAAATTTTGACCAATTAAAAGCTTTCAAGAAGCTCCTACTTTTGCTTCTTGTGGTTTGTACAGCATTGAGATTCTGTGCTCCTTATCTTGAAAGAAGCACATATAATTATTAAGGCTTCTAGCAACTGATGGAACTACCTTCCCAGCATCAAGGGACAGTAAATAAACTGCTTATTGACTTTCTAGAATTTCAGCAACTATGTCTTACTAGTGGGAGGGTGGGGTGACCAGACGAACAATCTAATGGGATATATCCTCAGCTTATCTGTGGTGTCATCAGTAATGAATGAACCTCTTGACCAGTTAAACTACATGAAATGGATCGCTGTTTTCTCTCTGTTCAGGGCCGAGGGAAACAGAAAACACCTATTTATTTATTTTTATTTGTCACAACATTATATATAAGCATAAGCATGAAATAACTATACGATATATAAGCATATATATATAAAACCAAAAGTATGTAATAACTATATGAAATTGTATACAATCAAAGGGAACATTAGGACAGGAACAGTAGGCACGTTGGTGCTCTTATGCACGCCCCTTACAGACCTCTTAGGAATGGGGTGAGGTCAACAGTAGATAGTTTTTGGTTAAAACTTTGGGGATTTTGGGAAAAGACCCAAAATTATCTGACCCTCTGTAAGGGGAAACAGGAAAATTCATTCCCAAAATAGCAACTGCTACAAATCCTCAAACATTTTGGGGAACTGACAATGATGTCTCTTAATCTTGGAAGATACTTAACAAAATAACAGAATAACAGAGTTGGAACAGATCTTGGAGTCTTCTGGTCCAACTCCCTGCTCAGGAGGAAACACGATAACATGTCAGACAAATGGTTTTCAATCTTTTCTTGAAAACCTACAGTGCTAGAGCACGCATAATTTCTGGAGGCAAGTCGTTCCACTGATTAATTGTTTTAACTGTCAGGAAATTTATCCTTAACTCTAGGTTAAGTTAGAGGTCGACCGCGAGGGGCCTCACTTGTGGGGTCCCACAGGGGTCGATTCTCTTGCCCCTGCTGTTCAACATCTACATGAAGCCGTTGGGTGAGATCATCAGTGGTTTCGGGGTGAGATACCAGCAGTACGCTGACGACACCCAGCTGTACTTTTCCACCCCGGGCCACCCCAATAAAGTTGTTGAAGTGCTGTCCCGGTGTTTGGAAGCCGTACGGGTCTGGATGGGGAGAAACAGGCTCAAGCTTAATCCCTCCAAGACGGAGTGGCTGTGGATGCCGGCATCCCGATTCAGTCAGCTGCAGCCGCAGCTGGCTGTCGGAGGCGAGTTACTGGCCCCAAAGGATAGGGTGCGCAACTTAGGTGTCCTCCTGGATGATCAGCTGTCATTTGAAGACCATTTGACGGCCATCTCCAGGAGGGCCTTCCACCAGGTTCGCCTGGTTCGGCAGTTGCGCCCCTTCCTTGATCGGGATGCCTTATGCACAGTCACTCATGCGCTCGTTACCTCTCGCTTGGATTACTGTAATGCTCTCTACATGGGGCTCCCCTTGAAGTGCACTCGGAGGCTACAGTTAGTCCAGAATGCAGCTGCGCGGGTGATAGAGGGAGCTACGCGTAGCTCCCATGTAACACCGCTCCTGCGCAGACTGCACTGGCTGCCTGTGGCCTTCCGAGTGCACTTTAAGGTGTTGGTTACGACCTTTAAAGCGCTCCATGGCTTAGGACCTGGGTACTTACGGGACCGCCTGCTGTTACCACACGCCTCCCACCGACCCGTACGCTCCCATAGAGAGGGACTTCTCAGGGTGCCGTCTGCCAAACAATGCCGGCGGGCGGCCCCCACGGGAAGGGCCTTCTCTGTGGGGGCTCCCACACTCTGGAACGAGCTTCCCCCGGGTTTACGCCAAATACCTGACCTTCGGACATTCCGTCGCAAACTGAAGACACATCTCTTTATCCACGCGGGGCTGGCTTAAATTGGAATTTTAATGTTAAATTTATTAATTTTTAAACGGGGTTTTTAGTGTATGGTAAATTTTAATCCTCAGGCTAATTTAAATAAGTTTTTAAATTGTATTTTAACCTGTATATTGTATTGCTGGTTTTATCTTGCCTGTACACCGCCCTGAGTCCTTCGGGAGAAGGCCGGTATAAAAATCAAATAAATAAATAAATAAATAAATAGCTTGGTTCTCTTCTGGATTAGATTTTATCCATTGCTTCTTGTCCTGCCTTCAGCTGCTTGGAAAATAGGTTGATCCCATTCTTTGTGACAGCTCCTTAGGTATTAGAACACTGTTATGTCACACACACACCCCAATTCTTCTTTTCATAGAACAGAATAGAATAGAATTTTTATTGGCCAAGTGTGATTGGACACACAGGGAATTTGTCTTGGTGCATATGCTCTCAGTGTACATAAACGAAGATACCTTCATCAAGGTACAACATTTACAACACAAATGATGGTCATAGGGTACAATTTAACACTTAATGATACAACACTTAATGATAATCATAGTGTATAAATAAGCAATCAGGAACAATCAATATCAATATAAATCATAAGGATTATCAGCAATAAAGTTACAGTCATATAGTCATAAGTGGAAAGAGATTGGTGATGGGAACGATGAGAACATTAATAGTAGCGCAGATTTAGTAAATAGTTCAACAGTGTTGAGGGAATTATTTGTTTAGCAGAGTGATGGCCTTCGGGGAAAAACTGTTTTTGTGTCTAGTTGTTCTGGTGTGCAGTGCTCTATAGTGTCGTTTTGAGGGTAGGAGTTGAAACAGTTTATGTCCAGGATGTGAGGGATCTGTAAATATTTTCATGGCCTTCTTCTTGATTCGTGCAGTATACAGGAAGGCAGGTTGGTAGCAATTATTTTTTCTACAGTTCTAATTATGATAATGTATGATCATATAAACTCTAACAATATTTTAAAATCTACCTTTTATATGGATGGGGGAAAATGCTTCCAATATTTAAGTGGGACTGGCAAGACAGATAAGTCTGTAATCAAGATACCTGCAAATATTATAGTGTAGGGAGTTTCTAATGAGATGTGAATAGCCTGCTGGTTTACTTGCAATCATCTAAGCCATTGAAGAACAGAAGCAATTAATTGTCACTGGAAAAGTGGCAATGAACATGTATTGGCTTAACATTCTATGTATCCACTTAACCTAATGCTTCGATATCTATTTAGTAAGACAGTGTTCTGCTCTGGGTGCAGAGTAATTAGAGACAAAGGGGTTGGAAAACAAAGCTATATGAAAGTGCCTGGCTAGAGAAAAGAGTTTAAGGAAAGAAGGACAATAGTTCTTGTTTCTTCCCTGTGAGAGATTTAGTCCAAATTTTTGAGAAAGAAGGTATTAGTGTAGTGAAGCACAACTTAATAAATTCTTCATTTCATTTTTTCCATGCTTTATACCACATTTTTGATAGGATTGCACAGTTCTGAGGCTGGAAAGTTTTCACCCACATTTTTGTATATCCTTTCTGCATTTTATTTAGAGACTCTAATAAAGAAGAGAAGGGACGCGGTAGCTCAGGGGCTATGATGTTGAGCTTGTCGATCGAAAGGTCAGCAGCTTGGCGGTTCGAATCCCTAGTGCTGCCGTATAGCGGGGTGAGCTCCCGTTACTTGCCCCAGCTTCTGCCAACCTAGCAGTTTCGAAAGCACGTAAAAATGTAAGTAGAAAAAATAGGGACCACCTTTGGTGGGAAGGTAACAGCGTTCCGTGCGCCTTTGGCATTGAGTCATGCCAGCCACTTGACCACAGAGATGTCTTCGGACAGCGCTGGCTCTTCGGCTTTGAAATGGAGATGAGCTCCGCCCCCTAGAGTCAGCAATGACTAGCACGTATGTGCAAGGGGAACCTTTACCTTTACCTAATAAAGAAGAAAACACAGATGTGCAGCCTTTTTTAACCTGATGCCATTATGGCTGCAAGTTGTGTAATCGTACACAGGCAGAGCTACAGAGTTTATCCAGCATATATACAGATGATGTTATTTGAAATATCCCTTAGAATACCCAAAACAGTTTGTCCTATTCTCATTGTCAAGCTAAAAACAAGCATGGTAGAAGAGTAGATTTTCTGCATTTCTAAAAAGTATTAAAGGCAGAGCTTATTCACACATGCAGATAGTTTTCAGGTAAACCCATATATTAAGAAGAGTTGGATGTAAGACCCAAAACTTATTTTTAAATGCAGTGACTTCTTATGTATACCGTGTAATGGAGGAAAATAGGAGTTGGCTGGATTCATCAGTCATATAAATATAATATAATGTGTTTATTTTTGACTCAGTGTAATACATGGACTCTTTCACTATGATTTACAAATCACGGTTCATAATTGCAAATATAGGCATTGTAGAACAATCATGAATCAGCATATATTAACTCAGTTGTTGGGGAGAAGGAATTATTTAGATATATATCAATATGCCCCATTTATACTATTTAATGATAATGAAGTATGTCCTCAAAATAATGACATTGCACACAACTTCAACTGTTGCAGTTTAAGATATACCCATGAAACAGAAGTTGTAATAAGTTAATTGAAACAAGCATCGTTTTTCAATAAGAACCCTTCATGTTCACAGTAAACTGTTTCAATTGAACTTCCATCTACCAAAACCAAAATGTACATAATTACATTCAAAAATGGCTTCTAATGACTTAAAGTGCTGTTCATGTTTAGGCTTGACTTAAATGGAGAACAATGAAATATCTCTGAGCATGCCATTGTTCTGCCCAACATTTTAAGAGTAAATATAGGCTTGACCTTATGACTTGTCACTCCAAATATGGGATCATCCAATAAAGCTGCTGCAAGTCCCTAGACTCTGCATCAGTCAGCTTGAGTAGAATCCTAATCTGTGCTGTGTAGCAACCTTAGCTATGCACTCTGCATGTTTATATGCATGTTGATCTCTTGACATTTGGTAAAAAGAGATTCTACTCACAATAAAGAAATCACAGCTTGAGGCAGATTTAATGAGTCTATTCACTCATTGTTGCCAAGAGAAAGTGTAACATAAAGAAAGTGTGTTATTGTCAGGACTGATTTTGTTCATCAGGTTATCCAGTCCTTTGCAAGAAATAGGGTCATAACTTTAAATAAGTCTCTGAGTATGACAGATAAATTATAGCAGCTGTGGAGCAATGCCAATGCAAGATTGCAAAACATGCTGCTCACAAACATGAACATTCTTTCTTTTCCATCTACACTATTTCATTTTCAATCTTATCCTGCCACTAAGGATCGATGTATTCTGCACTTACAGAATTTCCAATATCTCTACAAGTAAGTGTAGAACAGCAAACAGTTTGTTCTGCTATTAAGATATAATCATTTTAAAAACCATTTTCAGAAATTAGGAAAGAAGGCAGAGAATAGCAAGGATAGCTGCAATTTGAGATGTGCTATTGCCTTAGCATATGGAATTGTTTTAGACATGAAGATCAATCCACCTTGTTTACTCCTGCTGTCTCTGAATTAGCTGTTTGTTTTCAGTAGTTCAGTAGTTCAGACAAAGACCTTCTCTAGTACTGCACTGCTATTAGAGATGTGTTGAACCTTGAATCTTCTAAAGATTTCTGTTCTTACAAGAGCAATAGATTAATCACCAGAAAACCTAAGGAACCAAGCATTCAAATATCAGGCAACAGCACATATCCTGAGATAAATATCAAGTCTCAAAAATATGCCATTTAAAGATACACTGGGTATTTTTTTTTTCCTTCAGAAATATTTTTTGCAAATTTCCATAGAGAAACCAGGCTGTTGTTGCATGAAAATAGGGTTTTGTCATTCAAAATATTAACATTGTTTTCTTAATAGAATTATTTGTCATTTATTTCTTTTGAATGAAATACATAAATAAACAATTCTAAACAGTAACACTAATTCTATTCATTTTACATTCTTCTAAACATCATACCTGTTTTAGCATCTCCCAGATATTAATTAAACCCACTGTTCCCAACTAGCAGAGATACTAGTAGATACTAGCAGAGTATCTTAATAGTTATTTCAACACATCTGGAAGAGAGAAAGTTGGAGAAGGCTTCTTTAAACAAATTAAACAAGTAATTCAGTAAAATTACCTGATACAATGCATTTATTCAAAAAATCCTATGGAATCTCAAACTATAATTGAAGGCCTGTTTTGTTACATGGTCTATTTTATTTTTTAAATCAACTTTGCTTTATCAATTAAATAAAAGCAATCTGGCTTCATCTAACTTTTCCATAAAATAGCTACAGTGGATTTAAAAAGCCTACACAGTTAAAATGTCAAGTTTTTTAAGATAAAAAAAAATAAGACCTAGATACTATAAATCAATTTATTCATTCATTTATTCATTCATTCATTTATTTATTTATTTATTGTTTAAATTTCTATACCGCCCTTCTCCCGAAGGACTCAGTGCGGTTTACAGCCAGAATAAAACAATTGATACAAAATTAAAACCAATTTAAAAAGCGAAAATTCAAAGTTGGCTGGACACTATAAAACCAATAAAAACCCATTTAAAAAACCATTAGAATTGTTTACATGTTTGATATGACCTATAAGCTGTACAATTCAATTAAAACAATCTAAAATTGTTTAGGCAGAAAAAATAAAAATAAAAATGTATAATACATGGTTGCATAAAGGTGTAAATGCTCTTATAAGAAGGGATATGACTGTGTTTAGAATTAACAAACTACATTCAAATTGATGATTAATAGAATCATGCCAGCAATTAAAGTGACTCTGTTCAGGTACAAATAAAGTTCACCTTTTCTAGTAGGATCTTTATGACATTTACTCAGTTGTTTCTAATAGCAAAAGCCAGGATCAACAAAAAGTTTACAAAGCATTAAAGGGATCTAATCGTTAGAAGGTATCAGGCAGCAGAAGAGTATAAAAAAATTCTAGGCATTGGATATACCATAAACACAGTGAAGACAGTCATCAATAAATTGAGAAAATCGGCCCAATAGTGACATTGCCAGAACTGGATGTCCCTCCAAAACTGATGAAAAAAACGAGGCTGCCAAGGGACCTAACAGCAACATTAAAGGAGCTTTTTGAATTTCTGTCAAGTATTCGTTGTGTACTACATGTGACAACAGTATTCTTTATGTCTGTACTGTTGGATAGAGTGCCAAATTGGAAGCCTTTTCTTAGAAATAAATACATCAAAGCCTGGCTACATTTACAAATCCTACATTAAGTCTGAAAAAAACATGTGGGCAAATTTGTTATGGTCTGATGAAACCAAGATTGGACTTTTTAGCCATAATTCCAAAAAAGCATTTTGGTGCTAAAGTAACACTACACATCACCAGACATATACCATACCTGCAATGAAGCATGATGGTGAGAGCATTATGCCTTGGGGCTTCTTTTCTTCAGCTGGAACTGGATATTTAATCAAGGTGGGGGGAATAATTAAACAACTCTAAATATCAGTCAATTTTGGCACAAAACCTTTAGGCTTCTGCTAAAATACTGAAGATGAAGAGGAATTCCACCTTTCAACATGATAATGACTCAAAGCATACCTCCAAATCAACAAAAGAATGATTTCAGTAGAAGAATATCAATGTTTTGAAATGGTCCCGGCAGAGCCCAGACCTGAATACAATTGAAAATATGGGACGTGACCTTCAGAGGGCTGTGAAGAGGGGTCTAACAGTGACAGATTTGGAGTGCTTTTGTAAGGAAGAGTGGGCAAAGATTCCCAAGGCAAAATGTGTTATGTAGATAGGCTGGTACCCCAAAAAATTGAATGCTATGATAAAATCAAAAAGTACTTCAACAAAATAAAACAAAATTGGTTTTTCACTTTAATTGTACAGTTATAGGTTATATTAAAGGTGAAAAAAATTCTAAAGCGACTTATCTTGGCCTGATTTTTTTACGTCACAAAAACCTGGCATTTTAACAAGAGTGTATAGAATTTAAATCCATTGTATGTCACAAACTTTCCCTCAGATAAAATCTTTGTTTAAGCCAGAAGACATTACAATAAATATATAAACCATAATTAATAAAACTAAAATGTAGACATAAAATACAAAAACATTCAGTATATTTAATAAAGTAGTAATGCACATAACAGTGGCAATCAATCAAAATTTGTACTAATCTTCAATCGTAGGTAGGACCGGGCACACTAAACAACCTGTAAATATATATGTTAATGTCCAGGTCAGACTTACAAAGTGGCAGATACCTATTGAGCTCTCTATCAGAGTGGGGAGAGGTATATGTCTTCCTAAATTAATTAAGAGGTATATGTCTTCCTAGTCGCCGCCTGGGAAAGGGCGGCGATGGGGGCTCTGGACCGAGTCATGCCTTTGCGGCCTCTGACCAGGCGTTGATCCTGACCAGCTCCTTGGTATTCCGAGGAGCTGAGAGAGATGAAATGCCGGAAAAGACAATTAAAGTGACTCTGTTCAGGTACAAATAAAGTTCACCTTTTCTAGTAGGATCTTTATGACATTTACTCAGTTGTTTCTAATAGCAAAAGCCAGGATCAACAAAAAGTTTACAAAGCATTAAAGGGATCTAATCGTTAGAAGGTATCAGGCAGCAGAAGAGTATAAAAAAATTCTAGGCATTGGATATACCATAAACACAGTGAAGACAGTCATCAATAAATTGAGAAAATCGGCCCAATAGTGACATTGCCAGAACTGGATGTCCCTCCAAAACTGATGAAAAAAACGAGGCTGCCAAGGGACCTAACAGCAACATTAAAGGAGCTTTTTGAATTTCTGTCAAGTATTCGTTGTGTACTACATGTGACAACAGTATTCTTTATGTCTGTACTGTTGGATAGAGTGCCAAATTGGAAGCCTTTTCTTAGAAATAAATACATCAAAGCCTGGCTACATTTACAAATCCTACATTAAGTCTGAAAAAAACATGTGGGCAAATTTGTTATGGTCTGATGAAACCAAGATTGGACTTTTTAGCCATAATTCCAAAAAAGCATTTTGGTGCTAAAGTAACACTACACATCACCAGACATATACCATACCTGCAATGAAGCATGATGGTGAGAGCATTATGCCTTGGGGCTTCTTTTCTTCAGCTGGAACTGGATATTTAATCAAGGTGGGGGGAATAATTAAACAACTCTAAATATCAGTCAATTTTGGCACAAAACCTTTAGGCTTCTGCTAAAATACTGAAGATGAAGAGGAATTCCACCTTTCAACATGATAATGACTCAAAGCATACCTCCAAATCAACAAAAGAATGATTTCAGTAGAAGAATATCAATGTTTTGAAATGGTCCCGGCAGAGCCCAGACCTGAATACAATTGAAAATATGGGACGTGACCTTCAGAGGGCTGTGAAGAGGGGTCTAACAGTGACAGATTTGGAGTGCTTTTGTAAGGAAGAGTGGCAAAGATTCCCAAGGCAAAATGTGTTATGTAGATAGGCTGGTACCCCAAAAAATTGAATGCTATGATAAAATCAAAAAGTACTTCAACAAAATAAAACAAAATTGGTTTTTCACTTTAATTGTACAGTTATAGGTTATATTAAAGGTGAAAAAAATTCTAAAGCGACTTATCTTGGCCTGATTTTTTCGTCACAAAACCTGGCATTTTAACAAGAGTGTATAGAATTTAAATCCATTGTATGTCACAAACTTTCCCTCAGATAAAATCTTTGTTTAAGCCAGAAGACATTACAATAAATATATAAACCATAATTAATAAAACTAAAATGTAGACATAAAATACAAAAACATTCAGTATATTTAATAAAGTAGTAATGCACATAACAGTGGCAATCAATCAAAATTTGTACTAATCTTCAATCGTAGGTAGGACCGGGCACACTAAACAACCTGTAAATATATATGTTAATGTCCAGGTCAGACTTACAAAGTGGCAGATACCTATTGAGCTCTCTATCAGAGTGGGGAGAGGTATATGTCTTCCTAAATTAATTAAGAGGTATATGTCTTCCTAGTCGCCGCCTGGGAAAGGGCGGCGATGGGGGCTCTGGACCGAGTCATGCCTTTGCGGCCTCTGACCAGGCGTTGATCCTGACCAGCTCCTTGGTATTCCGAGGAGCTGAGAGAGATGAAATGCCGGAAAAGACACCTAGAGAGTGATTGGAGGGCCAGCCGTTCTGAATTTGATCGAACACTAGTTAGGTCTCATATTCAGACCTATCTAGTGGCGATAAGAGTGGCAAAACGTGAGTATTTTTCCACTCTTATTGCATCGGCAGATAATCACCCAGCCACCCTGTTTAGGGTGACCCCCTCCCTACTTCATCAGGGAGCTCGGGATGACCCCTTGCAGGGTCGTGCTGAGGATTTTGGACAATATCTGCACGATAAAATCACTCAGATTCGGGATGGGCTGGACTCCGATTGGGTAGATTCAGGTGGGATGACGGAGGCTGTTCTTGGTGAGGTTATCTGGGATGAGTTTGATTCTGTGGCTCCCGAGGACATGGACAGGATACTGGGGAGGCTGAATGCGACCACATGTTTGTTGGACCCGTGGTGCTGGCCACACAGGAGGTTATACGAGGTTGGCTACAGGGAATTGTTAACGCTTCTTTGATGGAGGGTGTCTTCCCGTCCACCTTGAAAGTGGCGGTGGTGAAGCCCCTTCTCAAGAAGCCTTCCCTGGATCCAGTTATTTTATCGAACTATTGTCCTGTCTCCAACCTTCGTTTTGTGGCGAAGGTTGTCAAGAGTGTGGTAGCACGACAGCTTCCCCAGTACCTGGATGAAACTGTCTATCTAGACCCGTTCCAGTCCGGTTTCCGACCTGGGTACAGCACGGAGACGGCCTTGGTTGCATTGGTGGATGATCTCTGGAGGGCTCGGGATAGGGGTTGTTTTTCTATCCTGGTCCTATTAGATCTTTCAGCGGCTTTTGATACCATCGACCATGGTATCCTGCTGCGATAGCTGGAGAGACTGGGAGTGGGGGGCACCGTTTTTCGGTGGTTCTCCTCCTATCTCTCTGACCAGACACAGACGGTGTTGGCAGGGGGGCAGAGATCGGCCTCGAGACGCCTCACATGTGGGGTGCCACAGGGGTCGGTTCTCTCGCCTCTCCTATATGAAGCCGCTGGGTGAGATCATCCATGGTTTTGGGGTGCAATATCATCAGTATGCTGATGATACTCAGTTGTACATTTCCACCCCTGACCACCCCAACAAGGCCATTGAAGTGATGTCCCGAGTGTCTGGAGGCCGTGCAGGTCTGGATGGGGAGGAACAGGCTTCGGCTCAATCCCTCCAAGACTGAGTGGCTGTGGATGCCGGCATCCCAGTACAGCCAGCTAGCTCCATCGCTGACTGTTGGAGCTGAGTCATTGGCCCCTATGGAGCAGGTTCACGACTTGGGCGTTATCCTGGATGCTCGGCTGTCATTAGAAGAACATATGACGGCCGTCGCCAGGGGAGCTTTCTATCAGGTGCGCCTGATATGCCAGTTGCACCCATTCATAGACCGGGATTCCCTATGCATGGTCACTCATGCCCTCGTCACTTCCCGCCTGGACTACTGTAGCGCTCTCTACATGGGGCTCCCCTTGAAGAGCACCCGGAGGCTCCAACTGGTCCAGAATGTGGCTGCGTGGGTAATAGAGGGAGCTACTCATGGCTCCCACATAACACCTCTCCTGTGCAAGCTGCACTGGTTGCCGGTGGTCTTCCGGGTGCAATTCAAAGTGTTGGTTACCACCTTTAAAGCGCTCCATGGCATAGGACCAGGCTATTTACAGGACTGCCTGTTGCCACCGATAGCCTCCCACTGACCTGTGCGCTCACACAGGGAGGGTCTCCTCAGGGTGCCGTCAGCCAAACAATGTCGGCTGGCGACCCACAGGGGGAGAGCCTTCTCTGTGGGAGCACCTACCCTCTGGAATGAGCTTCCTCTGGGGTTACGATTACTCCCCAACCTCCAGACTTTCTGCCATGAACTCAAGACCTTTCTGTTTCACCACGCAGGGCTGGCCTAATACACTACGGTTTTTTAATTGGGGTTTTTATTATTTCTCTTTTATAGTTTTTAAATGGGGTTAACCAAATTGAATAAGATTTTTAAATTGTTTTTAATTCTATTTATAAAATTGTTCTTATGTTGACTGTAAACCACCCTGAGTCCTTCGGGAGAAGGGCGGTATAAAAATCAAATAAATAAATAAATAAATAAATAAATAAATAAATAAATAAATAAATAAATAAATAAATAAATAAATAAATAAATAAATAAATAAATAAATAAATAAATAAATAAATAAATAAATAAATAAATAAATAAATAAATATTCCCTATAAAGAAAGCAACAGAGTATGTGACTTGTGGTTTCCACAAAACCATCTCATGAGCCTTTCCTAAAATAATTGATCCACAATTATCCTCATATCCCATATAGTCCTGAGATAATGGATTTAGCTGTGGCTTTTCTTTTCGGTGCAAACAGCTACAAAATTAAGCTTAACTTCAAATTTCTTACAAAAGGATTTTCTCTAAACATGTGTAGATGTCCACCTTTTCAAATTCAGTGGAATTGACAATACTGAGTGCCAGTAGAAGACTGATGGTCTCCTCTTTTTTTTCTCTAGTGGTCTAAGTGCAGATAGGAGAACCACACTCAGATTGGATAGAAATCCAATCTGAGTGAAGGAAGGCAATGCTTCTTAATTTCACTCCAGATTTATTGCTTTCTGAGAAACAGAACTTGTGAAGGTAATTGCTATCTATGTTGTCTAAGAAAACACTGGGATATTCTTGCAACTTCAAGGTGAGGAGAAAGAGAAACTTTCTGGCCCATCCATATCACAATAATTATTTACTGTAAAAGTCAAGATTGCACTACAGTGATTTTGTGCTTTCCATAATCATCCAAGGCTTACATTTAAATATAATTTCAAATTTATTTTTTAACCACTCTACATTTTCTCAGCAGCCTTAAAGTTTACCTGGCTGCAAGTCAGAATGTTAACTCTCTCGCTGAATTAGTTTCATTGGCAATTAACAACAGAATGGTATTAGGAAATTGCTTTCAGGAGTGGTGAAAAAATAGAAATAAGATGAAAAAGCAGTTACTTCCTTCCCTTGTGGAAGCAGTATTAATCAAATGCTTGGACATGAATTTGCCTCAGTAGCAATCAGTTTTGTGAAGAAGGAGCAGTTTTGATAGCATCAACAAGTTACTAATTTTGGCAAGAAAGATGTGCTAAGGGAGAGATTACAACTGTATAATAATATTACCCACAAATTCAGAAAGCCTCTCACATTTAGTATTTTTCAAAAAACAAGCTATTGGTTCAGAAAATTATTACATGTAACAGCAGTCTCTTGTGACCAGGTTTTAATTTAAAAAAAAACCCTTAATGGCCGGAGTGATCTATAGACTATTGCCAAGTTAGAGTATTCAGACTACTCTAGAATCATAAAATCAAAGGTTAGAACAGACTTTGTCCATCTTTTGCCCAAGCCAAGAATCTTAAAACTTTCCCCTCCAGTTCATTAAAATAATACAAATCACATTTGCAAAGAAATCTCATAGTTTACTTGTTACACTATGCTTTATTTATGTAGTTTTATCTTGCTTGCTCTGATTGATTGATTGAAATCAAAATGTTGATTGACTAACATTATTATAGTACATTATTATAGTACTTTTGTGTAACAACTGTTACACAAAAGCTTGCTGTTTTAGCTATACATTTTGGAATGAACACCCTTTGAATGATGTGGGAGTAGGAATGGATTTCCAGAGAAAAAATTATGGACTACAGGAACCAGGAACACCAATCAGGTGACCCTGAGGACACAGATAAACCTCCAAGTGTTTCACAACCCTCTAATGACCAGCTATCTACAAGGAATATAAATCTTCCATTCCCCACTATCCTGGCAGAGCTGAAGAAGCTTCTTGGATGAGAAGCGAAACATCTTTAAAGAAAAAACAAGAAAGTCCAGTTGCCTCCTGAAAAAGCATCTTTGGGATAATGGATTGCATGTACTCTTTGTACTATCTGCATATATCTCAGCAAGATGTGTATGTGTATGTATTAATTGGAGGTGGGAGATACTTCTAATATAATCTACTGGATCCCCTGCATGAATTACTCCTGTGACTATTTAGGGCAGATGGGGAGGAAGGTAACCACCAGATTGCAAGAACACAAATGAGTGGTCAAATAAGGAGACCAAAACTCATTGGTAACCTCAATTTGCAATGAACAAGGACATACATTCAATTTTACAACTATTAAGATTGTTGGCTGAGCAGGTACAAAGATAGCCAGGGAAATGATTGGAGCCTGGGAAATGGGCCCCTTGTCTGTCAACAGAAATGCTGATTTACCACCAGTTTACCAGGTACTTAGGAGCTGCACAAGGAAACACAGCCAACAACTTAATAGCCAGCTATCAACACCCCAATCAACAAATAAAAAGCTACACACAACCAGGCACCACATAAATACTACGCATAGAATAATTCAAAACACATATTCTAGTAGAGAAAAATCCCCTGAGGATGGGCTCCAGCATGAGTCTGAACGTTTGGAAGGCTAAACCTCTGATCATAGTGACTGACCCAGATTATATCCTAGAGTCCTGGTGGTGAACATGCATGCCAGAGGTGGCACACAGAGCCCTCTCTGTGACATACACACTGTCACCCCAGCACAGACATGGACATCTGGAGAAGGGGCGGTCAGTGCAGCCCAAGCAGTGAGCCACTTTGCTTTACACATCCCACGCAGCACCCTCTTCGTCAACCTCCACAGTTTCCTGGACCGCTTCCAGGAAATTGTGGCAGCAAAGGTGCAGGGGACTTGCCAAGAAGCCCAGCAGCATGCTTACAATGGCAGCATCCAGGAGTGCTGAAGTGCTGCATCTCTATTGGCAGTGGGGGGATTCAAGTAATTTAACAACCAGTTCTCTGCCCTAATGATTTCTTCCAACAACCAGTTTGCCAAACTGCTCAGAAAGTTAACAACCGGTTCTCCCGAAGGGGTGCGAACTGGCTGAATCCCACCACTGTCTATTGGGCCTTGCTGCGAGAAAGCCAGGCTTTCAATGCCTATGGCTATAGGTAGGAAGAGGGGGGTGTATTAGGTATGGAGCCTTCGGGGCTCCCCATGAAAACCATCCCACCCCAGTTAAATGCACGCCATAGGGTGATAGGATTTGTTTTAAACAGATAAAAAGATCTGTGCTGCTTGTTGTCAAAATCTGAACAGAGGATGGAAATGATTTTAGTTTTAAGCATTTTATTTTACTTTATTTTTTACTTAAATACTGGGGCAGAGGGAAGTAAGTAAAAGAAGACCAGTTCAACAATCAAGAGTTAAAGTGGAAGTTTATAGTTTACAAATGAAAACAAACAGAAAACAGAAATATAATGCTTAAATTACTCCGTCTTTATTTTGGCACTTACTGCCTTGTCCTGTAAATATGTTTGGTTTCATAATGTTGTATAATAAAGGAGACATTATTCAGTCTTGCTAATCTGCATTTGCATCTTAGAAAATAAATAAATAAAGTTTATTGTCATTGTACAGTATACCCATACAACGAAATTCACATAACACCCAGAGAGCAGACCCAACTCACATAACAATCCGCAGACACCGTCCCTCCCACCAAAAATTCCCCACCCCTAAAACCACCCAAGCATCCACACAACAGACCAAATAATGCTATCCAAAAGCTCACTGATGAACTTTAGTTCACTGTTGAGTACAACTATAGCTCTGGGATAAAAACTATTCAGAAAACGTGTGGTCCGAATTTTAATTGTTCTGTATCGTCTGCCAGAAGGCAACAGTCCAAAAAGATTGTAAGCAGGATGGGAAAAGTCTCTGAGAATGTTATGCAACTTCCTCAAACAGCAGGATGCAAAGTTGTCGTCCAGGGCTGGTAGCTGGAGCCCGATGATATTCTGGGCAGTTTTAATAATTCTCTCTTCTCTGTAGAGCTTTTATGTCCACTGCAGAGCTGCTCTCATACCATGCAAGAATGCCATATATCAGGACACTCTGGTCCTGCGATAGTAGGACAGAAGTAGATGCTGAGATAGATTTATCTACCTGAGCATTCTCAGGAAGTACAGCCTCTTCTGTGCCTTCTTCACAAGCATGTTAGCATTCATTGTCCATGAGAGGTCCTCCAAGATATAAATGCCCATAAATTTAAAACCACCAACCCTCTCCACCTCCTCACCATTTATGTACAATGGTAAATGTACATCTCTCTTCCTCCTGAAGTCAATTATAAATTCTTTAGTTTTTTTGGTGTTAAGTGTAAGATTATTTTTTTAACACTACAATGTTAGTCCTTGTACTTTCTTTCTATAAGCAGACTCATTGTTCTTATTAATGAGCCCCACCAAGCTAGCAATGTGTGAATAAGTGCATAAAATATGTAATGTCCAGCCCCTTAAATGTGGCAATTCTGAGAATACATGGGAAAGGAGACTTTTAAAAGTTATACAAATTGAATGCAGTACAATGTCTTTACTAGGGTTCCAGATCTGATCTGGAACACTTCAGAGAACCAGAATACTGTGACAAAAGTTTACAATTTTCCGTATCTATGCTGTCATTTAATAATCATTTAGAGTTTTGTCCTCCATATCTGGTAGCCTTACCCAGGAGGTGATATTTTTTCTGCTGGATACATTGGCATTTTCATCAGTTTTCATTTCAAATATTTTGAGCAGAGTGTATATAGTCAGAAATTAGAAAAAAGGTGTTGGTTTCTTTGACACACTACTAGAGGAAGGTTCATATGATCATAAAATATCTTAATCACTAAAGCCAGTTTTTCAGACAAGCCTTTTATTGTGCAATCAGTGTGCCTTATGGAATATTCCAGACAACTTTTAATATGATTTGTTGAACAAGCCATAGTAGTCAGATTTTATATATAAAGGCAGACTTAACTGTAATTACAAAATTCAATATAATGGCTGGCTTTCTGAAAAAAAAACACTTCTTGTGGAAAAATATATACAAGAAGGAAAACAGAATTATGAACACAAAATTAACTGGCTTTAATTGTAACTTAGAAATTCCATTATGTTATAACCTGGCTTTTCTTAGTTGAAGGTGACAACTACAATCTCCAATTTTTTTCAACAATAATTCTCTTATATCATTCCCAGTATCTTACTTTTTGCAACTATTTTTCTAGAAGAAATCATCTGACAGCTGCCAGTTTTCAAATTTCACTGTACATAGCAAAACATGGTAAGCCCTTCTCTGATGGGGATATTATCAAAACAGCCATGTTATCTGGGAGTAATTCCCTTTTTCATGATTTCCCAAACAAGGATAAAATTACCCAACATATCTCTGAGAAACCACTTAGCAGAAATACTGCTAAAAATCAGGTCCAGTGCATGGCAAGTGATGTTAGTCAGCAGCTCACCACTGACTTACAAAAGGCAATCTGTTACTCCATATGCTTGGATGAAAACACAGATATAAATAATCATGCAAGGCTAGCAGTAATTTTGCATTATGCTGTTGGTGACATCATGAGAGAAGAGCTGGTGAAACTGGCCTCTTTGCCTGAAAGAACAGAAGGGACAGATATCTACAATGCTGTGATGGAGGCCTTTTTGTCACAAGATATTAAGATCAAAAAAAGTGGTTTCAATTACTAGTGATGGGGCACCTTCTATGGTGGGGGCAACATCTAGTTTCATACAGTTCTTAAAATGAATTTAGAAAATTCTACAATATTTGCAGACAATCCTACAAGCCATCAGGAAAGGATGGCTTTCTAGCGTTGTAATTGAAAACCAACTACAAAGGTGAATATTAGTAACAGATTTTTACAGTTACATAAAATGGAGACAACCCTCCATCTTATTTCTCCAGAAAAAGCCAAATTTGAAGAACTTGAACGTTCCTGCTTACACTGGTTAGATTTAGGAAATTTGGAAATGGAGTTATTGGAATTTCAAGGACACTCTATCTGGAAAAATAAATTCTATGACTTGTGGTGAAACATTTGAGAAGGTAGAAGGGATGACAAAGGACAGCAGTTAGTTCTGAAAATGAACTCCTTAAATGTGGAATTCTCTGCCAAATAATTTTAAATCAATGAAAGCTCTTGGGATTGCTTTCCTTACTTTTGTTTGGATCATTTTATGCTTATGAACAGCTGTTTTCAGCTTTGAATTGTATCAAATCTGACACAGAAACAGACTAC
Source organism: Ahaetulla prasina (assembly GCF_028640845.1). Classification (NCBI taxonomy): domain Eukaryota; kingdom Metazoa; phylum Chordata; class Lepidosauria; order Squamata; family Colubridae; genus Ahaetulla; species Ahaetulla prasina. The sequence continues at coordinate 93,800,779 of NC_080542.1, forward strand.
CATATAACCTGAATTCTGTATATGTTGCTCTCAAACTTACAAAGTATGAGCTAGGGTTAGACAAATTATCAGCATGCATACAAGAGCAAAAGTCTCATTAATCAAAAGCATGCCAAATGTGAACTTTTAGCTGTCAATAAAGAGTTGTTTGTATCATTGAAAGCTTTGTTTTTGTGGGTTTTTTTTAAAGACAAAAGATGTTAATCACATATGAGGTTTTTTTTCTAAACTAAAACCTCAATATTCAGGTTAGATTGCCATGTTGGCACTTTGAGATAAATAAGTGGGCTTTGGGTTGCAGTTTGGACACTCTGATTCTAAAAGGTTTGCCATCACTGTCCTAGAGCATTAATAAATCAAATACAATAAATACAAATAAACCAAGAAAAAGTATTTCATCATAAGGACAAATATAATACTTCTGTACAAGGTATTCTACTGACAAGGTAATATGATAGAAGGCATCTTACACTCCTTATCCAACACTGACTGATTTTGGTAGCAGAATTATCAGAGTTAGGAAGAACCATAAAACGTGAAGGGATAAGTAAGAATCATAATGTTTGTCAAATATGAGATAGCAACCCATTAAATTTGGAAGAATATATGGAAGAACTGATGCTGAAGCCACTGCAGCGATTGAAAACTGAAACATTAATTGAAACAGTTGGTTCATATCAGAAATGTAGTTTTAGATTGTTTAGATATAGAAGTATTAGTGAAGTCTATGCTATCCTAAACTAATTCTTTAGTCTTTTGATATTACAGTGTGCCAATTAATCTTTACAGATTTGTGTTTTCTTAAAAAGGAATGCACTATTTTGTTTCAGAGAATTAGTATTTTGTATGTAAGGCCCTAGGAAAGAATATGTCCCATGGAAGTTTGATTCTATACATCAAAGTATCTTAAGTGTGTTTGGAGATGCCAGAGAGTATAATATAAAACCAGAAACTTTTCTTTTGAGCTTAATGGATAAAGAACTTGGAGGAAAATGGAATTTTGATGTTTTATATGCTATCAGCAGAAAGAATACTTTATATACAAAAATGGAAAGATACTTTGATTCCCAAAATGGATGAAGAGCTGCAAAAGTTGATGGAGTTAGCAGAGACTGACTGCTCTAATTAAAGAAAAGAACACAATTTTGTTTCTACTTGGAAACTGCTTTTGGACTTTGTGTTTGAGATGGGAAAAAAATGAAAGTTTGATTTGGGGTTTTATTGATTAGAGAGTTTTTTTTTTGTTGTAAAAGTGGTTGTATATATTATTATGTAAAAGGAAAAAGTTGAGGTTCTATATTATTATCTTATTCTACTGCACCAAAATGAATCAGAAGACAATGCTTTTCTTTCTTTTCCCCTTTTCCCTGCACTTTTTCCTCTTTTCCTTTCCCATTTTCCCATTATTTTCTTTTTTTTTCTTTGTATTTCTGTATTTTATATTTTGACAAACTAATAAAAAAAATTGAAAGGTTAAAAAAAGTGTGTTTGTATATGCTGTATAAATCCAAGTGGATTTTTTAATATATAGGACTCCTCCCCACCCCTTATAAAAGGTCAATAAGTTTTTCAGCTAAAATAAAGGATATTTAGTTGAGCCTATCATTTATTTTATATCTGAACTGGATAGACTCTATAATGTATATTCCATTCTAAAATACTATTAATCTCACAGTAAAAGAGATCTGAGGGTCTTTTGACAGTCTCAGATATAGTAATAAGCTTCATGCCTTATACTTTACAACAACCAAATTGAGTAAAATATTCATGTGCCGGGATGGAAAATGTACAGTCACAATGCTGATACTTGCTATAAAATCAAACTTCTTGACCAAGTATTTTTTTATCATAGTTTAAAATATCATTTTAAATTATGAAAATGTCTGTTAACATTTGCTCAAATATTTTGCAGAATATCATTTTCATTTTTTATTAGAGTTAATAACCGGAGTAGTAAATACTGATAGCTTATTCCATAGTTCCTTTCATAAGATTATTATTTCATTCAATAATTGCCATACCATTTCTTACACAAAGGAATGCATGATGCCACCAATTTAGCTGCCAGTGAGGCTTTCAGCCCTTGCTTTCACTTTAAGAATCAATTAAATTCAAAGGAATATCACTTTAAGTGTATTTTTTTATTTTTATTTTATTTATTAAATTTTTATACCGCCCTTCTCCCAAAGGACTCAGGGCGGTGTACAGCCAAAATAAAACACAATATATATACAATTAAAATCAAAATTTAAAATAGAGCATATTACAAAAAGGCCGATAGTTAAAAATTTAAATTTAAAATTTCAAAAATTTAAAACCCCGAAACAATAAAAACCCCAGTTTAAAATATTAAAAAACTATTATGCCAGTGTAGTATATTGTCTCTCAAGTTCCAAACCTCTAAGCATAATACCGTATCAAAATATGGGTGAAGAAGACTGAATCTATTTGTAACCCTATCTATGGCCTTAGAAGCCTGCTAATTATCCTTCGGAGACATTGATGTATTTTTTTTTTGCTGCATTAATGAATAATCAAAGGAAGAAAAAATTAATGACTTATCTTCAATAAATGTTACAGCCGTTTAAAAAAAACAATAATTCTATTACTCCTTTAATAATATTTATATTATGTTTGAAATATTTCTTTCTTCAGAGCAATTATCCTTCAGAACATACAATGGCTTTTCTGAAAAAGAAAAAAGGGGACTGATTCCATTTTGTAGAAAAGGAAATTGAAAATAAATGCAATAATGTAGATAATATAATTTATTTTGGGATGTTCTTATTGCATAACCATTTTAAATATTTTGTTTTTGTGGGCCATAACTGAGGGGCATACAAATATATAAGGGTGTTGTTGTTGTTTTTGCAAATGATCTACTAAATAACTCTGTTTGATTAGAAAATCAGTAACGATTAAAGTCAAGGAGTATTGCAAATATAGCTGGAATCTTGTGGAAGGAATCAGTATGTCAAGATAGTGGTTGTGATCATGTGATTGGTACCTCTTTTTAGTACATTTGATAGCAGTACACAAAGAAAAGGAAGGGGTTTTAATCAAGTTATGACCTTTAACTTAAATTTTTTAACAATTACTTTATTTAGCTTTATGAAGACTGCTGATGCCACTGAAAGAAATTACACCAGGTTAGGCTATCTAATCCTATATACCAGGATATTATAATCAAGAGGTCCCAGCTAATGAAACCTGGGATGCATTTCTGGAATGATTTGAATGTTTCCTGAGGGCAAATGATCTCACAGAACTAGCAAGTAGTCGGAAGAGGGATCATTTCTTAAACTCCTGCAGCCATGAAATTTTTGGAACAGCTAGGGTGTTAGTAGCCCCTCAAGCCATATATGAGGTGCCCTGGGAAGTACTTCTAGTGAAGCTGAGAAAGCATTATACTCCAATATCATCACGAATATCCCAGAGGTTCACATTCTGGCAGATGATACAGAAAGAAGGGGAGTCTATTAATCACTATAAGGACTCATTACATGCTGCAGCCCTAGACTGTGAGTTTCACGATTTAGATGACTCGTTGTTAGAGCAGCTAGTGTGTGGCATGCGAGACTTACGGCTTCAGCACCATTTGTTAGCACAGACTGAACTTAATCTACAGACCACAATTGATGAAGCCAGCGCAGCTGAGGTGTCACATAAGTCTACAGCTGAAATACAGAAGTCTCATTTCAGCACTGTCCCCATTGGACACGCCACAGCTGTCAATTATGAAAGTACCAGCGATCCAGACGATACCTCAGAAGACAAGGAGAGGGAAGTCCTGGCAAACGGGGGACCAAGAATTTTTTTCCCCCTCAGACACTGTGCAGTGATTGTGGCGGAAATCACCCCAGGGCAACCTGCAAGTTCAAAAATGCCTATTGCCATTGCTTTGGGAAGAAAGGTCCCTTGGCCAAGGTCTGCTGTGCTTCCCTGCCTCTACCCAACCAAACACTGCATGGGGACAATTTTTTTGACCACTCGTACAACAAACGTTCCAACAGAAGACCGCCACTGGTAAAGCGGGACTATTTCACCATTTTCTGGGACCAGGATCATTTTGAAGAAGCTGTCAGCCATGCCACCATGGGCTACCCCAACAACAAGCCGTACTTGGTGGTCAAGATTGAAGGCAGTCCTTGTAAGGTGGAAATTGACACTGGATCTTTGAACTCCATCTCTTGGCGCATTCTCAAAATGTTAGCTCCCAACATATCAAAATGCAGTTTGAGCCATTGTTCTATCCGGCTTCAAGATTACCAAAGCAACTCAATTCCAGTTCTGGGAAAAGATTCCTTCCAGGTTGATAGCCCACACTTCACTGGCACACTACCCATCATCATCGTAGATGGAGCTCTACCAAGTCTGTTGGGGTTAGATTGGTTCCAATCCTTGGGCCTCCGCATTTCCAGAATCCACTCCACATTTTTTGATGACTTTGCCGAGCTGGCTGTGGAGTTCCCTCTTGTATTTGATGGCTCACTAGGTAAATATTTGGGCAGCCCCATTTTGTTCAATTAAGATCCCATGTTCGCCTCAAACCAAGGCAGGTGCCTTTCGCCTTCTGTCCAAAAGTGGCCAAGGAGCTTGATAAATTGATATCCCAAGGCATTGTAGAACCTGTTGAGCACTCAAATTAGGAAACCCCTATTGTCATTCTGATTAAGCCGGATGGCACTATCAGAATCTGTGCTGACTACAAATGTTCAATTAACAGGGCATTACAATCTCACCCTTACCCTGTCCTGGTGGTCCAGCACCTTCTACATTCTCTTAGACATGGTAGCAGTTTCGCTAAGCTTGACTTAGTGCAAGCATATCAACAGCTACCTGTTGATCAGGCTACCGAAATGACCCAGGCCATTGTGACACACCTGGGCACCTTTAAATGCCACCACCTTCAATTTGAGGTAAGCGTAGCCCCCGGCATATTTCAGAGCCTCATGGAGTGATTGCTTCATGGAATTTCAATGATGTCCTGATATCCACAAAACACTGGACTGATCTTGTGGGAAAATTGTGGGCTGTGTTGTCCCAGTTCCAGCAAGCCGGGTTAAAATTGAATAAGAACAAGGGGTAGATATGGTAGAATTCCTAGGATTCCTCATTGATTCCAAAGGAATTCACCTGCTCCATCCAAGGTGAATGCAATTAAGAAGGCACGGGCCCCCAAGAACAAAATGGAGCTGCAAGCCTTCCTTGGCCTCCTTAACTTTTACTCCGTCTTCCTACCACACAAAGCCTTGGTGGCCAAGCCACTCCACAGGCTTTTAGGAAATAAACTCCCTTGGCGATGAGGTCTGCTAGAGGCTTGCGCTTATGCTACAGTCAAAGACTTTCTTACATCAAATGCAGAGCTAGTCCAATATGACAGCACCCTGCCACTGTCGTTGGCCTGTGATGCATCTTCCTATGGGGTTGGGGCCATCTTTAGTCACAAGTTCCCAAATGGGTTAGAGGCCCCTATTACCTATTTCTCTCACACCATGTCATCCACTGAGAGAAATTACAGCCAGTTAGATAAAGAGGCACTGGCTATGGTAGCGGGAGTCAAAAGATTCCACAACTACGTCTATGGCCGTCCATTTGAATTAATTACTGATCACAAGCCTCTTCTAGGTCTGCTAGCAGGAGACCGACAAACCCTGCCTATTCTCTCCCCTCGCTAGATGAGATGGATGGTTTTCCTGACTTCCTATAACTACCGATTGACCCATCAGCTGGGAAAAACATTATGCCACATTGAGCTGTTGCCCATTTCTAGTAGCTATCATCAACCCCGCTCCTGTAACCACAGATTTAATGGTTGAAAACCTGGGAGTTCCACTGATGGCCACAGACATTGAGGGACAAACAGCCTGTGATAGGAGTCTAGCCCAAGTTTTAGACTGGGTACATACGGGGTGGCCACAGGGCAAGGTGCCTGCCGAATTCCAACCATATTGGAATAGGCAGCACAAGCTGTCTGTGATGTACGGGTGCCTTTTATGGGGAAGCAGGGTGTTGATTCTGTTGTGTCTCGCTCAATCTCACCACAGCCGGGGCCTTCTTATCTGCTTCCGAACATGGAGGAATGTTCTAGTATGCCTCCCAGCCCCAGCCCTGGCTCCATGCCCAGGCAAACGGAGCAACTAGACCCCTCCCCCTCCTCCACAGCATGTGAGCCTGAGGTAGGTCTATTGCCAACAGCTGCTGACTGGAGTGATCCTCGCGTCAGAAGACTTGATAGGCGGAGGCAACAGAAGGAAGGGAGGGGCAGGCCTGGATAAGTGCTGAGTCATGGAGCCACACCCCATGGCCTATATAAAGGATCTGCTTTCTGGCATTCTCTGAGTCAGGCAAAGTCTAAACATATCTTGCTGAAGTCACTTTCTGGTCTCCTGCCTGCCCTGAAGACTTTGCTAGGACTTTGGCAGAGCTGCAGAGGCACGCCTGATTTGGATTTCCCTGACCCGGCCGTCAGCGGAGGAGTGGGACACAACATTCCACCAGAGTTGAGGCCACAAATTTTAAAATATTTACATGAAGTGCACCCAGGCATCGTGAGAATGAAGGCACTGGGTCACAGCTATGTTTGGTGGCCAGGACTAGATGAAGAAATCACTCAATTTTATGGTAGTGGTGGATGCCTATTCCAGGTAGGTGGATCTGATCAGTATGGCATCCACCATATCCGATGCAATAATTTGGGCACTGAGGCAGCTGTTCACCACCCACGGGTTGCCCGACACCTTGGTGTTGGATAACGGACCACAATTTACCTCTGCCCCATTCTAGTTGTTCCTTGTGGGGCAGGGAGTCTACCATGCCTGGACGGCCCCGTTTCACCCTTCAGCTAATGGATTGGTGGAACGGGCTGTCCACTTGGCCAAAGATGTGTTGCATAATCTAGGGCCAGGGGATTGGCAAGAGAGAGTCTTTAAATATCTACTAGCCCAGCATGCAACCCTTGCCCAATTACCAACCGCAGCCCGATGGAGCTATTGATGGGTTGATGACTCAGGACTATCCTGGATCAACTCCATCCCAATTATACATCCGAACAATTGCCATTTGTTGATAATCGTGCTCGATCTTTTGACATTGGAAATGTTGTTTATGCTATGACCTTTGGGGGCACTCAAAGGTGGGCACCTGGACAAATAATGGAAATAACTGGATCCTACTCTTATAGGGTCACCCTACATGATGGCCTGATCTGTTCTGGGTTGCCATGTTACTGTTAGCTTGAAATAAACGGTTATCTGTAAGCCATCCATTTTGTCTCATTCAGTTCTGACTCATGTTATTATTTAATAGAAAGCTGCCACAGTTTTGCTTAATGATTGATTTGCCTCTCCCAGTTATGGTTACTAAACAAGGACTTTCTGTAGCTCAAGCCATCTTTTCCCATCTTTTTTCTGCTACCAGTAGCAAAATGTCAATAACTGAAATCTCCATTGGCAGAAAGAGTAGATAAAACCAAAATTATGTCAGTAACAGAATATGTCATCATTGATGTTATAGCAACATCTGTCTCAGCCTTCCTTTCTCTCTCCTTCCCTTGCATCTTCCTCCCATTTTAAAAAAAAAGATAAAAAACTGAAAAAGAACGTAAGAAGGTAAAAAAGTAAAAGAAAAATAAAAAAAGAAAGAAAGAAAAAAGATATAAAGAAGAAATTGCTCATTTACAACAATTTTAAGTACCAGTGTAATTTTTTTTTTGCATTTATATCCCGCCCTTCTTCGAAGACTCAGGGCGGCTTACACTATGTTAGCAATAGTATTCATCCTATTTGTATATTTATATACAAAGTCAACTTATTGCCCCCAACAATCTGGGTCCTCATTTTACCTACCTTATAAAGGATGGAAGGCTGAGTCAACCTTGGGCCTGGAGGGACTAGAACCTGCAGTAATTGCAGGCAGCTGTGTTAATAACAGACTGTCTTACCAGTCTGAGCCACAGAGGCCCCTTTTACCACTTACTTTAGCACACAACATCTATTTTCTTTCTGTGTGTTCTGTCTACTCCCCAAACCACAAATCATAACTTCATTTTTATGAACTTTTAGGATTCATAAGATCATAAGTCTGTAAAGATTTTCCAATCAACAATAAACATATTGTTTTTTCACTGATCAAAGAAATCAATTATTTCAACAATTTCCATCATTATCTCCATCCCTTCCTCCATTATAAAGCTAAATATTTACCTATTTATCAATAATCTTGCTGAAGTTATTGATAAACAAAGTTATATTGTTGCAAGTTACTTTTTACAGGTTTTAATTCCTCTTGCCAAGTCCTCTAGTTTCAATTTTATTTTATTTTTCTTCTATTCAGTTAGGTTTGATTCACAGACAAATGCCAGGACAAATCCCAGCAGTTTTTTGAGTAAGATTTTCTAGAAGTGGTTTGCCATTTCCTGCTTTCTAAGGCTCAGGAAAAGTGACTAACCCAGCAGGCTTTGTGCCTAAAGCAAGATTTGAACTCACAGTGTCCCAGTTTGTTTAATGTATGCACTAAACTGTATAATAATCTTTAAAATCCTCTGATTCAGCGTATGCATTTGAATCTGAAATTTTCTAGCTTTTTTGCATGTCCACCAAACATTATTAAATGTTCTTTCTTGTTCACATTTCCAACATAAATTTGTAATCCTTTTATACATTCTAGTGTATTCTCTCTCAACTTTCTTCTATGAACACTATTATTTAATTTAGTTTCCATGTATTAATAGCAAAACAAATGACAACAGAAACAAGTAAAATATAATAAAACAAAACAAGAAATACAGAAAAAAGGAAGAAATAAACAATATGTACTTCATAGAATGCATATCTAATTTGGTATTTATTCAACAAATTGAACTTTAAATGTGCAGAAAAATATTGGTCTATTTTTCCTAAAACAAGGCTAATAGGTGGGAAGTGACTCTTGCTAAGACAGCACAGACCACAGTGGGTTACTGAGAACTGGAGTTTTCCACAGCAGGAATGCTAGTGTAAAATAGTCACTTAGCATCAAGACTGACAAATGTAAAGGTATCTTAAAGTTTCCTAAAAGCAGGAAAAAGAAGTGCCAGAGTTGAACTGTGACAGATACAAGAGAGAAGTACACCCTCTTGTTGACAGATGGCAATCAACTGCTTAAAATAGCTTCATTCTACCGTACAATAAAGATCCCTATCAAGCTATATCTAGGTGGTTTCTGTTGCATTCAAAAGCCTGAAAGCACGAATGTTTTCGCAACCTAACTCCTATACTACCTTAGTGTTTTTTCTTACTTCTATTACTCCTAAAAGGCCTTCTATTTCCAAGGCATAAGCTTCAGGACTGAATCATGATTCCTGGGAAGTTAAAAAGATAAAGAAAATATTTTACAATTAGCTTCTGATCTCAAAATTCTCTTGTTTTCTTGCAACTGCCTATTACTGCCTATTAATAGTTTTAATGTGTCATCCTGTTGCATAGCCTTTAATTTCAATTGTTTAATGTTTTGTCCTAATTTAAAGGATCATATAACTTTTACAATTATATATGGTGGGAATGATGGGAGAAATCTGTGCTGGACCCTTGGAGGATTACTGTTGGTCAAGATACAGAGATCAATAGATAAATGGTTAACCTGGTATAAATAATAGTTTATCTTTTTCATCAAATGACATAAATTGTTGGTTCCTTGAAAATCAAGAGTTCATCTTCTGGTTTTACAATTTAATTCATGAGACACTTAAATGACTACTTAAAGGACTACTTCAAAGACACTTAAAAAGACACTTAAAAGACTACTTCAGCTTCAATCACAACAATATAAGAGCAAATAATAGATTTAAACTTAATGTCAACCGCTTCAAACTTGATTGCAGAAAATATGACTTTTGTAACAGAGTTGTTAACACTTGGAACTCACTACCTGACTCTATAGTCTCTACTCAAAACCCCAAAATCTTCAACCGAAAACTCTCTACTATTGACCTCACCCCATTCCTAAGAGGACTATAAGGGGTGTGCATAAGAGCACAAAAGTGCCTACCGTTCCTGTCCTATTGTTCTCTTCATTATAGTATTATATGGATACTTTTACTTATACTTTTACTTATATATACTTTTTCTCTCAGGATGGATTATTGTTTATGCTGATGATTGTATATACTGTTGTGACAAAATAAATAAAAAAAATCAAGATACCTGGACTGCAACCAAATTAGATGAGTTAAAATTAATGTAATCTCAAATAATTTCAAACCTGAGCATTCTGATGCTATTGGGATCAAACAAATTAGGGAAGAAAATAATACCATTTTTACTAACTTGCTCTTCAGAACAATTGTTCCATCTTACATTGAGCTTTTCTATGCAACTTTTCATAATGCACATAATTCTTATTAAAGATTTTAATACATTTTTCATATTACGCACATTTATGTAATGCAAACTTTGTAAAATTTCCTTGGCATAATTCCATTTTAAAATAATAAACTGTTCCCTTTTGTGCATTTTTATAAATGTACATTCTTTTTGAAATGTGTCTTTACCAAATAAATGGTTTCTTTTCTCCTGCAGATTTCTGATCAGACAATAGTACACTCCAGTCAACACGGCTCCTCATGCCACAGCAAAATTATACTGGCAAATTACACAAATCTACAGCCCCCCCAAATTCATGGCCAATTTCTTTTACATCCCTAGTTAAATCTTTGTAACCCATATTCTCAGTGGAAGACATTAATTTGCTCTTTGTCAAGCCTGCCAGCCCTGTGCTACTAAATTTTGAAAGAACCTATTTGTGCATATTGAAGCACGGTCCAAAGGGCTCTTACTCTTGGGGCAACATGTTCAGAATACATACAAACTTTGTGTTTGTCATTGGTCATGCTGAGCAGGCAGGCAGGCCTCTCCTTTCTAATCTCATCAATGTCAGAGTGATGGTGAAACCAACAGCTGTGTCAGAGCAATTGGAAAAATAGATTCAGAACAAAGGGGAAGACCCATCACAACAGGGCTTCTCCCTCTAGAACATAAGCTTAGCTGCAGCAGAATGCATAAATATTTGATCAACTATTTTGTACTCTTATCGCTCTTGTGCTTTTTTTAATCTGCCCACCCCTGCTACCAGCAGCACTGCTAAATGGGTTCCCCTGTTTAACAAGCTGTCAGAGATTAGCTACTTAATAAAAAATACACCTCCTCAAAAGCCACAGACACCCTGATTCTAATATATTTATTTTTAAATTGGAAACATGTGATTTCCAGTAAAGATACATTGTGACATTCCATCTTTTCTTCCTTCCTTGATCATGTACATATCCTACAGTGATAAAGAAATGCACTACAAATGTTGTGTCTAACAGCAGCCAAGGAAACAAAAAGTCCACACCTCTTGGTTGTGGGCCTGTATTTACATCTAAATGCTGAAAGGTAGAAATTGTTCCAAAACACTGGTTTTCATCAAAGTAGAATTGCTATTGGAGAATAACTCCTCTGTTTACAACAAAATACCTTATGCCACCAGACTTGAAATCCTGGGTTTAGAAAATTTAGAACTCTGCTGCCTTCGACATGACCTGAGTTTAACTCATAGAATCATCTGTTACAATGTCCTTCCTGTTGAAGACTACTTCAGCTTCAATCACAACAATACACGAGCTCACAATAGATTTAAGCTTAATGTGAACCGCTCCAATCTTGATTGCAGAAAATATGACTTCTGTAACAGAGTTGTTAATGCCTGGAATGCACTACCTGACTCTGGTCTCTGGTCTCTTCCCAAAATCGCCAAAGCTTTAACCAAAAACTGTCTACTATTGACCTCACCCCATTCGTCAGAGGTCTGTAAGGGGCGTGCATAAGAGCACCAGCGTGGCTACCATTCCTGTCCTAATGTTCCCTTTGATTGTATCCAATTCATATGGTTATTTCTTGCTTATGCTTATATATACTGTTGTGACAAATAAATAAATAAATAAAAATAAATAAATAAATAATACAGACTCCCTTTTAGTATTTCTGGTAATTGCCAAATGTGCTGTGGGCACATTTTGGATGGTACCCAGGATCTCGCTGATGATGAGTTACATACTTGTAGCATGTACAGACTAAGCTTTGCCAAAATGAGCTTTTAAAAATAATGAGAGTTAACATTGTTGATTCAAAATCCAAGGAGTGGTTGCATGCTTGATAATTACAGCATACAGTTCCAACTGTGAACCCCTAACTTTTGCCCCATATCACTGGGTATCATCTGCAACGTGAAGGCTGCATTCACATTATAAATGGAACACTGGAACCAAACTCTGTACCCTAATGGGTAAAGCCAGAAAAGAAGCTTGCTTGAGGAGATTAGGTAAATTTTAGGAATCAATAATTGTTTTTTAATTTGATGATAAATTTCAAGGATACTGTTGTAAAAACCAATACATAAAAGGGATTCTTTTCTTACCACAAAACAGGAGATCAATTATTAATAATTTGAAAGCCAACTGATAAGTGGCATGTGAGATTGGACTATAGATTCTACTAAAAAAAAATCAATGCTTTATGATTCCATTTCAATATGGCTTCAGACCGATTCTGAGACAGAAATTGCCTTGATAAATGTGATAAATAACTTGCACTTGGAAACAGAGGAAAAAAAATAATTGAGTGAAAAACTACTTCAAGTATTTTTTCAGTATTTCTGAAAAGACTTGAATACTACTACATCTAACTTCTAGACTACCTAGAAGGATTGGAAATGAGTGGCATGGTTTTACAACAATACTTCTGATAGCTACATGAGGGATCATACAGTGGCATTTCTCTTCTAATCAACGGGTGCTTCTGTCTTGTTTACTACTTACAATATTGATGGATGATATTTCTCTGTGAAGTCAAGATGGTGTCCCAGATCTTTCTTTTACTATGGTTATCCTAAATGGACCAATTTTTGTCTCTTCTCATAGTTTTTGTTGCCCTGATTTTAAAACATTCTGATTTTATGGATTTTAGATCTTAAAATTGTATGGCTTTAATCTTAGTTTGTAACCCATTTGATGTCCTTTATGATGGCAATACCATCAGTAAATTGGCCTAAAATAACTCCAGTCCATGTAGATGTCATAATTTTTGGAATAGTTGATGTACTGAACAGGACATGGGAATGATTTGTTTAATCTCACAATTTATGTTACCTAATTAACATTTCCAAAATCAATATAAGAATATAAATGGGGTTATATTTCAATAGTAATAATTCCTTGCATGTTTTAGTTCAATTCATCAATAAACAATAGATGCAGAATGCATAAATTATATCAAAAACTTGAAAATAGCATATAAAAGCACATTATATTAAAACCAACATTCTCAGATTGCTTTTATCTGTGTAATGAAAGATCAGTGATGCATTTAGTGAAAAGTAGTAATAACATTTTAGAAAGAAAAATAAAATGCAGTTTTAGGTATATTCCTTTTTGTAATGAGAGAAAGTTCCTATCTTTTGTTTGTTTTTATGCAGTGGATAGCGAGAAAAAATTAACACTGATTCAGTTAAAAACACCATAGACATCAATTGGTGTGAAATTTATACATAATTAATAAGGCTTTCCAAAAGGAAAGAAGAGAAAGAAAAATTCCTATTTGCCAAAAGGAATGAAGAGGAAAAAAAATTCCTATTTGCCCTCTAGGATGTTTTATTTACTGCAGACAATACATTACGAACCAAATGAAGATGGGAACATTTTCATCTAGACCTATTTAAAATAGGAGTTACTAGATCAAGGATCCCCTAGCTGTTTCTCTTTTATTTAAAATAAAATTAGGCATCTAAACATGCCTTAAAAATAAAAATATATAATTGAAATTGGTAGACCCTCCCTTGGTGAAATTAATCTATAAAGTAAAGGTTTTCTGATAGTATTCTCATGGTCTGATTTAGTCACAGCTCTTGAGTTTCCTCTTCCAAGAGAAATCTAGCATGTGTAATTGTTGCCTGATTTATTCTTCACTCTTCCGGACATGTCAGAAAGTCTTTCAAAATCTGAGCACCTTTGATACATTCCACACAGAAAGTTATAAAAAACATTTCACCTAGTATTATTGTTCAGAGGTCACATTGAAGTGGTGGGCATGAATAAGATGCATAAACGACTAATGATAAAAAAGTGTGTAGCCATACTTAAATTGTGAATTCTGGGTTTTGTTTTAAAAACATAATAGGAATAAAATAAAACCCAATGCACCAAAAACCACAATAGTAAATACAAATCCCAACACAAATTATTATAGGTTGCAAAATAACCTTTGACACAAGGTTTTGGAAGCAAACTATAAGATCAAACTCTAGCAACCTAATGAAGAGTTTCCAGAAATATGTTTTGTCAATGTATTACTTATCCCTGACCTGAGCAGTTTAACTTCATATATTTATTATGGAAAATAAATCCAGCAGAGGAAAGTATTTCACACGTGCAAAGTATTTTTTATTTATTTTTATTTATTTTGTCACAACATCATACAAAAAGATTATATAGCATATAAACATATATATGAGTAAATATTAGGAGGTATGAGCATATATATATATATATAGGAAGAAGAAAAGAAAAACAATAGGACAGGAACGGTAGGCACGTTTGTGCGCTTATGCACGCCCCTTATGGTCCTCTTAGGAATGGGGTGAGGTCAATAGTAGAAAGTTTTTGGTTAAAGCTTTTAGGATTATGGGAAGAGACCACAAAGTCAGGTAAAGTATTCCAAGCACTGATGATTCTGTTACAGAAGTCATATTTTTTGCAATCTAGATTAAAGCGGTTGACATTAAGTTTAAATCTATTGGTTGCTCTTGTATTATTGCAATTAAAGCTGAAGTAGTCTTTGACAGGAAGGACATTACAATAGATGATTCTGTGAGTTAAACTTAGGTCTTGTCGAAGGCGACGGAGTTCCAAGTTTTCTAAGCCTAGGATTTCAAGTCTGGTGGGATAAGGTATTTTGTTGTTTTCAGAGGAATGGAGAACTCTTCTTGTAAAATATTTCTGGACACGTTCAATTGTACTGATGTCAGAGATGTGGTGAGGGTTCCAAACAGGTGAGCTGTATTCTAGAATTGGTCTAGCAAATGTTTTATATGCTCTGGTTAGTAGTGTGGTGTTTTTGGAAAGGAAGCTACGCAAAATCAGGTTTACAACTCTTAGAGCTTTTTTTGCTATGTAGTTGCAGTGGGCTTTGGTACTTAGATCATTTGATATGAAAACTCCAAGGTCTTTAACGGGATGGGGGTCGTCTGTAAGGTAATGTCCATCTAGTATGTACTTAGTTTTAGAGTTCTTTTTCCTATATGTAAGACTGAGCATTTGCTGGTTGAAATTTGAGCTGCCAATTTTAGACCAAGCGGTTAGATGATCAAGGTGGTTTTGAATGATAGAAGTGTTGTCTGTGGTGTTAAATAGTTTGACATCATCAGCAAAGAGAACACAATTACTTGAGATATGGTCACAAAGATCATTAATGTATAGAATAAAGAGTGTTGGTCCAAGGACGCTGCCTTGAGGAACGCCACTCTTGACAGGAACAGGATTTGATAAAGCATTGCCAATTTTGACCACTTGTTGTCTGTTAGACAGAAAAGCAGATATCCATTTGTGGAGGGGTCCTGAGATGCCATAGGATGTTAGTTTAAGGAGAAGTTTATCGTGTACTACTGAGTCAAAAGCTTTGCAGAAGTCTATGTAGATTGCATCTATTGATTTGCCTTGATCTAGATTTGAAGTCCATATGTTTTTGCAGTGGAGAAGTTGTAAGTTACATGATAATTTTTTCCTGAAACCAAATTGTTTGTTGGAGAGTAGGTTGTTAGTTTCTAAGTGTGAGGTAATGGATTGGTTGATGATAGATTCCATGACTTTGCAGGTGACGCAGCAAAGGGAGATCGGTCTGTAGTTTTCGACTAAGCTGGGGTCTCCTTTTTTGAAGATAGGGATGACTGTGGCTAGTGACCAAAGTTTGGGAAGAGAACTGGTATCTTTATCAAAGATAATACTTAGGGGTTCAGCTATATTAATGGAAAGTTTTTTAAAGAAATATGCACATAGTCCATCGGGTCCAATAGAAAGTGATGGTTTTAAGTTGTGAAGAGCTTTACCAACGTTGTCTTCTGTGAAGTCTATATGAGTTAAATCATCATAGTCATTGCTGGTTCGTTTGTGGAATGTCGGATATGTGTTATCGGAGTTTACAAAAACTGAGCTAAAGAAAATGTTGAAGAGGTTTGCTTTGACTGTTTCGTCATTGCATTCTTTGTTGTTAGAATCTTTTAGTGGTGGGATGGATCTAGAGTCTTTAAGTTTATTGTTGACAAAATTATAAAAGGCACGATTGGAATTTGTGCGTAGAAGGTTCTCTTCTTGCTTGGTGTGGTAATTTGTGCATTCAGTTTTTATTTGGTTGCATATGTTTCTGAGCGGTTTTTGAAATTTGCAACATAGCCTTTTTTGTTTCTTTTCCAGAGGGATTTTTTTTTTTGATTGAAGCTTTTTTATTGATATGGGTAGTTTGTTTTTCTTGGACATGGTAGTCATTCGTGGTACATATAATTTAATGACTCTATTGATTTCAAGTAGGAAGACTCTATAGTGGTCATCAGCAGTTATGCAGGTTGCAAACAGATTTTGCCAGTCCAGAAATGAAAGATCGTTGTTTATGAGGTCGTAATTGGCTTTTTTGAAGTTGTAGTTGGGAGTTCTGTTGTTATGACGATTTAAATATGGACGTATATTGAGACGAAAATCAATCATGCAGTGGTCACTGTTGGAAAAGGGTTCTTTTATTTGTAGTCCGTAAATTGAGTTTGGATTGTTGCAGAAGATGAGGTCAAGGCAGTTGTTGAGTCTTGTATTGTTAGTTACAAGTTGTTCAAGACCTAGGTTTGTAACAGCGTTGTATAGTGTAGTATGGATTGGGTCAGTTGAACATTCATTAGTTGTCCAGTTAATGAGAGGTAGATTTAGGTCACCCAGGAAGATGAGAGGGCATGGGTAAGAGGTAGCCCATGTTAGCATTGAGGTTAGCATATTTGCATGGGTAATGTCATAGTCA
This sequence comes from Ahaetulla prasina, assembly GCF_028640845.1. Classification (NCBI taxonomy): domain Eukaryota; kingdom Metazoa; phylum Chordata; class Lepidosauria; order Squamata; family Colubridae; genus Ahaetulla; species Ahaetulla prasina. The sequence continues at coordinate 93,817,845 of NC_080542.1, forward strand.
GGGGCTCTGTAGCATAGTAAGAATCGAAGAGTAGTGTCAAGGGATAGGTCGCATACTATAGTTTCAGGAAGAGAGAGTTTATGTGCTACTTGGATATTTTTTAGGTTCAGTGGCTTTTTGTAAAAGATAGCCACTCCACCACCTCTTCGGTTTTCCCGATCTGATCGATAGACTTGATATTCTTTGTTTGAGATAATGGAGTCAGGAAGGGATGAATTCAGCCATGTTTCACAAACAAAAATGATATCAAATGTGGATAAATTCAGGTAATTTGTTGACTATGCTTCTTGCATTTATCAATTTGCATTTGAGATCTGAAGTGATTGGTGTTGAAGAGGTAAGGGGCGTGCATACCTAGTTTTGGATGTTAGTAGGTTGGAGGTTGTGTACAGTAGATGGTTGTATAGATGGTTGGATGGTAGTTTGGTTGTTTGGATGGCTGGTTGTTTGGATGGCTGGTTGGGAGGATTGTTGGATGGCTGTTTGGATGGCTGTTTGGATGGCTGATTGGATGGCTGCTTGGATGGCTGTTTGGATGGCTGGTGGAATGGCTGTTTGGATGGCTGCTTGGATTGTTGGTTGGATGGCTGTTGGTTGAATGGCTGGTAAGATGGTTGGTTGAATGGGTGGTAGGGGGATGGGTACTTGATTGAATACTGGGATGGCTGGTTGATTGTTATGGGTGATGGGGGGCTTGGAGGTGATTTTTTGATTGCAGGTTTTATTTTTTATGCAATCAGCACGGTAGTCGATGTATAGGTTGGATTCACCATTGTCTTGTCTTCTTTTAAGTTCTGTGCGAAGTTCACGAGAACGTATCCGATGTAGAAAGGATAGATCAGGACGTGATCTAAGTTTACTGTAGGTAGGGTTGGATTTGGCAATTGAGTTTATAGTATATATGAATTTGCGTTTACTGTCCTCATTTGTGCATGTGACTCTGCAAAATCTTGGTGCTGTTGACCCATCGCTGTTTTTATATTCTGGTCCATCTCTGGAGACAGCAATTCTTTCATTTGGGAAGATGGTTGATGAGTTATAATTTCCAATGATGTTGTGAATCTTATTGATATCTGGTTCGTTTGTGTTTTCAAGTCCAAATAATATTGCATTATTTATTTTTTGTCCTCTCTCCATTGCATCTCTGATTAGTTGATTAGTAGTTATTTGTTGTTTAGGTTGTGTTGTATTAATTTGTTGTCTAGGTTGAGTTGTAGGTTGTGTATTTTGTGATGATAGATGAGTTTGGAAGAGATTTAGATCATTTGAGTTTTCATTTTTTAGTGTTGAAATTTGTTTTATCAAGTTTGTGAAACTTTGTTCAATAACTGATAAAAAAAATTTTCTAAGTTTTGTTCAATATTTTGTATTCTTTTTTCTAGGTTTTGTTCAATAGCTTGTAATCTTTTATCTAAGTTTTGTTCAATAGTTGTTAATCTTGTTTCTAAGATTTTATCAGCGTTGGATTTTCTGGCTGGCATAATGATAATCTTTCTTATTCCTTTGTTTTATTTCACACTCTTTTCAATTTTAGTAATGATTAAGTATCTGTCACTTAATCAATTATCTTTAATTTTATATCTCTCTCTTTAACTTTAAATGGTAATCAATTTGGCAGTTGTTATGGTAATGGGGAGTCACTATGGTAACAGTGAGATTTGGCGGGAAATTTAAAATGGTGAGAAAAGGTGGTTGAAGAAGCTTCTTTAAAGGTGGCTGTAATGGCGGGAGATTCAAAAAGTCAGTAGATGCCGGGAGACTAGAGTCTCCTAGGAACTCACCAGTAGTCCTGCAGCAGTCCTGCCGATTGGGGGATAGGTTGTTTAGGGTTGATGCAAATGTTGCTGGGCTTATATCTCCTTGGTGGGAAATTTAAAGTTAGAAGCGGTGAGGGAGGGCGATGATGGAGGGTGGTGATGGCAGCGGTGCGACTCACGGTAGCGGCAGCGGTAGTCCCGGGTCTGGCGAGGTGGCTCTAGTGGCGGCGGGCGTCTCCAGCCGCCTTTAATCGGCGGCTCATACAAGCGGTAGCGGCAGTCTCGGTCTGGCGGTGGCTCCGGTGGCACAAGCAGCAGCGGCAGTCTCGGGGCTGGCGGCGGCTCCAGCGGCGGCTCCGGCGGCACAAGCGGTAGCGGCAGTCTCGGGGCTGGTGGCGGCTCCGGCGGCACAAGAGGCAGCGGCGGTCTCGGGGCTGGCGGCGGCTCCGGCGGCGGCTCCGGCAGCACAAGCGGCAGCGGCAATCTCGGGGCTGGTGGCGGCTCCGGCGGAAGCGGGCGTCCCCAGCCGCTTTCAGTCGGCAGCCCACGGCAGCGGTAGTCCCGGCTCCGGCGGTCTCCGACTCTTCGCCCACTGTCTGAGTCCTCAGCAGCCTGGAAGAACCTCGGCAGCCTCAATCCACGGCAGCCTGGGAAAACCTTCGGCTCTGGAGAATCGCCAGCAAAGAATCTTCGGGGAAACTGCTCTCCTCAAGAGCTCAAAAGAGCCCCTTTACAGAGAGCGTTTCTCCGGTGCAACCTTCCTGGTCACCATCTTAAGTTCTTGTGTACTTATGTATCATATGTAATACAGACTCCTCACATCCTGGACATAAATTGTTTCAACTCCTACCCTCAAAACGATGCACACCAGAACAATTACACACAAGAACAGTTTTTTTCCCCGAACGCCATCACTCTGCTAAACAAATAATTCTCTTAACATTGTCAGATTATTCACTAAGTTGGCGTTACTGTTGCTATTAATCTTCTCATCGTTCCTATCACCTATCCCACTTATGACCGTATGACTGTTACTTTTTTGATATATCCTTACGGTTTATATTGATTGTTTCCTATTATGATTCAATTGCTTAATTGTACCCTATGACTATCATTAAGTGTTGTACCTTATGATTCTTGACAAATGTACCTTTTCTTTTTATGTACACTGAGAGCATATCCACCAAAGACAAATTCCTTGTTGTCCAATCACATTTGGCCAATAAAAACTTCTATAGAAAGAAAGAATTAAAATACAAGATTTGCCAAGAATTCTCATCACCTTTTGCAAAGAAAAAAAAAATCAGTGTAAATTATGTTCAGTCCCATTGCTCCTAAACTATGTATTTTAAATATAGTGTATATTTAACCATAGAATTCACAAAATTTTGAAAAAAAAATCTGTATTTAATTAATTAATTAATTAATTAATTAATTAATTAATTAATTAAATTAGATTTTTATACCGCCCTTCTCCCGAAGGACTCAGGGCAGTTTACAGCCAGATAAAACAAAGCAACAATATAAATACAAGATAAAATACTATTTAAAAAACGTATTCAATGGCCCAGATTAAGATAAATTTAAAACAATAAAACCCATTAAAATTAAAACTATATAAAAATCTAAAATCCTATGGCAGTCCTGCACGAATGAACAAATATGTTTTCAACTCGCGGCGAAAGCTTCCAAGGTCAGGAAGTTGGCGAAGTCCTGTGGGAAGTATATATTATGACTCTGTTGGTGTCAACAGCACTGAAGGATTAAATGGAGTGGTTTGAATTACTATATTAGTATATCCCATAGAAGCATTGCTTTTCATCCCCTAGTCGTATTTTTATGTAATTTGTCCAACTTCCATTTATGTACAAATATCAAGAATATATACAGACATATGTCCCAATCCAAACATATTTGGAGTATGACAGTTTGGAAGACTCTATTTTGAAAAAAAATCTAAAAATAAATAAACCATCTTCAACCTTTAAAATCTTATTTTGTCTTTCAAACAAAATTGCACTAAAAGGTAGCTTTTTTTTCCTAACGGTTAATTTTGCAAGGGCTTTAGATACCTTTGTCAGTCTCTAACCTCCTCAAAATTGGATGGATCTTTCCTGGGATGCAAGAGAGCATTTACAAAATAGCACTTTAACCCTAAAAGAAACCGTAAGAGACCAATATAAATAATTAGAACCTCAAAACCCAAACTTTCCTCCTACACAATATGGTCTCATATCTTTATGGTTTCAGGCAGAATAGAATTTTTTTTTTATTGGCCAAGTGTGATTGGACACACAAGGAATTTGTCTTGGTGCATTGTTTCAGGCAGAAGGAAAGAAAGATAGATTCTAGGTAAAAATATTGCCTACCCTGTACTAAATTTCTCAATAAATAAACTAATTAGCTATTTCTTAAAAACATAATTTTTGCAGCTCCCTAATCACAATTCCTCACAATGACCTCTTCATTAGATAAGCATATAGAATTCTTGCACAAGGACAAATTCTATACATTATAAAATTATGAGCCAAGAAACAGAACAATGCTTCTTCACTTTGAGCACATAAATATACTGTTTATGCACACAGGATTCTACATTAATATATTTCAGAAGAATTAAACCATCCCCATACTCCCACCTGCCTCAATGTGTCATTTTGTTAAGCATGACAGAAAAGTGGTTTCATCTCACTTCAACATGCCATTTTCAGAAAACTGTCATTCAATACAATTGAGCAAAGTGGTCTTCTTTCTGCCACCAATTATCATTATTCTACCTCCAGGAAAGGTATTTCCTTGAAATCTGAAAACTTTCACATGTTCTATATTATTGTGCTCTTGTGCAACATCTCTTCATTTCAATGGACCTCTCCTAAGGCACACATCCTTGATGCTTTCTGATAATTTCATGATTATGGATTGTTTTAAATTCACCATCACGATTTCATTGCAGCCTTTGAATTCTAACAAGATTGAAATGTACTATATTGCTGCACTGCAACAAATTACCTAATCTGAATTCTTTTAATTTTTCATTCATGTTATTCAAAGTCCAACTCTTCTTTGAATTAACTTTATTAGTTCTCTATAGAGCTGTTCTTTTATCTTATAATTATGGCATTTTTCAAAAGTGGCATACAAAAAAAAAGTTGTCAATGAATTTTGCCCTCTTATTGTGCAGGGATGTGTGTGCGTGCATACGTATGTGTCTGAAACTATATAAAAAGCAGAATCTTTCTAAGGCAGCTTTTGGCTTCAGTTACCTTTAATATTTTGAGAGCTACTATGTCCTGGACAGCTTAAACGCTCAAAATTTGAAATCCAATTTTGAAAAGCTATTGAAAACCTATTACCAACATATTTTGTTTGACCTGGCAATATTTCTATCACCATTTCAGCATTAAAGCAAAAGTATAAAACTACCTGGATTCCTTCCAAGTCTTATCCTATATTAGTTTCAGTTAACTTGGACAATATTATTTTGAAACAGTACAGGAAGAACTCTATTTTAGTAAATTGTTTATATCAAGTTAGAGCTAATTCACATACCTTGTCTGGGAGAATCATAAATAGTTCCATGAAGTGCCAAAAACCGTGTAATTTCAAGAGTTAAACTTTCATCAAGTAACACAGAAGCCTTGACTTTGTTTAAAGACCACTTGTTTAGTGACTGTTTGAAGCTGCAACAGTGCTGAACAAATGATACAATCAGTCCTTTTGAAGTTCTGAACTTCCCTGCTGACTTCCCACAAGCATCAATAGGAAAACCAGAAATTGCAACCATACATAAGTTTTTGCTTAACAACCCACAGTGATTTGTTAACAATAGCAGCTAGGAGTGTTGGACTGGCATTAAGCATTGCAGTCGTGTGATGTCACACTTTATGTCCACATCATTTAGCAACAGAAATTTCAGCCCTAATTTCTGTGGTTAAATGAGAACTACTTGTAAAAGGCACCTTATTACTTTCAGTATGATGCAGCTATCTGTGCAATTTGTATATTATCATTAGTCTTTAATAAGCCCCTGTAATTGGCTAAAATCAGAACATGGTTATACTTGTCCCATTTAGTTTTATTTTTGAGCCTTTAAGTTAGTGTTGACTCCTGGTAACTGTCTGGATGATCCCTGCAGCTTTCTTGGCAAACTTTTATGACAGCAGTTTGACATTGCCTCCTTCTTTTCTGACTAGACCAGGTCACACTAGCTTTGTGCATGAGGTGGGACTAAAACTCATGGCCAATGGTGTTTTTTTTTTTTTTTTTTTTATTTTATTTTATTTGCATTTATATCCCGCCCTTCTCCGAAGACTCAGGGCGGCTTACACTATGTTAGCAATAGTCTTCATCCTATTTGTATATTTATATACAAAGTCAACTTTTATTGCCCCCAACAATCTGGGTCCTCATTTTACCTACCTTATAAAGGATGGAAGGCTGAGTCAACCTTTTTAATCTGTATACTAAACTGGTTCACTTCATTTAGTATGTACAAGTATGTTTGTTGTATAAATCCAAAAAGACAAAAGCTGGAGTGAAAATTTGCTTTTTGTGTGTGGGTCTGAGTCTCTTAGCTATTCATCATGGGAAGGAATATTATCTTTTCTTCTTAAATAAACCAACAATATTTGCAGATCCAAAATCAGTTTTGCAAAATTGGGACTACTCCAGAGGTGGGTTTCAGCAGGTTCTGACCAGTTCTGGAGAACCAGTAGCAGAAATTTTGAGTAGTTTGGCAAACCAGTAAATACCACTTCTGACTGGCCCTGCCCCCTTCTATTCTCTGCCTCCCAAGTCCAGCTGATCAGGAGGAAATGGGGATTTTGCAATAACTTTCCTCTGGAGTGGGGAGGGATGGAGATTTTACAGCATCCTTCCTTTGCCACGCTCACCAAACCACACCCACAGAACCGGTAGTAAAAAAATTTGAAAGCTACCACTCCGCTACTCAAATTTTTAAGTTATCATGTAGAAATCAGCCAAAATTGGCTGAATATAAGATGTTTAACAGAATGTGGTAGAAAGGAGAAATATGCATAAATCGTAGGCTAAAATGAAAGGACTATATTTTATTCCTATTTTCATTTTAAGTTGCTTTCATACAAGTTAGGTCAAGGAGGCATAAAGTGTGGAAATACTTGATAATGTATTACTTATTTACTGTGTGAATAACATAAATGAGCAATTACAATTATAATGCTAATATGGGTCATTATCTCGTAATCATTAAGCAAAGCATTTCTTTATGGATAGGTTGGTGGTTTTAATCATAAACTTATGGAAACTTCTGTGGGAGTCCTGAAAATAAGTTATACAATAGGGAATAGAAGCACAAAAAACTTATTTCATGTTCCTATCTTCTATTTAGACACATCTATAACATCAGTTATTTTGATAGTTGTAAGTTGCCACAGAATTGTTTTCCGTAATGTGATCCTAAGCACAGAGGATTCATAAACCAGCAATTTGGAACCCAAAATAATCAGTGCAATCAAAATGTCACTCATATATTTATTCAATGCTCATAAGAAACAGGCAGAGTTTCTATTCCACCATCGTAGCCATTTGATCATTCCTACAGATACTTCTACAAACTCTCCATTAAAAATTCTTATTACTAATTTGTATATAGTTTCTAAATCATTTTAGAAGGTTCTCTGCATTTTGAATTCACTAAAGTTATTCATATAGTGATGATAAAAGTATAGTTACTGAAATCAGACTTATTATTATTATTATTATTATTATTATTATTATTATTATTATTATTATTATTATTTATTGGATTTCTAAACCGCCCTTCTCCTGAAGGACTCAGGGCGGTGTACAGCCAGGATAAAACATAAACAATGTACAATTAAAAACTAAATTTAAGAAACTTATTATACAATTGGCCGACACGTTAAAATATTTAAAATCTAAAAACCCCAATTTAAAACATAAATAAAATTTAAAATTTAAAATCTAGACAGTTTAAGAAAAAAAAACTTAAACCAGCCCCGCGCGAATAAACAAATGTGTTTTCAATTCGCGGCGGAAGGTCCGAAGGTCAGATATTTGGCGTAAACCAGGGGGAAGTTCAATCCAAAGAGTAGGAGAGCCCCCACAGAGAACGATCTTCCCCTGGGGGCCGCCAGCCGACATTGTTTGGCAGACGGCACCCTGAGAAGTCCCTCTCTGTGTGAGCGTACGGGTCGGTGGGAGGCATGAGGTAGCAGCAGGCGGTCCCATAAGTACCCAGGCCCCAAGTCATGGAGCGCTTTGAAGGTGGTAACCAGAACCTTGAAATGCACCCGAAAGGCAACAGGTAGCCAGTGCAGTCTGCGCAGGAGAGGTGTTACATGGGAGCTACGTGGAACTCCCTCTATCACCCGTGCAGCTGCATTCTGGACCAACTGAAGCCTCCAAGTGCATCTCAAGGGGAGCCCCATGTAGAGAGCATTGCAATAATCCAGGCGAGAGGTAACGAGAGCATGAGTGACTGTGTATAAGGCATCCCGATCGAGGAAGGGGAGCAACTGGTGAACCAGGCGAACCTGGTGAAAGGCTCTTCTGGAGATGGCCGTCAAATGATCTTCAAACGACAGCCGTGCATCCAGGAGAACACCCAAGTTGGCACCCTTTCCCTTGGGGCCAATGACTCGCCCCCAACAGTCAGCTGTGGCTGCAGCTGACTGTATCGGGGTGCCGGCATCCACAGCCACTCCACCTTGGAGGGATTGAGCCTGAGCCTATTCCTCCCCATCCAGACCCGTACAGCCTGCAAACACCGGGACAGCACTTCAAAGGCTTCGTTGGGATGGCCAGGGATGGAAAAGTACAGCTGAGTGTCGTCAGCATACAGCTGATATCTCACACCGAAGCCACTGATGATCTCACCCAATGGCTTCATATAGATGTTGAACAAGAGGGGCGAGAGAATTGACCCCTGCGGCACCCCACAAGTAAGGTGCCTCGCGGTCAACCTCTGCCCCCCTGTCAACACCATCTGTGACCGGTCAGAGAGATAGGAGGAGAACCACCGATAAACGGTGCCTCCCACTCCCAACCCCCCCAACCGGTGCAGCAGGATACCATGGTTGATGGTATCAAAAGCCGCTGAGAGATTTAACAGGACCAGAGCAGAGGAATGACCCCTGTCTCTGGCCCTCCAGAGATCATCCACCAACGCGACCAAAGCTGTCTCCGTGCTATATCCGGGTCGGAAGCCGGACTGGAACTGGTCTAGATAGATGGCTTCATCCAGGTATTGGGGTAGCTGCCGTACCACAGCACTCTCTACAACCTTCGCAATAAAGCGAAGGTTGGAGACCGGACGGTAATTACCTAAAATAGCTGGGTCCAGGGAAGGCCTCTTAAGGAGGGGTCTCACCACCGCCTCCTTCAAGGCAGCAGGGAAAACCCCCTCCAACAAAGAAGCATTGATAATCCCCTGGAGCCAGCCTCGTGTCACTTCCTGAGAGGCCAGCACCAGCCAGGAAGACACGGGTCCAGTAAACATGTCGTGGCATGCAGCCTCCCCAACAACCTGTCCACGTCCTCGGGAGCTACATGGTCAAACTCATCCCAAACAATCTCCACAAGACGCGGCTCCACCCTCTCATCCAGATCATCCCAATTTCGGTCCAAGCCATCCCGGAGCTGAACGATTTTATCGTATAGATAACCACTAAACTCCTCGGCACGTCCCTGCAACGGGTCATCCCGCATCCCCTGATGCAGGAGAGAGCGGGTCACCCGAAACAGGGCGGCCAGGCAGTTATCTGCCGACGCAATGAGGGTGGAAGCGTAGGAACGCTTCGCCTCCCTCATTGCCACTAGGTAGGTCCTAGAATAGTTTCCACTATATACCGGTAGTTCATGGATAGATACCAATTAATGGTGATAAAGAGCCCTCTGTGCTACCAAGGATACTAATGTCTCTAACTGAGAGTAATAAATTTAAGAACAGACCCCAGGATATGAACCTGACTCTTTTTATTCAGGGCTGATGACTTGAAATCCACAAGCCTTCCCTTTTTTTGCAGCCTTCTGTGCTGGTTTTCAGTACAATTCAATTACAGTGGTGTAGTTACTAAAAATGAGCGACATTTCTTCCTCCATGGAGAACTATAAAATATATGTAAACTGAAAATCTACCCTAAAAAAAACCTTATTATGTGAAAAAAAATAAGAAAGAGCCCATAATCGACATAAAATTTACAAAACAAGAAAATCAGGAAACAATGGAGTTTCCTTTTTAAAAAGAACTTCTTTAAAGATCTAAAAGCAATAATGAAAACTAATACAAACTAAAATAGAACAGAGAAAAAGGAAAGGAAAGAAATAGATAAAATAAGAAGCTAAGAGTACAATACAAAGAAAGCAGAATGGAGGGAGGGGGGAGGGAGGGAGGGAGGGAGGGAGGGAGGAAGGAAGGAAGGAAGGAAGGAAGGAAGGAAGGAAGGAAGGAAGGAAGGAAGGAAGGAAGGAAGGAAGGAAATCCATAAGGGATTTCCAGTCACAAATAAAAATATTTTTTCTCTCATCAGAAAAGTCAAACTGTCTATTTCATTAAATTCTGTCAATTTTATCAACCATTCCTCCATTGTGAGGAACTATGGTCTTTCACTTAAGCATGATGGTGCTCCAACCATTTTATCTGATCCATTTTGTCCCATAAATATCACCACTACAGTGTAAAATAAGTTTGCTCCCATACTCCAAAGATTGCCATAGATGCTTTGGGTAGAGCATCCCTTGTACATGTAAAGAGGAAATATTCCATGCCGAATTCTCAGTATGGAGTTGTTACATGATAAATTTTGATTTCATAATCTGAGTTTTGGCTCTGAGGGTACAGATACAAATAGTGAAATGACACTTAGCCAATATTGTTGTCATTACCTCTTTATCCCCAAAAAAGAATGCAGGGAAAATTATGAATACCAATTCAAAAGGGAAGGATCTTTTGTATTTTTTTTCTTACCAAATTATGGGATTTCAACAGAGAATGGAAAAATCTGTTCTTGCTAAATGCCTGAAATAAAGCAAGATTAAAGTTTGAATTGATAACAGCTTAGAAAATTGGAGTAGAATCCTTATCCAATGCAAATTCAAGATTGTAGTAAATATTTCACATATTGTTCATATATGTGAAAAATCAATTTATATTTTGTTATCTCCCTCCCCACTAGAAGCAGAAAATGTCTTCTCTCTGAATGCTAAGGTTTCTATCCACTCAAGAAAACAGCCCCCTGAAGAGTGTGAAATGAAAGTGGGTAACACATTTTCTTGGGCAGTCTGCATATTTCTCATGCATCCAGTGTGACATAATTCCCTTATTAACACAGTTCTTTGGCATTTTATTGTCTTACTGCAACTCCTGTCTCTGCACGAATCTTAACTAAACAAGTAGGACACTATGATGTGAAAGGATAAATAATGTTCCTAGTTATAATATAACAAGGTCCCCAGGAATCAAACCCTATGATGTGCAAGGGAAAAACAATGGCCAAACAACCCCTCACTGATCAGAAACATTTGTTCACTAAGGCCTAACATATTTTTCTATAAACTTACACTGAAATTACTAAAATTACAGGATCTTATATACCCTACCTAGGCAGACCTAATAAACTTTTAATACCTAAACCCATTAGGTCTGTTGCTTAAATAAGCAATATTCAATTTTCTGGCTATAAACCATCCACTGGGAAGAAATATCTAGAAGGAGATTTTTTAAAAAAGAAAAACTAAGTAATGAAAATCCACCAAGAATGATATTAATGCCATTTTATTTAAACTGTTCAAAATAAGTTGATATCTGTTTATAAAACCTAAGATGAACATTTAGGCAATACCTTCTAAGATTTTTTGGTGGCTCTGTTTATTATAAGAATTGGGTCCTCACAAAAGGAAGATTACTTCTGTGATGGTGCAGTGGTTAGAATGCAGTACTGCAGGTTACTTCTGCTGACTACTGGCTGCCAGCAGTTCAATTCTCACGGGCTCAAGGTTGATTCAGCCTTTCATCCTTCTGAGGTTCGTAAAATGAGGACTGTTAGAGGCAATATGCTGACTCTGCAAACCCCTTGTTGGGGACAATATGCAGACACTGTAAACCACTTAGAGAGTGCTTAGAGTAAAGCACTGTGAAGCGGTACATAAGTCTAAGTGGTAATGCTATTATTAGTTACATATAAAATCACTTTTGGACAATGCATTTCTTTGATAGATAAGGAATATATTTCTCTGGGTATTAAATAGCTAAATAAAGGGATTACCATCTAATTCTAAATTAATTTATGAATATTACCTGAATCAAATGTTTATTACAGTCAAACACCAATATAATTTGGTCTGAATCAAAGCAAAGTGATCCAAAATGAGTTGGGATTGAATTCTAGAGTTTAGCTTTAAACTCTAGAATTCCAATAAAGTCATTCAGCTTTATTGATATCTTTTCTTCTGTTCTTTAAAAAAATGTATCTTCACATATATGCTCAAAACAGCTCATGTCAGGCATTAAGCAGGAAACAGTTATTCTAAGAAACAAGTCTCAAAGAACTCAATTGACAATATTTATTTGAGGAAACGATAAAGATTACAATATAAAAATTTCAGCCCATTGATGACCCTTGACAATTTTTTCTTTACTAATAATGGAAGTGGCTGGAAAGTGGGACACCTACCACTGCTATAAAAGCAGGGCACTATTGTGCATGAACCATTGTTTTGTCATTATAATATTTAAAACTCACTGTATCCATTCAAGTTGTAACAAACATTTCTAAATGATCCTATTAAATCAATCCAAACCAGATCAAAAGAATCAATAACTACTATGTCTGGCTGAATGGTTCATTGTTTTTCAGAAGTCAGACAATATTCAGAATGATGATTCTGTCAACCAATTCACCATATTATTATATCTTAAAAATTACAAGATTAGAAATGGGAAGATATTAAACTATCTTTGTCATAATAAAGAAATAATATATGGGCTCATTACATTCAAAGCCATGATAAAAAGGTAGAAATTCAAAGTTTTATTTTTAATTGCTGATTTCATTTATGACTTGATTAGCATTATTTTAACATTTAACATTGTCTTTCTTAGAAAAACTATATATCTATCCTTTCAATAAAACCTAATATTCTGAAAAAGGAATCACTGGAATGAAAGAGCAAAGCACTGCGCTTAGTACTTAAAGTTATCAATATAACTTTCAAAATCCATGCAGGAGAAAATTATTTTTTTTGGTGAAAAAGACAGCCCTTACTACATTTAATCAAATTTGAAAACGTAGAAAATTGCCCTGGGTTCCTCCTTCCCAAATGCTTTTTGCAACTGAATACTGAAAAACAATTTCCTTTTCATAAAACACCTTGAATCCAAAGGCAAATTAAGATATTGAAACATAACAAAACTGAGAAGCAGACTTACCTTTGTTCACAAAGTTCTTCATTTGTCTTTTTCTGAAGTGTTGAGACTATTAAAATTGCATTTACCCTTTCTTAATACAGTTTTTTGTATTAAAGTAGTATTTCATTAAACTCCTGTAGATTAGACAAACATCATAAAAGAATCTGTGAATTTTGAAAAACTAATAATAGAAAAAAACAGCCACAGCAATTATATAGTTATAATATAATATGATTATATAATTATGTAATAAACTGAATTTATATAATTTAGGTAATTAGGATTCATTATTCAAGAATATGGTTGATTGACATTCATTACCTAAAAATACAGCTAAAATCTCATTTTGTTGACATAAAAACTACCTAGCTCAGGGATCCCCAAACGCTGGATCGTGAACCAGTATCAGTCCATGGCCTACCAGGAATTGGGCCACACCAGCAAGCAAAGCCCCATCTGCACACACGCGGGATCCCAGCAGCACACATGCCCCCAGTCCATGGAAAAAACAATTTCTCTTCTATTCCTACAAGTCAAAGGATCTGAATGTCTTTTAGAAAAGATAAAAACAGCATTAACCAATCACTGAAATTGATAGTTTTGGAAATTGGAGGAATCCCAAGTATTTACATCTTTCTTCTTTCCAGTAAATTTTGGATTAACATATATTAAAACCTGAAATTTAGACAGAAAATCCTCTGCCTATAAGTAGACAGTTTATTCTTTGAATCAGTATGTCTAGTCTGCATTTTCCAGGGCTTTAAATAGCCACTCGCTAGCTTTGGGAACTATTGATTTATTTATTTTTTTACCAATAATAGGTAAGGATATTCTTTCCTGCAAATAAAAAGCAACTCAACAACTTTTGAATATATTGGAGTTTAACTCATAATGTATGAAATGATCTGTACTGATTACAAAATAGATGTTATATATCTATTAATTTCTATGTCCCATATTCCTTTAATACATTGAAATTATATTTGAGTGTCAGATGGCATTTAAATAAATCATATTGTACTTTTTTCACATATATTTGCTATTTGAATAGTTATTCTATACATATAGAGAGAGAGTCAGTGGTGAGATGCTGAACAAGTAGCAGGGTGAGATGCTGAACAAGTAGCAGGGATGGTCAGAATGTCTTCCTTAGGCATGCAAGCCTACAAGATCACCTTGGATTAGCAGCCTCTCTAGCAGCCCTAGATTGGGAAGTCATAGTCCATCTATTTATCAACCCACACTGAAACTTATAATTCATAATCTTCAATGAAAAGAAGTTCATTCTGCTGCTTACTGCTCTGGTCTGTTAAATATAGGCAAATACACACATGCATATATCATGTTTGATGTCCCATTCTCCAACAACCATATAAGTTTATATAATTATCTTTAAAAGTAGTATTGATTGTAAATATTAATTTATTCTCACAACATATTGTAGTCCATTCAGCAGTTCCAAGAAAGTTCTATATCCATTTGCAATATTCAGGTGTCTGAGGGCACAGATAAATCTCCAGGTTGCCTCAATGACTCTCACAGAGAGCGCTAATGACTGCAAGTAATATAAATCCTTCCATTCTCCATCATTCAATCAGAACTGAAGAAGCTTCTTGGATGAGAAGTGAAAAGTCTTGAAAGGAAAACAAAGAAAATCCTGTTGCCTTTTGAAAAAGCACCTTTGGGACAATCATGACTGAATGACTGAGAATCTCCTTAGACATTTAACTACAAACTACATCCTAAGCACTACTTTGCTGGCATGTGAAAGTAAGTGTACCATACCATAGTTACCATACTTTATTAAGTCTCCTTTCTTTCATATTAATATATAGCTTGTCCTCTTCCAATCTGTTGGCCATGATATTATTATCCAGATTTGCTGAAAGTGCTTTGTTAGAAACATTACTGATTTTTTTCTGTTGCCATATATCCATGGATATTTTCATATCACTACTCTTTTCAAGTTATACAAATTAATGGTAGAATAAGTTAAAACATTTCACTTAAAACAGGTAAATTTCATTTTGTATTTTAGTTCTACTTCATACCTTAGGAAACTGATTGAATATCAAATTTGGACATTGTATCAGAGAATATTTTTTTAGTATCTTAGTTGAAGTTCACCTTGTTGAATGTTAATGCTTCTTCTGTCCTAAATTATGACTAGTTTTCAAATATGAGGATATAAACAAAGTTAGTAGCTTCCTACCAAGACCACGAGGAATGAGAAAAGCAATAACAGAGATAATTCCATCTCTATAATTAGGTGGACCCCACACCCGTTTCCTTTCCATCCATCTATACTGCATTCTGTCACTATCATGTTATATAAAAACTACTTTTGACATCTAATATGATACATAAAAAATAAAATGTAACAATGACAATTCTAACTTCCTTAGAAGCATCATTTTTTAACTTTGTGTTTTATACTGCTTCTAGTAATAAAATCCGCATTAGGTCAGTCTTACAAACCTTACACAGAGCCAGTGTGAAGTAATTAAAAAAAATCAAGATCTTTAGGCTTGCAAAATTCATCTAGTCTTCCTTAAGTAAAGTTTTTCACAGAAACTCCTTTAAAAATCTCTTCTGCATAAGCCCAATTAAAATATGAAAATAGCTAAACTGGAAGAGGAATTCTAGAACTTGCTGCTTTTTATAGCTGAAAGTAAACAACATATAATATTAACCCTAGCCATAACTGTAACCCTGTTTTAGAGTAATGTGCTATGAATACCTTAACATAATAACTATATCCAACTATATTCCATTACAGGTAGTCCTCAACTTATAACCACAATTGACCACAAAATTTCTGTTGCTAAGTGAAATATTTATAAAGTAAATTCTGTCCCATTTTACAACCTTTCTTGGTTCAGTTGTTATGTGAATTACTGCAGTTGTTAAGTTAGTAATATGGTTGTTAAGTGAATCTGATTTCCTCATTGATTTGTTTGTCAGAAGGTCACAAAAGGTGATCACATGACCCTGGGACACTATGACCATCATAAATATGAACCAGTTGCCAAGTGTTTGAATTTTGATCATGTGAACATGGGAATAATGAAACAGTCCTAAGTTTGAAAAACTTCAGAAGTTACTTTTTTCAATGTTGTTGGGATTTGGAATGGTCACTAAATGAACTGTTGTAAGTCAAGGACTACCAGTATTAGAAAAGAACCATCCTACTAAATTCCATGGGAATGACATTTTCAATGCAAAATTAGAATTAGCCCCCAATAATTGTAAAAAAGGGAGATTGGAAAAAAGGCATAGTTTGGTTTATGCCAAATATATTACTTGATAGACCTTTATTTAGTCCTAGAAAATCAATTAAGTGGAAAGCTGCCTCTTTTTTGACTTCAAGCAACAAAATATTTGCTATACAATACCTTTATGAATTTAGTGGATGATTGGCTATGGGTTTTCAGCACTAGAGAAATTCACGGAGCAAGGAAAAAGCCATGGGGGCCACATAAAATAATTCTATGCGAAGCCATGAATACACTGTCTTGTAGAAGACTGCATTGAAATATTTTGTTTCCCACTGCTCAGAGGTGAGTAATTACATCTGTCCCACTTGGCTAGACAAAAGACACTAAATAGCTATATGGAAAGAGATTTGGGAGGTGGGGGGAAGAGTGATTTCCAGAGGCAGCTAGAAAACCAAGTCTTTTCCTCCAGTCTAACAATAAAAAAGAGAAATTATACTACCCATTGACTATTACCCCACCTGAGTTGGAAAGAGACTGTTTTATTAATTAAAAATATAAACACTCTTCAAACAATAAAAGTTATCAACTTTTTTTCAAATTTTTATATGGTGTATAGTCTGGTACAAATCAGAACTTAACAATATATCTATTAGTATTAAACGCATACATACCAGCATTGCCTGCTGGTGCGCTCATGGCCAGAAAGACATGGGTGGGGTGAGCGACAAGCGGGCAGGCATGGGTGGGGCCAACCAGAGGTGGCATTTACCAGTTTGGCAACCAATTCAAATTGCCACAACTGATTCGCCCGAATTGGTCCGAACTGGTTGAATACCACCTCTGCTACAGACTTACTGTTCTCACTCTCAGTTCTAGTCAGATGGAACTGGAAGTGCCCTCTCTTCATGGTAACTGATATAGAGCGTCTTTCATGGCAGAAAACAGTAGATTTTCCTTCATTATGATATTCATTGCCTATTAATAATGATGACAGGTGAAGGTAATGGATCTTATACAGAATTTCAAACAAAAGTAATGTACAAGATATCAGGCCTGGACATCTGCTGTGCTCTTCCAGGACATCTCAGATTGATAGTAGTCCTTTTAGTGAATAGGTTATTCAGGATGTTTCCTCTTTTGTATCTAGAATTCAGAATATAATACACTTTTCCCCCCATATTTGCATCTACCAGAATGTGGAGGATCATTTTAAAATGCAAGGGTCATAGGAGCTCTTCCTGGACAAACAGCAATCAATGGAAGGCTAGATGAACAGATAATTGCAAACAAAGGGCAATCAAGTTAACAGGAAAAGGGCCAATAAAGCCTCTCTCTCTCTTAGCCCAATTCAGCCTGGGTTCCGGGAGGAGAGATTTAGGGAAGCTTTCAATATGTAAGTTTTACGCCTTTTGGTTCAGATCTTGCTTTCCTTTCATCACTATCATTTCAAACTCAGTAAAAGTATCTCTTTTCTACTTTAATGGAGTCAGGGGGTTTCTTTCTTGGGTTTTGAATGGAGGCAGGCCTGACAGGTTTGCCATTGTGTCCTTTCCAGGGCCAACAGAAAATATTCGCTCAAAGTCATCCAGCTGGATTCATGACTAAAGTGGAACTAGAATTCATGATCTTCTGGTTTCTAGGTTGGTGCATCAAATTTGCTCTATTTTCAACTCTATGTACTCATTAAATATTTCCATCACGATTCTTGAATCAGATGAAAAAAAGAGCTAGCCATCAATACACATTGTCCATTGAAAATAATCTCAAATTATGTTTCCTAGTGTTTCGTATGACATCTCAATGGCATGTGAGCATAATAGCTGCTATTTATTTTACTGTGAGCATAAGGATCATACAACAGCTGCCTGTAGTTGCAATGACATGAATATTCATCCAAGGAACTTTTCACAGATGATGACACATCTGCTTTTCTATATTGAGGTCATGTGTGTAGAAAGCCATAAAATGTGATTTATTTCTTAAAATAAATGTTGAGTAAACATCCATCAAAACTCCTATTTCCAGTGTATTTTATTTAAAGAAAAAATAAAATTAATCCTGCAGGAAGCAAAATTGGATAAATTGTCTAAATGATTATATTGCCCATTGCCTTGTCCCTAACCCCTACCAAAAAAAAATCAATTTCAAAAGGTTAGTAGCACAAATAAATTTTATTTATTTATTTATTTATTTATTTTTATTTGTTTTGTCACAACAATATATGTAAGTATCATACAAAAAGATTATATAGTATATAAACATATATATGAATAAATATTAGGAGGTATAAGTATATATATATATATATATATATATATATATATATATATATATATATATATATATATATATATATATATATGAAGAAGAAAGAAAACAATAGGACAGGAACGGTAGGCACGTTTGTGCGCTTATGCACGCCTTATGGTCCTCTTAGGAATGGGGTGAGGTCAATAGTAGAAAGTTTTTGGTTAAAGCTTTTAGGATTATGGGAAGAGACCACAGAGTCAGGTAAAGTATTCCAAGCACTGATGATTCTGTTACAGAAGTCATATTTTCTGCAATCTAGATTAAAGCGGTTGACATTAAGTTTAAATCTATTGGTTGCTCCTGTATTATTGCAGTTAAAGGTGAAGTAGTCTTTAACAGGAAGGACATTACAATAGATGATTCTGTTACAGAAGTCATATTTTCTGCAATCTAGATTAAAGCGGTTGACATTAAGTTTAAATCTATTGGTTGCTCTTGTATTATTGCAATTAAAGCTGAAGTAGTCTTTAACAGGAAGGACATTACAATAGATGATTCTGTTACAGAAGTCATATTTTCTGCAATCTAGATTAAAGCGGTTGACATTAAGTTTAAATCTATTGGTTGCTCTTGTATTATTGCAATTAAAGCTGAAGTAGTCTTTAACAGGAAGGACATTACAATAGATGATTCTGTTACAGAAGTCATATTTTCTGCAATCTAGATTAAAGCGGTTGACATTAAGTTTAAATCTATTGGTTGCTCTTGTATTATTGCAATTAAAGCTGAAGTAGTCTTTAACAGGAAGGACATTACAATAGATGATTCTGTGGGTTAAACTTAGGTCTTGTCAAAGACGACGGAGTTCCAAGTTTTCTAAGCCTAGGATTTCAAGTCTGGAGGGATAAGGTATTTTGTTGTTTTCAGAGGAATGGAGAACTCTTCTTGTAAAATATTTCTGGACACGTTCAATTGTATTGATGTCAGAGATGTGGTGAGGGTTCCAAACAGGCGAGCTGTATTCTAGAATTTGTCTAGCAAATGTTTCAAATCCTCAGCCATATCAAAAACCAGAATATAAAAGATATTTACTGGTGAGCACATTTTTGTATACATTCAAGTGATATTTTAAAGCAATGTTTCTCAAATTTGGCATCGTTATCATGATTGGCTGGGGAATTCTGGGAATTAAAGTACACACATGCCAAACACACTGCTGTAAAGGTTTCAACCAAGTTTTAATAGGCTGCCTCAGACAAGCAGTAATGAAAGACTTATAAAGCTGAATTTGATCTCAATTAATGATATGAGATTTTATGCTTTTTAAGCTGGCAAAAGAAGCAGCAGCCAAAGCTACCGCAGATAACTTGGGATGGTTGTTTCAGATGCAAAGAAGGATGAAGGAAGGGAAACTAAGTGAGATATTGTTTGTTGGAGCTTTGCTTTTTCCTCATAGGAGTACAGTGTCATAGAGGTAGCCTATATTAATCCTTCCTACTTTTAAGTTTTATTTTCTTAAATATTTTTCCATTCTTCTTCTTATGGTTTTGATTATTTCTCTTGGCTTTCTCAGGCAGCTTATCACCTGCTCATTTCTGATTTTTTTCAACCCAACTTATACATAACGCCGATAAATCCACATTTCAAATGCTTCTAGTCTCTTCTAGTGGCTTCCTGTCAGAGACCAACTCTCCACTCTGTAGAGCAGGATAGAAAAGATGTAGCATCTGAGAAGCCTGATTTTTCCATAGATAATCCTTTTGTTTGACAGAAAGTCACAAAAGGTGAGCATATGACCCTGGGACACTATGACCATCATAAATATGAACCAGTTGCCAAGTGTTTGAATTTTGATCATGTGAACATGGGAATAATGAAACAGTCCTAAGTTTGAAAAACTTCAGTTACTTTTTTCAATGTTGTTGGGATTTGGAATGGTCACTAAATGAACTGTTGTAAGTCAAGGACTACCAGTATTAGAAAAGAACCATCCTACTAAATTCCATGGGAATGACATTTTCAATGCAAAATTAGAATTAGCCCCCAATAATTGTAAAAAAGGGAGATTGGAAAAAAGGCATAGTTTGGTTTATGCCAAATATATTACTTGATAGACCTTTATTTAGTCCTAGAAAATCAATTAAGTGGAAAGCTGCCTCTTTTTTGACTTCAAGCAACAAAATATTTGCTATACAATACCTTTATGAATTTAGTGGATGATTGGCTATGGGTTTTCAGCACTAGAGAAATTCACGGAGCAAGGAAAAAGCCATGGGGGCCACATAAAATAATTCTATGCGAAGCCATGAATACACTGTCTTGTAGAAGACTGCATTGAAATATTTTGTTTCCCACTGCTCAGAGGTGAGTAATTACATCTGTCCCACTTGGCTAGACAAAAGACACTAAATAGCTATATGGAAAGAGATTTGGGGAGGTGGGGGGAAGAGTGATTTCCAGAGGCAGCTAGAAAACCAAGTCTTTTCCTCCAGTCTAACAATAAAAAAGAGAAATTATACTACCCATTGACTATTACCCCACCTGAGTTGGAAAGAGACTGTTTTATTAATTAAAAATATAAACACTCTTCAAACAATAAAAGTTATCAACTTTTTTTCAAATTTTTATATGGTGTATAGTCTGGTACAAATCAGAACTTAACAATATATCTATTAGTATTAAAACGCCACATACCAGCATTGCCTGCTGGTGCCGCTCATGGCCAGAAAGACATGGGTGGGGTGAGCGACAAGCGGGCAGGCATGGGTGGGGCCAACCAGAGGTGGCATTTACCAGTTTGGCAACCAATTCAAATTGCCACAACTGATTCGCCCGAATTGGTCCGAACTGGTTGAATACCACCTCTGCTACAGACTTACTGTTCTCACTCTCAGTTCTAGTCAGATGGAACTGGAAGTGCCCTCTCTTCATGGTAACTGATATAGAGCGTCTTTCATGGCAGAAAACAGTAGATTTTCCTTCATTATGATATTCATTGCCTATTAATAATGATGACAGGTGAAGGTAATGGATCTTATACAGAATTTCAAACAAAAGTAATGTACAAGATATCAGGCCTGGACATCTGCTGTGCTCTTCCAGGACATCTCAGATTGATAGTAGTCCTTTTAGTGAATAGGTTATTCAGGATGTTTCCTCTTTTGTATCTAGAATTCAGAATATAATACACTTTTCCCCCCATATTTGCATCTACCAGAATGTGGAGGATCATTTTAAAATGCAAGGGTCATAGGAGCTCTTCCTGGACAAACAGCAATCAATGGAAGGCTAGATGAACAGATAATTGCAAACAAAGGGCAATCAAGTTAACAGGAAAAGGGCCAATAAAGCCTCTCTCTCTCTTAGCCCAATTCAGCCTGGGTTCCGGGAGGAGAGATTTAGGGAAGCTTTCAATATGTAAGTTTTACGCCTTTTGGTTCAGATCTTGCTTTCCTTTCATCACTATCATTTCAAACTCAGTAAAAGTATCTCTTTTCTACTTTAATGGAGTCAGGGGGTTTCTTTCTTGGGTTTTGAATGGAGGCAGGCCTGACAGGTTTGCCATTGTGTCCTTTCCAGGGCCAACAGAAAATATTCGGCTCAAAGTCATCCAGCTGGATTCATGACTAAAGTGGAACTAGAATTCATGATCTTCTGGTTTCTAGGTTGGTGCATCAAATTTGCTCTATTTTCAACTCTATGTACTCATTAAATATTTCCATCACGATTCTTGAATCAGATGAAAAAAAGAGCTAGCCATCAATACACATTGTCCATTGAAAATAATCTCAAATTATGTTTCCTAGTGTTTCGTATGACATCTCAATGGCATGTGAGCATAATAGCTGCTATTTATTTTACTGTGAGCATAAGGATCATACAACAGCTGCCTGTAGTTGCAATGACATGAATATTCATCCAAGGAACTTTTCACAGATGATGACACATCTGCTTTTCTATATTGAGGTCATGTGTGTAGAAAGCCATAAAATGTGATTTATTTCTTAAAATAAATGTTGAGTAAACATCCATCAAAACTCCTATTTCCAGTGTATTTTATTTAAAGAAAAAATAAAATTAATCCTGCAGGAAGCAAAATTGGATAAATTGTCTAAATGATTATATTGCCCATTGCCTTGTCCCTAACCCCTACCAAAAAAAAATCAATTTCAAAAGGTTAGTAGCACAAATAAATTTTATTTATTTATTTATTTATTTATTTTTATTTGTTTTGTCACAACAATATATTTAAGTAACATACAAAAATATTATATAGTATATAAATATATATATGAATAAATATTAGGATGTATAAGTATATATATATATATATATATATATATATATATATATATATATATATATATATATATATATGTATATATATGAAGAAGAATATGAAGAAGGAAAGAAAAACAATAGGACAGGAACGGTAGGCACGTTTGTGCACTTATGCACGCCCCTTATGGTCCTCTTAGGAATGGGGTGAGGTCAATAGTAGAAAGTTTTTGGTTAAAGCTTTTAGGATTATGGGAAGAGACCACAGAGTCAGGTAAAGTATTCCAATGATGATTCTGTTACAGAAGTCATATTTTCTGCAATCTAGATTAAAGCGGTTGACATTGAGTTTAAATCTATTGGTTGCTCTTGTATTATTGCAATTAAAGCTGAAGTAGTCTTTAACAGGAAGGACATTACAATAGATGATTCTATGAATTAAACTTAGGTCTTGTCAAAGACGACGGAGTTCCAAGTTTTCTAAGCCTAGGATTTCAAGTCTGGAGGGATAAGGTATTTTGTTGTTTTCAGAGGAATGGAGAACTCTTCTTGTAAAATATTTCTGGACACGTTCAATTGTATTGATGTCAGAGATGTGGTGAGGGTTCCAAACAGGCGAGCTGTATTCTAGAATTTGTCTAGCAAATGTTTCAAATCCTCAGCCATATCAAAAACCAGAATATAAAAGATATTTACTGGTGAGCACATTTTTGTATACATTCAAGTGATATTTTAAAGCAATGTTTCTCAAATTTGGCATCGTTATCATGATTGGCTGGGGAATTCTGGGAATTAAAGTACACACATGCCAAACACACTGCTGTAAAGGTTTCAACCAAGTTTTAATAGGCTGCCTCAGACAAGCAGTAATGAAAGACTTATAAAGCTGAATTTGATCTCAATTAATGATATGAGATTTTATGCTTTTTAAGCTGGCAAAAGAAGCAGCAGCCAAAGCTACCGCAGATAACTTGGGATGGTTGTTTCAGATGCAAAGAAGGATGAAGGAAGGGAAACTAAGTGAGATATTGTTTGTTGGAGCTTTGCTTTTTCCTCATAGGAGTACAGTGTCATAGAGGTAGCCTATATTAATCCTTCCTACTTTTAAGTTTTATTTTCTTAAATATTTTTCCATTCTTCTTCTTCTTATGCCATTGGATGTTGCCGATCACATTGGTGATCCTATTTTTATCAACAGCCGTATGAGAAAGTGCTGTTGAGTTTTGCCCAAACGAGTCCCTTAGATCTTCTTCTTCTTCTTCTTATGGTTTTGATTATTTCTCTTGGCTTTCTCAGGCAGCTTATCACCTCCTCATTTCTGATTTTTTTCAACCCAACTTATACATAACGCCGATAAATCCACATTTCAAATGCTTCTAGTCTCTTCTAGTGGCTTCCTGTCAGAGACCAACTCTCCACTCTGTAGAGCAGGATAGAAAAGATGTAGCATCTGAGAAGCCTGATTTTTCCATAGATAATCCTTTTTGTTTGTCATGATGATGTCATAGTAACATTGCGAGGGAGGGGGCTGCACTGAAAACTCCCCAATGTTTTTTTTTACTCTCAAATCAATGGCATTCGGTTTTAGAATCGCAAACCTTTAAGTCTTTGCTTATACAAGAGAAGCCATATACACAGTCAGAACCCAAATGAACCTGCAGAGTTACTTCAGGTTCGAGCGTGGATTATTCTATTCCCACCCACCACCCACCTCCCAAAAACTCAAATAATGGACAGATTTAAAAAACAGATTTAAGCCAGGATGGATAATTTGCAGTTTGAAAGTAGATGCAGCCCACTGCCTAATTTTCATTTATTTATTTATTTATTATGAATGAGAGAAAAAGAAAAAGTCTATACCAAGCAAAGAGACCTACTTTTTGACATGTGATGCAGCTTCTGATAAATGTCTCCTATGGGCAAGTAGTCCTTGATAGAACCAAGGGTTTCCCAATGTTTTAAGAACTGAAAAACCACTGGAGCCAGAGTTGACAAGATTGGGTTTAGTGGACCAATAATCTCAACCTGGCTTCATTGCAGCTTCCTTAACTATTTGAAGTATGTATAGGGGAAGGCAGGGTATGAAGGTGGGAAGAAGGTAGGAAATTTATTCCTATTTTCATAAAAAGAAAATCCTGAATTAGCTTCTCCTGCTGAGAACCAATTTCTGAGATAGCCATAGCCACTGTGTCTCAGCTCAATTCACCTCACAGGGTTGTTGTTATATAAAAAATAGGAAGAGGAAGATGTATTCCTCTTGTAAGATGTAAATAACTTCCCTGAGTTATTTATAAAAGTAATAAAGATGGGTTAAAAATAAAATAAAATAAAATATAACAGAGTTTTAAAATTTTATTATTTTAGAAAGAGGACAACCTAGAAGAAAATAAAGATAACAAGCAAAGAAAAAGAAGAAGACAAGTGCAAACTTGCCTTTGTTTGTTTTGTTGTTGTTGTTAGTATGGAGATTTATAATATTACATAAAACATTATAAGATTTGAAATATTCCAGGATATCTTGAAGAATGGTGCCAGAAATTAGTACCTACAATATCAACAATATCAATAATGAAACCTGCTTCTATAGACTACATCCAAAAGATATTAATAAAGGAATGACAGATGTGAAAGAAATTTTGCCTGATACAAAAATACTGGAACCAGAAATACTGGATAATTTAAAAGTCTGAACTTTTTCAAGATAGAGAAGGCAACTGAAATGAACTGAATATGAACTTTCTAATGGACATAAAAAAGAAGCTAATTAAAGCCTTGAAATTAAAATGGAAAAACAATGATAAACCAAGAAAAATTACATGAAAAGTGACTTTTTATGTAATTTACAAAGTGTCATTTAGAAAAGAGGTTTACTAAAGGCTCAAAGAAGTCTTTGTGGTGGTAAAAAGAAAAACTGAATAGAGACCAAATCCTATAACAACATCTGAATGAATGGCTAAGGTGAAAAATAATTATGTTTCCACCAAGTTTGGTAAGCTTTTACGAACTTTTTTCTGACACCAGGATTGTAAAATTGATGATCTATGGATTTGGATAATTTATGGAAAGAAGAGGTATTTGTTTGCAACCATATAAGGGGTGAATAATTATTAAATTTATTTATACTTGTGATGAAGATTGAAAATCACTTCTTTACATATTTTTCTTTTTATTTGTCTTACTTTCTTTTCCTTAACTTTTCTTTGCACTTTTTATTCTTTCTTTCTATTTCTCTTCTCTCTGAGTTTAATTTAAACTTGCTTTTACTATTTTAATTAAAATCTGTAATAAAAATATTTTTATTAATATTTGGGATGGGATGGACTCCAATTGGGTAGATTCAGGTGGGATGATGGAGGCCGTTCTTGGTGAGGTTATCTGGGATGAATTTGATTCTGTGGGTCCCGAGGACATGGACAGGATACTAGGGAGGCTGAATGCGACCACATGTTTGTTGGACCCATGTCCCTCCTGGTTGGTACTGGCCACACAGGAGGTTACACAAGGCTGGCTACAGGAAATTGCTAACGCTTCTTTGATGGAGGGTGTCTTCCCATCTGCCTTGAAAGAGGCGGTGGTGAGGCCCCTTCTCAAGAACCCTTCCCTGGATCAAGCTATTTTATCGAACTATCGTCCTGTCTCCAACCTTCGTTTTGTGGCGAAGGTTGTCGAGAGTGTGGTAGCACGACAGCTTCCCTGGTACCTGGATGAAACTGTCTATCTAGACCCGTTCCAGTCCGGTTTCCAATCTGGGTACAGCACGGAGATGACCTTGGTCGCATTGGTGGATGATCTCTGGAGGGCTCGGGACAGGGGTTGTTCTTCTGTCCTGGTCCTATTAGATCTTTCAGCAGCTTTTGATACCATCGACCATGGTATCCTGCTGTGACGGCTGGAGAGATTGGGAGTGGGGGGGCACTGTTTTTCGGTGGTTCTCCTCCTATCTCTCTGACCGGACGCAGACGGTGTTGGCAGGGGGGCAGAGATCGGTCGCAAGGCGCCTCTTGTGTGGGGTGCCACAGGTTCTCTCGCCTCTCCTGGGTGAGATCTTCATCTATATGAAGCCTCTGGGTGAGATCATCCGTGGTTTTGGAGTGCAATATCACCAGTAAGCTGATGATACTCAGCTGTACATTTCCACCCCTGACCACCCCAGTGAGGCCGTTGAAGTGATGTCCCAGTGTCTGGAGGCCGTGTGTGTCTGGATGGGGAGGAACAGGCTTCGGCTCAATCCCTCCAAGACTGAGTGGCTGTGGATGCCGGCATCCCGGTACAGCCAGCTAGTTCCATCGCGACTGTTGGAGCCGAGTATTGGCTCCTATGGAGAGGGTTCGCAACTTGGGTGTTCTCCTGGATGCTTGGCTGTTGTTAGAAGAACATATGACGGCCATCGCCAGGGGAGCTTTTTATCAGGTGCGCCTGATAAGCCAGTTGCGCCCCTTCATAGACCAGGATTCCCTATGCACGGTCACTCATGCCCTCATCACTTTCCACCTGGACTACATGGGGCTCCCCTTGAAGAGCACCAACTGGCCAGAATGTGGCTGCGTGGGTAATAGAGGGAGCTGCTCGTGGCTTCCATATAACACCTCTCCTGTGCAAGCTGCACTGGTTGCCGGTGGTCTTCCGGGTGCAATTCAAGGTGTTGGTTATCACCTTTAAAGCACTCCATGGCATAGGACCGGGCTATTTACGGGACTGCCTGCTGCCACCGATAGCCTCCCACTGACCTGTGTGCTCACACAGGGAGGGTCTCCTCAGGGTGCCATCAGCCAAACAATGTCAGCTGGTGACCCCCAGGGGGAGAGCCTTCTCTTTGCGAGCATCTACCCTCTGGAATGAGCTTTCTCTGGGGTTATGATTACTCCCCAACCTCCGGACCTTCCGCCGTGAACTCAAGACCTTTCTGTTTCACCGCGCAGGGCTGGCCTGATACACTGGTTTTTAATTGGGGTTCTTTATCATTTCTTTATTATAGTTTTTAAATGGGGTTAGCCAAATTGAATAAGATTTTTAAAATGTTTTTAATTCTATTTATAAGGTTTTATGTTTGCTGTAAACCGCCGTGAGTCCTTCGGGAAAAGGGCGGTATAAAAATCAAATAAATAAATAAATAAATAAATAAATAAATAAAATAAAAGAATATAGAAATTGGATGAGATTTGATAACTTTGTGAGTGCACAGTATTTCAATATTATTTTAGTACGATTTAATTTGGGGGGATTAGGAATCATTTTAGATATCAGTGGATACCCTGATCACACAAATGCCTTTTGCCAATGTTTTCTGTAAGATGAGGTTTTGCAGCCATGCCTTGGTATGTGATTACTTTTTCAATTTCAAGAGGCGATTTAGGAAGAGTCCATTATAATTCAAACCCTTGTGATTCTTTCTTAAAGCAACTCCCTCCCTCCCTCATCTACCCATCCATCCATGCATCCACACATTCACTGACAATCAATGCAATGAGGTAGTTCAGAGTTCAACATAAATTGAGAAGGCTGTGGAACTGAACAGCTTTCAACCTGTCACTCTGCTTCGTCCCACTTTATTTTGGGAGAAAAAAGGAAACATTTAAGCTGCTTTAAGCTACAAAAGGAAAAGTGAAATACAAAGGCAATGAATACATATAACCCAATAATTTTACTTTATCTCCCCTTCTTTGGCATCCTAAGCAGACTGGACAATGCTACACTGGAAAATACCCTTCAGAAGAAACAACCAATGTTAAAACAGTGCAATGAACACCAACTTCTATTGTAATGAATTCTGACATATTGTATTTAAAAGCGATTTCAGATGTGCACAGTATTTTTCACACTGATTTTTCTGATAAAATGTACTGTATTAAATTTCAAAATAAAACTTTTCATGGAGCAGAATGGTAGATTCTATTCCATGAAAAAAAGTTTTGTTTTGAAGTTTAATACAACAGAATGGTAGATTTAAAACAGCTAAAATAATCTTAAATTGTCAAAACAATTTTTCATCTCATTAACATTTTTTCTTGTAGAAATTCAACTAAGAATAAGAGAAAAAATGAATTGCAATCATAAGGACTTTTTTCAGGTCATCCCAGATTCTTTGCTTTTTAAGAACTACCTGGTAAGATATTATGATTCTTAGGATTTCATAACTTATTCAAAAAGTTTGTTCCCTTTTCCTCAAACTGAGTATGATAATTACATATATGTTAATTTAATCTTAATTTGCATATATGAAACAATCTTCAAAGATCAGAGCTTTTATATTATCTAATAACAAATGTAGGTACACTGTAGTTTGAAGGATACCGTTCATAAATGTATTTGGGAATTAGCACATGTTCAGATTAATTAATATATGTAATTATATTAATCAGTGATCAAAGAAGGAGCCTTGATGATACATTTGAAAGCAACTGCATCATGATTTCCTGGGCTAATGTTAGGTTATAAAGAATAAGAAAAGACACAGTAATATCATACAAGATTTTATGCTGAACTTCCCTAAACAATTAGTGGGTCCTTGAGTGGCTCAGACTGCTAAGACAGTCTGTTATTAACAGCAGCTGCTTGCAATTACTGCAGGTTCAAGCCCCACCAGGCCCAAGGTTGACTCAGCCTTCCATCCTTTATAAGGTAGGTAAAATGAGGACCCAGATTGTTGGGGGCAATAAGTTGACTTTGTATATAATATACAAATGGATGAAGACTATTGCTTGACATAGTGTAAACCGCCCTGAGTCTTCGGAGAAGGGTGGGATATAAATGCAAATAAAAAAAATTAAAAAAAAGTGGGAAAGAAAGTGAAATTCTGTTTCTGAATGCATTCCAATAGTTTGCATAAGGTTGACTTCTGTTCTGAGATTCCTTCCTTGGCTGGAACATTTGGATTGTTCTTAAGTAATGCACTCAAGGTTTGGAATGTGCTTCCTAACCACTTTCACTGCAAATTCTCACAGTGGTCAAGGAAGGAGGGGGAGCATAATCTAGTCCACTGTATTACCTTATTTTAGTATGTATAGGTGCAGCAGCTACAATGGAGCTGCAAGAGCCAAGAGAGCCTTGGTCACTCCTACTATTTAAATGGAAAAGAAAAAGTGATTTCTTTGTTTCTCTCCCATGCACCACTTCATATGGGAATGAGTAAGCCTTCTTTTTTAAAGAACTTTCCCCATCAATTTCTCCTTTTCCTCCTACTGGGTGGGCAAATTACAGCAGCTGTTACAATATCTTTTCTTTCTTTCAGTAGCCAGAGGTATCCCAAGCCCAACAAACAAACAATAGGTACACCATAGAGCAGCTTGGTAGAGAGACAGGCAATTAAATTCTCCATCAGATGTGTGTTGAGAAAATTGACTAAAGCTGATGACAGAAGATAATTATAATGGCTCTCGAGGAGAACTTATTAACTAAACTTCTACCAGCTTTCAGGCTGAATGAACATTCATTTAAAAATAGCAAGTTAAAAGTTAAAGGCTAGAACAGACAATGGCTAACACATCATCATACCATTAATTCATAGTAAATGTCTTATTTAGACTGATTGCCTACTGTGTAAGGCAGCCTTTTCCGTTGAGGTCATAACTCCCAACATCGCTCAACATCATCCATGCTGAGAATCTTGTTGATCCTCATTATAAGCTTCTCCCAATTACACAGTCACAGAGAATAAACATTTTCGAAATCCACTGATTTTGCAAATAAAGGAGGATGATCTTTCTTCCTGTACTGTGCATGATTTAACAATCCCAAAAATGTACCTCATGCAATCAAAATATATCTCTGCGACTCATTAAAATAGCCCTTTTTTTCAATCCTCTGTGTGAGCCTAAAAAAGATTACTTTAAAAGTCTTGAACTTTAATGAGCTGATTCCTGTTAAGAAGGGTGTGTGTGTTGTTGCTGTTGTGGAAGCCTGAAAAGAAGAAAACTTGTTTTAATGAATAGCAGAGCGGTGTTCTGCTGTCATGACAGCCAAAGTATTTTGACTAATTCACAACCCTGTTTTCTTCTTTTTACAGAACAAGAGAATGCAAGTTTTTAGTAGTTACTCACTGCTGTATGTCCAGCATTGTAGGTATAGCCAGTGTGGGATTGGTACTGTAAATTCGTCCTTGGGAATGTGTATGCATTCCAAAGCGGCTGGCTGTGGTTCCACTGGGAACTAAATCCAGAGCTTATGGTCAGACGATATTTACTGTTTTGGTATGTCCTCACCATGGAATTAGGCTGTAAGACAAAAAAGAAAAGTTTACAATACATGTAACAGCAAAACAATATTTTACCATAGATGACATACAATATAGTCATTCAGAGAACGGAAGCATAATAAATAAATTATTGTCTTATTTTATTTACCTAATTTACTTTTTGGTGAATTTGCTTAGCTTTCTTCCTTTTTCTCTTTTTGGTGACTTTTTCCAAAACAGGCTGATGAGTCTCTACAACTTACTTCTTAAAATCTAACACAGGGGGATGAGACGATTTTTCATACTTTTTGTTTCAACAAAAGCATCTGCAGCCTGAATGAAATAGGCAGTGTTGAAATGTTCAATCTTTCTCTTTAAATCTTATATATTTGTAAAAACAAAAAACCTCAAAAATGCCATTTTACTGTAGGGTGACCTTGAATGGCTGTGAGGAATATAAATTGATCCAATTCATGTTAACAAGAATCTACCTATGATCCTGCATCAGACCAGAGTGCAGAGATGGCCTTCATCTATCTTTTCAAATAAGGTGCAGAATCCAACAGCTGTTGACACACAAAGTGTCTCTGATATATCTAATCTGGTTGCAATCATGCAGAGATATGGAGCAAACATAAATAATCTCTCACACTGACAGCCTGCCTCTCATCAAGCATTCATGGCACTTGAACACAATAAAAACAATCCTTGTTGGTTCTAATTAAATTCCTTACACTTAATTGTGCCAGGATGCAAAACCTAGATACATTTAAGATTAATGGCTGTCATGACATCCTATGCCTGTTTCCTTCCCACAGATGAAGATGCCTCCCCTTTTTGGTCTGTAAAGTAGTTTTAAATATTTCAAACAAACTTGCTTACCTTGTCTCATGTCAATGGTTTGTGGGGTGTGATTGTAAAAGATTTAAGTTACAACTCTCCAAACACAAAGCGTACAAATTAATCCTGAAGCATACAACAAATGAATACTTTGGTAATTTTGAAGATAGGCTTTGCAAAATAATAATAATAAACACACTGACCTTATAGTTAAAAGAATCTTTAAAAATAAGTCTTTTTCAGGACTGAATCTTGGCAAATCAAGAGGAAAAAATAAAGCTAGAAACTTTACAGAAATACATTCTTCCTTCCATGCAAAAGGAATTATTTTTTCAGTACAATAGTCTATTTATCTTTAAATTCACTTCTCAAAAATGTTTCTCAACAGATTTTCATTGCTATTGAAAATAAAATCCTAGAATCCTAGAACCTGGAATCTAAGGTGCATTATGATCAGCTGTCTGCTAGGTATACAAATAATTGCACTAAATCCCAGACCTTAAATGATGACTATGAATTACAATCCCAAAGCTAGTCTTTACAGCTGGGATCTTGTAATGAAGGAAGCAGGTTAAACTACTTTCTTCGCTACAACTATAGAAACTCCATATTAATTGTGAGCTAAAGGATACCACAGTATGCAAAACCTTCAAGCATAGAACATGCATATCTAATATAAAATACAACACGGTTTTACATGATGAAATACTGAGGCTGAATGAAATCCTATGTGTGGAGAAGTTATTTTTAAATGTTGTTTCAGAGCGGTTTGCAACGTTGAAATCACCAAATAATTGAATCCAGCAGGAATCCTTGTGAGAGGCCATGTTCTTAAATATAAACTATGCAGAAGAGCGTAGTTCAGCTATCAGTGAATACTGACAGACATTTGCTGTAGTTAGAGGGAAAAATCAAATTTATTAAGAATCATGAAGCTTGAAATGCCAATGTAAACTTATGTGGAAGAGGAACACAGGAGTGAAAGATGAGAGAGGAAAGATGTGTATGTGTGTATGGGGGGGCGGGGGGCATTATAAGGAGATTCACGTAACTAACAAAAGGTTAAGTGAAAACCATTCTACTATGCTTTGCTTCTGGACACTTATTCACCATCCTTTTCAAACATTTTAGGTTTGTTCTGACATAGACTGGCAAAGTGAAAAACATTTTTGCTCCAACCACAAACCAACCAACCAACATTTGTGACCCA
Organism: Ahaetulla prasina; assembly: GCF_028640845.1. Lineage (NCBI taxonomy): Eukaryota > Metazoa > Chordata > Lepidosauria > Squamata > Colubridae > Ahaetulla > Ahaetulla prasina. Next base: position 93,850,975 of record NC_080542.1, read on the forward strand.
ACCCCCAAGCTTTTTTTCTGCACTTTTGAAACCATATTCCCTCAATTGCATTTTATTGCTTTTTTAAAGAAAAAATGCTTATTGTTTATAAAGTGGTCAGAAGATAAGGGGTAATGGTACTCAGTAACTCCCTGCTTTCCATGCCAAAAGGAAACTTTTTTTCAGCTTGGTATGTGTAGACAGTTAGGAAGCCTGGAGAGTGATAGAGAGGCGTGAGATAGAAAACAATCACACCACTAGCATTCTTCACCACTTTGCAACGTTAAAGAAAACACCTTAAAACAAACCTTAAAGAATTTTTAAAGCACCTTGGGAACAAAACAAAAGTCCATGGCAAAAAATCTCATTAAAACTCAGTCAAAAAAACTCTACTTCAGTGCATAATAAACAAATAGGTTTGAAAAGCATATTTCAGCTTCAGAATTCAACATAGCTGGAAAAGTATGACTAGTCAAACAATTCAAGCAGAGGGTTTTTTTTAGGATCAACAACTGACCATCATTTCCTTGCTTACTTTATCTTTAAATAACATGTATCATTTCACCAAGTTGTTCAATCCAGTGTATGCTCTATCTACAGAATCATTTAAGAACTTTTAAGGAAATGTTACAATTTAAATTCACATTGAAGCACCATCCTACCACAAAAAGGGCACATAGAATTAACTCATCATCATTTCTCTCTGTGGTCTTATCCAGTCTTTTCCTGAAATCATTATTGAAACCCTTAATTGAGTAACTTTTTTTTTCTGTAGAAAACTTCAAGCTATTCAGTGTTGATGTATTAGCTTTACAGTTCATATTTTAATGAGCGAGATCAAAATTCCATTCTTAGTTGCAATCTTGTATTAGACTTCAAATGGTCCTTAAGGTGTGCAAATGCTTCATAGTTTAACCCATGCTATTAGGCTTTTCAAATGAACTTTTCAGAATCATGAATGGGTTTGGGAAAGTCTGAGAGACTCCAATCTCTGAATTATTGTTATGAAATGCTTTCTGCCTTTGATTAGTTTCTCTGTAGTTGTGTTTAAAAAGACAATAGTATATCTGGATATTTTTATTAGGTATATTTTGCTTCAGCCAATAGTATATTCTCTTTTGAGTCCTAGTGAATTATAGGAAGTGGCTAAACCCACTGCAGGATTTGATGCCATTGTCGTAGGTGTGTCTGGCTGAGAATCAAGATCTTCCAACTTGAAAACATACCACACCAAGAGATTACAGGCAAATGTCACAAATGATTTAAATGATAAAAATTATCCCTAGAAATCGGTCAGATATTGCAATACCAGTACAAATAAACATGGCTTTTGTATGATGATATTATCATAGTTATGAATACTGCTGATATTTAATTTGTTAGATTTTTATTCCATCTTTATTATTTATAGGTAACTCAAGGTGTTACCTATAATAATCCTTCCTCCTCCCATTTGCCCCACAACCTTATGAGTTGGGCTGAGAGAATGACTGGTCCAAAATCACCCAACTGGTTTTTATGCCTAAATCAGGATTAGAACGAAGTCTCCTAGTTTCTTGAAGCATCTTAACCTCTAAACCAAATTGGCAAACATACATACATGATCCTGAACTATTTATCTTCACTTATACAAGGAAGCAGATTTCTACGGTAGCAAAAGTGTTAAGTTCGGGAAGTAACGAGGCTGGAGACCAGGGTAGTGACAACAGCTCTTTAATATATGGTGAACCCAGCAACCAGGCTGGTGAAAAACCTCTCCTTATATACAGTTCTACCGGCGGCTTTAACCAATCAGCAACGTGCTTATTTCCCGCCAAAACCATTTAAAGATACATTACACTCCTTCCCCCCAGAAAACACTTTACCTATATTTACATGATATTTACATATTATTTTTCAACGTAATCACGCAAATAGACTGGGCGTCTCCTGACTCTTTCGGACCTGCGCAGTACATTCCCTGGGAGTGGGTCGAGCTGACCGGAGGGGCTGTTTGCTCCTCTCAGCTCTTTCTCTAGGCCATCCGGCCCTGGATTATTAGCAGAGTCGTCCCTGCTGTTTTCTACTGGAATCTGTGGGCGTCGCTGGACCTCCGGAATTTCAGCTAAGTCCTGCGAGTTCTCCGGGTTTGAGTCAGCTGTGGAATCAAACATTGTGTAGTCAGGGCCCGTTTCTATTGATTCAGATTGTTCAGCTATGCGTCAGATTTGGTCTATGTGGCGCCCATACTCGGCCATCCCTTAATTCTACTATGTATGATTTGGCACCTGTTCTGTTTAGGATTTGTCATGCTATGCAGGTTCGGCCTTCACCATAGTTGTGTGCCCACACTCGGTCACCTATGACCATTTCTCTTGTTTTTCCTATTTCCCCTTGTAACCCTCCGCGTATAGTTTGATGTAGACGGTCTAGGGGCACCTGAGCTTCGCCCATTAATAATTCGCTGGGCTTCTGCCGGTTGTGTCACAGGGGTTGATGTGTTGGACTGACCCGAAAAAAACGATTTTAGTATGCCAGTCGACTGGCTTAAGACTGGACAATGCCTCTTTAGCGCCCGGACGGAACGCCTGCAAGGCCATTCGTCGCAGGGTGGAAAGGCGCCGAGAGGGCATGTCGGATGCCCTCCTCTGCCAAGTATTCTTCAAATTGGGTTGCCGTGAATTGTGGACCGTTATCGGACACTAGCGTGTCGGGCAACCCATGGGTTACAAATAGGTGCCTTAGGACTGAGATCACGGCCTCGGCTGTCATGGATCTCATGAGAATGATTTCCAGCCATTTGGAATAGGCGTCTACTACGACCAGGAAGGTTTGGCCGTGGAAGGGGCCGGCAAAATCAATGTGTATTCTAGACCAGGGACCCTGGGGTTTCTCCCATTCCCGAACCGGGGCCATTGGGGGTAGCGGTCTGGACTCCTGGCAGGCCTGGCATTTCCCTACCCTTTCAGCAATTTCTGAGTCCATTAAGGGCCACCACACATAGCTTCTCGCTAAACCCTTCATCCTAACGATCCCTGGGTGACCCTCGTGGAGGAGGTCCAACACCCTTTTCCTCAATTTTTCTGGGATCACCACTCTATCCCCCCATAGCAGGCACCCCCCTTGAGCCGACAGTTCCCCACGTTTTTTTACAAATTCCTTAAAACGCTCACCCAGCGCAGCGGGCCACCCTCTTTGTACCCAACCGAGTACAGTTCTCAAAGTAATGTCCCGGTATGATGCCCGAGCCACCTCCTTAGATGTGACTGGGCCAGAGTCCAGAGAGTCAATTAACAGTATAGGCGTCCCCGGAGTGGGGTCTTCGATCGCTCCTGGTAGTGGGCATCTACTTAATGCGTCCGCATGCCCCACCTCTTTTCCCGGCCGATGCTGCAGTTTGTAGGAATAAGCGGCTAAGAAGATAGTCCATCGGGTCAGTCGTGGCGACAGTGCCACAGGCGTTGGGCGGTCGCCAGCCAGTATCCCTAACAGTGGTCTATGGTCTGTCACAATTTCAAAGTCTCTGCCAAAAACGTACTCGTGAAACTTTTTTACCCCTGACACAATAGCTAGCGCTTGCTTATCCAACTGGCTGTAGTTCCTCTCTGTCGAGGACATCGTTCTGGAGTAGAAGGCTATTGGGGCTTCTGTGCCATTTGGAAACCTGTGGCTGAGCACAGCCCCCACCCCGTAAGGGGAAGCATCACAGACTAATACCAATGGCAATGAGCTATGATACTGAACCAGTAAGCTATCGCTCGAGAGTAGGTTTTTTACTGCTTCGAAAGCCCTAGCTTCCGACTTTCCCCAAGACCAAGCAGTATTCTTTCCCAGTAACTTATGTAGCGACTCGGCAACGGTTGCCTTATTTTTTAAAAAGACCGCGTAAAAATTCACTAGACCCAGGAATGCCTGTAACTCTGTTTTGTTTTTGGGCGCTGGAGCCTTTCGTATTGCCCTGACCTTGCTTTCAGTGGGGTGAATTCCCTCCTTGTCTATTCTGTAGCCCAAGAAATCTACGGATTCTACCCCTATCTGGCATTTGTTCACTTTAACCTTTAGACCGGCTGACCAGAAAATGCCCAGAACTTTTCTCAAACGCTCCCCCAATTCTTCTAAATTTTCGGCTGATATCAATACATCATCGAAATAGGGGACTACCCCCGGGAGCCCTTGCAGAAGTCGCTCCATTAAATTCTGGAATAGACCAGGTGCCACACTCACCCCAAACTGTAACCGGGTACACTTGAAAGCACCTCTGTGAGTCACAATCGTCTGGGCTTCGGCTGTGTTGGCGTCTACGGGTAGTTGTTGATAGGCTTGAGCCAAATCTAACTTGGCAAAGACGTGTCCTTGCCCCAGCGAGTGCAGCAAGTGTTGTACCACGGGGACCGGGTAAGCGCTTTTCTGCAAGGCTTTGTTTAACGTCGCCTTGTAGTCAGCGCAGATTCTAACTGACCCATCTGGTTTTACTGGGGTGACGATTGGCGTCTCCCACTTTGCGTGATCGACTGGCACCAAAATCCCCTGACTGATGAGCTTGTCTATCTCCTTGTCAATCTTAGGTTTAAGGGCAAAAGGGACTCTCCTCGCCTTTAACCTAATGGGGGCTACCTGGGGGTCTAAATTGAAGGAAATAGGGGTCCCCTTGTACTTGCCCAGGCAGTCCTTGAAGACATCTTCGAACTCGTTCATGAGTGTGTCTTTTAGGTTAAAGTCACTTCTGTAGATGCCAGTCACTCCCATGCCCAATGCACGGAACCAGTCTAGTCCCAACAGACTTGGCAGTGTCCCTTCGACTATCGTGATGGGCAGGGTCTTCTTGTGTGGTCCGTACTTGACGCGGACGGAGGTGGTCCCTCGAACAGGGATGCGATTCTCTTGGTAGTCGTGCACTCGTAGCCGTTGTGTTTGCAGTTTGCGTTTGGCGATTCTCGGCAAAGCTTTTGCAAAAGTGTCCCAGGACATGATTGTGATCGCTGACCCGGTGTCCACTTCTAGTCGGCACGGCACTCCTTCGATTTTTGGTTTAGTGAAAATTTTCTTCTCGACGCGGGTTGCTGCACGGCCTATGATCACGGTCGTTCGATTTGAGTTCGCGCCCTTTTTGTTTTGACCAATCGCGGGTCGCCTTGCCGATCCCGCGCTGTGATTGGTTGGTTTGAATTTTCGGCGGGAAGGTTGGGGTGCTCGACAGACTTGAGCCAGGTGCCCCTTCTTCTCGCACCACCGACATGTAGCGTCCTTGAACTTGCATCGTTGACGCTGGTGTTGCCCTCCGCAACTTCCGCATTCATCCCGGTCTTCTTTTCCCCTTCTCTCGGTGAGGCAAACTCCTTCCTCATCCTCGCCGTCTGACTCGGGCTGGATTTCTTCACTATGGACCGGGGTTGATTTCGCGCTTGTGCTTGCCGTTGGCGAGAGTGGCTTTTGCAGGGTTTCCGCCGCTTGGGTGGACATCTCATGAGCTCTGGCTTCGTCCAGAGCATTTGCCAGCGTTAGATTGCTTTTTGATAGCAGCCGCCTCCGCAAACGCATGTCCCTGACCCCACGGATGAGTTGCTCTAACAGCTCCTCATCCAAGTCTCGGTACCCACAGTCCTTGGAGGCTTTTCGCAGGGCGGCCATGTAATCGCTGATGGATTCGCCCTCTTGCTGTCTGCGCTCCCCAAATTCAAAACGCCGTACGTATTTGGACGGTGTTGGTGCGAAATGGTTCTTCAATAGATTTTGCAGAGTTTGCCACGGTACCGATTGTACCGGCGTTGGCTCTGCCAGGGCTTCCGCAATGTCGATGACCTCAGGACCGCAGTGGCTCAGGAAATATGCCCTTTTGCGGTTGTCTGGAACTCCTTGCAGTTCGTTTGCTTCTAGGAAGCTTTCGAAACGGGTCATGTACGTTCCCCATTTCTCCCTGGCTGGGTCAAACGGTGCGGGCGGAGTGTAGCTGGCCATCTCCGCGTTTCTGCCCTGAGTTTGCTGGGTTCGGTTCTCCGTGCGTTCAGCTCATTCCTGGTGCTCTTAGCCTCGAGATCCCACCTTCGTCGCCAGTGTTAAGTTCGGGAAGTAACGAGGCTGGAGACCAGGGTAGTGACAACAGCTCTTTAATATATGGTGAACCCAGCAACCAGGCTGGTGAAAAACCTCTCCTTATATACAGTTCTACCGGCGGCTTTAACCAATCAGCAACGTGCTTATTTCCCGCCAAAACCATTTAAAGATACATTACAAAAAGTATATAAAATAATGTACTGACTTTCTTTAGAATCTCTTCCTCGTGTATTTAACTTATTAGTCTTTCATTTTTCTCTGCCAAAATCTGCTTGCATAACCCAGAAGGCCATCCTGAAATAAATAATTAAATTCATCAAAGGAACCTAATTTAAGTTACTGTTCTCACTATATCACCAAGAAACCATTCCATGAAGTGAAATGGATTTATCAGTAATGAAAGTGACATGCAGGCAGAGACTCCATATAACCTTGATAACAGGTGAAAAATAAAAACCTCACCAAACAGTAGTTCCTCCAGCAGAACAAAAACTGCAGAACTCGAAGAAATTGGGACTTACAAATATACAAAGATCGAATATGATTTTAAAATTGACATATGGGAAACAGGATTAAAGTCACCTTCACAAAGATTTGAACCAATTTTTCTTTTCTTTATAATTTTAAATCATCTTTATTAGGCATACATTAAATTGCAGTTATTTGGCATGTTCCTATCAGGTTAATGTAGTTTTAAAAAGCTAATTTGTATTGCTCATTTGAATTTTTCTCTTGACTGCTGAATCGTCTGTGCAATACAGGAACCTTTTAAAAAACAAAATGAATAGATATGTCAAGCACCACATCCACCTTACTCTACTGCCCTCTTTCAGATTGGAATATTTAAGACATCCTAAATAACCAAGAGGTAGCGTCCCATTGGTATAGGAATTCAGATGCCAGGCTAAAAATTGTATTGTGAATTCTACTCCTCTTTGGGTCCAAAGGCATGTATGTCACTTTGGGCCAGTCACTTTTTCTCAGCCCTAGGAAGAAGGCAGTGACAAACCATTTCCAAAAATCTTGCAAGGAAAATTAAAGGGACTTATTCAGGCAATCACTAGGAGACAACACTGATTAGAAGAAACCAAAATTAATAAATAAGCAAAAAAGATTTATTTCTTCTAAGAAAGGAAATAACCCCACCCCAGAACAACAGAAATGGTTGGGGGGAAAACTGAAGATTGCCTCTTTGGCTCTCTGGTGTAAGAAGAAGGGTGAGATAAACTGCTAGGCTTTCAAGCTTCTGTTCTTATAAAAGATAAAGGAGTCCCTACAGATTTTACTCTGTTAGTCATAAACGATCTTAGGGGGTGGTGCTCATCCTGTTTCAAGTACACAGAGCCCATGCTATTCACAGATGTTGCCATGGTCATATGGCCAGTGTGATGTCATGGAGCACTGTTACCTTCCCACCAAAATAGTACCTATTCAAATTTGCATGTTTTTGAACTGCTAAATTGGCAGGAGCTGTGGCAAGAATGGTTGCTCATTTTGTTGTGTGATGCTTGGGTCTTGAACTTGGGCTGTCGACTTTCCAGCCAACAAGCCTAGCATCTTAATTGCTGAGCCATTATGTCACCTAATACTATATAACAATAAAATGTGATGTGATGTTTGTTTCCTGCCCTGCTCTATCTTGAAGGGCTTGCAAATTTTAGCCATCCAGCAAAATCCAGAGTGCCAAGTCACTCTATGTCTTTAGGCAGACAAAAGTTGTAGTCTAATTACTTTATAAAGGCAATCTACATGCCCATGCATCCTTTCTTTCAAAAATGCTTTGCACAAAGTATCCAGAGTCTTAAGATTCTATGTAACTTCTGGTATTCTGCATCTTGTATTTTCTCCTCCACTTCCCCTCAGATCTTCCCCAGAACTTAAGGGGTAGTGGGTGGAAAGCCTATGTCCTTATGGTACAAATTTAAGGAAGATAGAAGGCTATGCCTATTATTTAGGAAAAATAGCAGAAGAGCATGGACTGAAATATTTTGAGCTACTGCTAAAGTCTACTTTGTGAAGGAATGTAAAAGAAGTATTTTTTTCAATCACTGGCAAAACAGCCAAGCCTTTGTCATAAAAAGTTGTAACACACGCAATTAGAGAACCCAATATAATAGTCAATCCTAATAGTTAAGATAGCTAAAATATTTCCTTAAATATTCATTTGAGTGGTTTTCAGAGTATTCCGTATAAGCTTCTTTTATCTTGAGAAATTTGAAGAAATATACAAGCAGCAAGCAAGTCCAATATCAGTTATATTAAACTTCAATTGAAAACACTTTCAAGCTACTATCATATATAGGATAATAAAAAGATAACGCTTATGTAATAGACTGAATCGTAAGCTTTTTATGGTTCTCTTTGTGAATCAAAATATCAGGTCATTTACAATAATAGCAACAATAATACTAGACTTTTTCTCCAAGAATTCAAGGAACCATGCACTTCTCTGCTTGCAAATAATTTTACCACACAATAACTTCTAAGGTCCAGCAAAGCAGACACTTTGGACTAGAAATTGCACAGACTGAATCCATGTACCTTGCTCTCCTGAATTGTCACTTGGAAATGCTGCTTAGGAGCAAGCAGTTTACTTGCTGCTTTGCTCTGGAAACTCTCTTGGTGAGCCATTGGGAGGTAGTCTCTTGATACATCTTTATTGATTCTTAGACCTCTAGCTGCCCATTCTGAGAAGCTGCCAAAACAAAATTCAAGAGTACATCAAGGCAGTACATTATATAATGTGGAAAACTTTCTTACAGGAAAAAAGGTCAACTTCAATTATATAGTATGAACATCATGTCATTATCCCTCACTTCGAGCAGTCCTTTTGGTAAGGGAATTTGGATGATAGGAATGTGGTGCAGCCAACTTCAAGGACTTAGTCAATGCAAAAAGACTAAAAAGTGACAATGACAGTAGTGTGAGAGAAGAAGTAGGATGATTAGCAGCTACTTTCTGGCTTCAAGTTCTGGTAGCATGCCATATGAAATAATGGTAATGGTAATGTCTGGCCAGAGTCAGCCAATGAATATTATGATTATAGAATCATTTGTATCTCCCATTTCCAGCCCAATATCTAACCACTAAACCATACTAGCTCTCAAAATGATCATTTGTTGCCAAAAAAGTTAAAAACAGAAATGTGAATATATCTTGACTAAGTATTTGTAATATTTTCTTCAATCTCTAAAAAATAACCTAAATCTTAAGGTCATTTTCACACTGGAAGACAAGCCTGACTATTGCTTCGGATTGTATAGTTAGTTATTAATTTCTGAATTCAGTAACAAATGGTGCACAAACACCAATTGCTGAGGAACAGTAGTAGGAAGGATGTTTTTATCCTTATAACGGGTGTATCGGCATTCTACTAAAAACTGATCTTGGAGTGTGATTCAGTTGGGTTTTAGGCTTAGATGTAATGAAAATTCATGGAAATGTGGGAAATCTTTTTACATATACTTAAACAAAATCCTTCTGCTTCTGATGAAACTTATTAAGCTTGTGAAACACACTTTGTAAATTGTAAGTTTTCTACAAATCTGTTTTACTGAACAGATTTGTAAGAAACTTACAATTTACAAAGTAACATAATAACAGAGTTGGAAGGGACCTTGGAGGTCTTCTAGTCCAACCCCCTGCCCAGGCAGGAAACTCTACACCATTTCAGACAAATGGCTATCTAACATTTTCTTAAAAATTTCCAGTGTTGGAGCATTCACAACTTCTGCAGGCAAGTTGTTCCACTTATTGATTGTTCTAACTGTCAGGAAATTTCTCCTTAGTTCTAAGTTGCTTCTCTCCTTGATCAGTTTCCACCCATTGCTTCTTGTTCTACCCTCAGGTGCTTTGGAGAATAGCTTGACTCCCTCTTCTTTGTGGCAACCCCTGAGATATTGGAACACTGCTATCATGTCTCCCCTAGTCCTTCTTTTCATTAAGCTAGACATACCGAGTTCCTGCAACCGTTCTTCTGTTTTAGCCTCCAGTCCCCTAATCATCTTTGTTGCTCTTCTCTGCACTCTTTCTAGAGTCTCAACGTCTTTTTTACATCGTGGCTACCAAAACTGTTATGTTTGGGTATTGACGAGGCAGGAGACCAGGTTAGTGACAACAGCTCTTTAATATAGTGTGACCCAGCAAAACTCTGGAGAAAAACCTCTCCTTATATACACTTCAGCCTGAGGCTGCATCCAATCAGAAACGAGATATTTCCCGCCTAAAACTCCCGCCAAAACTTACAGTAATACATTACACTCCTTCCCTCCCAGAAGGCACTTTGCCAATATTTGCATATTACTTCTCTACGTAGTCCTGCAGGTACGTGGGGCGTCTCCTGACTCTCCCGGACCTGCGCAGTTCACTTTCTGGAGTTGAGTCGAGCTTGCCGGAGGGACTTTTCGTTCCTCTGAGCTCCTCCTCCCGGCCATCCGGCCCTGGATTATTCGCCGGCTCGGACCTGCTGTCCTCTAGAGGGACCGGAGGGTGTCGCTGGACCTCGCCTGACTCAGATAAGTCTCTGTTTGGTTCTTTGCTTACGCTTTCTGTTTGTTCTTGGCGCCAGTCAGCTGTGGGGTTAATTAAATCATAGTCAGGGCTGTTCTCGCCTAATTCTGCCTTATCGCTCAATCTGTTTCTTAATTGATCTATGTGGCGCCTCCAGATTCTGCCATCGTCTAGTTCCACTAGATAAGATTTGGGGCCCGTTTTGTCTATGACTATCCCCCTCTTCCAGTTAGGGCCGTCGCTGTAATTATGTGCCCACACGAGTCTCCTATGTTTAACTCTCGGATTCTATCTGGTTTTGTTTTGAACCCGTCCTGTCGTAGTTCGGTGTAGCCGGTCTAGCGGGCACCGTAGCTTCCGCCCATTAATAGCTCGGCTGGGCTGCGGCGGTGGCCACACAGGGGTCCTGTGTTGGACGGTTAGAATGCGTCGATTTGTGCCTGCCAATCGCCGGGCCGCCGTGATAGCGCTTCTTCGCCTCCGGACAAAGCGTTCAGCAAGGCCGTTCGACGCAGGGTGGAACGGCGCTGAGAGGCATGTCGGATGCCCTCTTCAGCCAGGTACCCTTCAAATAATGCTGCGGTGAACTGTGGGCGTTATCGGACACGAGGTGTCCGGTAGCCCGTGCGTGGCGAAAAGGTGTTTTAGTGCTGAGATGACAGCTCCAGCGGTTGTGGATTTCATTAGGATGATCTCCAGCCATTTGGAGAATGCATCCACCACAATTAGAAATGTTTGGCCGTGGAAGGGCGGCAAAATCAATGTATGCGGGACCAAGGGCCTTGGGGTTTCTCCCACTCCAAAACTGGGGCCGTGGGTGGTAGTGGTCTGGATTCCTGACATACTTGGCATCGGCCAACCCTGTCACTGATTTCCCTGTCCATTAGGGGCCACCAGACATAGCTCCTAGCCAAACCCTTCATCCTCACAATTCCTGGGTGACCCTCATGCAGGAGTTCCAGAACTTTTTTCCTCAGTTTCTCTGGGACTACCACCCTATCCCCCCAGAGCAGGCACCCCTTGCAGACAATTCCCTTTTTCTTTACAAATTCCTTGAAACGTCGCGCAGCGGCCATCCCTTGAACCCAACTGATTACAGTCCTTAAAACAACGTCCGGTAGGAGGCCGAGCCACTTCCTGCGATGTGACTGGCCCCGAGTCCAAAGAGTCAATTAGTAGAACGGTGTGCCCGGGTGGGGTCCTCGATTTCCCTGGCAATGGGCATCTGCCCAATGCGTCCGCATGCCCCAGCTCCTTTCCAGGCCGATGCTGCAGCTTGTAGGAGTATGCGGTCAAAAAAATAGTCCATCTGGTCAGTCTAGGTGAGAGTGCTACTGGCGTTGGGCGGTCGCCAGCCAGCAACCCCAATAGCGGTCTGTGATCAGTGACAATTTCAAATCTCGCCCAAAACGATTCGTGAAATTTTTCACCCCTGACACTATTGCGAGAGCCTCCTATCTAGCTGGCTGTAATTCCTCTCAGCCGGGACATCGTTCGTGAATAGAACGCTATAGGGGCTTCAGTGCCGTTTGGGAGTCTGTGGCTAAGTACCGCTCCTACTCCATAGGGGACGATCACAAACCAATACTAACGGCAGTCTGTTGTTGTATTGTATTAACAGGCTATCGCTTGATAGCAAACTTTTTACTGCCTCAAATGCCCTATTCTCTGACTTCCCCCACGACCAAGCAGTGTTTTTTCCAAGCAATTTATGCAGCGGTTCAGCAACGGTTGCCTTGTCTTTTAAAAACACGGCGTAAAGTTTACCAGACCCAGGAAAGCCTGGAGTTCTGTCTTGTTTTTGGGTGCTGGGGCTCTCTTTATCGCCTTGACTTTGCTCTCAGTGGGTGAATCCTTTTTGTCTATTCTATAGCCTAAAAATTCAACAGATTCGACCCCTATCTGACACTTGCTTGCTTTGACTTTTAATCCTGCCGACCTAAAAATGGCCAAAACTTTCCTTAATCGCTTCCCCAGTTCTCCTAAATCTTCCCCTGATACCAACACATCATCGAAATAGGGTACGACTCCCGGTAACCCTTGTAGGAGCCGCTCCATCAAATTTTGGAATAGCCCCGGGGCCACACTCACCCCGAACTGTAACCGGGTGCACTTAAAGGCACCCCGGTGCGTTACAATGGTCTGGGCCTCAGCTGTGCTAGCATCTACGGGTAGCTGTTGGTACGCTTGTGCCAAGTCTAATTTGGCGAAAACTTGTCCGTGCCCTAGTGAGTGCAATAAGTGTTGCACTACTGGAACTGGGTAGGCGCTCTTTTGCAATGCTTTGTTCAAGGTAGCCTTGTAATCAGCACAAATTCTTATGGACCCGTCTGGTTTTATAGGGGTGACGATTGGCGTCTCCCATTTGGCATGGTCAACTGGCACTAGTATCCCCTGGCTGACTAATTTATCTAACTCTTTGTCGATTTTAGGTTTGAGTGCAAAAGGAACCCTCCTTGCCTTTAACCTAATGGGGGCTATTTGGGGGTCTAAATTGAAGGAGATAGGGGTCCCCTTGTACTTGCCTAAACGGTCCTCGAATACGTCTGCGAATTCCTCCAGTAGGGCGTTTTGCAGGTTGCATCCGCTCCGGTGGACGCCAGTCACCCCCATTCCCAACGCCCGGAACCAGTCTAGCCCCAGCAAGCTTGGCAAGGTTCCCTCGACTAACGTGATGGGCAGGGTCTTTTCGTGTGTCCCGTACTTGACCTCGACGGTCGTTGTCCCTCGAACAGGGATGCGGTTGCCCTGGTAATCCTGCACCCGGAGCCGTTGTTTCTGTAGCTTGCGCTTTGCGAGGTGCGGCAAGGCTTTCACAAAAGTGTCCCAGGACATGATTGTGATAGCTGATCCTGTGTCTACTTCCAGTCGGCACGGTACGCCTTCAATTGTCGGGTTTGTGAAGATCTTTTCTTCGATGCGGGTAGCTGCGTGGTCTATGGTAACAGTCATTCGGTTTGACTTCGCGCTCTTTCTTTCCTGGCCAATCGCGGGTCGCCTCGCCGATCTCGCTCTGATTGGCTGGTTTGAAATTTCGGCGGGACTGTGGGGTTTGCATCTCTGACTCAGAGCCGCTCTGATTGGCCGATTTGAATTTTCGGCGGGAAGGTTGGGGTGCTCGGCAGACTTGAGCCAGGTGCCCCTTCCTTTCACACCGCCGGCAAATGGCGTCCCTGAACTTACATCTTTGGCGCTGATGTCGCCCCCCGCAACTTCCGCATTCCTCCGGGTCTTCCCTTGTCGATTTTCCGGTGTAGTGGACTTCTTCCTCCTCTTCGCTGGTTGACTCACGATAGGTTTCTTCGTGGTGGACTGTGCTCGGCTTTGCGCCCGCCATCGGCGTGAGTCGCTTTTGTAAGGTGTCTGCTGCATGGTTGGACATCTCATGGGCTCTGGCTTCGTCCAGAGCGTTTGCCAATGTCAGGTTGCTCTTGGCTAGCAACCGTCTCCTCAAACGGATGTCTCTGACCCCCCGTATAAGTTGTTCCAGCAGCTCTTCGTCCAGATCGCGGTACTCGCAATGCTTGGAGGCTTGTCTCAGGGCTGCCATGTAGTCGCTGATAGACTCGCCTTCTTGTTGCCTCGCTCCCCAAACTCGTGCCGTCGAACGTATTTGGACGGGCTGGTGCGTAGTGATCCTTCAGGAGTGACTGAAGGGTCTGCCACGAGACGGAGTGTAGCGGTGTTGGCTCCGCTAGGGCTTCTGCGACGGCGATGACTGCTGACCCACAGTGGCTTATGAAGTAAGCCCGTTTGCGGTTGTCGGAGACTCCCTGTAGCTCGTTTGCCTCCAGGAAACTTTCGAAACGGGTCATATATATTCCCCATGTCTCCTGGGCAGGGTCAAACGGCGTGGGTGGCGTGTAGCCGGTCATCGCTGCATTCGCCGTCACCTTGCTGCGTTTGATTCTCGTAGTGAGTTCAGCTCTGTTCTGGTGCTCTGCCTCAATATCCCACCTTCGTCGCCAATGTTATGTTTGGGTATTGACGAGGCAGGAGACCAGGTTAGTGACAACAGCTCTTTAATATAGTGTGACCCAGCAAAACTCTGGAGAAAAACCTCTCCTTATATACACTTCAGCCTGAGGCTGCATCCAATCAGAAACGAGATATTTCCCGCCTAAAACTCCCGCCAAAACTTACAGTAATACATTACAAAAACTGAATGCAATATTCCAAGTGTAGCCTTACCAAGGCATTATAAAGTGGTATTAACACTTCATGTGATCTTGATTCTATCCCTCTGTTTATGTAGCCCAGAACTGTGCTGGCTTTTTTGGCAGCTGCTGCACACTGCTGGCTCATATCTAAATGGTTGTCCACTAGGACTCCAAGATCCCTCTCACATATACCACATATACGGTACCTGTGCATTTTGGGGATTTTTTTGCCTAAATGTAGAACCTTACTTTTTTCACTGTTGAATTTCATTTTGTTAGATAGCACCCAATGTTCAGTCTGTCAAGATCCTTCTGTATCTTGAGCCTATCTTCTGGAGTGTTGGCTATTCCTGCCAGCTTGGTGTCATCTGCAAATTTTTTTTTCTTTTCTTTTTTTAATAAATAATTTTTATTTCCATTTTCCATCATATTTATGTACAAACTATTATCCATCATTAATCATTAATTTTTATTTATTACTGATTCAGGCCTGCCCGATTGCCACTTCCTTTCTTCACAACCACCCTCTCTACCCTCTACTACTTTCCCATCCATCCTCATCTCCTTCACTTTACTACTTCCTCTCCTCCTTCTCCACTCCTCCCTTCTTCCACCCTATCTAACCTTCTTATTCCCCTCCTCCTTCTCTACTCATTCCTACCTACTTTCTTCCCTCCTTCTACTCCTCTCTCCTTTTCTTCCTGAAATGGCAGTCGAGCATGCCCAATATCATTTAAAAATTTTTAATTTCATATCTTCAAAAATTACTGTACATTAATAATCAATCCATGTATCATTTCCCCCCTTCCCCCCCTCCTCCCCCTTCCCCCCCCCCAGACTTCCCAGAGCAAATACTGGGTATTATGACCAACAATCACAAACTAACGTATACAAAATATACATAACCTCCCACCTTTAAAAATTTAAAACTTTAGATCCCCTTACAATAAAAATAAAAAGATAGGAAAGAATAATTAAAAAAAAGGAAAAGAAGAGAAGCAATACCAACTTCACATATTACTTCTTCTTACAGTCCAATTTTAAAATTAATCCATCTTCTCAAATTCAATTTTTTTTCCACTTATATATTCCTTCAAATTTCATAAGTCCATTTCTCAAATTACTGTCCATCTTCTCAAACTCAAATTTTTATCACTTATATATTTCTTCAATTGCCATAACATTTAATGTCCGTTCTTCTTACAGTCCATTTTAAAAATTAGTCCATCTTCTAAAGTTCAATTTTTTTCCAGCCACTTGTATATTCCTTCAAATTTCATAAGTCCATTTCTTAATTTACAATCCAGCTTCTCAAATTCAAATTTTCATCACTTATATATTTCTTCAATTGTCATAAGATTTAATATCCAATCTTCCAATACTACTCCACCAATCAAATATCATTTCAAATAAAATCTCTCAAATATAGTATTCATCCACAATATAACAGTAGGCAATTAAAATCATTACATCCACATTATCTAAATTCATAAATTTCACTTTCCATCCTTCACAATTGAATAATATCATCCCATAGATTTATACCATACGAATAGCAAATAACAAAAATCCTATAATTTATATCCTAAACAAATCAATTCCAAAAATTAACCATAATCATCATATTCACATCTTAAACATTCCTCCCCTCTCCCATTCTATTTTCCATCATTTCCAAACCAATTAACTTAGCATCTAACAACAAAGGATTCCCACTCTTTAAAACATTAATATAAAAATGTCTCACTTTCATAACTGAATTAAGAAAGTACTTTTTACCTCTAAAATTCACTGACAAACCCATTGGAACTTCCCATCTAAAATATATCTGATGTTTCTTACACTCATCTACTAAGAAAGCAAATTCTCTTCTCTTTCTTAACATTTTAGGAGGAATTTCCTTCATCATTTTTATATCTTGCCCCAATATTTGAAATTTATTTTTATAAAAGGCTTGCAAAATTTCATACCTAACCTTTTTAGATGTAAAATAAATAACCACATCCCTCGGTACTCTATTTTGTCTTGCCCACCAAGAATTAACACGATAAATTCTTTCAATATTAATCTCAAAATCTTCCGGCTCCACACCCTTTATCTGAGCAAAGGCTTGCGTAAAAATCTCTTTTAAATTTTCCTTCCTATTTTGCTTCAAACCCCTCACCCTTATAGCATATTCCATTAATCTATATTGTAATATTACTCTTTCTTCATCTGCCCTATCTACCTTTGCCTGTATATCTTCCATCTTATTATCTAAATTCCAATTGTTTTGATTTTTTTGAATTTCCTCTATTTTCCTTTGCATTTCTAAATTAGCTTTATTAATTTCTGCCATATCATCCTCCATCTGAATACAAGAGCTTAATATTTGCGCAATTGCATCCTTTACCATTTTCATTTCCCTCTTCTGCTCTTCCACCACTTCCTTAAAATCCAACATCTCTTTTTCTATTTCATCAAATTTTTGATCTATTTCTAAAAAATGACTCTCCAAAAACTCCTGTAAAGAATTTCTTAATTCCTTTTTAATTTCTTCTTTTAATGTTTGAATCTGAGCTGAAGAAATTTCAAAGTTTTTAATGACTTTTGGCACTATTTGCTTAAAAGCCATTTAAAAAAAAAATAGCTTGATAATGGATCAAGAAGAAGAAAAAAAAATTCAAAAAGAAAAATTCAAAAAACTTTTCTTCTAAATCACTATAATCCCAAAGAAGAAGAAAAAATATAAATCATAAGATTCTCGTTTCTTCCATTTAATCGTTCCTATATATCTTCTATTTTGACACTAGCTGTTAGTAAGCATTTCTTTAACTTTCATTTTTACACACATTCCACAAAACCACCATTTGCTTTCTTCTCTCCTATCCTCGCAGCAAATATATCCTCAGGGGCTTGCAGTCTTCTTACAAACAAGTGTTAAAACTCCAGTTTCTGCTCCGTCCACATTACAGTCCATCATAAATCAACTCCAGCTGTGGAAATTGGATGCTTCGTTTGTCCGCCATAAAGGCAGAAGCCTCGCCCAGCCAGGATCTTATCAGGCTATGGAAGGAGAACTCCCCGTAAGCCTTTGAAGCTTATTAGGGTTTCTCAACTTCAAACCTGAATGCTCATCTTTCCTTCTTTGCCCGAAGGAGAGAATTCCAAGCTGTCGGACCCAGATTTGCGATGTCCTGACAGCTCTACTGACTAGGGAGTTAGCAGCTAAATCATAGCTGCTCTCCACGAAGCGGAGCCATACCGGAAGTCGGTGTCATCTGCAAATTTGATGAGTTCCCCATCTATCCCCTTGTCCAAGTCATTGATGAAGATGTTGAAGAGTACTGGGCCTAAAACAGAGCCTTGGGGTACCCCATTGCATACTTCCCTCCATGTGGATGTAGTTCCATTGAGGACTACATGTTGAGTGCGGTTGGTCAGCCAGTTGCAAAACCATCTGGTTGTGGTGCTGTTTAACTCACATTTTTCTACTTTATCTAGTAGTAGGTTATGGTCTACTTTATCAAATGCTTTACTGAAGTCCAAGTAAATTATATCGACAGCATTCCTCTGGTCCACTAATTTTGTCACTTTGTCAAAGAATGTAATTTATTTATTTTATTTATTTATTTTATTTGCATTTATATCCCGCCCTTCTCCGAAGACTCAGGGCGGCTTACACTATGTCAGGTAATGAGATTAGTCTGGCATGATCTGTTTTTGACAAACCCATGTTGGCTTTTGGTTATTACTTTGTTTGCTTCTAGGTGTTCGGTGATTCGTTGCTTGATTATCTTTTCTAGAATCTTCCCCGGTATTGAGGTCAGGCTGATAGGTCTGTAGTTTCCTGGGTCTGTTTTTTTTCCTTTTTTGAAGATGGGAACTACATCAGCTCTTTTCCAGTCCTCTGGCAGCTCCCCTGTGCTCCAGGATCTTTGAAAGATATAGTTCAGTGGTTCTGAGATCACGTCTGCCAGTTCCTTCAGAACCTTGGGGTGTAATCCATCCGGTCCTGGTGATTTGAACTCGTCTAGGGTAGACAGGTGTTCACTTACCATTTTCTTCCCTATTTTAACTTGTGTTTCTAATCTGTTTTTTGTAGTGCTGTTTTTGATAGGTTGGATTGTTTTTTCCTTTTGTGTAAAGACAGATTCAAAATATGAGTTAAGTAGATCTGCTTTCTCCCTGTTGCTTGTCATCTTCTTGCCACTTTCTCCCAGCAATGGGCCAATTGTTTCCTTGACTTTTTTCTTGTTTTTAACATGTTGGAAGAAGCTTTTTTTGTTATTTTTTACTTTTGTCGCTAGACTTTGTTCATTGTGAGCCTTAGCTTTCCTCACTTCATCTTTACAGGCTCGGGCTATTTGCTGATATTCTGCCTTAGTTATTTGCCCCTCTTTCCACTTTTTATACTTGTCCTTTTTGTCTTTCAATTTGTCAGATAGTTCTTTATGCATCCATGCTGGTTTCTTTTGAGATCTATTATTTTTCTTCTTCATTGGTATTGTGCTAGACTGGGCTTTTATAATCTCACTTTTCAAAATTTCCCAAGCTTCTTGAGTTGTTTTCCCCTTCAGGATTCTCATCCATGGAACCCTTCTCAAGTGTGTTCAGCAAAACATAATATTCTGTCCCTCTCCACTTTCGTTATCTTTGAGAAGTATTTTAGAGTCATAATTAGGAAAATCAGCTGCTGTAGTATGAAGGAGATGGAACAGTTGAGGGTGGGTTTAGCTAGGAGATCTATAGTAGGAGTTCCTTTTTCTGCATTCTCAAACTATTTATAGAAGAATGCTGTTTCAAATCTGCAATCCTTTCTAAAGAACATATGTGCGATCCTCCTTCATACATTATTAGACTAATGTACTGTACTTCCTGAGGGCCTTTAAAGACAATCTAGATCTTTCTTGTGTTGAAGAATATGGCTGTCTGTGGTGAAGAGAGCAACTAATTGCTGAAGGTTTTTTTAAAAAATAGTTTTCATTTGCACAGTTAAGAGAAAGATTTAAGACAGATAATAGGATGTTTGGAGTTAAGTAGCAGAAAGCAGAATTTGAAACTGAGCTATGTGCAAATTATGAACAAGTAATTGATAAAATGTGTAAAGTTTTATTGAAATTTGAAATGGAAGAACAAGTGAAAGACTGTATGATAAAGTGGTCAAAGTTTGGACACAATACGCTCTTGGAACATATTGAGAAAATGTATGTCAGAAGTACTAATTTTACATTGTTATAACTTAAAAGAGAATTTTTATAAAATGAAATATTGTATATGACTCCAGAAAAAAAATCTGTCCATTTTCCTATCTTTCATTTCTATGGAAGGTGATAGAAAAAGTGGTTGCTTCACAATTTCAGGGGGTGCTGGATGAAACAGCATTGGTTGCAGTTGTCAATGGTAGTGCAATCAACCTTCCTCTCATTGTCCTCTCAGCTATTTTCAATACCATCGACCACAGTATCTATTTGGCCAGTTATGGAGTTTGTGGCTGGGCAGCATAGTCTTGAGCTGGTTTGGCTCTTTCTCCAAAGCCGGTACCCAAGTGGTATTGATAGGAAGTAAAAGATCCATAGCTACTCCTTTGTGTTATGCTGTAGGATTCGATACTTTCTCAACTCCTTTTTAATATTTACATGAAGCACCTGTGTAAGATTTTTTGCCATTATGGGTTCAGCATACAATCAATATGCTGAAGATATTCAACTTTTTATCTCTACCCTGGTGATCCAAGAGATGCTGTCAGTGCCCTCTTATGACAGACACTTTTAAAATTAGAAGTTAATTTGTGTTTATTGTCAAAAACTTTCCTTCAATATGTCCAATGTTAAAATATTTTGCTTCATTCTTTATTTGAAATTGAATTTCAGTGTTCTTCTCCTTTAATTGCAATATTTATTTACCTCCAGTTTTCTCAATGTCCAATTTTATACTCTGATGCCTTAGCCATGAGATAAAACTTATTCTTATTCTTCCAGCAGCACTAAAATTGGACTAAAACCAGGGGTGAAATCTACTCTGATGCCTTAGCCATGAGATAAAACTTATTCTTATTCTTCCAGCAGCACTAAAATTGGACTAAAACCAGGGGTGAAATCCCTACCAGTTTGGAAGTGTGTGTGTCTTCATCGTCCAATTTTTGACCCTCTGCGCACACACAAAGTCTTCTGCGCATGAACAGATGGTAAAAAATGGGTTACTTCCTGCCTGGATGTAATGACATCCGGGCAAGTGGGCAGAGCCTCATGCTGCTGCCATTATCGGTTCACCAAACCACCCTCCGCCACAGCTACCAGTTTGTGCGAGCTGGACAGAATCGGCAGGATTTCACCATTGACTAAAACTACTATATTAAGTATGGCAACAATTATGAGTAATAACAATATTTTATCTAAAGTACTGCAAAAGATGCATGATAAAAACCAGTAATAAAATCAGCTATTATAATTGACTCCATTGAGTCTGTATTGTTACATCACCCAACCACTTCTAAAATAAGTGGCAAATATCAAATTAGATCTGTTAGAATTAACATATGATTCTAAAATAATAACAAACTTCCCTTATAAGGCTTCTGTGAGTGGGAATAAAAATCTTTTTAAAAATGTTATAATGTAACTCATTATTTTGGAGAGCCATCTGTTGTAATTAGTGGTGGGCTGCTGCTGGTTTGGACCGGTTTGTGCAAACCGGTAGTTCCGATGATCAGCTGGCCCCACCCACCCTCCCCTGCTTTATCCTGTCCTATATGTCCTTCTTTCTGGCTCAGCTGATTCGCACGGCACAGCTGATTTCCTTCCCTCCGCTTTTCTACTTACCAGGGCTGCCTTAGAAGGTAAGCAGCTGAGCTTCAAATTGCTGTATTTTGAATGCTGTGTGCAAGTGCATTAGGCGCCCGCGCTCACATAACCGGTTGTAAACTGGCTGCAGCCCACCACTGATTGTAACTATGAGAAATGCTGTGGGCCCGTCATTCAAAATATGCTATTTTTGAAAGTGATAATTTGGAAGATTACCTGTGATTGAATTGTGAATCTAAATCAAATCTTGGTTTGGAAATCACAATCTTAGGGTTTACTACTGAATATTACTGAAAAACAATTACTGTAGAACTTTTTTTGTTAATGTTTTTTTTAAAAAAGAAATATCATTATTTTCCAAGGAGGTGAAACATAGCTTAGACAAATTGGTACAAGAATTTTTGTGATGGGTGCTTTAAAATTTGATATTTAAAAAAATCAGAATTCTTATTAGAAGTTGAGATTTGCAAAGTTTTGTGCAACAGTTGCCTTTTCAGTTTGAATGTTTGTGTTGTTGCTTATTTTTTTAAAAAAAGCCAATGTATTTATAAAAAGAAAGCTGTTAATGAAAACAACATGTCAAGAAGTAAATATAAACAAAAAAAATCTGTAACATTTCTGGAAGATTAGAGTGGAGGCCTTCATGTTGAAATTAGTGTAAATTTTCAGATTTTGGGCTTCTCTCCTTGTATGAAAATAGTACACTTCAAAGAGGGGAGGGGATCTTTGAAGGAAACATTTTTTAAAAAATTAGAAATATCAGAAAGCAGAATCTAGGAAACCATGATGGACAGGTTAAGGTTGTATGAGATGTGTTCAGTGGTTTCAAATGGACATCCTTTGGGGGATTAAGAAAGTCAAGATGGCAAACCACAATGGTTTGAGGCACATAAAAAAGGTCAAGTTTTGATTGCATAGTTATGATGCCATCTTGATTTTTCTGCACCCTGTCCTTCAGATAGCCTCAAAGTCACTGCAAGAAATTGCAGTCAGATAAGTTTTCATCAGGAAACAATGGCAGAGCTAAAAATATTAACATGGACTAATATACAAGCTACAATGACCTCTTTTGTGTTTCTAAATTTCCAAGCACACTGATTCCCTCATTTTTTGCACAGGGGCAGAACAACAGACTAACAGAGTTAGAAGGGATCTTGGTGGTCTTCTAGCCCAACCCACTGCTCAAGCAGGAAACTCTATAACATTACAGTCAAATGGTTGTCCAATCTCTTTTTAAAAACCTCCAGTGTTGCATTCACAACTTCTGGAGACAACTAGTTCCACTGGTTAATTGTTCTAACTTTCTCTTTAGTTCTGGGTTGATTCTCTCCTTGATTCGTTTCCATCCATTGCTTCTTGTTCTGCCTTCAGATGCTTCAGAAAATAGGTTGATCTCCTCTTCTTTGTGGCAGCCCCTTAAATATTGGAACAATGCTATCATGTCACTCCTAATCTTTCTTTTCAATAAACTATAGTATTTTTCACACTATAAGATGCACCGGAGTATAAGATGCATAAAGATTTCAAAGAGGAAAACAAGAAAAAAAATTAGTTTTTTGCCTCCGTGTGTCTGGTTTTTGCCCTCCCTGGCCCCTAAGAGCACTCTGCAGGCCTCCCAAACACTCTGCGCATCCCGTTTTTGTGAAAAATGGGCCCTTATTTTACAAAAACAGGATGTGTGGAGGGTTTGGGAGGCTAAAAATGGGCCCATTTTTTGCGAAAATGGGGCACACAGAGGGTTGGGGAGGCCTGCAGAGTGTTCCTGAGAGCTGGGGAGGGCAAAAACGCGATATAGAGAGGTGGGCTTGGAAAGGCAAAATGGGGCCATTCTTTGCAAAAACAGGGTGCACAGAGGATTTGGGAATCCTGTAGAGTGTTCTTTGAGGCTGAGGACGGCAAAAACAGTACGTGTAGAGGGTTTGGGAAGCTAAAAATGGGCCCGTTTTGCAAAAATGGGTCCATTTTTTGTGAAAATGGGGCGCACAGAAGGTTGGGGAAGCCTAAAGAGTGCTCCTAAGGGCTGGGGAGGGCAAAAACATGGGGGGCAAGCTTGGGAGGGCAAAAATAAGTCCATTCTTTGCAAAAACAGGGTGCACAGAGAGTTTGGGAAGCCTGCAGAATGCTGTTGGGGGCTGGGAAGGGCAAAAACGCAACATAAGGAAGGTTTGGGAAGCCAAAAATGACTGGCTCCATTAACACTTATAGTTTTAAGTGAAAGATTACATAACTGAAAGCATTTTCAATTTCTAGCTTTTCAGAATGATTGTTTCCACAAAGAGAACATAAATTTTAAAAGAAAGTATCTCTTATTTATATGTTTTATAAATTAATTAGGCATTGCTTAACTGTTTTTGTAAATATTTTTAACTTTTTTGTTATCTTTAAACTTTTTAAATTTGATATTGAAACGATTTAGTGAGGTGAGTAAATTATTGTAAATTATTGCCCTGAAACACAAAGAGAGAAAGAGACAAAATAGAGAATGTTTTTATTTTATTTTTTATTTTAGCTTATTTAATAAAAATAAAATAAAAATACGTGAAAATAAACTTATTTCCACAAATCCTAATGTAAGCAATTCAGCACATCTAGAGCAAACTCAGATATAAGACTGAAATTATCTATTTGCATAACAAATATTTGATTATCCCAGTGAAGGAGAAAAAGACCTATTTGATAAGGTAGTGTTGCAGTTAGAGAGTTGAAGAGATCACACAAAGAATAACCAAGATTTTTTGCTGTGAATTTAGATTGCATATGAATTGGAATTGTCTTTGTTCATATTCTTCAACATTCATATTGCTTGATTCCTGCTGCCTTAATAGATTAGCTTGAGTACCAAATGCTTTTGGCTGTTGACTAGCCATAGAAGTGAGCAATTAAATATGGTTGATTGGTTCTACAATTTGGAAACTATCAGAGTGAAGTATAAGTCAATTACCTATAATTAGCCCAGGGCTTAGATCTCATGTGTCATCCTTTGTCAAGGATTTTTGCTACTCCACACTGTTTTTTAATTTAGCTAATAAGAGGATGAGACTTCATTTCCTGTTATATTGGCTAAGAGCCCTTTTGGTTTACTATGACAGAGGTGAAAGATACCATGCTGAAAAACTCTACTGTGTCTATGGGCACACTAGGTAAATGATAACCTGGTAAAACATTATCCCAAAGGTGCTTTTTCAAAAGGTAAGTGGACTTTGTTTTCCTTGAAAATGTTTCACTTCTATTCCAAGAAGCTTCTTCAGTTGTGACTAAATAGTGGAAGGATTTATATTCCAGGACTCATCTGGTCATTAGCATTCTTTCTGAGAGTCCTTGAAGCCACTTGCAGGTTTATCCCCAGAGTCACCTGAATAGTACAAATGAGAACCTTCTTGGAACTGCTGAAAGAACTGCATTGTAAATAGGAGATAAGTGGTATCGTATCTCTCCTCCTCTGTTGAGAAATAGCTGTTCACTCTTACTCTAGATGGCCTCTTTGATTCCGTTTTCAAACCAGCGGGTGTCTCTGTCCAGAATGTGAGCTTTACTATCTTCAAAAGAATAAACTTTGTATTTCAAATGCAGACGGACTGTTGAATCTTGTCTTGATGGATTTGTTCTACCTTCATGTATTTGTGAACTGGTTGCTTTGTTTATCCAATGTACAGATCTGTACGTGTCTCTCTGCACTGTACTGCATATATCACAGTCAGAACTGAAGAAGCTTCTTGGATGAGAAGCGAAATATCTTCAAGGAAAAACAAAGTCCAGTTGTCTTTTTAAAAGATCATCTTTGGGACAACCATGACCTGCATAATTGAGAATTTCCATAAATATCTGGTAAAATAACAATATTTTTTAACTTTTGGAAAAATGCTATCTAAGGTAGACTACTTTATATTTTTTAAAGATTCAGTATTTTCAGTATTAATACAGTATGTTTACTTTAAGCCTTGTTACTATTATTTATATAGTGTGCGTGTGTGCGTGTTCTCTCTTATGAAGCATATTTTTCACTATAAAATTTTCTATAAAATTAATAATTTCTATAAAATTAGTTAGCAATCCGAAATCTACGGAAAGCAAGTAGATATGGCAAGAAGAAGAATTTGCACTGAAATTTATCAAAAAAAAACCAAAAAAAAACCCAGTTATTAGCTATTTTCAGAAAATACCTCTACAATAACAGATTTTTCTTGGAACACTTTAGTAAAGTCTTGTATAACATTTGCAAGACTATTTTACTGACCTCAGAAGAATGGAAGGCTTGAGCCCGGTCAGGATCCCTAAAAATCTGTTTGGGATTATATGTGACTCTTGCAAACAGCATGTTGCTGCAAACTCTGGGGACAGAAGATTAAGATTATAGTCCCTTCCATATAGGGGGACATCTTGACTTGATCTGTTTTCCCTACCAGTGAAGAGGGGCCCTCCTTTGCAGACTCCTAGCCAACAAATGTCAAACTATCAGCAGGATGATCGCTGAGGTACAAGATGCACTTCCACTGAAGACTTGAGTTTTTCATAGGGCCTTTAGCAAGTGTTCTCACTTTATTCCAAAAATGAACAGAATTAAATTCTGAAGGAAACAGAGTCTTCATATGCAGGATTTTTTTTAATGGAAGTTAACTTTTATCTGAAGTTAATTACAATTATTTCTGAAGCTTGAATAAACTACTTTCTCCTTTTGTTCTCTTTTGCTTTGCTCTAGGATTATATAATGAATTAATTAACTTTTCTTATGAAATGTTGATAACAAAATTTAGTTAAGTCTACCTGAATCTAGTTAAGATTTTCAACTGCAGCATGTATGCGGCAGATTCCGGGAATAATTTTTAGCTGTATATTAAGTATTCTTTATTTACATCTCAATTGTTTTCTGTCTGAAAAGAATGAAAAGGTTGAGGACCACTGGTGTAATGGTCCTAGGTACTAAACTAAAAACTAGGAGACATTGAATTCAAGTCCTGTCAGCTGATTGACTTTTGACTAGAAGCATAAAATATAATATATAATGAAATGTAAGCCTCTGAATAAGACTCTCTGAATGTGGAATCTTGAAAGTAGATTTCCCCTATATATACTACTCAAGAATAAGAGTGAGGAAGGGTATCCTCAACATTTCATGGCTAACAGGATATGAAGGAGGACCCTGTCTTGACTCCTGGCAATTGCATGGAGAAGTTATTTTTGGGAAGCAGTTTGCCTAGTACTGACAGAGACAAAGTGACGGATGGTCTTTTAGCCATTTAAAATTTATTTACCTGTGCAGACACACTGAAAATAAGCATCAACCCTCTTAAGAGATCTCACTCCTGATGAGACTTTGAGGGGACAACGTTAAAAGTTTTCCTGAGAAAATAAAAACAGTTATTTCAGGGGTGAAATGCTCCTGGTTCAGACTGGATCGCCAGATCCCGTAGTGATGGCGGCTGGTGGTTCGGAGAACTGGTAGCAAAAATCCCTGCCCCTGCCCCCTGCCCCTGCTGAGCTGCACCATCATCAGAGGTTTTTTTTTTAACTTTTAAAAGCATTTTTTCTTCAACCAAAAAAATGCTTTTAAAAGTAAAAAAAAAAGGCTTTGATGATAGCGCGGCTCAGCTGGGATCATCAGAATCCTTTAAAAGTTTTTTTTCAGCAATCTCTTCGGCCGAAGAGGTTGTATAAAAAAAGGTTTTAAAAGGCTCCTCTGGTGATCCCAGCTGAGTTGCCTGATTGCCAGAACCTTTAAAAAACATGTTTTCTACAAGCTCTTCAGCTGAAGAGGTTGTTAAAACAATCCTTTTAAAGGTTCTGGCGATCAGGCCTCTTCAGCTGGGATTGTCAGAGGAGCCTTTTAAAAACGTTTTTTTCCTCTGGCGATCCCAGCTGAGTTGCCTAATCATCACAGGCTTTTAAAATCATTTTTTAACAACCTCTTACAACAGCCCCAGCCCATGCCCACCCAATCGCTCCATCCCCACTTGCCTAATGGCTGCTCCTTTCAGGCTCGCTAAGCCTTGCTTTGCTTCAGCTGCTGCAATCAGTTGCATCAGCTAGCAATTGAATCTGCCTGCCTGCAATCCATCTCCTTGGTGAGCAACTCAATTTGTCTGCCTGCAATTGGGTAAGTAAATGGGGGGAGCTTTAAAAAATAGTTAATTGGTTTTTTTTAAGGAGGTTTTTTTTTTAGACAGCAATTTAAAGTTAAGGAAGTTTTAGATTTAGCTGCTTTTATCTAAAATAGGGGTCTCCAACCTTAGTAACTTTAAGGCTTGTGGACTTAAACTCCCAGAGTTCCTCAGCCAATTTTCCTCAGCCAGCCAGTCCACAAACCTTAAAGTTACTAAGGTTGGAGACCCTGATCTAAAAATATAAATAAAATAATAAAAGAAAATATTTCTGCAGCTTTCTGAGATTTGGTGTGTTTCTGTAGTGTTTCACTTTAACCACACAAACACACAAAATCTCACAAAGCTGTATGTGGCATTTTGTGTGTGTGTGAGAGAGAGAGTGAGTGAGTCAGTTGTGTTGTGTTGTGCATGTGTAAAGTGTGAAAGTTGATTTTTGAGCTTTCTGTGGCTGTGTGAGGTTCCTGCTTGTTGCAGGGGCCATTTTGGGTGAAATGCAGCTGCTTTTACATTGTGTATATGTAAAAGCAGTTGCAGTTGTGTTGTGTGTGTAAAGTGTGAAAGTTGGTTTTTGGTACCTCTTATTGTTTTGTATACTTTGTTTATTATTTTTATTATTTATAGTTATTGGCCACGCCCACCAGTCATCTGACCACCAACCCATGCCCACCAATTAAGCCATACCCACAGAATCAGTAGGGAAAATTTTTAGATTTCACCCCTGAGTTGTTTCCTTCATCTTTCATTTTCAGATTCAATTCCCTATATATACTACTCAAGAATAAGAGTGAGGAAGGGTATCCTCAACATTTCATGGCTAACAGGATATGAAGGAGGACCCTGTCTTGACTCCTGGCAATTGCATGGAGAAGTTATTTTTGGGAAGCAGTTTGCCTAGTACTGACAGAGACAAAGTGACGGATGGTCTTTTAGCCATTTAAAATTTATTTACCTGTGCAGACACACTGAAAATAAGCATCAACCCTCTTAAGAGATCTCACTCCTGATGAGACTTTGAGGGGACAACGTTAAAAGTTTTCCTGAGAAAATAAAAACAGTTATTTCAGGGGTGAAATGCTCCTGGTTCAGACTGGATCGCCAGATCCCGTAGTGATGGCGGCTGGTGGTTCGGAGAACTGGTAGCAAAAATCCCTGCCCCTGCCCCCTGCCCCTGCTGAGCTGCACCATCATCAGAGGTTTTTTTTTTAACTTTTAAAAGCATTTTTTCTTCAACCAAAAATGCTTTTAAAAAAAAAACTTTGATGATAGCGCGGCTCAGCTGGGATCATCAGAATCCTTTAAAAGTTTTTTTTCAGCAATCTCTTCGGCCGAAGAGGTTGTATAAAAAAAGGTTTTAAAAGGCTCCTCTGGTGATCCCAGCTGAGTTGCCTGATTGCCAGAACCTTTAAAAAACATGTTTTCTACAAGCTCTTCAGCTGAAGAGGTTGTTAAAACAATCCTTTTAAAGGTTCTGGCGATCAGGCCTCTTCAGCTGGGATTGTCAGAGGAGCCTTTTAAAAACGTTTTTTTCCTCTGGCGATCCCAGCTGAGTTGCCTAATCATCACAGGCTTTTAAAATCATTTTTTAACAACCTCTTACAACAGCCCCAGCCCATGCCCACCCAATCGCTCCATCCCCACTTGCCTAATGGCTGCTCCTTTCAGGCTCGCTAAGCCTTGCTTTGCTTCAGCTGCTGCAATCAGTTGCATCAGCTAGCAATTGAATCTGCCTGCCTGCAATCCATCTCCTTGGTGAGCAACTCAATTTGTCTGCCTGCAATTGGGTAAGTAAATGGGGGGAGCTTTAAAAAATAGTTAATTGGTTTTTTTTAAGGAGGTTTTTTTTTTAGACAGCAATTTAAAGTTAAGGAAGTTTTAGATTTAGCTGCTTTTATCTAAAATAGGGTCTCAACCTTAGTAACTTTAAGGCTTGTGGACTTAAACTCCCAGAGTTCCTCAGCCAATTTTCCTCAGCCAGCCAGTCCACAAACCTTAAAGTTACTAAGGTTGGAGACCCCTGATCTAAAAAATATAAATAAAAGAAAATAATAAAAGAAAATATTTCTGCAGCTTTCTGAGATTTGGTGTGTTTCTGTAGTGTTTCACTTTAACCACACAAACACACAAAATCTCACAAAGCTGTATGTGGCATTTTGTGTGTGTGTGAGAGAGAGAGTGAGTGAGTCAGTTGTGTTGTGTTGTGCATGTGTAAAGTGTGAAAGTTGATTTTTGAGCTTTCTGTGGCTGTGTGAGGTTCCTGCTTGTTGCAGGGGCCATTTTGGGTGAAATGCAGCTGCTTTTACATTGTGTATATGTAAAAGCAGTTGCAGTTGTGTTGTGTGTGTAAAGTGTGAAAGTTGGTTTTTGGTACCTCTTATTGTTTTGTATACTTTGTTTATTATTTTTATTATTTATAGTTATTGGCCACGCCCACCAGTCATCTGACCACCAACCCATGCCCACCAATTAAGCCATACCCACAGAATCAGTAGGGAAAATTTTTAGATTTCACCCCTGAGTTGTTTCCTTCATCTTTCATTTTCAGATTCAATTCCCCTATATATTTTCACAAAACTTACAAACCATTCTGATGTTCCTCTAATTATGATTGTGGTCAGAAGCACTTTGTCTGTATTTTCTTAGATGATTCTAGCTTTCACTGGAACACATTACCACAACTGTCAGCTATCAGCTGTATTAGGCAGATCTTAAAATACATTTTTCAACTTAGCAAAATTCAATGCCAAGAACAAAAATGAGAGACAACCTAAGAGTCCCTTCACCAACTGCCAGACTTACTGTAGCTTATTTAACTCAATTTGACACTGGTAAGCAGTTCAAAGGCTTGTGTGACAACATGTGTGCCTATTCACTACTTTTAAAACAGAAATAACATGTGATGATTTACTTACTGCAATATATTCTGAAAGGATTTTAAGGGCATACTATGAAACATACTACCTTGCAAAATGGGACAATATAAAAATTAATTTGTATTAAAATCACATTAAGTTTAAAATATGTGATTATGCACCATAATTGAATAATGTATTTTATTAATTATTATGAATTAGCAGTAATCTTTGTAGAGTTTAGTGGGATAAATAACTAGTGTGGAGATAGTGGAACTGGGGGCTTGCCATAAGAGATTATGGGAATTGTAAGGTATTACTATTGTTTATAAGGATTAACTTCAACTAAAAATATAGGAATAAAGAAATCTAAGCCAGTTACCCTGTACAGAAAAATATATTTGATAACGTATTCCCTTAAAGGTAGTCCCCAACTTGTCCCCAGTGATTGTTTTATGACTGCCCAAAATTACAACAGCCATGGAATGGGTGTTTTACAGCCCATAAAGCATACCCAATCATTATAAATGGTCACACTATCCCCCCTTAAGTCATGTGTCCACATGTTGGACAGATCAACTTTATGACCCATTATAGCATTTGGCAGTCATATTATCATAATTTGTAATGTGTTTTGCCACTTTCAAAAGAATGGGTTCTCCTAATGACTATAGAAGTCATTTAATAATTGACCGGTTGGCATCACAGCATTATGGGATATGATTATGGGATAGCGGAGGTTATGGGACAGAGCAGAGCTCTGCAGAGCACCACAAAACCCAGCCGATAGCTGCTTGCCAGGAGACCCTAAGGGGTCAAAGCCACCCTGGAAAGGTGGTGAAGAAAGGAGAGATGCTTTGTAGATTGTAAGGAAACAGCAATTTTCTCATTTGATTCAAAGAAAACCCTCTTGATTGGCAGTAGAAACGATGGCCATTTTGGCAAGATTGAAGCTGTGATAACTGAGACAAGGAGAATATGTGCTGGAGCAGTTTGTGGACAGAGGATTGAAACTGGGTAAGACAACTTTCAACTTCTTTAAACGCAAATAAAAGAATTCTTTTTAAAAAAAAGACTCTCCAAAACGTTAAGAAAGCAGTGATTTAACATAGAGAGAAAGATTATAGACCTAAAAGTGAAATAAACTTTTAATGGAAGACTGTGAAGCATTAAAATATAGAAACTCAAACTGGTAGTAGCGTGAAAAGTGATTTAATTTGTGGATAATACTGTTTGATTACTGGAAGAATTTGTACAAAGAAAGAGGAACTTTTCTTCTTCTTTTTTTTACTCCCCCCCCCCATCTTTTTTCTTTGCTGTGTTTAGTGCTGAAACTTAGAATGGGGGTGCCACCTACTGGTCCAAGAAGATATTATTTTATATATATAACAACAGAGTTGGAAGGGACCTTGGAGGCCTTCTAGTCCAACCCCCTGCCGAGGCAGGAAACCCTACACCATCTCAGTCAGATGGTTATCCAACATTTTCTTAAAAATTTCCAGTGTTGGAGCATTCACAACTTCTGCAGGTAAGTTGTTCCACTTATTAATTGTTCTAACTGTCAGGAAATTTCTCCTTAGTTCTAAGTTGCTTCTTTCCTTGATCAGTTTCCACCCATTGCTTCTTGTTCTTCTGTACATTTTAGTACATGGTGGGAATAATCTTAGAAAATAAGGATTAAATGCTAATACAAGAATAACAAAATGGAGAAGAAAATAATGAAAGACAAACAACACCTGGAAGGCCTTTTCATTTTAGTTCCATATCTATTGGCATTTGGCTGCTTGGAAGTATTAGTGAGCCTTTTGAAGATTTCTAAATCAAGGTGGACTATAATTAACAAGAAACATCCTTGAAATTGAATATCTGACTTTTGTGGATTATTAAGATTATTTGACAGAACATTCTATAAAGTGAAAGAAGTAAGAAGAAAAATTAAACAAGACTTAAAAATTTGGAAAACCTAGAGGGTGCAAATTGAAAAGTTTTAAGGACTATACATTTAGAGGATTTTGAGGAACAGTTCCGGGACTGTGTAAATTTTGTCAATACTGGTGTTTTTGGTGTTTCTTGGCAATTGGGATATTGAAATTCTGATGGAATATTGAGCAGTGATTAGTTTATTGCATTATCACAAAATGTTTCAACCGGGGAAAACAAATGCAGTTTATAAAGAAATATTATTGATGTTTTAATATATTCAGGAAGATATAACAAGGAATCATAGGGAGAGGATGGAACTGATGCAGGATACAGGTGTGAGACTAGAAAAACCCCAGCAAATAAAACATGAACAAAAAATTCAGAAAATAGAGGAGAAATCAGAAGGAGCTGTATCAAAAATGATGCAAACAGACAAAGGTATGGAAGAGATAATATTTTAACACGGACAGACAGATTATTCCTTAAGAATTCAAAATATAAAAGAGAATAAAGAGACAGATCTCCTCAAAATGATGAGGGAACTACGGATGGGTGCTCGAGAGATCCAATAGCAAGAGATAGATGTTGTGGCAGATAAAATATTTAGATTAAATAAACATGATGAAAGGAGTTACAAGATACCAGAGGGAAAGCATGAACGATTCACCAAAAAGTCAATAAGAGTTGAAATTCTAAAAAGGGCAAGAGATGATGGATAGATATAGAATATTTTTTAATACAGTGGACATTTTATTAAGTGTTAGAAAAAAGAAATAGAAAGTAGAAATTGGGAAAATAGTATTATGTATACTGAAATATAATAGAACACATTGTAATTAATATGTATATTAGAAGTTGAAAGATTAGGATTATATATATTTAAATGGTACTATCATTATTAGAATTGTATCTAAAGTATATTGACCCAGACAGTATACTGTTCACCAAGCACTTTTGGATGTTAAAGGAAAAATTATTTTTAAAAGTATATTTTAAAAAGTCATTTAATGATTGCTGTGAAAAAGCTAGAAAATTCTGGCCATGGATGAAGGCATCAACTTGTGACTGTGATGCCAATTTACGATAGCAAGTCAGGGCTACCAGTATCCTTATGGCCTTGACCCTCTCATCCATTGGCCATAAATGACACAGTTTGAGCCTTACTTAGCTGTAAAATTAAAACATTATTCCTATATTTAATTGAGTGTCCAACTTGATTTCATTGAGGGCTGCATCAGGATTGTGGTTGACCTAGGTGTGATTGGTGGGAATGGCCGGGGGTGGGGTGGGAGGGGGTGGGGTGGTGTTGCCAACTTCCCTGCCTTCCTCCTTCTTTTCTTCCTGTTTTCCTCCCCTCTTTCCTTCCCTCATTCTCATTTTCATCAACCCCTTCCTTCCTTCCATTCTTCCTTTCTTCCTCCCTCCCTCCTCCTTCCTTCCTTGCCTCCTCATTCCCAATTCCTTCCTTCCATCCATCTGTCCATGTTCCCTCCCATCCTTCCTTTCCTGCCTCCCTCCTTCTTATTCCCATCTCCTTCCTTCCTTCCTTCCCTAATTCTGATTCACATCTTCCTCCTTCCTTCCTTCCTTTTTTTTATTTCTTTTTGTCACAACAGTATACACAAACAATTAGATAAAACAACATATTTTGAAGAAAATATATACATATATGTAAAAAAATATGCATCGACTATATCAATTTGATATGATGAAGGGAACAACAGGACAGGAACGGTAGGCACTTTTGTGCTCTTATGCACGCCCCTTCCTTCCTTCCTTCCTTCCTTCCTTCCTTCCTTCCTTCCTTCCTTCCTTCCTTCCTTCCTTCCCTCCCTCCTTCCTTCCTTCCTTCCTTCCTTCCTTCCTTCTTGTTTCCCTTCCTTCCACCTTCCCTGCCTACCTTGTTCTATATTCCTCCTTCCTTCCTTCCTTCCTCCCTCCTCCTCCTCCTCCTTCTCATTTCCATCTCCCTCTTTCCTTCCTTTTCCCTCCCTTCCTCCTTCCCTGCCCTCCTTCTCATTCTCATATTTCTCCTTCCTTCTTTCCTTCCTTCTCCCTCTCTCTCCCTCCTTCTCCTTTTCATCTCCTTCCTTTCTTCCTCTTCCATCCCTCCTTCCCTCCCCTCCTCCCCTCCCTCCTTCTTATTCCCATCTCCTTTCTTTCTTCCCTCTTCTGCCTCTCTTCTTTTTCCTGGGGGAGAAGGTGACCTTCACACTTTTAAATGTGACCCTCTCCTGGGGGAGATATTAGCAGCACTGCCAGTGACTGTGCTCACCACAGCTGTGACTTTCTTATGTCATAGGGTGACATAGTGGTCATAGTAAAAGCCGCAAAGCCTGCAAAGCTGGACTGGCAAGCAGCCCATGGAGCTGCTGATGGTGGGTGCAGCACTGATTTATAATTGGGTGGCCGCCATCTGGCCCTCGATGTGTGCACAAGTAGATGGCGAGTGGCCAGGGGGAGGGCTGAGCATCAGGGTGGTTTCTCACTGGCTCAAGAGCAGCCCCATGGATCTAAGACTCACTGTGTTTTG
Source organism: Ahaetulla prasina (assembly GCF_028640845.1). NCBI lineage: Eukaryota > Metazoa > Chordata > Lepidosauria > Squamata > Colubridae > Ahaetulla > Ahaetulla prasina. The sequence goes on from NC_080542.1 coordinate 93,885,838, forward strand.
GGCCAGATGGCTGCCATCCAGTGCCTGACTGGTCTGGGCCATGACTGAGATGCCAGGGGCTGGTCCTTCACTGTCTCCAGGGCAGCTCCACAGGCCAGATCTAGCCACATCACGAGCCAGATCTGGCCCATGCGTCTTGAGTTTGACTCCCCTGATCTAAGAGTAGCATTTAGATGTATAGAATCTATTAGATTTTGTCACCTATTAACTTGAAAGGAAGCTTGGAAAAAGTAAGAATAAAAAAAGAATAGAGGGAGGATAATAATAAGTAATAGGGATCACTATTGTAGTATAGTAAAACTGCTATTATTTACTATTAATATTATTTACTATTTTGTAGTAGTAAAACGTCTATTAATGTAGTTTTTATTTTCTTCTAGTTCAGGTTGAAGCATTTCATCTCATCAGTGGGGAAGCAACTATTCAGTCTACATTTATCAGAAATTTGATCGAAGAGTCTCAAAGCATATAATGTCTATTAATTGTCATTTCCAGCTAGCTACATATCAGATCATATATATTCTTCATAAACAGGGTAACAACTGAAACATCTTAAAAAACTAGATACTTTGAGAACCACTCAACAATTCAATAATGTTCTGAACATGACTAAATTACTGTCACTATTCCAAATAAAAAATGATTTTTAAAAAAAGGTTAAATTTCCATAGTGGATATAAGTCCTGTATAGCTCTGTATAATGCCTTGATAGCAGTTCTATGTTTCAATGGTATATTTTAAATTTTAACTTGAAATGTATAATTGAGGGGTTTTTCCACTATTCTAGTGTTTCTTTGAGCATCTATTTAGCAATTCCATATTTCTGGGGTAAACATTAAATTAAAATAAGGCCACACCAATTTTTAAAAAAATAACTTAAAATAAACAAAAGATCCTTTTTTTTAATTCACCTACTTATTCTAGCACCATATATTTAGAACATCCTTAAGAATAATATTTATAAACCTCAGATGTTTATAAATATCTGAAGTTTATAAAAAAGGAGAAATCTTTGTTATCTAAAGGAGATCTTTACCTAAAACTACAACTTTTCTGAAAAACAATCTGAATAATTGATATTTTACCATCACAGCAAATGTTTGGCTATTTTTTCCAATGTTTCTTCCATTAGAGACCTCCCAGAAGCCATTTGCTCTGGCAGGGATAGGTGAATATCATCTCTTGAGGCTTTTGCATATACGGAGCACAAGATAAAGTAACTGCAGTATATCCTTATGCAATTGTGGTGCCAGAAAACCAAATATGTTTCATGGTTCTAACTCATAAATTTTGTTGCATTGTGCCCTCCATTTGGACACGAAAGAAAAGGCTCTCCACCACAATTTGAGACTAAATGCCAAAATGACTTTGTATTATTGATTCTTATTGATCAAAAGTGTAAGCAGTATTTATTATGCATTCTCCCAGGGGTGAATTAAGACAACTTAAGGGCAGACCTGTGTTGCAGCACTAAAGGTACACTAGAATGAAGTACTGTCATGGATATGTCTGGTTACCACCGAACCCGGCCATGAGTTCAAGTATTTATTCCTCCCTTGATACATGAGTTCAAGTATCGATTCCTATTCTCACACATAGGTTCGCTTTTATTCCCACAGGATTATTTTTATTAAACCTGCTACCAAATTACCCACTAGCACAACATTTTTAACCTAATGTAGCCTTTCTATATTTGTAAATTCTTCACAGCATCTATGTGACTAGGAAACAGCATGTATGAATAGTATACGCTGATTTTTTGAACTCAGTGAGTAAATCTCTCAGTGTTACAAAGAAAAGCATGTGCTGAGCTAACAGTACTATTTCTCTCACACACAACAGACTGAGCAGTCTCCTAAAAGCTGCACTTCAGACCTCAAAAGCACAGGACCTATATGAACAATCTACGGCAGGGGTGTCAAACTTGTGTTGTCATGGCAGAATCACGTGACATATTGTGACTTTTTCCTTCTTCACTAAGTGGACATGGGCAGCGCATGGCGCATCTGGCCTGCGGACTGCGTGTTTGACAGCCCTGATTTGAGGAATGTGCTCACTCTAACCACCATCTCTCTCCAGCACTTTTTTCTTTTTTCGTGCCATTTTATTACTTCTTTGATTACATCACTTCCCATATGGCCCATCTGGATCCAATCTACTTTAAGTCTTCTCAGTCTAGATTCTTCCCTCTCAATACCAGGTAATTAGCAGTGATTATTTAGCTGGTAATATTTGGCAATCTTCTCTTTAATCATGTTGGAAGAGCTGCAAATGATCTCTTGCAAGCTCTGCATGATCCATTCCCTTTTACTAGGAATAGGGACCTAGCTCACCAAAATGCTACAGATAGAAAACTCTCCTGATTTCTCTAGTCTTGCCTTTCTTTTTTTCCCATTTGTTCCTCTTTTATACTGCCTTGCTGCCCTCAAACCTGGGACCTTTTACATGCATTAAATGCATTTCTGTCTCTTCCCAAACTACCCTGGAATAATCATCATCATCATCATCATCATCATCATCATCATCATCATCATCATCATTATTATTATTATTATTATTATTATTATTATTATTATTATTATTATTATTTAATTTTTATACCGCCCTTCTCCCGAAGGACTCAGGGCGGTTCACAGCCAAGTAAAAAACCAACAATAAATAAATGCAACACAGATAAAACCAATAATTAAAAAACGTATTCAATTTGGCCCCAGTTAAAAATACATGAAACCATAAAACCCCATTAAAATTTAAAAAACCAATAATAAAAATTCTAAAAACTTCTATGCTAGTCCTGTGCGGAAGAATAGATATGTCTTCAGCTCGCGGCGGAAGGTCCGAAGGTCAGGAAGTTTTGAAGTCCTGGGGGAAGTTCATTCCAGAAGGTAGGAGCCCCCACAGAGAAGGCCCTTCCCCTGGGTGTCACCAGCCAACATTGTTTGGCTGATGGCACCCTGAGGAGTCCCTCCCTATGAGAGCGCACGGGTTGGCATGGGTCGGTGGGAGGCAAACGGTAGCAGAAGGCTGTCTTTCTGGAAGACAGAAAGTCTAACATGAGCTCTGTTGTCTCTCTCTATGTCTTAGGTATCTATTGAAAAGGATTATATTCTCTTCTATCCTGCAGATTTATCTTATTTCCCCACCCACTGGCCCACCGCCCTCAAGTTGTATCAACTTTACTAGAACCACCAAGCTGAAGCCATTTAAAAATGAGCAGAGGTAAAATGGGGAAAAGTAGCTTTGATTATGCCTGTCTGCTGTGCATCTATTATCCAGTCACAATCTTTCCAATCATCATAATAGATTTTATGTTTCAACTCTACAGGTAGTCCTCAACTTACAACCACAATTGAGCCCCCAATTTTTGTTGCTAAGGAGACAGTTGTAAGTGAATTTTGACCCATTTTATGATTTTTCTTGCTACAGCTGTTAAGTAAATCACTACATTTGTTAAGTTTGTGACACTGTTGTTAAATGAATCTGGCTTCCACATTGACTTTGTTTGTCAGAAGGTGGCAAAAGGGGATTATGTGACCCTGAGACACTCATAAATATGAGCCAGTTGCCAAGCATCTGAATTTTGATTATATGACCAGTGGAATGCTGTAATGGTCATAAGTCACTTTTTTTCAGTGCGGTTGTAACTTCAAAAAGCCACTAAATAAACTTTTGTAAGTTGAGAACTGCCCATACTTATTTCTAACTATGGAAATGGTTACATGTAGAAAAAAATCTACGTGAAAATTCTGATATGTACAATTTATGCAAATCTGTCTTCATTATGAATTATATTCTTGCCCTGCGAGATTCCCCTCTCTCGCGGGTTTGGCCCCCTACACTATCGAGGGCCCATCTTGAGGACGGATTTTGGAACCCCGAGAGGTGGCATGCCAAAAATAGGAGACTTAGGGGATTTTTAATTAATTGTTTTAACCGGTTTTTTAAGGGGAGTTTTAATGGGAATTTTAATGGGGGGGGTGGAGGGGGGGGGGGAAAAACCCGTCAGGGAGGGGGCTAGGTCCACCATGTGTTTGCAGTGGTAACTTAATAGGTCCTGGGGTTGTGGCGAGGGGTGTCGTTCCAGTTTGTCAGGGTCGAGCTATTACTACGGTAAGTGGGAGAGGCAGATATGATGGAAGGGGGGGCACATCAGGTTTCGGGGGCTCGCCCTCGCTGTTCTGACGATTGCGTGCTCCGGCCCCCCAGGAATTTCCCGTGACCCGAGTGGCCAGAGTAATCGGGACCTGGGCCTTCGGCTGATGTTATGTAATGCCAGGTCCGCGGTTAATAAAGCCCCCCTGATTTCAGATCTTATTCAGGAAGGGACCGCGGACGTTATGGGCATTACGGAGACCTGGTTAGGCACCGAAGGGGGGGTCCCCCTAGTGGAGATGTGCCCACCAGGTTTCCGAGCATTCCATCAGCCGAGGGCCCAGGGTAGGGGTGGAGGGGTGGTGGTTATTATTAAGGAGAGTCTCGAGCCGAGGGAAACCACTGTGCCTCAGATAGCTGGGTGTGAATCCCTCTACGTGAAGTGGGGTCATAAGACTCAGGTGGGCTTGTTGATCACGTACCTGGCTCCTTGCTGTGTGACTACAGCCCTGCCTGAGCTGTTGGAGTTGCTGGCCGGGTTGGCAGTTGAAACCCCCAGACTGTTGGTCATGGGGGATTTCAATTTGCCATCAGCCGGCATAGCATCTTCGGCAGCTCAGGAGTTCATGGCTTCCATGAAGGCCTTGGACCTGATTCAGTTAATTGACGGCCCTACCCACATCGGGGGAGGCACCCTAGACCTGATTTTTATCTCTGGCCAGTGGTCTAATGATCTGGTTTTAAATGATTTAGTTGTTGAACCTTTGTCATGGTCAGATCATTTTCTCCTTCGTCTAGACTTTCTGACCGCTACCCACCACCGCAGGGAGACAGAACCAATGCGCTGGTTCCGTCCCAGGTGCCTGATGGACCCAGAGAGGTTCCTGACAGAGCTTGGGCCGTTTCCCGAGCACCTGGCCCACGACTCGACTGAAGAACTAGTTGCGGCCTGGGAACGGGCCGCGGCTGGAGCTTTGGACCGTGTCGTGCCTTTGCGGCCTCTGACCCAGCGTCGGTCTCAACCAGCTCCTTGGTTCTCCGAGGAACTGTGGGAGATGAAGCGCCGGAGAAGACACCTAGAGAGTGCCTGGAGATCCAGCCGCTCTGAGGCTGACCGGACACTAGTTAGTTCCTATAGTAGGACCTACCTAGTGGCAATGAGGGTTGTGAAGCGTTCCTACGTTTCCTCCCTCATTGCGTCGGCAGATAACTGCCCGGCCGCCCTGTTTCAGGTGACCCGCTCGCTCCTTCAACAGGAGGGGCGGGAGGACCCCCTACAAGGGCGTGCCGAGGAGTTTAACGGTTATCTGTACGACAAAATCGTTCAGCTTCGGGACGGATTGGATCAAAATTGGGTAGATCCAGGCGAGGGTTCTGAGGCCCGTCTTGTTGAGGTGGTTTGGGATGACTTTGATCCCGTGACTCCCGAGGACATGGACAGGTTGCTGGGTAGGCTGAACGCCACCACATGTTTACTGGTTCCGTGCCCCTCCTGGTTAGTACTGGCTACTCAGGAGGTGACACGAGGCTGGCTCCAGGGGATTACAAATGCTTCTCTGCGGGAGGGGGTCTTTCCCGCAGCCTTGAAAGAGGCGGTGGTGAGACCCCTCCTCAAGAAGCCTTCTCTGGACCCAGCTGTTTTAGGGAACTACCGGCCAGTCTCCAATCTTCGCTTCACGGCGAAGGTTGTAGAGAGTGTGGTGGCATGTCAGCTACCCCAGTACCTGGATGAAGCTGTCTATCTAGACCCGTTCCAGTCCGGCTTCCGGCCCGGATACAGCACTGAGACAGCTTTGGTCGCACTGGTGGATGATCTCTGGAGGGCCAGGGATAGGGGTTACTCCTCTGCCCTGGTCCTATTAGACCTCTCAGCGGCTTTTGATACCATCGACCATGGTATCCTGCTGCGCCGGTTGAGGGGGTTGGGAGTGGGGGGCACCGTTTATCGGTGGGTCTCCTCCTACCCCTCTGACCGGACGAGACGGTGTTGACAGGGGGCAGAGACCGACTCCAAGGTGCCTCATGTGTGGGGTGCCGCAGGGGTCGATTCTGTCACCCCTCCTGTTCAACATCTATATGAAGCCGCTGGGTGAGATCATCAGTGGCTTTGGGGTGAGATACCAACTGTACGCTGATGATACTCAGCTGTACTTTTCCACCCCGGGCCACCCCAGTGAAGCTGTCGAAGTGCTGTCCCGGTGTCTGGAAGCCGTACGGGTCTGGATGGGGAGGAACAGGCTCAAACTTAATCCCTCCAAGACGGAGTGGCTGTGGATGCCGGCACCTCGGTACAGTCAGCTGGAGATGCGGCTGTCTGTCGGGGGTGAATCATTGGCCCCGATGGAGAAGGTACGCAACTTGGGCGTGCTCCTGGATGGTCGGTTGTCCTTTGAAGACCATTTGACGACCGTCTCCAGGAGAGCTTTTTATCAGGTTCGCCTGATCCGCCAGTTGCGTCCCTTCCTGGACCGGGATGCCTTATGCACAGTCACTCATGCTCTCGTTACCTCTCGCCTGGACTACTGCAAAGCTCTCTACATGGGGCTCCCCTTGAAGAGCACCCGGAGACTTCAGCTAGTTCAGAATGCGGCTGCACGGGTTATTGAGGGAGCGGTTCGGAGCTCCCACATAACACCTATCCTGCGCAGACTGCACTGGCTACCTGTTGTTTTCCGGGTGCGCTTCAAGGTATTGGTTACCACCTTTAAAGCGCTCCATGGCTTAGGACCGGGCTATCTATGGGACCGTCTACTGCCGGCCTCTATCTCCCATCGTCCGGTACGTTCCCACAGAGAGGGACTCCTCAGGGTGCCGTCAGCCAAATAGTGTCGACTGGCGGCCCCCAGGGGGAGGGCCTTCTCTGTGGGGGCTCCGACCCTGTGGAACGAACTTCCCCTCGGACTTCGACAATTACCTGACCTTAGGACCTTTCGCCGCGAACTTAAAACTTATTTATTTCATATGGCTGGACTAGCCTGATTTTTATCTTTATTTGATGGGTTTTTAAAGTTTTGTGATTTTATGGGGGAGTAGGTTATTTTAACATTTGGGCATTTAAATTAGTTTTTTAAGGGATGTTTTTAATTATTGTGTGTATTTGTATTTTATCTGCCTGTTCACCGCCTTGAGTCCTTCGGGAGAAGGGCGGTATACAAATTAAAATATTATTATTATTATTATTATTATTATTATTATTATTATTATTATTATTATTATTATTATTATTATTATTATTATTAAGTATCCAGTTTAAGAGTTCCTGCTTTTGCTTTTACTAAAGCAACTCACCATGGATTCAACTTTTCTATTAAGGCCTTAGCTGTCAATGCTCTGATTGTACCATCTACATCTTGTACCATATTTTAAATTGCCCTGTAAATTATATATTTTCAAAATATTTCAAATTTGATTCTCATCAGTATAGCTTCCATTAAAGAATTAGATGCCTTCTTATGCATACTTTTTTAAAAAAATCACTGGCTCAATTGCAATGTATCAATTATCCCAAGAATGCACATTTTTAACTGTTCTCAATGTTCCCAAATACATGCTTTTTTGCATGCAGTTATACAGCTGAGAAAGATTTTTAAATAAAGACCGCAGATCTCCAAGAATTAGAAATGTGCTCAGATTATAACCCACTCTGTTTCAGAAACTCACACACCATTTCTCTGGAAGAAAAATTAGTGAAAAACTTATTTTATGTCCCCGCTGCACACTGTAGTATATAATGAAAGGAGATGATGGTTTCTATAAAAACTAGTTACTAAAAGATGAACACAATTTTGGGCAAAAGGGGTAGCCCTGAAGATATTGCTAAACTGTAACTAAGAGCATTACTTATTACTATTTATGAAAGTTGGAACTGCTTAACGACTGTACTTCAGCAATATCTGAAAAACGCATAGCTAATGGTATCCTTCTACAATTTATTAATTATCTCATAGCTCCTCTGTGTGGCAGTTGGATGAGTTCACATAATACAATAAATACAATTTTATTTGATTTTTGTTTTACAACAAAGTGTGAATCCAATACAATGGCTTGTAAACTACCAGGTCACTACCAGGTTTTACCAGGTCACTCTGACTTGTTTGACAAACCATATCAAAAAGCAAAACAAAATAAAACTTACAATTTGTTTTTTGCTCTAGCAAAAATCTAGCATAGGATGAAAAACAGTGTTAATATACTAGGAAAGATACAAACAACAGTGTGACCAATGGGCTTATTTGCACTATCACAAAAACTGATTAACTGTTATAGTATCCCCAATGTTTCCAAGAAACTAGTTCACTGAGTACTACAGAACTATCTATATAAGAATGGTCAATTTTCATGCTAAAGATTGCTGTTTATTTATTTATTTTCATCACATCATGGAATCGATATATTGACCTGTTTTTGTTTTGCTAACTATTTTTTAAGAAAATGAATAGATTGGCAGCATTTTTAGGGTTGATGGGATTGACTTCTGTTTTTAAAAAATAGATCATTGAATTGGTATGCTTTTCTTCCCAAACACTTTAGGCAATCCAAGGAGGATCTAGAAGTCGATATAACACAGAACCAGTATCTAATTTTCCTCTAAAGGTTAAAAATATGGAATATGCTAGAACTAATCAGGGACTCATGAAACAACACAATGATGTTCAGACATCATTGCCTCTCTTAATTATGATTTGTTGAAAGTACCTCAATTGGCTAGGTTCACAGAATACATTCTTGAATGAATCCACAGAGGATGAGTTCATACAACATACTATGTCAACTTAACCCAGCTACAGTATATAGTTGTGTCACATATAAAATCATGGAATCCATCATAAACCAATCCATCACCCTCCATTTAGCAGCAAACCTGATAAACAATTTGGTTTCAGGAAAAATTTGTCAGCTAATCTGAAACTCATACACTGCAAAAACATCAGGACCTCTCAACTCGACCAGGGGAAAGAAATAGATAAAAATTTACATAGACTTCTATAAAGCCTTTGATTCAGTAGTACACAACAAACTACTTCTGAAACGAAAATCTTATGGCATTTCTAGACCCCTGCATAATTGGATAGCTGTGTTCCTATCAAACAGCCAACAAGTGGTCAAAATAGGCAGTGCCCTATCAAATCCTGCACCTGTTAACAACAGTGTTCCCCAAGGCAGCGTTCTAGGTCCAACACTCTCTTTGCTTTATGTCAACAACCCAGCTACAGTATATAGTTGTGTCACATATAAAATCATGGAATCCATCATAAACCAATCCATCACCCTCCATTTAGCAGCAAACCTGATAAACAATTTGGTTTCAGGAAAAATTTGTCAGCTAATCTGAAACTCATACACTGCAAAAACATCAGGACCTCTCAACTCGACCAGGGGAAAGAAATAGATAAAAATTTACATAGACTTCTATAAAGCCTTTGATTCAGTAGTACACAACAAACTACTTCTGAAACGAAAATCTTATGGCATTTCTAGACCCCTGCATAATTGGATAGCTGTGTTCCTATCAAACAGCCAACAAGTGGTCAAAATAGGCAGTGCCCTATCAAATCCTGCACCTGTTAACAACAGTGTTCCCCAAGGCAGCGTTCTAGGTCCAACACTCTCTTTGCTTTATGTCAACAACCTTTGTGATCAAATTATAAGTAGCTGTGTCCTCTTTGTCGATGAAGTTAAACTATTCAACACCACAGACAACACTACTACCCTTCAAAATGACCTAAACTATGTATCTGAATGGTCAAACAATTGGCAACTCCAAATCTCTGCTAACAAAAGCTCAGTCCTGCACATTGGCAATAGAAATAAGAATATCAAATATTTGCTGGCTGAAAACAAACTAAAAGTTGACCCATGCTCTTTCAAGAATCTAGGAGTACTCACTTCAAAAGATCTACAGAGTTCACTGTAACATCATTGCAAAAAAAGGCATTAAGAGTTCTCAATCTTATTTTACGAAGTTTTCTCTTTGGTAATGCTATACTTCAAACTAGGGCATATAAAACCTTTGCCAGACTTATACTTGAATACTGCTCACCTGCCTGGAACCCTCACTGTATTTTAGACATCAATACATTAGAGAGGGTCCAGAGATATTTTACTAGAAGAGTTCTCAAATATTCTGCTTGAAATAAAATTCCCTATACCACCAGTCTTGAAATTTTAGGTCTGGATAGCCTCGAACTATGCCATCTACGTTCCAACCTATGTTTAGTTCATAAGATTATTTACCAAAACATCCTACCTGTAAATAAGTTCTTTAATTTCAGCTGTAAAAACACAAGGGCTATCAATATAATTCAATGCTCTAATCTTGATTGTAGGAAATACGACTTCTGCAATAGAGTAGTAAATGTCTGGAACACTCTCCTGATCCTGTTGTTAGTCTCGCTGATCCCCATATCTTTTACCTTAAACTGTCTACCGCGGACCTTTCATGTTTCTTAAGAGGTCCCTAAAGGGGTGTGCATAAGTGCACCAGCATACCTACCATCTCTGTCCTACTGTCCTCATTTATATGTAATCATTCTATGTGTTTTGCCTATTTATATCCTTTTATTTGTACCAATTTTTTTTCATATGTCCATATCTATGTGTTGTGTCTTGCCCGCCCTCAGAGCAGCCGGGGCCTTCTTACCTGCTCCCCAACACTGAGGAATGTATGCCTTCCGGCCCAAGTCCTGGCTCCATGCCCCCACAAACTGCAGAAGAAGGAGCATCTCCCTGCCCCAGCCCTGACTCCATGCCCAGGCAAACGGAGCAGCTAGACCCCTCCCCCTCCTCCACAGCAGGTGAGCCTGAGGAGGGTTTACTCCCAAGAACAGCTGATTGGAGTGACCCTCACATCAGAAGATTGGAGAGGCGGAGGCAACAGAGGGAAGGGAGGGGCAGGCCTTAATGAGTGCTGAGTCATGGAGCCACACCCCATGGCCTATATAAAGGAGCTACTTTCTGGCAGTCTCTGAGTCAGGCAAAAGTCAAACTTATCTTGCTGAAGTCACTTACTGGTCTCCTGCCTGCTCTGAGGACTTTGCTAGGACTTTGGGCAGAGCTGCAGAGGCAAGCCTGATTCGGATTTCCCGGACCCAGCCGTCAGCGGAGGAGTGGGACACGACACTATGTCTATACAGTTACTTGTTTCCTTGTACCTGTTGATAATAAATAAACAATAAATAAATAAATAAATACTTAATGGAAGCCAGATGTTGGAAGGCCTTTCCATTTTAGTCCCTTCCAAATAGTGCCAATTGCTAGAGTTCTTAATCTTTAATATAATCAATCAGCACAAAGATTGGTGTTTTAAGATTCTGGGTTCAAGCAAGTATATGTCTGTACTGTCAACATTTCTATGTTTACTATTCTATGTGGCTTACAATAATTGTAAGAACTGATAAAGAAAACTTGGATTTATATATCATATTTAGTTATAAAGAAGTTTCCTTGATTGTGGTTTGGTGTTCAGTCACTGTGGTTTGCAAATAAGTTACGAAGCCTTAACCAAATATAGTTTACTCAGTAAAGCATAGTTAAGGCACATGTCTTAGCAAGTTGTATTGATATAGCCAATAAGTGATATATTTCATTAGTCCAGATAACTTTAGGAAATATCAGGAGATATATTGTAAAGCTTGATTAATTATAAACACTATTTCTTGCTGCAATATCTGCTACCCAGTTCAGACTTATTAAAACAGAAGAATATAGATTAGATTGCATTTAGCAACTTTATATTGTTTCTCCAGTTTATAAAAAAGGGATATATTTAAGACATTGCTAAGGTGATGCAGTTGCTTGTTTCCAAATGATACTTCCTGGATCTGTCTCTCACCCTCAGTGTTGAATCTTCATAAACAAACGATTGTTTCATTTATGTACAGAGAGCCTCCTTTCAGGGAATTTAATGGACCATGCATGAAGGAATGGAAAAGGAAAGCATTAAATGTGTATGTGACACTTGGTCCTGAAACAAATGAAGAAGCATTTCAACTTAGACTTCTCAGGGGGGGTTGGTTTTTTTTGTTTGTTTATTGTTGCTATATTTTCATTTACTATAAATGAAAACGATGTCCCTCAAAAAGGGGGAAATGAGATCTTATAGCTGATTGAACTAGATGTTTAATGTTATAATCAGTGTCTATATCCACCTTACTTTAGTTTGTTGAAGAAATGAATTCATGCACATTCACTTTGCTGATGGTTCCAACTGGTAGTAGTAATTGAAACAGCCACATGAGCCTTCCAAAAGATATGACTGTTTTTATGCTTCATCTAATACTTTAATACTAACACACATTATATTGAATAGCAAGAGCACAAATGTGCATCAGTTGCATTTATTCCTTGACAGGGAGACCATGCTCAAAGAGATCCCTAACTAAGTAAACTCCTATTTGGATTACTATAATTTACATGAAACTGTCCTTAAACAGCACTTGGAAACTGCAGCTGGTCCATAATGTAGCCATGCAGGCAGTTTTTGGTGGTTCTTGTTACATCCATTTAACACTGCTGCTCCACAAGCTGCACTGGCTCCTAGGTGCAATTCAAGGTGGTAGGCAAAGATGGCCTTTTTCCTATGGTTTCTGCTTGTCCCACTACATCTACTAGAGAAAGCATTATCTAAGTCCCTTCTATTAAACAATGTCATCTTGTTGGATTCTGGGGTCAGACTGTCTCAGCTGTAGTACCTGTCCTGTGGATCAGAATTCCACAGAGATATGGATGACCCCAAATCTATTCATCTCCCACAAGACATTGAAGACCTTCTATTTCACCCAGCATTTAGATCAGGAGGTAGATGTTCTCCACTATTGATGGTAACTAGGATTAATCAGTTTATCTTTGGGTGTCTTGTGGGTTTATGTCTGGTGTTGTTTTTTTTTAATCTTGTAAATTATCCAGAGCTGTTAGTTTGAGATGGACAGCTACATAAATCATATAAAATAAATGCATACATACAGTATTCATACATACATTTTTTACATAGTTATACTTTTCTCAACTGTTGGTGCAGCTCTTTTAATCAAAGAGTTAGGCTTATGGCAATGAGCCGGAGGATTTTCTGTCACTACTGTAATATTGAATCCATGAAAGAACTTGAATTTAACATTGTAGTTTCATGTAAAGTTGAACCTAGTTTCCCCAAATTCGACTAATCAGCACTTGGATTCAGATATATTTTAGACTAATAAAGCAACATTTCTTTACCCAAGTAATAGTCAAAATACAGATTTCACTTTTATCAGATGTTGTAATGGCTGTCAGTTTAAATTATTTTCAAAGAGATGAGAAAAATTCATGGAAGATTATTGGCTACTAGTTTTTCCTCAGAATATCCTCTAAACACTATGTAAATCACCAGCTGCTAGGGAACAAGACCTGTAAAAAAATCATCATGCTCCCATCTGCACTTGTGAATTTCCATAATGTTGGCCACCACACACATAAAATACAAAACTAAAGAGGTCTTTGGCAGGATCCAACAAACTTCTGTAACAGAGTTGTTAATGTCTCTACTCAAAATCCCAAAATCTTCCACCAAAAACTGTCTACTATTGACCTCACCCCATTCCTAAGAGGACTATAAGGGGCGTGCATAAGAGCACAATAGTGCCTACCATTCCTGTCCTATTGTTCCCTTCATTATATCAAATTAATATAGTTGATGCATATTTTTTACTTATATATTTTCTTCAAGACATGTTGTTTTATCTATGACAATTGTTTGTGTATACTGTTGTGACAAAAGAAATAAAAAAACCCTCTTTTTATGTTCATATATTTATCTTTTAGGATTGTGAAATGCAGGATGATGGTTTATTCAGCAAACTGCCTAAAAACACTGGCTTAGTAGAAGCATGAAGCTACCATTTGGGTAGTTCCAATCTAATTGAAACAATAAAGCCCATACTATTCAAGTCTTTTGCAATATTCTGTAATGGAATAGAATATATAAAAGAAAGAATTACAGTCTTTCGCTTTGGACAAGGAAATCCTTGCATGTTTATTTGGCCTTTTTCAAAAGCCATGGTAATTCCAGCAGTACAAAGTTGAGTTTTTGCTTAGGTTCCTGAATACATAAGATGAGATGCACAGTGGTTGCATTTTGAGAATGTAAATAGTGGCAATTCTTTTATGCAAATCTGCCTATTTGCATGTTGTCATAATCCAAAGTCCAAAGTGCTATATTCTTATACATGTCTTTGCATTTTGGAGAGATATTAGCATAAATTATCACAGTGTGTTGTTACAATCTTTGCATGCTACAGAGTCCATTAGTTGTGACTAATTATCATTTAAGACCATTTTTCTGTCATTAGAAGAGGGGGGAAAAAACCTTCTCCCATCTGGCCTCATTGTTGTATTCATATTGAGCTAAGGTAATATGCAGAAAAGGGGGGAAATGATTCATTTCATAAACCATACTAGAACTAAATTAAATGTAAAACACATTTTTACATTAATTAGCATAAAGCTTATTCAATGGGTGGCAGGAGAGAAGCCCTTTGAACTGAAAATATCAAACCAATCACAGGTACTTGTCTATCAATTAATATGCAGTGTACAATTTAAACAAATGAATTCTTAAAATTCTTTTTCAGTAATATCGCCACATAACATTTTAAAAGATACATTGCTCTCAGCTGTTGTTTATATCCAAGTTGAAAATGGACATGTTGACTAGTCTGATCTGCAATCCTGTGTGAAGTATCCAAACCTGCTCAATGTGTGAAGATTTCCATGTAAACTTTACTATTATAGAGTGAATACTTTATTCCACTTAAACTATGCTACTTATGCAATTGTTGAGTATCTCAAAGTTCCTTCCTAGCAGATATCTGTTTGTATATCAGAATGCCTGATGTAGATCAAATCAGGCACTAGTATAAATTCCCAAGTTCATTGGTGTAGCCCTTTCTTTAAATTGAACTATATGTACTAAAGATCAGTAACAGTTCTCTTATATGTCGAAAGGGACTTTCATAAGAAAGTGGTCATATTGCATCTTCTTCAAGAGCTCTGGTTTTATATCCCTTTTCAGTTAGACATTTGTAAAGTTGTGGGTTCAAAACTCATTAGAGGACAATGACTAGAAGTTAGAAGAAACTGGAAATTTTACAAATTTATATCCTTAGATCCAGCAGATCTTTTATCCCAAAAGCAGGCCAGGTAACATTAGAGATATATTCTCTGGAGTAGTCTCAGTATTATCTATTAGATCATAATGCTTTGAACTATTCAAAAATCCAATTGATGCCTACATTAGAAAGAATCCTAATAATGAGAGGAGGTGGCTAACATGGAAGTTAGCATGAATATATCTATATGAAGGTCTCTTTCAAGAAGATGTTCCTGATTTGTGTATGAATGTCCTCAAAAGATGATCTCAGTTAAACAATTTTAGCATAAGTAATACAATTTTAGCATGGAAAGGCAAAGGGGAACAAGTGACATCTCTGTCATGATGTCACAGAAATGACACAATTTATATAGTTGCATCAGACATCATGATGTAGTTAGATAACTAAAGTGTATAATTTCTGTAATAATACGATGACTCATGAATCACAATGTTGATGTCATTTTAGCTTATTCTGGATACAACTGGCAATAGATAAAATTTATCCAGGATACCTATGTGGGGAGCATGCCAAATTTAAGGAATTAAATCTCAAATTTTTCAGAAACAAAGCGGATACAATCATTGTCAAGTCAACCAAATAAATGTAGAATAATGATACATATTTGCTTTCTTTTCTGCCCTAAATATTAACGTATCCTCATGAACTACTGAACTACTGCAATGTGGTCTACATAGGATTGCCCTTGAAGAACATTTGGAAGTTTTAGTTAGTGCAGAATGTAGTAATGCCTAGGCTGTTGGTTTCAGCTCCAAACTTGGTGATTTAGTTGTAAACATCACCATTTGATGGGACATCATCAGTGCATTTTGGACTGTACTCATCTGTCAGAACTTAAATGAAATTAATTCAAAAATTAGTCTGAATTTGTTTGTTCAGATATTTCTAAGTCATGGTCTGATTTTGGACTATTTGATTGGCTGACTGTTGTTGCTGGGCTATAGTCTTTGGTTTTTAAGTATTTATGTATTTATGTATTTATTTTTATTTTCGTCAAGCATGTATTTTATGACAGATACAAGTGTAAACATAATTATAAATACATGAAAAGGATATGAATAAAAGAAAATATTAAGACAGCGATGGTAGGCACACTGGTGTGCTTACGCACGCCCCTTACAGACCTCTTTGGAATTGAGTGAAGTTTATAGTAGACAATCTAATGTTAAAGTTTTGGGGATTTGGGGAAGAAACCACAGAGTCAGGTAGTACATTCCAGATGTTGTCAACTCTGTTACTGAAGTTGTATTTTCTGCACTCTAGTTTGGATCGGTTTACTATGAGTTTATATCTATTGTGTGCTCTTGTATTGTTTTGGTTGAAGCTGAAATATTCATTGGCTGGTAGGACATTGTAGCAGATGATTTTATGTACTATACTTAGGTCAAACCAAAGACAGTGAAGTTCTAAGTTTTCTAAGCCCAAAATTTTGAGTCTGGTCACATAAGATATTTTATTATGATCAGAGGACTGGAGGGCTCTTTTGTGAAATAGCTCTGAACTCGTTCGATTGTATTAATGTCCAATATGCAGAGTGGGTTCCAGACAGATGAGCTGTATTCAAGAATTGGTCTGGCAAAAGTTTTGTATGCCCTAGTTTGCAGTTCAATATTACCAGAGAAGAAGCTATGCAAAAGTAAGTTAACAATTCTTAATGCTTTTTTAGCAATGCTGTTACAGTGAGCTCTGGCACTTAGATCATTTGAGATGAGTACTCCAAGGTCTTTGACAGAGTGAGGGTCGTCTGTTAGGTTGTATCCATCCAGCTTGTATTTTGTGTTCTGATTTTTTTTGCCAATGTGTAAGACAGAGCATTTGTTGGTTGAAATTTGGAGTTGCCAATTGTTTGACCATTCTAACACATAGTCAAGGACTTTTTATAGAGTAGCAGCATTGTCAGTGGTGTTGAATAGTTTTACATCATCCACAAAGAGAACACAGTTGCTTATAATATGATTGCAAAGATCATTTATATAAAGTATAAAGAGTGTGAGTCCTAAAATGCTGTCTTGGGGGACATCGCTGTTAATAGGTGCAGGGTTAGATAAAGTGTTCCCTATTTTGACTACTTTTTATTTATTTATTTATTTATTTATTTATTTTTGTCACAACATTATATACAAGCACATATAATGAAAGAAAAACAATAGGACAGGAACGGTAGGCACTTTTGTGCACTTATGCACACCCCTTATAGTCCTCTTAGGAATCGGGTGAGGTCAATGGTAGACAGTTTTTGGTTAAAACTTTCGGGAGTTTGAGAAGAGACCACAGAGTCAGGTACTTGCTTGCTCCCTGTTTGATAGAAATGCAGCTATCCACTTATGCAGGAATCTGGAAATGCCATAAGATTTTAGTTTTAGAAGTAGCTTGTCGTGCACTACTGAATTGGAGGCTTTACAGAAGTCTATATAAATTTCATCTATTGATTTAAGCCGGTCAAGTTTTGAAGTCCATATGTTTTAGCAGTGTAATAGTTGCAGATTCCAGGAAAAAAAATTTCTAAAGTCAAATTGTTTGTTAGAGAGTAGGTTGTTAGTCTCTAAGCAGAGGGTAAGGGATTGGTTTATGATTGATTCCATGACTTTGCAGGTGACACAACATAATGAGATTGGTCTGTAATTATCAACTAGGCTGCGGTCACCCTTTCTGAAGATAGGGTTGATCGTGGCCAATGACCATAAATTAGGTAAGGAGCTCGTTCTGAAAGATACTTCATAGATTATGCTAAGTGGTTCTGCTATTGTGGCTGACAGCTTCTTTAGGAAGTAGGCACATAATCCATCAGGGCCAATCAATAGAGATGATTTTAGGTTGCATAGTGCCTTTTCAACGGCATCTTCTATGAAATCAACATGTAGTAGAGTGTTGTGAGTAGTTATGGTACAATTGGGAAATGAGGGGCATGAGCCATTGCTATTTACAAAGACTGAACTGAAGAATGTGTTTGCTGTGACCTAGGCCCAAGTAGTTATTACCAGAAGCAATTAGTCCTAAACAAACATATTTTATTAGAACAGCTGAGAATTACTTCATTCTCAGCTTAGTCCAAATTAATTCCAAAACAAATCCTTCAGAAAAAGTCCTTCGGCCTTCTCACAAACCTTTGCCTTTTTTGCCAAAGGCTTTTCTTGGCAAAGCTCCATGAAGTTCAGAAACAAGAGATGCTGACTAGAAACAATTGTAGCAACGTTGCTTTCCTACAAAGAGACCAAGAGCAATTGCTGCTCTTTTAAGCCTTATGGGAGGGCCCAATCATCTCCTGGCCTTACTCCGGAGTTATCCTTTTTCCTTTAGCTGCTCTTGTCTCCTGGCAGCTCTTCACCTGCGTGCACTAGGAACAGGCTCTTCTGCCTCTCTGCTGTCCGCCTCTGGAGGATCCGGCGTCCATGCATCATTTCCAGATGGCCCTGGCCCCATCTCTGCCTCTGATACAGAACCCTTGTCCGGGCCTTCCTCTGACTCCAGAACTGACCCATTGTCCTCCCCTGCCTCTTCACTGTCTGACTTTGCTGCCAGCTCCACAGGCTGCTGGTGGACTACAACAGTGTTGAAGAGGTTGGCCTTAACGGTTTCATCATTACAGTCTTTCCCATTGGGTCCTTTTAGTGGTGGGATAGATCTTGAGTCTTTAAGTTTGTTGTTTATGAAATTGTAGAAGGTAGTGGGTATTAAGTTTTCCTCTCGTTTGCTGTGATAACTGATGCATTCTGCCTTTATTTGTCGGCATATGGTTTTGTAGCGACTTTTGAAGCTAGCTACATAGCCAGTTTTGTTTTTTGCACAAAGAGTTTGGGTTTTTTGGTCTGAAGCTTCCTTATTGTTATAAGTAATTTATTTTTTCTGGTTTTGGGGGTTATTAGTGGTACGTATAGTTTGATAATTTTTTTTACTTCTTGCAAAAAAATGTTATAATGATCTTCAGCAGTGATGCAGCCAGTGAATAGAGTTTGCCAATCAAGGGATGAAAGGTCATCAGTTATGAGATCATAGTTGGCTTTTCTAAAGTTATACTTTGGGATTCCGTCATTATGATTGTCTATGTGAGGACGTAAGTTGACATAAAAGTCTATCATGCTATGGTCACTGTTGGAAAAGGGTTCTTTTATTTGTAGTCCATAAATTGAATTTAAACTGTTTCAAGGCAGTTGTTGAGTCTAGTGTTATTAGTTACTAGTTGATCTAGTCCCAGATGAATATAATATAATATAATATAATATAATATAATATAATATAATATAATATAATATAATATAATATAATATAATATAATATAATATAATATAATATAATATTATAATATAATATAATATAATATAATATAATATAATATAATATAATATAATATAATATAATATAATATAATATAATATAATATAATATAATATAATATAATATAATATAATATAATATAACAACAGAGTTGGAAGGGACCTTGGAGGCCTTCTAGTCCAACCCCCTGCCCAGGCAGGAAACCCTACACCATCTCAGTCAGATAGTTATCCAACATTTTCTTAAAAATTTCCAGTGTTGGAGCATTCACAATTTCTGCAGGCAAGTCGTTCCACTTATTAATTGTTCTAACTGTCAGGAAATTTCTCCTTAGTTCTAAGTTGCTTCTTTCCTTGATCAGTTTCCACCCATTGCTTCCTGTTCTTCCCTCAGGTGCTTTGGAGAACAGCCCGACTCCATCTTCTTTGTGGCAACCCCTGAGATATTGGAACACTGCTATCATGTCTCCCCTAGTCCTTCTTTTTATTAAACTAGACATACCGAGTTCCTGCAACCGTTCTTCATATGTTTTAGCTTCCAGTCCCTTAATCATCTTTGTCGCTCTTCTCTGCACTCTTTCTAGAGTCTCAACATCTTTTTTATATCGTGGCGACCAAAACTGGATGCAATATTCGAAGTGTGGCCTTACCAAGGCATTATAAAGTGGCACTAACACTTCACGTGATCTTGATTCTATCCCTCTGTTTATGCAGCCCAGAACTGTGTTGGCTTTTTTAGCAGCTGCTGTACATTGCTGGCTCATATCTAAATGGTTGTCCACTAGGACTCCAAGATCCCTCTCATAGGTACTACTATTGAGCAAGGTACCACATATACGGTACCTATGCATTTTGGTTTTTTTGCCTAAATGTAGAACCTTACTTTTTTCACTGTTGAATTTCATTTTGTTAGATAGCACCCAATGTTCAAGTCTGTAAAGATCTTTCTGTAACTTGAGCCTATCTTCTGGAGTGTTGGCTATTCCTGCCAGCTTTACAGCATTTAGTTACAGCATTGTACAGGATTGCATGTATGGGTTCAGTTGTACATTCATTTAGGGTCCAATTAATAAGAGGTAGATTTAGGTCACCAAGAAAGATAAGAAAGTGTGGGCAGCAGACTGCCCATGTTAGTAGTGATGTTAGGTGTTGCATGTACAAGGTCATAATCAGGGGCTCTGTAACAAAGTATGAAGTGAATTGTGGTGTTTAGGGAAAGGTCACATACAATGGTCTCAGGAAGAGCTAACTCCTGTGTAACTTGAATATTTTTTAGATTTAGGGATTTTTTTATAGAAGATAGCAACAGTTACCCCCTCTGCAGATTTCACAGTTCGACCTGTACACATGATAGTCTCTTACTGTGGTAATGGAGTCTGGTAGTGATGATTTCAGCAACATCTCACATACAAATATAATGTCGAATATAGCCATATTTAATAGGAGGAATTCTGGTATTTTGTTTACGAGACTTCTTGAATTAAGTAGTCTGCATTGTGGCGATGGATTTTGAGGAAGTCTGTGAGATGCAGATCAGGATTAGAGTTGTTTATCTGGGTGTTTCTGAGTCATGGTCTGGTTTCAGCTTGTTTGAGATAGTTTGAATGCTGGCTGTTGTTACTGAGATGTGGTCCAATTTTTTTGTAAACCAATGGATTATAATTTTGTTGCTGCGTAGTGGAGTGCCTGTTTGTTCATTTTAAATGCTACCTTCAGGATTGTGGTTGATGCAGTTCTTTCATTCTCAGCGATTGGTATATTGAGTCACTGTCAATGTGTCTATTTATTGACTTATTGGTGGAAAAGCAGGCTTCAAGGAATTCTCTTTCTTTCCTTGATTTCGCCTGGGTTACTACTGTGGTCCCAGTTAGATTAAATTTGTGATCTTCTGAATATTCATGGACTGACATGAGGGATAGTGGGTCATGTCTTTTGATAGTAGTTCCTGTGTCTGCTTTTCAATGCATATGACACCTTTGGTCTGCAAGCTGTATTGTTTACCAGTATTATTCAAAATGCAATTCAAAGTTCCAGGCAGAAAATGGAAATAATTTTTATGAAATTGAATGAGAATCTTGGATGCAACAATTTATTATGCTGCATGATAGTAAGACTTGTTGGAACTAGCAACAAGGAAGCTCTAAAAATACGTGAGAATTTGTGCTGGTTGAATGCCTTCCTGTTAATATTACCATTATCAGAAATAAAAAAATAGTTCTTGTGATAAATCCTGGTTTCCTCTAACAGTACAATGTATAAGATGATAATTTTTTTTGCATCTTATTTCCTGCTAATTATGGAGATTCTGGGTAGTACTTAAAATGAATCATGAAGACGAAATGATATTTGCAGTGTCTCAAATACAAGTAGTACATAGGAAATCCCTGTTTTATTCCAATTTTAACTCAAATCATGCCCTTTGTACTTTAGTAGGATTAAATAAGGTCACTTCAGAAGATAAAGTAGCATATTTTCCCCCAAAACCAACCTTTAATCTGCTATTAAAAACCCAGAGCAGAAATTAACCCAAAAAACAGACCAAAGAGTGAATTTAAAAAAAAACACACACCAGATTTTCACCAATTACTCATTCCTTCTTTTTCTTACACAATTGTCCATGAGAAAGAAATTTTCCGGGAAATAAGTGCCAATATATCCTTCTTATAAAAGGTATGCTTCTTTAATATATGCCAATTTTTAATTCAATTTCACTTCCCCACCCCTAATCCACTCCCACTCACTTAATTATGATTATGATTTTATCCTTCAGGGTGCCTTCATGAAATGAGATATAAAAAATACACTATGGCAGAGTGACAGAAATATAAGAATAAAGAACCCACAGTTTTAAACTTACTTACGTTTAGATAGCTTCTCCATAACAGCCAGTGTGTTGCACTTATATGTATGAAAACATTAAAGCATTTTTCTCTCAGACTTCCAATATAGCAGGCTATTAAGGAACATTTAATGAAGTAGGTAAATACTAGCCATTAAAAGTAATCCATCACAGCTCATAAACCCCCAGTTAAAAGGCATATTACGTAATATTTATTTTTCAGTGCAAATGTCATTAGGAAGTAGAATTCAAATGACACAATAAATGTGTTTATTTCCTGCAGCAGACTGAATAGTACATTCTAGTCAAATTGAATTCCATGAGAATCCAAAAGAACATTACTTCCCAGTTCAAATTAAGAAATGAAAGACAAATTCCTTACAAAGCAGATCATAGATGTTTCCTTAAAATAAACCAACCCAAAGATGTGCCCCTTTCAGATCTATAACAGTTATTGCATACTAAATATATATACCTCTTTTGGGCTAACAGCAATTCTTGCAGCAACTTTCCATATGTTTCATCCAACATGGAATCCAAGACATTTTTCTTGCCAGAATTCATCTTAGCTGCATAAATAACTTCAAAAAGCCAACATCATTTTAACACAACTGACTGGAAATGGGCTTTGTTGCTCTGCATATTGTTGCTATCCCACCTGGGCATATTTATTGTGCACAGATTAAAATGCATATTAAGCAGCACTTTGACATCAGTTGAGATCCTTTAAATAACATAAATTGGGGGAGGGGGAGGTAGGATGGAGGGGAGGGGAGGGGAGGGAAGAGGAGAGGAGAGGAGGATTCCAGAGTCTGGATTTCAACAGAATGAAATTTTGGATCAATTTTTTTCATTTGGCAGTATTTGTGGCAAGATGATTTTGTGCCAAATAGACTTAACAAAGATGTACTTTTCTTATTTTTGCTAATATTCTAACCCTAAATTGGAGGAAACGTGCTATCAAAAAGTAGCATTTAGCATTTATTCCTAGCATCAGATTTTTCCAGAGATTCTATTCTACAACACGGTTATTTAGGAAGAATATCTTTGTCCAAGACATCTCTTTCAATAATTGAAAAGCTAACTAGAAATTTGTTTTGCTTAATTAACATGCAAGCAGTATATTTTCTTTGATATACCTGTACTAAGCTAAGGTATTAGATAGATGTAATTATCAAGAACAATTTAAGATGCTAATCAACAGAATAAAACCAAAGTCTATTTTCAAAGGGATAGTTGGCATTTCTACACAATAAACTTAAAATTAATATTAAATAGAATGACACAAGCTGAAAAAAAGCTCTGGATTATAGAATTCCTCAGTCTCCTCTGGCCCTTTAATTAACTGAATTTCAGATGTTCTGTGTAAAATACTGTGTTCAAAGGATCCTAGGGATAACTAGCAATAATTTGTCACCTTGTTTTATTTTAGTTTTGCTTTTTCTGTTAACTTTATATTTTGCTTTTGGATTGACATAAAAACTTAAATTTTCACTTCTTTTTATATTGCCATAAAAGTCATTTTCCGAGTTCTGATGTATAGAAATAAGGGCTATAAATACTGCTAAATACTAATAGATAACAATAAAAAAGAATATTAAATCAAATAGAAGTGTTTCTTGATGTGTCTTAATTTTAAATTATTTTCCACCTTTGTCCTTGAAGAAAAGACGGTGCAAATAGTTAATATGATAATTTATAACAATATTTGGCAAGCTTGGTTCAGTGTACATCTTGGCTGAAATTCTGGACTTGCAACATTAAGGATTCTGATTAAACACAATGGACAGATGCAAACAATATGAACTAGAGTTGATAAACAGCATCAAGATTGAAGGAGCTCCATATGATTTTTGTTATGAAAACACCATTGGCAGCTACTACTATTAAGTTTAAAAATTCAAGTTTTACCACTGCATCCTATAAGATCCAGCATTATACAGGTAGTCCTCAATTGAACCAAAATTTTCTGTTGCTAAGTGAAACATTTGTGAATTTTTCCCCATTTTATGACTTTTCTTGCCACAGTTGTTAAGTGAATCACTGCAGTTGTTAAGTTAGTAACTCAGTTCTTAAGTGTTTTCCCCATTGATTTTGCCTGTCAGAAGGCCGCAAAAGGGAATCACATGACCTTGGGACACAGCAACAATTGTATGAACCAATTGCCAAGCCTCTGAATTTTGATCACATGATCATGGGATGCTGGAAAGGTCATACCTGTGAAAAAGTTCATAAGTCATTTTTTTCACATAAGTCACTTTGAATGGTCACTAAACGAACTGTTATAAATCGAGGATTATCTGTAATTTGAGCTTCTTGAATTCAACATACGTTATTTTTATTTTTTTCAAAGCAAAAAGTCCTATAAACAACTGCAGTCTTAGCCATTTAATATCAGAACATGCTTCTCAAAACTACGTAACTTAAAGCTGGAATTAGTCTCTTCATACTTACAGCATTTTTATGAAGACAACATAATCCCATAGAGCACTTAGCGTAAGCATTTTAAAGCCTGTGTCAGCTTTGGAAGCCATACTAGGCCAAAGGCTTCCGTGCTGCCACTTTCCCATGGGTGGGAAAGTAGGAGGGGGGATTTGGTAGAAGGGGCCATTAGACATAATAACATTTTTCCTGTCGGTCAAGGTCAGGCCGAGCCTGCATCTGGAGAAGGAGTGGCCGGAGTGATGTCTTGAGATGGGACGGTTGGCGATTGGAGCATGTGATCGGCAAAGGGGTTAAGGGGGTGGTGATTTTGGAGTTTGTCGTACTAAGGAAAAACCCGGATCCCCAGATTCAGAGTTTCCCCAGTTGTGCCAGTTTACCTATGCTAGTAAAAGAACTTTGAAAGATGTTTGCTTTGGAGTCTTTTCTGCAGGAAGGGGTTTTCTGGAACGCTGACAGCCTGGTGTTTTACAATATAACTTTTTACAGCCTCTGCAAATAACCCCCTGATCATTTACCCATTGCCTTGCAATTTTACAGTATGTGTGCCACAAAGCATTTGAAAATGCTGATACCTTCTGTACCATTCTATAATATTAAATTATAGAAGCATTTTCAAATGCTTTGTGGCACACATATTGTTAAAAGTTAACATACTGTGTGCCATTAAATTTAATATTTAATAATATTAAATTATAGAATGGTATAGATTTAGAGGTAGCTAGATTTAGAAAACAGGTATTTACAACACAAAGAATTTGATCTCCAATGTATTTCTCACTTTATTTATACCAACACTGGAATTTTTCCATGTGAAATTGGGCAGAGCAATTCTATATAAATCCTGCATATCCGTTCTGACACTTCATCCTCACAAGTTACAAGTTCTTCTACTTTGAACCATTTTTGCTGCCTGACCTCAGAGCAGCGAAAACCCACTCAAATCAAACTGCATAAGACCTAAGGTGATTCAATTATTTTGGCAGCCAATTCAGAAAATCCCCCCCTTTTCCCTTTTGAGCTTACACAAATAACATAACTACTAATCTGCTGCCTTTTCATGACATGTCCAATCAGTTATTGAAGTGGCAGAATTTCTTTGTCTTTGGAAAAATTGTACCTAAAGAAAGTTCCCTTATGTCCAATATGTATAATTTCCTAGTAAGCATGCTTAGAATTGTGGCATATATTGTATCTTGACAATACAAAGTGGATATAATTTATTTTTCTCACAGATATGCCCATATTTTATTGTTTGATGTTCCTATGGAACACTGCATGAATAAGATTTGGAGTAAAGAGCAAGCATAATGGTGCAAAATAGCAAATGCTGGCACCATATTTATGCTTTTTTCAAGGGATACAGGTTTACTGCCAGACTAGTTGCCATATGTAAAGGAGAAGAAACTATCACAGTGTTTGGAATTGGTGTTTTGTCCTAGTTTTTGGCAATCTGCATTCTAGACTATCAGGAACTCAGTGTGGCTTAAATGGACATCTCCTTTCATTTTATCCTAAGAGCACCATAAAGCCAATTGGAAAGACTGACTGGTCCAAAATAATCCTATGAATGAATAGCTAAGCGAGTAGCAAAAAATTCATTTCCTCTCTCTCTATGGAGATTCTCAATCATCCAGGTCATGGCTGGATGTCAAAGACCAGTTGCCTTTTGAAACACCTATTTCCACTGTTGGGACACCTATTTCCACTGTTTGGTTGGGTGGCCGGTACAATTCACAAATATCATTCTTTTTTTCTTTTATATCGACCCAAATGCATTCAGACAGTTTTCATCAATGTTCTGCTGAATTTCTGTAGTTATTTCTTAGCTATAGCTCAACTCTACCTCCTCTTTTATTAGGTCTGCCATATATTCCATTCATAGGTTTATCCCACGAAGTTTCTGTATTGACAACATAATATTTGTCTTCTATTTGAATTTCTAGTTCACCCTGTTTATTCCTCATAATCTGTTGGTAGAACATTTCAGTTCTTTTTGACTGAACCCTTGCTTGTTTTCTGCATAATCTGTTTTGTGACTGAGTTTCCCTTCATCATTACTGTCGGATTGATTGGTGCATGTGGTATGGCATAGATTATCAAAAGTTTGATTTTTCTTAACAGCAATCTTAATAGTCTTAACTACACAAACATATCTGTTACAAACTCTGACAATGCT
Source organism: Ahaetulla prasina (assembly GCF_028640845.1). NCBI lineage: Eukaryota > Metazoa > Chordata > Lepidosauria > Squamata > Colubridae > Ahaetulla > Ahaetulla prasina. Next base: position 93,912,805 of record NC_080542.1, read on the forward strand.
ATTAGTTTCAGATTGCTAGAGATAGAAATGTTCTGTATCAATTAACTTTTTGTCCCCGTTATTCAGTTTAAATGTTTCTCTAGAAAACTCCTGAATGTAATACTAAGTAACTCAGTCCCTTCTGTGATTTATGTAACCACCCCTTTTATACAGCTTTTGATCAGACCAACTGCAAACATTGTAACTAACATAACTAAAACTTTCTGCTTTATATCACTCCTTTAGCCATACATTGAACTCTGCTATACACTGGCCTTTTCCTTTTTGCTCCTTAAAATGGACACCTAACATAAAAAATGTCATCAAAAAAGCACAACAAAGAATGTTTTTTCTGCACCAACTCAGAAATCTCAGACTGCCCAAGAGCTGCTGATTCAGTTCAACAGAGGAATTATTGAATCTGTCATCTGCATCTCTATAACTGTCTGGTTTGGCTCTGCAACCCAACAAGACACAGACTTCAACAGATAATTAGAACTGCAGAAAAAACAATTTCTATCAACCTGTCTTCCATTGAAGATCTGTATACTGCATGAGTCAAAAAGAGGACTGTGAAAATATCTATAGACCCCTCACATTCTGGATATGAATTGTTTCAACTTTACCCTCAAAATGACACTATAGGGTACTGATACCAGAACAACTAGGCACAAGGACAGTTTTTCCCAAATGCCATCACTCTGCTAAACAACTAATTTCCACAGTACTGTATTACTATTATTCTTGTCATCCTTCCTATTACCTATCTTCTTCTACTTATGACTATAAACTTGTTGCTTGTATCTTTACAATTTCATTTCCTAGTATGATTTGATTGCTTATTTAGTATCCTGTGACTATCACAGGATATCTTATGATTCTTGATGAATGTATTTTTCATGTACACTGAGAGCTTATGCACTGAAGACAAATTCCCTGTGTGTCCAATCACACTTGGCCAATAAAGAGTTCTGTTCTATTCTATTCTATTCTATTCTATTCTATTCTATTCTATTCTATTCTATTCTATTCTATTCATACACAGGTAAAACCTCTGAAAAAGTAAAACTGCAGGCTACCTCTGCTGAGTTTCTTCCCCAAGCTCTGGAAATTCTTCTGCACAGAAGAATTCTGTGGATAGGTGATTAGTGCCAAATGCTCAACAACATCAGCATCACAGTCTTTATCAACATTATTGACTATCTTAACAATGTTCCAGTTTTCTCTGCTGGCAGTAGCACCAAGCAGACACCTCACCTCTTTTAAGACTTCCACACCCTTTGACATCTCTTACAATTGAGTCACTGACCAGAAGGTTCCTGCTCTTTTTAGATAGCTTGCTCACTCACATGACTGAATTGCAATATCCGATTCACACCTTTCCTTATCCAAAACAACTTCTTTCTCTACACTGAGTCATCACCATCATTACAAATAGCTGAATCTGCAATTTTAATAACCTTATTTAGTTCACCAAAGGCACTGTATCTATTATGCAGGGACACACCAAATATTTTGTGTTTATAATCCACAACTCTCACTTTGCCAGATCCACAAGTTATTGATATTGACCTTCTCCTGCAGGGTACATGGTATGCATTTTGATAGCAGGGCAGCTCAATAGAACACAGTGGCTCAGTTGACCACCTAATTTTACCCTCTAGATAAACAGTCTGTGTAAATCTGTCCATGTAAACTAGCAATCTGTTTACAGATAGGACAGTATCCAAATTTAAAAATACCTCAAAAAAAGATGCAAAACAAGTGTTGCACTAAACTAAACTAGACATGCTACAATAAAATAAAATTTAAATCACACAAGCACTTACCAAGAATGAACTAGTGCTGTTTTCAAACTTCTGATGTTTTCTGGTCAGAAGGTCAGTTGCCCTCACAATGAGTAATTTCACAGAGTCAGTGGAAATAGATATTTCCTTGCAGCCTACCTGTTTTAGATTTTAAGTTGTATGATTTGCAAGCTGTTAGGCACGTGAATCACTATCTTTCTCCCCTGGACTCAATCTCAGGCCTCTTCAAGTTGCTACAACCTGCTCATCTCAGCAATCTCATGTGCTATGTAAACACAATGCAATTGCAATCAGTGATTCAAATCCCAGGTGCCTACCTTGCTCCACTGGACCAAATCTCTCTCCTCTTGAAGTTGCTATGAGCTTCTGATCCCATCAATCTCTGGTGCTATCCAAATGCAATGAAATTGCAACCAGTGTGTCAGTGAACCAATGAATCTTCCCAAACTGTTTGTCTTCTCTTTGGAATAAATAAATTAGGCTTTATGGAGCTTGCAGGGAGGACAGTTCTAGAATTCTTAGGGCTGCACAAGGATAGAAGACCAATTCCTTGCTTAATATTTCCTCCCTGCTTGGCTGATCTATTTCCACATGTAACAACAGTAAGTCTTATTAAAACTTAATATATAATGATCACTTACTTCACCCTAATTTCATTTAACTTTTGTTACTTCACTTCGTGAAGCTATCCAATTAATTGTGCATATTTTTTTCAAATATGTGAAACATATTTCATATATAGTATTGCATATACATACATATTTACACATACAAACACACACACAACATATTGTTAACTTCTGCTGAAGAAACAGTTCAGGGGTGGGTTCTACTTACCTTTATTACCAGTTCGCAATGGGATCACGCACACGCGCTTCTGCGCATGTGCAGATCTTCCATGACGATGTCCAGGTGGGTGGCCAGAGCCTCCTGCTGGTTTTACAGTCCGGTTCACAAGAACAGGACTGAACCAGGGGCAATCCACCACTGAAACAGTTGGTTGAAGATCATTTTATTGCTTTAAGCTTCTGGGAAATACATAGAGATCAAATTGCCAACATACGCTGGATCATGGAGAAAGCTAGGGAGTTCCAGAAACACATCTAGTTCTGCTTCATTGACTATGCTAAAGCCTTTGATTGTGTGGATCACAACAAACTGTGGCAAGTTCTGAAAGAGATGGGAGTACCAGACCATCTTATTTGTCTCTTGAGAAACCTGTATGCGGGTCAAGAAGCAACAGTGAGAACTGGACATGGAACCACTGATTGGTTCAAAATTGGGAAAGGAATCCGGCAAGGCTGTATACTATCACCCTGTCTATTTAACTTATATGCAGAGCACATCATGAGAAAGGCAGGGCTAGATGAATGAAAAGTTGGAATTAAGATTGCCAGGAGAAATATCAACAACTTCAGATATGCAGATGATACCACTCTAATGGCAGAAAGCGAAAAGGAACTAAAAAGCCTCTTGATGCGGGTGAAGGAGGAGAGTGTAAAAATTGGCTTGAAACTCAACATTAAGAAAACTAAGATCATGGCATCCGGGCCTCTCAATTCCTGGCAGATAGATATGGAAGAAATGGAGGTAGTGACCGATTTTATTTTCCTGGGTTCCAAGATCACCGCAGATGGGGACTGCAGCCAAGAAATTAAAAGGCGCTTGCTCCTGGGGAGGAAAGCTATGGCAAATCTAGACAGCATACTAAAAAACAGAGACATCACCCTGCCAACAAAAGTGTGTATAGTCAAGGCTATGGTTTTCCCAGTTGCAATGTATGGCTGTGAAAGTTGGACCATAAGAAAGGCTGAGCGCCAAAGAATTGAGGCCTTTGAACTCTGGTGTTGGAGAAGACTCCTGAGGGTCCCTTGGACTGAAAGGTGAAAAAACAAATCAGATCCTAGAGGAAATCAACCCTGACTGCTCTTCAGAAGGGCAGATCCTGAAGATGAAACTAAAATGCTTTTGTAAAGTATTTTAAGTATACAGTAGTACAAATACCACCTAATGAGAAGGAAGTACTCACTGGAGAAGTGCCTAATGCTGGGAAAGATTGAGGGCAAAAGAAGAACGGGACGACAGAGAACGAGGTGGCCGGATGGAGTCACTGAAGCAGTAGGCATGAGTTTAAATGGACTCCAGAGAATGGTAAAGGACAGGAAGGCCTGGAGGAAAGTTGTCCATTGGGTCGCGATGGGTCGGACACAACTTCGCAACTAACAACAACAACTGGATGATCTTGCTTTATAAGCAACTAAAATGTACAATACATTCTCAGAAGAATATGGAAAATTTACTTTTATTAATAATGTTAATATACAGTAGGAGTGTCAATCTGGATTTCTTTGAGGGCTGGATCAGCATTGTAGTTGTCCTCTGTGGGCTGGCCGGGGAAGGAGAGATGGGACGGACGACAGATGGGATGGATGCCTCCTGCAACCCCCTTGTTAGCAAGGGGCACAGGGGAGTGCACATGGTCCCTCCTGGCCTGTTTTCGGCCTGGATAGCCTCCTACAGCAGTCTACTGGCCAAAATGGGGCACGAGTGGGGGGGCTAGCAGAGACACCACGGGCGATCCTTTGCTATTTCCAGGCCATCCCACAAGCACATCTAAGCACCCTGAAGGCCAGATCTCTTGGCCTTGAGTTTGACACCCATGATATGCAGAGATCTTGTTGGAAACTTGCCAGATCCAGTGTAGTGTCCAAGAAATCTCAAAAGAAATATACAAAACCAATCAATAAACAGAAACAGTAGAATACCAACAATAATTTTCAAAATGTATCTTTTCTACAGTGCAAGAGACTGATGATCCATTTTAATTCCTAAAGATTATTTTATTCCAAAATAGATATTAGGCACAAAAGATCTGATAAAGTTTGGACTAATAGAACTATTGGACCGACATCAGACAAAAACAAGATTCAAGCCTATTCTGGGCTTCAAAAGCTCAATGAGTGGTTTTAAATTGACCCCACACTCTCCTTCAGCCCACCCTACTTCAGAGTGTCCTTATTGTGAGGAAATTTGGGACATCTCTCTGCTGAGTCTAAAGTGTTAATAAGTGAGTAAGCAGATCATAAGGCTAGCTAAGAAGCCTCAGTTTATGTTGGACTAGATGACCTACAGAGTCCCTTCCAACTCTGTTAATCTGTTACATAGTACATAGGTGTTCCACCTGGAACTGCTGAAGAAAACCACATAAAGCTGTAGGTAACAGCATTGCAAAGTTTTTCATGGTTATGATGAGAAAGGTTGAAAAAGGTTATATATTACCCAAATTTATAAATATTTGCTGGAAGTAGAATTGGAAGAAGAAGTAGTGAAAAGAAGTATGATTGCATGGGGCCAAAATATGGGACAAATATAAATTTATCAGACTGGGAGAACATATGGAACCGAAATTATAAATTAACAGAATCAGCAGCATATTAAATAAATGCATATAAAATGTTCTACAAGTGGCACCTATCCCCTTCGAGATTAGTGAAAATGTATCCCAAAATGAGCCCCATATGCTGGAAATGTAAAAATAAAGAGAGAACATATTACCATATGTGGTGGTCCTGCCCCGAATCCAGTAAATATTGATGAAAAGTTAAAGAGTGGCTACAGGTAATCACGAATGAACAATTGGATCTAGAACCGGAACTCTTTTTATTGGGAATTTTCAAAAAGAAATATGTGAAGAGTATAAAATATTTAATACTACACATATTAACTGCTGCTAGGATGGCCTTCACTCAATGTTGGAAACAGCCATGTATACCTACAGAGAAACTTGTTATACAAAAGATCATGAACTGCGCAGAAATGAACAAACTAACACTGAGTTTAAAAGATAAAGAGACATTAGTATTTTACAATATATGGGAACAGTGGTATAAATGGATAAAAAGGAGATAGATGAGGATATTAAGTTACTAAGTATAAACAATAGATAAAACAAGAACACAAATACATACAATTTAATGTTTGTAATCATTGCATGGATTATTGTTATAAGAAAAACACCACAAATAGCTGTTAAGTAATATAACCTTTTCCATTTTTTTCTGTTTTTAATGTAAAAAAGTTTAATAAAATATATTTAAAAAAAGAAAAAAGAAAAAGGTTATATAATTGACACAGGGTTCAAGAATCTGTTATCAGTGAGTAGCACTATTGTCTGAGCAAATGAAATCTATAAAACTGTCTACGGTGCAGACACTACTGGGGCTTGAAAAATAATTACAAAACCAGTTTGAATGTAAATATGTTGTATGAGGTAGAATTAAGACTCGGAGCTGAGTATTGCATTTTTAACTTATTTAATTATTAGAGACTCCCTCCTGATTTCCTGAAGAGAGGAGGAAGGAGTCATTTTCAAGCTAGGCTTGAAGCACCTACGGCATTTGCATGCAATAACTGCCCCCCCCATATCACCTCCAAATACACTTTCTACAAGTACAGTACTTCACAGTTGTTTTAGGGTGGGAAAGTTTAACAAGACAATCTTGTGTGAAACATCTTGAACTTCCACTATATACACAAACTGTGAAAGTTAGTTCTCACATAGTCAAAAGTAAAGTAAAAGTAAAAGTAAAATTGAACGTGTCCAGAAATATTTTACAAGAAGAGTTCTCCGCTCCATGGCAAAAAGGTCATAAAATCAGGTGTGAGTTATTTAACAACCACCTTGCTTAGCAACAGAAATTCTGGTCCCAGCTGTGGTCATAAATCAAGAACTACCTAAATATATAGCCCAAGAAAGGGAAAAGGACACAAGAAATTTAAGCACTGATCATTATAAACAGAACCTAACATTGTTGGAAACCTGTCAAGGCTTCTTGAATTCCTTATAGTAACTTACTAATCAGACGGTTCTATATACAGATAGTTCTTGATTTACAAATTCATTTACTGACCATTCAAAGATACAATGGCACTAAAAAAAGTTACTAACAACTAGTCCTCACAATTATGTTGTTAGTTGCGAAGTCATGTCCAACCCATCGCGACCCCATGGACAACTTTCCTCCAGACCTTCCTGTCCTCTACAACTGTTCTTGTATTGATTTGATATTTTTATAAAAAAATAAAAAACCTGACATGCAAGATACAGATGATTCACACAGTGTGATCCAGCAAAGAAATGGGACTACAGCAATATCATCACAGAAATCTATGTGATTGTGCTGATAGCTGTTGGGCAGCCACCTATGTTTAATGCTCAGTTATTTAATTCCAATGTTGCAACAAGGCCCTAATGACCTATTTAGAAGACATTCATCATGCTCTGAGATGAAAAGGAAATTCTAGAAAAATGTTTGGGGCTCTACTATGATATAATAGTTAATTTCTTAAAGTAGGAGACCATGTTCAAGACTACCAAGAGCCATGGAAATTCACTGACTATGGGTCAGTCAGTGTCTCTCATCCTAATCAACCTCCAAGGTTATTATTATAGGGGAAATTGGTAGAAGGACTGTCATGCATACTTAAGAGGTAAGATATAAGAAAGAAGCAAATAAATAATATTCAAAATGATTGATAAAACTTGAATGCAGCTATATAAATAATTATTTTGGGCCATTCAGCAGAATAGTTAATGTCTGATGGCCAATTCTGCATGATTTATGTTTGATAGGCACATTTTTTGCATGTTTTTCTATAATGCTCTATCACATTATCTCCAAACAACTGCCAAATACTGTCTGGAAAAAGCAAATTCAAGCATTTCCACATTTTTTTTCTTTGCAGAGTTTTTACATGCTTCACAGCCTGGCACAAACATTTACCACCCTCCACAATACAATCACTTTCCATTTCCCTTCCTTGTAGAAACAATTCCTGAAATCATGAGAATGAGATGGGAGAGAGCTGGCAATCCAGAAGAAGAAGATTTTTATATACTATACATGTGTCACTTCACCTTTTCCAGCACAGCTATAGATTTGTGGAGCAAGCTACAAAGCCAATTCAACAGCTTCTCTTCCAATGAGAGCTGGAAGTTTCTTTATGCCTTTTCTGTTTTAATGTATTGTTAACAGATGGGGTCTGTGAAATAATGGACACTTTACTGTTTGCCCAACAGTCAAATTGCTTCAAAAGCTGCCCGAGTGATCTTGAAAAACTCTATTTTCACTGGCAGCAGTGCCTAAGCCACTATCCTGCTGATCCACATGGATTTGCCTGTTAAGCACACATCCAGCTCTAAGTAGTCCCAAACAGAAAATACCCGGATTGCCTTTCATTTCAGAAGGAAGAATAAAATCAGCAGTGCAGTAGAGTTATTTAGCTGGAGTAAATTCAAGGGGAAAAAATCCTAGTCTAGAGCTGGTTTCAAAGCAACAGAATGATCTTGCACTTGAACATTCTTTATGCATCATCAATAATAAGGCATTTACATTCACCTGTTTTTAGAACAGGTGAGAGCCAACATTTTAGCTCCTTTAGTGAAAGAGTATTTATTCATTCGATAATTTATATCTTGCCTTTCTACTATATTCATTAATTACTAGATTAATGCTGTGCAGCATTTTGAAGGAAAAAAAGTGCTTCTAAGCACTGTGTCAGTGACTCCTTAAATCAGTTGCATCTTTTTCTGGGATTAGATACTGTACTATATAAGATGTACTATACTAAAAGAGGGTGGAAATGTTGGTGTGTCTTATACACCGAATACAGCCATTTTTTGCCTCCCAAAGCCCTGCCCCACGTGTTCCGCTTTTGAAAAAAAAACCTGACCCATTTTTTTCAAAAATGGGGTGCCCAGAGGCTTTGGGAGGCCTGCAGCGTGTTCTTGTGGACTGGGGAGGGCAAAAATGCCGCCATTTTTGCAAAAAATGGTCAAAAAACAGCCATTTTTCACAAAAACAGGACATGCAGAGGCTTTGTGAAGCCTGCAGTGTTCTTTGGGCTGGGGAGGGCAAAAATGCCCCCGTTTTTGCAAAAGTGGGCAAAAAACTGACTTATTTTTCTCTCTCTTTTTTTTTTTAATTTATTTTTTATAAATTTTTAACATTACAAACAAAAAAAGAAAATACATTTTCCACCCTTGTGCTATACATAAAAAAAAAAAGGAAGATTTGGGTCTTCGGATATATCCTCATGATTGCCAAAATCCACGTTCTCGAGGTACAAGTACCGAAGCGTCCAATGTTCCAAGCGCATAGTCCACAAATGGTTTCCAAGTCTTCCAGAAAATATCTTCTTTATACACACCACTTCTAATTTTAATATCACATGTCATTTTATCATTTAAAGCTAATTTCCTCATTTCAGAATTCCACTCTTCTATTCTAAAAATCACATCTAGTTTCCAATATCTAGCTATTATAATTCTACCTATTATAATCATAATTCTAATCAATTCTTTTTCATATTTTGTTAATTCTATTTCCTTAATTACCAACAATAATATAGTTTCCACTCTCAATGTTATTACTTTCCCCATCATTTCAAATATCATTTTCTCCAATTGTTGCCAAAACTTTTTAACCTTATCACATTTATACCACATATGTTCATAAGTCCCCAATCCATTTCACATCTCCAACATTTTTTACTAATTTTTTTATCCATTTGCGACAATCTTACTGGAGTCAAATACCATTTTCAAACAACTTTATAATTATGCTTTTTAATCCTTATAGATAAGGTTCTCATAATTCTACTATTCCAATTCACATTCCAATCTGACTCTGGTATTTCAATATTAAGATCTTTTTCCCAATTTGTCCTCATCACTCTTTGTAATTTTTCATCAGAGTTTATAATCTTATAAACCCTGCTAACGAGTCCCTTTAGCCCAATTTCATCTTTCATAATCCGAGATACTAAATATTCAAATTCAGTTTCACATCTATTTATCGAATAGTTTTCCCTTAATTTTTTTGTCCATTTTTCTATCTGTATTTTTTCAAACCAGCTTAACCCTAATTTTTCAATAATTTCTTTATGCCTCCTTTCATTTTCTAAAACTTTTAACCAATCTCTAATAGTTTCTATATTTTCATCTTTAATCACTTCATTACGTCTTATATCATTTTTAATCGGCCAATTTCAATTGTCTTCCCAAAAGATTATATCCGAATTAAAATTTTAACAAATTTATTCCACATTTTTACTTAATCCCTTTAACCAATAACTTCTAATTACACATTTTGAGTTTGCTTTATCTAAAACCACCTTGATCCAAATTTCTATATCCCTTAACTCTAAGTCTCCAATGATTATCTTCACCTTTAAGTATTTTTACCACTATCCGGATACCATATGCACAGTAATAATTAAATAATTTGGGGATTCCTAATCCACCTTCCTTTTGATTTTGTTACCACATTTTCTTCACTAATTTAGGTCTTTTCTCACCATTGCAAAATTTGTCCAATTTTTCTGATATCCTTCAATATCTTTCTCTGTCAAATTTAACGGTAGCATCTCGAATAAAAAGTTAAACTTGGGCAGCAACATCATCTTACACATTGCAATTCTACCAAACCAAGACAACTTTAACATTTTATATTTATCTATCTTCTTCTCAATTTCATTCATCACCACATCATAATTAAGTTTTTTCAATTCTTTAACCTTGAGTGAGAGCACTATACCCAAATATTTCAATGTATTTTTAATCCTTATCCCAAATTGCTCTTGCATATTCTCGCGCTCATTACCATTATTATCCATCAATAATTCTGATTTTGACCAATTTACTTTCAGACCTGTCATTTCTTTCAAATGCTTATATATCTTTTTCAGGTCTTTCTCTATATTTTTCAAAATAATTAAAGTATCATCCGCATACAAATTTATCTTATATCCCTTATATCCTTCTAATTCTTCATCTTTTTCTATTATTCTTGTCAGGATTTCCATGGCTAATAAAAATAATGTTGGGGACAAGGGACATCCTTGTCTCGTACCTGCTTCTAATTTTATCTCTTCCATTAATATTCCATTCACCTTCACTCTTGCACTACTTTTTTGATACAATTTTGAAATAACATGTATAAACTTGTTACCAAAGCCTAAAGCCTCCACAATTACTTTAATAGCTTCCCATTGTACGGAATCAAAAGCTTTAAAAATATCCAATGATACTATACCAATTTTATCACCATTATGGTCAGCTACATCTATAATATTTAATACTCTTCTAACAATATCACTCATATATCTGCCTTTCACGAAACCTACTTGGTTGTAACTTATATATCTATCTATAAATCTATTTAATCTATTACTTATAATAGCGGTAAATATCTTTGCATCCTGATTAATTAAAGAAATGGGCCGATAGGACTCAATCCTTTCTAAATCTTTATCTGGCTTAGGAATTAGGGATATCACCATTCTATTCCATGACGAAGGTACTTCTCCACCATGTAATATTCCATTAAATAATTTTTGCAATCTTGGTATTATTAATTCTTTAAATTCTTTATAAAACTCAACAGGTAATCCATCCTCACCTGGAGCTTTCCCTAACTTTATTTTTTGTATAACTCCATTAATCTCATCTTGTGTTATATCTTCTTCCATCAATTCTTTATGTGTTTGATCAATTTTCACCACATATTTTTCTAAATAACTTTGCAATTTTCCCCGATTAACTGGTTTCTTTGAATATAAATTCTGAAAAAAATTTCTAACCACTTCACATTTCTCTAATTTTTTGTAACATCTTATACCTTTATCATCTATCAAAGCTCCAATTTCTCTCTTCTCTCTTTTATTTTTGCCATCTTTGCCAATAACTTAGAGTTTCTGTTACTAAATTCAAAAAAATTCCTATTTAAATATCTCAAATTTCTTTTTACCAACTCTGTATCCTCTTCTATCATTTTATTTCTTAACATATTAAGCTCCTCAAGGATTTTTTTCTCTTTAGTAAGCAAAAATTGATTTTCCAATTCTTTAATCTGATTTTTATCCCTTTCCATTTTAATTTTATAATTTTTATATTTCCTACTTGATAATTTAATACTCTCCCCTCTAAACACAGCTTTCATCACATCCCAAACAATTTCAAATTTAACCTCCCCATTATCATTTAGTCTCCAACTTTCCTCCAATTTTTTAAGTATCCATTTTTTATCCTTTTCATTTTTATACAGTTTCTCTTCATATCTCCAATAACTTCTTTTTTTCTCAAAATTAAAATCTAAATCCACCATAACTTCTGCATGATCAGAATCTTTAAAAATTCCCACATCTACCTTATCCACGTTATTCAGCAAATCTTTAGAAAGAAAAATATAAGCAATTCTGGAATATGTATTATATATCTTAGAGAAAAAAGTATATACTCTTTCAATTCCTTTGACTTCTCTCCACACATCCACTACGCCGTTTTGGAGCATCCACGTATTTAAAATCCCCATTTTATTTGCTCCTCCACAACGAGTGGGGTTAGTACTATCTATTTTATCTCTGATTAAATTAAAATCCCCAGCCACAATTACTTTCCCTACACTTTCATTCTCCAAAATTTTTGTTATTTTTTCAAGAAATTCTCTTTTTTTCTCATTCGGTAAATATAAATTAACAAGTGTCACTTTTTCCTCATTAAGATTTCCCACAATTATTACATATCTTCCATCCTCATCCAAAATTACCTGATGTTTTTCAAAATACACCCTATCTGATATCAATGTTGCAACTCCTCTGGCTTTTGAAGTTCCAAATGCTTTTTCATATATTTGCATACCTTTTATATACATTCTATTTGAATCTTCAGATTTCTGATGGGTTTCTTGTAAAAATAAAATATCTGGTAAATCTCTTTTAATCTTAAATTCCAATCTTCTTCTTTTAATCTGATTCCCTGTACCCTTCACATTCCATGACATTATTTTTATGACTCCCATTTAAACTGTAAATTTTTCAATCCTATCCCCTCCTCTTCCTTTCTGTGCCCAAAACCCAACATTAAACTCCCATATAACCAACATTTAGCATAAAGAAAACAATAAAAAAGACAGAAAAAGATAGAAAACAAAACAAACAATAGAAAACAAACAATCTTCTTTCCCCACATCCTCGTCGGTTTCGCCTCTATAAAGAGAATGGGGGAGAGGGGACGTGCCAATGTCCGGGTCACTTCTTTCGGGCTATCTATTTAAATTCATCACTCAAGAAAAAAGAAAGTGATGGCTCTCTCCCGCATTCGGCTTTGCATTTTCTAAGACTCTTATCTGCTTCTTCTCCTGCTGTATCCTCACGACTTTTCTTCTGTTCAACCAACACAGGTGATATTTCTTTCCTCTTTAACCCTTTAGGGTCTTGCCCCCCAATAGCCCCTTTTTCTTCTTCTGGGGTTGATGTTTCCACATGTATTCCACCCATCTTAAGCATTTGATCTTTTATCTCCATTAAATCCTCCTCCTTAATCAGTCCAAGCTCCCGTAAATATAATATTGCATCTATGTCTGGGGTAATTGTACGCATCCTTCCTTTATAAAAAAATTTCAATTGTTGTGGTGGCCTCCAGTTATATCTAATTCCATTATCTCTCAAAACCTTTGTAATTGGTTTTAAAAAAAATCTCCATGCCCTTTCTTCTCTTGATATATCCGAGAAGACTTCAAAGCATCTCCCATCTCTCTCACCTTGGCCATAACTTCCAGCTTATCATCAAGATTTGCAAACCTGACAAGCACATTCCTGTTGGAGCCATTTTGCCTTCTATAGCCAATTCTAAAAACACTTGCCAGATCTGCTATTGTAAACGTAATTTGCGTGTCGAGATCATTAATCCATTTTAAAACCCGCTGTTTCAAATTATCTACCTTTTCTTCTGGAATCCCTCGGATAACCAAATTATATTTCCTCATCTCTTCTTCCAGGAGACAAATTCTCTTGCCTTGCTGCTCATTTTTGTAAAATATTTCACCAATTTGCCGATCCACTTTTGCCGCACGTACATGAATCTGCTCAAGTTCATCTTTAATAATTGTCATTTCCACTGTTTGCTTTGCAAAATTTTCATTCATTTCTTGTTTCATTTTTTTCATTTCCAATGTCATTTCCAATGTCATATTATCCATACGCTCCGATAATCCTGCTATTTTCCCCCCAATTTTGTTTAAAGCTGCAGCAACTTGTTGCATTTCTGAAGGTTGTTGAGTCATTTTAAAAAGTTTTTAAAAAGTTTTCAAACTAGTATTTCAAACCACTTTTGCAGAGGGTCTTAATGAAGATCAAGGGACAGCAATTTTTTAATTGGAGCCGAAGTGGCTTATTTTGCACTCGAAAGCTTATCTCTCAACAGCTTGTGACTCATAGTCACTCCACAGAGAGCACAGATAACTTCACAGCTTTTAAACAATAATCAGTGCCATTTTTTCTCCACATCAGCAAAGGAAAAAGAAAGAAAAATTTACTGCTTCATTTCAACTTAAACTTCGGAGAAAAATCCTCTCCTTTATTGTCTGTGATCATAAAAGCACATAAACAAGCTGTTACTTTCCTCTCAAAAAAAAATATCCATCAGAAGACAACGCCCAGTAAAATCCTGCTGCTCCGGTCAAGTTTCCCACACAAAAAATCAATTTAATCTTCAATTAAATTCTTCTCCTTGACAAATTCAGTCTTTAATATTCACACCTTGACCTCAGCAGTAAAGCACAGAACACGATATTTATAATAGCAAAAGCGAAAGACAGCACTTTATTCCAGACTTAATCGTGTCTGCCGGCTGGTCACCCCCACGCTGTAAAAACTCCATAATTCAAGCAGTTTCAGATGACCTACCGGTTTTAAATTCAGTCTGCTGGGCTGTTAACACTTTCACTTCACGATTTATTAACTTTCATCCGTATCGGTGCATTCCAAACACATAAATCCTCATAAATCTTCATTAATAAGCCCTGTGAAGTGAAGGAAAGGTCCTTACCCCACCATGGTCATGGCCACGCCCCCCTGACTTATTTTTCTCAAAAACGGAGTGCGTAGAAGCTTTGGGAGGCCTGCAGAGTGTTCCTGTGGGCTGGGGAGGGAAAAAAATGCCCCCGTTTTTTGCAGAAACAAAGCGCGTAGAGGCTTTGTGAGGCCTGCTGAATGTTCCTGGGGACCATGGAGGACAAACTTTTTTTTTTCTTCCTTACCTCTTCGAAATCTTGGTGCATTTTATACATCGGTGTGTCTTTTAGTCCGAAAAATATGATAGTTGCCTATTTTAGCTGCAGCAAGATCCTGGGGTAATTTAGAAAATTGCAAACAGGTTTTCTATCCATGCTCCTGAAGCATACTTTTATCTTAAAATCCAAAATTTGCACAACACTGGTTAATAAGGAGAATTAAATAAAATGTGAACAAATTATAAGAATTAATTTAAAACATGATTGAAATAGATATTAATAAATCAGACAGCATTCTCCCATCTTGGAAATCTATCTGGGCTATAGGTAAAATAGAAAATATTTTGTCTGCCAGCAACAGCAGAAGATGAGCTAGCATGATTTCACCTGGTAGGAAATTCCATAGTTTGGAAACAGCCACCAAGAAGACTATCTCAAATGTTTGTACCAGGCTGATAGCAGAAAATGCATTCTTTAAATACTTTCACTTCTATGCATCCAAAACGTACAATAAACTGGACTGAAAAAGGCAAAACTTATCAGAGTGATATATCAAAAGTATCAAAAAGATACTTTCCCCAAACATCCAATGTAAAATAAATTCATTGATATTTCTGCAAGTTTTGAATAGTTGCTGTTGAATTCGCGAAATAAGGAGGCAGGAGACAGGACTTCAGTAACATCAATTCTTAAGTTTATTGTGAGAACCCAGCAACTGGAATAGGAGAACAGTCCTCCTTATATAGCATTTGGGCTGAGGCACCAGCCAATTAGAAACATGCTTTTTCCCGCCCAAATTTCCCTCCAAGAATTCAAATACGTAACACCCCTCACTTCCCAGAATATATCTATTGCAATGCTCTCTACATGGGGCTCCCCTTGAAGAGCACCAGGAGGCTCCAGCTAGTCCAGAATGCGACTGCGCAGATAATAGAGGGAGCACCACGTTGCTCCCATATAACTCCTATCCTGCGTGGCCTGCACTGGCTGCCGGTAGCCTTCCGGGTGCAATTCAAGGTGTTAGTGACCACCTTCAAAGCGCTCCATGGCTTAGGACCGGGCTATTTGCGAGACCGCCTACTGCCACTGCTGGCCTCCCAACGACCTGTGCGCTCCCACAGAGTGGGCCTGCTCAGGGTGCCGTCGACCAAACAATGTCGGTTGGTGGCCCCCAGGGGTAGAGCCTTCTCTGTGGCAGCACCGGCCCTTTGGAACGAGTTACCTCCGGGGTTACGCCAACTCCCCGACCTCCGAATCTTCAAGCGGGAACTGAAGACCTTACTATTTATTCGTGCGGGACTAGCCTGAGTGTATTTTAATTATAATTTTAAATTTTAAGGGTTTTTACGTCGGTCTATGACCTTTTAGTTAATTAGGCCTATTTAATATTTGTTTTAAATTCATTTTAAATTTTGTTATTTATATTATGTATTATTTGTGTTTTTAATAAGGCTGTAAACCGCCCTGAGTCCTTCGGGAGAAGGGTGGTATAGAAATTAAACTATAAATAAATAAATAAATAAAATTTAGCTAAAATTTACAAACTATTTACATACAAAGTCACGCAGGTAACTAGGGCATTCCCTGTGCCTGGTTGACCTGAGCAACTCATTTCTAGGCGGGGAGTTGAGCTGGTCGGAGGGACTCTCTGTTCCTCCCAGCTCCTCCGTTGGCCTTCCTGGCCTGGATTATGGGTGGACTTTTCTTTGGTGACTTCTGGTAGGACTGGAGGGCATCGCTGGACCTCACAACTTTCAGCTAAGTCCCCCAACCAATCTCGGTTTGAGTTAGCTGTTGGTGTAACCAGGGCTTGGTTGCTTTGCTTGTTGGAACTCTGTTTTGGCTGCCAATCTGTTTCAAATCTAGTCAACATGCCTTCTCCAGACTCTCCCATCACCCATGTCAATTTTGTATGATTTCGGGCCTGTAATGTCAAGAATTGTCCCTGCCAACCATGGGGGTCTCTCCCCATAGTTTCTTCTGAATACTGGGGAGCCTGTTGAGAATTCCCTGGTCCTATTTTCTAGTGTCCGATAACTATTGGGGGAATAGTTTGGATTTAAACAATCCAGAGGGCATCGTAGCCTCCTTTCCATTAGTAATTCTGCAGGGCTGCAGCCAGTGGCTGTACACGGGGTCTTACGTTGGACTGTCAAGAATGTATCAATTGTGGTTTGCCAGTCCCCCAGGCTTATCCGGGATAGTGCCTCCTTGGCAGTCCTAACAAAATGTTCTGCAAGGCCATTGCTAGCTGGATGGAAAGGCACTGAGAGGGCATGACAGATGCCCAGCTCGACAAAGTAGCTCTCGAATTGGGTGGCTGTAAATTGTGGGCCATTGTCTGAGACAATAGTATTGGGCAACCCGTGTGTCACAAATAGTCGTTTTAGAACACGGATCACTGCCTCAGCCATTGTGGATTGCATTAGGATTATTTCCAACCGTTTGGAAAATGCATCCACTAAGATCAAAAATGTTTGGCCGTGAAAATGACCGGCAAAATCTACGTGAAGCCTAGACCACGGTCCCTGGGGCTTTTCCCACTCTCTTACAGGGGATGTTGGGGGCAGTGGTCTGGAGTCCTGGCAGGGACTGCATTGCCCCACCCGATCACCAATGTCATTGTCAAGCTGGGGCCACCAAACATAACTTCGCGCCAACCCCTTCATGCGCACAATACCAGGGTGCCCCACATGCAATAAATTCAAGACATTTCCCCAAAGGCTTGATGGAACAACCACCCTATCTCCCCACAACAAACACCCCCTTGCGTAGACAATTCAAAACATTTTTTTACAAATTGCTTGAACTCTTCGCCGGTAGAACTGGGCAACCCCACTCTGCACCCAGCCAATAACAGTTCTGATAATAATGTCTTTGGTATAGGCCCTGGCAAGTTCAGCAGAAATAATTGGGCCAGTGTCTAGAAAGGGGTGCCTGGAGTGGGGTCCTTGATGAGTTCTGGCAATGGGCACCTGCTCAAAGCATCCATGTGTCCCAAATCTTTGCCCAGTTGGTGGTTTAAATGGTAGGAATAAGTGACCAAGAAAATGGCCTATCGAGTCAATCTGGGGGAAAGGGCAATAGGCGTGGGACGGTCCCCTGCCAATAGTCCCAAAAGGGGGCGATGGTCCGTAACAATGTCGAAGTGTCTGCCAAATAAATATTCATGAAATTTTTTCACCCCTGAGAAAAGCACTAGTGCCTCTCGATCTAACTGGTTATAGTTCCGTTCGGCTCCTGATAGAGTTCATGAGAAATAAGCAATGGGAGCTTCAGCTCCATTGGGTAGTTTGTGGCTCAAGGCAGCTCCCACTCTGAAAGGGGATGCATCGCACACAAGAACTAATGGCAAGGTCCCATTATATTGGATCAGCAGACTGTCCCCCAACAACAGTTGCTTTACAGCTCGGAATGCAGGTGCCTCAGCTTTTCTCCATGTCCAAAGGGTCTTTTTGGTGAGCTGCCTGTGTAAAGGTTCTGCTACAGTAGCTTTGTCTTTTAAAAAAAACTGAGTAAAAGTTCAAAAGCCCTAAAAAGGCTGCAGTTCTGCTTATTTTTTTGGGGGGGGGTGTGCCTTCTGAATGGCTCGAACCTTGCTTTCTGTTGGATGAATTCCCGCCGCATCAATTTGATATCCTAAAAACTCAACTGAGGGCACCCCAATCTGACACTTGTTGAGTTTAACTCATAGCCCAGCAGTCCAGAAAATGGTCAACACTTTTTGTAGTTTCTCTCTTAATTCTTGTAGGTCATTTGCTGACACTAAAACATCTTCAAAATAGGGTACTACCCGGGTAGACCCTGCAACAGTCACTCCATCAGATTTTGAAATAGCCCTGGAGCTACACTGACCCCAAATTGGAGTCTGGTGCACTTGAATGCACCTCTGTGCAGGACAATTGTTTGTGCTTCCACTGTGGCAGTATCCACAGGCAATTGCTGGTATGCTTGTGCTAAGTCCAGCTTTGCAAAAATTTGACCGGGTCCAATTAATGCAGAAGGTGTTGAATTATTGGGACAGGGTATGCGCTTTTCTGTAAGGCTTTGTTTAATGTTGCCTTATCAGCGCATATTCAGACAGAGCCATCTGGTTTGACAGGAGTCACAATGGGTGTCTCCCACTTTGAGTGATCGACTGGGATTAGGATGCCCTGTTGCACTAATTTATCAAGTTCTTTGTCGATTTTTGGTTTAAGGGAAAATGGGACCCTCCTAGCTTTTAGTCGTATTGGGGCAATCGCATGATCTAAATTAAACAAAATAGGAGTCCTCACATACTTGCCCAGGCTGTCTTTAAACATGTCATGGAACTCTGCAGTAGCTCCTCATTCAAATTACACCCGATGATGTGGATTCCGGAGATTTCCATGCCCAGGGCCCAGAACCAATCAAGACCCAGGAGGCTGGAAAGCTGTCCTTTCACAATGGTGATCAGTAGAGTCTTTATGTGCTGGCCATAGGTGACCCGAACTGTTGCGATTCCTTTTACAGGAATTTGGTTTCCCTGATAATCTTGGATTCGCAGTCTTTGAGATTTGAGCTGACCCTTTGCAATGTACGGGATGGCTGTGATCAATTTATCCCAGGACATGATGGTGATTGATGACCCGGTGTCGACTTCCATTTTACATGGAATACCTTCAATGTATGCAATCGTGAAGATTTTCCTCTCTGGGCTGGCAGAAGATTGCCCTATCCTTACGGTGGTTTGATTCAATTTCGCACTCTTTTGGGCTGTATCAATGAGAGCCCTTCTGTTGTGACTTGTCCTCCCTCCTCTCCTCAGCCAGGCCCCTCCCGTTGCCAACTGGACTTGTTATCAGACTCTGAGTCTGATAATGAAGCTGAACGGCCTGTCATGCCTCCAGCCCCCGGCCCTGGCCCCGTGCCCGGAAAGGATGTCAGGAATGAACAGATAAGCCCAAGACAGCTTACTCATAGTGTGTGTGTTCCTTCGATGCAGCCGTCAGAGCAGGAAGTCAGCCAAGTGGTGCAATTACCCGGACCTGCTCCCTCTGACCCCTCCCTTTCTCAGATGCCAACAGTAGAGACAGCTGAAGGGAATTCAAAGTGGAAGGATCCTTGCTTCTGGAGATCTGAGAGGCGACGTCAGCAGAAGGAAGGGAGGGGCAGGCCTGGATAAATGCTGAATCATGGAGCTGCACCCACAGCCTATATAAAGGACCTGCTTTTGGCATTCCTTGAATCAAGCAAACTCTCATCTAGTTTGCTGAAGTCACAACTTGGATTCCTGCCTGCCCTGAGAAATCTGAAAGGAATTTGGCAAAGCTGCAGAGGCTTTGTGGCCACGCTTGATATGGACTTCCTAGACCCCGTCATCTGAGGGGGAATGGGACACGATACCTTCGGTTTTGAAATGGCTGCGGATTGGCCTGCTTGAATTCCACTCTGTGCTTTTGGCGGCTTGACTGCATGGCTCTACATACATGTGTTAGATGCCCCTTCTTTTCACAACGTCTATAGATGATGTCCTTAAAACAGCAGGATTGTCTCTGATGGCCTCCCCCGCAACTAGCACAGCTCTCTCTCTCTCATTTCATTCTGGTTTCTCAGTTTGGAATACTTCTGCTTCGATCTCACCGTCACTCTCAGATTTGGCTTCCTCGCTATGTACTGGCACTGTTTTCAATATGTTGTCGGTCATAGCGGTTCTCTGCAATGTCTTGGCAGTTTTGGAGGATAGTTCGTGAGCCCTGGCTTCATCCAGGGCTGAGTGGAGTGTTAGGTTTGTTTTGGTGAGAAGTCACCTCTGTAATCAAATGTCTCTCACTCCACAAATTAGTTGCTCTAGGAGCGTATCATCGAGGTTTCAGTACTCGCAGTGCGTGGCTGATTTTCTCAGGGTAGCCATGTAGACACTGATCGGCTTACCCTCACGTTGGATTCTCTGGCAAAACTCGTATCATTGCACGAATTTTGATGGCACTGGGACATAATGTGGAGGGTTGCTTGCAGTACTTGCCAGGACACAAACTGGACAGGCATCAGCTTGGAGAGTGCTTCAGCAGTGTCAAAAACCTCCGGTCCGTGGTGGCTTAGAAAGGATGCCCTCTTTCGATTAGCGGAGAGGCCTTGGAAATCATTGGCCTCAAGGAAACATTGGATTGAGCCATGTATGACCCCCACTTCTCTCTGACTGGGTCGAATGGTGATGGTAGTGTGTAGGTAGACATGTTCAGCATCTTCCTAACGTAGTCGCCCTAACTTGCTGCGTTTGATAGCTAATTCCAATTCAGCTCTTTTCTGGTTTCTCTGCCAGCCTTATCCCATCCTCATCACCAATGTTGAGTTCGTGAAATAAGGAGGCAGGAGACAGGACTTCAGTAACATCAGCTCTTAAGTTTATTGTGAGAACCCAGCAACTAGAATAAGAGAACAGTTCTCCTTATATAGCATTTGGGCTGATGCACCAGCCAATTAGAAACATGCTTTTTCCTGCCCAAATTTCCCTCCAACAATTCAAATACATAGCACCTGCCACTTTGCTTTTTCAGCATGACAGTTCCTTTATGCCATAATAAATTAGCTGTTGTTGCACGTATGTTAAAATAATCTGAACAAATTTTAAATTATGAAATGGGTTTTTGCATTCACTGGGTGGTCTCTTTACTCCTACTCCTACTTTACTGCTCCTCCTTTATTGTTGCATATACAAGGACATGAATAAAGAATCTGTGTCTAATTTATTGCACTTATTAAAACTGTTATTGTCATGTCTATATGAACATCGCTAGTATCTGTGAGCCAAATGTCTTTCCTTAATTCCTTAATTCCTGTCTATCTGTTGTGACCCAGGTTCCTGGACCCAGACTCCTGGACTCGGATGATTCAGAAAGTGAGGGAGAAGACCTGGCAAGGCATGCTTCTCTTGGGCCCTCTCCCTCCCTGGCACCCACTCAAAGGGAGGAGGAGGGCCGGCAAGACTTGATTCTCCTGAGCCTTCTTCTGATTTGGCAACGCCCCAAAAACAGTTTTGGAGTGATGCAAGACTGCGCAGACGTGACGGTGCGCGCAGCAAAGGAAGCGTTGGGACAAAGCCAAGGAATGATGGTCATGCAGTGACATCTGCAGAGACTATAAATAGGAGGCGGGACTTCCTGGTTTTTTGTCTTGGACAAAGCAATGAATTTGCGTGGGCAAACTGTATCAATGGAGGGAAGAATATATTCGTGAGTAATTCTGACCTTATCTATAATTTCCTCGTTATCTCCAGAGACTTGGCAGGCCCGTGGGTAGACGTGGCCAGAACATTTATCTATGTAATTAAATTAGAAGAGAAGGCCTTTGACTGACTCTTTGTTGGGAGTATTGGGGGAGGGAAACAGAACACTATCCCTGAAGAATGGATGATGCAATGCTGGAGAGAACTCTGCAAACAGCCAACAATTGGCTTGAGCAATTAGCCAAGCAGACCATTCAAAATCAGTGGCAATGATCAACGATTAAATATGATTTTCCTCCTCCTTTATCAGATCAGAAGTAAAATATGCTTAACACACCCATTTATTTATAAACAGAATTCCCAATCAATTCCAAATAGCTAAAGGAGGGTAAAGCTGAATTTATTTTTACACAAAAGGAAAAAACAATCCAACCTATCAAAAACAGCACCACAGAAAACCGATTAGGAACACAAGTTAAAATAGGGGGGGAAATGATAAGTGAACACCTGTGTACTCTAGATGAGTTTAAATCACCAGGACCGGATGGATTACACCCCAAGGTTTTGAAGGAACTGGAAGACGAAATCTCAGAACCTATATCTTTCAAAGATCCTGGAGCACAGGGGAACTGCCAGAGGACTGGAAAAGAGCTGATGTAGTTCCCATCTTCAAAAAGGGAAAAAAAACAGATCCAGGAAATTACAGAACTATCAGCCTGACTTCAATACTGGGGAAGATTCTGGAAAAGATAATCAAGCAACGAATCACTGAACACCTAGAAGCAAACAAAGTAATAACCAAAAGCCAACATGGGTTTGTCAAAAATAGATCATGTCAGACTAATCTTATTGCATTCTTTGACAAAGTGACAAAATTAGTAGACCAGAGGAATGCTGTCGATATAATTTACTTGGACTTCAGTAAAGCATTTGATAAAGTAGACCATAACCTACTACTAGATAAAGTAAAAAAATGTGGGTTAGATAGCACCACCACCAGATGGATTCGTAACTGGCTGACTAACCACTCAACGTGTAGTCCTCAATGGAACTACATCCACTTGGAGGGAAGTATGCAATGGGGTACCCCAAGGCTCTGTTTTAGGCCCAGTACTCTTCAACATCTTCATCAATGACTTGGACAAGGGGATAGATGGGGAACTCATCAAATTTGCAGATGACACCAAGCTGGCAGGAATAGCCAACACTCCAGAAGATAGGCTCAAGATACACAAGGATCTTGACAGACTTGAACATAGGGTGCTATCTAACAAAATGAAATTCAACAGTGAAAAAAGTAAGGTTCTACAGTTAGGCAAAAAAAAAAAATGCACAGGTACCATATATGTGGTACCTTGCTCAATAGTAGTAACTGTGAGAGGGATCTTGGAGTCCTAGTGGACAACCATTTAGATATGAGCCAGCAGTGTGCAGCAGCTGCCAAAAAAGCCAGCACAGTTCTGGGCTACATAAACAGAGGGATAGAATCAAGATCACGTGAAGTGTTAATACCACTTTATAATGCCTTGGTAAGGCCACATTTGGAATATTGCATTCAGTTTTGGTCGCCACGATGTAAAAAAGATGTTGAGACTCTAGAAAGAGTGCAGAGAAGAGCGACAAAGATGATTAAGGGACTGGAGGCTAAAACATATGAAGAATGATTGCAGGAACTCGGTATGTCTAGTTTAATGAAAAGAATGACTAGGGGAGACATGATAGCAGTGTTCCAATATCTCAGGGGTTGCCACAAAGAAGAGGGAGTCAAGCTATTCTCCAAAGCACCTGAGGGAAGAACAAGAAGCAATGGGTGGAAACTAATCAAGGAGAGAAGCAACTTAGAACTAAGGAGAAATTTCCTGACAGTTAGAACAATCAATAAGTGGAACAACTTGCCTGCAGAAGTTGTGAATGCTCCAACACTGGAAATTTTTAAGAAAATGTTGGATAGCCATTTGTCTGAAATGGTGTAGGGTTTCCTGCCTGGGCAGTGGGTTGGCCTAGAAGACCTTCAAGGTCCCTTCCAACTCTGTTATTATGTTATTTAGCATATGGCATACAATGTCAGGGAAATCTATAAATGCTAAACACAAAGTAGGCTTAACAACCTAGATTGCTAGCACATTCCATTTGGTGCCTACACATCTATCCTTGGTGCATCACAGAGGAGCAAACTAGCTTTACACCAGCTAAATAACAGTGTGTGTTTATGGTTCTCCTGGGCTCCTTTGACAGTCTCTACTCACCTTGTATCGTATTGCCTTATGTCTCCCCAGGTACAGCCCTGTTTTCCAATCTCTAGATTTTTCCCATTGAAAAATCATTTTACCTATTAACCTACTCACAATATTGCATTCTTTTGAACTGCTGCGTGGACAGGAGCCAGTGAACAAGCAACAGGAGCTTATTCCACCTCATGAGTTCAAAACACCAGAGGGCTCAAACTGCCACAGTTCAGACCATTTCTGGCTGGCAGTTACACACTCATTAAGCCACTGACCCACCATGTCTTTGGTAGAGCTGAAAATCCAAACAATATCAAAACTTAGATAGACAGACAGAAAGATGGACAGAAAGATGAAAGAGATTCCAGCTGTAAACTACCACTACATTCACTGGAGCCAGAACAAACTAAGTTACACTATTTATCTACCACATAGTATTGTCTACTGTGGTTATGATTTTCCCAAGATCTCTATCTCTAATCTTCATGGTTTTTTCATTATTTTATTTGGATAACCACAGAGAGTGCAAACAAAAAATTAACAACTTAAGTTCCTGTTTACATCTTTTAACTAAAACAGATATTATGAAATATTTTATGTGCGACTTCTTTTTGTTTAGTCATGAAATATAGCACATTCCCCTATTATAAAATATATTGTTTATATTTGCAGGCTCATATTCTCACTTTCAGACAAGATGGGTATTAAACAAATCTATTTAAATATTTCTTTAAATCTAAATAAAAATTGACTGGCACAATCCTGAATACTCTCAGCTATAGCTTTGCATCAGCTTGCATTCCAAAATTAAAAAATTAAAAATGGAGCTGCAAGCCTTTCTTCACTGAGGAAACTCTCCCTTCCCCTCTTTACTTCTCAGCTCAGTGAAAGAGATGTGTAATGTGCCATGCTGTTCATGTGCTGATGGAGTGTAGTAGACAATAGTGCTGGAAAAGGAGGAGAAATCACGCTTATCTAGACAGGTGTTCATGGGAGATCAATGAGTCTACATGGTCATTTTGCCTATTCTTCTGAAATGCCAGTCAAGGAGTCACTTAGACATCTCTGAATGAAAAGAAAAGAAACATCATAAAAAATGTATGTAAATTTCTATGGATAGAGGCAAGGTTGGAAGTATACTACTAGAAGAAACAAAACACACTTCATCATAATGGAGAAAACCCAGCTGGGGTAAACATGGGTCTTATTTATATGCAGTTCACTTGATGATAAATTTCAGCTGTGTTTTAATTAATAGAACAGATTTACATAGCCACCTAACTAAAACAGAGTGATTTTGGGCAGTGAGCAACATTCAAACTGTTTCTCTTACAATACTTTAGTTTTATACTAGAACCGAACTGGATAGGCCTTCACAAACTGAGAATCCTTCAGCTAGAGATCTTTCCTTCAAAATATAAGATAAACAGCAAGCCTAAAGCAAACAAGAACTCTCAGATGCAAATACTACAGAATTTTGCAGGTATGAGGAAAAGAAATCTATTAGAAGCACCTAAAGTTAGGCATTTGAAAAAGCAAGCAAATAGGGTGGGTGAGGGGAATCTATGGCATCTTAAGTTATATTTCACTTATTAGGAAAGATAGACAACATAAAAGAGACAGAGTAAGATTACAGTTTCAAACTAATTGCATCATTTATACAGGATTTTTTTCCTCTCTTGTTTCAATAGGAACTCTGGGGAACTTAGACTCTAGTCTCAACAGAATTAAAGCTGCTGGAGAGAAAGAATGAAATTAACTCTATGCCCAATTGGTATGATGTCAAATATGTGCATCTCAAAGTAGTTTTCCTCTTAATCTATATATCAGCTGGGGTGGGGATGGGCTACCTGAGTCACAAGAGCAACATGCAATCCTTGAAACTTTTTCTGCAAGTCTTGGAATCATTGCTAGTTAAACTGCAAATATTCAGTTTCCTACCAATCTAAATAACAAACATAAATAACTGTAGGGAATGCCTAATGTAATAATAATAATAAAGGAAATCTTCAACTGTCCCCAGATTTCTCAGAAAAACAAAACTTTCCATGCTATCTATGTGAAACCACCACCTATTTGCATCAGTGCACTGCAGTCACTGCAACCTTTTACACAAGCTGAGACTTGTTTATTTTTTTTAACTTTTTATTTATTTATTTTATTTGTCACAACAGTATATATAAGAATAAGCATGAAATAACTATATGATTTATAAGCATATATATAAGCATAAGTATGTAATAACTATACGAAATTGGATACATCAAAGGGAACATTAGGACAGGAATGGTAGGCATGCTGGTGCTCTTATGCACGCCCCTTACAGACCTCTTAGGAATGGGGTGAGGTCAATAGTAAATAGTCTTTGGTTAAAGCTTTGGGGAGTTTGGGTAGAGACTACAGAGTCAGCTAGTGCATTCCAGGCATTAGCAACTCTGTTACTGAAGTCATATTTTCTGTAATCAAGATTGGAGCGGTTCACATTGAGCTTAAATCTATTGTGTGCTCGTGTATTGTTGCGACTGAAATTGAAGTAGTCTTCAACAGGAAGGACATTGTAACAGATGATTCTATGAGTTAAACTCGGGTCATGTCGAAGGCGGCGGAGTTCTAAATTTTCTAAACCCAGGATTTCAAATCTGGTGGCATAAGGTATTTGCTGTAATCAGAGGAGTGGAGAACTCTTCTTGTAAAATATTTCTGGACACGCTCAATTGTATTAATGTACGAAATGAGGTATGGGTTCCAGACAGGCGAGCTGTATTCAAGAATTGGTCTAGCAAATGTTTTATATGCTCTGGTTAATAGTGTAGTGTTTCTGGAGAAGAAGCTACACAAGATTAGGTTTACAACTCTTAAGACCTGGATGTACTCACAGATAATGTAACATCCTATGTCAGCTTCTGCGAAGACCTATGGGTACTGACCAGGAACTTACGAATATACAGTAACAACAAACCTTGGTTCACAGCTAAACTTAAGCAGCTACGTCATTCCAAAGAGGAAGCCTACAGAAAAAGTGATAAAATGCTGTACAATCAGGCCAGAAATGTATTAACAAGGGAGATCAGAGCAGCAAAAAGAAGCTACTCTGAAAAGCTAAAAAATCAGTTCTCAACAAATGAACCAGAAAATATGTGGAAAACTCTTAAAAATATCACCAGCTATGGCAAACCTCCTTCCCAGGCTGAAGGAAATCAACAACTGGCAGATGACCTGAATGTGTTTTACTGCAGGTTTGAAAGGAAACTACAGCCACCTACCTCTACAACCCCCATCTCAGACACACCAACAACAGCCAAGCCTCCTACAACTGACCCCACCCTCTTTGTAGACTTTAGTTCAGCATTCAATACCATCATTCCAGACACTCTTCTAACTAAGTTACATCAGCTACAGGTACCTGAACACACTTGTAAGTGGTTCATAAGCTTCCTAACAAACAGGAAAAAGCAGATGAAGCTAAGCAGAATCACATCAGATACCTATATAACTAGCACAGGGGCCTGCAAGGCTGTGTGCTCTCCCCACTTCTCTTCTCTCTGTATACCAATGACTGCATCTCTAACGAGCCATCTGTTAAACTACTGAAGTTCGCAGATGACACAACAGTGATCTGTCTCATTCGAGACAATGATGAATTGGCATACAGATGGGAAGTTGAACAACTAGCCTCGTGGTGCGACTGGAACAATCTGGAACTGAACACACTCAAAACCGTAAAAATGGTGGTAGACTTTTGGAGAAGCCCTTCCATACTTCCAACTCTTACAATAATAGACAACACAGTATCAACAATAGAAACCTTCAAATTTCTAGGTTCTACCATATCGCAATATCTAAAATGGACAGCTAACATCAAAAACTTCATAAAAACACAACAAAGAATGTTCTTTCTGCGCCAACTCAGAAAGCTCAAACTGCCCAAGAAGCTGCTGATACAGTTCTACAGAGGAATTATTGAGTCTGCATCTGCACCTCTATAACTGTCTGGTTTGATTCTGCAACCCAACAAGACAGACACAGACTTCAGAGGATAATTAGAACCGCAGAAAAAACAATTGCTACCAACCTGCCTTCCAATGAGGACCTGTATACTGCACGAGTCAAAAAGAAGGCTGTGAAAATATTTACAGACCCCTCACATCCTGGATATAAACTGTTTCAAATCCTACCCTCAAAATGATGATATAGAGCACTGCACACCAGAACAACTAGACGCAAGAACAGTTTTTTCCCGAATGCCATCACTCTGCTAAACAACTAATTTCCTCAGCACTATCAAACTATTTGCTAAGTCTGCACTACTATTAATTTTCTCATCTTCTCATCGTTCCCATTACCCATCTCCTTCCACTTTTGACTTTAACTTTGTTGCTTGAATCCTTACGATTTATATTGATATTGTTTCCTGATTGCTTTTTTGTACCCTATAACTATCATTAACTGTTGTACCTTATGATTCTTGATAAATGTAGCTTTTCTTTTATGTACGTTGAGAGCATATGCACCAAGACAAATTCCTTGTATGTCAAATCACCCTTGGCCAATAAAAAAATTCTATTCTATTCTATTGCTAATCAAACAGGAATGAATAAATTAGGAAGCTTAATTTATGCCAATTCCTACTTCATTTATACAATATATAGGAAGTCCTTGTTTAGCCACTACAATTGGAATCAACAACTTGGTCATTAAGTAAAGCAATCTGTCAGCCTCCACTCCCAGCTTCACTCTATTTGTCTTATATGTGTGCAATTTGTTTTCAGTAGCTAGAGTGCTATGTCAGTAGTTAATGCAAAATAGCCATGAACCTAAGATGTATGCTATCCTATTCAGATTAACAGAAGAGGGGCCTTTAAGAGTGTTGTCTGACATAAAAGGAGGGGAGGGGGCAGTTGATGTTTGAATCAGCATAAACGGCAGACGCGCGGGCTTTCCAACGTACCCTGCATTCCAGAGATAAGAAACTGCCGGAGACCTTCAGAAGAAGATTACCACGGGGGGCGAGAAGGAGCTGGCATTGGACCAGGCCTGCCTGACCTTTTGTGGGAAGGAGGGACTAACAATGGGATATGGTATGTTAACCATAATCTGTCTCAGATCCAACTTTTCACTGCTGTTGTCCAGATGTATTTAGTAAAAGTACTTTTCTTTATTTACAAATGAAGTTAAGGTGTATTCTTTCCTAAATATGATCAGAGGCAGCCTGACACAATCACTAAAGTTATTGTGCTTATGATTTTCAAACCTAAAAAGATTGCAAATATCAGCATTGCTCATAAAGTTAGTTTTCTTAGCCTTTATAACTACTAATGACCTCTGTGGCTCAACAGACTAATGCAGTCTGTTATTAACAGCAGCTGCTTGCAATTACTGCAGGTTCAAGTCCCACCAGGCCCAAGGTTGACTCAGCCTTCCATCCTTTATAAGGTAGGTAAAATGAGGACCCAGATTGTTGGGGGCAATAAGTTGACTTTGTATATAATATACAAATAGATAAAGACTATTGCTTGACATAGTGGTAAGCCGCTCTGAGTCTTCGGAGAAGTGCGGGATATAAATGCAAATAAAAAACAAAAACAAGGTAGTTGCTACCTGAATGAGAGTGAGAAATATGACTTTTTGGTTCCTGGATTGTATACAGTAAAAACAATATTAATATTTGCATAGAAGTGAATTTTCTGTGAACCATTTTGAAAAAAACAGAGTTGGTTCATTAATTGCAAGTTTGTGTACGCTCTGTTGATGTCTTTAAATCCCTATACTATCAACTACCAATAAAGTTGCATTTAGTTGATGTCACTGTAATGGAGGCAACTGGTATTCATTTAGCACCCAAATAGTCATTTAGTGTCGAAGTTATCCATTATCCAACAATAATGGATACATTTAAAGCTGCTATCCTCCCTTCTAATATTTCATTATCTTTAAGTAGGAATGCCTTTCAAATAAAGAAGTATTCACTATAAAGCAGAACATGTTGCCATCTTATCAATACCACAATTGTTATAATAACATATAATAACAACACAGTTGAAGGGATCTTGGAGGCCTTCTAGTCTAACCCCCTGCCCAGGCAGGAAACCCTACACCATCTCAGAAAGATGGTCATCCAACATTTTCTTAAAAAATTCTAGTGTTAGAGCATTCACAACTTCTGCAGGCAAGTCGTT
The DNA here is from genome assembly GCF_028640845.1 of Ahaetulla prasina. Taxonomy (NCBI): domain Eukaryota; kingdom Metazoa; phylum Chordata; class Lepidosauria; order Squamata; family Colubridae; genus Ahaetulla; species Ahaetulla prasina. The sequence goes on from NC_080542.1 coordinate 93,943,249, forward strand.
CCACTTATTAATTGTTCTAATTGTCAGGAAATTTCTCCTTAGTTCTAAGTTGCTTCTTTCCTTGATCAGTTTCCACCCATTGCTTCTTGTTCTACCCTCAGGTGCTTTGGAGAACAGCCCAACTCCCTCTTCTTTGTGACAACCCCTGAGATATTGGAACACTGCTATCATGTCTCCCCTAGTCCTTCTTTTTATTAAACTAGATATACCCAGTTCCTGCAACCGTTCTTCATATGTTTTAGCCTCCAGTCCCCTAATCATCTTTGTTGCTCTTCTCTGCACTCTTTCTAGAGTCTCAGCATCTTTTTTACATCGCGGCGACCAAAACTGGATGCAATATTCCAAATGTGGCCTTACCAAGGCATTATAAAGTGGTACTAACACTTCACGTGATCTTGATTCTATCCCTCTGTTTATGCAGCCCAGAACTGTGTTGGCTTTTTTAGCAGCTGCTGTACATTGCTGGCTCATATCTAAATGGTTGTCCACTAGGACTCCAAGATCCCTCTCATAGGTACTACTATTGAGCAAGGTACCACATATACGGTACCTATGCATTTTGGGGTTTTTGCCTAAATGTAGAACCTTACTTTTTTTACTGTTGAATTTCATTTTGTTAGATAGCGCCCAATGTTCAGTCTGTCAAGATCCTTCTGTAACTTGAGCCTATCTTCTGGAGTGTTGGCTATTCCTGCCAGCTTGGTGTCATCTGCAAATTTGATGAGTTCCCCATCTATCCCCTTGTCCAAGTCATTGATGAAGACTCAGACTCAGACTCAGGCTCAATCCCTCCAAGACGGAGTGGCTGTGGATGCCGGCACCCCGGTTCAGTCAGCTGCAGCTGGCTGGGGGGGGCGAGTTATTGGCCCCAACGGAGAGGGTGCGTAACTTGGGTGTCCTCTTGGATGGGCGGCTGTCGTTTGACGATCATTTGCCGGCCGTCTCCAGGAGGGCCTTCCACCAAGTACGCTTGGTGCGCCAGTTGCGCCCCTTCCTTGACCGGGATGCCTTATGCATGATCACTCATGCCCTCGTCACCTCCCACTTGGATTATTGCAATGCTCTCTACATGGGGCTGCCCTTGAAGTGCACCCGGAGGCTACAGTTAGTCCAGAATGCAGCTGCGCGGGTAATAGTGGGAGCAACTCGTTGCTCCCATGTAACACCACTCCTGCGCAGTCTGCACTGGCTACCTGTTGTTTTCCGGGTGCGCTTCAAGGTATTGGTTACCACCTTTAAAGCGCTCCATGGCTTAGGACCCGGGTACTTACGGGACTGCCTGATGTTACCCTTCGCCTCCCACCGACCCGTACGCTCTCACAGAGAGGGCCTTCTCAGGGTGCCGTCCGCCAAACAATGTCGGCTGGCGGCCCCCAGGGGTAGGGCTTTCTCTGTGGGAGGTCCCACGCTCTGGAACGAGCTTCCCCCTGGTTTACGTCAAGTGCCTGATCTTCGGACTTTTCGCCGTGAGCTGAAAACGCACCTATTTATTCAAGCAGGACTGGCCTAAAATTTTATTGGGGTTATTTATATCTTAATATTTTAAATGTTTTAAATTCGGCCACTTTATAATATGTTTGTTTTAATTTCTTTTAATATTTATACTGTGATTTTTTACTTGGCTGTACACCGCCCTGAGTCCTTCCGGAGAAGGGCGGTATAAAAATTGAATAAAATAAATAAATAAAATAAATAAATGTTGAAGAGTACTGGGCCTAAAACAGAGCCTTGGGGTACTCCACTGCATACTTCCCTCCATGTGGATGTAGTTCCATTGAGGACTACAAGTTAAGTGCGGTTGGTCAGCCAGTTACGAATCCATCTGGTGGTGGTGCTGTCTAACCCACATTTTTCTACTTTATCTAGTAGTAGGTTATGGTCTACTTTATCAAATGCTTCACTGAAGTCCAAGTATCGACAGCATTCCTCTGGTCTACTAATTTTGTCACTTTGTCAAAGAATGCAATAAGATTAGTCTGACATGATCTATTTTTGACAAACCCATGTTGGCTTTTGGTTATTACTTTGTTTGCTTCTAGGTGTTCGGTGATTCATTGCTTGATTATCTTTTCCAGAATCTTCCCCGGGATTGAGGTCAGGCTGATAGGTCTGTAGTTTCCTGGATCTGGTTTTTTTTTTCCTTTTTTGAAGATGGGAACTACATCAGTTCTTTTCCAGTCCTCTGTCAGCTCCCCTGTGCTCCAGGATCTTTGAAAGATATAGTTCAGTGGTTCTGAGATCTCGTCTGCCAGTTCTTGCAGAACCTTGGGGTGTAATCCATCCGGTCCTGGTGATTTGAACTCGTCTAGGGTAGACAGGTGCTCACTTACCATTTTCTTCCCTATTTTAACTTGTGTTTCTAATCTGATTTTTGTAGTGCTGTTTTTGATAGGTTGGATTGTTTTTTTCCTTTTGTGTTCTTATAATAATGCAGCCTATGTTTAACTGCTTAACAGCAGACCTAAAACCTATACAACACATGCACACATTAATTCAAGCGAGGAACTTCATTAGCAATTGGAGAAGTAGAAGGGTGACTTAGTGCTCTAAATCCATGCTTAAATGTGGAGAACAGACTGAACTTTGCATCTCAAATCTGCCAAGTAAATTTGCACTCCATTTTCACCTGGAAGCCACTGATGAAAGCATACAGCTTCACTATCATGTAGTCCAATAGTGTAATTACCAGTTTTATTTAACTTAATTTGAAGAATTTTCATGCATTCTAATAAATGCACGTTCAGCCAACTTTGAACAGAGTCGTGCTTACTTCCAAATAAATCATCTTTTATATGAAAGGTCAAGATGCATATTTGGAGAAAGGAGTGTAGTGAATCCAATTTGTGAGAATGTGAAGATGTCCCAAATACCAAGGTGGTTACAAAGAAGCTCAGTTACATACCCTTGGAAGCAGATTTACATGGCAAGATTTTGTTACTTCTCTTGAGAAAAATCATCACTGATGGACAAGAAACAGCAACAGATGCTCCACACAAAACTGATATTATGAATACAGCTTTTTCTTTTCAAGTCCTATTTGTCTTTGCTATCCTATTAATGTCCAAATCCTTTATATCGTATGCTTCTTTGTGGGGAAATGGTCCATTAAGTAATAGAATCATACTAAAGGGCATCCAGATACAAGTTTCACTATAAAAAATATTTTTCTATGTTACCCAATTATACAATACTGTCTCTATGCTATTTGATTATACCTTTCAGAGGAATCTCCTCTCCTGATTATTGTCCAAGGCCTTTCCTCATTAGTAACACAAAGAATTGCCCAACCAATGCTGCTATTACATATTATGCAATATTTTGGCTTAATAATATTTTGCCCTGAATATCATGACTTTTGTGGTTAACTAAACATATGCATTGTTCTTATAGATAGATGGATGACCTATATCTACATGGTGATACCTCAAGATATGGTCTTGGGCCCAGTACTTTTCAACATCTTCATAAATGATCTAGACAAAGAGTTAGAAGGGGAACTTATAAAATTTGCAACAATCAAGCTGTGAGGAATAGGTGATTCTTCAATAATAGGATAATAATAATCTTCAATTATAGGATAATAATAATCTGGAAGGTTCTTGATAGACTCAAGCATTGGGTCCAATGAGAGGCAGTTCAGTAGTAAGAAAATTACATATACTTAGGCAGGAAAAACCAGATGCATAGATATAGAATAGTGATACCTGACTTAATAGTAGTAACTATGAGAGGAATCTATGTTTCCTAAATAGACACATAAAGATAATACTATTATTATCTTTAATATAATTTAATATATATATTTAATATAATTTAATATAATTTAAGAGGGCCGTGAAAATATTTACAGACCCCTCGCATCCTGGATATAAACTGTTTCAACTCCTACCCTCAAAACGACGCTATAGAGCACCGCACACTAGAACAACTAGACACAAGAACAGTTTTTTCCCGAAGGCCATTACTCTGCTAAACAAATAATTCCATCAACACTGTCAAACTATTTTCTGAATCTGCACTACTATTAATCTTCTCATAGTTCCCATCACCAATCTCTTTCCACTTATGACTGTATGACTGTAACTTGTTGCTGGCAATCCTTATGATTTATATTGATATATTGACCATCAATTGTGTTGTAAATGTTGTACCTTGATGAACGTATCTTTTCTTTTATGTACACTGAGAGCATATGCACCAAGACAAATTCCTTGTGTGTCCAATCACACTTGGCCAATAAAATTCTATTCTATTCTATTCTATTCTATTCTATTCTATTCTATTCTATTCTATTCTATTCTATTCTATTCTAATACTATTAAGACAAAGGACCCTTTCAGTGAAATGATTCTATAAAGACCTTCTAAAGAGTTTTATAATGTGGTAAAAATGCCCTGGTTTGATTTTCCTTGCTTAAGTTAGTAAAAGTGTGTTTTTTCCCTTGTACTATCCCATAAACAGGATAAACAAGTTCAACAATTTTTTAAAAATATTCAAATTTGTAAAACAGTTACACCTGTGGCTAGGAGCTGTAACTAGAATGCAGTATTGCAGGCTAACTCTGTCCACTTCCAGGAATTCGATCCTGACCAACTCAAGATTGACTCAATCTTCCATCCTCCTGAGATTGATAAAATGAGGACTCAGGCTGCTGGAGGCAATATGTTGATGTTGTAAACCACTTAGGCAGTGTTGTAAAGCACTATGGAGCAAAATATAAGTCTGAGTGCTATAAGTATTTATTCAATTTGGCCACATGTTCCATGACCAATTATGAAAATAAAGTTGAAATCTATCTGAAAAGCAAAGCATAAGTTTAAGTCAGAGTACTAATAAAAAAAGAAAATCCAGATGCTGCTTCATAGGCAAAATGCTAAAGACAAAGTATAAGCTTAGGCGTCCATATTTTCTATCTTGAATATGGCAGCTATTCCTCATTTCTTTGCACAAACATTATCCCAGAAATACATCTCTTTACTTTTTCTTTGGTGTGACTTGTTAACTCACAAAGACTGGTTTAGCTGCATATTCTGATACAGACAGCAAAATACATCGTGAAAAAGGATTTCTCTAAGCCTTATACTCACATGGTTTTTTCATGTTCCTTTTCTGAAGAAACTGAAGGAAACAGAAGTTTACTACCCTAATGATAGTTACTCTTAACCAACTGCAACATGTCGATTTCACCAATTCTTGTGGTTATGTTTAACCAACTGCTAATAGAGTTTTGGCAATTAGATAAGCAACATAAAAAGAATTTTTTTAATCTTTTAAATTGTGCAAGAGGATGAAGAAAAAAGAGCAAGAAACCATGTAAGCCATGTTTTCATGTATGTCTAAATTGGCTTCTCAGTTTCCTTGAAATAATCCAATTTATACATAATTTTTATCCATACGCTCAGTTGCTCTTTTCACTGCCTAAGCATACTAAATTCAAACAGATCAGTACAACAGCAGCCTGGAAAACATGAGAAACAGGAGCCTCTCGAATTTCTGGAAGAGCTTTATTGTGCTAGTATGAAAAGTGGGCAAAAGAAATCCTGCCGACTGAGAAGTCAATGCAATTGGAATGGTTTTTTGCAGGCTAATAATATGAGACAATTAAAAATATTAATTGATGTCTCAAATTTGTTCTAACTTTTCAGAAAGGAAAAACATGTAGACAGGGATCAAAGACCCTTCTAACACCCAGGACTCTGTCAATATATTAAAGGCTAACAGTACAACTCCTTTTAATAGCAGTATCTCTAGTTCCTATGGGAATCAGGGTCTGTCAGGAATATTTCCAGCTTCTCTGGAGATGGCAAGCATTGTACATGGGAAACCTTCTGTTCATCAGCTCCAAGCCCTATCCCTGGAGTAGGGCTTCTTTTCATTTCTTGCAATGGATGTCTAGATAACATCAGAAGGAGCCCCCAAGAGAAAGTCTGAGACTGTTCTCCAGCCTGCCAGCTTTCACATATTTAAACTGATGAGCCTCTCAGGAGTAATATGGGATTCATTTATTTGGGGGATATTTAAAGCTTTGTATGAATAAATGAAAATATTACAGAAAAGCCGAGGTATAACTGCATGGAAAGAAGGCTGACAAATTTTGCCAGCTCTTTTGCATCAAAGTATATTATATTAAACAGAACCCCAAGGCAAACTCCCTAAGTAGTTTGTCACCATGCGACTATACTCATACAGAAGAAATATAGCTCAATCTGCCCGAGTCACTGCAATGCCATTTTAAAATATAAAATCCATTATTCATTATTTTAAAAGGCAGGCTTAGATGCATAAGGAGAAATAACAACCCTGTCGCCTAGCTACATGTGAATAACGTGTATGCTTCATGGGCTACTTTTCTATTAGGGAAAATTTAATATCAAAATTTTATCCTGACAACTTGTAGAAAATCTTCACCTTGCTTAAAGCAAACAAACCAGAAAAAATATTTTCTACAAAGAAGATTACATTTTAAAATGCATGTGATAAAACAGCTGAAATGCTGACACAACTGGAGCACAGGACAGTTACAAGGCATTGTTTGACATTATAATATATGTGTACACACACACACACACACACACACACACACACACACATACATACCCCATGCATCTACTGTAATTTAACATATCCTGTATTGTTTCCTGAATCACTGGCCCATGTAGACAATAAGAATTAAAAACGAAACAACCAAGAACAGATATTTGATAGCATAACTATGTATTACTCTGTTGTACCCAATCACAATGTACTGGACTTGGTCAACTCAGTTTAGCTAAAGCAACCTGACAGCATAGGTAGGTTTATCATTCATCTTTGGCTGAAGAAAATAGGATATTAGTAGAAGCAAGCTCTAAGATGGCCAATCACTTGTTTAGTCTGCAGGCAGAAAGTCTGCTCTTGACCTAGGCAGTTTTTCAAACCTGTTTTTCTATGATTTAATGCCCAGCTGGAAGCATGGCTCTTATTCATACTTCTCACCAAGCCGTGATGAAGTCTGTTTGATATTGTTGTTTATCCAACCATTCTAATTTGTAAACCACCATTTATGACTTTGCATACAAACATAAAGTATATATTTAGAGAGCTTACAAAGAAATAAAGCAATTTGTAAAAGAAGCATGTATTCCAGAAACTTACAGGTTTAAAAAAGGGGTGTATGGGGTGTTCAGGGAGGGGTAACACCTCTGGTGTAGGGGCATGGTTTGTCCTTTTAGGGCAGTTCTTTCACCTTTGGTCCTCACCTGTCACTCATCCCTCACCTGTGGCTCCTAATAGCTGTAGCATGCGCAGTGGCAACACCCTGGGCAACAGCTTTGACAGGCTGGCCAAACCAGGTTGAGAATAGCTGTTGGGTCATTGACCTTCAGTGAGATAGGGACTTGTCTATCCCATGCATGTAAAGACAGATTCCAATGGATTGAGTGAACGAAACCCACTAGAATAGGACAACAGTCATGAAGGCAGTCTCTGCAAGCGATATGGTATGCTAAGAGCACAGCAGGACACAGTCACCCACATCCAACTGTCCATATCTAACTGTCTTGACTCTTGTGGTGCTATTGGAGCAAGATGGAATCTGGGAAGAGAGAGTGACGCTGACTAGGTGCACTTCTCCCTCACTTTAATCAAATTCACATACAAGTCTTGACATCCCCCAGTTCCAGTGAACCTTCAAAGTCCTGTGGCAATGGGTAAGCGATGAAGCAGCAGGTGCAGATACACTGGGAGCTGAAGCCGCAGACCTGCACACAGGCAATTCAGGTCTAATGGTCATGTTCTTGCAAACCGAAGCAACAGCTGGATTTGGCATCTACCTGAGTGACTGAGTAGCCCTCTTTAGGACCATACTTCCGTAGTAAGAGGAAGGGACTAGAAAAAGTGCCCTAAATATTGTTGCTTCATAGAATCCTAGCCAGCTTACTGTGGCTGAAGGAAATCCCATTTCATGTGGTCAAATAACAAAACTTCAAAGAAAATGTAAGGAAACACCAGTCACACATGGAACATATGTACGTTTCAAGACAACACCTTAGCAAAGGTGTTTCAAACAGAAAAAAGAATAGCCCTGGTCTCCCGAGAGCTCGCAAGATTTAACATTAATATTGTGGCTGTTTGTGAAACTCACCTAACCAACGAAGGTCACCTCAAAGAAACAGGAGGTGGTTATACATTCTTCTGGTGTGGACGCAGCAGTAATGAATGCTGTGAATCTGGAGTTGGTTTTCCAGTTAAGAATCATCTTGCCCGCAAACTTGCCAGTCTTCCAAGGGAATGAATGACTGACTCATGACACTGCATCTCCCACTACCAGAAGGAAAACAAGCCACACTGATCAGTGCCTATGAATCCACAAGACAAATCCAGAAGAAGTAAAGGGCAAGTTTTATGAAGATTTTGATGCCCTACTTTCATCCATGAAGCGCACCAACAGCCTTTCTCTATTTGGCGATTTCAACACAAGAATAGAATCCGATCATTCTGCCTGGGATGGTGTAATTGGAAAAAATGGAATCAGTAAATGTAACAGCAATGGCCTATTACTACTGAAGACATGTGTGGCTCACAATCTGATCACCAATACCACCTTTCACCTGCCCACTCGCAAAAATATGTCTTGGATGCATCCATGCTCCAAGCACTGGCATCAGTGGTGGGATCCTCCCAGTTTATAAACCGGTTCAGTGATTGTGTGGTTTGCATATGCACAGTTCGAAGAAATCTTCACTTCCACATTTCTTCGGAAGAGAAACACAGTTAAGGCTTGACAATCTGCTCTGCTGCACAAATCAGTTGAGAAGATAAAGGTAAGAAAATAACGTGGGTGAGCCCAGCTGATCGTCGGAGCTTCTGGTTCACCCAAACGGGTCTGAACCGATAGAATCCCACCCCTGACTGGCATATTATTGATTATATCATTGTGTGGAGGAAAGACAGACAGGATGTAAGGGTGACCAAGGCCATGCCAAGCCTTGGACTGGCCATAGACTCATCATCTCCAAATTAAGCTTTCACATCAAGCCAAAGAGACGTCCACAGGGAAGAAAAGCTGTGATGAAATGAATCAACATCAGTAAACTGAGAAACCCCAACACAGCAGCTTCACTAGCAGAAGATCTCAATAACCAACTCTCAGAGCTGTAATTAGAGAGAAATGCTGAGAAGGACTGGGAACGTTTTCGGGATATTGTGCACTCTTCTGCACTAAATGTTCTTGGACCCTCACACAGGAAACAGCAGGACTGGTTTGATGAAAACAAACACGCCTGCCAGAGGTGGCACACAGTGCCCTCTCTGTGGACACACAAGCTGTCACCCCAGTTCAGCTCTGCTGCACATGTGTGCGCCTCCTGCTGGCTAGCTGGTCTTCAGGTCTCTGCTGCATATGCATGGGGGGTGGGGTGCATGCAGGAGAATGCACACATGCTTGGGGGTGGAGCCCATGGGGGGGCACACACACACGTGGGGGGGCCATGCAGGGGGCCACCTACGCATGTGCAGGGGTGGAGCACATTCACAGGGGCCATGTGTGCATTGCATTTTGGGAGCACGCATTCACACGCGCATGCACTTTGGGCACTCAGTCCAGAAAAGGTTAGCCCATCACTGGTTTAGATGAAAACAATATACCTGTTATCTTTTTTTTTTTTAAATAGTTTAAGATTTAAACATCTCTTTGTATTGTTCTTTGAACCTTTCCAATTTGCTATCCGAGTCTGCTAATTGCTACCCCAAATTTAAATAAAGTTAAACTGGTAAAGCAGACCTATTGTTTTCCATTGTTCACCTTACAGACATTCAGAGAGTTATATAATTAAGTATTGTTACATTTCCCAATCATTTGATTAACTGCTGCATGGCCCAAATTTAAGAGACCTTTACAAAATGTGGGGGGGTGGGGGTGGATTGATATGATGTTGTTATAATTTTTCATGCCAGATAGTTCTGTGTCAAAATGAAGTGCAGAGAAAACATTTCTTATAAACCATTAATTCAGCTTGCATTGCCAGAAGCACAGCTGCATTCGTTTGTATAGAAATAAAACCAGAAGGGATAGGATAATAACTACAATTTGCTATTGGTTATACCTAGTAAACTTTTGAGCTGCAAAATGGCTGTCAGGCTAATCCCTTAAACTATTATCATCTTCTAAATAGATGATTATCATATTTTCAGTTTAGAGCAACAAAATTAATAGTGTCTTTCCAATCTGTATTCCTAGGAGCAGATGACTCCAGCAGACATACTTTTTTAAAAAGTATGAACTTTTTGTCCATCAACAAAAATCTTATTCAAAATAGGAGGCTCGGTAACAGAACCCTACAAGCTTTATGCTAGTATAATCTGCCCATCAGTGGTGGGATTCAGCCAGTTTGTACCACTTCGGGAGAACCGGCTGTTAACTTTCTGAGCAATTTGGTGAACTGGTTGTTGGAAAAAATCATTAAGGCAGAGAACCGGTTGTTAAATTATTTAAATCCCACCACTGCTGCCCACCCAAGTACAAGCCCACCCAAGTACAAGATCAGGTTTAAACTGTAGAAGGATATGCTCAGAGACAAATTAATATCCCCACTTTAAGACTGACAAGAAAGTGCAAATCAGTGAAGGACCTGTAGTAACAAACAATGATACTCTCAATAGATAAACCTGCTAATATTTGCTTCATATCACATATATAAAATATCCCTCTCCCTTTGAGCCAACAAACAATCCCCAGCCTTTGAGTCAGATAACCAGTGGAAAGGTAGCTGCTAAAAGGTTTCACGCTGCTTTCCTAAAGAAGCAACTTTATATTATAGAAATGTTTCAGCTATAAACAATCATCCTGATTTCACCAGAAATTATCCATAAGTGTAACCAATGCAACCTCTGTCCTATAGCAAGGTCCCAAACGTGACTGAAATTATTTCTCTCACCCTTGGAGACAAGAATCCAAAGGTACAAAGCAAAAGTTAGAACACAGCTCAAATGAGAGTTGGGGACTTGTGAATTTGTGATTTAGTAGCCTAAAGTATTCTAATACAAGCCTGGGATTTTAGTCAAAGTCTAAATGAAATTTGTAATGAGATCTAGAAAATCTAATAGTTCTATTATGACTCCATTGACTACTATGCGACATCATCAAATAATTTTGCTGTTGATGAGTTACATTCAACTATTGAATATTTGTAGGTCCTCTACTCCTTATACAATCCACATTTCATACAGATATATGAAGATGCATGTCTCAGCTAGCTCAGCTACAGTTGTGTCAGATGCTGTGAGAAGAAACAAGCCAACTTGGTTTTCTTTTCCAATCATGACTTCATTTATTGGGTCTGCTACAAACCGGGTCTCAGTAATAGTTGAGATCTCTCTGTACAAAGTCAGCACTGAGCGCTTCTGCCTCTCAGCCCCGTTTAAACATCCGGTGCTGCTCATGCCCCGCCCCATGGCTGAACTGCTCAGTTGATTGGACACCTGACTGCTCTCTCCTTCCTCGTCTGACAGCCTCAGCTGCCACATCATCTGCCAGATCCCAGAACTAAAGCAGCTCTTCGTGATGCTCAGCCGTCATCTCCCTCTATCCCAGCCGCCAGTGTGATGATCCCCCTCCCCATGCTTTCCAAACGCAGATCCCTGCATCACTCGAACAAGTCCTCAATAGTTCATCTTTTCGGATCTTTGATTAAGGACTGTTCTCATGATCAGATCCCCATAGTGTCATGTGTCGAGCCAGAGCTGTGCTCGACAGCATGTTAGTGTTAGGTGTTTTTATATTTCCTTGAATAGGGGAACTAAATATGACACTTCTTCCTCTCCCACAACTGTGAGAAATTATTTTACTCCTGCTTAGCTTTGGCAGAAAAATAAGATGCAGTTTGAATTTTATGTTTACTGATGTAGACTGACATGCAGAAATTCAAAGTGTGAACCTGTCATAAAATGAAATTCTACTCAGGAGTTTTTCCAAAAGTAACCTAGGCCCATGTTATTAGAGAATTATGGAAATGGAGATCCATCACAATTGGAAGGGATTGGGTTGGGAAAAAGTTACATGCCACAGCAAAGGTGTTACCTATTTTTCTGGGTCCCCATGTTATTCTGATTGGGGATGTACAACTTTCACTTAGCCATTAGTTCTTAACCTGCAGATAATTACTCCCAAAGGGGTAATTTGGGCATATTCTGGAGTAATGAAATAATTTTTGGGACTGCGGCAGCCAAGATGTTTGTGTAACACAACAGTTTGATGGTTTGACATTATTGAAGTCCAAAATAAAAGGAGATAATTGGGTCAAACTGTTTAAGAACCACTGACTTAGAACAAGACGTAGTCCTCAACTTGATTGCATCTTCAGGAGATCAGGTCAGTTCTCTACTACAGTCTCTTTGTCCCTTCCTTAAATCTATCACTTTGTACATGCATGTATGCATTATAAAAGGACAAGCTTGGGGGGGGGGGGTTTGCAGCCATCTTGGCTTTTTTTTTAAACATCTCCTTCTATGGATGCCTTTGCAATTCTAAAAAATCCCAGCAAGCAAATGGTGCTTGGTGGGGGGAGGGAATTGCACTGTAAGAACTATATGAAACAAAGCCAAGTAACAAAACCACAGCATTAGCATTCTTTTTCTTCTTTTTTGGATATGTTTTTTTAAAAAAACTCACATTTCCTGCCACTTGAAGATTGCTTGGTTGTTCTCTCTATCCCATGCCAGGGATTTGGCTGACAGGCATCTGAATTTATAGTACACTTCTGGCTACTGCACAGTAATTGGCCTCACCCAGTACTCAGCAATAGACCTTGTTGCATGACACTATATTAAGCTTTCACGGCTTCATCTGGTATATATTTTTGACATTGCTCTCTCCTTGTTCCTCAGAACTGCTGTCAATTCATTTCATTCTTGTTTACACACTTTCTGTAAATTATATAGACAATCATTCCCCACCCCCAGCAGACTCTCTGGTAAGTAGTGTTTTCAGTTTTGTATTTATATAAAGCATTTGAACTTTATGGATAGAAACATAAGAAATAAAAGGAAGACTAACAAAGTTGTAAAAATGAGTGCTTGTTAATACGATGGCAGAATTCACAATAAAATATTTACTGCAAACATTTGCCTTCCGTATGGTTTATCTCATCTCCCCAAACATGGTGATTAATAGAATTGACCTTTGGGGAAAACATCAAGATGAAATTAAATAAAATGTTCTGTAGGCTTCTCTCTACTAAAGGTTTCAGAAAGAACAAGCCATTGATTGTATCATTAAAATCCTGCAATCATTTTTGAAAGAGATTGTGGATCAACAAAACATGTTTCTGGTCCTATCTGTCATATATAAAAATGCCCTTCTTGTCATTACAGATTTTCTCTTAAACCATAACTTTAATTTATACCTTTGGAGGGGGAGGCTGGGTCTCCAGAAATATAATTCCTGGCAGACCCTTCCCAACTAGGAAAAGTTGCTGGGAGCTATAATTCACTGAAATTTGGAACATCAAAGTCTTTTTCTTCACTTGTTCAAGCTACAACTTGTATGCTTGCCAGTTTTTCATCTGTAAAATGAATGTCTGTTTCAAATGCTGTATCCTTTATATTTTGACTTCTTTGAATTTTGTGATACAATCAACTAAATCTTCAAATCAAGATCAGCTGCAGATGTTTACATGGACATATCCATGTAGCTTTCTTGGCAAGAGCAGAGAAGTAGTAATTAAAAATGAAATCATCACATATTTTCATTTTATATAGACAGGTGGTACATTCTAGCACTGATGTTGAGTATCAGGACATTAAGTACTACAGAGATGTGGAGGCTGGGCCACAGAATGTACACCAGAAAGAAGAGAAGTTTGGTAATAGATAGCAGCCTCAGAATTCATTCTGCCTTGATCCGGAAGGTCTCCTTGTATGACAGACAATTCTCAGAAGGTCATAAGTAAATAGCCTGATATCTGTCAAAATTAGTTACTTAAACAAAGTATAGATGAAGATCCTCCCCAACTTTGCACTGCACAGGCAGAAGAAATAGATACAAGAATTAGAACCTTGATTTTTACTATAAAGAGGGTTTGCATTTGAAACCCAGTAGTGGCTGGAATACTTTTGTAAAAGCAACATTATCTTTTGAATTGTAAATATACATTAGGATTTTTCTGTCAGGCTCTTGATTAACTACTGGAGATGTCTGATATCCAAGAACTTTGGAGCAAGTTGCCCAGTTAGAGCTCCAAACCTTTTGTGTTCAGATTTGGAAGCTTTCACCAGTTCTTCTGCTCCCAGAGCATGTGCTGTTGCTGCTGAGGTGATACCAGGCTCTCTCCAGGCAAGTAGAACAGCAGCAGGGAGGTGATGCTGGCAAGTGAAAATGGGGCAGGAAATTGGGCAGTGAAAGTAGAGGCAGTCAAGAGAAAAGCCAGATTTGGCTGTCCTATAATAGGAATTATAGAATAACAGTTGGAAGAGATCTTGGAAGTCTTCTACTCCAACCTCCTGCTCAAACAAGGAAACCTGTATTATTTCAGATAACTGATGGTCCAAAATCTTCTTTAAAAACTTCCAGTGTTGGAGCATCCACAATTTCTGGAGGTAAGTTGTCCTTGATTAATTGTTCTAACTATCAAGAAATTTCTCCTTAGTTCTAGGTTGCTTCTCTCCTTGATTTACATTTACATTACAGTTTTACATTTTGGAAGGTTAGACATTTTTGTATTTAGTTATCAAAGGGTTTTAAAAATTCCTTTTAAAAGTAAAAAAAAGGCTCTGACGATCAGGCAGTTCAGCTGGGATCGTCAGAGCCTCTTTTTTTATCTTTTAAAAACATTTTTTAAAAGAAGCGGCAAGCAGGGAAGTGGGCGACTGGGCATTGGGTGGCATGGGCGGGGGGGGGGGCAGGGATTTTTGCTACCAGTTCTCCAAACCACCCACCGCTATCAATACCAGATTGGCCGATCCAGTCCAAACCGGGAGCATTTCACCCCGACCCAGAGTCATAAATTATCATTGGGAGATGTTTCAGAATTTTGTCCCCCAATGCCTCCAACTGAATCTGATACATTTTAAAACTCAAATTTTGTTTGCCAACTTCTCCCCTCACATAAAATTACATCTGCTTTGTTTATAGAGTTATCCTACTTGCTGACTGACTGATAGCCAAAAGACAGTATCCCAAACACTTCTGCATGGTTTCTTTCCAATATTCTAAGGGATTGGAAAGAATGAAAACAATTTTAATTTAAGCAATTTATTTCAAATGAGTTGAAATGCAGTAGCTCTTCATTTAAGGACATCATTTTTATTTTTATTATTACTATGTAACATGTAAAGTAATACATTATTCTGTCATTTTTCATAGTTCAGCATTGAACAAAAGAAATATGTTTTACTAATTAAGTAAATACAGATATAAATGATGCCACTTGTCTAGACATTATTAACAATGTACTCTAATATACACTAAGCTTGTCAAAATAGGCCACTTCCTCCTCATTTTTTAAAGCTACAAATCACATTTCAGCTTCATTTTCTGTCGAAAGAACTCTCAGAGTTTTATGTTCCCTTTTCACAGAGAAATATCTGCTGGCCATTGAAGATCTACTTACATAAAAACAGCATTATTATTTTTTACATATTCTCATTATAGTTATATTAAAATGTCCTAAGCACAAGGTAAACTGTTTTAGTGGTTTCTAACACTGTTTTTGAAAATTGCTCTTTTTCATATAAAACAAAACCCTTGTAACTGTAATCTACTGATTAGTTAGATGCTTAGCACATACTTCAGACATAGAAAATATATGTGTACTAGCTGGATATCTGTGCTCCGCTAGGAAACTATGTGATCAGACTTGATAAATCGATACTTACAGCTTGAAAATTAAAGAGTAGTTACAATCGGCCTCTCCTCTCCCCTTCTCTCCCTCAGGCTGGCCCACAGAAGCCTCTCCTCTCCTATCCCCCTTCTCTCCCTCAGGCTGGGCCCATTGATCCTTTCCTGTCCCCTTCTCTCCCTTTCAGATGGAGAGTAGAATGTCTAATTTCCCAGCTCGCAGGCTGGATGAGTCACGTGCTGGCCATGCCCACGTGGCAGTTGGAATCCTGACACAGAGTTCTTTTCAGGTGTGGAGTGGGAGTAGAACATCTGACTCCTTAGAATCAGAGCATGTTAATAATAATATAAAAAATATTAATGATTTTTAATCATTTTTATCATTTTTTAGCGAGCACCTAGAAGCCAAGAAGAACATACGTGCCAGATTTCAGGTTTGTAGGCTTTATGGTTCTGAAGATTTTGCGATGATTTTGTGTTTTCAAAATATTTTCAGAATTTGTAACCAAGGGAGAAATTAGATCATTTTTTTAAAAACAAACAAACACACAGATGAGTTTCAAAAGACCGTTCAAGCAATTTTTAATCATTATATATAGTGTTTTAGTTAGATAGATGTTAGACTCTGATTTTATAATCTTAAAGAATCCTTTTCTTTATATAGCAACATATGAATTAGTGCCTTTAGTTTCAAAATGAAAGATGTCTGGATGAGAAAGCACTGATAAAAATAGTATCCTTCAAGTTGATCTCAACTCCATATAGTAACTTCATAGACATAACCTTGTTATTATCTTGGCAATAATTATGGAAGAACTTTCTATTGCCTTTTCAAGAATGTCTTGATTGTTTTTTGATCCCCCAGTCCATCCTTGGGATTTCCAGCTTGCATACAAGAAATATTAAATCCAATCCTGATCAGGATTTTCAAGATCAGCCAATGCCAATTAGATATTGCCACTTACATAATAACAACATGTACAATATTGAAGAGTGGAGCTTTTCATCTGATTGATCTTCACCTAATGATGTCACTATTATTATTTTCTTCTCTCATGTCTATTTTTTTTAATTGTTATTGTTATTTTCTTGTCTCATTATTATGTTCTTTGGATTTTGGTGGACACAGATTTTTCATGGTCTCAAACTTCTCTGAGTGTGTATTTTTTGTGAACCTGTTATAAGATGCTCTATAAAATCTGTTTAAAAGGCATTTTTAAATTTAGAACACTTATTATTTTAAATAGTAAATTTTATCTCTTTATATTTTTCACTCAGCAATACAAATCTCTTCAGGTTTTATAAAAGAAAAACTGGGGACATAGTCCCACTATAGATTCTTCACTCTCAAGATCTTTTTATCAAAACTACTATCATTGTTAGTTGAATGCATGTATATCTCCTTACAAAATTAGGATACCCAGTTTGTAAAGAATTGTAATTGTAATTGTAATTCATTGGAACATGTTAATGTCTCATTGCAAACCCTCTTGAGAATTATCAAATGTTGGGGATGGCATCGTGTTCCCTCATTCTTTCAGTGGCTTGCTGTTTAGTCAAAATCACCCAGTGAGCTTTAATGCCTAGTGTAGATTTTTCTCCATCTTGACTTTATTTCCTTGTATCAATTTATTTGTTATCATATTTTTATCTGTTAAAAGGTAAAGGTAAAAGTTCCCCTCACACATATACGCTAGTTATTTCCGACTCTAGGGGGCAGTGCTCATCACCGTTTCAAAGCCAAAGAGCCAATGCTATCTGAAGACATTTCATGGTCATGTGGCTGGCATGACTAAATGCCAAAGGTGCACGGAACGCTGTTACCTTCTCACCAAAGGTGGTCCCTATTTTTCTACTTGCATTTTTTTACTTGCTTTCGAACTGCTAGGTTGGCAGAAGTTGGGACAAGTGGTGGGAGCTCACCCCATTATGCAGCACTAGGGATTTGAACCACTAAAGTGCCGACATTTTGATCAGCAAGTTCAATGTCTTAGCCACTGAGCCACCGTGTCCCCTTATCTGTTATGCATTTACTTATATTTACTGATAATAATTAAAATAATCTCTATATTCTTTTGACAGAGGTTAGACTGCAAAACATCTATCTCAATAAGCAATTTTAATTTGTGCTTAATATTATGGCATACATGATAACTAGATAATTTTTAAATATTTATTTTTGGGCCTTGGAATTTACACTTAACTACTTTTTTTGTTTGTTTGTCTTCTTTTTTAATCTTCAGTATTAATCTGCTATTTCTGCACATTCCAATATTTTTTAAATTATACCTTCTTCCATAGGTGTTTCCTCACTTTTCCAATGTTGTGTAAATACAATTCTTACTGCTGTTAAAATATCAATATTAAATATACATTCCCTTTATTATATTTTTCTGGTGTTATGCCTAACAAAAATAATTCTGGCTTACAATCTATATGCTGTTTTAACAGATAGCATACTTAACTGCTTTTTATACAGCTTCTTTTTTTCTATACAACTTCTTTTCTATACAGCTTCTGAATGCTAACACAGCACAATTTTATCTTGACTGAATATGCAAGATTAAGCATCTGGGTACCTATGGGTACTTATGTTTTATAAGATTTCAGCTTCCATCCAATGTAGAGAGCAAGAAAGATGTCCTTGCCAAGGATATGAAAGAACAATTTCTGAAATAATGAGAGGTGAAACGTATTTTCAGTCCACAATAGACAGAAACATGTGGAAGAGGCTTAGACAGGCACCTTCCTAATTTGCGGGAACATAAAAAGAAGTGGGGGTATAGAACAATTAAACTTGCAAGGTTGCTATTATAATTGTTCCCAATCATTTCCTGGTCTGGTCTATCTGATGGGGCTGACATTCTACCTAGCAAATGGAAGAGAATTTGGGATGACACAGTCCAAAATATCTAAGGGAAATCAGATTCGTGGTTTCATCCCAAAATCCGCAAAACTTTAACCTTAGACTGGCTACTGTTGACCTCACCCGATTCCTAAAAGGTCTGTAAGGGGCGTGCATAAGAGCACCAGCGTGCCTACCGTCCCTGTCCTAATGTTCCCTTTAATTGCATTCATTTTATGTATTCAATTCATGCTTATACTTATATATATTATTTAATATGTATCCAAATAAATAAATAAATAAATAAAGAAATAAATAAATAAATAAAACAAGCTCACCGTAATTCAAATAAGACAGAGATGCCATTTCATTCCATGTCCAAACCCATCAGTTTCTCCACATGCATTATCCAGCATGCTCATATCTCTGCTATCCTTCTATTAAGAGGAAATCCAGTGTTAAAAATCCAGCTGCTAGCCAATGTGACTGGTCCTTTTTAAAAAAATTAAAATCAGAGATTACATACTAGGAGGGCTGCGGAAGAAAGAAAGGTGAGGTAGATATGAGAACACATTTTCTTTCATTCCAACCAAAACATACAAAATGCTGTTTCATCAACTATTTTTACTGACAGATGTATTGCTGTTTTCTTCACATCCATTGCTTATGGGTTATATCTTTAAATCCCTAACAAGATCCATAAGGGGTTTGCAAAACTTTCAACTATTTGTTATTGGCTCACAGCAGACCTTTTTCACAAAAATCTTAAGCGTATCCCATAGGAAACATGAAAGAGAAAGAAATACAGTACCTTAATCACTTATGAATGAGAAGAAAATAAAACAACAGGAATGTAATTTTCATGTTACAATAGTAGCTTTCCGTAAGTTCAAGTGTAAAAGCAGTTTCATATTCAAGGGCAAATTTGATTTAAGGTTGCATGCTATAAAATAAATAGGACAGTACAAATCAGATGACACACTTTTGTTAATAATCTGCTTTGAGAATCCTTTAATGATAAAAATTCATACATAAAACTATTGCTGTTAAGGGCTAGTTTGGTCTGGGCAATGAAAATCCTGAAACTGTTCATTTGACAAGGTTCTGAGTCTTGTCTGTAATAATCAAAAATATTGTGAAATAGAATGATTGTCATTATTACCTACATCATTACTAAATAAGTGGCATAAACAATAATTTTTCTGTATTTGAATTCCCCTGCTCCCTTCAGTTACATGAATTTCTTCTGCAAACCATAATTGCAAAATTGAATTAACATGAGTAAAGAAGGAATAGAATAGAGACTAGACTAGACTAGAACAGGAATGAGCTGGAAGGGACCTTAGAAGTCTTCTAATCCAGCTCCCTACTCAAGCAGGAGAACCTATACCATTTCAGATAAGTGACTGTCTAGACTCTTCTTAAAAACATCCAGTGATAGAGTGCCCATGATTTCTGAAGGCAAGCTGTTCCACTGGTTAATGTCCTCACTATTACGAAATTTCTCCTTATTTCCAGGTTGCTTCTCTCTTTGATTAATTAATTTAACTAATTAATTAATCAAAATTAATTAACTAAATAATGTCTTTGATTAGTTTCCAACCATTGTTTCTTGATCTGCCTTCTGGTGCTTTGAAGAACAATTTGGCCCCCCTCTTCTTTGTGGCAGCCCCTCAAATACTGGACACATCACCTCTAATTCTTCTTTTCTTTAGACTAGCCAAACCCAAAGCCTGCAGGCATTCTTCATATGTTTTAGTCTCCAGTCCTTTGATCATCTTAGTTGTTCTTCTCTGAACTTTTTCCAGTCTCAACATCTTTTTTATAGCATGGTGACCAAAACTGGTTGCAGTATTCCAGGCATGGTCTTATAAAGTGGTACTAATGGTCACTTTCACCCAAGATTCCAGCAACTTCAGTCCCTTCTATCACTTCTTCTCTCTTAGTAAGAATTAGGTCTAGTATAGCTTTACTTCTAGTTCCCGCTGCTATCTTTTGGATGACAAAGTTGTCAGCTAGGTTAGTTAGGAATCTATTTGATATCCAACTCGCTGCAAGTTACTCTTCCAGTTGATATCTGGATAGTTAAAGTCTCCCATTACAACTGTGGTATGCTTCCTACATACATTTGTTAATTGGTTGGCAAAGAGTTCATCTATTTCTTCTGATTGGTTGTGTGGCAAGTAATATACACCTATGACAACGTCACTTTTTTCCTTTTATATTGACCCATATACATTCTGGAGGGGTTTTATCTTTGATCATGTGCGTTTCTGTAGATATGTAGTGGCCTCTTACATATAGTGCAACTCCACCACCTCTTTTTGTTGATCACTCCTTTTAAACAATTTATATCCATCTATCAGTACATTCCGGTCATGGGCTCATCCCACCAGGTTTCTGTAATGGAAACTATATTTATTTATTTATTTATTTGTCACAACATTATATACAGGAACATATATTGAAAGGAAACAATAGGACAGGAACGGTAGGCACTTTTGTGCACTTATGCACGCCCCTTATAGTCCTCTTAGGAATGGGGTGAGGTCAATGGTAGACAGTTTTTGGTTAAAGCTTTTAGGAGTTGGAGAGGAGACCACTGAGTCAGGTAGTGTATTCCAAGCATTAACAACTCTGTTACTGAAGTCATATTTTCTGCAATCAAAATTGAAGCAGTTGACATTAAGTTTGAATCTGTTGTTTGCTCTTGTATTATTGCTATTGAAGCTGAAGAAGTCTTTAACAGGAAGGACATTGCAATAGATGATTCTGTGTGTTAAACACAGGTCTTGTCGGAGTCGGCGAAGTTCTAAGTTCTCTAATCCAAGGATTTCAAGTCTGGTGGAATATGGTATTTTGTTGTTTACAGAGGAGCGGAGAACTCTTCTTGTAAAAATATTTTTGGACTCGTTCAATTGTATTAATGTCAGAAATGTGGTATGGGTTCCAGACAGATGAGCTGTATTCAAGAATGGGTCTGGCAAATGTTTTGAATGCTCTGGTTAGTAGTGTAGAGTTTTTGGAAAAGAAGCTATGCAGAATTAAGTTTACAACTCTTAGAGCTTTTTTTGCTATGTAGTTGCAGTGGGCTTTGGCACTTAGATCATTTGATATGAAAACTCCAAGGTCCTAGACAGGGTGGGAGTCATCTGTAAGATAATGTCCATTAAGCTTGTACTTAGTGTTTGGGTTCTTTTTTACAATATGTAAGACTGAGCATTTGCTGGTTGAGATTTGGAGTTGCCAAGTTTTAGACCAATCGGATACAAAATCAAGGTCTTTTTGAAGGGTATTACTATTGTTGGTGGTGTTAAATAGTTTGACAGCAAACTATCGTCAGCAAAGAAGACACAATAACTTGAGATATGGTCACAGAGATCATTTATATATAATATGAAGAGCGTTGGTCCAAGAACGCTACCTTGAGGAATGCCACTTTTGACAGGGACAGGATCTGATAGAGCATTGCCAATTTTGACCACTTGTCTGTTTGACAGGAAAGCAGTTATCCAATTGTGAAGGGGTCCTGAAATGCCGTAGGATTTTAGTTTTAGGAGAAGTTTATCGTGTACTACTGAGTCAAAAGCTTTGCAGAAGTCTATGTAGATTGCATCTATTGCTTTGCCTTAATCAAGATTAGTAGTCCATATGTTTTTGCAGTGGAGAAGTTGTAAGTTACATGATAATTTTTTTCTGAAACCAAATTGTTTATTAGAGAGTAGTTGTTTGTTTCTAGGTGGAGGATAATGGATTGGTTGATAATAGATTCTATTACTTTTCAGGTGACGCAGCATAGAGAAATTGATCTGTAATTTTCAACTAGGCTGGGATCTCCTTTTTTGAAGATAGGGATGACTGTGGCTAGAGACCAAAGTTTGGGAAGGAAACCAGTTTTGAAAGCTTTATCAAAGATTATGCTTAGGGGTTCTGCTATATTAGTGGAAAGCTTTTTTAAGAAGTATGCACATAGTCCATCAGGTCCAATAGATAAAGATGGTTTATAAACATAATCAGGTCCAACAGATAAAGAGCTTTTTCAACATAATCTTCTGTGAAGTCTATATGAGTTAAGTCGTTGTAATCATTGTTAGTACGATTGGGGAATGTTGGATATGAGCCATCACTGTTAACGAAGACTGAGCCAAAGAATGTGTTAAAGAGGTTTGCTTTAACTGTTTCATCGTTATATTCATTGCCGTTAGATTCTCTTAATGGTGGGATGGATCTTGATTCTTTAAGTTTGTTGTTAACAAAATTATAGAAAGCACGATTGGAATTTGTGCGCAGATCTTCTTCTTGCTTTGTGTGGTAAATGGTGCATTCAGTTTTTAACATAACATAACATAACATCAGAGTTGGAAGGGACCTTGGAGGCCTTCTAGTCCAACCCCCTGCCCAGGCAGGAAACCCTATACCATCTCAGTCAGATGGTTATCCAACATTTTCTTAAAAATTTCCAGTGTTGGAGCATTCACAACTTCTGAAGGCAAGTCGTTCCACTTATTAATTGTTCTAACTGTCAGGAAATTTCTCCTTAGTTCTAAGTTGCTTCTTTCTTTGACCAGTTTCCACCCATTGCTTCTTGTTCTACCCTCAGGTGCTTTGGTGAACAGCCTGACTCCCTCTTCTTTGTGGCAGCCCCTAAGATATTGGAACACAGCTATCATGTCTCCCCTAGTCCTTCTTTTTGTTAAACTAGACATACCCAGTTCCTGCAACCGTTCTTCATATGTTTTATCCTCCAGTCCCCTAATCATCTTTGTTGCTCTTCTCTGCACTCTTTCTAGAGTCTCAACATCTTTTTACATCGTGGCGACCAAAACTGGATGCAATATTCCAAGTGTGGCCTTACCAAGGCATTATAAAGTGGCACTAACACTTCACGTGATCTTGATTCTATCCCTCTGTTTATGCAGCCCAGAACTGTGTTGGCTTTTTTAACAGCTGCTGCACACTGCTGGCTCATATCTAAATGGTTATCCACTAGGACTCCAAGATCCCTCTCACAGGTACTACTATTGAGCAAGGTACCACATATACGGTACTGGTGCATTTTGTTTTTTTGGCCTAAATGTAGAACCTTACTTTTTTCACTGTTGAATTTCATTTTGTTAGATAGCGCCCAATGTTCAAGTCTGTCAAGATCTTTCTGTAACTTGAGCCTATCTTCTGGAGTGTTGGCTATTCCTGCCAGCTTGGTGTCATCTGCAAATTTGATGAGTTCCCCATCTATCTCCTCGTTCAAGTCATTGATGAAGATGTTGAAGAGTACTGGGCCTAAAACAGAGCCTTGGGGTACTCCACTGCATACTTCCCTCCATGTGGATGTAGTTCCGTTGAGGATTACACGTTGAGTGCGGTTGGTCAGCCCAGTTTTTATTTGGTTGCAAATATTTCTGTAGTGGTTTTTGAAGTTTGCTACATGGCCTTTTTTGTTTCTTTTCCAGAGGGATTTTTTTTGGATTGAAGCTTCTTTATTGATATGGGTAATTAGTTTTTTTAAATTTTGTTGGTGATTTGTGATATGTATTGTTTGATGATTCTATTGATTTGAGGTTGTTGTTTATAAGGTCATAGTTGGCTTTTTTAAAATTGTAGTTAGGAGTACTATTATTATGATGATTTATGTGAGGGCGTATATTGAGATAAAAGTCTATCATGCAGTGGCCACTGTTGGAAAAGGGTTCTTTTATTTGTAGTCCATAAATTAAGTTTGTGTTATTGCAAAAGATGAGGTCAAGGCAGTTGTTGAGTCTTGTATTGTTATTTACTAGTTGTTCAAGACCTAGGTCTGTAACAGTGTTGTATAGTGTAGTATGGATTAGTTCAGTTGTACATTCATTTGTTATCCAGTTAATAAAAGGTAGATTTAGGTCACCCAGGAAGATGAGAGGATATGGGCAAGAGGTAGCCCATGTTAGCAGTATGGTTAACTTATTTGTGTGATCAATGTTGTAGTCAGGTGCTCTGTAGCTGTAAGAATTGAAGTGTAGTGTTAATGGACAGGTCGCATGCAATAGTTTCAAGAAGAGAAAGTTTATGTGCAACTTGAATATTTTTTAGGTTCGGTGATTTTTTGTAAAAGATAGCCCCTCCACCACTGTGGTTTTCACGATCTGATCGAAAAACTTGATATTCTTTGTTTGAAATAATGGAGTTAGGGAGGGATGAGTTTAGCCATGTTTCACAAACATTTATAATATCAAATGTTTAACAATAGGATAAATTCAGATAATTTGTTTACAATACTTCTTGCATTTATTAATTTACATTTGAGACCTGCTGTGCTTGGTGTAGAAGAGGTAAGGGGCGTGCATACCGTAACTGCCCTTATGTACTATTATATATAGTATGATATATGATAATATCGTAACTACCCTTATGTACGATTGCTTCTACTTCACCCCGTTTGTTCCCCAAGCTTTGAGCATTTGTATATAAGCATTTAACACTTTTATGCCCGTCCATGGGTATGTTTCCTGCATCTCCTAGTTGTTGTTTATGTTTTTCTTTTTCCTCATCACTCCCTAACTAATTGCTTGATTTGTTTGGTGTTCTGGTTTTATGATTGATTTTGAGATTCTAAAGATTGGTGACCCTCCTCCTTCAATTTTAGTTTAAAATCCCTCTGATGAGTTGGCCCAATCTTTTTCGGAGTATATTTCTTCCTGTTTTCATCAGGTGCAGCCCATCTCTTGCCAAGAGTCCTTTGTGAACGTAATGCTATCCAAGAAACCAAAGTTTTCTTGGTGACACCAATCCTTTAGCAAGTGGTTTATTTCTAGAATTCTTTTTTCCTTCAATGGGTGTTGACCTTTCATTGTGAGTACTGATGAGAAAGAACACTGGTTCTGTTCCTTTGAAAATAGGATCTCCTATCACCAATACTCCCCTTTCTTTTTTGGGGGGGTGCTTTTCTTTTATCTCAGGTATGTTTGTTGATGTGACTTTTTTAGGGATATTTGATGCTATCTCTTTTCTAGGTGTCTGCATGTTTTCTTAGAAGGGGAGGTTGTAGGTCTGTGTATTTACATCCAGGGGGAGAAATTTCATCTGGGGGGAGAAATCAGTTGCAATAAAAAATACATGGCCTTCGTTTTGTTAATAATACCTATTTAAAGGCAAAGCCATTTCTTATCTGGCTCCTATTTTCATTGATACATTGTTTGCACATTATAGATCATCTCATCTGAATTGCAGAGAAAGGGAGGCAGAAAAGGGTTTATTCCATGAAGTATTAGTAAGCAAGCCACTGTGGTACATAATTATGTCCTAAATAGATTTGGAAAACATTAAAAACTCATTTTATCAGCAGCATCTTGCTACTAGCATAATTTGCAGCATCTTGCTACTAGCCCAAACTATCAAATCATGTACAGGGGCTTAATATGTCAAAATGTCACAATATGTCACATATATGATCAAAATAAATGAATTGTCTCAATTTGCTGGAAGATTAAGTTTGGATATTGTTTTTGTCAAAAAACAATAGAAACCTTCCAAAAAATAACTATAATTTCTTTTCATCTTGATAACTATTAGAAGTGGTACTATAACTATTGATCCATACTTTAATGATTGCATATATACAACTAAAGTGTGTGATGCAGCCACAAATAGGCTTCAAAGAAACACACCAAAAAGTAGATAGCATGAAGATGAAGAAACAAGCATATGCAAATCTAATTTTGATTTAGTTCAGATTCAGTTAAAATTAAATAAAATTAATTATACATGGCATATTATTATCTTCCATGTATTTGATAACTATATCTTCTGTCATATTAAAGAAATACAAATATTTTTGGAGAATGTTTGTGAATCAAATTGAACACTTCTATTTTAGAAGAAACACTGGGGACTTGATTAGGATTGTGATCTTTATCCTTTCCCCACATGTTCCTCCTCCAGGTTAAATCCAGCATGCTTACTCAGAAATAAGAAATATAGTAGTGAAAATTGTTAGACATGAGTTGCATGTTTCAAGTAGCATGTGGCCTGTTTCCAATAAACTGAAATTAAATTTAAAAATTGTTGATATTTGTATTCCATATGTATCATTTGTTGCGTTTATATTAGAAATTACCATAGGACTGTTTTACTTTTGGAGAACAGTATTTAGATTTGGAAAGGCAGCAAAGCATATAAATAGAATGGATCCTAGTCCATGGATTAACTCTGCAAGTTGATGCTTCAGGAATACAGATTCTCTATTTGAATAAACTAGGCTAAAGGTTCGACACAACTTACAACAAGCAGAAAATCTGACATTAAGAATAAAGTGTTACCCTTAACCAGTCCCCTTATGCCAGGCAGATCGAATCTTTCATTGTTTCTATACAACTAAGTGACCTTTCCACCATATGTGTTCCAATACCTAAGCAAACTAGAATAAATTAAAGGCAAAATATCAACCTTCTGTTTGAATTTTCATTCTCTTAACTGTTTCTGTCATAGGGCAGCTGTTCATGGCTTTTTGTAAAGCCCCTTTGAGCTTTCTGGGACCAGCTTTCTTAACTAAAAGGAATTAGCCTTTGAAGCTAATGTTGTTATATAACAGAACCTATGACAGTGTTTTCAATCTCAGCAATTTTAGGATGTGTGGATTTCAACTCCCAGAAATCACCATGACAGCCAACATTTTTCTTAAACAGCCCCGTATTTCTTCATGCTAGAACTTGTTAAGCTGAAGTTCAGGGAGAAACTTCCCATTTTCGAATAGAATAGAATAGAATAGAATAGAATAGAATAGAATAGAATAGAATTTTTTATTGGCCAAGTGTGATTAGACACACGAGTCTTGGTGCATTGGCTCTCAGTGTATATAAAAGAAAAGATACCTTCATCAAGGTACAACACTTACAACACTTAATGATAGTCATAGGGTACAAATAAGCAATCAGGAAACAATCAATATCAATATAAATTGTAAGGATACAACCATTTTATTTTCATTTCATTTATTAAATTTCATTTCATTTGTTAAATTTCTATACCGCCCTTCTCCCAAAGGACTCAGGGCGGTTCACAGCCAACGTAAAACAGAATTTATACAATATATATAGATAAATTAAAACACTGTAAAAATCTGATTAAATTTTAGCTAACAATTAAAATTAAGTTATTAAAATCAAATAATAAAACCCCAGTTAAAACACAACACATTAGGCTAGCCCTGCGCGATGAAACAAGAGAGTCTTGAGCTTGCGTCGGAAGGTCCAGAGGTTGGGGAGTGATCGTAACCCCGGAGGAAGCTCATTCCAGAGGGTATCTCCCCCGGGAGTCGCCAGCCAACATTGTTTGGCTGACGGCACCCTGAGGAGACCCTCCCCGTGGAAGCACCAGATCGATGGGATGCTACCAGTGGCAGCAGGCAGTCCTGTAAATACCCTGGTCCTAAGCCATGGAGCGCTTTAAAGGTGGTTACCAACACCTTGAATTGCACCCGGAAAACCACCGGCAACCTGTGCAGCCTGCGCAGGAGAGGTGTTATATGGGAGCCACAAGTGGCTTCCTCTATCACCCGCGCAGCCGCATTCTGGACCAGTTGAAGCCTCTGAGTGCCCTTCAAGGGGAGCCCCATGTAGAGAGCGTTACAGTAGTCCAGGCGGGAAGTGATGAGGGTGTGAGTGACCATGCACAAGGCATCCCCATCTATGAAGGGGCGCAACTGGCAAATCAGGCGTACCTGACAAAAGGCTCCCCTGGCGTCGGCCGTCATGTGATCTTCTAATGACAGCCGAGCATCCAGGAGAACACCCAAGTTGCGAACCCTCTCCATAGGGGCCAATGAATCTGCACCAACAGCCAGAAATGGAACCAGCTGAATGTACCGGGACGCCGGCATCCACAGCCACTCAGTCTTGGAGGGATTGAGTCAAAGCCCATTCCTCCCCATCCAGACCCGCACAGCCTCCAAACACCGGGACGTCACGTTGACGGCTTCATTGGGGTGGTCCGGGGTAGAGACGTACAGCTGAGTATCATCAGCTGATGATACTGTACCCCAAAACCATGGATGATCTCCCCTAGCGGCTTCATATAGATGTTGAACAGGAGAGGCGAGAGAACCAACCCCTGTGGCACTCCACAGGTGAGGTGCCTCGCGGTTGATCTCTGCTCCTCTGCCAACACCGTCTGTGACTGGTCAGAGAGATAGGAGGAGAACCACCGAAAAATGGTGCCCCCCACTCCCAATCCCTCTAATCGTCGCAGCAAGATACCATGGTCGATGGTATCAAAAGTCGCTGAGAGGTCTAATAGGACTAGGACAAGGAACAGCCCCTATCCCGAGCTGTTGTGTCCCACTCCTCCTCTGACGGCCGGGTCAGGGAAGTCCGTATCAAGCATGCCTCTGCAGCTCTGCCAAAGTCCTATCAGAGTCCTCAGGGCAGGCAGGAATCCAAGGTGTGACTTCAGCAATCCAGATTAGACTTTGCCTGACTCAGAGAATGCCAGAAAGCAGATCCTTTATATAGGCCATGGGGTGTGGCTCCATGACTCAGCACTTATCCAGGCCTGCCCCTCCCTTTCTTTTGCTGACATTGCCTCTCCATTCTCTGGAAGCGAGGATCTGTCCACTGCATCATTTCGTCCCCAGCTGCCAGTAATCCCAGCTCGTGGCTGGCTTCAGGTGCACATGCTATCGCAGGGAGGTTTGTTTGCTCAGTTTCTCCGTGCATGGTGCCAGGACTGGGGGCTGTAGGCATGCCAGGACATTCTCCTGTACTATCAGTGTCTGGCAGAAGATGAGAAGGGCCCGGCTGTGGCGAGGGGGGCGAGCGAGGCACAACACGAGCCCTCCAGAGATCATCAACCAACGCAACCAAAGCCGTCTCCGTGCTGTAACCAGGTCGGAAGCCGGACTGGAATGGGTCTAAATAGATAGTTTCCTCCAGGTACCAGGTACCAAGGAAGTTACCACCGCGTCCTTCAAGGCGGACGAGAAGATACCCTCCCTCAAAGAAGCATTTACAATTCCCTGTAACCAGCCTCATGTAACCTCCTGTGTGGCCAGTACAAACCAGGAGGGACACGAGTCCAATAAACATCCCCAGTATCCTGTACAAAGTATCCTGTACAAAGGATACTATAACAAAGTTACAGTCATAGAGTCATAAGTGGAAGGAGATGGGTGATGGAAATGAAGAGAAGATTCATAGTAGTGCAGATTTATTAAATAATTTGACAGTGCTGAGGGAATTATTTGTTTAGCAGAATGATGGCATTCAGGAAAAAACTGTTCTTGTGTCTAGTTATTCTGGTGCAGTGCTTTATAGTATTTATTTAT
Source organism: Ahaetulla prasina (assembly GCF_028640845.1). Taxonomy (NCBI): domain Eukaryota; kingdom Metazoa; phylum Chordata; class Lepidosauria; order Squamata; family Colubridae; genus Ahaetulla; species Ahaetulla prasina. The sequence goes on from NC_080542.1 coordinate 93,973,198, forward strand.
TTATTTATTTATTTATTTTATTTTATTTTTATACCGCCCTTCTCCCGAAGGACTCAGGGCGGTGTACAGGCATAATAAAAACCAGCAATACAATATACAAATTTAAAATCCAATTTAAAAAACTTATTTAAATTAGCCCAATGATTAAAATTTACTCTACTAAAACCCCATTTAAAATTAATAAATTTAAGATTTAAAATCCCAATTTAAGCCAGCCCCGCGCGGATAAAAAGGTGAGTCTTGAGTTCGCGACGAAATGTCCGAAGGTCAGGAATTTGGCGTAAGCCCGGGGGAAGCTCGTTCCAGAGTGTGGGAGCCCCCACAGAGAAGGCCCTTCCCCGGGGGGCCGCCAGCCGACATTGTTTGGCGGACGGCACCCTGAGAAGTCCCTCTCTGTGGGAGCGTACGGGTCGGTGGGAGGCGTATGGTAACAGCAGGCGGTCCCGTAAGTACCCAGGTCCTAAGCCATGGAGCGCTTTAAAGGTCATAACCAACACCTTAAAGTGCACCCGGGAGGCCACAGGCAGCCAGTGCAGTCTGCGCAGGAGCGGTGTTACATGGGAGCTACGTGTAGCTCCCTCTATCACCCGCGCAGCTGCATTCTGGACTAACTGAAGCCTCCGAGCGCACTTCAGGGGGAGCCCCATGTAGAGAGCATTACAGTAATCCAAGCGAGAGGTAACGAGCGCATGAGTGACCGTGCATAAGGCATCCCGATCAAGGAAGGGGCGCAACTGCCGGACCAGGCGAACCTGGTGGAAGGCCCTCCTGGAGACGGCCGTCAAATGGTCGTCAAACGACAGCCGATCATCCAGAAGGACACCCAAGTTGCGCACCCTATCCTTTGGGGCCAGTAACTCGCCACCAACAGCCAGCCGCGGATGCAGCTGACTGAATCGGGGTGCCGGCATCCACAGCCACTCCGTCTTGGAGGGATTAAGCTTGAGCCTGTTTCTCCCCATCCAGACCCGTACAGCCTCCAAACACCGGGACAGCACTTCAACAGCTTCATTTGGGTGGTCCGGGGTGGAAAAGTACAGCTGAGTGTCGTCAGCGTACTGCTGATATCTCACCCCGAACCCACTGATGATCTCACCCAGCGGCTTCATGTAGATGTTGAACAGCAGGGGCGAGAGAATCGACCCCTGAGGGACCCCACAAGTGAGGCCCCTCGCGGTCGACCTCTGCCCCCCTGTCAACACCGTCTGCGGCCGGTCGGGGAGATAGGAGGAGAACCACCGATATACGGTGCCTCCCACTCCCAATCCCTCCAACCGGCGCAGCAGGATACCATGATCGATGGTATCGAACGCCGCTGAGAGGTCTAATAGGACCAGGGCAGAGGAATATCCCTTGTCCCTGGCCCTCCAGAGATCATCCACCAATGCGACCAAAGCTGTCTCCGTGCTGTATCCGGGTCGGAAGCCGGACTGGAACGGGTCTAGATAGACATCTTCATCCAGGTGTTGGGGCAGCTGTCGTGCCACGGCACTCTCTACAACCTTCGCAACAAAGCGAAGGTTGGAGACTGGACGATAATTAGCCAAAATAGCTGGGTCCAAAGAGGGCTTCTTAAGGAGGGGTCTCACCACCGCCTCTTTCAAGGCGGCAGGGAAAACCCCATCCAACAAAGAAGCGTTGATAATCCTCTGGAGCCAGCCTCGTGTCACCGCCTGAGTGGCCAGTACCAGCCAGGAAGGGCACGGGTCCAGTAAACATGTCGTGCCGTGAAGCCTCCCCAACAACCTGTCCACGTCCTCGGGAGCCACAGGGTCAAACTCATCCCAAATGTGCTCAACAAGACGTGCCTCCTCTCCCTCGCTTGGATCATCCCAAATTCGGTCCAGACCGTCCCTCAGCTGAACGATTTTATCGTATAGATAACCATTAAACTCCTCGGCTCGTCCCTGCAAAGGGTCATCCCGCACCTCCTGATGTAGGAGAGAGCGGGTCACCCGAAACAGGGCGGCCGGGCGGTTATCTGCCGACGCAATGAGGGTGGAGGCATAGGAGCGCCTCGCTTCCCTCATTGCCACTAGGTAGGTCCTAATATAGGTCCTAACTAGTGTCCGATCAGCTTCGGAGCGACTGGACCTCCAGGTGCTCTCTAGGCGTCTTCTCCGGCGTTTCATCTCCCTCAGCCCCTCGGAGAACCAAGGGGCCGGACGAGATCTACGCCGGGTCAGAGGCCGCAAAGGCGCGACACGATCCAGGGCCCCGGCCGCAGCCTGCTCCCAGGCCACGACCAGTTCCTCAGTCGTGCCGTGGGCCAGATCCTCAGGGAATGGCCCAAGCTCCGTCTGGAACCTCTCAGGGTCCATCAGGCGCCTGGGATGGAACCACCGTATAGGTTCCATCTCCCTGCGGTGGTGAATAGCGGTTCGGAAGTCTAGGCGAAGGAGAAAATGATCCGACCATGACATTGGTTCTGTTACTAAATCATCTAATACCAGATCATTTAACCACTGTCCAGAGATAAAAATCAGATCTAGCATGCCTCCCCCTGTGTGCGTAGGGCCATCATTTACTCGAATCAGGTCCAAGGCCGTCATGGAAGCCTGGAACTCCCGAGCTGCCGTTGATGACAGGCCAGCCGATGGCAAGTTGAAATCCCCCATAACTATAAGTTTGGGGGTCTCAACCGCCACAGCAGCCAGTACCTCCAACAGCTCGGGCAGGGCTGTGGTCACGCAGCAAGGAGCCAGGTACGCGATCACCAAGCCCAACTGATTCCTATAGCCCCAGCGTACACAGAGGGATTCGCAGCCAGCAATCTGAGGAACAGTGGTCTCCCTCGGCTCTAGATCTTCCTTAATAACAACCGCCACCCCCCCCACCCCTACCTTGGACTCTCGGCTGATGAAATGCTCGGAAGCCTGGAGGGCACATCTCAACAAGGGGGACCCCCCCCTCAGGGCCCAACCAGGTCTCCGTAATGCCCATGAGGTCCGCAGACCTCCCCTGAATAAGGTCACAAATCAGGGGAGCCTTATTAACCACGGACCGGGCATTACATAACATCAGCCGAAGGTCCAAGCTCTGAGGATCATGGCCACCCGAGGAACGGGTAGGGACTGAGGGCGGAGCACGTGATCGCTCTCAAACTTGAGCACGTGCCCCCATAACTCGATCGGCCCCTCCCCGCCATATCTGCCTCTCCCACTTACCGTACAGATCGAACAGCCCTCTAAACCTGGAACGTCCTCCCCTGCCTTCAGACAAGATGGCGAATGTCGCGAACTAGCACAGGGGCTGGATCCCTCCCGACGGGTCCTCCCCGCCGTCAAATCCCTCCCCTTAAAAACCCTTATTTAAAAAACTATTTAAAAAACCCCACAAATTCTTCTTAGCCGCATGCCACCTCTCTGGGTCCCAAGACCCTTCGTTAAGGTAAGCCCTCGATAGCTTGGAGGGCCATTCCTGCGAGGCGGGGGAACCTCGCAGTCATAGTAGATCGGCAAATGAATATCTCATGGAGAAATAGGCCCAAAAGTCGTGGCAAAATGTCCATCCTTAGCCGTCAAGATATACGCCGTCCATGCCTCCACCCCTACGTCGGCAGTTTATCCTCTGGACCCAATATGGCCCCACATGCCGCTCTGCTGCTGTAACAAATTGTCCAAGCCGACCACCTCTCCGTCACTGATGGAATAAAATAGCTCAAAGAGAGGTGAACCGCTGATGACGGTTGCGGAATGTTGGCAGGGCATAGCAAAAGTCAGAGTAGGGGAGAAAACGATGTTCCAGTCCATGACCATGAGGGGGGGGGAGGGGGGGGAGGGGGCGTTGTTCATGCCCATACGAGTCCCGTCCCAGCACCAAAACTTAGTAGCAACCCGAGCACCCGGTGTCCAGCATACCACCATTAACGTCCTCCGTCGGTGTTCGGGCGCCTCAGCCATTGTTTGTGTCCTTTGTTGGTATCCAAATGGTATCTGTGGCCACAACGGCCCAAAAACTGCTGATTCATGCCGGGCGTCTCCGCAGGCCCCCCCCAACATGGCCACCGCCGTTCGCTGCCTAAGGGCAAACTCCGGCTCCGTGCTCGGCAGCCGAGAGTTCAATGAGGCCCGCAGACCTCACTCTCGGTGGCCGAGAGGATGACAAGACCGGGGCCCGAAGACAAGCAGCTGGGCGAGCGGCTAAACGGCATCGTAGCCGAGGACTTCCAGCCGCTGTTCAGCCCCCCCCAACATGGCCGCCGCCGTTCGCCGTTCGCTGCCGGAAAACAAACTCCGGCTCCGTACTCGGCAACCGGGAGTTCAAAGAGGCCCAAGGACCTCGCTCCCGGTGGCCGAGAAGATGGCAAGACCGGAGCCCGAAGATAAGCAGCTGGGCGAGCGGCTGAACGGCATCGTGGCCAAGGATTTCCAGCCGCCGACTCCACAAGATTTTCAGGAAGCCGCCATAACGCGCATGCGCAGAAGAAGTAGTCGTTTTGAAGGTAGGAGTTGAAACAGTTTATGTCCAGGTCGTGATTGATCTGTAAATATTTTCACAGCCCTCTTTTTGATTCGTGCAGTATACAGGTCCTCAATGGAAGACAGGTTGGTAGCAATTGTTTTTTCTGCAGTTCTAATTATCCTCTGAAGTCTGTGTCTGTCTTGTTGGGTTGCAGAACCAAATCAGACAGTTATAGAGGTGCAAATGACAGACTCAATAATTCCTTTGTAGAACTGGATCAGCAGTTCCTTGGGCAGTTTAAACTTTTTGAGTTGGCACAGAAAGAACATTCTTTATTGTGCTTTTTGATGACTTTTTGATGTTTGCTGTCCATTTTAGATCTTGCGATATGGTAGAACCTAGAAATTTGAAGGTTTCTACTATTGATACTGTGTTGTCTAGTATTGTAAGAGGTGGAAGTATGAAGGTTTTTTCCTAAAGTCTCCCACCATTTCTGTGGTTTTGAGTGTGTTCAGTTACAGATTGTTCCAGTCACACCACGAGGCTAGTCGTTCAACCTCCCGTATGCAGATTCATCATTGTCTCAAATGAGACCAATCACAGTTGTGTCATCTGTGAACTTTAGTAGTTTAACAGATAGATCATTAGAGATGCAATCTTTGGTATACAGAGAGAAGAGAAGTGGGGAGAGCACACAGCCTTGGGGAGCCCCTGTGCTAATTGTACAAGTATCTGATGTGATTCTGCTTAGCTTCACCTGCTGCTTCCTGTTTGTTAGGAAGCTTGTGATCCACTTAGAAGTCTGTTCAGGTATCTGTAGCTGGTTTAGCTTAGTTAGAAGAGTGTCTGGAATGATGGTATTGAATGCTGAACTAAAGTCCATAAAGAGGACCCTTGCATAGGTCTTTGGAGATTCAAAATGTTGTAGGATGTAGTGCAGAGCCATATTAACAGCATAATCTGTTGATCTATTTGCTCGGTATGCAAATAGCAGGGGGTCTAACAGCGGATCCGTGATAGTTTTCAAATGGGACAGCACTAATCTTTCAAAGATTTTCATAACTACAGATGTTAGAGCAACTGGTCTGTAGTCTTTCAGTTCCTTGATGGTGGCCTTCTTGGGCACTGGGATGATAATAGAGTGTTTGAAGCAAGTATTGGTAATAAAGGATAAGCTTCAGAATACTAAACATTCTGGAGGAGAGAAGTTCCCTGAGGATGGGCTCCAGCAGGAGTCCAAAAGCTTGGAAGACTAAACCTCTGATCCCGGTGACCGACCTTGATTGGATCCTGCAATTTGACTGAAAATCTGTGACAGCTGAAGATGGCATAAATAACAATCCTCTCTTAATTTATACATAAATTAAGCAACAATCTTGGGAGATGTTTTCTTCTGGGAAACTGTTTGAAAGAGTATCCAGTGAGCTCTATGGTAAAGTAAAGATTTGAACTCAAACCTTCCTCTTACAGGTCATTTTAATCATTATAGGATGTACGTTAAGATTCTCTTATATGCAAAGTTTTTTATGCTACTCTCCCAGAAAATTATGGTTTTTAGTATAAATATATATCTATACTTCAATTTCTTTTCTTGCCTTTTTGACATTCCTGCAGCACCCAACTTTAAAAATATGTTTCTCAGGTACAGTCTGTTAAAATAAAAATATCTAGTGATACAATTTTTAAAATACACAAACAATTACATAAAGCAAACATTACACTTCCATACATGCCATTGTACACTTCTAAAATATAAAAACTATGTATTATTTTCTAGAATAACTGGTTTTTTAAACGAAAGGATAAAGATGATTGACCAGCACAGAACAGCTGTTTATGTTTTAACAAAATCCATCTTGCAAATTAGTCCTATAAAAATCAATGAATTCCATTTATATTTCTACTTGCTATTATCTTAATAATCTTGAAGTGAAGATGATGCAGGATCATTTGATATTACTAAATGAATAGATCAAATAAATAAATAATATCAAATAAATAGAACTGGCCACTAGAAATTATGTACATGTCTATAAAATATATAGGGGTCTGTTTGTGTGTGTGTGCAAGCGTGTGTCTGTATGCTAAGGTTTATATGTTGGAAAAACCAGAAATCTTTGTAGAGATATTAGGACATTGTGCTTTGATGTGGAGCACACCAAGACAATTTGGGAAAGTGGGGATAGAGAAAAATACACAGGATTCTTTAATATTCCAGGAATTTGCATCTTAGATTAGAGAAAACGCAAGTTCCTTCTTCTAACCATCACTATTCTATTTAGCTTACTCATAGAATGAAATGATGTGTTAAATATTTGCCCAACCATTCATATTTTCCAAGTAATCTGATTGCTTGAAAGGATCAATGTAGCCAATTATAAGTTCCTTTAAATTCCTCACTAGATCAGATATGAAATATAACTTGACTGGTTGGAAACATCTTTATCTACTCCTGTGTTTTGTTCTGTTAAGCAGCCCTTTGGAGTAAGAATGAGCAGAACGGTTTGTCATTCTGAATATTTACCCTTTCTGTATAGCAAGTAATCTATTTCATTCATTTTCTTTGCAGACTTAAATGAGCATGTGTAATTCAGTTTAGATAATTCATCACAGCTGCAGTAGGCAGAAAAGAATAGGAGAAAGTAGTTGTTCTTGAAAGGAGGGCAAAAATGAATCAAATGCATCGTATTTGTGCAGTTCAGACTGAAATTTCTCTGTCAATTTGGAAGGAACATGCATAGCAACCAGTCCTTCCCTTTTATATGTGGATCTCAGTAAAGTAAAATATAAGTTTGGAAGGATGAATGAGTGCGCTTAACAGGACTGAGATATTGCTTTCTTTCTGCCTGTCTTCTAGGCTTCTAGGGTTTTTTTTCTTGGTACAGTAAACAGAGCCATGTTGATTTTCAGTAAAAATGTATCAACTGGTAATCTATCTAGTATTTGGATCTGCCCTATAGACCTTTTTGTGAGGATTTCAAGCTTTTGCTGGCAGTGTCTTCCTCGCATTTACTTGAAAGGAAAAATGTAATGAAAGTCCTCAGTGTATTTCAATGAATTGCTAAGTGCTTTGAGTAGAATTTGGATTCTATGATCACCTGCATTGCCATTCTGCTCCATCAGGACTACAGTGGAACAGTAGAGAAAAGAAGGAAGACAAGGCAAGAAGAAATGAGACTTCATGCTGAAAATGAAATAACTAAACCAAGTTAATTCCTTCTGCCTGTATTTCTTGTGTCTTTCAAAGAATAATTAAACCATCCTGTAAAGATAGCATCCCCCAACTTGTACCCTTGAAGTGTGTTGCATTGTCTTCCCAAATTTACAATTTATATTTTTGGAACAGTTGTACTATTCTGGGGTAAGTGAGGACAGGATAAAGCATAGCTGAATCAAAACACGGAGAACTGTCCCTTGCAAAGGAGGGTTATGTTTCGATGCTACATTCTAATCTTTTCCACTATTACTTTTGTTTTCCTTCATTTTAAAAGTATGTCCAATTTATATTGGAGTTTTTTCTTTAAGATGTGTTCTGGCTTATGTCTGGGAGAGGAAATTGAGATTTCTGTCAAAACAGAAATCTAAATCAATGGAGCATTCTAATGAGTCAAAATAGTAAAGAACATAATTTGGGAAAGACAAAAAGATCATGCAGACCGAGAATCATATTCCAGAATAGCTATTCATAGTCACAGAGATATAGAGTACAATGGTCTATATACAAATGTAGAAATCAGAATCTAAAATTTTTGGTGTTAAGAAAGTCTAGCGAAGAAGATATCAAAACAAAGGTTAGGATCCAGGAAGCAGAATCAGTATACTAAGATGTTGTTGTTAGTTGCGAAGTCGTGTCCAACCCATCGCAACCCCATGGACAACGTTCCTCCAGGCCTTCCTGTCCTCTACCATCCATATACTAAGATAAGGAAGTCAAAATTCAAGGACCACAAATAATTGGTTACACAGGCGTGTCAATTTCTCTGGAGGGATGACACAATGGATCAGGGGTTGTCTAGTTAGCACTAACCATCTTGCGCAGAACAACCAAGTTCCCAGTAATAATGATGTCTAAAATGCAAAATACCATGAGTTAATTCCTTCTGTATCTTTGCGAACCAGACAAAAGTTACAAAGATAGAATTTTTACATCAGATCTATATTTGATTCCACAGGAACATTATCTCTTTATTGCCACCTCAGTATGTGTGAGGCAGAGAGAAATCAGCTCTTCTTGACTTTATCAGAATAGATTTTACCTTTTTGGTATATGTTCTGTGTCTACTGAGTCTAGAACATAGGGGCTTATTGGGAATCCAAAGAGATTTATTTCTGAGATTAACTGAATTCTTCTGGCTTGTAGGCAACGTAAAAACCAAGAACAGTGAGAAAAAAAATGCCACCTTTTCCAACTTGGGTGAATTAGAAATAATTAGAAAAAGTTCAGTTCAATTACTATTGTAAATTATGGTTTGTATACCATAATTTCTTGAATATATCATTATTTGCTGGGTTCAGCCAAACAAAGCCACATTTTAGGCTAGCAAAAATAACAGCAAAGCCTACATCTATTGATAACATTGCACCACAACTCAATCAAACTGCTGAAAATAATAAAAACCAGTCTCTTTAGGTCATCAGATAATCTTATACCAATTGTTTTGAAGAGCATTGAATATGAAAACTATAAAAGAAAGTTAGAGAACAGAATGAAGCTAATTAATATAATTTAACATTTCTTGAGTTTACCAAAAGTCATGCTTATATAGTTCCATTTAGTTTTCCTATAAGAGATATATCAAAGGACCATCACTGAACTCCCAGTAGGAGACAAAGATATTCATGAGATATGAATCAGAGTCTAATCTTTTTATATTCTTGGAAAACTGTTTTTATATGTAAAAATAAGTGACAAAAGATTCTTATAGGACACCATGTAGCGTACATAATCTGTGATCTCATATGATCCACCACCAGGTCTGTATATTTATTACAATCAAAATAGTTGAAGATAACGTTTTATAATAAAATGATAAAAAAGGATATATAACGAATAAAAAAAGGAAAAGAGGGATTATGAAGATAAATTATAATATTATAGGTAGAAAAGCAATACCACAGGAATGATTTAATGCAATAGGGCAAAGTTTTTCCAAAAATAGAAGCATAACTTCAAATTTATTTTTCAAGGAACATTACTGCTAGTTAATCTTTCAGCCCTACTCAAAAGCTAACAGGATTCAAATGCTGCAAAACAATAACCATGGTGACGTGCTTATCTTTTTGTTCCAGGCAAAGAAATCAAGTGTTAATAACACACTGTAAAGTGGATTCCGTGGAGTGTATTAAAGATGCATTCTGTTAATTTTGGAGTGTATCTGCTATTTAACAGGAGACAATGTGCAGAATGCATGCACTGAAGGAACAATACTCAATTACATTTTTGCCTTAAGCATATCAGTAGGAATCTACTGACAAATTAAGCATACTATCTAATTCCAATTAGAAAGCTCAGTGAAGTTCTATTATAGAATTTTGCAGTCATGGCTGGGAGACACAGCATTTAATGTACCTAGATCCTTTTAAAAGTTGTCTCAACCTACACCATAAGCTACATCAGGTACAGACTGATACTGCATGAGAAAAGTGCTGTGAGCAAACATTTTATATATAGTGCTCCAGCAATCTTTGGGGCAAGTCTTGAAATCATCTTGATCCCAATCACAATGATCTTATTCCAACTAATAGTTGTGGTTTAAATCAACTAGTAGCAATTATTCATGCACTGGAATGAAGATATAAGGAGGCACATTAGATAATCAGATCTGAGCTGGCATAATAAAATGTATAAGTACAATCATACTTCTGACTTAAAGTTATCATAATCTATGCGAACAAACCAGGAACTAAGCTTCAGGCCAACCAAACTGCTATTGTGGCATTTAATTACTTGTCTCCTTTGAACACAAGATAAGGAACTGCTCTTGGTCATCTATGCTGTTTATGAGTTTGCTAGACCAAAGTTCTACCTCACTTAAGCATTGCTCCATTCTCCAACCTCAACCCAATACATTTTGAGATGTAGAATGGCCCAGAGACCCTTCATTTCCCAGTTCCTCAATATAATTGCCTGGAAATACCATGACTTCTCTTGGTGTCACTCGACCTTACAAAATCTCAGCCTTCCATCCTTTATAAGGTAGGTAAAATGAGGACCCAGATTGTTGGGGGGCAATAAGTTGACTTTGTATATAATATACAAATGGATGAAGACTATTGCCTGACATAGTGTAAGCCGCCCTGAGTCTTCGGAGAAGGGCGGGATATAAATGCAAATAAAAAAAAAAATCTGACTGCCAACAATTTTCAGCAATTATGTCACCAACATTTGGCAGTGTGATAAAAGGATATTCCAAGGACTATCAAAAAAGAATCACAGTCTTTGGCCTATGGGTTGTCCACTTCTAGTAAACCTGAACATAGGCAATAAATCCATGATCATCACACTGTAACCAAGGGAGATTAGGATAGGATGGGTTAGAGTGCTGCGTGGCAAAGGGAGGGACCTCTAGTAGTCTGGGCATGCTATGTTCTTGCCATGCCCTTGACAAAGAACTTTGAGAGCTTGGAACTATCTTTTCCACAATGCTACAGCTTTTTGCTTTTTGCAATGAATACTCAATACTAAGACTAAACTTAGCTCTGTTGGACAATGTCTATCATAATAAAAGTAGTTATGGAAACAGATACCCAGATGAGAAAAATAAAATAAAAATAAATAAAGGGAAGACAATAGTAGCTGTTGTAATTTTCCTTAGGAGTCATGCTGCCTTTAAATAAGCATACTTATTTTAAAGTAAATTTTCATGCTCAGTCAGCTATCATATCATTGGCCCACAAAAATGAATTTACTTCTCTGATGTGCTACTGTAGCTCTGGGCATTACTCAATCAGACCTCAGTGATAAGGTGCTGTCATCATCTTTTCAACTCACGTCAGTTAAATGGTGATGGCAGGGAGAAAGTGTTTCTCAATATCTGATCTACAAACAATATCTTCAACATATTCACTGAATATGAACTACTTGCTATTTGAAAAGAGTTTCCATAATCAGCCACTTAAAATACCTCTTTTTTAATATATATATATAGTGTGGATATGTACTACAAAAGTACATGGGAAGATGAAAAATACATGCATGCATACTACAATGCAAAATATATATCATATATGTACAATATAACATTAAGTAAATATCACATTGCAAATATTATTATAAAATTAAATAAAAGATTAATACCTGATGTGGTTGTGTTCCCGACCATCTGCTATATGAAGGAATACTTGAGAACTTGTTGGCTGTAGATGTCTATTGAAAATAAACCAGGAAAAACTTTGAATTAGTATCATCTGGTTCACAAGATAAATAATGTTATAGAAATCTCATTTATATCATTATTGAAGAAAATCACTGTTCTAGACCAATAAATTTTCATTTACGAATTCAAGGCCCATTAGTGACTCATGGGACCTTTAGAATACATTTACATACATATCCTTCATGTAACAAAGAAGTTATTTCCCAGGCTTTATATCAAGTCACTTTGTTTATGTAAAATTTGGAAGAGAAATAACATTGGTAACATAACATAACATAACATAACATAACATAACATAACATAACATAACATAACATAACATAACATAACATAACATAACATAACATAACATAACATAACATAACATAACAACAGAGTTGGAAGGGACCTTGGAGGCCTTCTAGTCCAACCCCCTGCCCAGGCAGGAAACCCTACACCATCTCAATCAGATGATAACCTTAGTAATTAAAAAACTAGAGTGAATTTAGGGACTTCTTTTTTCTTTTTTTTAGAAAGGTGTGAGATGATAGCAAATCTTACCAAGAGATTTGGAATGATATAGAATTTTCTTACTTATCTACATAGTTACACAACATATTGGCTATCCAATAGTCATTTTATGATTAGAACATGGGCATCTGCAGGACATCAATAAAACAATATATTTATGTGCATCATGTTGTCATCTGCATGCAGATACAATAGTTGGAGTTTGTTTCACAAACACTTTTTTCATTCTTCTGAGAAATTGTCAGAATCTGGAAATAGCTTTTCTTAGAATCAATATATAGTCCAGATACAGGTATCCAGTAATAACCACAGTGGTATCATATCTATCATGTTGTAGTGTAAATGATGTAATTTACATAATTTGTATGATTACATTAAAATGCATATGATGTCACTTTCCCCTGCTCCTGTGATAGAAATGCACTGAGGTCATAATGTAGGTCTTGAAATGAATATCAAATGGTAATCATTCTTGCTTTGTATATTAATCAAACCCCTGGCTATATTTTGAAAGTGTTCACAGATCATTTAAGCCCATTGTTTCTTTAATTATTATATTTATATTTTACTAAATTATAACATTAAATTTATATTTTAATAAAGTATAACATATTAAGTCATAAATCATAAATCAAATTGCAATGGCTGGGTCCACATTAATCTGTTTTCTTTTTTTTTAATAAATAATTTTTATTTCCATTTTCCAACATCATATTTATGTACAAACTATTATCCATCATTAATCATTAAATTTTTATTTATTACTGATTCAGGCCTGCCCGATTGCCACTTCCTTTCTTCACACCTCCCTCTCTACCCTCTACTACTTTCCCATCCATCCTCATCTCCTTCACTTTACTACTTCCTCTCCTCCTTCTCCACTCCTCCCTCCTCCACTCCTCCCTATCTAACCTTCTTATTCCCCTCCTCCTTCTCTACTCATTCCTACCTACTTTCTTCCCTCCTTCTACTCCTCTCTCCTTTTCTTCCTGAAATGGCAGTCGAGCATCCCCAATATCATTTAAAAATTTTAATTTCATATCTTCAAAAATTACTGTACATTAATAATCAATCCATGTATCATTTTTCCCCCTTCCCCCTCCTTCCCCCTCCTTCCCCCCCCAGACTTCCCAGAGCAAATACCAGGTATTATGACCAACAATCACAAACTAACGTATACAAAATATACATAACCTCCCACCTTTAAAAATTTAAAACTTTACATCCCCTCACAATAAAAATAAAAAGATAGGAAAGAATAATAAAAAAAAAGAAAAGAAGAGAAGCAATGCAATACCAACTTCACATATTACTTCTTCTTACAGTCCATTTTTAAAATTAATCCATCTTCTCAAATTCAATTTTTTTTCCATTTGTATATTCCTTCAAATTTCATAAGTCCATTTCTCAAATTACTGTCCATCTTCTCGAACTCAAATTTTTATCACTTATATATTTCTTCAATTGCCATAACATTTAATGTCCGTTCTTCTTACAGTCCATTTTAAAAATTAGTCCATCTTCTAAAGTTCAAGGTTTTTTTTCAGCCACTTGTATATTCCTTCAAATTTCATAAGTCCATTTCTTAATTTACAATCCAGCTTCTCAAATTCAAATTTTCATCACTTATATATTTCTTCAATTGTCACAAGATTTAATATCCAATCTTCCAATACTACTCATCAATCAAATATCATTTCGAATAAAATCTCTCAAATATAGTATTTCCAGCTTAACTTCGTAACTTTTACTATCTATAAACGTATCATTTAAAACAAATAATCATTTAAACTACATCCACAATATAACAGTAAGCAGTTAAAATCATTACATCCACATTATCTAAATTCATAAATTTCACTTTCCATCCTTCACAATTGAATAATATCATCCCATAAATTTATACCATACGAATAGCAAATAACAAAAATCCTATAATTTATATCCTAAACAAATCAATTCCAAAAATTAACCATAATCATCATATTCACATCTTAAACATTCCTCCCCTCTCCCATTCTATTTTCCATCATTTCCAAACCAATTAACTTAGCATCTAACAACAAAAGATTCCCACTCTTTAAAACATTAATATAAAAATGTCTCGCTTTCATAACTGAATTAAGAAAATACTTTCTGCCTCTAAAATTAACTGACAAACCCATTGGGACTTCCCATCTAAAATATATCTGATGTTTCTTAAACTCATCCACTAAAAAAGCAAATTCTCTTCTCTTTCTTAACATTTTAGGAGGAATTTCCTTCATCATTTTTATATCTTGTCCCAATATTTGGAATTTATTTTTATAAAAGGCTTGCAAAATTTCATACCTAACCTTTTTAAATGTAAAATAAATAACCACATCCCTCGGTACTCTATTTTGTCTTGCCCAACAAGAATTAACATGATAAATTCTTTCAATATTAGTCTCAAAATCTTCCGGCTCCACACCCTTTATCTGAGCAAAGGCTTGCGTAAAAATCTCCTTTAAATTTTCCTTCCTATTTTGTTTCAACCCCCTCACCCTTATAGCATATTCCATTAATCTATATTGTAATATTACTCTTTCTTCATCTGCCCTAGCTACCTTTGCCTGTATATCTTCCATCTTATTATCTAAGTTCCAATTGTTTTGATTTTTTTGAGTTTCTTCTATTTTCCTTTGCAACTCTAAATTAGCTTTATTAATTTCTGCAAGATCATCCTCCATCTGAATACAAGAGCTCAATATTTGCGCAATTGCATCCTTTACCATTTTCATTTCCCTCTTCTGCTCTTCCACCACTTCCTTAAAATCCAACATCTCTTTCTCTATTTCATCAAATTTTTGATCTATTTCTAAAAAATGACTCTCCAAAAACTCCTGTAAAGAATTTCTTAATTCCTTTTTAATTTCTTCTTTTAATTTTTGAATCTGAGCTGAAGAAATTTCAAAGTTTTTAATGATTTTTGGCACTATTTGCTTAAAAGCCATTTAAAATATATATATATATATATATATATATATAGCTTGATAATGGACCAAGAAGAAGAAAAAAAAATTCAAAAAGAAAAATTCAAAAAACTTTTCTTCTAAATCACTATAATCCCAAAGAAGAAGAAAAAATATAAATCATAAGATTCTCATTTCTTCCATTTAATCATTCCTATATATCTTCTATTTCGACACTAGCTGTTAGCTTTAACTTTCGTTTTCAATACACACATTCCACAAAACCGCCATTTGCTTTCTTCTCTCCTATCTTCACAGCAAATATATCCTCAGGGGCTTGCAGTCTTCTTACAAACAAGTGTTAAAACTCCACTTTCTGCTCCATCCACGTTACAGTCCATCATAAATCAACTCCAGCCATGGAAATTGGATGCTTCGTTTGTCCGCCATAAAGGCAGAAGCCTCACCCAGCCAGGAGCTTATCAGGCTATGGAAGGAGAACTCCCCGTAAGCCTTAGAAGCTTATTAGGGTGTCTCAACTTCAAACCTGAATGCTCATCTTTCCTTCTTTGCCCGAAGGAGAGGATTCCAAGCTGTCAGACCCAGATTTACGATGTCCTGACAGCTCTACTGACTAGGGAGTTAGCAGCTAAATCATAGCTGCTCTCCACGAAGCGGAGCCATACTGGAAGTCCCACATTAATCTGTTTTCTTGATGCTGTTTCTCACATACATACATTCCTTTTCTCTCACATATCCATGCACTTCATTCCATTTTTCATGAAATTTATATATGTATATGTATAATGGAGCTTTCAGATATAGATATAGATATAGATATAGATATAGATATAGATATAGATATAGATACAGATACAGATACAGATACTTCTGACAGATGTCATGGCAATATCTGATGCAGGAAAGGGTCTCCATATTTCCTGTGCTGAGTTCTCCCTGTTTGTGGGCTCCGAGAGCAGCCAAAGCTGCCTTGTAGGGGCAGCAAAGCTAAGGAGGGGTGCCCTGAGAGGTTGTAGGAGAGATTGTAGAAGAGATCATAACTCTCCTGCTGAACCCTGGACTTTTTTCCTTCTATGCCATGGAGGAGAAGAGGCAGCCTAAAGATGGCTGTCCCAAAGCTGGGACAGCCAAGAAACATCTAAGAACTGTACTTGAGGTGGAGTTGGTGAACAGTATCTGGAACTGGGTGAGAAGAATCCTTTTTATTTAAAACTCAACCCCAAAAGAATATCCAGGAAAAGAGAGGCAGCAATTTAACATTTTGAGAAGAATTTCAAAATTGAAGGAAAAAGAATCAAAGTAGGCTTTTTAAATCGGACAGGCATGTTTTGGATAGGCATTTTAAAATGTTGGAACTATTTACTTAAAAAACTAATGCCATCTTTATATTTTGGATTGTTACCATTAAAATTGGATAAAACTGGTTAATATTGAAATTTGACCTAAGTGTGCCACCTGCTACAAAAGGAAGGCATAACACATTCCCCAAATCTTGAAAATACTTGGCTATTGGAGATTTAAACATGAGAATAAGAAAGACACTATTACTAAAGTGACCCTGAAGACTACAACATAAGACTGAATTTATAGAGGAACCTATGAAGGTTCTGGAAAAATTCTTGGGACTATCCAGAGGAATAGATCAATCAGCTTTGGGATATAGATTCATGAATATTGAACTTTTTGAGAAGTGACTTTAGGTTTGAATATATGGTTTCTGGATTATTGGACAAAAGAGGGACAAAATAAAACTAAATGAGATGCTCCATCAGCAAGAAAAGAGTGGAATTTGGTGAGAAACAGCATTGTTAATTCAAAACATTAAGGATACTTTGAAAAGAAGCTATAAGGAGATTATGAATAAAATGCAGAGCATGGATGGAGAGCTGGAAAACATGATACAAAGGACAAGGAGTGATCAAGATGCCCAGAAAGAGGAGAAGCCAATTGAAAGAGTAGATGAAAAAACAGAATGGAAAAACCAACAAATAAAATGAGATGACAATACTAATCAACATAAAGACTGGAGACCAGAGACCTTCCTGCTGGGAATATTCAACACAAAATACAGTAAAGAAATAGGACACCTAATTCTACATATAATAACAACTGCCAGAATAGCATACGCACAGTAGTGGAAAAACGAGAATATACCAATGGAGGAAGAAGTGATAAAGAAAATCTTGGACTGTGCTGAGATGGATAAATTAACGAAGGAGTTAAAAGAAAAAGAAGAGTCAGAATATTATATAGTATGGAACAAATTGTATAATTGGCTTAAGACTAGAAATACTAAATGATGAAAAAGGTGAAAAGCTTATATATACATGTATATAAAATGGCAATGTATGAAAGAAAATGAATAGTTAGAAGGATAGATAGTAGAGAAGATATATAGAAACAAGGGAGAACAGGACAAAAAAAGAAAAGTATAATTAAATGAAACGAGAGGGGGAATAAGAATGTAAATATGAGAAGAATAAGGAAATGAAGCTGATGTAAAGAAGGAATATATGTTTTATGTCAATGTATGTTATGTATTGCGGTTTTTCTTTTGTTTGTTCTTTTTTGTTAAAAAATAAACAAACTAGATGACAAGAAGGAGATAACTACAAAAACAACAATGACTGATGAAATAAGCCAAGGGGAGAGTATTTTTTTTTTTTTTTATTCAAAAAGTTTTACAAAAATTTTTTTCCCCCTTTCCCCCCCTCCTCCCCCTCCCTTCACAACCCCCCTCCCCCCCCCCCGACTTCCCGGAACGAACACAAGGTATAGTTAAAGATAAAACAAACATATGCTAAAAAATTTTCGTCCCAACTTAATTATACCCCTACAATCATCAGTTCCTAACTTCCCCCCAAAGCAATCAAACATAATACATCATAATCATTCAAAACAGTCTGATAACTCTTGGTCTGATATCTACGTTGAATATAGTCAATCCATTTTTTCCATTCCTTTAAGTATCTTTCTTGCGTATTGTCTTTCAAAAAAGCTGATATCTTCGCCATCTCAGCCAAATTGGCAACTTTCAATATCCATTCTTGTATTGTTGGTACTTCTTTTTTCTTCCAATATTGTCCTATTAATAATCTTGCTGCAGTTATTAGATTTAAAATCAATTTAGTCTCAATTACTGTACAATCCGTAATAATTCCCAACAAGAAAAATTGCGGCAGGAACTTTATCTTCTTTTTCAGAACATTTTGTAAAATCCACCAAATTTTTATCCAAAAGGCCTTTATGTCCTTACAAGTCCACCAAATGTGAAAGTATGTAGCGTCATCACAATTACATCTCCAACATTTTGCTTGCATTTCTGGATACATACACGATAATTTTTAGGATCTAGATGCCATCTATAAAACATTTTATAAAAATTTTTCCCTCAGATTCTGTGCCTGCGTGAATTTAACATTTCTAACCCAAATTTTTTCCCACGTTTCCAATAATATTGGCTCCTGAAAGTTTTGTGCCCACTTTATCATACAGTCCTTTACCAAGTCCCTTTCAGAATCTATTTCAAGTAACACATTATACAATCTCTTTATGTGCTCCTGAGACTGATTTCTAATTTGCTTTACCAAATTTCCTTCGTTCTGCTCTATACCAATTTTCTGATCTCCCTTCCATCTAGCACGTAATTGCTCATATTGAAACCAAGTATAATTTTTCCCTTCCTCTCTTAATACTTGCAGAGATTTTAACTGCAAATTACCTCTTTCAGTATACAAAAGATCTTTATATGTAATCATTTCCTGATTCTGTTCTATGTTTATATTTTCTACTGTATGTCTAGGACATGCCCATATAGGAACCTTATAATTTAGTTTATAAGAGTATTTTTTCCAAACACGCAGAAGGGCATTTCTTAGCACATGATTTTTAAAGGCCTTATCCACTTTTTTGTCATAAATTAAATATGCATGCCATCCATATAACAAATCATAACCTTCTATATTCAAAATTCTATCCTCTGTTAAATTAAACCAATCACTTATTGCAGAGAGAGCAGCTGCTTCATAATATAATTTAAAGTTAGGCATTTTTAAACCTCCCCTTTCCCGAGAATCTTGAATTATTTTCATTTTAACCCTAGCTTTTTTACCTTCCCATATAAATTTGTTAATTCCCTTCTGCCATTCCTCAAGATTCTTATCTTTCTTAATTATTGGTATCATCTGAAAGAGGAATAAAAATCTAGGTAAAACATTCATTTTAATAGCAGCAATTCTCCCCAGCAAAGATAATTGCAATTTTTTCCAAACAATCAACTCCTTCTGAACTTTTTGCCATAAAACCTCATAGTTATTCTTATACAATTTCACATTTGATGACGTAATATAAACCCCTAAGTACTTAACCTTCTTTACAATTTCAAATCCTGTTACTTCCTCTAGTTTTTCTTTCTGTTGTCTGGTCATATTTTTTATTATCACTTTTGTCTTTTTCTGATTTACCTTAAACCCTGAGACATTCCCATATTGATCAATTATTTCCAACAAAGATTTACTAGAATTTATAGGATTTGTTAAGGTAATCACCAAATCATCTGCAAAAGCTCTTAACTTATATTCATACTGTCTAACCCTAATTCCCTCTATCTCCTTTACTTCTCGTATTTTATCCAATAATGGTTCTAGAGTTAAAATAAACAATAATGGTGATAAAGGACATCCCTGTCTTGTTCCTTTCGCAATCTTAAAAGGTTCTGTTAAGCTACCATTGATTATAATCTGTGCTGTTTGCTCTCCATAAATTGCCCTAATTATTCTTAAAAAACCATCTCCAAATTGCATCTTTTCTATTAATTTAAATAAAAAATCCCAATGCAATCGATCAAAAGCTTTCTCAGCATCGAGAAAAATAAATGCTGCTGGAATAAAATTTTTCTTTTCTAAATACTCCAGTAAATTAACAATCTGCCTAACATTATTCCTCATCTGTCTCCCTTTTATAAATCCAGATTGATCATTATGAATTCTTCGCTGCAGAATCAACATTAATCTATTAGCTATTATTTTAACAAAAATCTTATAATCATTATTTAAAAGTGAGATTGGCCTATAATTCCCAGGTTTAGAACAATCCTGTTCCTCTTTTGGTATCAATGAAATAAAGAGGTTCTCCATGAGGGGGGAATTCCCCCTCCTAGTTGTATCTGATTAAATAATTCCTTAAGTGGACCTAACATCTCATCCTGTAAATTCCTATAATAACTAACTGTCAGCCCATCCGCACCAGGGGCTTTTCCCATTTTAATTGTTTAATTACCAAAATAATTTCTTCCGAGGTTATAGGCCGATTCAATTCATCCGTTTGTTCTAAAGTTAAATTTTTAACCTTATATTCCTTCAAATATTTATCAATATCCCTATTCAATATATTATCTTTAAGATATAAATTTGTATAATATTCTAAAAAAGCTTTTTTAATTTTATCCTGTTGATATCTCTCTTTACCTTTGTATTCTATTTTTTCTATAGTCGTTGTTTTGTCTTTTCCTTAAAGTGTATGCTAACCACCTACCAGGTCTATTTGCGTTACAAAAGTATTATGTTTGGCATATTGTATATTTGTTGCCACCTGATCAGCCATTATCATATTAAATTGATTCTGTAGTAACTTTATTGCATCTTTAAGTTTTTGATCATGTGGATTATGTATTAATAATTGTTGTTTCTTATAAATTTCCTCTTCTAAATACCTACGCTGTCTTTGTTGCTTATTTCTCTGTCTATTATTAAGATATATTAATACACCTCTCATAAAAGCTTTACTACAATCCCAGACCATTTCTATCGATGTTTCATTATTCAAATTATAATCAAAAAATTCTTTCATCTGCTTTTTACATTGATTTACATTATCCTGATATCTAAACAAATTTTCATTTAATCTCCAAGTTCTTCTACCCTCTTTTCCATATTGCAATTCCATCCAAACAGGACTATGATCAGACAAACATCTTGGAAATATCTTAGTTTTCTTCACCCTAAAAAGCAAATCATTAGAAATTAAAATAAAATCAATACGTGAGAAGGATTGATGCCTATCAGAGAAAAAAGTATAGTCTCTTTCCTCCAAATTCCGCAGTCTCCATACATCTCTTAACTCAAAATCTTCTATCATATCAAAAAAGGATTTAGGCAGCTTTGCATGTACAGGTATCTTCTTGGAAGAAGTTCTCTTGTCCTTTCGTGTATCTATTACTCCATTCCAATCTCCCAGTATAATACACGATTTATAATCCCATAGAATCAACTTATCATATAACATTCTATAAAATTTTTCTTGTTGCTGGTTGGGTGCATATATACCAAGCAAGAGAGTCCTTTTTGTTTCTATTGTAAGCTCAATAGCAATATATCTTCCATGAATATCTGCCTCTATTAACTTGGCTGGAATATCTTTTCTCAAATAAACCACTATGCCATGTTTTTTCTCCAAAGCTGAAGCAACAAAATGTTTACCTAACTTTGAGTTTATTAGGTACTTTTGATCTGATAATTTAATGTGCGTTTCTTGTAAGCAAATAACATCATTTTTAAATTGTTTCAAATAATGAAATATTTTTCTTCTCTTCTGAGCTGAGTTCAAACCATTGACATTCCAAGTCAAGATTTTATTTGCCATTACTGGGCTGCTGAAGCTTTTGGGCAATCAACTGAAGATCGTCCTCCCGTATCTTCGGCCGTGCTCCTCCCACCGCTTCTGTAGCAGAGTCCTGAGCTTTACTTTGAGTTTGTTGCTCCTTTTCTTTACGCTTAAGGGCTCCCCTCGTCAGTCTTTGTTCTTGTGGTTGTTCCTCTGATGGTAACATCACTGGAATCACCTCAGCTTCCACACCCATTTGAGTCTCTTGAATTCTTTTTTCTATTATTTCTATTTCAAATTTCAGCACCGTAGAAAGAAAATCTTTGGCCTTAAGCACTGTGTCAATACGATAACGCCTTCCTTGATAATACACTGTCAAGCCAACTGGAACCTCCCATCTAAATTGAATCTGGTATTTCTTAAGTTCTTGTGTAAAAAATGTAAAGTCTTTTCTATCCCTTAACATCTTGGGAGGGATCTCTTTCAAAACCTTCAACTCCTGTTCCCCTATTTTCAAGTTTTTCTGAAAAGCAACTTGCAAAATTTGATTCCTCACTGTTCTTTTCAAAAAATAAACCACGATGTCTCTAGGAAGTTTCTTTTGCCTAGCAATCCAAGAATTAACTCTATAAATTTTGTCAATTTGATAAACAACCTCTTGTGGATCAAGTTCAATAAATTCAGCCAGAGCTTCTGATAAAATTTTTTTTAAATCTTCCCCTTTTTCCTCATTCAAACCCCTAATTCTCAGAGCTCCTTCCATCATTCTATACTGCATCACCACCACTTGATCTTCATTTTTATCCAATTTGATTTGCATTCCCCCCATTCTATTTTCTATTTGTTGATTTGACTGAACAATTTCTTGCACCTCCTCCTCCACCAGCTCCAATCTTTTTGCCAAACCTTGAAAAGCCATCAAAATATCTTCTCTTATTTTTTTATTATTCTCTTATTTCTTCTCTTATTTTCTCATTATTATCCATAATCTCCTTAAACCTTTCTTCAGACACTTTCCCTTGCTCTTTAATCAGATCTTCTAAAGCTAATTCAGAACCCCTTCTGCCCCCAGTCTTAGGTGGTTTAGTAGCCATTTCAGTTTTAAAATTCACAAAATATAAGTCTAGAAACTTGTCTTTTCCCCTTTAATTATAGGAGAGCTCAGTTCACTTCATTAAAATCCACACATAACATTCTTATCTTCTTAGTTGCACAGACTGTTTAAAATTCCATTCAGCAGTTTCACTCCCGTTCAGGCGCCATCTTTATGAGTCAATTAAAACAAAGGAAAAAAAAATTCCTCTTTTTTAGAAGGTAGAAGTCAGGAAATCAAAAATACTTGCAATCCAATAATTGTCCGCTTGCATTCATTCCGTCTGCTTAAAGAGATCCATAAAGATAAGACAATTAGCAGAGATGGACACTTTCTTCTTTTCCTGCTTTTGCAGGAGCGCACTGAAGTCGGAGCTTATGACAGGATTATTTATGGGACCGACGACCCTTCGAAGCTCTGCTTAATTAAAACAAAGCCTCTGGGCAGGTCTACCAACATTTCCTGTTGCTCTTATCTTACCCTTTCATCCAGGGAAAAAGATTAAAGCCGGCTTTTCTTGGCTTTTACGATGTTCAGTGCGGAGCCCCATTAATTAGGGCTCAGCGAAGAGGTGGAGCCACCCGGAAGTCAAGGGGAGAGTATTTTAAGAGAATTAAAAAAAGAACAGGAGTTGCAGGAAGATTTTTTTTTTAAAGAGAGATGGGGCAAGAGTAGATATTTTGAAAATTATACATTGGAATAGGGCAAAGAAGGGAAAAATGTTTAAAATGATTGGTCAAGATAGGGACAAAGAGCCAAGAGAGGCAAGCTAAGAAAAGAACATTTAAAGTTTTAAAGTGGGCAAGAGACGATGGATAAAGAGGGAATATTTTTTAATATAATAGTGGCATAATTAAAAGTTAAAATAGGGATGCAAACTAGAGAGAGGGGGATTAATGGAATACACAATTTTATATAATAAGGTGAAGTAATAACAAGAGGGAAAATCAGAATTTGAATGATGGTATTATCAAGTATGATTGAATAATATAAAAATGACATATTGAAATATTGAATAATTAAATAATGGAAGATTATAGCTTAACATAAATATGTGTACCATTACCAAAATTATATAAACTTGTCAAAGATAGTAAATTTGATAAATATTATTTTATTTGTACTAAAATGTAAGATACCCAGGTGCCACACTGTTCACGCATTGATATGTTTGTAAAAAAAATTAAAAATTAAAAACTTGAAAAATATAGACGGACAGACAGACAGACAGACAGATAGACAGACAGAGAGATAGAGATATTATATATATATATATATATATATATATATATATATATATATATATATATATATATATATATATATATATATATATATTTTCTGAGGTTTTCACGGGTGTTTGTATGTAGGTCTTTGGTTGTTCGGGTTTTCTCCCGTGTAAAATTGGAAGTGTCTTGGCAACGTTTCGACAGTCTCATTCGTCATCTTCAGGCTTCAGCTTCGTGCTTCTGGGAGCAATGTGTGATCGCAGCTGTTTCTTCCTTTTAACTGCTAGTGGGGGTTTGAACTGATTGGGTGGGAGCTTGGCTGTGCTCTGATTGGATGGGGTTTTTTCTGTGCTCTGATTGGATGGGGGTGTGTCCTGTGTTGGTGGGGGCTTGGTTGTGCTCAGTCTAGTCAACACATACTTCATCTATAATGGACAAAAATACAAACAAGTAGAAGGAGCACCCATGGGATCACCCCTCTCACCTGTCATTGCCAATCTCTACATGGAACACTTTGAAACCCAAGCTCTAGAAAAATCTGATCACAAACCCAAACTCTGGCTCAGATATGTAGACGATACCTTCATAATCTGGCCACACGGGAAAGAAAAACTTGACAACTTCCTCACACACCTCAATAGCCTACACCCCAAAATACAGTTCACCATGGAAACAGAAGTTAATAACCAACTTCCCTTCCTGGATGTCTTAGTCTACAGAAAACCCAATGGCTCCCTAGGACACACCATCTACCAGAAGAAAACACACACAAACCGCTATCTGCACGCACTCTCACCACCACCCAGCACAGATCAACTCCGTAGCCAAGACACTCATCTCCAGAACAAAATGCTTAGCTGATGAACAACACCTAAAACCCGAACTAGACATTCTCACTAACGTACTAACATCCAATGGATTCCAAAGAAATAAGATTACCAAGCTAATCCAAAAAGAACCCCCCACTAAAATCCAAGACAGAGAACAAGAAAACGGCACAGCCCTCCTCCCATATATAAAAGGCACCACAGACAGAATCAGCAAGATCCTCCACAAACACAACATCAAGACAGCATTCTGCACAAACAGAAAAATATCCACCATCCTAAGAAACCCCAAAGACAAAATTGAGTTAGAAAATCAAGGAGTATATGAAATCCCATGCACCGCCTGCCCCACCACATACATTGGACAAACCAACAGAAGAATAAGTACGCATTGAAGAACACAAGAACTCATTCAAAAGAGGAACCAACTTCTTCCTGGTCCAACATTTTAAAGTCACAGGACATGATATTGACTTTAAAAGACCAGAACTATCGCCAAAACTGAACACTTTAACAACAGAATAATCAGAGAAGCCATTGAGATAGAAAAACGCCCACACAGCATGAACAAACGAGATGACACCTCCCGCCTACCAGCCATTTGGAAACCCGCCCTTATTGACAAACGAGTCCCTAACACGAGGAATGACACCAGACCCACACTCACAAGGTCCACACAGGATGTCACCACCGCACATCCACCCAGAAAGCAGACCCAAACCCACACTGATCATAAAGCACGACCAAGGACCAGAAGCCAGACCGCAGCTGCAACATTAGCCATTTCAAACCCCTCCAATCCATTCATGCAGCAGACTGACACCCACTATGAAGATGTAGCACGACCACGAACACGAAGCCAAACAACAGCTATGCAGGTCACCAGCTCAAATCCCCCTGCAGCACAGACTAGACTGAGCACAACCAAGCCCCCACCAACACAATACACACCCCCATCCAATCAGAGCACAGAAAAACCCCCATCCAATCAGAGCACAGCCAAGCTCCCACCCAATCAGTTCAAACCTCCACTAGCAGTTAAAAGGAAGAAACAGCTGCGATCACACATTGCTCCCAGAAGCACGAAGCTGAAGCCTGAAGATGACGAATGAGACTTTGTCGAAACATCGCCAAGACACTTCCAATTTTACACGGGAGAAAACCCGAACCACCAAAGACCTATATATATATATATATATATATATATATATATATATATATATATATATATATATATATATATATATATATATATATATATACACACACACACAGAGAGAGAGAGAATGCACAATAGTCCTTTAGTCACTTTAAGCCACTATTAGTATAATATATTGCTATATTGTGGCACAAAAGTGCCTACCGTTCCTGTTCTATTGTTCTCTTCATTATAGTATTATATGCATACTTTTACTTATATATACTTTTTCTGTCATGGTGGGTTATTGTTTATGTTGATGATTGTATATACTGTTGTGACAAAATAAAAAAAATTATTAACATGGCAAGGGCCACTGCTTTATGAATCCTGTTAAGTTTAACAAATGGATTCCTTAGAGCAGTGGCCCTTTTCTTTCGAACTCACATACAGAAGGAAGAGATTCATTGGATAGAGAAAACATGTCCAATCCCTCTGTAAATGGTGATCTCCGTTTTTTAATCTTTCGTTGTTTTTTATTAAAATTCTAGATTGGCACTTGAATTGAATTGTGTATACAGTGGTAACGTGGCACTCAACTGTTTTGAACTCATCGAATTTGGTACTCAGCTCATTTTGATGCAAACGTTTTGTCCTGCTACTCATCATATGTTTGGTACTCATTGTTTTTGGTACTCATCACTTCTTGGAATTAATTAATGAGGAGTACCGAGATACTACTGTGTATATCTGTCCTCACCCCTCCTTCCAATTTAATATGCTGAATTTAGCGTTCTGAATTTTTCAACCTGTAGGGAGACTCAAGCAATGAATTTCTTAAGATCAACTGGCAAAGAACTTGTAATGTATTTAAACTTTTGGAGGGAAGTTTGGGCAGGAACTAGCACGTTGCTGATTGGTTGGAGCCTCAGCCAAAATAGTATTTAAAGAGGGGTTTTTGCCTGTTGTTTTTCGCTGGGTTCACTATAAACTAAAGAGCTGTTGTCACTCACTGGTCTCCTGCCTCTTCATTGCCCGAACTTAACATTGGCGATGAAGGTGGGATCTTGAGGCCGTGAGATCGGGAAAAGAGCTGAAGGAGCAAAGAAAGTTGTGAACCCAGCCAGTTTCAAGGGCGGAAAGTTAGCGATGTCCAGCTACACGCCGCCAGCGCCATTTGACCCAGCCAAGGAGAAATGGGGGTCGTACATGGCTCGTTTCGAGTGTTTCCTCGAAGTGAACAAACTCCAAGGAGTCTCGGACAATCGGAAGCGAGCGTACTTCCTAAGCCACTGCGGTCCAGAGGTTTTCGATACCGCGGAGTCACTTTCAGAGCCAACGCCGGTACAATTGGTACCGTGGCAAACACTACAAACAACACTTCGAGCGCACTACGCACCGATACCCTCAAAGTTCGTCCAGCGGTTCGAGTTGAGGCAACGGGTACAGCGAGAGGGTGAATCAATAAGCGTGTACATGGCCGCGTTGAGGAAAGCCGCGAACCACTATGAGTACAGAGATTTGGAGGACTCCTTACTCGAACAACTCATTTGTGGGGTCAGGGACATCCGACTGCAAAGGCGGCTGCTGTCTAAGAGCAACCTGACTTTGGCAATAGCCTTGGACGAGGCCAGGGCTCACGAGATGTCCACCAAAGTGGCGGAAACCTTGCAAAAGCTGAACGCGCAGGGTGCCGGAGCGAAAACAACACCGGTCCACAGCGAGGAAGTCCAGGCCGAATCGGAGGGTGAGGAAGAGGAAGAGGTTTTCCACACTGGGAGGCCGGAGAGAGGTGACCGGGATGAGTGTGTGAGTTGTGGGGGCCAACACCAACGACAAAACTGTAGGTTCAAAGATGCGGTTTGTCAGCGGTGCGAAAAGAAAGGACACATAGCTCAGGCCTGTCGAGCCCCCCTACCTTCCTGCCAAAAATTCAAACCGACCAATCAGAGCGCCGGAGCAGCGAAGCGGCCGGGGATTGGTCCATTCAAAAAGGGCGCGAAGTTAAATCAGACCACTGTGAGAGTGGGCCACGCATCGACACGACTAGAAAAGAAGATTTTTACCAAAACTTACATTGAAGGGGTACCGTGCCAAATGGAAGTAGACACCGGCTCATCAATCACAATTATGTCCTGGGACACCATCGTGAGAGACTTGCCAGCCATCGCTAAGCGCCAGCTACAAATCCAGAAGCTAAGAGTGCAAGACTACCAGGGAAATCGGATCCCTGTTCGAGGGGTCACGTCCGTCCAAGTCAAGTATGGACAGCACAAGAAGACCCTGCCAATCACCATAGAAGATGGAACTCTACCGAGTTTGCTAGGGCTGGACTGGTTCCGAGCTTTGGGCATGGGAGTGACGGGGTCTACAGAAACGACGTCAACCTCAAGGATGAACTACTGAAGGAGTTCGAGGACGTCTTCAAGGACTGCCTGGGCAAGTACGTGGGGACCCCTATTTCTTTCAACTTAGACCCACAAGTTACCCCTATCCGGTTAAAGGCTAGGAGGGTCCCATTCGCCCTAAAGCCCAAGATTGACCGGGAGTTAGACAAACTAGTAAGCCAGGGAATACTAGTCCCGTCGACCATGCAAAATGGGAGACACCCATAGTGACCCCAGTCAAACCGGACGGATCGGTCCGGATTTGTGCTGACTACAAGGCAATGCTTAACAAAGCATTGCAGAAAAGCGCATACCCCGTTCCGGTAGTGCAACACCATTAGGACAAGGGCAGGTTGCTGCACTCGTTAGGACAAGGGCAGGTTTTCGCCAAACTCGATTTGGCTCAAGCCTACCAGCAACTACCTGTAGATAGCAGCACAGCTGAGGCACAGACAATTGTCACACAATTGTCATGCTTTCAAATGCACACGACTCCAGTTCGGAGTTAGTGTGGCTCCAGGGCTGTTTCAAAACCTAATGGAACGACTGTTACAGGGTCTACCCGGGGTGGTACCATACTTCGACGATGTATTGGTATCAGCAGAAAACTTAGATGAACTAGGGGTGAAACTAAGGAAGGTATTGGGCATTTTCAGGTCTGCTGGGCTTAAGGTTAAGCTTAACAAATGCCAAATTGGGGTAGAGTCAGTAGAGTTCCTGGGATACCGAATAGACAGGAAAGGGATTCACCCCACCGAGAGCAAAGTACGGGCCATCAGGAAGGCTCCAGCTCCCAAAAATAAAATGGAATTACAAGCATTCTTAGGGCTTGTTAATTTCTATGCGGTATTTTTAAAGAATAAGGCAACAATAGCCGAACCGCTACATAAATTACTAGCAAAGAAAGCTGTTTGGTCCTGGGGCAGAGTGGAGGCTAAGGCATTTGAGGGGGTAAAAAACCTTTTGTCCAGCGATAGCCTCCTCATCCAGTACAATGGCACGTTGCCACTAGTACTAGTTTGCGATGCTTCTCCCTACGGAGTGGAGGCTGTGCTCAGCCATAGGTTACCGAATGGAACAGAAGCCCCTATAGCGTATTATTCCCAAACAATGTCCTCAGCTGAAAGGAATTACAGCCAACTAGATAGGGAGGCATTGGCTATAGTCTCCAGGGTGAAGAAATTCCACGAATACTTATTCGGGCGAGATTTCGAGATTGTCACGGACCATAGACCCCTACTGGGACTCCTAGTGGGCGACCGCCCAACGCCCGTTGCACTTTCACCCAGGCTGACCCGATGGACTATCTTCCTGGCAGCATACTCTTACAAACTGCTCCATCGCCCGGGAAAAGACTTAGGGCATGCGGACGCTCTTAGCAGGTGCCCTTTACCAGAAACTATCGAAGACCCGACCCCGGGGACACCCGTCTTGCTCATTGACTCTTTGGACTCAGGCCCAGTCACATCTAAGGAAGTGGCTAGGGCATCATACAGGGACATTACAATAAGGACTGTAATCGGTTGGGTGCAAAGGGGATGGCCTGCTGTGCCAGGTGAGCGTTTCAAAGACTATGCGAAAAAACGATCGGAACTGTCGGTTCAAGGGGGGTGTCTGTTATGGGGGGATAGAGTGGTTATCCCAGAAAAATTACGCGAAAATGTGTTAGAACTATTGCATGCGGGCCACCCGGGAATTGTGAGAATGAAGAGTTTGGCGAGAAGTTATGTATGGTGGCCCCTAATGGATAAGGACATTAGCGACAGGGTAGGGAAATGCCAATCCTGCCAAGAGTCAAGGCCACTACCCCCTACAGCCCCAATTCGAGAGTGGGAGAAACCCCAGGGGCCATGGTCCAGGATTCACATAGATTTTGCTGGGCCATTTATTTATTTTATTTATTTATTTATTATTCATATTTGTATACCGCCCTATCTCCCGAAGGACTCAGGGTGGTTCACAGGCATATAAAACACTTATATACAAATTAAAATAAACATTAAAAAACTTATTCTAATGCCCAATTATTAAAAATAGAAATATAAATATTAAAACCAATTTAAAACCCCTATAAATTTAAAATCTAAGCCAGTCCTGCACAGATGAATAAATGTGTCTTGAGCTCGCGACGGAAGGTCCGGAGGTCCGGAAGTTGACGGAGTCCTGGGGGGAATTCGTTCCAGAGGGTGGGAGCCCCCACAGAGAAGGCCCTTCCCCTGGGCGTCGCCAGATGACACTGCCTAGCTGACGGCACCCTGAGGAGTCCCTCTCTGTGAGAGCGCACGGGTCGGTGAGAGGTATCCGGTAGCAGTAGTGTTGTGACCCAGGTTCCTGGACCCAGACTCCTGGACTCGGATGATTCAGAAAGTGAGGGAGAAGACCTGGCAAGCCCTGCTTCTCTTGAGCCCTCTCCCTCCCTGGCACCCACTCAAAGGGAGGAGGAGGGGCTGGCAAGACCTGATTCTCCCGAGCCTTCTTCTGATTTGGCAACGCCCCAAGAACAGTTTTGGAGTGATGCAAGATTACGAAGACGTGATCGACGTGCGCAGCAGCGGAAGGGTTGGGACAAAGCCAAGTCATAATTGTCATGCAGTGACATCTGCAGAGACTATAAATAGGAGGCGGGACTTCCTGGTTTTTTGTCTTGGACAAAGTAATGAATTTGGGCGGGCAATCTGTATCAACGGAGGGAAGAATATATTTGTGAGTAATTCTGGCCTTATCTGTAATTTCCTTGTTATCTCCAGAAACTTGGCAGGCCCGTGGGTAGACGTAGCCAGGACATTTATATATATGTAAATAAATCAGAAAAGGAGGCCTCTGACTGACTCTTTGCTGGGAGTATTGGGGGAAGGGAAACAGAACAAGTAGGCGGTCCCGTAAATAACCCGGCCCTATGCCATGGAGCGCTTTGAAGGTGGTTACCAAAACCTTGAAGCGCACCCGGAAGGCCACAGGTAGCCAGTGCAGCCTGCGCAGGATTGGTGTCATACGGGAGCCACGAGGGGCTCCCTCTATAACCCGCGCAGCCGCATTCTGAACTAACTGCAGCCTCCGGATGCCCTTCAAGGGGAGCCCCATGTAGAGAGCATTGCAGTAATCCAGGCGAGACGTCACGAGGGCGTGAGTGACCGTGCATAGGGCATCCCGGTCTAGAAAGACCGGGCAGACCTTTTTAATTGTAGTAGATGCCTACTCAAAATGGTTAGAAATCATCCTCATGAAAACCACGACGGCCGAAGCAGTAATCACAGTCCTGAGGCATCTATTCATAACACACGGCCTGCCTGACACCCTAGTCTCCGACAACGGCCCGCAATTCACGGCAAACCAGTTTGAGGGGTACTTAGCGGGAGAGGGCATCAGACATGTCCTCTCGGCGCCTTTCCACCCGGCGACGAACGGACTTGCAGAACGTTTTGTTCAGAGCGCCAAGGAAGCGCTATATAGGATAAGTCCAGGCGATTGGCAAACCAAAATCGATACCTTCTTGGCAGTCCAACATAGAACCCCCTGTGTGACAACTGGCCGCAGCCCAGCGGAGCTATTGATGGGCAGGAAACTCAGGTGCCCATTAGACCAACTAAACCCAACCTACACCCCAGATGGGTACCAGGGTATCCAAGAAAAAACTAGGGAGATGTCAGCGGGTGACCCAGTATGGGCACACAACTATAGCGAGGGCCCAACATGGTTAAAAGGGACAATTCTAGGCATAACCGGGCCGAAATCATATGTAGTAGACATGGAGGATGGCCGGGTTTGGAGACGCCACATAGACCAACTAAGAAAACGAATACCAGGTAAAACAGAAACCAAACAGCCAGACCCTGACTACCAAATGTTTGAATCTACAGCTGACTCAAACCCGAGGCGAGCGGAGGACTTATCTGAATCCGATGACGTCCAGCGACGCCAACCGGTTCCTCCTGAAGCCAGCAGGAACGACTCTGCAAATAATCCAGGGCCGGACGGCCCAGAGGAGGAGCTGGGAGGAACAAACAGTCCCTCCGGCCAGCTTGACTCACTCCCAGAGAATGAATTGCGCAGGTCAGAAAGAGTTAGGAGACGCCCTGTCTACCTGCGTGACTACGTGGAAAAATAACATGCAAATCTTATGTAAATATGGGTACAATGCATTCTGGGAGGGAAGGAGTGTAATGTATTTAAACTTTTGGAGGGAAGTTTGGGCGGGAACTAGCACGTTGCTGATTGGTTGGAGCCTCAGCCAAAATAGTATTTAAAGGGGTTTTTGCCTGTTGTTTTTCGCTGGGTTCACTATAAACTAAAGAGCTGTTGTCACTCACTGGTCTCCTGCCTCTTCATTGCCCGAACTTAACAGAACTAGGGCAAAGTTATTTGATAAAAAGGCAAATGGATAAGGCACAGCAAAAAAAAAAAAATCAGATGTGAAAATAATGTTTAAAAAGTTAGGTGAAACAAATCTGACAGTGATACTTAAAATATTGAGACACAGTTCAGAAAAAGAGTGTTGTTATAAACTAATGTCAGAAATAACTTTCTTTACAGGAATCAATGTAAAAAGAAGATAAGGCAAAAATGGAGAAATTGCTGATTGAAAGTGCCAGGTAGAATAAAAGATTCATTATAGTTATTCCATCAAAATTGATTCTTTCAGATTCTTTAGAATCTAGGACAGGGGACAAGTTTTGAAATAGCAACAATTGTATTCAGTTTGAGTTTGGATCTCAGAAGCAACGAATAACTATGGAGATAAATTACATAAAGATACAGTATAACCTACAGATATAACAACTGACAAATATAAAGCAATGTTGCTTAATGGATGCCAAACCAGCTTAAGCAAGGCAAATGAACAAATGAGGCAATTCATCTTAATTACTGTCACATTCAGTTCCATTTTAAAACTTTTAGAATACTGCTGAGAAAGAAGTATACTTTCTTTGAATGTGAAAACATTTTATCTATTTGTTTTATTTTAGCCTTTTGCGAAAAGCCATAAAGAACAGAAGAAGAAATGGTGGGCCTTTCATTTAAAAAAAAAAAAGCAATACATTTGTCACCATGTTGATGAAATATAGATTAATATAGAGCATGGTCTTTGCACCCACCAAAAAAAACAACCCATAAGATTTAAATCCTGGGATTTCAGGCAGGGCATAAAAAGAACTTGCCAGTAACCCAGGAACTTGCGAACTGAGCTATCTCAGGGACACACAGTTCTTTTCAAATAAGAGAGTAGTATGGCAGGAATACATTGTAAAATGTAGGTACGAGAAGGGCAAAGACTTTTACAGAGCCAGAACAAATATTGTATTTTATTTCATTATTGTATATAGTAGTGTCAAGTCTTTGAGGATAGCAAGGTCAAAAAGCAAGCATGACAGGGATTGCAAGGATGTTCTTCATTGCTGTAGATAGAATAGCAGAATCTTGAAAGTCTGTCTGAATTTCTCTTTGTCCTATCTTATACCAAACAAAATCAAGGCTGTGTTATTCTGAGTTTCTTTTGACACTTTCTTGCTTTTCAAGACTGAGTAATCTTTTCTGATGGTTTGCTTATTCCTTCTCCTTTTTCAAAAAGGATTCCTTCATAACTAGTAAAAGTATTGGTTTAGCTATGGAAGCTCATTGGATGACTCTTAGTCAGGCATCCACTCAGCCCAAGTTACCCACCAGATTCTTGTGGAAAAAATAGAAGACTGCTGTGCAAAATGTGAATCAAACTAGTATATCTAATTAAATTAAATTAATTCAATAGAGTTATTATTACATGAAAGGCATTAATGATTTTCATCATTCCATTAAAATAAGAGTTTTGGGAGAATTTCTGGGGATGAAACATGCTTTTGGAGACTGCTAGAAACCCCAACTGATATATTCCAGTTTCCTATTTTCTTCTGAATTTTTAATTGATTGTAAAGTCTTCAGTCTTCCATCAGCCAGGTGCACTCCATGTTTCTCCTATTACCACCACAGTTTAGCAATCAAATGATGATTATGCCTAAACTGGCAAACAAAGGGGCTTTTAAAAAATATGTTTTCAGGCAAGAATTTTTAATTCCACATGGATATGTATTCAGAAATAAATCTTTTGTATTATCTGGATGCTGTGGAAGCCTGAGTGGCAGACAAAGACTTCAGCTGAACACTGATAAGACAGAGTGGCTATGGGTCTAGGAAGGCCTCTGTTGGGCCAAGTCCACCAATCACTCATAATCTGGTCCCCTCCAGTGATGGGTTGCCCCCGCCCAGTTCAGACCGGTTCTATAGAACTGGTAATAAAACCGGCAGAAGGCTCCGTCCACTGACCTGAACATCATCAAAAGCGATCTGCACATACAGACCTCTGCAGACCTGGATGAACTCACAGATATTGTAACATCAAATGTCAGCTTCTGTGAAGATCTATGTGGATCTTGCGAATATACAGTAACAACAAACAGCTAAACTTAAGCAGCTACGACATTCCAAAGAGGAAGCCTACAGAAAAGGTGATAAAATACTGTACAATCAGGCCAGAAATACATTAGCAAGGGAGATCAGAGCACCAAAAAGAAGCTACTCTGAAAAGCTAAAGAATCAGTTCTCAACAAATGAACCAGCAATCATGTGGAAAACTTAAAAATATCACCGGCTATGGCAAACCTCCTTCCCAGGATGAAGGAAATCAATAACTAACAGATGACCTGAACGTGTTTTCCTGCAGGTTTGAAAGGAAACTAAGTCACCTACCTCCACAACCCCCATCTCAGACACACCAACAACAGCCAAGCCTCCTACAACTGACCCCATCCCATTGGGTTTTCAACCCCTAGTGATCACAGAAAACAAAATATAAGACCCATTTCACTGACAAAAGCCAGGAAAAGTTCCATGTCCAAACAAAACTCCTTGCTTAAAAGTCTGTGCTGACCAATTGGCCCCCCGTATCTTCAATAAATCAAGAGAGATGTGTTATGTTCCTTCTTGCTTCAAATGCTCTACTATCATTGCAGTGCCCAAGAAGGCCACCATCAAGGAACTGAAAGACTACAGACCAATTGCTCTAACATCTGTAGTCATGAAAACCTTTGAAAGGCTAGTGCTGTCCCACTTGAAAACCATCACGGATCCACTGTTAGACCCCTTGCAATTTGCAAACCAAACAGATCAACAGATGATGCTGTTAATATGGCTCTGCACTATATCCTACGACATCTTGAAGGGTCCTCTTTGTAGACTTTAGTTCAGCATTCAATACCATCATTCCAGACACTCTTCTAACTAAGCTAAACCAGCTACAGGTACCTGAACAGACTTATAAGTGGGTCATAAGCTTCCTAACAAACAGGAAGCAGCAGGTGAAGCTAAGCAGAATCACATCAGATACCTGAACAATTAACACAGGAGGGGGCCCAAGGCTGTGTGCTCTCACCATTTCTCTTCTCTCTGTATACCAGTGACTGCATCTCTAACGATCCATCTGTTAAACTACTGAAGTTCGCAGATGACACAACAGTGATCAGTCTCAGTGACATCAGACAATTATGAATCCGCATACAGACAGGAGGTTGAACAACTAGTCTCATGGTGCAACTGGAACAATTTGGAACTGAACACACTCAAAACCATAGAAATGGTGGTAGACTTTAGGAGAAACCCTTCCATACTTCCACCTCTTACAATACTAGACAACACAGTATCAACAGCAGAGACTTTCAAATTTCTAGGTTCTACCATATCGCAAGATCTAAAATGGTCAGCTAACATAAAAAATGTCATCAAAAAAGCACAACAAAGTATGTTCTTTCTGCGCCAACCCAGAAAGCTCAAACTGCCCAAGGAACTGCTGATCCAGTTCTACAGAGGAATTAATAAATTTGTCATCTGCACCTCTATAACTGTCTGGTTTGGTTTTGCAACCCAACAAGACAGACACAGACTTCAGAGGATAATTAGAACTGCAGAAAAAACAATTGCTACCAACCTGCCTTCCGCTGAGGACCTGTATACTGCACGAGTCAAAAAGAGGCCTGTGAAAATATTTAAAGACCCTCACATCCTGGACATAAACTGTTTCAAATCCTACCCTCAAAATGATGATATAGAGCACTGCACACCAGAACAACTAGACACAAGAACAGATTTTTCCTGAATGCCATCACACTGTTAAACAAATAATTCTCTCAACACTGTCAAACTATTTACCAAGTCTGCACTATTATTAATCTTGTCATTGTTCCCATCACCCATCTCCTTCCACTTATGACTGTATGACTGTAACTTTGTTGTTTGTATCCTTACGATATATATTGATATTGTTTCCAGATTGCTTATTTGTATCCTATGACTATCATTAAGTGTTGTACCTTATGATTCTTGATAAATGTAGCTTTTCTTTTATGTACACTGAGAGTATATACACCAAGACATATTCCTTGCATGTCCAATCACACGTGGCTAATAAAAAATTCAATTCAATTCAATTCAATTCAATTCTATTCTATTCTATTCTATTCTATTCTATTCTAATTACTTTGGTTGCATTGCTTTTTGTGTTTTTAGCTTTGTTCACCATTCAGAATCATGTATGTGAAATGAAAGAGGAAGGGAGATGAAAGGGGATAACGGTTCTGTATAGTTTTTATTTACTAACTAGGTATATCACCTAGCTATGTAAAGCAAATTAACCACAGAGTTTAACAGGCCAAGTTGTTCTGATCTGGGTAGCAGATTCTGTAGTAGTATGGGTTGGCACTATTGATTGGAAATCTGAATTGTCTATCAGTTCAAATGTGAACTAAGAAATATTCCCCCAAAAAAGCATATTTGAGGCATTCATATAAAAGGAGTAGTTCTTTTTTAAAAAAGAAAATATTAGGAGCATCTACATTTTTCAAATGAATGTGCATATTAGGCTATTTACATTCAAAATCTGTTAAATCTTGGAATTTGTACTTATTAGTAATCCAATGTATTTATGGAAATTACAAATGATTCCAAATATAGATTGTGTACCAATTTAAAAAGAAAAGATAGCGGACAGAAAAATATATAAAATCTTATAATCCTGTTGATGCCAACTTTAATGTGAGAATGTGCCATCCATGATTGCCGTAATATACTCAGTCAATTTCTCCTGTTATATTTTAATTTTCATTCATGTATTTTGTTTTGTTTTTAATAAAAAGAATGACTTGGAAGAAACCATATGTTGTACCCAACAAATGGAACAGTTGCACTTCAAATAAGTACAGTAAACACTGAAGTTTTATTTATTTATTTATTTGGACAAGAATATGAAGCAGAAATTATTCTCTTATTCAGCCTCTATTCCAAGGAACAAAAAGTACTTAATGTGCTTGACACATAAGGTCTTTTTCTACATACCTGTTTCCTCTCTCCCACTCTTATTATCTCCTAAAGCCATAAAAAATCTAACACGAGGAAAGGTTAGATCGACATTCAAATGTATCTATCACAGCAGGGGGAAAAATGCCAGGTGGGTACAATGGAAGCAATAACTGCAAAAATCCATCATTCTTAGTACTTTAAGAGGCATCTTTGCAATATAACATAAAAATATATCTGTAAAAATTATTCTAAAAGCTCTTTAAATCTATAATTCTAATCGCAACAAATGGAGTAACATTTGTCTTGTCCAGGAAATAGCATAAGATACAGATTTTTTAATCCATTAAAAAGTATATAAAAAAAAGATTTGCTAGGAAACAAAAAAATGAAC
The DNA here is from genome assembly GCF_028640845.1 of Ahaetulla prasina. Lineage (NCBI taxonomy): Eukaryota > Metazoa > Chordata > Lepidosauria > Squamata > Colubridae > Ahaetulla > Ahaetulla prasina. The sequence goes on from NC_080542.1 coordinate 94,011,425, forward strand.
AAAAACAAAAACAAAACCTAAATGGCAGCAGCTTTTTACAAAACAGACACTTCCAAAAGGAAACTGCATAGGTTTAGGAGTTTCAAAAAAGAAAAAAGGTTGGAAAAAGAAAGATTTTGGACAGAGAGAGAAACAATATTTTGATTGGCAATTGAAATCTTCACCCAAGTTGCACAGCAGGCTGAATATTCAGAATGACTGCTATTCACTTCAAGGGACAGCTGTTGCAAGACTACAAAGGAAAGACTGCCCTCTTCAGCTAACCAGGAAGGAAAAACCTGCCAAGGTATCATTTCTAACAAGAAACTGAAAAGGCACTGCTAGTTACTTCACTGCACTGTAACTAACATGTTTCTTGCACAGGATTGGTCCTTCTTTTAAGCAAACACACATACAAGATCTATGTGGAAAGGTAATTGTATCATTTATAGGAGGAAGAATGTTGCTCATCTAAAATACATCATAACCGCACATTTCTACTGCATTAGATAACACTGATTGAACTAACTCATATTCCAGCTTCTGTTCTTCCCCAGATCCGCAGTTTGAGGAAACATATATTGGATTCCCTTAGAATAAAGATGAGTGACAGGCGACATACAGTTCCTTTTGGTAGCTTCCAATGCCCTCAACGTTCTACTCTGAAAAATCAGAGCAGCACAATTTTCTGTTTTTTAGGGGAGAGGCTAAACATAAGAAACAAAATGGTTATATTACACTTCCAAAAATTTTAACATGCATTTATTTATATAAAGAAAAGATATTCTGTTTCCATGAATAAAGCCTGTGCCATCTAATAAGAAGTCACCATCATAGTCCCTGCAGCATTAAGCTGTCAAAAAAGTGGAGTTTTTTCTTTAAAAATGCAACAGCTAGCAATAATCCTGCCTTACAGAATTGATGCACAGAGACATCAATGTATAGAAAACACTGAGATTTTAAGCACAATGTAAATGCTATGTCCCATTCATATACATCAGTATTGGGGGGCAAGGGATAGGAAAGCTGGACCAAATCAGGAAATGTGTATGATATTAGACATCAGGATAGCATGGATATAGGTAGGGGATATTTTTGTGAGTTTGTCATTTAGATGTGATCATGGTTTGCTGGTAATGGCACTATGTTAGAAACCCATTTAAATATACATTTTTACTAGGCCTATATGAGATGATTGAACTTTATCTTGACTTTGTGATGGCAATGCTAACCTTCTCTTAGAGACAAGGAGGAAACATGGGTTCCCTTAGGATTACATGCTCCAGGTATCTTGAAGTCTCTGTTTTGTTAGTTCACATGCAAGAAAAGGTTTCTATAGAAGTGAAAACTGCCAGGCAAGAGATCCTATATTGAAGCAAAAAAGAAGAAATATGGAAGTTTTCATTCACTTTTAGAAGCATGGAAACCATGTTGAAGGAGAGCAGAGCTATTTCCTTTATCTCACCTCCATTCTCAATAACATGAGTATCAATGAGTCATTTTCAGAATAACTAACTTATAGAGCTACAATTAAAGGAGTCATATTAGTCTTAAATGTTTACTTAAATGTCATATATCTAAGTATTTCTAATGATCATGCATATTTTTGGTCATTGATTACTTCTTAGTTTATAACAGCTCAGATAGCCTCATTTATCCAAACCAAATCTGTCATTATGATCATTTTATAGTTGCTGCTAAAAGAAGAAGAAAAAAGTCCCGAAATGACAGTTGTGTTATTATTCATTTTCTCTAACATGCATAGCCAACATTTACTTATCAAATATATCCAGTTGGTTAAAAAAGTAAACATATGCTTATCTACAAAGTCTCCATAAAGCAGACTACATTGATTGTCCTGTGATTCATGTAGTGTTTTTTAACAGGCAAAGCACACTTATTGAAACCTCTTGTTCCACATCATTTGAAAGAGAAGCTAATTAAATTATAATAGAGTGGATACTACTATATGAGCAATCTCTTTTTATTTCCAACAGGTTTCTGAGTGTAATAAGAATAAAGGAGAACAATTAAGTTCACAAAATATATTTTTGCAGAGCTAGAAATTAAGTTAATAATGTAGGAGTCACACTTTTCAGGTTGACATTATGTCAGAAGATCCTAGATCCCTCCCATAGCCTTGAAGAGAACAGTCAAATATTGTTGACTTGGATGGTGGAAGGAAAAAGCCTAAAAATAGTAATTTTAGAAAAAACCTTTTATTGCTGTATAGTGCAATTAGCACACCTTCTATTATAAAAGATCCAAATTCTTCATTCTTACTACAGTAAAGTACCTACTCTTACCAAATATTTCCACAACACTAATGCTGAATAGGTCTGTCATGAAACAAGTGCACTCAGAATCATGGTAGTTGAAGAACATGATTTTATAAGGCAAGGTTGCAAAATATCTGAATAGTTTCTGGGGCAAAAGTCCAGGGTGTCATTCAGCCACACAAGTGGCAGATAGGCAAACAAAGAAGGCTTGTCTTGCCACATTTCAAAGTAAAATGATGCATTTTACACTTTAAACTTGTCCCCAGGTAATTATTAAAACCATAGCATTTTATCAGAGCGTGCTGCTGACAACAGCCATTTGCTTTCTAACTTACTAAGAGCAGCCTACTTCATAGTAAGTTAGAAAAATGTGAGTCAAACAGCATCATCACCAGATGGATTGTAACTGGCTGACAAGCCACACTCAACGTATAGTACTTAATGGAACTACACCTACATGGAGAGAAGTAAGCAACGGGGTACCCCAGGATTCTGATTGAAGCCTGGCATTTTTCAATATTTTCATAAAAGATTTAGATGGGAAAATAGAAAGGAAACTCATCAAATTTGAAGACAACACCAAACTGGTTGTTTGGTGTTGACCAATAGTCAACAACCAGCAAGATAAGCTCAAGATCCAGAAGGATCTTGACAGATTTAAACACTGGGCCCATCTAACAAAATGAAATTCAACAGAGAAAAATTAGGCTTTTACACCTAGGCAAGAAAAACAAAATGTATAGGTAAAGAATAAGTAGAACCTGGCTCAATAACAGTAACTGCTAGAGGGATCTTAGACTCCTACTAGACAATCACTTAAACATGAGCCAACAGTATGCTGCTGCTGCCAAAAAACCCAGTGCAATCCGAAATTAACAGAGGGATACAATCAAGATCACATGAAGGATTAATACTGCTTTATAATGTCTTGGTAAGAGCACACTTGGTATATTGCATCCAAGTCTGGTCACCACAAAAAAAAAATGTTTTTAGAAAAAGTGCAGGGAAAAGCAACAAAGATGATTGGGAGGCTGGAAGCTAAAACACATGAAGAACAGTTGCAGGAATTGGGTATGTCTAGTCTAGTGAAAAGATTAGGAGTTATATGATAGTGTTCAAATATTTGAGAGCCTCCTACAAAGAAGAACTAGTCAACCTATTTTCCAAAGCACCAGAGTCAGGCCAAGAAGCAAGGATGGAAACTAATTAAGGAGAGAACCAAGAAGAGAAGCTAGAATTAAGAAGTTTCCTGACAGTGAACTGATTGCCTTCAGAGCTTCCAAGTGCTCCATCATAGGAAATTTTTAAGAAGAGTTATTTATCCAGAATGGTATAGGGTCTGCTGATTATGCAAGGGATTGGACTAAAAGAACCATGGTGGCACAGTGCTTAGAGTGCAGTATTGCAGACTAATTTGACCGACTGCCAGCAACTCAGTCCTCACCAGCTAGTAAAATGAAGAGCTACCCAGATTGTTGGGACAATATGCTGACTCTGTAAACTGCTTAGAGAGGGCTGTAAAGCACTATGAAGTGGTATATAAGTCTAAGTGCTATTGCTATTGCTATTGCTATAATAGAGTCCGTTCCAACTCTATTATTCTGCTGTTCTGCTTCTAGGGTAATTGAAATAACATTGCTCTGAGACTACTTTTGGTGGAACAAGTAAGAAGCACTTCTTAATTTTGCAAGTGAATTTACTGGATTAATTTAATCATAGAATATGAAGAACTGATGTTATGATTTACATTTCATATTGTGCCTTAAAAGAAAGCATAAATTACCTCCATGAAATCCTGAGAGAGAAAGACAGAGAGACAAAGAGAAAGAATGATGTTTTTTTTTACAACAGCTTGCCATCTTTTGTGTTTGGTACACACTTTCCAGTGCTTCTCAGCTGTCTGGACATGTTGCACTCTCCCATGTGTCAACTCACAGAGAAGCCAAGAGTCATTATCACATAACGGCAGTAAGAGTGGAGAAAGGGGATGAGAATGGCCAGCATATGGAACAGAAGCTGCTGATCAAAAGCTAAAATGCATCCTGGAGTGTGAGTAGTTCTTTATAAGTAGGGAAGTTTTAGAAAACACATTTCTTATGATTGTATTTCAAATAACTGAGTATTTCTATTTTTATATATGGTTTTTAAAAGGTAGTCATGGGTCTTATTTTGTTTTTAAGGTACAATATTTTGTTTTTAAGACTTGCTTCAGAGGTGAACTATAGGTCTTTTCTAATTCATTTATTTTTATTTATTTATTTATTTATTTTGTCACAACATTATATATAAACACATATAATGAAAGAAAACAATAGGACAGGAACGGTAGGCACTTTTGTGCACTTATGCATGCCCCTTATAGTCCTCTTAGGAATGGGGTGAGGTCAATGGTAGACAGTTTTTGGTTAAAGATTTTGGGAGTTTGAGAAGAGACCACAGAGTCAGGTAGTGTGTTCCAAGCGTTAACAACTCTGTTACAAAAGTCATATTTTCTGCAATCAAGATTGAAGCGGTTAACATTAAGTTTAAATCTATTGTTTGCTCTTGTATTATTGTGATTGAAGCTGAAGTAGTCTTTAACAGGAAGGACATTGCAATAGATGATTTTGTGTGTTAAACACAGGTCATGTCTGAGTCGGCGGAGTTCTAAATTTTCTAATCCCAGGATTTCAAGTCTGGAGGTATAAGGTATTTTGTTGTTTACAGAGGAGTGGAGGACACTTCTTGTAAAATATTTCTGGACTCGTTCAATTGTATTAATGTCAGAGATGTGCTATGGGTTCCAGACAGGTGAGCTGTATTCAAGAATGGGTCTTGCAAATGTTTTGTATGCTCTGGTTAGTAGTGTAGTGTTTTTGGAAAAGAAGCTACGCAAAATTAGGTTTACAACTCTTAGAGCTTTTTTTGCTATGTAGTTGCAATGGGCTTTGGCACTTAGATCATTTGATATGAAAACTCCAAGGCCTTTTATAGGGTGGGGGTCATCAGTAAGCTAATGTCCATCAAGCTTGTACTTAGTGTTTGGGTTCTTTTTTCCAATATGTAAGACTGAACATTTGCTAGTTGAGATTTGGAGTTGCCACGTTTTAGACCAATCGGATACAAAGTCAAGGTCTTTTTGAAGGGTAGTAGTATTGTTGGTGGTGTTAAATAGTTTAACATTGTCAGCAAAGAACAAAGAATTCAACAGAGAACAAAAAATTCAGAACAGTATTTTCAAAAACTGTTTAAGTGCTTCAGTTAAGGCCTTTGCTATAAAAAACAATGCTTTATTTCCAAGAAATTTAAATGTTAAAAGAGCTTAAACTGCTTAAAGAGCTCTGGTTGATTCAAAACATTATTCAGTACAAAGACAACAAAATAATCACAAGAAGAAACTTTCTTTCTCATATTCTGCAAAGTTACTAGATTTTAAAAGCCATCCAGAAAAGGGAGCATATTTTCACTTCTTAATATGCATAATGGTGACACAATGATATAATATAAAAACTGCCAAGCTTAAAATAAAAATGGAAAGTCAAGAATCTTCTTTGGATCAATGATTTCTTGAACTAATAAAACTACTTCTACATTTTTAACCTTTCCTTCCTTCTTTCCTTCCTCCCTCTCTCCCTCCCTCCCTCCCTCCCACCCCCTCCTTCCTTTCTGAAACATAATTCACCATTCATGGTGAATGGCAATTTCAGTGAATTGGTACACACAATGTTTTTGAATAGTGAAGTAAAAAATATATATACATATGAGTACACAAAAGCTTCTCCATTGGAAAAGAGTATAGGTGCTGTCCAAGAGCAATTATATTGTTGATTTTTTTAAAAAGTAAAAAACCCTTGTACAAAAATCCTCAGTACAAAAACCATCAGACAGATAGCTGAAAAGTTCTTAAGTTCTTACCAGTACTTATCAGCTTTGAAGATTGTCAGAATTCAGTCAAGACTTTGTGGATATAATTTACATTATGCCATGCAAATGATGAAAATACTGCAAGAGCAATGAAAAAATATAAAGAATCTAAAGAATTGTGTGGCTTTTTGTGTCAGGCATTTGCAAGGACAATGAAGTTTTTAAACTACTTCAGAGAAAAAAAGGCTAAAATGATGACTAAACTTATAATATTGTCTGTTTATGGCATTTAATATATCTATAAGACAATATGGATTAAAGACTCTTTTCTTTGACCCTCATGGTTTTCTGGTTGATTTCTGTTATCATTTTGAAAAAATGAAGAAAACATATTCATTCATTTCCCTCACATTCAATCTCTTTTAATCAGCAAATCCATAAAACACAATTATTATTTTTTTTCATTTTCAGCAAAAAGTTCATAAAGGTTTCCAGTCTTTCACAAAAGTTGTTAAAATTAATAATGTACAAATGGATGGGTTTTTATAGTACATCAAGCTATCACAATTTAAAAATCATGGCATTGTCTTGCCATGATGCCATGATGTGTGAACCAGTCTATACACATCAAAAAGAAACATGTGATATTAAATAGAAGACATAGCCTGCAAGGAATAGAAAATAGTGTAGTTTGTAATTTAGCAAACCCTAGAAACACTGTTGCAGGCAGATGCTGGATTGTTACTGAAAAGATCCCTTAGTTCAGGGGAGGGGGAAAATATAAGAAAGTGACTCAGAATAACCTCCCTTTACTAGACTAGATAGAATTTGAACTGGAGAATTGCCTTGACAGAGTTTCAAGACTCTTGTTATAGCAACAAAGATATTTCCAGAAATCCAAATGATACTTGTTCCTTGAGTTTACTAGCCTTGAAAGCCTTAACACATAATAATGAAAATAGAGGTGCCATGACATATCAGTAGCTCATTGCTCACTAGCCTTCAGGAATGAAAAGCCTTGTTCTAAAATCCTGACAAATATTTTGCATTATACCACTCCCAAATCAATTATTTTGTGTTCAGTCCTCAATAATTACCCAATTAATCATACCATTCAGCCTCAAATTATTCTCTGAGAAATATGCAAAAAACAAACAAACAAACACCAATAACCTATGAAACAATCCTTTCAACAGGCACGCCAAATTTCAGTCAGATAGATACATAGTATTTTGTATTGCAAAACTGGGATAATAAAACATTCATTAACCCCTTCTATTGTTTGTTAGGCAGTATATATGTAAATAGGAAGAAGGAACTGAATAATCATCACAGAAATGCGCAGATTTGGGACGTGATTAGAGTGAAAAATAGATGGAAAAACTATTACACAAAACAAGGTTGAGGGAAGTAAAATATTGAAATATATGAAGAGAATAATTGTACAGGACCAAAGACCATCATGGGAATGTTATTCTTAAGGACAGATCAAGATGGTAAGAATTTATTTGCGCAATTTGTAGGAATCAAGCCTGATTTGATGACATCAATTAATTAGTCATGTAAGGCACTGGGGGGGGGGGGTTGGAATTCAATAAATGTATGAAATCTCTTTGAAACATTAATGAAACATGGATAGCCACTCTGGAGGTCCTATGGAAGTGAATACACACAGCTTCTGATGAAGGTGACAGCTTCCAAAGCAGCTGCAGGAATATCCTGATTTGACTATGGATTTGGACAAACCTTATTATACCTTCAGTTCTAATAGAAGCTAGATACTAGTTGGCCATCTTCATGTACAAAGGTAAATATTAATAAACATGGAGATCATACTAGCAATTTTTCTGAACAATAGTCTACTCTTCTCTAAATGCTGATTATAAATGACAAGAAAATATAACAGAATAACAGAGTTGGAAAGGAACTTGTAGCTCATCTAGTGTAACCCCCCACCCAAACAGGAAATTCTGCACCATTTCTGACAGATGGCAGTCCAGTCTCTTTTTGAAAGCTTCCATTGGTGAAGCTCTATTGGTGAGGGGAAACTGTTCCATTGGTTGATTGTTCTCACTGTTAGAAAATTTCTCTTATTTCTAGATTGAACCTCTCTTTGATCAGTTTCTATCCATTATTCCTTGTCTGGCTTTCAGGTGCTTTGGAAAATAGGTTGACCCCTTCCTCTTTGTGGCAGCCCTTCAAATATTGTAACACTGCTAGTATTTCTCCCCTGGTCCTTCTCTTCACTAGACTAGCCATGCCCAGTTCTTGTAACCGTTCTTCATGTATTTTAGCCTCCAGTCTCCTAATCATTTTTGTTGATTAGGGGACTCTGAACTCTTTCTAGCGTCTCAACATCTTTTTTATATCCCTAATCTGTTTTGATTAAACTTACTAGACAAAAATTAAGGAACTGAGGAAGCTTTGATTTTGAAATTAACTTCTTCTGTCTGGTTTTCAGTTCAGAAGATGGAAGGTAACAGAGATGATGAATTCTGCATTATAGTTATATTAGTAATGGCAAATAAATTGAAATGATAACTGCCAGTATTCAACTGGCAGCTCTTATGACATATTATTCCCCAAGTATCTACTCCAGATCTGTGAACACTTATATTTTAAAGCACCTTCTTCCTAGGGATTATCAACAATTATCAATGACAAATCAATAATGGAGAGTAGCCATTAATGAGGAGTAAAACATTTGTGTCTTCATTACTGTGATCTTTCTGCAACTTTCTTGAAAAGGTAGAACAGAAGCCCATAGAATGAGACAAAACTCATCAGGATTAAAAAGTTTGGAAGAGATCAATTTAACTAAAAAAGAGTTATTGTTGTAACTTCTTGAAAATGAGTTCTACCTAAAAGGATGTATGAAGTGACCTATAACCCTGTCATTTCTCTTGGATACTGTGAAAGTAACTCAACCATAAAAGAGTATGGGATTCAAGTCAACCTTAGCAACAAGAAATTTATTTCTTCTACTCAGGAAAAAAGCAACCTGAAAGTTATTTGTGCATGTTACCTTCCTTGGACAAATGAAGAAGAACCAGGACATCATTAAAACTAAGCCTTTGTCCAGACAAATGAGATGGATACTTGTTTTCCCATAAGATTTTTAAAAATCACCATTATAAAATGAAAACCAGAAATCAGCTCCCTCATGCAATCGTTTAGATGTCTTGAAGAAGAAAGTCTGGGAAAAATTTGCATGCTTTAAATGAGAGGTAGAAGTAGAAGTAAGCAACTTTTATTAGCGTATAAGCCCCAGATGTCAAGGTCAATGGGTCAGGATTATTACTGCAGCTGAATTTGATTTTTTTCCTGAAGGTTCTGGTGCAGGATTTGACTATGGCCTCAATCACTGCTTAGGATGACAGCAGCTTTGAATCTGAACACACCTGTTTGAACTGTTTTTCTTTTGGAAGCTAGAAAAGTCTCTGATTTTCAAAACAAATGTGGAAGATGAAATAGTATAAATGATCTCTATTAGAAGAACAAGTAAATCAACCAAATTCAAATAAGAACTATTATTAAGGATAAGAATAACATATCATAACTATTTTTCTGTTCTTATTGTATCTACAGTTGGCCAGTGGCCCTGTTCAAAGTAAGAAAGAGCCATATGAACATTTGCTGGGCCACTTGGAGTATTATTCAAGGCATCTGTCAGATAAAATTATTCAGATCTGTTAGAACTTGACTCAGGATGTGCAGAACTTACAGAATTGATAGTCTGGTTTGATTATCAGAGAATAATTCAAGCTGTTAATCCTCGGGAAGTGGACAGGCACTTTAGGGATATAAGTGAAATTATCAAATCCATATCACTTCTAATTGGTCATGGTTTCCAAAAGATGTCATGATCCTGCCAGCTCTTATATTATCTTAATTCAGAGTACATGGTTTGTTAATATTTACCTAATGTCAATAATGCTTTTTATTCTATATTTTTAATTTGCAGTCTTATGATATTGTGATTACTATTATTGTTTCTACATTTATTTAGTTAAGCAAACCCAGATATCCTACTAAATCATGAATTCTTTAAATATGGTTTATTGAGTAAACCAGCCTAGAAGAGTTTTGCACAAATAAGTTACATCATAAACCGATGCTGAGAACCATATTTAATATTTAGCAGGGGGGACAAAGATACACAAGGAAGGAGTATAATAAGATTTTTCTTCATTGGAAGTAATTCATTGGAAGTAATTCTGAAAAATTCTCTTGCACTATAGTTTACAATGTATTTTGGTTCCTACCTCAAAACTGTAAGAAGTTGAACCACCAATTTTGGTAGTGGTCTAGGGGCTACCTAGAAAAAAGATCAGGACACATATGTGGCCCCTGTGGTATAAACCATGCTTAACACAATATATTCAATTGAAAGCAAAGATATCATATTATTCTATATCTGAAACAGCTGAGTCACAACATGTGGGCCTGTCGAAGGCACAGGACTCTTGCTAGCAGATCTAATTTTGCCATTAGAGTTTCTACCCCTTCCAAACTGAAGCAGATAACAAATTGAGGTTTCCTACATTTTGACAAGCATGTTATGGTTCAATTTCTCACAATGCAGTGTTGATCACAAAATCTGAACTAGCTTTCTCTAAATCTCTACAGAAAAATATATCTCAAGTGTGTGTTGAAGTGTTTTGAAGCTATTGAAGCACTCAAGTCACCATCTGTCACTCTGAGTGGCACGCAGCAATTTAAAATTACCAAAGCTCTTAAATTAAGTGTTGAAATTTAAAGGTGATCATCACTTTGGGTGTATGAACTGCAAAGCTATCTGAACATTGAAACTCTTCAATGTTTTTTTAGCAAATCATTTGAGGGTGCGTAAGAGAATCCCTGATTGCTCTGAATGCTTTGGTTTAAAGAGGGCATTTAAAGTTCTCAATTCATTTTTGTCTTTGCAAGCACCTTTGTTTGGGTGTAGTTTAATCGCTAATCAAATTAATCTATCTTACTTCAGTCTAATTTCTACTTTGCTTGCAATTAATAATGCTACCCCAATATTTTTCTTGAGTATTCAAACCTGTAGAGTGATGTGTTGTTTAAATAACAGGGAGATTCAGAAGTCACATTGCCACTCAACTATGTAACTTGCTGTGAGCCCTGGTCCAGTCATTTATCTTAACTTAACATATTGCACAGGCAGGGGTGAAATCTAAAAATTTTCCCTACAGATTCTGTGGGCGTGGCTTAATTGGTGGGTGTGGCTTGGTGGTCAGATGACTGGGTGGGCATGGCCAATAACAATAAATAATAAAAATAATAAACAAAGTATAAAAAACAATAAGAGGTATCAAAAACCAACTTTCACACTTTACACACACACAACACAACACAACACAACTGACTCACACACAATGTAAAAGCAGCTGCACTTCACACTTCACACAGCCATAAAAAGCTCAAAAACCAACTTTCACACTTTACACACACACAACTCACACACACACACACACACACACACAAAATGCCACATAAAGCTTTCTGAGATTTTGTGTGTTTGTGTAGTTAGAGTGAAACACTACAGAAACACACCAAATCTCAGAAAGCTGCACAAATATTTTATTTTATTTTATTTTATTTTATTTTATTTTATTTTATTTTATTTTATTTTATTTTATTTTATTTTATTTATTTTATTTTATTGTGGACTTCAATTCCCAGAGTTCATCAGCCAGACAGCATTAATCACTCAGTGATGAAATAGATTAGCTAAGTTAGATTAGTTCTGTCTGGTGCTAAAAATGAAACTTGGGGCTTTCCGGCTGGGGAAAAAGCCATGAGGTCGATCAGTAACCAGGTAAGTGTCTTAGACTCTTTTAAAAGGAGTTTTTGTACATGTTTTCTACAGAAAACATGTTTTTAAAGGTTCTGCTGATGAAGAACTCAGGTGAGATCCCCAGAGTAGCCTTTAAATTTTTTTTTTTTAAGTTTAAAGGCTCTGCCGATTTCAGCTGAGGGGCGGGATCTTCAAAGGCTTTTTTTTACTTTCAAAGGCATGTTTTGGCTGAAGCAAAACCTTCTTTTAAAAGTAAAAAAAAAAACCTCTGCTGATGGTGTGGCTCAGCAGAGGCAAGGGGGGCAGGGGCAGGGATTTTTGCTACCGGTCCTCCGAACCAGCCGCCGCCATCGCTACCGGATCACGCGAGCCAGTCCTATCCAGGAGCATTTCACCCCTGCTCTGGGGGGAGGGTCGGAGCACAGCCTGAGGAGCAAACCTCCTCAGGATGGTGGGGGGATCTGCCCAGCAGCTTAGGTGAAGAAGGCGGGCTGGTCTACTAATTTAGTCACTTTGTTAAAGAATGAAATAAGATTGGTTTGGCATGATCTGTTTTTAACAAACCTGTTAAAACAATTCACAATTCACAAGGCCAAGCAGAAAATGTTATATTATTAAGCACCAAGTTGAGTTTTAGGCATATTGGGGGGGGCCGGGGAGTAACATTTCCAGATTTTTATGATAAAATTCCCTTGATTATGTAAAGATCTATTATGATAAAATATATTTTGGGAATTGTTAGATTGACTGGATCTTGGATATAGAGATTAAAATAGTATTTTTCAACTTTAGTAACTTGAAGATGTGTAGACTTCAACTCCCAGAAGTCCCCAGCCAATTCTGGGAGTTGAAATCCACACATCTTCAAATGGTCAGGGTTGAAAAACACTGGATTAGAGAGGCAGAATTACAGGGAGTTTTGAACTCTAAATTTTTCCATTTTTCTAATCTGGACATTGTGATGTGGACAATGAAACTCAAGCAAAGGTTTCATTCCAAGTTGCCTTAGCTGTTTTGACATGGTGTGATTAAAGTTAGGACTATTCCCATCTGATATGTGAAAGCCGGTTGGGTAACTTTGGGTCGGTCCCTGTCTCTCTCAGCCCAACCCACCTCACAGGTTTGTCATTCTGGGGAAAATAGAAGGAGGAAAGAGTCTTGGTATGTTCGCCACCTTGAGTTGTTTACAACCTGCAGTCTTGGCCTTCTGAAATGCCGAATGTAGCCCTGCCCACCCACCAGCCCCCACCCTTTGAATGTTTTCCAGCAGTTCCAGGTGGCAGGGATCTGGGCCGGGGCACAGCCTGAGGGGGATCTTCCCGGTGGCTTTGGTGAAGAAGCCGGCCCCATGGTTTGTGGCTGGTCACCCCTCTGGTCACCCAGCGGGCAGCTCAGGATACTGCTGCCACCACCTAAGCCCTCTCGATGCCCAGGAGCCGAGCCAAGCCGAGCGGGAGCCATGAAACGTCCCTCCTTTCCAGCCACCACTGCCCATTGGCCCGATTCCCCAATGCAAATTTCAGAGCTGCGTTTCAGGCAGTGGCCAGTTCCCCTGCAATGGGCAGTGGGGAACCGAGAACCCTTTTGGATTCGAAGAGGGGATCGCAGTGCTGCCACCTGAAAGTGCTCCTTAGGAAAGAGGCGAGTCTGCTGAAAAGGAGATGAGAGTGCGCAGCTCTGCAATGTGCAATGGGAGAATTAGAATGAGAGAATGAGAGATAGAGAAAGAGAATGAGAGAGAAAGAGAAAGAGAGCATTGCCTTCTTGGAAGAAGTGCGGGGATGGGGTTAAAGGGGAATGTCTTGCATTAAGTATTGACCCCCCACCTCAATTTTGCGAGGTTGGCATAGCAGGCAGCAGTCCTTCCCAGCATGCCTTGTTTCTCCGGAGCACTCCACCCCCTCCTGCTTCTGCTCACCTCCTCCTCCTCCTCCTCCTCCTCCTCTCAGAGTCCCTGGGCTGCTTACTCAGCTGGAGGGAAAACTCAAAGGGCGCTCCACCACCCGGCTTGCCCACTTCCCCAGGGATGTCGCCCAGGCGGCCACTCTCTTCACAGTTCTTGCTCGAAGCTGCCTGGCTCTGAAAAGGATGTGTGGAGAATCAGAATCAGAATCAGAATCAGAATCAGAATCAGAATCAGAATCAGAGAGAGAAAGAGAGAGAAAGAGGGGGGGAGAGAAAAAGAATGAGAGGGAAAGAGGGGGGAAAGGGAAAGAGAAAGAGTGGGAGAGAGGGAGAGAGAGAGAAAGAGGGGGGAGGGAGAGGGGGAGAAAAAGAAAGAGGGAAAGAGAGAATGAGAGAGAAAGAGTGGGGGAGAGGGTTAAGAAAGCAATTTGAATCAGATTCTGTGAATCATTAGCATCAACAGAACCAATACAGTCCCTAGCAACCACAGTTGGTACAAGCAATTCAATTGTTTAGCAAAACTTCACTAAATGAAAAATGCAACTGTACTTATGATCTTACTTCAGCTTTCCTTTGTTTTACAGATTTTACAGATGCTGCTAAAAGAAAACTGCCTGCTTCACAATGCTGGGAAAAGAGGATGTTTTAGAACATGGCTCTTTCTATAGCATTGCCTCTGACTCAATAGTTAGAGAAATTGTTGATTGTTGCTAGAAATAAGAGAGTGGCATCAGTAGCTGCATCAGCCAGGGCAGAATAAAAGACATTCAGATCCTTCTCCATAGGATCTTCTGCAGTGAGCATTTGGAAATTTAACTGAATCACAGCAAGACAGAGAAGTATGCAAACTCTCCCACCCCCAAATGAGGAAACTGTGAATGGTGAACATTTCCACACAATTCTCAGTCCTTCCTGAAAAAAATTACACTGATCTGTGGGATTTTTATAAAAAAATTAATTTGAAAGCAAAAACAGAGGGTATTTCTTTAACAACACTCTGAAAGGCACTGATAAATAAAGCAGATCAAAATTTGAGTATAACGCTAGTTAAGCAGTGAAAACTGAGAGCTTGTACTAGGCAGCAAACTTGTTAACTCTGGTCACTCCAGGGAAATGACCTTATAATCGGATTAATATTTTAGGAAGTTCAGAATAGATATGGATTTTTCTTTTATTCCAATGTCTTTGAAAGAAAACATAAATCAAAATCTAGAATTCCATTTGCTATAGATCTGAAGAAGGAAGGTTAAAGAACTCATGGGATAGAAATATTTACAATTAATCTGACAATGAAAGAAGAAAAATATAGTGAATTAAATGAAATGAAATTACATTTGTCGTAAAAAAGCTAAGAGTTTTAATAGTGCATGTAGATTACAATAACAAAAGATTACTATGGTATTGTAATCTCCACAGATTTCATGTAATTTATGTAATTTATTTATTCAGTGGTAATTCTATCTGTAATACATTTATTGCACTTTTTCACAGTTCCCAAAGCAACCACTCCTCTCTGAAATTAATGGAATGTAATATGAACTTTTTAAGAAATATGAATAATAATAAGCATGTATGAGGCTTGTATGCAATATATCCAATATGTAAGAACTATATTGCTATGATTAATATGTTGTTGAAAGTACTGTATTAAATTACTCTGTAGTTCTAACTGTCACCCTTTCAGAAAGACTATGACTCCCGGTTTGCAATTAGATTTGGTGAATTTCTTGAATACATTATAGAAACATCACATAAAATTTCAACTGCACTTAAATCTTCAACAAAGTAAAAAGTATTGCTTTTGTTTGTTGATGGTTCAGAAACAAATGTATAGGTTCAGATCATGGAAATCCATCCATTCCATTTCTTTAATATGCTCTATTTTTTTCTGAATCTCTCTTCCTAAGTGAGAAGGCAGATTATTCTTTGAAATATATGTGAAAGTCTTTTGAAATAAAACAGAAAGTCTTTTCATTAAAAAAACAACACCTGACTCTTGAACAATCCTGTAATTGTACAAATAGAAGTCTTGCCACTATTCTCTGAAATTAAATGATATTCTGTTGAGCTTATTTCCATTTGTTGTGATGAAGTAGATTAATTATGAGTGGACGCAGGGCAAAAATCCTGTCATTTTGAAGATTCTGGACAATTACAGGCATATTTCCCATTATCAGGATCAAGACTACACACTTAGCTTTAAGGAACATGCTAGGGATATATTCCCAAACGAAGATGAGGCCAAGAGAAAGAAGTGGGTGAAATTGAATCAAAAACTCAATTGTATGTTACTTAATTTAAATATAATCCAAATCAATCAAATTGCAGTTAAATTGACATCTTCCTATATATTTAATTATTTTTCCCTGTAGTTGTATTGGAACCTAATAGAAACTTCTTGAATAATTTGGGAATCTCTATCCAAGGCTATGCGGTTGCAGTAATTTCAGCCTGTGTACCTCCCTTATAAAGTATTCATTACATTGTATAATCTCCATCATAAAGCATTAACCACAACTTCTCTGGTTCAAATAGCAATAGAACACGTATATCTCTCAAGCAATTGCAGTACATAATAAATGTAATAATGCGTGCTTCCAATACAGCAGTGGTGACATCATACTTTTAAATATTTAAAAGATTACATCCTTTTTAAGAATCTGACAGGCATATGGATATCATCCAAGAAAGAAGCCAGGTTTCAATGTCATGTTTTAAATTATTATTCATAATTGCCTACTCTTGGCCTGTGACAGATGGTTTCTGAACATTCTTCTTTCTCAGGTGTATTAGATTTATTAATAATTCAGATTGGAATTCTTGAAAATGCAAAAATAAGAGTTAATATGTGAAAGTTTGGGGGCCAGCAAGATGGGAACCAAGAATTCAATCTAGAATCTTAATTATATCACAATTACCTGGCATCAAGCCCACCAGATGTCAGGTGAAATATCTATTAATTTAGAAGGAAAATCTTCAAGTTGAAGCACCTGTGAATGCACACATGCACACATGCACACACGCACACACGCACACACACATTTTAGTGGATAAATAGCTGTGGTGTATGTTGTTTCATTCTTGTCCTCAATGAAGATTCTAATCTAGTCACATAGAGTTGAATTCCAGAAGTTAAGGGAGAAATTGGATATTGGTGATTTCTGGAGAAGTAATGGAAGACTAAAGATGGCTCCTTGGAGAGTGGAGATGATGGCCAATGATGGCCGCAACAGGAAGAGAAACCAATGAATGAATTGGCTCCATGGAATTCCTCTCAGAGCAAGGAGAGGGCCAGGATCAGTCACAAGTGCTCTATCCAGTGGGTAGAATGTGAGAAGAATGTAAGACAGTGGTCTCCAAAGGGTTTAAGAACTCTGGTGACTGTCGGGAAGTTTTTTTTTACTCAAGCTATGGTTTGGTGCCTTTAAACGACACTGAATTCACATATTTTCTCTCTTAATCGCCTTAGAAAATTCTTGTAATGGATGTTAAGGACCTCCAAAAGGGCAAGTTTCACTACACTGGATAAATTTTCTCCTATCCTTCATAAAAGAAGTTTCATACACATTTATTGACTTTAATTTTATTATTATTATTGAACAAACAAACAAACATCAAAAAATGATTAGAATGTTGATTTTGGAACATTCTGGAGCAGTTATAAATGGATGAAGGGACAGATAGATTTGAATGAATATTTCCTGTGAGTTGTTTAAAATTTTACAAAATTATATATGGAGATTTTGAAACTAAATTAGTTCCAATCCTAATGTGGAAAAATATTGTTGATTAGGGAAAAACCACATTGTTGATAAGAGGGAAGCTTCAAGATTGACTAGAAGGAAGCAAAGAGAATTAAAAATTACGATTAAAGAAAAAGAGATCCATTAATACAATGAAACAATATTAGAGAACATTCAAATATATTTGGAAACAATTGCTACTATAAAGAGAGATTTAAAAGAAGCTATAATAGATGAACAGATTTTACTAGATGAAACAGACTAATTTGAATGTGACTATGAAAGCAAGATTACAAGAATTATGGGTGGGAGATGCCACACAAATGAGTGGCAGAAATTTCATTAATTTGCAAATGAAACTGCCTGTTTCATTGATTAAAGAGAACATACAAATAATACATTAGATCAATGACTTGGATACTTTTCTTATCTTTGATTTACAAAAGAAACAAATTAAACAATGACAGTGTTTCTGAGAGGAAACTTGTGGTATATTATTTAAAAGGATTAAAAAAGTAAATGGAAGGAATATAAAGTGGATTTATTTGATCAATAATGCAACATCTGGAATCTATAGATTTCACATACATACAATCCAAAGTATGGCTCTAGTACATATTATGCCATCTTGTCATAATTAAAAAGAACCAACTAGAGAACTAGAAAAACCATCAAAAACATATTTTTATAAAAGTTTTTTATTTTTTAACAAACACACACACAAAAATAAACAATGCATTTTTTCTGAATGCATTCAGTTTCATCAACAACATTTTCAAAGGAATAAAATTCACTAGAAACATAGAACAACAATACACTACCCTTCCTCGATGTCCTCATCAGAGAAAGCAGTAATGACAACTTATAAACACAACTCTATGGTAAAACCACCCTAATTAACCAAGTGCTCCACAACTAAAGTAACAACTCAACTTCCCACAAGAGAAGATGTGTAATAATACTATATACACAAGCATAAACACACTGCAGCAACCCTAAGCATAAGAAAAAGGAAAAAGATTATCTATGTAACATCTTCCAGCAAAATGGATATCCATGAAACTTTATCAAAAAGTGCCCAACCACTCAACCCAATATCAAAGAAGACACAGAAAGACTTAACTAAGTCCATGACTTAACATGTCAAGTCCAAAAATACTACAGATTTCCTGGAAGCCTAGCTCTGGCAAATCAGTTGTTAAGAGCCCTCTAGACATTAAAAAAACTTCTACGTATGGTTCAAAAAAGCCAGTCAAAAACCAAAAATGAAACAAAAAGACCAAAACACCTTCTCACCAGCAATCAACACTCAGACGAACAGAGATTAAACCATAATTATTATTAGACCAACAATCAAGAAGTAAACAATACCAATGAAGAAATTGTCAAACATGCTAAGAGTAAACAGAATAACCAAAGAACCCCCTTGATACTGAAAGGGCAAGACACTAGAATATAGATTGAAAGCAAAACCCACTCCTTACTAGTACTGATAATGTTATCTAATTTGGTCATGAAACATCTGGGGAAAAAACAGCCATAGTTCAGAGAGCACCAGAAACCTCAGAACATTAAAATATACATACATTGTATGTATATTTTATGTATGTGTTTTGTGTGTGTGTGTGTGTGTATGTACACACCTAAGATTTCTTCTTTTAAAAAAATTCTCCATTTACCTAGTATTCTGACTCTAAATGTTTTGCTTTCTTGTTTCAAATACAGTTGATATAAAGACTTAACTGTCACGCTTCATCCACTTTAGAGATTTGCTTGATAACCAATTTCATGAACATTTTTTTAGCATGAGCATTGTTGCAGCAAAACAAGGAAAAAGCTCAGTGTGAAAATCCTATGTTTTATTCTTTCATGTGTTTAATGACTGCTCACATGTTTTATTTTCTACTTTTTTTAAACAAAGGAAGCTGTTTTTGTAATACGTGTTCTCTAGAAAAGAAGAGATAATGGAGAGAACATAATGAAAATAATATAAAATATAGCCAAGGATCTCTCTATTATTTCACTGAGAGCAAATGAAGATCTGACATTGCCACCATTTAAAATCATTTCATGATTCCCACACCATGCAATATATCTGTTCAAAGGTCAGTTAAATTTTGATCTAATTGTGTAGCTACTTATGATTGTTTAGGGTAGACTCATGTCCTATCAAAGGGTCGGCAATCATTATCATCCATATATTCTTAAATCATTCTTCGTATACTTTGCATAAAGTATCCTCATTGAATATTCTTTGTCTGTATTCTGATTTTTGATAGTATTCATAATTTTCAAAGATTTCTTTGCATTTCTCCAATTCCTGACCAATCCACTTGTACAGGATTTTATCCACAATATTAAAAACTGAGTCAATTGAGTATAAATGGGGCTCAACACTACTCTACCCAAAAGAGCCAGTTTTTTGAGTATCATCGGGGTGATAGCATGTGAATCTTTGAGGGGATGCTGAGCCATAGCGAGTCCGATGGGCTTGAACTGAAAGATAAGGCCAACAGAGTGCTTCTGGGAACAGGGTGGGCAAAAACGGGCCACATGGAAGTCCCAGGAGGCCTTTATGCACATCATTATTGGCTGGCAGAGTGCTTCTGGGGAGGGGGAGGGCAAAAACTAGTCCAGGAGGCCTCCCAGTGGCCCATTTCTGCCCTCCCCCACCCTCAGAAGCATTCTGCTGGCCAAAAAAAGGTGCACCTTTCACCAAGGAAAGAGCTTGAAGAGGCTGGGAGAGGCTGTGTCTGCTGCATAATTATGCATCGCTTCCAAGAATAGCGCTTAGTACCAGGTACCTGCATGCTTTCCATTCATCCTGGGTGAAGCAGAGCAGAAGCAGAGAGGGGCAGGAGACCTGAGAGCGTGCAAAGTCCCAGTGTGGCACTCTCCCCCTGCAGCTGAACTAGCCCAGAAATGGTGCATGTTCTCAGGCTGGATGTGGAGCCCAAGGTGGAGGGGAGAGCAAGTGGGTGGCTCTCAGGGGAGAATGCCACCCTGGCGCTAAGTGTGACTCTTGGAATAGATGCATAATTATGCAGCAAGTGCAACCTCTCCATTGGGACCAGGGGTGAAATATAATTTTTTTGCCACTGGTTCTGTGGGTGTGGCTTGGTGGGCATGTGACTGGATGGGTGTGGCCAACATGACATCACTCATGGCACTCTTTCTTTCTTTCTTCTCTCTCTCTCACACATACGAACACACATATAGACCTTGTCTGAGCAGTGGCTGCTGCAGGAGAAGGAAAAGTGTCCCGTCATGGGCTGGATGCAGGTAGCGGAGGGGAAGTCAAGGGGCCTGGGGGACTGCTGGGAAGGTAGCGTGGAAGACAGGCAAGCATGGCAGGGCTTCAGGGAAGGGAGTAAGCTCCCCACCCCCACTCCCACTGCTTTGCCAATCCATCTCTTACTCCTAGCCAGCAGCATCCACTCGGCAATCTCCCTGCAAACGTGGCCGACACTTCCATACCTCCGCGCACTTCCTTTCTTTTCCCTCCTCATGACCTCCCCATGCCTGTGCAGCATCTAGTTCTGCAGTAAGGCAGCCACGGGAATCGCCAACCCATCAGCAGGCACTGGGAGCCCAGGGGGGAAAAGCAGCACTTACGAGAAGGGAGAGGGTCCTCTCTTCTTTATGGAGCTCGACTTTGCTGGACTCTTCTCTTTTCTGCCCACTCTTAACAGCGCCACCACCAATGCTGCTGGGAAACTTGCTGGATGCAGATGAATGAGGCTTGTTGTCCTGCCACAATTAATAGAAAGTGCTTAGTATCCAGGGTACAGTTAGAATCGCAATGGCATTAGTCCGGATCCACTTCATTGCAGAACCTCTGGGCTGCCTGGGAGCTCCAAATCATCTGAAAAAAAGTTCAGTTCTTGGGGAGATGCTCTCTTTTCTCATTCGGCCACATCCAGCCAGTTTCCCAGCAGTATCGGCATCGGCAATGTTAAGAGTGGGCAGAGAAGAAAAGAGTCCAGCAAAATCGAGCTCCATAAAGAAGAGAGGACCGTCCCCCTTCTCATAAGTGCAGCTTTTCCCACCTGGGCTCCTGGTGCCAGCCAATGGGTTACTGCAGAACCAGATGCTGCACGGGCATGGGGAAGTCGTGGGGCAGGAAAGGAAAGGAAGTGCGCGGAGGTGTGGAAGCATCGGCCGAGTTTGCAGGGAGATTGGCTGAGTGGATGCTGCTGGTGAGGAGGAAGAGATGGAGTGGCAAAGTGGTGGGGAGGCAGTTTACTCCCTTTCCTGAAGCCCTGCCATGCTTGCCTGCCTTCCACAGGCGCTTCTGCTTGCCTGCCTTTGCAAGCTGGCCACTGGGATGCCGGGAAGGCAGTGTGGAAGGCAGGCAAGCATGTTAGGACTGCGGGCCGTGGATCGGTTCAGGGGTGTGGCCAGCCAATCATTGCTCCCAGTTCGGTGAACCAGCCCCAATCTCCGCTACCTACTCGCCCAATCTGGTCCAATCTGGTAGCATTTCACCTGGTTGGGACTCTTCAGCTTTTTCCCCCTCAGCGGAGTGATGGTGGCAAATCTTCAAGCTCTTTCCTTGTCTGGTAGCTCTCCTGTCCTACAAGGCAGCCACCTATCACTCCCAATGATGTCAGCTTCTGATGATGTCAGCTTCTGACATCAAACCAACCTTCCTTCCTTCCTTCCTTCCTTCCTTCCTTCCTTCCTTTCTTTCTTTCTTTCTTTTCTTCCTTCCTTCCTTCCACTTCCCTTCCCTTCCCTCTCACAGCTGCATGGTGGGAGGGCTGCATGAATGATGCAATGCTGGGAGCCGAACATGGTTCAGCCTTGGGGAGCGGCACCTCCTGGCCCCACCCTCAGCCGGGTCCAATGGCAGCTGTGTGGGGACTCGTGAGTTGGGTGGCTGTGGTGTCCCTCTGCCTCTGCTTCTTAGTCGGGCTCCTTCTGTCCCCAGACTCAGGGTGGAGATCAACCAATGCATTTCAAGCGGGCAAGCAGCTGGCCCAAAAGAGGCTTCGGCAAGCTAGCGGGCACTTGTTGTCAAAGCGGGGCTGGTGATAAGCAAGCAAGATAGGGAGTGAGTGCCACAACAGCCACTCTTGCCACCTTCTCCCCCCCACCTTCAGACATAAAAACATTGTAAATTGTTTCAGGCTGTTAACTTGGATTTTCTGTGCCAAATTCTGACTTACCATATTTTTCAAACTATAAGATGCTCCAAAGTATAAGATGCACCTACTTTTGGAGAGGAAAACAAGAAAGATAATCTGCCTCTGCCTCCCAGCAATTTGCCTCCTTGCAGCAAACAACAAACAGTGTGGTCAGCTTCAGCACAGCCTGATTTAGCATGAACAGCTGATTGGGGTTGGATCTGCCTCCAGAATACTTCCTATTAGTTGTTCCAGGCTGCAGGATCGCTGCTGCCCATCGCTGCCATCACCACCCATCACTGCAGTCACCTATCTCTGCCTCCACATGCCCTATTTTCAGTCTCCGCATATCCCATTTTTGGCCTGTTCCAGTTGGTGGGGATCACTGCCACCTATCGCTGCCACCTGGAACAGGCCAAAAATGGGACAATCAGATGCCAAAAATGGGTGTGTGGAAGTTGAAAATGGGGTGCACAGAGGCGGCAATAGGACACAGTGGCAATGGGCGGTGATGGCACTGATGGGTGGTGGCTGGAACAGACAATATTCCGGGAGGCCAATCCAAACGACAATCAGCTGCTCATGCTAAATCAGGCTGCACTGAAGCCGACCACGCTGTTGCTGCAAGGACGTAAATTGTTGGGAGGCAGAGGCTGAAGGGTGGGGGCCAGTGGGTGGGGCTTTGGCAATATTTGCTGTATAAGATGCACAGACATTTCCTCCACTATTTTGGGTGGGGGGAGTGCATCTTATACTCCAAAAAGTACTGTAAGTTAAAGATTCCCAAAGATTAAAGTGCAATTCCGAATTTGGAAGAAAAAGTAATCAGAAAAATAAGTATGTGAAGCACATCCATCTTTTTGCATTTTTCTCTTCCTATACATTTCTTCCTGCTCCAGAGCTCTTGTACCTCATTTTCCCCTTCTTCTAAATGATTCCTCATTTCTGTTCAGATATGTCAAGGGAATCGTGGCTATTTTTAAAGTTACAAAACAATTCTTGTTATCATCACTAAAAATATTTGAGTGAGAAAAAGAGGGTGGATTTCATTATCTTGACAGTGACTGCATCAAGCTGCCAGATGAAAGAAGGTCAGGTAAAAAAAAAAATACAGATTCAGCAACTATACATCATTACTTGGCTAGGAAATTTTCCCAGGGGTGATGATTACACATTTCAAGACAATAATAAAGAGTGCATTCTTCATGCAACAATATCTCCATGCAACTATATCTCATAACCTTGTTTTTACTAATGTTCATGGCGATTTACAATTCTGATATAAAACTGTTTATTTCACATATATGTAAAATCCTAAAAAAAATAGACAACAGAGACCACTCCTCCCAATTTTTGATTCATTTAGTTTGATTATTTGTGGCAGCACCAAGCCAAACTTGCTGATCATGGAAAAAAGGTCATATTACAGTACAAGAAAATAACAATGCTGGAGATTACACAGGGGTCTTAGTACCACTGCTCCCATATTCTGGATGAAGGAAAGCAAAGCATGTTTATATTTTTTTGAAGGAAATGATTATGTAGTCATTGGGAGCTAGCTTGAAAATAATTTTTACTGCTAAATTTCATCATATTCCCTAATTCACAACCAATGAACCAATGATGTTACAATGGCAGAGAATCATAATATTATATTGGACAAATTAGACAAGTGTTGGTTGCCCTAAAGATAAAAAGGACAACCAGTGCAATTTGCTTGGAAGCCCTGGATTGGAATTTTTTTCCATTCTAAATTCCAATTATCATCAGGATCATCATCACCTTCTTCTATCTCTTCCTCTTTTTTCTTCTCCTCCTCTTCTTCTGTGTCTAGATCAAACCTCAGAATGAAGCCACCTTCTTGCTTTATCATTGGCCCAAACTAAGTCATTATCAGTATATGTTTCTGCTAGTAGCTGAAATACCAGCAGATGGGCCAGACTCTGCCCATCTCTCTGCATTCACACAGTATATTGTTATCTATTAAAAGTGAGCTTGGGGCATGTGCCCGTTCATTTTATCATTTTATCATCTCTTGCTTAGTTCTCTCAGTGTCTGCTGCTACCTCTCTCCTGATATTATGTCTCTTTGAATAATAAGCATAAAAACATAAATGTTCCCATTTCCAGTTGTCCGGAAAATAAAAAGAAGCAATATTTTTAAGCCTGTTTTATCGATTATATAATTCTTTGAATAATATTTTCTATTATTTCATTAAAATAAATTTAATTAAAATATTCTATATTTTGTGTGCCTGTTTTGAATACCAGAGAGTCACAAATTCTATTAGCGACAATAATGAATGTATGCAAAGTAACACTCTGGTTATTCTGTACATCATGAAACATAATCCAAATACAAAAGGATACCTGAACTGTGCTTTGTTACAAGGGAGATTTTAATCTTAAATTGTCCAACAACCACTGAGAAGTCATCCACCACACATGTACTATGCAATAGCATGGAATGCAAGTGGTGCTGTCATATGTAATAACAGAACCTTTCCTAAACAGAAGCATTAGCTGTCAGTGGAAATTGTTAAAATTATTCATATGGTTGCAATTATTCAAACATGTCCTTCCAGTGAGAGAACTGCTTTTTCATTACTATGAAAAAGGGGCCGGTTTAGCTCACGCTGGTAAAGCCTGTTATTAAGAACACAGTAGCCTGCAATTACTGCAGGTTCGAGCCCGGCCCAAGGTTGACTCAGCCTTCCATCCTTTATAACAGTGGTTCCCAACCTTTTCTTGTTTGAGGCACAACCTTTTCTTGTTTGAGGCACCCTTGGAAAGCCTTTCAAAAGTTCCCGGCACCCTTATAAGGAAATAGATATTTAAAATCTCCGTAGCTCAAAAGTTCCCGGCACCCTCAAAAGATCTCACGGCACCCCTTAGTGCCGCGGCACACTGGTTGGGAACCACTGCTTTATAAGGTAGGTAAAATGAGGACCCAGATTGTTGGGGGGGCAATAAGTTGACTTTGTAAAAATATACAAATAGAATGAGACTATTGCCTTATACACTGTAAGCCGCCCTGAGTCTTCGGAGAAGGGCGGGGTATAAATGTAAACAAAAAAAACCAAAAAAAACTATAAGCATATTCCTGAATGCCTAAATTAGAGATTAGTCAAAGTGACATGCCCAATCCTTCCAATGTATGCATCCCATTGAAAACTTGGTAATGTGAAGGACGGGGGTCCCATAGGAAATATTTACCAAATGCAATGTTTGTCTACACTTTAGAATAGTCTGCATCTTGAAGTTAGATTACCGCATTTGTTTGGCCTTTCAGATCAAAGACCAAATTTTTCAGATGACACTGTGATAATGAGACTTGCTAACTTATGTTCATTTGCATTAGTTGAATATTTATCTGATCATTTTTATTCTCTTTTTATTTGGTTTTGATAGACATTCTATGGTGGCATTTTTTATGTTGTATACTGCTAAGAGTTACATCAGTATAGAAATGCAATAAATCAATCAGCTAATATGTATCAGTTTTTTAGCCTTTCCAGGGTAGATGAATAACTATTTTCTTTTATCCTAACTGACATAGTGATCTTGTAGATGCTATACAGGACTGGAACAATGAACAATGTCTAAATGGGTTCTACCCGGAATGAAATGCTCTCAGTTCAGATCAGATCGGCCGATCCGATAGCAATGGCGGTGGATGCTTCGTAGAACCTGTAGCATAAATCCCTGGGCCCCCTGCCCATGCCCACCCAATGCCTGGTCTCCCGCTTCCCCGCTTGCCGCTTCTTTAAAAAAATGCTTTTAAAAGGTAAAAAAAGAGGCTCTGATGATCACAGCTGAGCCACGCAATCATCAAGCCTTTTTTTTACTTTTAAAAGCATTTTTTACAACCTATTTGGTCGAATAGGTTGTTAAAAAATGCTTTTAAAAGTGAAAAAAAAAGATCACATGCCACAGCTGATCACCACCGCCCCAGGTGCTGTTCTACTTACTCCATGCCTCCTTTTGGCGTGTAATGCATGCGCTTGTTTACCTTGCATTTGGTACATGGTGTGCACTGTGCATACGCGCACATAGCATGCATGCACAGCCAGTGAACTGGTAGTAAACTGGTTCAGATTTCACCGCTGGTTCTACCCATAGGAACCAGTTTGAATGTAGGCATTGGAGAACGACAAAAAATAAACAGTGCTGCAGAACCTTTTATCCAAGCTTATTGCACAAATTAAATATATGACTGAAGGATATGGTAGTTCATTTCTTATTTTTTTCCATGTGTACCATCAGAAATATATTATTTTCAGTGTTCATTTTCTCAATAAATTATTAAAATATATTACTTTGGTATAGCTGGATATGGGAAACTCAAGTTAAATTACTCTTCTCCAAGCATGATATTGTACAAGTCTCTTTAGCAAGAGTTGTTACACTGAAAGTGTAATAATCCAAAAAATGAACTAATTCTCAATTCATAAACAAAATTTCTCAAGGTGTACTTTGGTAAAGACTTTCTGAATCCTTTTCTCACAATCTAACAGTATATGAGTAGAGAGATATTTTTCTTTACTGATAAATGAAGAGTTTGCAATTGGTTATTTCCATGATAGTTGCTTAAATCTTAAGCAAGGGATATAAAACTTGTAGCTAAGGGTTATACCAATTTTAGAACTCTTATCTATTCCAGAGCCTGAAGAGAATTTATAAAATAATTGGAACTCTAAAACAAACTTACAATCCATATAGTCTATAATGAAACACTGACTTTCTTATTTTGAAATATCTCAGTATTCCTCTAGCTTCAAAGAGATTTGCTATATCCAATTTTCTATAGACCTTAGGATATGAAACACAGTTTTTTTATACTGGTTTGCTAACTGGTAGTTGCTATAATTTGCTAACTGCAGGATAAGGATGCCTCACTCATCATTGTTAAAGGACATAGTGCTATGATTTTGTCTCAGCTTGTTGCACTGGCAACCTAAAGTTGTGCCTAGCTACTCTAGTGGCATATTCCTCTGGTGACATAATACTTGCATACAAACATCAATATTTTCTTGATGGTACTGTTGATTATGTTGTGGTCAAACTTCATTGTCCACCTTAAATTGCTGCAGGCACATCATCCTTTCACTGCTATTCTGAACTGCCTCCATTCTATTTCAGCTTGTATTGCAAGAAAGCTTTGAACTGCTGTCTCCAAATATATCACCCATTTTCCAGCTAGCAGAACTGGGAAATGCTAGTTTTTAAATATAGATATTTCACTCATTTAGAAGATAGCAAGATTTTTGTTTATCCATAGCATCCTCATTTTCCTGTTACCTTAAAAAGTAGGTGATAAAAGGCCAGATACTGATAACCCAATTGCCTCACCTGCCACCTCTTCTTCAGGCTAGCAGGAGAAGTTGGTGATATGACAAATAGAGCCTTTCCCCCTTCTTAGTTCCCCTGTAACCCTTTTGACAAGTATCTATCAGTTTTTCAGAAGATTACTAGATACGTCAAATAAACTGGATGAGAAGCGGGGAGAGGGAGGAAAGGTTTTGTAATCCCATGGAAAGATCTATGCAACTGGCAAACTAAAGTCTTAGTTTCCCTTGCAATGCCTGCTGACCAGGATTCATAAGGAGCAAGAAATCAGGGGGGTGTTCTCTTTGAAAAACTACCAACATCTCCCTGTGAAGCAGGTGTTACAAAGCCTGATCTTTAGGGCTGAGGATGGTACTTTTATTGGTCTGGACTCCCCATGGATCAGGACTGCACCCAATCCAGTAAAACAGTATCAGCAGCTGCCAGATCCAAGGATAAGGTAAGTGGATTCTGCCCTGATACAGCGGTGTGTATTCTGCAGAGACAGACAACTATGCCAAGCAAAGCAAATTTTCTTTGCAGATCAGCCAGTTCAGGTTCAGATTTTAGCAAAATATACCTCCTAACATAATGAAAGGTAGTGGTGGTTAGTTTCTCTCTCTGTTTTTTTCTGACAAAGAACCCAGCAATATTTGTTTTCAAATTGTCCCATATTAGATCTGTGAAGACAGCTTCTGGTCTTACTGTTGAGGCAAAAGAAGACACAGCAATGAGTCTAACTCAATTAAACCAGCATATTTTTATGCCATTTCATAAACTGAGAGAAAGTATATCAGTATGGTCATGAGGTAGCATCCATAATTTACAATGCAAAGTACTTTTGTTGTTGTTAGTTGTGAAGTCGTGTCTGACTCATCGCGACCCCGTGGACAACGTTACTCCATGCCTTCTTGTCCTTTACCATCCTCTGGAGTCCCCATCTGTGGTGATCTTGGAGCCCAGGAAAATAAAATCCGTCACTACCTCAATTTCTTCCACATCTATTTGCCAGGAATTGAGAGGGCTGGATGCCATGATCTTAGTTTTCTTAGTGTTGAGTTTCAAGCCAACTTTTGCACTCTCCTCCTTCACCCGCATCAATAGGCTCTTTATTTCCTCTTCACTTTCTGCCATTAGAGTGGTATCATCTGCATATCTGAGGTTGTTGTTATTTCTCCAAGCAATCTTAATTCCAACTTTTGATTCATCTAGCCCTGCCTTTCTCATGGACAAGGCATAATCCATGAAGGGGGGCAAGTACTTTAACATATCCTAATTCTGAAAATATGAACACGTAATTAGCATTTCCTTTTAAAAGTGTCTCTCTGGGATTAAAAATATATCATTAGTTTACCCAATATACTCCATATACCTTTTTTTTATATTTTAAGAGTTGCTGATCAGTTGCAATCAGCTGTTGATGTTGATCATACCAGTTGGGGATGAAAGGAAGGTTTCTCTTTATCTCTTTTTTCTTTTTTTCTTTGTCTGAATCTTCCTTTTTAAAAATTTGACAATTTTGAAATATATTTTTATTCATAGCTCTATAAGTTTTAATTGTATAATGCAATTTTTAATTAAAGTATTGAAAAAAAGAACAGTTTAGGTTCAAGTAAAGCTTTTCACAGAGATTATTTCATATAACATACAATGAACTCAAAAAAAAAGAGACAAAAAAGGATGTTTGATGAGATAAAATATGAGATAAAATAGAAAAAATAAAAAAAATTCTAGAGAAGTATTTCTCAACAAATTAAACTTTTATATTGACTGTTATCTATGTTAAAAATAGGAAAACTGAAAATAAAAACTAAGTATGTAAATGAAAAAGCTTTGAGTTTGCAAACATACCAGGAAATGGTTGGCATATAAATTATGAAGAGAAAAAGAAAAGAAAATAATATTGAAACCAGAAGGAGAAATTGTACTTAAGATTAGATGGATATGCAAAAAGCATTTCATCAATTTTACTCTAACTTATATAAAGCATATAACATCACTCTGGAGAAAATACATGAATACTTAAAAGAAACAAAATCTATTGAGGATTACAAAGGAACAGAAAGAGATTATGAATAGATCTATAATCATAAGGTTTCTGAAGCAATAAAAAAGACTAAAGCTGCCTAGACCAGATGCATTATCTTATTATGTTTTGAGGATGAATTTGTACAACCCTTACATTAAACAATGAACTCTAACTGATGGAGGGGGGGGAAAGATGCCAGAGAGCACTAAAAGATGCCAATATAGCACTAAATACTAAAGAGGAAGATTTGACTTTTAACATAAAACCATAGCCTGGCATCATTGTTGAATAATGGCTACAAGTTCTTTACAAAAATTATAGGTGATAGACTGAAAATAATTTTGAAAGAATTTATTCATGAACCAAAAATACAGTTGATGGACAATCTTAGAAATATGTTGGACAGTTTGGAATATTAGGAGCAACATAATGAAAAGTCATGTTGATTTTATTAGATGTGGGGAAAGCTTTTGACAATTTCAGAGTTTTGGAAAATAACGGAGAGAATTATATAAAATGAATAAGACTGATTTCTATTCCACAGAAAGAACAAATAATGATTAATGAAGATTTAACAAAGTTTTGTGAGATATCAAAAAGGACAAAATAGTGGTGCCCACTGTCTCCTCTCTTAATTTGGTTCTTGAAGAACTAAAGAGAAATATAAAACAAGATGAGAAAATGGTGGTAGTAAAGATTTAAAAAGAAACTTTAAGTTTCTTAAAGACAAGATCACTTGTAGATAACCTGTCCTGTAGGTATTGGTATTGAATATGATTTATATTTGTAGATAATCTGTAGGTGTTGATTTTGGACGATTCCTTAAATGGAATTGAAACATTAATGGGAAAATTAAAAGAATTTGGAGCATTATCAGGTTTTAAGATAAAAAACAGAAAGCTTGATAGTAACAGAAACCATGAAAAGATCAAATAGATGAATAAAAAGGGATTAAATATTGAAAAGAAACTAAGATATCTCGTTATCACTATAATGAATATGACTTTTTATGTTAGTTCAAAATAATTATATTAAGAAATGGGAAAAAAGTTTAACAGGTATTTAGTCCCAAGATGGGACTAAAAACTGCAATTGCCATAAGTAAGAAGCATTTTTCTGATAAAAATGAATGTTCTGCCTAAATGTTTTTGCTTGAGACAATTGCTGTTTTGATAACTGATACAAAAGGACATATCTAAATTTGTGTGGCAGGGGAAAAACACAAGTTAAATTTACGGTATTATAAATTGCAAAGGAAGAAGAGAATTGGGTCTATCTTGTTTTTCAGCTTGCTGAATAATTAAGATGAAAGAATTACTGAGGAACAGAAGACCTGAGAATTTGATATGAATATTTGTGGTACAACAGTCAAGGTTAATGTGGATTTTAAAAATCATTATGCCTGTCCGGCCATACTGATAATATGGAATAGATAGAAATCCAGGCTCTTCCTGAAATCATATTTGTGCTCTCAGCACAAGAATCATTTTATTTAAGGAAACAGTAAGCAAACACAAATGGCTAACTTCTCATTAAATACTAGAATTCTAACAAGTGAAGTACAAAATAAAATCAAGAGAAGGTTTTTTTTGTTTTTTTTTTACATTTATACCCCGCCCTTCTCCGAAGACTCAGGGCGGCTTACAGTGTATAAGGCAATAGTCTCATTCTATTTGTATATTTTTACAAAGTCAACTTATTGCCCCCCCAACAATCTGGGTCCTCATTTTACCTACCCTATAAAGGATGGAAGGCTGAGTCAACCTTGGGCCGGGCTCAAACCTGCAGTAATTGCAGGCTTTGTGTTCTTAATAACAGGCTTTACCAGCCTGCGCTATTCACCGGCCCTAGTTAACAGAGAGATGTAATTGCCAATGATTAGAGTTAATTAGTTTTAGAAAAAATTAAGAGAGAGAAAATAGTTTTTGATATTCAACATTTTTCAATTTTCAAATATGTCTTCACACGTTAGTTTGAAAAGGAATTACATATAAATGAAGAACATATCATTGCTAAAATGTATGAATTTCTATGGAAATTTGAAATAGAGGAAGAACAAGTGAAAGAATATATGATAATGTGGTCTACAAGTTTTGTTATAATATACAGATGGAAGACTATGTAGTTGAAAGGACTGAAATTTACACTTTTATAATCTAAAAGAAAACTTTTATAAAATGATGGTATAAGTTACCAGAGAAATTATCTAGAATGTATAAAAGCATTTTGAATTCATGTTGGAAATGTAAGCAACTCGAAGGGACATATCATGTTGATGTATGTGTAAAAAAGAATTCAAGAACATTTTGGATTTGTATACATATTCAGATTCAGAAAAACAACAGTAAGATATGTGTTCAGTGGATTTTTAAAAAATAACAGCCTAAATTATTGATATTAACCCCCATCCACCCAAACAAAACCCATCTGTAGTGGAAGCTTTGCCAAAAAAAAGTTGCATGTTATTTCCTAGAACCCTCATAGTTTATATATAGCATGTGGATTTCAATGATGATAGTGTTGTTTATGATGATGATTTTTTTAAAAATGAACTTTGAAACTGATCATCTACCTATTTTGCTAAGATAAAAATTCACTGATAGTACTGTACACACCTTCCATTTCTTACTTGATTTTTAAAATTATATCTTAGAATTGGATTATTAGATTCTTAGAAATTAACATAGCTGACAACTATTTCAGAGGTAATCCTTGCTTAATCCAACTATATAGGTAATCCTTGCTTAATGACCAATCACTTAATGACTGTTTGAAGTTATTACAGACCTCCCCAGAACTACTTACGATCTCATTCCTGAATTCTGATGGCTGCAGCCCTGTGATCACATGATCACATAATGGGCAGTTTTTGCTGGTTTCTGGCAAAAATACCCATTAAAAAAAGGATGTGCCAAATAAGGTTATAAAATTTGGCTTGGTCACTTAGCAGCAATCACAACTTAAAGCAATAATTCTAGGCTCAATTAGAGGTATAAATAAATAAAATAAACTGGTGAAGACAGTGTTTGCCAGAATGGCCAAAAATTATTATAGTGGGCATACTGGGAGGAAGAAATGCTCTTGCCTAAAATCTATGATAGCTTCTATCCATCCACATAAATTAGGTCCCTCAATCACTTGGAGACATTTGATATGATAGCCATTTTCAAAAAGCAGAGATATATCTAATTCATAGTGATCTTGATCTTCTGCTATATCTTATTTGTTTATTAATTCATTGTTATTATTGTTGTATAACCTTCTCTACTCTAAAATAATAATTTCAGTTTTTTAAAAAAATAAGCTGTTGAGCACATGTAAGAAAAGCACATTGTTGCTTTTCTTATATGAGAGAAAAGAAATGATGGGAGATAAGGCAGCAGTAAACTAGTCTTCTCTAAAATTCACAGTATCTGTGAAGCAAAAACAGCTTTTTATTGTTAATTATTAGCTTTGCCCAATTGTATATGCCCTACATGACTAGAAACTGAATAACAACAAGATAATCCTTGCTATCTAGGAACTATTTCTTAGTACCTTTTCATTAAGTGCTGCTTTAGAAAGTAGCTATTATGGTCTATCTAAAAAGAGGTTAAAATATGAGATTAGCAAAATATATCTGCTTATATGAACATTTAGAAATAAAATTCTCATGTAAAAGATAAATATAGTACCTATTCAATAATGGAAAAGACAGAAACAGTTTTATGTTTATTCTTCTGATGAAGTTGTTGCTGATGAGCAACTTGAAGAGCCCTGTTCTTGTTTCATTTTAGCTTCATAGAAAATTTGAATAACGCTCCTTGAAGGAATGTGTTTCAGATATCTCTAAAGCAGGAATTCTGGTTAATAACATCATTAATAATAGAAATGGATCTGTGCAGCTGTCAGAACACTGTTTTCTTTGTTAGGGCTCTTAAGATAGGGTCTGACATGGTTAGTTCTCAGAAAGGGAACCTGAAGGACATATTTGGAAATTGAGAAAAATAACATAAAAAATCAATGTCATAACACTTCTATAGTTACCAGTAAAAGCTGGTGATTCTGCCATATCGGTTCTCAATAGATAAACTTATTAACAAATATGATGGATCTTTTTGTCTGTTGAAATTATACTATTTAACAAATGTCTCAGCAGATGAATGAGGCTTTATATTTTATAAGCTTGTATCCAATTCCTCTTTCTTGGCCTTATCTTAAAATGCTAAATAAAATGTTTTCAAGATAGAAAACCAGTAAATCACTTGTTAATAACCCTTTCTGGTACTGAATGTTGATGCTTTCTTAACATCAAACTTATCCATTTTTTTGTCTTCCTTTCAAATAGCAAGATTTTTCAGGCAGGATGATAATGCACAATGGGAAGCTGCTGAGCATTAATTTCTGCCAGGCAAACAGTTGTTAAAGGCACAGAACCTCTATCAGACAGTGAGACAAGATGCTAAGTTTGTAGATAATGTATAGCTCGGGTTTTGCAATGGAGAACAACATGTAAGAATTGCGGAAGAAATTATCATAAAATAAATAATTTTATTATTATAACAAATTTGGAATCAGACAAATGGATAGTTGGGAAATGAACATGCTTGGTTAACTTATTAGCTGAATGCAAAGACATTCCAAAAACTATACTGAGCCTTGAAGCTATTCCCAGGATGTTATATCAGATGATCAGCATCCTGAGAACTGCTTCAAAGCTCAGTCTGTGGCTTGGCTGGCTAAGCTGCCGCTTTGAAGACTTGCTCATTCATAGCCAGATTTATTGCATACAGATAAATTAGAATTTTATTTTAATATCCTTCTCTTAGAGAATCATGTTTCTATATCTGCACATTTGTTCAGTGCCAGTGAACCAGTGTAAACAGGAATGTACATTAATATGTTTTTAGAATTTACTGAATATACAAACCTATTATAATTACATAGTGAAGTAGAGGAAATGGAGTAAGCAAACTAAATAAAAGCAGTGAGCCATAAAATTCACAGCATGCTTTTTCTCTTATCCAATGTTCAACATTGTGATATAGGAAAATGTGCTGGTGTTATAAATATGTATTATATGGATATTTTTACCATATAAGCTGATTTTATTGTGCTGTATGCTTATTTAGAAATATTTTACAAGAGTAAACCAATTCATTTAGAAATGTTTATCAACTAGAAATTTTACAAGATAAGCCCAATCGTTATAGGAATCCTCTATGGGATTCTTTAGAATCTGAATTTGTCATTTCTGGCCCCCTTTTTTTCAATAAGGGTGGATCATATGGATTCTCATTGAGATGTTCCAAATCAATGAACAGAGATATAAACCAAAAGTTGCTGATCAATAAAGAATTGGAGAAGTATATAGATCCCATAGAATCATAGAACCATTGGGCTGTAAGAGACTTTTGAAGTCTTCTATCCCAACCCGCTTCACAGGATGTGAGTCCTTATTTTATCCCAGACAAATTGTTGTCCAATTTTATTCTGGGAAATCTCCAGTGATGGGCCACCCTCAACTTCTGTCTCTTCCACTGACTGATTATGTCAGGAAATTTCTCTTTAGTCGCAGATTGGATCTTTTTCTGACAAACTTCCATCCATTGCTTCTTTTCCTGCCCTCAGGTGCTTTCATGAAATCAACCGCATCTTCCCTGTAAATATTGGAAGACAGCTATCATGTCATCCCTAAGCCTCCTCTTAAGCTAAATATAGCTAATCCCCTTAGTCATTCATCATTTAGTTTAGCTTCCATTTCTCTTATCATCTTTGATGCTTTTTTCTGTATTTTTCTTGGCATCTTTTTTGTATCATGGTGATTAGAACTAGATACGGTATTCCAGCTGTGGCCTTACTAGCACAGAGAAGGGGAAGTCTCCAAAGGCTTAACAGTCTGAGGAAAATTTTAGAAAGAAGCCATCCTAATTCATCAGTGGTTAAAAAGCCCTACTGGTCCAGAAATGGTTGCAACTGGCATACTGCCTAAAGATGTTTAAAGGTTCTCCTAGCTATAGCTGTCACCTACTCTTCAAGTAGGAGCTGGTGATTCTTGGAAAATCTCCAGATTGCATATCATGTCTGTCTGGGATAGTGCCAGCCCATCCAGAACTACAGATGGAAGAACCTTAACTCCAGAAAGTCCAAATAGCCACAGTCATTTGTCCTGTTAAGCCCATTCTGCTCCACCAAGATCTGAACAGCATCCGGACATCAGGATAGGATATCCACAGCATCATGAAGAGCCCTGTAGATGACCTCACACAATCTCACACATGTAGATGAAAAATAGCCCCACCCAGTGACCAATTTTGAAATTGCTCACGTTTTTGGGATAGAGAAGGGCTTACTTGCGAGTCTTGTAACCCAGTATCTGAAATAGGGACCAAAACTGATGATTGGTTTTGGACTTGCTGCTGCACTTTTGAAAATTGGCACTTCAAGGCCGCATGGTGTCTTTCAGCATCTTTGTCACCGTGTGAAGACCTTGTTGTAGTGACAGGCGATGACTGGCCACCATTATTAGCATTGTCCCAAAAGGTTTGGAACCTTTTTTGCTCGTTTTATAAGATTTACGGCCCTTAGAATGGCCCGTTGTTGGTGCAGTATCAGGAGACAAGTCAGGATCAGCCATCTTTTTTATTTTTATTTTTATTTTTTAATAAACATAATAAAAAAATCATTGTGAACAGATTATTGGTCAGGTATATCCTTGAGCATATTAATTTTCACTCCCCATTATGGTCTAATACAATATATTTTCTTCTCCTTCTTAAATTTAATTATTATTAAATTAATTAAATATTAATTAAGGGCCGTGGATAGCCCAGGCTGTTAGGAGCCTGTTATTAGAACACAATAGCCTGCAATTACTGCAGGTTCAAGCCCGGCCCAAGGTTGACTCAGCCTTCCATCCTTTATAAGGTAGGTAAAATGAGGACCCAGATTGTTGGGGGGGCAATAAGTTGACTTTGTAAATATACAAATAGAATGAGACTATTGCCTTATACACTGTAAGCCGCCCTGAGTCTTCGGAAAAGGGCGGGATATAAATGTAAATAAAATAAAATAAATAAATAAATAAATAAATAAATGTAATAAAAACAAATCAATTCCATCCCATTCTGAAAGATATTGAAATGAAGTCTAGTCCCATATTTAATTCCCCAAAACATCATTAATGAATCTTCTATTAACTTCTTAGATTTCACAAATCTGAACCTTATATCTATATTACTTAATCAGAGGTCAGACCATCTAACAACTCTTTCTTAAAACTGCCGAGCGATCACATAGACAATTTCTTTCTTATTAGGGATAGTCCTGAACTCACAAAGACCATTCCCTCTTATCATCTTCCTCTGCCTCTAAATAACATATATTTAAAGAATTTTTTCCATTTAATCAATTTTGATACAAAACAAAAAATTTAACATTTTAAAAGGGTAATTCCTACTTGTTTCCCCCAATTATTCCTCCATTGTGTTTAACTGTTTCCTTAGAAGTTTTTATCATCAATCATTTTTATTACCTTACTTATTCTTAAAAGCAAAAAAAGTAACTTTTTCCTTTGCATAATAACACTCATTTCCCTCTTCTCCCAGTTTATTCTACAATCTTTCCCTCCATTCCTCAAAACATCATTATTAATTTTTACATAATTGTCACTTGTATTTTTACATAAATGTTAACATTCTCTACTTAAATTCTTAACATAATTCTGAGAGCAGCTATTAAATCCTTTCTAAAAATATGTTGTGTAATTGTATCAACAGAACCATCTTCATGGGAATAGTCTGCTATTCCATTCTTACATTCTTCCTCTGCCTCTGGAAATCATTCTTTAATACAATTACAAATCACAAATAATAAATTGAACATTTAAAAACACAATTAGGTTTCTTCTTGTTTAAGATGTTTTCTTTTGTTCCATATTCATCCCTCATATTTTGCTTAAGTAACACATTTTTCACTTAGTTCTGTAGTCCAAAGGCAACCATCCAAGGACCTTTTTTAAAAACTGTTGCATAATCACACTGACACCAATCCTCATGGGAATAGTCATTACAAAGCTATTCGACTCTTACAATCTTCCTCTGCCTCTAGATATCACTCTTTGATACAATTGCAAGTCACAAGTAACAAGTAGCCATTTTGGTGACATCTTAAATTTCTTTGTTCTTAGATGTTTTAGTTCATGGAGGTCAATTTTCCAACATTTTTTCCTTAACTGTATCATAAAATCACATTATAGATAGTTTAAACCCGTAGAAATTTTTCTTTCTTTCATTTTTCTTCTGTCTTTAGTCATCTTCTTTTAAATTACGATCTCAATTGACAGTGCCCATTTTATTTCTATAAAAGTAAGTCATGCCTTCCCTTTGTCTCAGCTTATTTGTCTTTATCCAAAATTTTGTCTCCTTTTGATAGTTTCTTTAAGTTTCCAAAAGTAAGAGGATAGAGGGATTTGAGATGTTCCATTAAAATCAGTACAATATTCTTTTTAACTCTTTTCTCTTATTTCTTTTATTTCCTGAATAGTCCATTAAAACTTCCAGGGATCTCAAAACCAATGCTTAATTAAAAGATTTATTTTATTTTCTTATTTAATTAGGGCTCTTGACTTCCATTCCAAGCCCCATCCAAATTCATTCACTTTCCAGAATGTGTATTCTTTAAATTGATTCCTTCCACTTTCACTTCCCATACAATTTAGCTGCCAGTCCCCCCCACCCCCGAGGCTTGTACTGAATTTAAATGAAGTTTCTTTGTAAGATAGTGACTCACCTGACTTCAACAATCTGTTGCTAAGGTGTTTAATCCTCCTGCCCAAACTTGTGGCCACTGTGGCTTTGTTGCAGCTGGTGATGGCGGCTGCATTCCTCCCCGCTGGGTCAGGGGAAAGGTATCTGGAGCTGCGGGGAGTTTGCAATCTCCCCGTTCGCTCTGGTGGCTCCCCCATTCTTCACTGCCCCTTCAAGGCAGCTATGGTCCGATCCTGAGAATGGATGGAACCCCCATATCGGGGGGATTTTGGTGCATACCCCAGAGACACCGGGGTTTGTGATCGTCTTGCCCATGACGCTAGCCAAGCCTCCAGGATCAGCCATCTTGTTGTCAGAATTATATAGGTAGAGCTTTAATGAACTCAATGTCTGAGACAAATATTTTCAAATATATTGTTCTCTGTGCCTCCAAATACAAATTGTAAGAAACTGCAACAATGTTATATGGACCTTTTGCAGTCCAACTGCAACAGTTTAACAACAGCAGAGTCAGTGACTCAAAGTAGCAAATGACAGCTGAGGCACAGGTTTTAAAGCCACTAATAACTGTCACTTTAAGCCTGACAATAGCCAGGCAACTAATCGCTGCCAATTTATACCAGTCAATAGCCACAGGCGCAAGAACTAAGTGTCCTCCCAACACCTCTACAAATCCACTCAGGGATACTTCAATTGCGCAGGAGTGGAGCCCCAACTCCCTCAGCGCCACTTCGCTTGAATTTTGACAGTTAAAATGGCGCTTGAGCTGAGATCCCAGCCAGCGTCTCCTCAAAGCCCCAACTCACAGTTTTCTGGGCAACAATCTCAAATTTGAAGGTGAAAGGCAAAGCACGAAGGTAAAACCCTTCCTAGCGCCACGAAGCGTGCAATTTTTTACAGAGTTTGCCACAGTGATCTGGGCAGTGACTCTGGAGCTGCCAGAAAAATCGGGAGCTATAGGCAGTGGCAGTTATGCTGGCGGACTGGGCAACCAGCTCATCTGCCATGGCAGACAGTGAAATTACACTGGTCAGAGGTGCCCAGAAAGGGACCCAACTCCGATTGCAGCTTCTTGATGTTTTGGATGGTTGCAGTTGTCCTAGAGCCGCAGAAACAACTAACTAATCGCCAGCAGCTAAGGGTGATCCGTAGCCGCAAGCTGCCCTGTCACTTTTTAACTCAGACCAAAAAAGAAATTCTTCAGCTCCTTGTATATACCAAAATAAAAACTAATTAAAAATAAAGAAAAAACCTATTCAGCAATAAAATTCATTCTGTCAAACTGTCAGAGCAATGAAAAGCACTTTCATCTAGCTCGACTGAGTGAAAACCAACTGACAGGCACTCAAGCAGGGAAGGCGGGGTCAAGAAAGATTTTAAAGGAACAGCATCTAGCAGAAGCTAAGTGAATAACCAATCCATGGATTATCCAAGCAGCGCACTGGAAACAGGTCTAGATAATTTTTGTTGCTAATTTCATGGGAAGCAGAAAATAATAATGTAGAGACAGGAGAATGCAAAGTGTAACTGTTTTTCATATGACATTTAGGAGATTTATAGGACATATATCCACTGGTTTTGAAGCAAGAAAACATAGGTTGTCATCTTAAACCCAGATTTACATTAAAAAAAAAATTAGTGCTAAATCATCTAATGTAAGTCAATGTCTAAATATAATAAGGCAGGTTCATCGTAAACATTTAAGTGTTTTTATTTTTTTTCAATTAGTTTAGCATAGTTACTACTGTTTCATTTCTTAATTGTTGCTTTCATAATTCCTGCTTTTATTTAATTAATTTCTAGGCTCACTGTTGATTTGCTATTACTATTCTGTTCAAACTGCTAAACTCTTATATTTTATTTGTTGTCTACTAGTGCTGCCTAAAATTAGTCTTTTCTGAACCAACAACGTATATAATTTTAGGTAAGATTACTTTGGGAATGTAGTTTATGATATTGAATAACTGGAATTATTTCATCTGATTGCAGATTATTTATCATTAGAATTTACAAACAGATTAAAATTTATATGACAATTGATGTATTATAAAAATATGAAACACACTTTACAATCATGAGCTAAAATACTGTATCGATGGATATAAATTGAAGAATAATTCAGTTGTCATTTAATTAGGCTGCTTCTTGGCTTACTGAACATATGAGGACTGAGAGAAAGTATGCTTTCATCCTGTAGAAATCAATAGAATGTAAATTAGTTGTAGGCATTTCAAAAAATTGTGCAGCACCTGTCTCCCAAACAACTTCCCCAGAGAAAAGAGAAAAAACAAGCTAAGGAAGACAAGTAACCTTGAGAAAGATGCTAATGAGAAAGTTGCAAGGATAATCACTAAAAATGTAGGGGAGTACACAGATCATCAATATAGTTGACAACACTTTAAGATAGAGTAATAGGAAAAAATAGCACCATATTTATTGGAAGGAACTGATTATTCTCTGGAAGGACTGAATTATACCTACTACAAGACATG
Organism: Ahaetulla prasina; assembly: GCF_028640845.1. NCBI lineage: Eukaryota > Metazoa > Chordata > Lepidosauria > Squamata > Colubridae > Ahaetulla > Ahaetulla prasina. The sequence continues at coordinate 94,052,701 of NC_080542.1, forward strand.
AATTATATTATGAAGATACAGAAATTACTGTAACAGAACATTAGATATTCACATCATTATACTTATGCTTCTATAATTGATATGGGTGCATATGTCCATGCACGCTCTTATTTTTACATATGATTTTGCAAAATGAAATCAACTTTTACTTTTACTGGGAAAAAGCATGTATTGCTCAAAATATCACCGATATGAATTTATTCTTGATATTTTTATATAATAATGTGCAAAAATAATACAGGCAAATAATCTCATTTAATGTTAATTCAGAGTTCAACACAGATAATTTACTTCAGTGGTGAAATATTTGCTCTAAAATGATTTTCATTTAACGAATGTATAATACTTTTAACAAACATTAGAAAAAATATTATGAATCACAGAAGTAAGAATATTTTAGAAAACGATATCCCCTTGAATGTTGACTACAAAATCTGAAATTAAATTTTTTTCCTCTTAGGTTAGAAAGCTAAATGTCAATATTTTTTGGAAGATATTTCAGGTTAGTAGTCCTTCAAAAATAGGCCTGGAAAAGAAAGAACAGAAAATAACAGTTAATCTGAATGGCTATTTGAAACCTGTAATAAACTATTATTTTCAAACAATGTCTTTAATATGAAAATATACAGCTTGAATCACCAGAGCTACATACAGCCACTCAAAATTCTTCAAAAGCAACCATTATTTTTTAATGATAGAAACAGGAAATGGTTAAACTCATTTGGCATAATCATATTCACTTTGATAATTCAATATAAATTATATTATATTTGGTCTTTGTTCTGTCTTACTTTTCACATGGGGTCCTGAGGTAAACTCAAGGTCCCGCTCAAAAATTATTACCCCAGATTCAACATATTCCTTTTCTCAAGTATTTCTTTTTACTACTTCTCTTAAGAGTGGATCAGTTTTTTATACTCAATAATTGTGCCCTATATTTACTTGACTCGTTTTAGTTAAATTCCCTATGCACTACAAAATATGTATTTACTTCTAAAAATAAAATATATTTAAAAACTATTTTAACAGTGAAAGGTAACAATAAAAAAGTAAACCACACCAGCAATAATACAATAAAAACACATTCAGTACATTAGAGACATTAAAATAAATTAAACATTAAGAAGGGCCTCTGTGGCTCAGACTGGTAAGACAGTCTGTTATTAACAGCAGCTGCTTGCAATTACTGCAGGTTCAAGCCCCCCCAGGCCCAAGGTTGACTCAGCCTTCCATCCTTTATAAGGTAGGTAAAATGAGGATCCAGATTGTTGGGGGCAATAAGTTGACTTTGTATATAATATACAAATGGATGAAGACTATTGCTTGACATAGTGTAAGCCGCCCTGAGTCTTTGGAGAAGGGCGGGATATAAATGCAAATAAAAAAAAAGAAAATATTTAAGAATAATTAATGTTCATATTATATATAGAACTGTTCCTTTGCTTTGTTTTGTTTCCTTTCCACCCTCCCTTTTGTTTTCAAAGATCAAATCTGATGATACTTCCTTTCATAAGTATGGAAAGTACGGACAGCACTTAAAGAATTATTATCACTTATAGGTGAATTAATCAGCAAAATGTAACAAAACAAAATTATATTGTATGACAGCATACACTCCTTTCAAGCAATCAGAAAACAATTAAGTTGGACAACATAATGTAATTTTAGTTCTATTAAAATGCAGATTTTTGGAAGTTCAAATTGCTAATGATGAGTGGATTACAACAGTCAGTTAAATATATAAAATCAAGATAAAATAAAATCAAAGTATTGTTTCTTAGTCACTCAAAAGATAAGATGAACATCCATATCAAATTCCAAACAAAATTAAAAAAATAATCTTTCCAAGATAGATTTTTTTTTACCTCAGAATAATTGAGACTTCAGAATAATTCTGAAACAAGGACAACATGAAGAAAAAATGAGGAATGAACTTGTATTATTTAAAGCCAATGAACAGCCAGGGCTTTTTTCCAAAAATGAGTTTGTCATTAATTGAACTCAATTCAGGACTAGTATAAATGTTGGTACAATGACAGATAACCTTTGGAATAGGTTAGAAAAAATATTGTCAATAGCATATAATGAACATTTGATTTCAGTTAGAGGAATGAATCAGAACAAACTAGAAAAATCTGAATAAATTAATCAATACAAATTAATTATCTATACTTATATTTATACGTGTAAATCAAAATATACAAGGCATTAATATGTAAATTCACCTCATTTGATCCAGATCCCTTTGCTCCACCACAAGTTACTGTGGTCAACACTCCACAGTGTTTTAACCCAGCATTAGTTTACTAGAAAACATAATGTCTAACTTGCCACACTGAGTGACAGGATCCAAAATAATATTTCACATTTGGCTTGCAGGAGGGAAATGAGAGAAAACAAGGTTAATTGACCACAGAGCCAGATTTTTGTCTATAAGTCATACCCAACAACTGATAATTACAAGAAAATGGTACAGTTTGTCCCATTACTAATGAATTCAATGTTCAGCATGGCAAAATTTAGATTGCTTAAAAGCAGCAGGCCAGGTTCAATACCTGTGTCATTCCTTCTATGTTCTCATGCAAGTGCTAGAGCTGCGTTTCAGCAGCAGAAGCAGCAGCTGTTATGCTTGTAATACAGCCATATTTCTGAGAAAAAATATACAACAAGCAAATGCCCTGGAGATTTACATTTCAGATGGAAGGGGTGACAAACATTTCAACTGAATCAACATGTTTTGGGTGCCTAAAAATACTTGCTATTAACTGTGGAGAGTATATTCAGATTCTAATGCACAGAATATGCTGAAGTTCCAAGAAGGTTCCACATCCATTTGCACTATTAAGGTGACCCAAAAAGCACAGATAAACCTCCAAGTGGCTTCAACATGGGGCTGCCCTTGAGGTGCACCCGGAGGCTGCAGTTAGTCCAGAATGCGGCTGCGCGAGTAGTAACGGGAGCCGCTCGTGGCTCCCACGTAACATCACTGCTCCGTAGTCTGCACTGGCTTCCTGTGGTCTTTCGGGTGCGCTTCAAGATTTTGGTTACCACCTTTAAAGCGCTCCATGGCTTAGGACCCGGGTACTTATGAGACCGCCTGCTGTTACCTTATGCCTCCCACCGACCCGTACGCTCTCACAGAGAGGGTCTCCTCAGGGTGCCATCCGCCAAACAGTGTCGGCTGGCGGCCCCCAGGAGTAGGGCCTTCTCTGTGGGAGCATCTACGCTCTGGAATGAACTTCCCCCTGGCCTACATCAAGTGCCTGATCTTCGGACCTTCCGTCGTGAGCGAAAAACACACTTATTTATTCAAGCGGGACTGGCATAATAGTTTTGATTTTAAATTGGGGTTTTATTAATATTTTTATAATTTTAAATTTAAATTTTTAAATTATTAGCCTTTTGTAATTTGCTACGTTTTAATTGTTGGTTTTAATTGTATATATCCTGTGTCTTATTTTTGGCTGTACACCGCCCTGAGTCCTTCGGGAGAAGGGCGGTATAAAAATTTAATAAATAAATAAATAAATAAATAAATAAATAAATAAATAAACAACTCTGACAGAGTGCTACCGGCCAGATGGCTGCAAGGAATATAAATCCTTCCATTCTTCAGTTCAGAACTGAAGACATTTCCTAATAAGAAGCAAAATGCCTTCAAGGAAAAACAAAGAAAGTCCAGTTGCCTTTTGAAAAAGTACCTTTGTAACAGTCACTTTGGATATTGAGGTGTCTGGCATAAAAATTTAATAATAAATAAAATAAGGAATAAATGGGCAGTGTGCTCCCACTTTATTAAGATGCCTTAAAGAGAAAAACCTTATATAAGCACTCAGTTATATGTTTCAGTGAATTTAGTGGCATTCCCCGCTAGATAATTTTTAAAGGATAGACAAGTATATTCAATATTTATTCATGTAAAACAACAAAACCTGTTCTTATGACCACAGAGAAAGAACTTTGATTCAATGAAGATCTATCCCTGTAAGATTATGGGTTGGTGTAATAGAAAAATTTCTGAGTTTATACACTGTGGATATGCATACACTGATACACTACATACATGCATGCATGCATTTTGCATTTTACATCTATGTATTGTAGAAGGTGAATGTTATATAACCATCTGTCTGAGATGGTGTAGGGTTTCCTGCCTGGGCAGAGGGTTGGACTAGAAGGCCTCCAAGGTCCCTTCCAACCCTGTTGTTATTATTATTTTTATATAGCAGTGGTAGGGTTGTTATTGTTTATATTTTTATGCCAATGTAACACTGAGCTGGGTCGCTTTATAAATTTTATGAATAAATAAATCAATGAATGCCAACTCTTGTCTCTATTTTTCCTTTGGGTTCTCTCAGAGCTAAATTGGGCAGTGGAAAAGTAACTGACGAGGAGGGATAAGTAAAGTTTTATAACTCTGTTCACAATGGTGGTGCAAATCCTGATCGCACTGTAAGGATGCAATGAATGTTGGGAAATTCCTCTTCAAGAAGTCTAGCCACTGAAGGGGTAAAGAAAACCATAGCCCAGGAAACTCAAATACTTACCAATCACTCAGGAGAATTTCCTTCTCGGATAGGTGTTTATAAAACCATAAAGACAGCTTCCATTTTCTTTCTGTTTTTGAGTAGTCTTCTCAGAGGTTGCCTGGAACCAAAAAGAAGTAAAAGGAAGTCAGCAGCAACAGGGACAGATCTAGTAAAACTGCTCAGCAAGCTAGGTTCAGTGAATCTAGCAGCACTTTAAGTCAATTTATTTCACAGATAAAGAGCAAGGCTGTATAAACCTGTCCTGGTTTTGGTGAGTTCATGAGATACCACCTATACGTTAACTGTGATTGATACAAACCTCTTCAGAAAAACAAGGGATTTCTTAAAAATCAGACTGGGATCAGTGGGGTGCAAGATACCACAACCTGTGGTACATGTAAGTATGGCAGTTAACTCTCACATTGTCAGTAAAATGCAAGGGAACAACAAATCCATGTATCTATTGTTAAAAATAAAAGGTTAATCAAAGCAAGCCAGCCAGCTGAAAGTGCAAGTCAAGTAGTCTGTTAAGTAGAAGAGGAGATAAATTTGCAACAGAACTAAACTTTGAACCCATATTATAAATATTGTTTATTTTATTTTATTTTATTTATTTATTTTGTCACAACAGTATATAAAAGCATAAGCATGAAAGTAACTATATAATATATAAGCATATATATAAGCATAAGTTTGCAATAACTATATTAATTGGATATAATGAAAGGAAACAATAGGACAGGAACGGTAGGCACATTTGTGCTCTTATGTACGCCCCTTACAGACCTCTTAGGAATGGGGTGAGGTCAATAGTAGATAGTGTTTGGTTAAAGCTTTGGGGATTTTGAGAAGAGACCACAGAGTCAGGTAAAGTGTTCCAAGCACTGATAATTCTGTTACAGAAGTCATGTTTTCTGCAATCTAGATTAAAGCAGTTAACATTAAGTTTAAATCTATTGGTTGCTCTTGTATTGTTGTGATTGAAGCTGAAGTAGTCTTTAACAGGAAGGAAATTGCAATAGATGATTCTATGAGTTAAACACAGGTCCTGTCGAAGGCGGCAGAGTTCTAAGTTTTCTAAACCCAAGATTTCAAGTCTGGTGGCATAAGGTATTTTGTTGTATTCAGAGGAGTGGAGAACTCGAGTAAAATATTTCTCGACACGTTCAATTGTATTTTTTTTTTCATTCTTCCCTCCTTCTACTCCTCTCTCCTTTTCTTCCTGAAATGGCAGTCGAGCATCCCCAATATCATTTAAAAAATTTTAATTTCATATCTTCAAAAATTACTGTACATTAATAATCAATCCATGTATCATTTCCCCCCCTTCCCCCCCTCCTCCCTCTTCCCCCCCCCAGACTTCCCAGAGCAAATACCGGGTATTATGACCAACAATCACAAACTAATGTATACAAAATATACATAACCTCCCACCTTTAAAAATTTAAAACTTTACATCCCCTCACAATAAAAATAAAAAGATAGGAAAGAATAATTAAAAAAAAGAAGAGAAGAGAAGCAATACCAACTTCACATATTACTTCTTCTTACAGTCCATTTTTAAAATTAATCCATCTTCTCAAATTCAATTTTTTTTCCACTTGTATATTCCTTCAAATTTCATAAGTCCATTTCTCAAATTACTGTCCATCTTCTCGAACTCAAATTTTTATCACTTATATATTTCTTCAATTGCCATAACATTTAATGTCCGTTCTTCTTACAGTCCATTTTAAAAATTAGTCCATCTTCTAAAGTTCAAATTTTTTTTCAGCCACTTGTATATTCCTTCAAATTTCATAAGTCCATTTCTTAATTTACAATCCAGCTTCTCAAATTCAAATTTTCATCACTTATATATTTCTTCAATTGTCATAAGATTTAATATCCAATCTTCCAATACTACTCATAAATCAAATATCATTTCGAATAAAATCTCTCAAATATAGTATTTCCAGCTTAACTTCGTAACTTTTACTATCTATAAACGTATCATTTAAAACAAATAATCATTTAAACTACATCCACAATATAACAGTAAGCAGTTAAAATCATGATATCCACATTATCTAAATTCATAAATTTCACTTTCCATCCTTCACAATTGAATAATATCATCCCATAAATTTATACCATACGAATAGCAAATAACAAAAATCCTATAATTTATATCCTAAACAAATCAATTCCAAAAATTAACCATAATCATCATATTCACATCTTAAACATTCCTCCCCTCTCCCATTCTATTTTCCATCATTTCCAAACCAATTAACTTAGCATCTAACAACAAAGGATTCCCACTCTTTAAAACATTAATATAAAAATGTCTCGCTTTCATAATTGAATTAAGAAAATACTTTCTGCCTCTAAAATTAACTGACAAACCCACTGGGACTTCCCATCTAAAATATATCTGATGTTTCTTAAACTCATCCACTAAAAAAGCAAATTCTCTTCTCTTTCTTAACATTTTAGGAGGAATTTCCTTCATCATTTTTATATCTTGTCCAAATATTTAGAATTTATTTTTATAAAAGGCTTGCAAAATTTCATACCTAACCTTTTTAGTTGTAAAATAAATAACCACATCCCTCGGTACTCTATTTTGTCTTGCCCAACAAGAATTAACACGATAAATTCTTTCAATATTAGTCTCAAAATCTTCCGGCTCCACACCCTTTATCTGAGCAAAGGCTTGCGTAAAAATCTCCTTTAAATTTTCCTTCCTATTTTGTTTCAACCCCCTCACCCTTATAGCATATTCCATTAATCTATATTGTAATATTACTCTTTCTTCATCTGCCCTATCTACCTTTGCCTGTATATCTTCCATCTTATTATCTAAGTTCCAATTGTTTTGATTTTTTGAGTTTCTTCTATTTTCCTTTGCAACTCTAAATTAGCTTTATTAATTTCTGCAAGATCATCCTCCATCTGAATACAAGAGCTCAATATTTGCGCAATTGCATCCTTTACCATTTTCATTTCCCTCTTCTGCTCTTCCACCACTTCCTTAAAATCCAACATCTCTTTCTCTATTTCATCAAATTTTTGATCTATTTCTAAAAAATGACTCTCCAAAAACTCCTGTAAAGAATTTCTTAATTCCTTTTTAATTTCTTCTTTTAATTTTTGAATCTGAGCTGAAGAAATTTCAAAGTTTTTAATGATTTTTGGCACTATTTGCTTAAAAGCCATTTTTAATATATATATATATATATATATAGCTTGATAATGGACCAAGAAGAAGAAAAAAAATTAAAAAAGAAAAATTCAAAAAACTTTTCTTCTAAATCACTATAATCCCAAAGAAGAAGAAAAAATATAAATCATAAGATTCTCATTTCTTCCATTTAATCATTCCTATATATCTTCTATTTCGACACTAGCTGTTAGCTTTAACTTTCGTTTTCAATACACACATTCCACAAAACCACCATTTGCTTTCTTCTCTCCTATCTTCGCAGCAAATATATCCTCAGGGGCTTGCAGTCTTCTTACAAACAAGTGTTAAAACTCCAGTTTCTGCTCCATCCACGTTACAGTCCATCATAAATCAACTCCAGCCGTGGAAATTGGATGCTTCGTTTGTCCGCCATAAAGGCAGAAGCCTCGCCCAGCCAGGAGCTTATCAGGCTATGGAAGGAGAACTCCCCGTAAGCCTTAGAAGCTTATTAGGGTGTCTCAACTTCAAACCTGAATGCTCATCTTTCCTTCTTTGCCCGAAGGAGAGAATTCCAAGCTGTCGGATCCAGATTTACGATGTCCTGACAGCTCTACTGACTAGGGAGTTAGCAGCTAAATCATAGCTGCTCTCCACGAAGCGGAGCCATACCGAAAGTCCACGTTCAATTGTATTGATGTCTGAAATCTGGTATGGGTTCCAAACAGGTGAGTTGTATTCAAGAATTAGTCTAGCAAATGTTTTATAAGATCTGGTAAGTAGTGTAGTGCTTCTGGAGAAGAAGCTACGTAAGATTAGGTTTACAACTCTTAAAGCCTTTTTTGCAATGTAGTTGGAGTGGGCTTTGGCACTTAGATCATTTGATATGAAAACTCCAAGGTCTTTGACAGGGTGGGGGTCACCTGTAAGGTAATGTCCATTGAGTTTGTATTTAGTGTTTAGATTCTTTTTTCCAATATGTAAGACAGAGCATTTGCTGGTTGAGATTTGGAGTTGCCAAGTTTTTGACCATTCTGACACAAAGTCAAGGTCTTTTTGAAGGGTAGCTGTATTGTTGTTAAATAGTTTGACATCATCAGCGAAAAGAACACAATTACTTTTAATATGGTCACAGCGATCATTAATGTATAATATGAAGAGTGTTGGTCCAAGAACACTGCCTTGGGGAACGCTGCTATTGACAGGAACAGGATTTGATAGGGCACTGCCTATTTTTACTACTTGTTGCCTGTTTGACAGGAACTCTGATATCCAATTGTGGAGGGGTCTGGAGATGCCGTAGGATTTTAGTTTGAGGAGAAGTTTGTCATGTACCACTGAGTCAAAAACTTTACAGAAGTCTATGTAAATTGCATCTATTGTTTTGCCTTGATCAAGATTTGTAGTCCATATGTTTTTGGAGTGAAGAAGTTGTAAGTTACATGATAATTTTTTTCAGAAACTGTTGAAAATGAATTGACTTAGAAAGTAACACATTTTCATTTTTCAAACTCAAACTCAAACCAATGTAATCTTTTCCAAAAACTAAATACATACTAGATGGACATTACCTTACAGACGACCCCCATCCCGTTAAAGACCTTGGAGTTTTCATGTCAAATGATCTAAGTGCCAAAGCCCACTGCAACTACATAGCAAAAAAAGCTCTAAGAGTTGTAAACCTAATTTTGCGTAGCTTCTTTTCCAAAAACACCACACTACTAACCAGAGCATATAAAACATTTGCTAGACCAATTCTAGAATACAGCTCGCCTGTTTGGAACCCTCACCACATCTCTGACATCAATACAATTGAACGTGTCCAGAAATATTTTACAAGAAGAGTTCTCCATTCCTCTGAAAACAATAAAATACCCTATCCCACCAGACTTGAAATCCTAGGCTTAGAAAACTTGGAACTCCATCGCCTTCGACATGACCTAAGCTTAACTCACAGAATCATCTATTGTAATGTCCTTCCTGTTAAAGACTACTTCATCTTTAATTGCAATAATACTAGAGCAACTAATAGATTTAAACTTAATGTCAACCGCTTTAATCTAGATTGCGGAAAATATGACTTCTGTAACAGAATCATCAGTGCTTGGAATACTTTACCTGACTCTGTGGTCTCTTCCCATAATCCTAAAAGTTTTATCCAAAAACTTTCTACTACTTCACCCCATTCCTAAGAGGACCATAAGGGGCGTGCATAAGCACACAAACGTACCTACCGTTCCTGTCCTATTGTTTTTTTCTTTTCTTCTTCCTATATATATGCTTATACCTCCTTATATTTACTCATATATGTGTTTATATACTATATAATCTTTTGTATGATACCTACATATATTGTTGTGACAAAATAAAATAAATAAGAAGGGCTTCCGGTTGGCAACGCAGGCTTCGTGGACGTTCCTTTGGGATTGGCTGCCCTGGGTTTCGTCAAACTGTCCCTGACAGCGTAAATGGGCTGTCAAACGGTTTGGAATTCTCTCCCCCGGGTGAAGGGGGAGGGAAGAGTGGTCAGGTTTTGGGTAGAGCTCCCTGGGAGCCCCTGGAATTTAACCAGGGGATCGAAGGGTGAGAGCTCCCCTTTAGCCTGACGAAGCTCCGTGCCCAGGGTGCTTCTGTTTATACAGAACGAGAAGCCACGACCATCTCTGTGCCAAGATTTATTTCTAAAGAGAACTCAACACAGACAGAACAAAGTAGGAGGACTAGCAAGAATTTGCAAGTAATAAATCTTAACTTCAGCTCTTAAATAGCTTTCCTTTGAACTAACTTTCAACTTGAGTGGATTTAAAATGGCGTTTGCAATATACAAAGGAAAGGGAAACTATAAAGAAGAAGAACATAACAAGCTACTTTTTTAAATGGAATGAACAAGAATTGTTAATGATTTTTTTCTCTTTTTACCTTTTTCTTTATCACAATGTTTAAGAAGAAAAGTTTATTGAATTTTTTTTTCTCTTTTTGGTAGATTTTACAGTTTATGAATGGCTCTTAAGCAAACAGAACTAACTATTAAAATCTTGCAAACTTCTTCATTTCAAATATGGAATTTTTTTTTTATAGGAACTTTTGGAGGCTTATCTTTTCTTGATAAGTTTTTAAACAAGAGATTTTTACACAAATATATTAAAGATTGGAAATTCTTTATTGTTAGATGTTACGCTGATTGGTGAGCAGATGGTGGAAAATGTGTAAGAAAATGTGTAAGGAAATGTGTAAGATAGAAGACAAGGGGAAGGAGAATGCTTAAGATGTGATTTTAATGGTATTTTCTTTTTTTAATATATATATATAGGGTTTAATTTTTACAACTGACTTATTTTGGGTATATCACTATTTGATATATGTGAGGTATAAAGGAATGGGAAGATGGAATATTGTTTAACTTTTGGAGGACAGATAGAAAAATTTATGGATGTAATGTTGGTATTTGGTTAAATAGAATTTAATTGTTATAATTGATATATTTTGGATATAAGTTATAATTTTAATAATGTTATTTGATAGATGTAAGGTAAATTGAAGAAATATTAATATTTGCAATGTTATTTGATTTATGTAAGTGATATTTTTGGAGATTGAAAATGTGTAAGGAAATGTGTAAGATAGAAGACAAGGGGAAGGAGAATGCTTAAGATGTGATTTTGATGGTATTTTTTTTAAAAATATATATATATAGGGTTTAATTTTTATAACTGACTTATTTTGGATATAAGGTGTTACTATTTGATATATGTGAGGTATAAAGGAATGGGAATATTGTTTAACCTTTGGAGGACAGATAGAAAAATTTATGGATGTAATGTTGGTATTTGGTTAATGTTATTTGACAGATGTAAGGTAAATTGAAGAAATATTAATATTAGCAATGTTATTTGATTTATGTAAGTGATATTAAAGATATGAGAAGATAGAATATTGTTTATTTTTGGAGATTGGATAAAAATTTAAGAATTTAAGCTGGAAATATGAATTATATTTGGGACACTGTTTAAGGAAGAAAGGTATATTATAGAAGAATTTCTGATGAATACTGGAAGATGGAATATCGTTTTGGTCTTGATCGATGAAGATTGGATATTAAAAACTATAAGATTCTGAAGACTTCAGGAGTGGAATGGATTGATATATATTTGGTGTTAATTGATGAAGATTGGATATTAAAAACTATGTATTTTATTGATGAACTGGAAATACTAATTTAATTGGAAGATTTCTGAAGATTTTAGGAGTGGAATGGACTGGAAGACTGGAAGAAGAATGTACTTTTTTGTTTCTGGAAGGGGAGTTAAGGTCTTAGAGAGAGGAGTGACTATGGATTTGACTTATGTTGTATTTTAATTTATGATTGTTAATTTTATACCCTGTACTTTGTTCTGGGAAGTCTCGAGGGATGGGAGGGGAGAGGGAGGGGAAGGGGGGAGAGGGGGGGAGATGAAGGATCAATGTAAAGGAATGATTGAAGATATGTAATTAAGAAATAGAAATAATTTGAAATGAAAGCGGGGCTGCTCAGCTGCCATTTCAGAAGGGAATGGAAAGGGAGAGGAGTGAGTGAAGGAAGAAAGTAGGTAGGAAAGAGAGAGGTAGAAAAGGGGGAAAGGAGAGGAAGAAGAAAGGGGAAAGAGAGAGGGTTAGAAAGGGTGGAAGAGAAGAGTAGGGAAGGAGGAGAGGATGTAGAAAAGCGAAGGAGAGGAAGGATGAAGAAAGTAGAAGAAAGTAGAGAAGGGAGGAGGAAAGGTTTGTTAAGGAAGGAAGTGGTAGCTGGGCAGGTCTGAATAAGTAACAAATGAAAGTTAATGACTAATGTTGAATAAGAGACTGTATATTGAATAGATTGTTGGAAAATGAAAATAAAACTTTTTACCAAAAAAATAAAAAAATAAAATAAAATAAAATAAATAAATAAATAAATAAAAATAAATTTTACAGAATAATCATCAGGAGAAGAAAAGAAATCTTCACAAAAATGTTGATAGTGGTAACTTCGTACCATTGTCAATGAGGTGCAGAAGATTTCACTGAGAGGAATGTCTGAAATAAAGAAAAAGTGGTTTAAAACACTCTATAGCTAATTTGCAATATGACTTTAAAGAGGTCATTGGCAACATAATTTCATATGTTGACTTAAATAAAGGAATACTTATCTGATTAGTTTCCAGGCATCCTTGTGGGCTTCTAATTCTTGAGTTAGAGGAAGATTTATTTTTAAAAAAAAAAATGTAATTATATGCTTATAATTTAAAATAACAATCTGAGAACGAGATGCAGCTTGCTTTTAACTCATTTAGGCACACAGTTGAAAAGATCATCTTAATTATTAAGAAATATGGAGTAAGCTGGTTTCTTATACAGAATAAGCAAAAGTTCAAAGAGGAAAACATTACTTGGCCTATGAAGACATTTTCTAACTACAGTAGAGAAAAAAGAGAAATTTTCCTGAATATAGAAGACTGAGCCATGGATGTTTCACCAGTTAATAAAGAATAGATAATTGTTCTTCAGCAAATATTTTTCAACAGATTCTTAAAGAGCTTGCAAACATGAGGTACATGTTGCAAAGTTGTGAGGTTATTCCTACCATGCCTCATTCTTAGAGCCTTATCACAGGTAACAGAAAAAGAAACTGGAATTCAGAGTTGAACTTTCCCTTCTAAAGAAGCCTGTAGGAACTCAGAAAAGCAAGTTCTTAAGAATGATTCCAGCAATAGATAATAATGATGATAGTAATGATAATTTTGTTTTATCCCCAGTTTGTCTTGTTGGGTTGCAGAACCAAACAGATAATTATGGAGGTGCAGATGACAGGCTCAATAATTCCTCTGTAGAAGTATATCAGCAGCTCCTTGGGCAGTTTGAGCTTATTGAGTTGGCGCAGAAAGAATATTCTTTGTTGTGCTTTTTTGATGATGTTTTTGATGTCAGCTGTCCATTTCAGATCTTGCGATATGGTAGAATCTAGAAATTTGAAGGTTTCTACTATTGATACTGGGTTGTCTAGTATTGTGAGAGGTGGAAGTATGGAAGGGTTCCTCCTAAAGTCTACTACCATTTCTACGGTTTTGAGTGTGTTCAGTTCCAGATTGTTCCGGTCGCACCACGAGGCTAATTGTTCAACCTCCCATCTGTATGTGGATTCATCATTGTCTTGAATGAGACCGATCACTGTTGTGTCATCTGCAAACTTCATTAGTTTAATAGAAGGATCGTTAGAGATGCAGTCATTGGTATACAGAGAGAAGAGAAGTGGGGAGAGCACACAGCCTTGGGGGGGGGCTCTGCTAATTGTACAGGTATCTGAGCTTCACCTGCTGCTTCGTGTTTGTTAGGAAGTTTATGATCCACTTTCAAGTCTGTTCAGGTACCTGTAGCTGGTTTAGCTTAGTTAGAAGAGTGTCTGGAATGATGGTATTAAATGCTGAGCTAAAGTAAAGAAACCCTTGCATAGGTCTTTGGAGAGTCAAGATGTTGTAGGACATAGAGCCATATTAACAGCATCATCTGTTGATCTATTCGCTCGCTATGCAAATTGCAAGGGGTCTAACAGCGGATCCATGATGGTTTTCAAGTGGTACAGCACTAGCCTTTCAGAGGTTTTCATGACTACAGATGTTAGAGCAACTGGTCTGTAGTCTTTCAGTTCCTTGATGGTGGGCTTCTTCGGCACTGAGATAATAGTAGAGCATTTGAAGCAAGAAAGAACATAGCACATCTCTAGTGATTTATTGAAGATTCAGGTGAAGATGGGGGCCAATTGGTCAGCACAGACCTTTACGCAAGAAGGAGTTATCTTGTCTAGGCCTGGAGCTTTTCCTGGCTTTTTTCTGTGAAATAGGTCTTGCACTTCCTTTTCTGTGATCACTAGGGGTTATGAACCCAATGGGATGGGGTCAGCTGTTGTTGGTGTGTCTGAAATGGGGGTTGTGGAGATAGGTGACTGTAGTTTCCTTTCAAACCTGCAGTAAAACATGTTCAGGTCATCTGCCAGTTGTTGATTTTCTTCAGCCGGGGAAGGAGGTTTGCTGTAGCCAGTGATATTTTTAAGAGTTTTTCACGTTTGCTGGTTCATTTGTTGAGAACTGATTCTTTAGCTTGTCAGAGTAGCCTCTTTTTGCTGCTCTGATCTCCCTTGTTAATACATTTCTGGCCTGATTGTACAGCATTTTATCACCTTTTCTGTAGGCTTCCTATTTGGAACGACATAGCTGCTTAAGTTTAGCTGTGAACCAAGGTTTGTTGTTGCTGTATATTCACAAGTTCCTATATATCTATTATGCATTCATTAAACATAATATATTCTTCTGACCTACTTTCCTCCTCTTGGCCTTTTCTAGAACAGTTTTCTGCTAACCCCAATGTAATTGCAAACCCCATTTCCACTATTCTAAGAACGTAACAAATTCTAAGAACACCATCTTATATTTTAAATCAACCTTAAAAATGTTAAATTATATTTTGCTGATGATCCTCAATTTTTACATGCTTTTATTCTGTATTTGCTTTAATTATTTCAAATAAATCAAAGCCTGTGTGAAACCTACATTAATTATCATATGTTCAGAAATTCACTTGGAATTAATTCTCTAGAGAACTAGAATCATTTTACAGATAACTGTATATATTGCATGTTTTTATAGACAATTTGTAAGTTTTGAGCCTTATGGCTGTTTATCAGGTCATTTTGTGCCATGAAGTCATTTTCAATTCTAGTGACTACATCGATTTTCTCCATAATAATGTCCATATATCTTCTCCTTCCAAGATAAATTTGTAATACTTCACAAATTCCATTCTTTATATGTGACAAAACTGCTCTTATCTGAACTAATATAAATATTTTCTATCTTATTTTTCATAACTTATTATTTTTGAAACACCTTAAGGGCTCCCCGCCCCCAAACCTCACCAGCTGAAACCATGAAGCAGATATTATGGGAATTACTGTTGACTTTTGTAAATGAATTTTCAAATAAATTTTTGAAACAACTGGATAACTGGATAACTGAGTTTCCTTGTGGGATGCCTGCAGGGAACATTGGACATCTCCCTCCTTTTAACTATGAATAGCTACAGTCCAACTAAAGAAATGTTTTTCCTGCTATGAACTTACTTGAGCAATGAAGTATGCAAGGTTTTGGAACAAAGCTCCAGAGAAGCTTTATTTGATCCCCATTTTCTCCACAGGTGGATAGGCAGTTAAAGACACTTCTCTTTAGCTAAGAAGCTAATTTAAACAATTATGTGGTAGACTTCATATTATCTTGTGCATGTTTTTTTGTTTCTATTGCAAACTGCCTTGGGAATTCAAATGTAATCAGAAAAGAATAGTATCAATTGAATAAATAAAATAAGTAATCTTCTAGAGTTATTGAGATTGTAGAATCTTGCAGAAGCAAGTCCCCTACACTTTTTCCCAGAAGAAAACACTATTACATATAATGTAACAAAGGAAATGGTAACATCATAGCACCAGCCTTTAAGAACAGTCATATGGTTTTATGCGGTTACAATTTTGTCTAATATTCCAACTGAATACAAGTTACTGTATTTTTCGGAGTATAAGACACATTCCCCGCCCAAAAAAAGGGTGAAAATCTAGATGCGTCTTATACTCCGAATGTAGCCCCACCCAGCCTCTCAAACAGAGGTTTCAGAGGCTGAAAAAAGCCTCTGAAACAGAGCTTCAGAAAAAAAGCCTCTGAAACGTAGGTTTCAGAGGCTGAAAAAAAAAGCAAGGCGCAGAGCTCACAACCAACACACCTGTTGCTAAAATTCACTTCTGGTAACAGCTGATTGGGGGTATTCCGGGAGGCCAATCCACCTGCCAATCACCTTTTTTCTTATTTACCTCCCCAAAAACTAAGGTGCGTCTTATACTCTGGTGTGTCTTATAGTCTGAAAAATACGGTATAGTAACTATGCTAACAAAGCCGTTCCATGCCATGCCTTCTATGACAAAGGAAGGCATCTGAATAGGTTATATACATATTTAGAGTGCTACATTAGCTCAGGGTGGACTCAGGACATTTTAGAGATGGTTTTTGGAGATTTCACAATTTTAGCTAGGGCTTATTTTGGGGATAGGTCTTATTTTTGGGGAAACACTTAGTAGCTGGAGGAATAAAAGGGGGAGGTGATGTAGAAGTGGGAAGGAACGGCTTACATTGCCTAGACACTTGTGATTGTGTTGGCTTTTTTGGATTTTGGAGCCCACCAATTTAGATATACATAAAAAAACATGAGAAAGTGGTGGCAACAAGGTGGAAAAATACGGGCTATTCAGTACAAGGTGGAAATTACACAAGTAGAGGTGACATAGATCCTGCAAGTTCAATAAACAGTACATGAAAAGAAACCAGCCTTAGCTAAAAAGCTGCAAAAGTAGAGGAGTTTGGCCCTCACAGAGTGCGGACTTTGCAGGAAGTAGACAGTGTCCTGCCTGAAGAAAACAATTACTTCTTACACAAGCAGACATGGGAAAGGCAAAAAGGACAGATTATCTATTAGAAAGGGGTACAACCTTGATAGATGTGGATGTCCACCCTAGACCTGTTGTAAAACCAAAGCAAAATGTAGAGCAGTCTGAAACAGGGCTAGGCACTGTTACCTGGACCAATATAATAATAGAAATGATAAGGCAACAGCAAGAGGAAAGGTTGAGAATGTTTTAAAAAGAGAAAGAGGAGAAGCTTTGGAGGGAGATGAAAAAGATTTTACCATATTCAAGAGTGTCTGTCTCTTGTAATGGCCTGAGAGGGAATGAATGGGCTATCTAGTCCCATGTTTAATGGAAAGGCTTTGAGAGTATTGTAGTAGTGGATTATTCTCATAACAAAAAGTTAATATTACACAGATTAATGAAAAATACTAAAGATCTCAGGCATCTCTTTTCATTAGTTTTGATTCATTTTCCCAGCAGTGAATAGGGAAATGTACCATAATAATCCTTGCAGCCCAAGCACTGAAATGGATAGATGTATTAGTTTGGATTGGATAATTTAAGAGCACTTGTCGCTTACAAGGCCACAAAGCTAATCCTTTTCTCACCATTTCCAATTATAATGTAACCACTGATTTCTATTGGGTACAGCAGAAAGTTACTGTACATTCCTCGGACTAAATAAGCCAACCAACCAAAGCCAAAAGGGTTGTCAAACTAGAATATCTTTAATATATTATGCTGGCAAAGCACCCTCATTATTGCTGGAACATGCTAACCTTTTTGATTCCTTGTCTCCTATGTTTTAAACCCTCCTGCTGCTCTTGGAGATTCTTCTCCCATCTTCACATCTATATGGGTTTTACAAGCCTATCTAGTTACATTTTAAAGCTCTGTCACTGCGACAATCCATTCCTTGTGCTGAACGAATTAGTGAGAAAACTGAATGTTTTGAGCATTATTTAAAGGGAAAGGGGTTCAGATTTAAATAATACTCAATAATACTCACACACTTCTAATAACTCAAGCCCCAATTGAATGAAACAAACAAAACGTTAAAAAGTTAAAGTCTTGGTGATGACATGGGAGTTTTTATATAGTTTTCTTGGCTGCAGCATTGAAGCTGCTTGCATTACATTCTTCCATTATGTTTTTTACATCTCAATCTAGTCTAAATCAAAGCACTTGCATAATCAATAGTAAGTATCAGGTTTTAACTAGCGACATATTATAAAAATGAGACTGGGAAGGACAGCAATATGATTTCTGATGATCTCTATTAATCAAAAATTTTGCCTTTAAAAAACTTTTTAAAAGTTTGCCTCAAAAGTTTGATGAGATGATAATAGTCATAGAAAATATGCAGAGGCATGTAGCTTGACTAAGTTAGAGTCACTCTAGAGAATTATCTTCAGGTAAATTTAAGGGAATTACTTTATATTTTCTGATTTCTAAGATTATTATTTTTTAAATTGGGCTTTTTTTGAAAACCTACGCCATTTTCAATAAGCTGAAATTAATAGCTGCTATTGCTAGCATGAAAGAAAAATGGCACTCTTTCTGTGAACAAAATATAAATTATTCACACACTTTATAATGTCTAACCCCAAGTAGAAAACTTATTCTTTTCTTGAAATTGCACAATTACAACAGCAGCCTGAGGCTTCTGGGAAGGTCACAACTTCCATATTTGTAATCCAAAGGAAAAATATTATGCCAAATATAATCTTACCTCCTGTATTTAAAAATGGATTCTCCAAATTCAGGACCATCTGCCCTAATATAAACCTGCATAACAGTTAGGATAGTCAAGAGTATTTTCATCATTTCTGTTTATTAGCAGAAGTTTGATTACTAGCATCAAGGAGAAATGATTGCAGCCAAGGCTTTAGAATATGTAATAAGATTGAATAACTGATTTCTCCAGTATTAATAGTTCTGAGAAACAAGTTCCTGGCCCTCTCCTAAGATATCACATTTCATCTGCTAAATCTAAGGCAAGCGTACCACTGCTCTTGGACTCTGAAGAACAGAAGATGCTCATTGCACTAGATGAAGCCAGCAATGGCCACAATAGTAATTCTTTAACAATTAGATGGAGGTGAAGCAGGGCTGAAATGCTCCCGGTTCGGACCAGCTTGCCCGATCCGGTAGCGAAAGCGGCAGGTGGTTCGGAGAACCGGTAGCAAAAATCCCTGGCCCCACCCCATGCCCCTGCTGAGCCGCACCATCATCAGAGGTTGTGTTTGGTTTTTTTTACTTTTAAAAGCAGTTTTTCTTCAGCTGAAAACATGCCTTTAAAAGTTTTTTTTTTAAAAAGAAGTCTTTGATGATCCCGCTGCTTGGCTGGGATCGTCAGAACCCTTTGAACTCTTTTTTTTAATAACCTCTTTGGCTGAAGAGGTTGTTTTTTAAAAAAGGTTTTAAAAGGCTCCTCTGGCGATCCCAGCTTAGTTCCTCAGCACAAGAGCCTTAAAAAACAAGTTTTCTACAAGCTGTTCAGCCGAAGAGCTTGTAGAAAACCTCCTTTTAAGAGGTTCTGGGCTGCAATAAGGCACTTACCTAATTAACTGCTCCTTTTGGGCTGGGAAAGCCATGCTTTACATCAGTTGCATCAACTAGCAACTGAATCTGCCTGCCTGCAATTCATCTCCTCAGTCAGCAACTGAATCTGCCTGCTTTGCTGGCTGAGGAACTCTGGGAGTTGAAGTCCACAAACCTTAAAGTTACTAAGGTTGGAGACCCCTGATCTAAAAATTATAAATAAAATAAAATAATAAAATAAAATATTTGTGCACCTTCCTGAGATTTGGTGTGTTTCTGTAGTGTTTCACTCTAACTACACAAACACACAAAATCTCACAAAGCTGTATGTGGCATTTTGTGTGTGTGTGTGTGTGTGTGTGTATCAGTTGTGTTGTGTTGTGTTGTGTGTGTGTAAAGTGTAAAAGTTGGTTTATGGTACCTCTTATTGTTTTGTATACTTTGTTTATTATTTTTATTATTTATTGTTATTGGCCACGCCCACCCAGTCATCTGACCACCAAGCCATGCCCACCAATTAAGCCATGCCCACAGAACCGGTAGGTAAAATTTTTAGATTTCACCCCTGAGATGGAGCCATCACTGCTGGCTAAAATGTATTACTATTTTGCAGTATTTTGATTTAATTTTGCACTATGAAATGTTATTCCAATATTCTTTGGAATATTGGACGGAAACGAAGGAAACGAGGTAAAAGATCTGGGATCTTAATCAAGCTAAGAACTCGCACTAAAACTCCTCTGCCTTCAATTTTCCTAACAAATATACGCTCACTTGCAAATAAGATGGATGAAATACTCCTCTTAAACAAATACTATTCTGATTTTCGCAATTCAGCAGTCCTATGCTTCTCTGAAACCTGGTTAAATGAATCAATTGAAAATAGCAGCCTGAACATTCCAGGATTTCAAATTGAACGGTCAGACAGGATTCCAGAAACATCTGGTAAAAAGAAAGGAGGAGGCTTATGCCTATATATTAATTCAACCTGGTGTCAAGATTTTAACATAATTTACAAATTCTGTGACAACAATTTAGAGACTCTAATTATCAACTGCAAACCTTACTATTCGCCTCGTGAATTTTCCTCATTTCTTCTAATTGCTGTTTATGTCCCACCACAAACCTGTGTAAACAAGGCATTACGAACTCTAGCTGACCAAATCATGGAGGCTGAAGCCAAACACCCTGATTCACTGGCCATTGTTTTGGGAGATCTAAACAAGGCAAACTTAAGGAAAGAACTACCAAAATACTTTCAGCATGTCAATTGTCCCACCAGAGGCAAGAATACTCTAGACCACTGCTACACAACACTAAAAGATGCCTATCGGTCTTTACCACGTGCAGCTGTAGGACACTCTGATCATTGCATGATTCACCTTGTACCTGCTTACAGGCAAAGACTTAAAGCCATAAAACCAATAATTAAATCAGTGAAAACCTGGACGGAGGAATCAGAATTAAAGCTACAGGCATGTTTTGACTGCACTGATTGGAATATTTTAAAGATACCTCTGCAGACCTGGATGAACTCACAGATACTGTAACATCATATGTCAGCTTCTGTGAAGACCTATGTGTACCTACAAGAAACTTGCGAATACACAGTAATAACAAACCTTGGTTTACACCTAAACTTAAGCAGCTACGACATTCCAAAGAGGAAGCCTACAGAAAAGGTGATAAAATGCTGTACAATCAGGCCAGAAATGCACTAACAAGGGAGATAAGAGCAGCAAAAAGAAGCTACTCTGAAAAGCTAAAGAATCAATTTTCAGCAAATGAACCAGCAAACATGTGGAAAACTCTTAAAAATATCACCGGCTATGGCAAACCTCCTTCCCAGGCTGAAGGTAATCAACAACTGGCAGATGACCTGAATGAGTTTTACTGCAGGTTTGAAAGGAAACTACAGCCACCTATCTCCACAACCCCCATCTCAGACACACCAACAACAGCCAAGCCTCCTACAACTGACCCCATTTCATTGGGTTCACAACCCCTAGTGATCACAGAAAAGGAAGTGCAGGACCTATTTCACAGACAAAAGCCAGGAAAAGCTCCAGGCCCAGACAAGATAACTCCTTCTTGCTTAAAAGTCTGTGCTGACCAATTGGCCCCCATCTTCACCCATATTTTCAATAAATCACTAGAGATGTGCTATGTTCCTTCTTGCTTCAAACGCTCTACCATCATCCCAGTGCCGAAGAAGCCCACCATCAAGGAACTGAATGACTACAGACCAGTTGCTCTAACATCTGTAGTCATGAAAACCTTTGAAAGGCTAGTGCTTTCCTACCTGAAAACCATCACGAATCCGCTCTTAGACCCTTGCAATTTGCATACCGAGCAAATAGATCAACAGATGATGCTGTTAATATGGCTCTGCACTACATCCTACAACATCTTGAGTCTCCAAAGACCTATGCAAGGATCCTTTTTGTAGACTTTAGTTCAGCATTCAATACCATCATTCCAGACATTCTTCTAACTAAGCTAAACCAGCTACAGGTACCGGAACAGACTTGTAAGTGGATCACAAGCTTCCTAACAAACAGGAAGCAGCAGGTGAAGCTAAGCAAGATCACATCAAATACCTGTACAATTAGCACAGGGGCCCCCCAAGGCTGTGTGCTCTCCCCACTTCTCTTCTCTCTGTATACCAATGACTGCATCTCCAATGATCCATTTGTTAAGCTACTGAAGTTCGCAGATGACACAACAGTGATTGGTCTCATTCGAGACAATGACGAATCTGCATATAGACGAGAGGTCGAACGACTAGCCTTGTGGTGCAACCAAAACAATCTGGAACTGAACACACTCAAAACCGTAGAAATGGTGGTAGACTTTAGGAAAAACCCTTCCATACTTCCACCTCTCACAATACTTGACAACACAGTATCAACAGTAGAAACCTTCAAATTTCTGGGTTCTATCATATCGCAAGATCTCAAATGGACAGCTAACATCAAAACATCATTAAAAAAGGACAACAAAGAATGTTCTTTCTGCGCCAACTCAGTAAGCTCAAACTGCCCAAGGAGCTGCTGATCCAATTCTACAGAGGAATTATTGAGTCTGTCATTTGCACCTCTATAACTGTCTGGTTCAGTTCTGCAACCCAACAAGAAAAACACAGACTTCAGAGGATAATTAGAACTGCAGAAAAAATAATTGCTACCAACCTGCCTTCCATTGAGGACCTGTATACTGCACGAATCAAGAAGAGGGCCGTGAAAATATTTGCAGATCCCTCACATCCTGGACATAAACTGTTTCAACTCCTACCCTCAAAGCGCTATAGAGCACTGCACACCAGAACAACTAGACACAAGAACAGTTTTTTCCCGAAGGCCATCACTCTGCTAAACAAATAATTCCCTCAACACTGTCAGACTATTTACTGAATCTGCACTACTATTAATCGTTTCATAGTTCCCATCACCAATCTCTTTCCACTTATGACTGTATGACTATAACTTGTTGCTGGCAATCCTTATGATTTATATTGATATATTGATCATCAATTGTGTTGTAAATGTTGTACCTTGATGAACGTATCTTTTCTTTTATGTACACTGAGAGCATATGCACCAAGACAAATTCCTTGTGTGTCCAATCACACTTGGCCAATAAAATTCTATTCTATTCTATTCTATTCTGATAGAATCGTAAGTATTTCATTGTTATATACGTGATATTATTTGGGTTAGTATGGATAAATGTACTTTCACAAATATCTCAGCTATGATACCATTATACAAAGACTTTGAAAAAAGAAAAAAAAACCATTTCAACTTCTTTGGAAATAATATCTAAGAAAGATCAGAAAAACTTCTGGAAAATTGCAATAGATAGGTCTTCATTCATCCTATTCATTTGATTTTATTGAACAAAAATGTTTCAGTTGTACATTTTCTCTAAAGGCTTTATTCCAACAGTGTGTTCAATTGTACGTTCATTTTTAGAATAACTGAGTGTTTTCTTAGCAAAGCACAAAAGTTGCTTCCTACAAAATAAAATTCAAGATAATACAAGCAAAGGATAAAGAAGAAGCATACATAAAACATGCAGATGTTTCAAAGGAAAGATTTGATTTGGATGTATCCTTAATATTGGATATATTGGATATTTCAAGAATAAAATGTAACAAAGATATAATTTAAGAAAAAACTGAATTTATGTTTAGGATTAGAAACATATCAATATTCTTGAATTAATGCTGTGTAATGCAGTGACAAATACACTCTCCTCTACTTATCTTAGTATTCCAATCCTCTTTCATAAAAATCATCTTAAAATTATTTCAGAATCAGAAGAATTACCAAAGCAAATGACCCATTAACATAATTATGAACAAAAATGACAATAAAATTATAGGGCATGTGTTTAAAAATATTTATATATTTAAAAGACTGGGTTAGGAAAGCGTTTTCAATATATCAGAGAGGTAAATATTTGTCATTGCCCTAATATTTTGTATGCTAATATTAGACACAAAAACCTAAAATAGACAAATGGAGCATTCTTCCTGTTAATGGCCTCTTCTTTTCAAAAAGAAATTAAATATAAATTGTATGATTTAGTCACTGAAAAATTAAAATTAAAAATAGGACTAAGTTTCAAAAGATTACTTAAGACTGATTTTTATAATTGCACCTGATTTATATAGTTGCAGACTTAAATGAACTCACAGATACTGTAACATCATATGTCAGCTTCTGTGAAGAGAGATGATGTGTACTGACCAGGAACTTGTGAATATACAGTAACAAAAAACCTTGATTTATAGCTAAACTTAAACAGTCATTCCAAAGAGGAAGCCTACAGAGAAGGCTTCTTCTCCGGAAAGATTACACTACTAACCAGAGCATACAAAACATTTATTAGACCAATTCTCGATTACAGCTCACCTGTCTAGAACCCACACTTCATTTCGGACATTAATACATTTGAGCGTGTCCAGAAATATTTTACAAGAAGAGTCCTCCACTCCTCTGATCACAACAAAATACCTTATGCCACCAGATTTAAAATTCTGGATTTAGAAAATTTAGAACTATGCTGCCTTCGGCATGACCTGAGCATAACTCATAAAATCATCTGCTACAATGTCTTTCCTGTCGAAGACTACTTCAGCTTCAACCACAACAATACACGAGCACAAAATAGATTCAAACTTAAAGTGAACCGCTCCAATCTTGATTGTAGAAAATATGACTTCAGTAACTGAGTTGTTAATGCCTGGAATGCACTACCTGACTCTGTAATCTCATCCCAAAATCCCCAAAACTTTAACAAAAGACTGTCTATTGCTGACCTCACCCAATTCCTAAGAGGTCTGGGGCATGCATAAGAGCACCAGCGTGCCTACCATTCCTGTCCTAATGTTCCCTTTGGTTGTATTCAATTTTGTGGTTATTTCATGCTAATACTAATATATATTGTTGTGTTTGACAAAATAAATAAATAAAATAAATAAATAAAAAAGGTGACAAAATCAGGCCAGAAACATATTAACAAGAGAGATCAGAGCAGCAAAAAGAAGCTACTCTGAAAAGCTAAAGAATCAGTTCTCAACAAATGAACCAGCAAACATGTGGAAAACTCTGAAAAATATCACCAGCTATGGCAAACCTCCTTCCCAGTCTGAAGGAAATCAACCACTGGCAGATGACCTGAACGTGTTTTACTGCAGGTCTGAAAGGACACTACAGCCACCTATCTCCACAACCCTCATCTCAGACACACCAACAACAGCCAAGTCTCCTACAACTGACCCCATCCCATTGGGTTCACAACCCCTAGTGATCACAGAAAAGGAAGTGCAAGACCTATTTCACAGACAAAAGCCAGGAAAAGCTCCAGGCCCAGAAAAGATAACTCCTTCTTGCTTAAAAGTCTGTGCTGACCAATTGGCCCCCATCTTCACCTGAATCTTCAATAAATCACTAGAGATGTGCTGTGTTCCTTCTTGCTTCAAACACTCTACTATCATCCCAGTGCCCAAGAAGCCCACCATCAAGGAACTGAAAGACTACAGACCAGTTGCTCTAACATCTGTAGTCATGAAAACCTTTGAAAGGCTAGTGCTGTCCCACTTGAAAACCATCACGAATCCACTGTTAGACCCCTTGCAATTTGCAAACCGAATAAATAGATCAATAGATGATGCTGTTAATATGGCTCTGTGGAATATCCTACAACATCTTGAATCTCCAAAGACCTACGCAAGGGTCCTCATTGTAGACTTTAGTTCAGCATTCAATACCAACATTCCAGACACTCTTCTAACTAAGCTAAACCAGCTACAGGTACCTGAACAGACTTGTAAGTGGATCATAAGCTTCCTAACAAACACGAAGCAGCAGGTGAAGCTCAGATACCTGTACAATTAGCACAGGGGCTCCCCAAGGCTGTATGCTCTCCCCACTTCTCTTCTCTCAGTATATCAATGACTGCATCTCTAATGATCCTTCTGTTAAACTACTGAAGTTTGCTGATGACACAACAGTGATTGGTCTCATTCAAGACAATGATGAATCCACATACAGATGGGAGGTTG
This sequence comes from Ahaetulla prasina, assembly GCF_028640845.1. Classification (NCBI taxonomy): domain Eukaryota; kingdom Metazoa; phylum Chordata; class Lepidosauria; order Squamata; family Colubridae; genus Ahaetulla; species Ahaetulla prasina. The sequence continues at coordinate 94,078,965 of NC_080542.1, forward strand.
AACAATTAGTCTCGTGGTGCGACCGGAACAATCTGGAACTGAACACACTCAAAACTGTAGAAATGGTGGTAGACTTTAGGAGAAACCCTTCCATACTTCCTGTAATGTATCTTTAAGAGTTTTGGAGGGAAATTAGAGCGGGAAATAGCACGTTGCTGATTGGCCGCTGCCTCCAACTGAACTGTATATAAAGAGGGGTTTTTCTGTTGTTCGCTGCTGGGTTCACTATAAACTAAAGAGCTGTTGTCACTCATCTGGTCTCCTGCCTCGTTATTGCCCGAATCCAACACTGGCGATGAAGGTGGGATCTCGAGGCAAAAGAGCGCCAGGAAAGAGCTGAGCTAACCAGGAATACGCAAACCCAGCAAAATAAGGGCGGATAGCAACGATGTCCAGCTACACACCGCCAGCGCCATTCGACCCAGCCAAAGAAAAATGGGGGTCATACATGGCTCGTTTCGAGTGTTTCCTCGAAGCAAACGAACTCCAGGGGGTCTCCGACAACAGGAAGAGAGCATACTTCCTAAGCCACTGCGGTTTGGAAGTTTTCGACACCGCAGAGTCGCTTTCGGAGCCAACGCCGGTACAGTCGGTACCGTGGCAAACCCTGCAGACTGCCCTTCGGGCTCACTACGCACCGACGCCCTCAAAATTTGTTCAAAGGTTCGAATTGCGGCAACGGATGCAACGAGAGGGCGAATCGATTCGCGTGTACATGGCAGCGCTGAGAAAAGCCGCCAACCATTGCGAATATCGAGACTTGGAAGACGCATTACTCGACCAATTCATTTGCGGGGTCAGAGACATCCGATTGCGACGGCGGCTGCTGTCCAGAAGCAACCTAACACTGGCAGTCGCCTTGGATGAAGCCAGGGCTCATGAGATGTCCACCCAAGTGGCAGAAACCCTGCAAACGCCGATCGCGCCGGGGACTGGGGCGAAAACAACCCCGGTCCACAATGAGGAAGTCCAGGCCGAGGAGGAAGGCGAGGAAGAGGAAGAAGTCTTCCACACCGGGAGGCCAGAGAAAGAAGACCGGGGCAAATGCGCGAGTTGCGGGGGACAACACAAACGACAAGACTGCAAGTTTAAGGATGCGACTTGTCGGCGGTGCGAAAGGAAGGGGCACATAGCGCAGGCCTGTCGAGCGCCCCAACCTTCCCGCCAAAAATTCAAACCGACCAATCAGAGCGCGGGAACGACGAAGAGGCCCGTGATTGGTCGATTCAAAAAAGGCGCGAAACTTAATCAGACTGCCGTGAGAGTAGGCCAAGCAGCCACACGCCTTGAAAAAAAGATTTTTACTAAAACACACATTGAAGGGGTGCCGTGCCGAATGGAAGTGGACACCGGTTCATCGATCATGATCATGTCCTGGGACACTCTCTTGAAACGTTTGCCAGCCATCGCGAAGCGCAAGCTGCAACCACAGAAACTAAGGGTACAAGATTACCAAGGAAATCGCATCCCCGTCTGAGGGGTAACGTCCGTCCAAGTCAAGTATGGACAGCACAACAAGACCCTGCCCATCACCGTGGTCGACGGAACCTTGCCGAGCTTGTTGGGACTGGACTGGTTCCGGGCATTGGGCATGGGAGTGACCGGAGTCTTCCGAAACGACGTCGACCTAAAAGACGAACTAATGAAGGAGTTCGGGGACGTCTTCAAAGACTGTTTGGGCAAGTACGAGGGGACCCCGATCTCCTTTAACCTTGACCCACAGGTTGCCCCGATCCGGTTAAAGGCTAGGAGGGTTCCGTTTGCCCTAAAGCCAAAAATTGACCGGGAGCTGGACAAACTAGTAAGCCAGAGAATATTAGTGCCAGTGGACCATGCAAAGTGGGAGACACCCATAGTAACCCCAATCAAACCGGACGGGTCGGTCTGGATTTGTGCTGACTACAAGGCAACGCTTAATAAAGCGTTGCAAAAGAGTGCCTACCCCGTCCCAGTAGTACAACACTTACTGCACTCTTTGGGGCAAGGCCAGGTCTTCGCAAAGCTAGATTTGGCCCAAGCCTATCAACAGTTACCCATAGATAGCAACACGGCCGAAGCACAAACGATAGTAACGCACAGGGGTGCTTTTAAATGCACCCGGTTACAGTTTGGGGTTAGTGTGGCTCCAGGGTTATTTCAGTACCTAATGGGCGGCTATTGCAGGGACTTCCCGGGGTGGTACCGTACTTTGATGACGTACTGGTATCCGCCGACAATCTAGAAGAATTAGGGGTACGGCTGAGAAAAGTTTTGGGCATTTTCCGGTCCGCCGGTCTCAAAGTCAAACTGAATAAATGCCAGGATCCGTGGAATTCCTGGGCTACCGGATAGACAAGGAGGGAATCCACCCCACTGAGAGCAAGGTCAGGGCAATCAGGAAGGCCCCAGCTCCCCAAAACAAAACGGAGTTACAGGCATTCTTAGGTCTGGTCAACTTTTACGCGGTATTTTTAAAAAATAAGGCGACCATAGCCGAACCGCTACACAAATTACTAACGAAGACAGCTGTGTGGTCTTGGGGAAAGGCGGAAGCTAGGGCATTCGAAGCAGTAAAAAACCTTCTGTCTAGCGATAGCCTACTGATTCAATACAATGGCACGCTGCCATTGGTGTTAGTTTGTGATGCATCTCCCTACGGGGTGGGGGCTGTGCTCAGCCACCGGTTGCCAAATGGCACAGAAGCCCCTATAGCATTTTACTCCCGAACAATGTCATCGGCTGAAAGAAACTATAGTCAGCTAGATAGGGAAGCCTTGGCCATAGTTTCCGGGGTAAAGAAGTTCCATGAATATGTATTTGGCCGTGACTTCGAAATCGTCACAGACCATAGACCCCTACTAGGTCTGTTGGCAGGCGACCGCCCAACGCCCGTGGCACTTTTGCCTAGACTGACCCGATGGACTATCTTTCTGGCTGCGTATTCCTACAAATTGTTGCATCGGCCAGGAAAACAGTTAGGGCATGCAGACGCTTTGAGCAGATGCCCACTACCAGAGACTATCAAAGACCCCACTCCGGGCACACCCGTCCTGCTAATTGACTCTTTGGACTCGGGTCCAGTCACTTCCAAGGAGGTGGCTCGGGCTTCTTACAAGGACATTACAATAAGAACTGTAATTGGTTGGGTGCAAAGAGGATGGCCCGCTGCGCCGGGTGAGCGTTTTAAGGAATATGTAAAGAAACGCGGGGAGTTGTCGGCTCAAGGAGGGTGTCTGCTCTGGGGGGATAGAGTGGTGATCCCGGAGAAATTGCGGAAAAAAGTTTTGGAACTCCTGCACGAGGGCCACCCTGGGATCGTGAGAATGAAGGGTTTAGCAAGGAGCTATGTGTGGTGGCCCTTGATGGACACGGAGATTAGTGACAGGGTAGGAAAATGCCAAGCCTGCCAGGAGTCCAGACCACTACCACCAACGGCCCCAACTCGGGAGTGGGAGAGACCCCAGGGCCCATGGTCTAGGATCCACATCGATTTTGCCGGCCCCTTCCATGGGCAAACATTCCTAGTGGTAGTCGATGCCTATTCCAAATGGCTGGAAATCATTCTTATGAAATCCATGACAGCCGAGGCCGTAATCTCAGTCCTGCGGCGCCTATTTGTAACCCACGGGTTACCCGACACCCTAGTTTCCGACAACGGCCCTCAATTCACAGCGACCCTGTTTGAGGGGTACTTGGCAGAAGAGGGCATCCGGCATGTCCTCTCGGCGCCGTTCCACCCTGCGACGAACGGCCTTGCAGAACGTTTCGTACGGAGTGCAAAGGAAGCATTGTCCAGAATCAGGCCAGGCGATTGGCAATTAAAAATTGACACCTTCCTAGCAGTACAACACAGAACCCCTTGTGTAGCAACTGGCCGCAGCCCAGCAGAGCTACTGATGGGCAGGAAGCTTAGGTGCCCATTAGACCGGTTAAACCCAAACTACACCCCAGACGGGTACAAAGGGACAAACGGTAAAACAAGAGAAATGACAGTGGGAAGCCCAGTATGGGTACACAATTACGGAGAAGGCCCAAATTGGGTAAAGGGGACAATCATTGAAACAACCGGACCCAAATCGTATCGGGTAGAGATAGAGGATGGCCGAGTTTGGAAGCGACACATAGACCAATTAAGAAAAAGAACAACCAAAAGTCCAGAAACAGGCCCTGACTATCCAATGTTTGAATCCACAGCTGACTCAAACCCGGGGCAAACGCGGGACTTATCTGAGTTCGATGAGGTCCAGCGACACCAACCGGTCCCTCCTGAAGAAAGCAGGGACGATTCGGCAAATAATCCAGGGCCGGATGGCCTAGAGGAGGAGCTGAGAGGAACAAACAGTCCCTCCGGCCAGCTCGACTCACTCCCAGAGAATGAATTGCGCAGGTCCGAAAGAGTTAGGAGACGCCCAGTCTACTTGCGTGACTACGTAGAGAAATAAGATGTTAATTTGATGCAAATAGGGGTAAAATGTTTTCTGGGAGGGAAGGAGTGTAATGTATCTTTAAGAGTTTTGGAGGGAAATTAGAGCGGGAAATAGCACGTTGCTGATTGGCCGCTGCCTCCAACTGAACTGTATATAAAGAGGGGTTTTTCTGTTGTTCGCTGCTGGGTTCTCTATAAACTAAAGAGCTGTTGTCACTCATCTGGTCTCCTGCCTCGTTATTGCCCGAATCCAACACTTCCAACTCTTACAATACTAGACAATACGATCAACAGTAGAGACCTTCAAAATTTCAGTTTCTACCATATCGCAAGATCTAAAATGGACAGCTAACATCAAAAACATCATCAAAAAAGGACAACAACAAATGTTCTTTCTGCGCCAACTCAGAAAGCTCAAACTGCCCAAGGAGCTTCTGATCCAATTCTACAGAGGAATTCTGTCTGTCATCTGCACCTCTATAACTGTTTGGTTTGGTTCTGCAACCCAATAAGACAGATACAGACTTCAGAGAATAATTAGAACTGCAGAAAAAACAATCACTACCAACCTGCCTTCCACTGAGGACCTGTATACTGCACGAGTCAAAAAGAGGGCTGTAAAAATATTTACAGACCCCATCACATCCTGGGCATAAACTGTTTCAACTCCTATCCTCAAAACGATACTATAGAGCACTGCACACCACAACAAGACACAAGAACATTTTTTCCTGAATGCCATCACCCTGCTAAAAAGAATTAATTACCTCAACACTGTCAAACTAAATCTGCACTACTATTAATCTTCTCATTATTCCCATTACCCATCTCCTTCCACTTATGACTGTATGACTATAACTTTGCTGCTTGTATCCTTACAATTTATATTGATATTGTTTCCTGATTGCTTATTTGTACCCTATGACTATCATTAAGTGTTGTGCCTTATGATTCTTGATGAACGTATCTTTTTGATTGATCTCTTCATTTGTTTTCAATAAATATAGTAGTTTCAGAAGAGTTTAGCTATTTCAAAACTTGTTATACCAGTTATACAAATACCAGTTATATGATGAACTTTCATTTTACTGATCCGCTTGAGGGAAAGGGTTATCCATTATTACTGAGTGCTTGTAAATTAATGAATGAAAAGTGGGGTAGTTGAATAAATATATCTAACTATGCAAAAGCCAGTTTGGTATAGTGATTAAGACACCAGGCTAGAAATCAAAAGATTGTGAATTTTAGTTCTTCCTTAGGCATGAAGCAACTAGACAGATTCAGCCAGTCAATCTATCTTGGTCCTAGGAGAGAGACAAGGACAAAAAAAATCTTGCAAGAAAACTTCAGTGGCTTCACTGATTTCAAATAAATAAGATTACGGCATTTTGAGTAATATGTTCATATTAGGAACAATTTATGATAGCTGTTCATATTCCAAAGAGCACCCCTATTATTTATACTCTGAGGAGAATGTCTTGTTTGTTGTATATAGTCAGTTATCATTAATTTAATAATTAGAGAAAAATTGCCGAGATTAACTTTGGGATTGGCTTAGTTCATGATGGCCTTAGTTTCTTTTCAGTTATAACAGATGAACTTAAAACTATTCAGTGACCATTCAAAATATGACATGCTGAATGAAAGAACATTCTGGCATCTTCTCACCTGTCTCCTCCTCATCTGACCCCGCTGTGTCCTCAGCCACTTTAGACATATTTTCCCACTCCACTGGTGATTGAAAACAGAGTTGACTGAGCAAGAGACTCTTGGAAGCCCTGCCTTCTTGGGATAATCAGTTTTGCTTCTCCTCCTGGATTCCATCAGCTACTTGTTTTAAGGCAAAAAACAAATGTGCACATATAGATGTTTGCAACTGCTTCTTGATTTTTGCTCAAGGCTTGTTCCCTTACAGAAGGGAGGTGTATAAGTAGCAACAACCTAGGCTATAGCTACATGCACCAAAATGAAGAACAATAAGAACAAAATGGGACCAACACATTTGATCCAATTTACCATTATTAGAACAGAGAGATGGTAATAATTCTACACAAAAAGACAATTAAAGTAGCAGTTCTTCACTTCTCGTCTTCTTTTGTGCTGAAAAAGAAAAAAGTTGACCTATCTATTGATCTTAATGTACTGACAACAGCTTTCTAGTCAAGTAACCACTTGTGTGACAATGGATGTACTTCTGAGACAAGGATAATAATTTCCTCTAAGAATACTGCCTGTGTTTGAAACAAAACAATACATGTTATGTATCACTGACGACTATTACTGTAACAAACTGGCCTATAACATTTCACCAGAGGATATGAACAATCCTAAGGAAGAACAATGAAATGAAGGCAACTTTTCAATCTATTTATCAGCCAGATAATATTCTGCTGTCTTAAACTCAATAGGAAATAACAAAACAAAAACAGAAAAGTACAGGAAGCAATGCCAGATGATCAGCATTTAAAGACTTGTCATAAATGTGTGAGACAAGTAAATAAACACAATGCAGACTGTTGATGAACATCTGAAGAATCTACAGATCATACAGGCAATCTTATATAACAAAATGAAATTTAGTGGTGAGAAAAGTAACGTTATACATTTAGGCAAGAAAAAACAAATCTGTAGGTATAGACTAGATGGCACCTGGCTCAATAGTAGTAACTGTGAGAGGGATTTTGGAGTCCTAGTGGACAAACACTTAACTATAAGCCAGCAGTGTGCTGCAACTATTAAAAAAGCCAACACAGCTCTAGGTTGCTTTAACACAGGGACAGAATCAAGACCAAGTGAAATGTTAATACCACTTTATAATGTCTTGGTAAGAATACAAGTAGTTCTGTATTTACTACATTTTATCTAGTGACTATTCAAAGTTACAATGGCACTGAAAAAATGATTTATGACAGTTTTTCACACTTAATGACTATTGTAGGTTTTTAAGAAGGGATTGGAAAACCATTTGCCTGAAATGGTATAGGGTGGTGATAGTTAACCTTTTCGATGCTGAGTTTCCAAAGCCTGCGTGCGCGTGTGAGCATGCACACACGCATGCCCAAACCCCCCAAATGCAAAGTGAATGCTGTGTCACCCTGTGCATGCGCCCAACCCCTGCACGTGCATGCTCGTACCCCACACATGCACACATGTTCCCCATGCATGCGCCCCGGGCCCCCCTGCACATGCACCCCGGCCCCCCATACTCTATTTTGGCTTCCAAGTTGGTGCAGGAGGCTTTCCATGCCCAAAATGGGGCATGGGGGCCATCATGCGGCCCCCCTGCTCCCCATTGTGGCTTCCTAGTTGGTGCAGGAGGCTTTCCATGCCCAAAACGGGGCATGGGGGGTCTCATGCAGCCCCCCTGCTCCCCATTGTGGCTTCCTAGTTGGTGCAGGAGGCTTTCCAGGCATGTGTCCCCTACATTCATGGCAGAGACCCTAAGACTAGCTGGCCGGACGGAAGTCCACACGAATGCACGGTGAAACTGGGCTGGGTCGATGGCTGGTATGCCTGCAGAGAGGGCTCTGCGTGCCACCTGTGGCATGCATGCCATAGGTTCGCCATCATGGGTATAGGGTTTCCTGCCTGAGCAGGGCATTGGACTAGAAAATCTCCAAGTTTCTTCCAAATCTGTTATTCTGTTACTTCTTTCCTGGCTGATCCTTATGCCTGGAAGGGCGTTTTAGATGTGTAATGCTATTCCTCGACTTTCTTGGCAAGAATTCAGAAATGGTTTGTTATTTGCCTCTTTTCTAGGGCTGAGAGAAAGTTACTGGCTCAAAGTCACCCAAATGCTTCATGATTTAAATCACTAATAAAAAGCCTTTATTTAAATCAACTTGATTTAAATCATAATTTTTAAAGAGCAACTGTCATCTCTGACCCGCTTTTGACTCACCAACATTTCCATTCACTTTAATGGGATGGCTGGTGATGCAGCAATGACACAACAATGTGAGGGACTTGGTGGGCAACAGGTGAGTGGATGCCCGCTAACAGGCACTGCCATGATAAATCTGAAATGACAGGTGCTCTTTAAATGTAAGGACTCATTCTTGCTGGTAGTTAGAATATTTAATATTACTATTTGCAAACAAAATGAAGGTTTCCTATTTAGCTTACAGAGCTTGGATTCACTGAATGAGTTTACCAAAAATGTAAATATTGCAGAATATACAGCCTCATGCTACATAATTAAGCTCCATTTCATGCTGAATAAACTAAATTATGAATGTATCTTAAGTAGAAAACTATCTTTAGATATTTTTCTCCAAAAGCATTTTATTAAAATAAATTTGATAAAAATCAAGAAAATCCGATTTAAAATTTTAAAATCCGATTTACATTTTTAAAATTCAATTTAAATTTTTAAAATCTGATTTTTTATTTATTTATTTTTTTAATCATCAATTTTTACCATATCCACCCTGCTTCATACTTAAGATAGAACTAGAGTTCATGATATCTCCATTTCTAGCCTAATGCCTTAGTCACTACACCAAACTGGCTTTGTAATGCCATTCTTTATTTCTTTTACATCAATTATCTAAATTCATTTTCCCATATTTATTAAGCTTTCAAGATTTTTTCTTCAGAGAATATGTTTATTTACAACACATCTGGGGTTACAAAGTTATGGAATGCCGTCCTGCTCTGCTTATATGCTTAAGTATCAAATAATTGAAACAAATAGAAATTCTTCTCCCGATTTTCTCTTTTCTATTTCCTTTGCTGTTGTTTCTCCTGTTTAGAAATTACACATAATTGTTCTTTTTATGCATCTGAATGCTTGAAAGCACCTTTTGGTCTTTGAATTCAAAGCACTGAATATCCCAGTTATTAGATACATTCTTAACTTGTCTGTTTTATATTGCACACATTCCTAATGGTCAATGTTTTTAAATGTTAAATGTTAAAATGTTTTCCTTTTCTTTCTTTGCTAATGCACCTTGTTTGAATTCAACTCCAAATGCTTGCCTCAGGGCTGAAACTGATGCCTACTGGTATTTTGGCAAGAAAAGTAAAAAATAAATAAATCACATTTTAAAATCAATCTACCTACTAATTAAAGTGATTACATCTGCTAATTAATTTGTTTCCAACTGTGAATCATATGGCTATATGTCCTAATACTTAATAAATACTGACACTGAGTTTGCAAGTGTAATTCTCCCAAAAAATATTGTTCTACATTTCTATAAAACATCAAGCAAATTTAGAAGAATCTGCATAATTTTTAATCTGAATATTATCCACAACACTGATTTATAGTGTCTTCCAGACTTCAGAGGTATATCACTAATACAGACAGGATATACATTATCAAAGGAATGGTAGGGTGATGCTATGACTTTCTATGGGTGAACAGACTTTATTAATAGGGAGAATTCTTGTATGTATGGATGCAAAGACAGTCAAATTAATCTAAAATAATAAGAAACAGGTATTATTCTTAAAACATTTTTTTTCTGGAAGAAATTATGTTCCTAATATTTGCAGATTTCAGAACTTTTAATTCCAAAATTCCTAATCCTAATTAGAGGGTTTGAGTTTGGCTACTCAAGAGAGAATGACTAGAGGGACATAATAACAGAATTCCAGTATTTGAGAGGCTGCCACAAAGACGAGGGGTCAATTTATTTTCCAAAGCACCAGAGGGCAGAACAAGAAACAATAGATGGAAACTAATCAAGGAGAGAAGAAACCTGGAACTAAGGAGAAATTTCCTAACAGTGAAGATAATTAACCAATGGAACAGCTTGCCTCCAGAAATCATGGGCACTCCATCACTGGATGTTTTTAAGAAGAGACTGAACAGTCACTTGTCGGAAATGGTATAGGATCTCCTGCTTGAGCAGGGGCTGAACTAGAAGACCTCAATGGTCCCTTCCAGCTCTATTCTGATTCTGATTCTAATCCCTATTTAGAACGTTGTAAATCCACAATTGCTGAAAATAGAAGATTTCAATTCCTTTCTGACGGAAACAATAAATAATTGAAAATTGCTGTCTAAAATGGAATAGGTATTTCCACTTTTCAGCCTTATTCTACCTAACAAAGTCAAGCCATTATTATTCAGTTCAAACTACATCACAGAAGTGATTTTTTGATATGAAGATAAAATTAGGGATAATCTCATGTTTGCTACCTTGAGAAAAGGGCAAAAACCAAATATAAGAAATTAAAACAAAACTAGGGATTTTCACACCAAAGCTCAGGTTTTTCTAACCATTTCTCTGCTGGAGACAGAAAATATGAGGGGAAAATATTTCTACATTTACAGCTGTGATACTGCAGTCTTAGATACTGAAGAATGGATTCATAATAATACTTAAGAACACTTGATGCTGTTACAAGCAATTTGAAATGATCCACCCTTGAAGACATCACAAAACATTTATCCAAGTTGTTTTCAAGTTCAAATTAAATTGCTGATGTTGATTTGCAAAACTCTAAGAAGACCAGACCACTTCTTATAGAAGCCACTTGTTATTTCTACCTGTAGAAGCTCTGCTGCCTGCCCTAGAATGCAAAACTGACAATCTTTTTACTGGTAGCATAATAACCATGAGATGCTTACCAGGCTGTCTCAGGAGGGTAAGGACTGATTAATAAGATTCATCTCAGATTTTTATTATTTTTATTATACTGACTTTTATTGTTAATTATTGAAGCTGGTTTGAAAAATAAAAAAGTACAACTAGATCGTAAAGCTAAATAACTAAACTAAAAGTTTAAAACACTGAGTTTTAAAAAGAATTAAAAGCTAATAAGGTACCATACTCTTTCTTTTGAAAAAAACAGTGTAAGTTAGGAGCCAAGGAATATTCTCATTGGGCCAAAAGCCAATTTTTCAAAGCCGTTTTTTTCCAACAATTGCAAACTGGGAAAGAGAACTTCATTAATGTCTTCATTCCTATTACAATCATGTGGCATAAAGCTTATGTCAATTGCCTTATATCAGATAGCAGAATCTGCCACCTATTTATAAATAAAGCCTTTGATTCAGACAAGGTTCCTAAATGATACTTAATGAGTATAATTTTCAATTAGAGGAAATAAAAGCATTAAATGCCCTTTAACCTGGCATTTGCTGTAACAAGAGGACTAAAATTATTGTGATAGCACCTAATCATGTTTAGCGTAGCCTGTGATTCAATGGTCTGAATGTCACATCAACTGTAAGCTGACTTGGTTAGGCTATTATGTGGGATACTCATAGAATAGAATTTTATTGGCCAAGTGTGATTGGACACACAAGGAATTTGTCTTGGTGCATATGCTCTCAGTGTACATAAAAGAAAAGATACGTTCATCAAGGTACGATGAGGCATGCTTGTTAGCTTCCTAGAGGCATGCTTGTTAGCTTCCTAGCGAGCTGGGCATTTTCAGCTAACAGTTCATACTGCTGCTGCTTTTAAAGAGTGTCATACAGCTTTGCTATTACATCTAAAGTAATTCTTCCTTCCTGAATATATCATTTCCCCCCATTTAGGGAGAAATTAGATGTTATAACAGCCTTAGAGTCACTGCAACTCCACATTTTCTTTATTTTTTTTGTTACTGCCCTTAGTTCAATATCTATGCCATCATACTATGTTTCTGACTATTATTAGACAATGATACAATTCCCAGCACAATTTCATAAATTAATTGCATTCAGTTAGCACTGCAGACAAGAAAACAGCTGGAAACAAGTCAGTATTCTTGTTCAATAAAGTTGTTTCTCTCAATCTTCTTTTCATTCTTTTTTCTCGTATTATGAAAAAGATTTTATAGCTAGTTAGCTAGCTAGCTAAGATGCAGTAGATCAAATTTCATTCATTTTAGTTTTTTAATAATTTATTTAATGAAAAATGCTTATATTCCTTGTGTGACATATTGTATTGTACAGGACAATATGTAGAAATGTTCATATCTAGTATTATTTAAACCCTCCACTGCAGTAGTAGTGCATTTAGTGCTTTAGTATGCATCCCAGGGTAAGCACTAAAAACTGTATTTTAAAAGAAGATAAAACAAAAAATTCCACTCTGTTTTCCTCAAAGAGACATTATACTTACTGAACGTTCCTTCTTGGTGCACTGCAGGTGGATTTAACTCCATCTGATTGTCCTGATATTGAGATGGAAAATCTTTGGTCATGCCTCCTCCTTCCGGCCGAGCCTCAGTTTTTTTCAATGAACCTCGGATCTGGAGAAGATGTAGTCCAAGTGAAGAACAACCACTCCTGGACCCCGGACCAAGTCAAACCAGGGTGGGATTGGACTCACCTGCAGCGCACCGAGAAGGAACGTTCAGTAAGTACAGTGTCTCTTCTCCTGTGTGCTGCTTGGTGAGTCCAAGCATTGGGATATACCCAAGCTAAATCGATGTTGGGTGGGAGATAGACAGGTCCCGGGTCCCCTCGTCCAGCAGGACGTGCTGTAATACTCATCTCCCGATAGCTGCCTCTGCAGAAGCAAAAACATCCAACTTGTAATTTCTCATGAAGGGAGAAGGTGAAGACCATGTGGCTGCCCTGCAAATTTCCAGGATCGAAACTTGAGTGGCCCAAGCTGCCATAGTGGCCGCATTTCTGGTGGAGTGTGCAGTGATACGGCATGGAGTGGGCCGAGCTTGATGCTCATAAGCCAATGCAATACAAGCTTTAAGCCAATGTCCAATGGTGGAAGATACTTTCTTACCCATTGACCTGGGCTGGAATGAAACAAACAAGGTTTCTGTGCATCTGAAGGAAGCAGTCAGTTTAATGTATTTCCGCAGAGCCCTGCGAACATCTAAAGTATGCCAGCGCTTCTCACATGGATGCCTGGGATTCGGGCAGAAGTCAGGCAGAATAATTTCCTGCGCTCAGTGAAACCATGTGTTGACTTTTGGGACAAAAGTCAGGTCCAAACAGAGGATGACTCTATCCGGATGGAAAATACACAAGTCTGAATGCACCAAAAGAGCTGCCAGCTCCAAAATCCTGCGCACTGATGTAATCGCAACAAGGAAGGCAACTTTAAATGTGAAAAGTCTGAGGCTGGAAGATCTCAAGGATTCAAACGGAGGTAATGTCAGTGCCTGCAACACTAGCGACAAGTCCCAGGTCGGAAATCTGTGCACAGTCGGGGGTTAAAGGTTGGATACCCCTCTCAGAAAAGTACACACCCTTGGGTGTTGTGAAAGAGACACTGTACCGTTGCCTGGCAGAACGGTGGCCAAGGGCGCAACCTGTCTGCGAACAGTGTTGGTCGACAATCCCTTATTCAGATCAAGCTGCAAAAAGTCCAATACTTATGGAACTGCTGCTGATGTGGGAACTATCTTCACATTGGCACACCAGCAACAATAGGAAGTCCAAGTGGCCTTATATATTCTGTTTGTAGAGGCTTTGAGGAAGGCCAGCATCATAGAAATCACCTTGCTTGAAAACTGGTCTCTCCTGAGGATCTCCCGTTCAAGAGCCAAATCTCAGAAGTTGAGTGTTGTGTGGGCTGGCAAACAAGTCCATAACCAGCATCCCAAAGTGGTCTGTAATCTGGCGAAACAGGTCTGGATGGAGCCTCAATTCGGACTGGTCGGCTCAACCAGTCAGCTTGGATGTTGGAAATGCCAGAGATGTGCTCCGTCTTCAATGACAACAGATGTTCCTCTGCCCAGTGGCATAACTCCTTGGCCTCGCGCATCAGAATCTGGAGCAAGATCCCCCTTGCCAGTTGACATGTGCTTTGGCTGTCACATTGTCTGTCAAGAGAAGTATGTGTTGTTTGTATAAATCTGATCGAAAGTGATGAAGCGCCAGATGAGCCGCTCTCAGTTCCAGCCAGTTGATGTCATTGCGTAAATCTTGCTGAGACCATCAATCTTGAGCCAGTTTGGAATTCAGGTGTGCTCCCCAGCCGAATAAGCTGGCATCCAATGTCAGCACCTGTCTGGGAGGATCTTGAAACAGACACCCCTCCTTTATGGCTGCCGATGTCCACCAGGATAGAGAGTGAAGAACCTGCCTGGGTACCCTGAATTTGGCTATTGAACTGCTCTGGCCTGCCCTCTGGCTGGGTAGAAGGAGCCATTGTAGAGCCCTTGAATGCAACCAAGCTCAAGGGACTATAGCTAGGCGGATATCATCTTCCCTAATAGGTGGGAGAGTAGTAGTAAGGGAATTAAGTCTAGGGACCTGACCTGTCCTACCATTTCCCTTATGCTGTCTCTTCTCTCCTGGGACAGGAAGACCTGAGATAATCGAGTGTCTATCACTACTCCTGGATGAGTTAATCTGGTAGACGGTGTCAATTGGCTTTTTTCCCAGTTCACAGAAAAACCATGAGCCTGGAGAGTCTGGATCGTGAAGTGAAGGTCCTGTTCTGCCTGCTCTAGGGACGATGTCTATATTAATATGTTGTTTATTTATTTATTTATTTATTTATTTATTTATTTGTTTGTTTGTTTGTTTGTTTGTTTGTTTATTCATACTTTTATACCGCCCTATCTCCCTAGGGACTCAGGGCGGTGTACAGCCATATAAAAAACACATAAATATACAAAGTAAAACATTCATCTAAAAAACTTATTATATAGGCCAAAATTTAAAATAGACATATAAACAATAAAACCCAATTTAAAACCAAATCTAAAATTTAGACATTTAAAAATTTAAAAAAATCTAGTCCAGTCCTGCGCAAATGAATAGATGTGTCTTAAGCTCGCGGCGGAAGGTCCGAAGGTCAGGAAGTTGACGAAGTCCTGGGGGAAGCTCGTTCCAGAGGGTGGGAGCCCCCACAGAAAAGGCCCTTCCCCTGGGCGTCGCCAGTCGGCACTGCCTGGCCGACGGCACCCTGAGGAGTCCCTCCCTGTGAGAGCGCACAGGCCAGTGGGAGGCATTCGGTGGCAGTAGACGGTCCCGTAAGTAACCCGGACCTATGCCATGGAGCGCTTTGAAGATCATTACCAAAACCTTGAAGTGCACCCGGAAAACCACAGGCAGCCAGTGCAGTCTGCGCAGGAGGGGTGTTACATGGGAGCCATGAGGGACTCCCTCTATCACCCGCGCAGCCACATTCTGAACTACCTGGAGTCTCCGGGTGCTCCTCAAGGGGAGCCCCATGTAAACAGCATTGCAGTAGTCCAAGCGAGATGTCACGAGAGCATGAGTGACCGTGCATAAGGCATCCCGGTCTGGTGAAAGGCTCTCCTGGAGACGGCCGTCAAGTGGTCTTCAAAAGACAGCCGTCCATCCAGGAGAACGCCCAAGTTGCGTACCCTCTCCATTGGGGCCAATGACTCGCCCCCAACAGTCAGCCGAGGCTGCAGCTGACTGTACCGGGATGTCGGCATCCACAGCCACTCCGTCTTGGTGGGATTGAGCTTGAGCCTGTTTCTCCCCATCCAGACCCATACAGCTTCCAGACACCGGGACAACACCTCGATAGCTTCGTTGGGGTGGTCCGGTGTGGAAAAGTACAGCTGAGTGTCATCAGCGTACAGCTGGTACCTCACACCGAAACCACTGATGATCTCACCCAGCGGCTTCATATAGATGTTGAACAAGAGGGGCGAGAGAATCGACCCCTGAGGCACCCCACAAGTGAGGCGTCTCAGGGCCGACCTCTGCCCCCCCATCAACACCGTCTGCGACCGATCGGAGAGATAGGAGGAGAACCACCAATAAACGGTGCCTCCCACTCCCAATCCCTCCAACCGGTGCAGCAGGATACCATGGTCGATGGTATCAAAAGCCGCTGAGAGGTCTAATAGGACCAAGGCAGAGGAATAACCCCTATCCCTGGCCCTCCAGAGATCATCCACCAACGCGACCAAAGCCGTCTCAGTGCTGTAACCGGGCCGGAAACCGGACTGGAACGGGTCTAGATAGACAGTTTCCTCCAGGTACCGGGGAAGCTGACATGCCACCACACTCTCTACAACCTTCGCCACGAAGCGAAGGTTGGAGACCAGACGATAATTACCTAACACAGCTGGGTCCAGGGAAGGCTTCTTGAGGAGAGGCCTCACCACCGCCTCTTTCAAGGCGGCCGGAAAGACCCCCTCCAACAAAGAAGCATTTGTAAGCCCCTGGAGCCAGCCTCGTGTCACATCCTGTGCAGCCAGCACCAACCAGGAGGGACACGGGTCCAGTAAACATGTGATGGCATTCAACCTACCCAGTAACCTGTCCATGTCCTCGGGAGCCACGGGGTCAAACTCATCCCAAACAACCTCAACAAGACGGCTCTCAGACATCCCATCCGGATCTACCCAATTTTGGTCCAGACCGTCCCGAAGCTGAACGATTTTGTCGTATAGATAACCACTAAACTCCTCAGCACGTCCCTGCAACGGGTCATCCTGCTCTCCCTGTTGAAGGAGAGAGCGAGTTACCCGAAACAGGGCGGCCGGGAGGTTATCTGCCGACGCAATGAGGGAGGAGACGTAGCAACGTCTCGCTTCCCCCATTGCCACTAGGTAGGTCCTAGTATAGGACCTAACTAGTGTCCGATCAGCCTCCGAATGACTGGACCTCCAGGAACTCTCTAGGCGTCTTCTCCGGCGTTTCATCTCCCTCAGCTCCTCTGAAAACCAGGGAGCTGGTTGAGACCTACGCCGGGTCAGAGGCCGCAAAGGCACGACATGATCCAAGGCCCCTGCCACGGCTCGTTCCCAAGCCGCGACAAGTTCCTTGGTCGAGCCGTGAGCCAGACCGTCAGGAAACGGCCCAAGCTCCGTCTGGAACCTCTCCGGGTCCATCAGATGCCTGGGACGGAACCAACGTATTGGTTCCATCTCCCTGCGGTCTGAAAGTCTAGGCGAAGGAGGAAGTGATCTGACCATGACAAAGGCTCAATGACTAAATCCCTCAAGTCCAGATCCTTCAACCACTGACCAGAGATGAAAATCAAATCCAGGGTGCCACCCCCACTGTGAGTAGGGCCATCAACTACTTGAGTCAGGTCCAAGGCCGTCATGGAAGCCGTGAACTCCCGAGCAGCTGAAGATGACAAGCCGGTCGATGGTAAGTTAAAGTCCCCCATGACAATAAGTCTGGGGGTCTCCACCGCCACTCCAGCAAGCACCTCTAGGAGCTCGGGCAGGGCTGCTGCCACACCGCAAGGAGCCAGGTACTTGACAAACAAGCCCATCTGACATCTATGACCCCACCTCACAAAGAGGGATTCACACCCGGCAATCTGAGGTACAGTGGTCTCCCTCGGCTCCAGACTCTCTCTAATCACAACCGCCACCCCTGCACCCCTACCCTGGGCCCTCGGCTGATGGAATGCTCGGAAACCCGGCGGGCACATTTGAACAAGGGACACGCCCCCTTCTGCGCCCAACCAGGTCTCCGTAACACCCATAAGGTCCGCGGCACCCCCCTGGATAAGGTCATAAATTAGGGTGGCCTTATTGGCCACAGACCGTGCGTTGCACAACATCAGCCGAAGGCCCGGGCTCTGAGGGTCTTGACCATCCGGGGAACGGGGAAAGTCTGAGGGCTCGGGGCGCACGACCGCCTGCAAACATCGAGCGCACACCCCCATAGAACGATATGAGCCCCCACTTCCGCCATATCTGCCCCTCCCCCTTACCGTGGAAATAGGACCACCCTCAACCGGTGGAACACAAACTCCCCCTGTGACCTTCGGACCTATTAACTTACCGCCACGAGCATAAGCAGGAACTGGACCCCCACCCGACGGGTTTCCCCCAACACCCGCCCTTTCCCTCCCTCCCCTTAAAAATACCCTATCTAAAAAACCCCAAAGTCTCTTCCTCTTCGCATGCCACCTCTGTGGGTCCCAAGACCCGTCATTGAGGCCGGCCCTTGGTAACGAAGCGGGCCATTCCTGCGAGGCGGGGGCACCTCGCAGGCGCATAAGTTTATGTGCAGTGTAACGCATAGAAAAGTACGAATCGGTGAAGAATGGTAAGATGACACAGTCCCAGGTGGTAGGACGTTAGCAGATGATAAAACCTCCAATGGATGTCCAGTTGACAAGTAGGACGAATAAAAACTGGAACTAGATAATAAAGATGATAAAACCAAAAACAGGTAGACCAACAGCCTCCATGGTTAAACCTATGGATAAAGTTCCTACCAAAAGATCTTAATAGAGATAACAATGCAGACGAATGGGCCTTGCCCACAGATGTGCTGCTATTACATCCAGCAGCTTGGTAAAGGTCCGCGGGGCCGAGGAAAGGCCGAAGGGCAGAGCTTTGTATTGCCAATGCCAGCTGGCATAAGAAAATCTGAGGAATCTGCGGTGGGACGGCCTGATGGGAACATGGAGGTATGCCTCCCTCAGATCGATTGATGTCAAAAAGTCCCCCTGCCGAATGCAACCCAGGATAGTGAGAAGAGATTGCATTTTGAACTTTTGGTACTTTATGTGTACATTTAGGTCTTTCAGGTTCAATATGGCTCTCTGGCCACCCAAATTCTTGGGAACTAAAAAGAGTATGGAGTAAAATCCCCAGCCTCTCTGCCCCAAGGGCACTGGCTCTATTGCCTCGATGTCTAGTTGATGTTGAATCTCTGCCCTCATCATAGCCTTCCTGGCAGGGTCTCTGGGAACGGAACATTGTACAAATCTCCGAGGTGGTTTGGAACAAAATTCTAGGGTCAGTGTGACCCTGATCATTTGAATTGCCCAGGCACTGGAAGTGGACTCTCTCCACTGGCTGGCAAACAATCTTAACCTGCCACCAATGGGGATCTATGACTGAGAGTCACTTTGAGTGGCAGTAAGGCCGGTTACTGGCTCCTCTAAAGGGCCTTCTGGACTGCAGTTGGCGAGACTTGTCTCTAAAGGCTGATCTATCCTGAGCCCTGTCACCACCTTTATTGCCTGCCTGAATATTGCCTGTGGTACTGTGAGGTGGTGAATCCCGCCTCAGAGCCATGAAAGGGCTGCCTCCGATAGAAGGGGAAGAATCTTCTCTCCATTCTCTTGTAAGTGTGAGGGAGAACCTTACGCTTCTACTAGGATTAGATCTAACACATCCCCAAACAACTGGTGACCCTTAAAGGGAGCAGTGGCTAAACGCCATTTTGACTTCATGTCACCTTGCCACTGTCTTAGCCATAACAATCTCCTGGAGGCAACATTGGAAGCCAAGGCTCTAGATGCGAACTTGCCTGCATTTAAGGTCGCATCAGCCAAGTACTCAGTTGCAGCGATCAATTTGTTAATATCTTGCTGCAGTCGAGTGTCCTCAGGAGAGGCCCTGGCCTGCATCTGTTTTAACCAAAAGAGGGAAGTCTTGGAGAAAAAGGAAGCGGCTGTGGCAGATCTTATGGCCCAAGCAGCTGCCTGATGAGTCTTGTGGGCCGATAATTCTGCCTTTCTATCCTCAGCCTTCAATCCCTCAGCAGTATCTGAAGGGAGAATGGCAGTGGAAGCTAGGGTGGCAAGGGGAGTATCTACAGCTGGCATCTGAAATAGCTCCTCAAACTCCTGTTTACATATGCTTATCCATGCCACTAGGGACTGGAATATGATAGGCTGATCTCATTGCCTCTGCACCACATCTACAAAGAACTTAGGATCTCTTGTGCTGTAACTTGCTCTGTAAAGAGACTGGCACAGGGATCTTGAGAATCAGTGGGATCGCCTGAGGAACCCCCCAACTCTGCCCATATTGGCAGTAGTCTTGGCCTTAAGCAATAAGGTCTTAAACAGGGTGGGGCAGAAGAGGCCAAACTCCTTCCTTCTCAGAAAGCTCAAAATCCCCCAATTCTTTTTCTCTTTCCAGCAAAGCATCACTGTGAACAGATGGGGATAGAGAATGTTTATCCTTTTGATAACTTCTATCATAATGCTGAGGCTGGACACCTGTCCTAGCAGGAGCTGACTGTGAGGGCCCCAACAACCCCCTCTGGTTGAGGGCATCATCAATGCCTTGAGCAATAGTCTGTGCAATGGCACTGCACAGTTCAGCAGACAGAATTTGTTCAGAACTGCCCTGAGGATGGATTCCAGCTGCAGTGGGCATAAACATTGCAGATGGGGAGGAAGACCTGGGGCCAGACCTTGGCACTACTCCTGAAGTACAAGGTAAAGGTTCCTGATCACTTCTTCCCTGTGGGGTAATATCCTAAGATTCAGTAATCAAAGTGGGAGACCAATTTATGGCATTGGCAGAGAAGGAGCTTGTGTGAGGCTAGGTATATTAGCACTACCAGAACTCCTTGGGGCATTAGCAGCTTCTGCCTTCTTTTGAGCTCTAGCAAAATGCCTTTCCAATGCCTTTTGCCTTCTTTCAGCATCTTTATCAGAAGCAGAAAAAGAGGATTTAGACTGCTTAGCCTTAGATCTTTGCCTTTATCTCTAGATCTAGCCCTCTTAGGGTCAGAATACCCAGGGGATGAATCAGCATAATCACTATTATCTGAATCCTGATTGTTAGGCATAGCTGGGAATCCTTAATGAAGGCTTGTAAATCCCAGAATAAATCAATTTCCAAAATAGATGCTATCATGCAATAAACGCTTATATACTCTCTGCACAGTTCAGGTTTTAATAAAGAAGCGCCAAACCAGCAAAACAGCTTGTAAGCGCAAGGCCAGCTATTAAAAGGGCGGCAGGGGCAAAAAGGGCGCAAAAATCAGCAAAATAGCTACAAACACCTGCCCAATGAGCACGAAGACTGGCAACACGGTCCACAAGTGCTTTTCAGGTGCCTTCCAAGCTCCTAACCGAAGCCCCGATCATTGGAGGAATCAAAATTGCTGCAGCACTTCTCCTGAAGTGCGCTCTCTCTCTCTCCAAGCAGCACACAGCAAGGCAATAAGAAGAGCAGCCACCTACAAGATGGCGCTATCAGGTCCGATCTCCGCACGGCTTCCAAACCTCTCTCTGCCGAAAGCAGCAAACAGCCACGCTTTCCGAGCGATTTATGAAGATCCCAGCTGTTTCCAGTTTCCAGGCTGCCTCTGGGTCATCTGGTAAGCCAGAAGTTGACCTCACAGCAATTACACCCACTCTGTTATCACAGTTCCGATCTGAGCTGTATACAATAGCCGCTCACTCAGCCACACCACTCTCTTAAAAGCCTTTTTTTAAAATTCCAATTAATTCTAATAATTAATTTATTGGGAGCAACTCAGAATATGTCTATCTAGGATGACTGAGTTGAAAAAAGCTGAGGCTTGGCCGGAAGGAGGAGGCATGGCCAAAGATTTTCCTACTCAGTATCAGGGCAATCAGATGGAGTTGAACCCAAGCAGCGCACAGGAGAACAGGAGGAACTATTCAAAAATATTGGAAATTACTTCCTAAAGAAGTAATGCAAGACTGGGTGGTAGACAAAAAGAGAGGGGGAGGGGAAAGAGAGGGGGGATTGTTGTATACACACTAGAATTAATACCCCAACTAAAGTGTTTGAGCTGCATTGCAGAAAACAAGGATTGAGAGTTACATATACCTCCAGAATTCTGTTTCAAAGAATGGGCTCCTTACAGAGAATATCTGCCGCCTAACCCAAGACTCATGAACTTGCTACTGAAGAAGAAATCTAAGCTTCCATTTTAACATCACACATATTTTGGAACAGAAAGAGGGGGTTGTGTTTATGGCATTTGATTAATTGGATTATTATGGTAGATAGATAGAAGAGCCTCATATAATCTCTAGGGGCTTGATTTCTGCCTCCAGTCTTAGGATACAGGAATAGTGGGGGGAAACTCAGGAGGTGGGTAAGATATAGAGGGAATTGAAACCTCTGGAGGTCATGAATTATCCTGACTTTGTAACAACTAAGATGAGAAAATATAAATCTGAAATTTCCCTTGAGTCTTGAGAGCCTCATCAATCCCTCCATTACTTTTCTTATGCTTTTATTTTACTTTACTGGACAAAGAATATGATAACAGAATCTCTGTAAAGTTAGATACATGCTCCCACCCACCCCATTTGAGACTAAATATTCTATTATTTACCCATACTTTTCCAGCAAAAGATTTTTCTATACTATAAAGTACTTGGGGGAGTCTTGAACTGTCATATCTCGACAAATCATTTCTGCAGACATACTCATAGCTATATTCTGTTATTCAATACATAGGTATACTCATGGAGGCAACATGAATAAGATCCCTTTCAGTTGGAAATGTGAAAGATAAAAGTGCTAAGAAAACCTCTACAAATTGAGACAAATCTCATGAGGAAAAAAGACTGCAGGAAACAATAAATCAACAGAAGATCATAAGCAGAGGAAAAAAATGGGAGTTTGCCTATATATTTGTCATGCTCAGCCAGAGCTTGTTTACAAGCACAACTAGCTAATATAATACACTAAGAACACCAAACAATATAGTTACTATTTTTCCCCAATCCTTGGGTTAACAGTCGTTGCTCCAGATATAGATTATAATCAGTTGTGCTAGAGTCTCACTTCTTTGGTTTGTTTAAGCTTAGATTTTGTATTCATAATAATTTGTGTCAGGGGTAAAATGTAAAATTTGTTACTACCGGTTCTGTGGGCATGGCTTGGTGTGTGTGGGGCGGTAATGTGACTGGGTGGGCATGGCAACCTTTTTCTTTAAACTTTTAAAAGCATTTTTTTCGGCCGAAGAAAAAATGGTTTTAAAAGTTTTTAAAAAACCCAAACCTCTGATGATCGCGCAGCTTAGCTGGGTGGGGCGGGGGAGGGCAAGTATTTTTGCTACTGGTTCTACGAAACACCCACTGCCGTTGCTACCGGATCGGGCGATCAGGTCCGAACCAGGAGCATTTCACCCCTAGTTTGTGTGGAATCTACAGTGAAATTTCTTTTCTCATATGTATCCTCAGAAGACGTCTAACTCTCTACAACAAATCTTATTTCCAGGTATACAAGCATATACTGCTGACTAAATGAGTGAAAATCAAGAAGCTGGAATAAGGTAAAAACTGTGCTTGCTTATTTCACAATTTTTTTTTATTTATTTACATTTATATCCCGCCCTTCTCCGAAGACTCAGGGCGGCTTACAGTGTATAAGGCAATAGTCTCATTCTATTTGTATATTTACAAAGTCAACTTATTGCCCCCCCAACAATCTGGGTCCTCATTTTACCTACCTTATAAAGGATGGAAGGCTGAATCAACCTTGGGCCGGGCTTGAACCTGCAGTAATTGCAGGCTGCTGTGTTCTAATAACAAGCTCCTTACAGCCTGAGCTATTACGGCCCTAAAAGATAAGGTCAAAAGCTAAATTTACAGACGCACTAGAAAACTTTCATGTATAAAAATGACTATTTTAAACCTCTTGCAGTATATCACACAAAATCTATATATAACTCTCAATAGGATCTATATAAAAATACTGTCAACTGTCAATCCTATTTTCTGGCACTGCATATGTATTGGACCTGATTAATGATTCATGCAGCTCTATATCATATAGTTTGCCCTCAAGGAACTGATCTGTTAAGAGCTGGATTTTCTTCCTTATTCCTATATCTTACATTTAGGAAATTGTCCCATATTCACCTGATTCTACTTTGCTATTCTCTTTCTACCTTCTCCAGATTTTTTTTAATTTGCATTTATATCCCGCCCTTCTCCGAAGACTCAGGGCGGTTTACACTATGTCAAGCAATAGTCTTCATCCATTTGTATATTACATATAAAGTCAACTTATTACCCCCAACAATCTGGGTCCTCATTTTACCTACCTTATGAAGGATGGAAGGCTGAGTCAACCTTGGGCCTGGTGGGACTTGAACCTGCAGTAATTGCAAGCAGCTGCTGTTAATAACAGACTGTCTTAGCAGTCTGAGTCACTCAAGGACCTCAACTGAGCCACTCAAGGACTCAACTTAGCAGCCTGAGCCACTCAAGATATAGAATAAATAAACCCTGACACTTGCATTCATTTGAATGTGAAATATTCTTTGATTCTGTTGACTGACCATAACATGATTTGCCAAGAAGTCTAGTTAACAAGTATGCAGGATTACCCTTATCTCTAAAGTTGGCTTTTTAATGAAAGATCCAGTTGAAAAGCTAGTTGGTCTAGAAACCAGTTAGAAACCAGAAAAGTAAGAGTTCTAGTTCCACTTTAGTCATAAAAGCCAATTGGGTGACTTTGAACCAGTCATACTCCCTCTCACTTCACAGGGATGTTGTTATAGGAAAAATAGGAGGAGCAAGAGGAGTGTTAAAATATATTTGCCACTTTAAGTTATTAATAAAAATAAAGGCAGGATAAAAACTATCTCAAAATAAAAATAAAATGAATTCACACAATACACTAATCCTAGTGGACAACCATTTAAATATGAGCCAGCAGCATGCAGTAGCTGCCAAAAAAGCCAACACAGTTCTAGGCTGCATAAACAGAGGGAGAGAATCAAGATCACATGAAGTGTTAATACCACTTTATAATGCCTTGTTAAGGCAACACTTAGGATACTGCATCCAGTTTTGGTCGCCACGATGTAAAAAAGATGTTGAGACTCTAGAAAGAATATAGAGAAGAGCAACAAAGATGATTAGGGGACTGGAGGCTAAAACATATGAAGAACGGCTGCAGGAACTGGGTATGTCTAGTTTACTGAAAAGAAGAACTGGGGAGACATGATAGCAGTGTTCCAATATCTCAGGGGCTGCCACAAAGAAGAGGGAGTCAAACTATTCTCCAAAGCACCTGAGGGTAGAAGAAGAAGCAACGGGTGAAAACAATCAAGGAGAGGAGCAACTTAGAACTAAGGAGAAATTTTCTGACAGAACAATTTATCAGTGGTACAACTTGCTTCCAGAAGTTGTGAATGCTCCAACAGTGGAAGTTTTTAAGAAGATATTGGATAACCATTTGTCTGAAGTGATGTAGGGTTTCCTGCCTAAGCAGGGGGTTGGATTAGAAAAAACCTCCAAGATCCCTTCCAACTCTGTTCTTCTGTTCTGTTTAACTACAATACAATTATAGATGCCTAGATTGAGATTTAGTGGGTTTTACAAAACCTGAAAACTAATTAATTCTGTAAACCAGGAGTAAGAGTGGTGATTTTTTAAATATGACTTTATTCATAAAAGTACAAAAATATTGTATTGTTTCCTTTTCCTGCACAATGTGAATTGGTGCCTCTTCCATTGTCACTAAAGCGATTATCTGCCTCCAACATTTATTTATTTAGTGTATGGCATATATATATTAACATTTCATCAAGATTAGTAAAACACAATAAAATATAAATGTTAA
This sequence comes from Ahaetulla prasina, assembly GCF_028640845.1. Taxonomy (NCBI): domain Eukaryota; kingdom Metazoa; phylum Chordata; class Lepidosauria; order Squamata; family Colubridae; genus Ahaetulla; species Ahaetulla prasina. The sequence goes on from NC_080542.1 coordinate 94,104,544, forward strand.
AAAGATCTATGTTCAAACACCAACTTCTAAGCCATCTAAATGGCTTAGAAATGCAGCATCATTTATATTTAAAAAGAACAGATAATGGAGCTGTGTATGTCCTCAGCTTATAGCCGGTCATGATGTTTAACAGTTTAACATGGGATGCCTCAGTCACAACATTTTCCTATATTGCTGCTGCCCAATACAGATGCCTCCTATATAACCTTCATGCCTTGGTTGACCCTGCTGAATACTCTTCATTTCTGATGCCCTTTACTCATACCTCTCAAGAACATAATCCTGCCATAGTGAGATAACACCTCTGAACTTGGGTGAGGGGAGAAAATACCATGGATTAACTCAAAAAAGAATAGAATAGAATAGAATAGAATAGAATAGAATAGAATAGAATAGAATAGAATAGAATAGAATAGAATAGAATTTTTTATTGGCCAAGTATGATTAGACACACAAGGATTGTCTTGGTGCATATGCTCTCAGTGTACATAAAAGAAAAGATACCTTCATCGAGGTACAACATTTACCACACAAATGATGGTCAAATATATCAATATAAATCATAAGGATTACCAGCAACAAAGTTACAGTCATACAGTCATAAGTGGAAAGAGATTGGTGATGGGAACGATGAGAAGATTAATAGTAGTGTAGATTTAGTAAATAGTCTGACAGTGTTGAGGGAATTATTTGTTTAGCAGAGTGATGGCCTTCGGGGAAAAACTGTTCTTGTGTCTAGTTGTTCTGGTGTGCAGTGCTCTATAGCGTCATTTTGAGGGTAGGAGTTGAAACAGTTTATGTCCAGGATGTGAGGGATCTGTAAATATTTTCACAGCCCTCTTTTTTTTTTTATTCAAAAAGTTTTACAGAAAAGTTTCCCCCCCTTTCCCCCCACTCCCCTCCCCCCTCCCTTCACAACCCCCCTCCCCCCCAACTTCCCGACACAATCCCCCTCCCCCCCGACAAACATATGCTAAAAAATTTTCGTCCCAACTTAATTATACCCCTACAATCATCAATTCCTAACTTCCCCCAAAAACAATCAAAAATAATACATCATAATCATTCAAAAACAGTCTGATAACTCTTAGTCTGATATCTACTTTGAATATAGTCAATCCATTTTTCCCATTCCTTTAAGTATCTTTCTTGCATATTGTCTTTCAAAAAGGCTGATATCATAGCCCTCTTTTTGATTTGTGCAGTACACAGGTCCTCAATGGAAGGCAGGTTGGTAGCAATTATTTTTTCTGCAGTTCTAATTATCCTCTGAAGTCTGTGTCTTTCTTGTTGGGTTGCAGAACTGAACCAGACAGTTAAAGAGGTGCAAATGACAGACTTAATAATTCCCCTGTAGAACTGGATCAGTAGCTCCTTGAGTAGTTTGAGCTTTCTGAGTTGGTGCAGAAAGAACATTCTTTGTCTAGGCCTGGAGCTTTTCCTGGCTTTTGTCTGTGAAATAGGTCTCAATAATTCAAAAAAGCAAGTCAATGGATGATTGAACAACTTAACCCAGAGTACTCACTTGATGCACAAATGATTGGGTGCAAATTATCGTACTTCAGTCACATTATTTGAAGACCCAGGTTTCTGTAAAAGTTTCTAATGCTGGGAAAAGTGGAAGGAGAGGATAGTCAGCAGCAAAAGTAGATCACTTTAGTTATGGGGTGATTAGTATATCGTTAGGAGATTTGAAAGAATAGGGACAGAGAGTCATGGAGAAAAATCCATCTAAATGGGTGTTAGATGTAGAAAACAACTTGATGATAAGCAAGAGTGGTGTGCCAATATAAAATACCCAAACTTGAAATTTGAAATAAATCTTTGTTGACATTTTCTCTCAAATGGCAGGTACTCTGAATTTGGATATCATGAACCAGAAATTTGTTTGTTTAAAGGCTGCACAGAATGTGGAAAGTTTTTTTTTTTTTTTTTAGCATATGGCATGTGTTAGCTAGGGTTCATCGAGGTGGCTGGCTGCCTCTGTGAAAGGAATTTTTTCGGGCGGTGTTATCTTTTACCTGTGGGACTCCTGAATGCCAGTAGGCAATTGGGGAAGGCTCATTTCTTGTCCCTATGCAGTTTATTCACTCACAGGAATCGAACCATTGACCTTAGTGGTGCACAGGCCCAGCATCTTACCACGTGAGCCACCACGGCCCCCTGGGGAAAGATAAAATGATAGCATCCAGTCACCAACAGGACTTTTTTACTATTATACATGCAAAAAGTCACATATAGACAACGTTCAATTCAAGCATCTATTATGTAAGAGTATAGTGTATGGTGTATGCACGACATAGGAGCATGTAGAAGTACAAATGCCCTGCTAAATTATATATCAAGCCTTTGTTATGAAAAGAATGTTGCACCTACCTGAACGTTCTTTCTATGTCCGCTGCATGAGAGTCTGAAGCAATTGGTGATAACCTTGTCTGATTGGCCAGACTGAGTTGTAATTTGTTTAGACACGCCTTCTCCTTCCTGTTTAGTTCTAGTTTGTTAATGATGGTCTGGATTTGGAGAAGATGTAAACTGTAATGATAGAAAAACAAATACTCCCGGACCCTGAATCCTGTTAGAAAAGTAGAGAGGGGTTGGATTCTCAGCAGCGCACATAGAAAGAATGTTCAGGTAGGTACAATGTTCCTTCTCTTGTGCACTGCTTAGAGAGTCCAAAGCAATGGGATATGCCCAAGATAAGTATTCCGAGGGTGGGGAGTAGAAACCTCCAGGGTCCTGTCTACTGGAAGAACCTGCTGCAAGATCTCCCCCGCCCCACAAGGCCGCCTCATTATAGTTTCTAATGAAGGGAGAAGGCGATGCCCAAGTAGCTGCCTTGCAAATCTCTAGTGTTGAAGCTTGAATGGCCCAGGCCGCTGTTGTGGCTGCACTTCTAGTAGAATGGGCCGTGATGTGGGTCAGAATAGGTCGAACCTGATGGTCATAAGCCATAGAAATACAGGCCTTGAGCCAGCAACTTATGGTGGATGGAGACACCTTCGTGCCCAGAGACCTGGGCTGAAAAGAGACAAACAATGCCTCTGTTTTCCGGAATGGTGCCATCCTGGCAATGTATATGTGCAGGGCCCTATGTAGATCTAAGGTGTGCCACCGGCGTTACCGTTTGGGATTTGGGCAAAAATCCGGTAGGATGACCTCCTGGGCCCAGTGGAACCAGGAGTTGCCTTTAGGCATGATTGTCAGGTCCAGTCAGAGAATGACTCTGTCCGGATGCATAATACACAAGTCCTTCCTTACTGAGAGAGCTGCCAGTTCTGAGCTTCTTTGAGCAGAAGTGATGGCGATGAGAAAGGCTACCTTAAAGGTCAAAAGCCTGAGACTGGAGGAACTCAACAGCTCGAATGGAAAGGATGTGAGTGCCTGTAAGACGAGGGACAGATCCCAAGAAGGGTATCTGTGAAAAGGCGGAGGTTGCAGATTGGAAGCCCCTTTTAGAAAGCTACAGACCTTCGGATGATGAGAGAGTGGAAGCTCCTCATAGGGCAGAATAGTTGCTAAGGCAGCTACTTGTTTACAGGGGGTATTAACCGCTAGTCCTGCCTCTAACCCTTTCTGCAGGAAGTCCAATACCTGTGGAACAGATGCCGACATTGGAACCAGTACATGTCAAGAGCACCAGCAACAAAAGGAGGTCACATAGCATTGTATATGTGGGTTGTTGACAAATGTCAAGAAGCAAGGATGAGAGAGATTACCTTCCTAAAAAAGTGGCCCCTTTTCAGGATCTCCCTCTCAAGTGCCAGACTTGAGTCAACTGAAGCCATTGAGGATCCCCTGGCTGAGGGAGATCCTGTCTGGAGGAATCCTCCAGGGAAATGCTTTTGATAGGGTCAATAGGTCTGCAAACCAGTTCCATCTGGGCCAGTGAGGAGCTGAGAAGAACCTCTGTGCCTTCCTCGAGAATCTTCCTGATGACCCTCGGTAATAGAGATATCAGAGGAAATGCATACAAGAGGCCCTGGGGCTACGGACAATGGAGGGTGTCTATCCCTTCGTCCCCTGGTGATCGGAATCTAGTATAGAACCAAGGAGGTTGTGCGTTCACTGGGCTGCCAAAAAGGTCTACTTGAGGTGGGCCAAATTTGGTTGACATCTGGCAGAACAGATCTGGATGAAGTTTCCATTCTGCCTGACTGATGGTCTTTCTGCTCAACCAATCCGCTTGGATCTTGGGAGATTCCAGAGATGTGTTCCACTCGCAGGGAGGACATGTGTTTCTCTTCCCATAGACCTATCACCACAGCCTCGCGCATCAGGGCCCTGGATCGGGTGCCCTCCTGACGGTTCATATGTGCTTTGACTGTAACAATGTCCATCAGCAACAGCACGTGTTACCCTGACAACTGAGGTTGGAAACGGTGAAGTGCGAGTTGAACTCCTCTCAGTTCCAGCCAGTTGATGTCCATCAGGAAGTTGTGTGGAGACCACTGACCCTGGCTGACTTGGGATTTCAGATGAGCTCCCCGTCCGAAAAAACTGGCATCTGTGGTCAGGGTCAGGCAGGGTTGCTCCTTGAAGGAATAGCCCTGTTGCAGGGCTGTCAATGTCCACCACTCCAAGAATACCTTGAAGGGAACTTTGATCTGCTTAGGGGAGTTGCTGAGACCCACCCGTTGACTTGGTAATAGAAACCATTGAAAAGGTCGGTAATGCAATCTCACCTAAGGAACAATCTATAGGCTGGATATCATTTTGCCTAACAATTGGAAAAGAAGCATCAAGAGAACCCTTCTGAGGGTTCTGATTTGCCTTATGGCGGTGCAGATGCTGGAGTGACGTTCCTGGGAGAGGAAGATGAGGCGCTGTATGACATCCACAAAGACCTTAGGGGATGGAACTGCCTCTTGCTCAGTAACAGGCTTGGGAAAAAGAAGAGCCATGGGATCTTGAGGGTCCAAGGATCCCTCAGGTTGCCCAATAAGTGCCCCCATATTGGCTGTTGTCTTTGCCTTGTACAATAGTGTTTTAAATAGGTCGTGACAAAACAGACCCGAGACAGGGGGCTTATCAGGAATGACCCTTTCATCCTCAGAAAAATTATAATCCAGCATCTCCTCTCCTTTGCTATGAAAGGACATGTCACTTTGCTGTGAAGGTGAAGGAGAACGAGAGTCTAGAATGTACTCTCTGTCCAAATGACCCATTGCTGGAGTGGCTCTTGGATTCGGGTCTGTGGCTGACAGCGGGGCTAAAAAAACCTGTTGCATAACAGCAGTGTCAATGCCCCTAGGAATAGTTTGGGCAACCATGTTGCACAGGTTTTGTGGCAGTACAATGCCCTGGCCTTCCTCCAGGCAGAGCCCTGCCATGGTAAGCATAAAGGTAGCAGAAGCACGGGAACCCTCGTGCTGCCGAGAGGAACCTGATTCAGTAATGGCTATGCCCAAGGGAGCTTCCATATTTGCTGCCTACATTGGCTGTGTGCTAGTGGAAGTAGTGGGAGACCAACCAAACTTACCTGGCTGGGATTCAAGAGTTAGAAGTTCCTTGTTTAATGCCACAATTGTTTCCCTGATGCAAGCAGAAGTAGAATGTTGCTTGCTAGCCTTTGCCCTTTTCTGGTCCTTATCAAACTGTTTATCTAAGGCACGTTGTCACCTCATGGCATCTTAATCAGATGCAGATGAAGAGGAGGCTTGAACAGAGGACTGGAATCTAGTAACAGGTGCTTTGGATCTAGATTTCCTCTTTTTTGTAACTGAAGTCTCCAAGGCTTGATGCCTAATGGAGGGAGAGGCAGAGGCATGAGATGGAGATCTACTGCAAGACACCACTTTGAAAGACACGAGGTAACTGTGAATCAGCCAAATAAATGTCCTCTTTGTAAAATTTCAATTAATTGTTGAAAATTTATTTGCAATCACCTCCCTGGTGTACACAAACCCCAGTATGGAGGGCAGTTCAGGGCTTCAATCTTGCCAAGCCAACACCACGGCTTGCCAGAGGAGTAGAATAAAGGCTGCTTTTGGGGGGGGGGGGATCCAAAATGGCACTGAGCCTACACCAAGCCTTTAAGCCCAAATTGTAACACAGCCTGCACAGGGAGCTGGAATCTGACACCACGGACCCCTGCCCAGCTAATAGAGGCGCAGAGCCGACATCAAGGCTCTCCCCATGCCAATCCACCACCAAAACTCACATTACCAGCTCCGGAGAAATTGAGGAAGAAGCTGGAAGTTCCAGATGCCACACAGGCCCCTCTGCAAGAAAAACACCGCTATGGAACCCCATGGCTCAGCTGATCGACACTTGGCTGGGCGCAGTGCCAGAAACCGCTTCCCAGCAGAAACAAAACTTTTTTAGTAATAAATTTATTCTGTGTGTTGAGAAAGAAAGTCCAAACAATGGACGATAATCAAAATAAGTCTCTCTAGGCTGACTGAGTTAACAAACTGGAGCTAAACAGGAAGGAGAAGGTGTCTAAACAAATTATAACTCAGTCTCTGGCCAAGGTTATCACCCATTGCTATGGACTCTCTAAGCAGCGCACAGGAGAATATATCTGATTCATTGACTTGCATCAATATGTGGAATTCACAGAATATCAGATTAAATGAAATTGTATATACAGTACATATTCAATGTGACTAGGGGGTTTAAAACTGACAACTCCAGCAAGTCAAAGGGAGTAGCAACATATGGAGAATTGTGGAGTAGACTGAACGTTTCTTTCTGTTTATGGGTTCTGCTGAAAACTACCTCCAATGCTTCAATCTACTACAATGAAAAGCTCTCAGTGGCACCAATAAAAGCACTTGTATCTGGAAAAAAAAGCAGTTTAATGCAGCATTTTCTTAAATTTGAATTCCCTTTTTTTTGCAACTATTTAACAAGATGTGTCAATTGCTATTATCATATCTGCTATCATATTCTTTCTCTTTTAAACTTGGAGATTTTCAATTCCTGTACAATAGAATTTTTATTTTTTAGCATATGGCAATGTTACATTAGACTACAATGTTAATGTGGATTACTAGTTTAGCTGCCTGTGTACTAACTCTATTTGATCCTCATTCATGTGCTTCCCAAGGTGTCCCATAGGAGGGAAATTTCCGCATCAAGAAAGAAAGACAAGCAGCTTTCCTGCAGCAGCATTCAAGGCCTTCTCCCTCCATTGAATTTGCCTCATAAATGGACATTGTAACTGGGAAAGTTGAGTGCTGGCAGAATTCCAAACATCTGCATGAAGTGCCAGCTTGTCTCCCCACCATAGTACTACCTATTTTTCTACTCGATAGAACAACGGCTAGGCTTGCAAACAATGAGGCAAGTGATGGAGCTCAACCTGCCATCAATGTGAGGACTTGAATCACTGGAACAAAGATTACCCCCATTAAGCCACTCAGCCCCCATGCCTCTTATATACACTGGAACACACTTGAAAATTCATTACCTTAAGATAGGGCTACTAAACCTGGCTGAAAATATTTGAATGTTCACCATATGACAGCAAGAGTAAAATATTTTTCAATGATCATTCATTTCTTAATCCTTTCAATATTTATGTTTGTTTATTTAAGTTTATTTGTACACTGAAGTATAAAGCACACACAAAGAGTAGCAAAGAGATTTGTCCTGTTTTATTTTACTCCCTTACAGAGATTGTTTGAATATTTAAAAGCCCTTTCCTCTACCCTAAGCTACTTTGCATTTTTAAAAAAATTGGAGAAAAATACTTTGCTCCAAAACTTTCAATACAAATAAAGCAAATACTTCGTTTCTGCATGATATTCTGCATAACTCATACATTAACAAAGCAGTCAAATTCCTTTTGATTTCATAGTGTACTTACTAGAGGTAATTCTTGACTTAAAATCACAATTATGCCCAAAATTTCCATTGCTAAGAAAGACAGTTATGTAAGATTTGCTCCATTTTACAACCTTTCATACTAGTTGTTTATTGAATCATTATAGTTGTTAAGCTATTAGTGCGATGTTAAGCTATGTTCCGTAAATTCTATCAGCATGTTAAGTGTGCTACTAGAGGAGCAAACATATTGGACAAAGTACATACCAACATTAAACATGGCTATAAGGTTATACAAATTACCACATTTGGGACAATCAGACCATGTCACTCCTTTTAGCACCAGCATATATCCCTCTTAGGAGACAGGCTCTGCCTATAATAAAGACAGTGAAATCTTGGACAGAAGAAGATAAGGGGCGTGCATAAGAGCACAATAGTGCCTACCGTTCCTGTCCTATTGTTCCCTTCATTATATCAAATTAATATTATTGATGCATATTTTTTACTTATATATTTTCTTCAATACATGTTGTTTTATCTATGACAATTGTTTGTGTATACTGTTGTGACAAAATAAAAAAAATAAAAAATAAAAAGTAAAATAGAAGATACTTCCCAACAACTTCAGGACTGATTTGAAAACACAAATTAGGACATCTCTTACCACCCTGACCTAGAGGAGAACACTACAACTGTTCTATGCTATGCTATAACAAACACTGCACAGATACTATTACTGTGGATAAATGTATTAGGATCTATTCCAATCAGAAGCCCTGGATGACCAAGGCAGCCCAGCGCCTCTTGTGTGACAGGACCAAGGCCTTTAGGTCTGGTGATGGGGCAAGATACAGCGTTGCCAAAGCTAGTCTGAAGAAAAGTATTCGGAAGGCCAAGACTGATTATAAAAGGAAGACTGAGGATAATTTTTATAGTAATAACATAGGACAGGTGTGACGAGGGATTCAACAAATTACTAGCCATCAACTGACCAATGTCATCCCTGCTGGGGGGATACTTTGTTGGCAGAGGACGTGAATCATTTCTTTGCTTGCTTTGAAATGAAGACATCAGAGACAGCTAAATACAGCCACCAGCCCATTGTAGCCCCCACCTCATTGTGGAAGGTGGTGAAGAGCATTCTGAGGGCTGTGGATCCTCAAAAGGCTGGCGGGCCTGACGGTATGTCTGGCCAAGTGCTTAAAGACTGTGCTAATCAGTTGGCTGGAATCTTTACCAGAATATTCAATCAGTCTTTATCCCAGTCCATTACTCCATCTTGTTTGAAGGCTTCCACCATTGTTCCACTGCCAGAGAATTTCCCTATCAATAACCTCAACGATTACAGACCAGTGGCACTCACTTCTACCAACATGAAGTGCTTTGAGAAATTGGTCTGCCAGCACATCCTTTCTGGTCTTCTGCGTACATTTGATAAACACCAGTTTGCATACAGAAGAAATAAATCTACAGAAGATGCTAAAGCCATCACTCTTCACACTGCTCTGACTCACTTGGAACAGCGGGGGGAAGGGGGCTACGTGAGGATGCTTTTTGTAGATGCTTTTAGCTCTGCATTTAAAACAATACTTTCACATAGACTAGTGGCTAAACTTATGGACCTTGGGCTTTCTTATTCAATCTGCCTTTGAATTATGGATTTCCTGTCTGGCTGCTTTCAGAGAGTCATATCTCTTCAGCCCTTATTCTTAACACTGGTACACCTCAGGGTTGTGTATTGAATTCCTTACTCTATATTCTTTTATGTGCATGACTGCATTCTCACGTTAGTAATACTATTACTAAATTTGCAAATGATACAAAAGTGGTGGGACTCATCTCCAGGGTGCGGGGGATGAGTCTGCCTATCGAGATGAGGTGGACTGGTTGTTTTCATGGTGTGGAGACAATAACATGGTTCTTAACACCAATAAGAACAAAGACTACAGAAGAAATAGACCAGCCCTTGCTTATCAATAGAGACTGAGTGGAGCAAGGGGCCAGTTTTAAGTTTCTGGATGTTATCATAAAAGAGGACCTGACCTGGGGCACTCATATTGCAGCACTGGTCAAAAGGGCCCAGCAGAGATTATACTACCTGAGACTTCTCAGGAAATAACAACTGAATGAAAAGCTGCTGGTGACCTTCTACCACTGCACCATCATAAGTATTTTAACTTACTGCACCTGTGTATGGTTTGCCAATTGCAATAGGACAGCACTCCAGAGGGTTAACATTATTGCCCAGAGGATCATTGGTTGCCCTCTCTCTCTCTTTGGAAGAGCTTTATAGGTCCCGCTGCCTTAAGAAAGTTCAAAACATTCTTAAAGATCCATCTCATCCTGGGCACCCTTTTTTTTTAAACTATTACCATCTGGCAGATGGTACAAGATAATAAAAACAAGGACAAATAGACTGAAAAACAGCTTCTATCCCAGGGCAGTAACTATATTAAATTCTATTGTATAGTCAGGGGTGGTATTCATTGATTTTCACTCCCAGTTCACAAATGTGAACATGCTCGTGCATGACACCTCTGCGCACGCGCAGGACTTTCTGTGCCTGTGCACAGCATCTAAAACAGGGTGTGATGATATCTGGGTGGAGCCTTCCGCAGCCACTATCAGTTCGCCCAAACCGGATAGAGCTGGCTGAATACCACCATTATATATAGTGCAATATTAATGCAATATCAGGTTTTCAGTTCAATTGTATAGAATGTGAAGGATGTGTGTTTTTGTTTTATTTTTATAGTTATAATGTACACTGAATGACAATAAATAAACTAAACTATTAACATGTTTAAGTTTTCCCATAACGTGGCTTCCCCATTGACTTTGCTTGTCAGAAGGTGCCAAAAGGTGATCACATAACCCTAAGGCATAAATACAACGAAGTTGCCAAGCATCTGAATTTTGTTCATATAACCATGCAGCTACAACAGTTTAAGTGTGACAAACAGTCATCAGCCACTTTTTTATTGCTATTGTAACTTAGAACAGTCACTAAATGATGGTAAGTGCAGAGGTCTATCTGTATTTTTCTAAGTAATACATTTCTTTCTGGTATATTTCCTTTGGAAGATTGTATCTTCCAAAATATATGCAACCCATTTTTTGACTTCTCACATTTTTATGAGCCTTTTGTAAGAACTATTTTCTTTAGTGGATTGCACTATGGGAATTTTGATCATTTGTGGTTATAAATCATGTTATTTTAGAACATCATTTTTACTGAAAGAGGCAAAGTCACATACAAAGGCGCTTGCTAATCAAGCCTGACAAGAAAAACTAATACATATGGTTCATAGATAGCACTTAGCCAAAATGTTATTTAACTTTAGCATGTCACATTTTACAAAACCTGGTTTCTTTAATAAACTCTAAAATTCAACAGTAGAAAATAGGCCAAATGCTTCCTATCATTCTAAAACACTTGGAAGAGAAGGAAGGTGAATAACTAAATCCCATGGCTGGTAAGTAACTATCTTTTACCTAATTGACGTCAAGTAGATGCGAAGAAACTGACAGACTTTATTCATTTTAATTTATCTGTCTTGCTAAAGGACTATTATGAAAACAATGAATAAATATCTCTTAAAACACTAAAAATGAAGCTAAAACTTATATACTTTAGATCGTCTCCAAAATCATGAGAAGAGCCCAACTGGAGAAGATTCAAATGCTTTCAAAACCTGAAGGCAATTAAAACAAAGTCAACAGAAAAGAAGGTAGCTAGGTACTGTCACTGATAACACAAGCCTGTGCTTAACGAAGCAATTAGTGACAAAACAGTCATGACAAAATAACATGCCTCAAATCATTAGTCAAAAACAACTAAGCAAACAAACAATTTATAAAACCTTGAATTTTTAAAGTTTAATGTTTTATGAAATTCAATCCATTCTGATAAGCACACATAGAGCTAATTACTTATGTTTTTTCGTGATAATGGATCCAAAAGATCCCCTTACCAACACATAGGCAGAACATGCTACTTTCAAAGCTGAGAATTACTCCTATGAAACAGCATTTAAACTAGCAAGTGCAAAACGTCACTAAATCAACAAAATAGATTTTTTTAAAATGCGTATCTGCATGAATTTTGTTGTCAGATTGGTGAACACCATGACACTAGTATAAGTCATCAAGTGCTGTGCCATCTTGCAAGTGCAAGACCTATTTCACTGACAAGCCAGGAAAAGCTCCAGGCCCGGACAAGATAACTCCTTCTTGCTTAAAAGTCTGTGCTGACCAATTGGTTCCCATCTTCACCGTATCTTCAATAAATATCTAGAGATGTGTTGTGTTCCTTCGTGCTTCAAATGCTCTACTATCATCGCAGTGCACCCCATGAAGCCCATCATCAAGGAACTGAAAGATTACAGACCAGTTGCTATAACATCTGTAGTAATGAAAACCTTTGAAAGGCTAGTGCTGTCCCACTTGAAAATCATCACGGATCCGCTGTTAGACCCCTTGCAATTTGCATACCGAACAAATAGATCAACAGATGATGCTGTTAATATGGCTCTGCACTACATCCTACAACATCTTAAATCTCCAAAGACCTATGCAATGGTCCTCTTTGTAGACTTTAGTTCAGCATTCAATACCACCATTCCAGACACTCTTCTAACTAAGCTAAACCAGCTACAGGTACCTGAATACACTTGTAAGTGGACCATAAGCTTCCTAACAAACACGAAGCAGCAGGTGAAACTAAGCAGAATCACATCAGATACCTGTACAAGGACATCAGAACATCTAAGGACATCTAAGGACATCTAAGCAGAATCACATCAGATACCTGTACAAGCCTTGGGGCTTCCCAAGGCTGTGTGCTCTCCCCAGTTCTCTTCTCTCTGTATACCAATGACTGCATCTCTTAACAATCCATGTATTAAACTACTGAAGTTCGCAGATGACACAACAGTGATCGGTCTCATTCGAGACAATGATGAATCTGCATACAGATAGGAATTTGAACAACTATCCTTGTGGTGAAACTGGAACAATCTGGAATTGAACACATTCAAACCCATAGAAATGGTGGTAGACTTTAGGAGAAACCCTTCCATACTTCCAACTCTTACAATAATAGACAACACAGTATCAACAGTAGAGACCTTCAAATTTCTAGATTCTACCATATCGCAAGATCTAAAATGGACAGCTGACATCAAAAACATCATCAAAAAAGCACAACAAAGAATGTTCTTTCTGTGCCAACTCAGAAAGCTCAAACTGCCCAAAGAGCTGCTGATCCAGTTCTACAGAGGAATTATTGAGTCTGTCATCTGCACCTCTATAACTGTCTGGTTTGATTCTGCAATCCAACAAGACAGACACAGACTTCAGAGGATAATTAGAACAGCAGAAAAAACAACTGCTACCAACCTGCCTTCCATTGAGGACCTCAATGTGTGTATACTGGACAAGTCAAAAAGAGGGTTGTGAAAATATTTACAGACCCTTCACATCCTGGACATAAACTGTTTCAACTCCTACCCTCAAAACAACACTACAGACCACTGCACACCAGAACAACTAAACACAAGGACAGTTTCTTCCCAAACACTATCACTCTGCTAAACAAATAATTCCCTCAACACTGCCAAACTACTACTAAATCTGCACTACTATTAATCTTCTCATCATTCCCATCATTTTCCTCTTATGACTGTATGACTGTAACTTTGTTGCTTGCATCCTTACAATTTATATTGATATTGTTTCCTGATTGCTTATTTGTACCCTATGACTATCAAACAGGGTTGTACCTTAGAATTCTTGATGAACGTATTTTTTCTTTTATGTACACTAAGAGCATATGCACCTTGTGTGTCCAATCACACTTGGCCAATAAAAAATTCTATTCTATTCTTGCTGCTATTCTCAGCAACAATATGCATTCTCTGCAACGCTACAGAGCACCTACTCTCTGGAACGAACTTCCCCCCGGTTTACGCCAATTGCCCGACCTTCGGACCTTTCACCGGGAACTGAAAACTTATTTATTTATCCAAGCGGGACTGGCCTGATTTTTTAAATTTTAAATTTTAATTTTATTGGGTATTTTATATGGTCAATTGGATGGTTTTAATTTCAGCCTTTATTGAATAAGTTTTTTAATTGTTATTTTAGTGTGTATATTAATTGTTTTAATGTAGGCTGTACACCGCCCTGAGTCCTTCGGGAGAAGGGTGGTATAAAAGTTTAATTAATTAATTAATTAAATAAATAAATAAATAAATAAATAAATAACAGATAAATATATAGTATCATGACTCATAGCCACTGATAACATTTCCTCATAAATGCCACTACTTCCTCTTTAAAGCTATTTATGCTCATTGCCATCACTATATTTATGTCACAATGTGCTGTGTGAAGATGGCTTCCTTTTGACTTGAATTTTCCATAATACCCTGTTAAAGTTTTTCCCATGACTTTAGAATTTCAGAAAACAGTTTAAGATCTAATGCCCTTCAAAGCAATGGTTCTCTTCATATAACAAATACAAATCCACTGAATATAATATTGTAAGGTCCCAAAATGTATTTGAGTCACCAGAATGCCAAAGAGGCCCAAGAAGAGGCTTGGAAAAAATAAATTTGAACAAAGAAGAGCTGGGTAGACCATTCCACAACCTACAGACAAAGAGCATGCAGTAAAAGGCCATTTCTTGGGGAAGGTATGGCATCTTTTATGCCTCCAGAGACATCAGCTTTTTGGCCTCCTGGCTCATGCCTTCCTTATAGTCCTGCATTGGTTATGCAGTAAGAAATAGGGGGGCTGAGTACTTAGCAACAGAGGGACTGGGTGCTTAGCAACACAGGTATTTGCCCGAAGTAACCCTGCCAGGCCATGACATACCCGCACCAGGCACTGAGTTGTACACAAAAACAAAATAACTGGAGTTAGATCACTGGTAGAAGCAAATGGCAGAGGCAATTCTAATTCTTACAGGAGCAAAATAGCAAATTATTATTATGTCCCAGTAATTCTATTTATTCTACTATTATTATGTCCCTTCATTCCTCCCTTTTCTTTTAGGACAGGATGCATCCTGTTAATGGTGAACTAGGGGTGTATATTTAATGGGACGGTCTGGAGGACCATGATATTTGCTGGTTTATTGGGAGAGGTAGAAGACACTATGCGTTGGATTAAAGTACACTGTATACACTGTACAATGTACACTGTACACTGAGAACATATGCACCAAGACAATCACACTTGGTCAATGAAGAATTCTATTCTATTCTATTCTATTCTATTCTATTTATTCGGGTGAAACAGGGAAGGAGAAGGAGACCTCCAAAGGTTAACAACACTAGAAACCCAATCCTTGACCAGTCAGAGAAGATACAGCCAAACTAGTTGAAGTCAACTGCCCCAGTCCAAGGCTGCTGCACTGGGATGTGTGCAACCTTCCCCACTTTGGCAGTTATCTCCTCTAAAGCTTGTCCTTGATCATCTATTTGCAAAGAACAGTTTGTGAGATTAAAATTTCTACACATTGTAGGCATTGCCTATGTAACCTTATAATTCTATTCAGCATATAAATGGGAGTTCTATGACCATACATTCCAGCTTCTGCCCAGGTGGTTGGTCCATTTACAGGAATTATTCTGTCTAGAAGCCAGTCGTCTTTCTGTGGCTACTTCCTCATAAAGAGGTACACCCAGTCTGTCACCTTGTTGTATGGGCAGTAGAAAAAACTAGGTTTCACATAGTTTTGAATACACATACTCCATACCATCAGCCAGGCAATTGCACATAGGCAACTTTCCTAATCTAATATAAGCCATCTGGAGCATGCCAATTAAGAGTTACCGCATCCTTCTGTAATCCACTGCCTAGTTATATTTTCAAATGGGTTACTAGGTTGTGTCAGGTTAATTCCAGACTGAAAGGTGACAGTAAGTGAAGAAAACACCCTTGCATGTAATATATGATTTTTCACACTTATCACTGCATTATATTTTTCTCCTTTTTAGTCCTATGCATAAGAAAATTATTCCCAAATATGGAACCATTGCATTAAATTAATCCATTCTATATCTTCAGGGATTATGATATCACTATCTACTAGGACTACTGTGTTCAAGTCAGATCGATCTGATTCAATGCCCTAATATAGAGAGTTTATATGAGAGAAATCCTGGAGGCTCATCTTTTAGAAATAGATCAAAAATTTGATGAAATGGAGAAAGAGATGTTGGACTTTAAGGAAGTGGTGGAAGAGCAGAAGAGGGAAATGAAAATGGTAAAGAATGCAATTTCGCAAATATTAAAGTCTTGTATTCAGATGGAGGATAGTCTGGAAGAACTTAATAAAGTTAATTTAGAGTTGCAAAGGAAAATAGAGGAAATTCAAAAGAAGGGGAAGGGGAGCAAGTAGCACATGTAGACTCAGCATTTAAGTGAGAAGAAGCATGAGAAGCTGGTTGTGTCTGAGCAGGAGCTGGAGCTGGAGCCAGAATGCCTCTTTGAGTGAGGGCTGCATCAATGCTTCTAGCCACTGTTAGTGCCATGAGATCACACATTTCCTGTGGCATACTAGATGACTGACCTTCCTCTGGGCGGAGTAGGCAAAAGGTAGTGGATGGTGTAGAGGCACTTGTCTGTCTGGGTGATTCTGAGCTGGAACCAGCAGCTTGGACAAAAACCTCTCTGACCACAGCTTGGTTTTCCTGACCCTCGATGAAGACATAGGGAGACCAGGATGTTTGAGCCTGATGGACCTGTGGAGAGAAATCATGTCCCTGGACTGAGGCAGGAGGTGGAGTCGCTGCAGCAGGAGAAGGGGCTTTGCTGGATTCTGCCTTCTTAGAGCCTTGTCAAATTGCTTGGTTAAGGCTAAATGCCTCCTGTGGGCATCTTTACCAGCTGCAAAGGAAGATGAGTGAGCAGCAGAGGTTTGGATCTAGTGGAATGTTTAGTTGTGGATCTGCCTCTATGCTTAGTAGGAGATCTAGATCTGTGAAAAGGGGAATGACTACAGTCGGCCATTTTGAATAGGGCTACACCACAGATAATTGGAAGGCAGAAATATCCCCTGCAATCACTATCTGATATACAGAATAGATGTAGTAGGGTCACATAATAAAAAGGCTAACAGAGATGGGGGAAAAACTCCCAATAGCCTTTTTAACTGGTTATAAATGGCTAGGAGCCGGCAAAACAGCTCCAAAATGCCTGAACTTGTTCACAAAATGGCACAGGTCAGATAGAACAGCCCCAACCATGTGGAAGAGAAATGTGGAAGAGAAATGCCCAAAATGCCACAGAACCAACATACAGCTTTGTAATCACCCCAGAAAGCAGCCAGGCACTGGCGCAGAACAGAAGAGCTCCGTTTCACCTAAAAATCAAGCCCAGGGGATCAAAGCTGCCAAAACAGCTTCTAACAGGCAAGAAATAAGGGCCAGGCAAGTGAGAGCTTAGCTTTGACGAAACGGGACTTTTCTCAATCCCCACAGCGTGAAGCCAACACCACGGCTTCTCCACACACTCTGCAGTAAACCCAAGGGAGAGCTTGAGATCCAAGGTGAAGGTGTAGAAATGCAGAAACTCAATCAAAGGGGCCACCACCGAAGCCACAGCTCAGTTGAACAGCGCTGGGGCGATCGTGGCACTGCCAGAATCCTCAAATGCTGAGAAGTTTGAAATCAGTCCAATAGAAGGAAAAATGAAGAAATTCACTCTAAAGAGCTATTTAGAAAGTCCAATGAAGGAGCTAGAGAAAGTAGGTCTCTTTAGGCCAGACTGAGTTAATAAACTGGAACTAGACAGGAAGAGGAGGTGTGTTTAAGAAAATTTCAACTTAGTCGCTGGCCAATCACATGAGGATAACCCATTCAATGGACTCTCTAAGCAGCACAAGGGAGAACAGCAAAACCGAGAGATAGGAATTGAGCTAGTAGTCTTTTGTTTCTGACGTAAGATAAAGAAGAGGAGAGGCCAAGTATACAGTTCTTTACAGACATATCTTTCGTTTCATATTGTGAAATTTCCCCCATTCTGTCGAAGTGTGGTAATCCAAACATCATTTCAGAAGGTAAAATACTAGTAACCCTTTTTAGATGTCTGAGCAAGGCCAAGGTAAAGATTTGGTTCACGGCATAGATGATTTTGCATTCCATGGAACATGACATTCCCACTGAATTTCCACAATCTCTATGATTGATTGAAGCACTTTTGCAAATGCAAAATCTGCAAATGAGTCCCTTGGTTGTTGTCTAGAGCTTCTACTACTCCATATCTAGGTATAATCTATTCCAATATAATTTTGGTTACTACTGCTGTAGTGGTTCTCATGGCTGGATAAGCCTCATCCCTTCAAGTCTCCCCACTTGAGGTAGTTTAATAAAATCAACTTGAATGCATTGAAATAGTCTTATGCTAAAGTTGCCCTCCCTTTTCTTTATGTGTTTACTAACTGTTTTACATACTATACATTTTTCACATATTTGTCACAATCCACAGCATCTATAAGCTTTTACAAACAAGTCACATCATACCTTAAGTCTCCCAATGACTACCCTGATGTAGTATGTCCAAAATCAACATTTGCCTTCTATCAGGTACTACCCATTTACCTCCTCCACTTTTACTGCTCACACTTTCTCTAACTCCTTCTTCTTACCTAACATTAAACATTAAGTTCCTTCTTCCACTGCCATCCTGACTTCCAAGTCAGCTAGATTATTGCCTCACACTTTGAAGGAATTCAAAACTTGATTTAAGGCATAAATTCACAAGTCTGTGCAGACCAATTTAACTTTTTAGTTTCTACCAAAATTCCTTCTCTTACCTTCTACCGCTTTCTCTTCCCATCTGTAAACAAATCAACCTCTTCTCAGCATCAATCCGATCATCCTTCTAAATCTCCTCTTAATACTGACTTGCATTCAAATGAACATTAATAGTTAATACTAAAACATTTTGTTCCATAAGTATACTCTCATATTTTAAAATCCTTGAATCTGTCAGCCATCGATTAGCTTTTTGGTTCAAGATCACCCTCACTTGAGGAGGAACACTAGGGTTCCTCTAAAAGTCAATTTCCTTGCAGCAAAGAGAATACAGGGAGGGAAAGAAAGAAAAAATAGACTACCTCACTTCCTTTCACAACAACAACAACCTTGCAACTTACTGTTTCAGTCTGGGGATGGGGGTCAACACACAAGCATTCACACCATCTTTCTACCATCAACATATTCACAAATTTGTACTGCAATCAGACTATTTCTGTAAACAAATTTCACATACAAAAATTTTATTTCATGCTGGCAGATTGGGATTAATAAATTTATATGGCAAGGTAAAAAGGCGAGGGTCAAAATGAAAATAATTCAGGACTCACGGGAAAGAGGTGGCCTAAAAATGCCTAATTTTAAACTATATTATGAAGCAGTAGCCCTTTCAGTAATCAGTGACTTGTTTAATTTAACGGAGGAAAGAATTTTGAATATAGAAGGTTATGACTTGTTATATGGATGGCATGTGTATTTATTTTATGAAAAAAAAGCGGATAGGGCTTTTAAGAATCATGTGTTGAGAAGTGCTCTTTTGCGGGTCTGGAAAAAATATTCTTATAAACTAGACTATAAGATTCCTATATGGGCGAGCCCCGGACATGCAATAGAGAATATAAATATAGAACAGAAACAGGAAATGATTACTTATAAAGAACTTTTGTATGCTGAAGGAGGTAGCTTGCAATTAAAATCATTACAGGTATTAAATGAAGAAGGGAGGAATTATACTTGGTTTCAATACAGGGCCTCTGGTGGCGCAACAGGCTAGTGCAGCCTATTATTAACAGCAACTGCTTGCAATATTGCAGGTTCAAGTCCCACCAGGCCCATGGTTGACTCAGCCTTCCATCCTTTATAAGGTAGGTAAAATAAGGACCCAGATTGTTGGGGGGCAATAAGTTGACTTTGTATATAGTATACAAATGGATGAAGACTATTGCTTGACATAGTATAAGCCGCCCTGAGTCTTCAGAGAAGGGCGGGATATAAATGCAAAAAAAAAAATATGGGCAACTAAGTGCTAGATGGAAAGAAGATCAAATAATTGGTATAATGCAAAGGGAGGAAAATTTAATAACGCAAATTAAAAATCAGACCAGGAGCATATAAAGAGATTGTATAATGTGTTGCTTGAAATAGATTCGGAAAAGGATTTGGTAAAGGACTGTATGATAAAATGGGCACAGAATATTCAGGAACCAATAATGTTGGAAACATGGGAGAAAATCTGGGTTAGAAATGTTAAATTTACACAAGCACAGAATTTAAGGGAATATTTTTATAAGATGTTTTATAGAGGGCACTTAGATCCCAAAAAATTATCACATATGTATCCTGATATCCAAGCGAAATGTTGGAGGTGTGACTGTGATGATGCTACATATTTTCATATTTGGTGGACTTGCAAGAAAATTAAGGCCTTTTGGATAAGAATCTGGTGGATTATTCAAAATGCCCTGAAGAAGAAGATAAAGTTCCTGCCACAATTTTTCCTTTTGGGAATTATAACGGATTGTACAGGGATTGAGACTAAATTGATTCTGAATTTAATAACAGCAGCAAGGCTGTTGATTGGACAATATTGGAAGAAAAAAAGAGTTACCTACAATAGAAGAATGGATATTGAAAGTTACTAACTTGGCTGACATGGCTAAAATCTCAGCTTTTTTGAAAGACAATACGCAGGAAAGATATTTAATTGAATGGAAAAAATGGACTGATTATTTACAAAACAGATATCAGATTAAGAAATATCAGATTGCCTTTGAATAATTAGGAAGTATTATTTTATGTAATGGGGGAGCTGGGAAATGAAAAGATTTGGATGAGGTTAATTGGATTAGAAGGAAAAATTTTATTCTATATTTGGTTTATGTATAACAATACCTTGTGATTGACCCGGGAAGCCGGGTGGGGGAGGAGGTTTTGTGGGGGGGAGGGGGGGGGGAAAAAGGGGGAAAATCTTTTTGTTTGTTAAAACTTTTTCAATAAAAAATAATAATTTCATGCTTTCTTCATGCAAACCAATCATAATTATTTCAGGGACCTTTTTCATAAGCCAATGACCTCCATTTTCTAAATAACTTTTTGTGTACTATTATTAGAGGGTCTCATCCTATTATTAGAGGTTTGGAAATGATTACACACTGACACAGACACACACATACCATTAAATATTTCCAGAATTGTGGAGGTTTTGTCCCTTCACATTTTCATTTATTTTTCTTCTTTAAAGACATTTTTAAAGCAACTTTTATTGCCACATTTTTAAAAAAATTATTTATACATTTTTTAATTTATACTTTTTTTCACAACATGTTTTTAACATGTTCCAGTGGGCAAACATGCAGCCCTATTCTTTTACTAGGTTATTTGTTCAGTACAGGCGACTAATCTTGTTGCCCATATTTCCAAGAGAATTTCTCAGACCTTTCCATTGACTCGACGTTAGTCAAAACCCCCCCTGAATCTAAAAATTCTTATTCCAACAGTCACATTTATTTCAAAGTGTAAGCAAACCACTAGTAGATATTTCCCACATCTCAGTCACTCACACACACAGGGCAAAACTCCCCTCCCCTCCCCCCCAAAACATTCTACTCACCTAGAAGAGCTCAGTTCCACAATCCCTGGTGCAAGCCTCTTTATCCTTCCCTTCTACCAGGATGGGATCTAACACCTCCCCAAACAACTGCTGTCCCTTAAAGGAGGCTGCACCCAACCACCATTTGGACCTCATGTCCGCCTGCCATTGGCGTAACCATAATAAACATCTAGAGGTGATATTAGATACTAGAGCTCTAGAAGCAAATTTGGCTGCATTAAAAGTCACATCTACCATATACTCTGCTGCAGCAGTCAATTTACTGATGTCTTGTTGGAGGCAGGTATCCTCAGGAGATGCCCTCGCCTGCATCTGCTTTAACCATAGAAGTGTTCTAGAAAAAAATGAAGCTGCTGTGGCAGATCTAATTGCCAAAGCCGCTGCTTGGTGAGTTTTGCATGTAGCTAACTCCGCTTTCTTATCCTCAGCTCTCAACCCTTCAGCCGTATCAGAAGGAAGAGCAGCTGAAGCCAAATTTGCCAAAGGGGCATCTTCAGCCAGAAGTTGAAGAAGCTCCTCAAGCTCCTTTTCAGCTGTGTACATCTTTTTATCCATGCCACTGGGTGCAGGGACTGAAGCAGGCTGCTTCCATTGCCTTTGAATAACATCAACAAAACATTTTGGGGAAGGAATAACTTCCTGAGTTGTGACCTGCGCTGTAAAAAGGCTAGCACAAAGATCCTGATATTCCATAGGATCTGTGGCAGAACTCTCCATCCTACCCGTATTAGCTGTCTCTTTGGCCTTAAGCAACAAGGTTTTAAAGAGATTGGGCCTGAATAGACCCAAATAAGTGGGTCTATCTGGGGAAATCCCTTCCTCATCTGAAAATTCAAAATCCCCCAATTCCTCTTCTCCTTCCAGCAAGGCCTCGCTGTAATCTGATTGGGGATTATAATGGGATTCCTCAACATGACTCCTATCTCTATGAGAATGATGATGATGCAGAGATTCAGACCTTAAAGGTCCTGGCTGTGAAGGAGCCAACAGCCCCTTTGAGCAAGTGCCTCATCAATACCTTGAGTAATAATCTGCACTATAGCAAAACGCAATTCTGCAGATAACCCTTGCCCTATAGACTCTTGGGGGCGTAGCCCAGCTGCTGTGGGTGTAAACGTGGCAGTTGGAGCAGAACGCCTGTTATCAGGTACAGGTACTTAACCTGAAGCAGACACCAAAGAAGTTTGATCAGCCCTTTCCTGGAAGGGAACAGCATGAAATTCCTGTGACTCCTGAGGCATATTAGGAGACCAGTTAGGCTGAGCCACTTGTGCTGGCATACTTGGATTTAACTCCCTAGCAGGCTCACTTTGACTCCCAGAAGGTATTGGGGATGAAGGAGCCCTAACCAGTTTCTGGGCTTTTGCAAAATGCTTCTCCAAGGCCTTTTGCCTTCTTTGAGCATCTTTTTCAGTTGCTGTAGATGAGGATTTTGCCTGCTTGGGTACTGGCAGCAGCCTTGGTGGAACGTAATCTAGGCTTCTTAGGGGCAGAACACCCTGCCTGATGGTGACTGGAAGAAGACCCCTCTGAATCACTAGTTCTAGGAAATCCTAGACTTTTTACTCACTGTGCAGATCAGGTCCCCAGAAATCACGCCAAGCCGGCAACACAGTTTGTATTGAGTGTAATGTTGCACACAGCAACAGCAGCAGCAGCAAAAGCACCACATGTACTGGCAAGGCGCGAGACTGGCAACACGGTCACAAACGCCAGAAATAGCGCCTAGAAACCGGCAACATGGTTTACTTGTGCTTCAGATGGCTCCTCAGCGATGTCCAGGGTCTAGGAAGGTGATTCCCCTCTGCGATGTTGCTGCCTGGCCGCCTGAACCTCTCCTCGCTGCTCCAAAAGCTGCAGACAAAATGGCCACTGCCCACAAAATGGTGGCTATCAGCCTTCCAATCAGCGCACCTTCCTGCTGAGCCGTGGCTCCTCCGTGCTGAAATAAAGAGTGAGAACCAAAGCCTCGGCTCTCCCAGCACCAGCGGTGGCCTTGGGAAGCTCCTGCCTCCTCACCAGGCAATTAGCACCTTCCTGCTGAACCGCAACTCCTCTGTACTAAATTAAAGAGGGAGCACCATCGATAGTCTTTAAAGCTTCAGCCACCTTCATCAGATAAAACTGGTCCACGTGGCAATGCTGCCTTAGTAATGACCTGATCGCTACTGCAACGCAGCCCTCAGCGCTGATTCTCCTCCTGGAGCAGTCCCTGCCAGCAAGATTTAAAGAGGTTCTGGTGTTTTGTTTTTTTTGTTTGTTTGTTTTTTAAATGACCAATTAATTCAATTTAATTAATAATTTGAAGAGCCAACTCAAACAAGTCTCTCTATCTGACTGAATTGAAAAAAAACCTGAGGCATGGCTGGGAGGAGGAGGCATAGCCAAAGATTTTCCAACTCAGTCTCTAGCCAATCAGACAAATTGAAACCCATGCTTGGACTCTCCAAGCAGCACACAGGAGAATATCAGCTTTTATTTGTACAAAGAAGAACTGGGTAGACCATTCCATAACATACAGACAAAGAGCATGCAGTGAAAGGCCACACCTTGGGGAATGTATGGCATCCTTTTGTGCCTTCAGAGACATCAGCTTAGTACCCAGTTCTGCCTCCCTGACCCATGCATTCCTTGTAGCCTGCATTGGCCATGCAGCAAGTAATAGGGGGGCTAACAACAGAGGGGCTGATATTTGCCC
The DNA here is from genome assembly GCF_028640845.1 of Ahaetulla prasina. Lineage (NCBI taxonomy): Eukaryota > Metazoa > Chordata > Lepidosauria > Squamata > Colubridae > Ahaetulla > Ahaetulla prasina. Next base: position 94,128,674 of record NC_080542.1, read on the forward strand.
GATGTAACCCTGCCAGGCCATGACATACCCTGCACCAGACACTGAGTTGTACACAAAAACAAGAAACTGGAGTTAGATCACTGGTAGAAGCAAAAGGCAGAGGCAATTCTAATTCTTACAGGAGCAAAGCAATTCTTACAGAAGAGAAATAGCAATTATTATGTCCCAGTAATTCTACCTATTCTACTATTATTATGTCCTTTCAATATAAACTATAAATAACTGTTTTCTTCTCTGAAGTATATATGCCATATACATATACTCAGTGGTGGGATTCAAATAATTTTAACAACCGGTTCTCTTTCCTAATGATTTCTTCCAACAACCAGTTCACCAAACTGCTAAGAAAGTTAACAACCGATTCTCCCGAAGTGGTGCGAACTGGCTGAATCCCACCACTGCATATACTGCAGAAGCATGTCTAATTGGATGGACAGGTTTTGGTTTGTATGAGGTTGCGAAACCGACTCCATTCAAGACAGTTTAGTGTTCAGTGGCTGATCTGTGACGTTTGCCTTCAGTCTATTGATGATAATACAACATGAATCCATGAAAGAAACTGATTGGCCACTATCATTACAACTGTTCAAGAGTAAAGACACTCTACAGCTGCTGTGTGATCCCTAAAGAAGTAATAAAGCGTTACAGACAGGTGCTACACCTCTACATGCATTCTAAAATCTTTTTTGGAATTGTACCTCTCTATTATTCATTAATAATTCTTTCTAAATGTATATTAAAATGTAACATGAGCTATAAATCAAATTCCACTGGAAGCTTACCAAAAGATACAAATAAATCTTTAGTTTTTCAGGGAGTCAATAAGTTGATATTGGAGAAAATATTCAGAAACCATATATATGCAAAAGATAGAGACATGCATTGAGCTGAAAAAAAGAAAAAATATTAGAAAAAAAATCAAACTGATTCCTCCCAGACTCCCTGGAGTAGGAAAGAAAACAAGCAGACTTGCAAGGTTCCATATTTATAGCCTGTCATTGAAGTACAGTTCTAATCTAATAGAAACTTAGAAGACCAACAAGTTTGATGCCACCTATTGTACTTGATTTCAGAGATACAGAGGTCTCTTTCCCACTTCTTATTTCCTCATTCATCAGAAGTTATAACAATTTGCTTCTACAGAGCCTGCCCATTACAATCACAGTGATCATTAGGTGAAACATGTTACTTCATGACTTCCCTGTTGTGTTCGGCTGGAGAACATATGACCAGTAACCAGCAGTTGATTGGTTAACCGCGATGCTATAGCCGGCGGGAGAATTAAGGAGCTGCTATTGGCTGAGCTGTTTACAACTCCAATATAAAAGGGCTGTCAGTTTAGAGCTTGCTCGCTTGCTCACCTCAGTTAATTGTTTGTAGTTAATAAAAGAACTGTTAATGGTTCTCCTGCATTGCCTCACTTCTTGCTGTTGTTTTGCGAATACAACACTGGCGACGAGGATTTTGTTAGCGGAGATCGCAGGGGAACAAAGCCATTCATGAGAGCTAGCCAGAGAGCAGAGCCAAGGCAACAAGACATTGAGGACTAAATTACCTCAGGCAAGTCTCCTTGATCAATGGCCACTCTTTCCACATTCGCTCCATTCGATCAGGCGAAGGAATCCTGGGACTGCTTTGTAGACAGGGTCAATTGTTTCCTGGCCGCAAATGACTACAAGAGACTTCCCGATGACAGGAAATTAGCAGTATTCCTTAGTATATGTGGGCATGACATGTTTGAAACAGCCCGAGCGCTGTTGGCGCCTCAAAATGTTCAGGATGTACCATGGGGGGTGTTATTAGATAAGCTGAAGGGACATTATGCTCCCTTGCCCTCAAGAGTAGCCAGGCGCCATGCCTTCAGGCACAGGTACCAGAATGAGGGAGAGTCTATAAGTCAATACACAGCAGCGTTAAGGAAGGCTGCCCTTTATTGTGAGTTTAGTGACCTGGAGGATATCCTTCTGGATCAATTTATTTGTGGTATCAGGGATATCGAATTGCAGCGCCGCCTACTGGCCAGAACAGATATCACTTTTCAAACTGCAATAGATAAGCCTCAGAACTGTCTGCTAAGTCGGCTTCTGAAATAAGGAAGCCTTTCAGCACTGCTGCAGCTGCTAAACCAGCCACAGTGCATCAGCAGGAGATGGTTTCTGATCAGTTCTCAGAGGAGGAGGAAGAGATAAGCCGTCTTAATTTGAGTTCTAGGAAGGGTTGGGTGACAGAGGAAAAAAAGCCACAGAATCCATGCTTAGGTTGTGGAGGAAACCACCACCGTTCTTTGTGTAAATTTAAGAACGTGGAATGTCGGCGTTGTGGCAAGAAGGGCCACCTCGCTAGAGTCTGTAGGGCCACGCTGCCCTCAATTTCCAACCCTGCAAAACAGCATACTAATTTCAACCCTGTGAGACCCAATCGTGATGCACGGCAGCGAGATAGGGCTGAACGGATTGAGGAAGATTGTTTCTCTATTCACCGGGGCACAGAACAGGGGGAAACCAGAGTAAGTCATGCCAGGTCAGGACTTAGGAAAAATTTTTTCCTCACAGTCCATATTGAGAATAAACCGTGTAGAATGGAGATTGACACGGGATCTTCTGTGTCTATCATAGCGTGGCACACCATTTCCCGCTTAGTGCCCTCCCTTAAAAAACACCAATTAGATCGGGCTCGACTAAAGCTTCGTGATTACCAAGGTAATCACATTCCCATTTTGGGTTCCGGGTATTTTCAAGTTCAATATAAGAACTTTAATGATCGCCTTAGAATCATAGTTGTTGATGGCATTCTCCCCTCTCTGCTAGGTCTGGAGTGGTTCGATGCATTGGGTTTGGCCATAACAGGCATACATGCTCTTGCATCAGACCACTTCTCCGATCTCTTCCAGGAATTCTCTGATGTCTTCAGTAAGGAATTAGGCAAATACAAGGGGTCTCCCATCTCATTAAATTTAGATCCCTCAATAGCTCCTATTCGCCTTAAGCCTCGCAGGGTTCCTTTCGCCCTTCGCACTAAAGTTGATCAGGAAATTGACAAATTATTGGCACAAGGTATACTACAACCAGTGGACCATGCTCGCTGGGAGACGCCTATAGTGATCCCCATTAAGGCCGATGGATCGATAAGGATCTGCGCGGACTACAAGGCCACGCTCAACAAGGTTCTACAGGCAAACCTGTATCCTGTTCCAGTGGTCCAACATCTTCTGCATTCATTGGGCCGCGGCAGCATATTCGCCAAGCTCGACATGGCACAGGCCTATCAGCAGCTTGAGGTAGATGATGAGTCCGCGGAGGCGCAGACGATCGTGACTCACCGCGGTGCCTTCAAATGTCGCCGCTGCAATTCGGGGTCTGTGTGGCCCCCGGCATTTTCCAATGCCTGATGGAGAGACTCTTACATGGGTTGCCGGGGGTCGTCCCCTATTTTGACGACATCTTTGTGTCAGCCACCGATGAGGCTGAGTTGCTACACCGCCTCCGTTTCCGGAAGGCTGGCCTTAAACTAAAGCGTGAAAAGTGCATACTGGGCGTTCGCCAGGTCGAATTTCTTGGTTTTCTTGTCGATAAGCGAGGTCTGCACCCTACCCCCGCAAAGGTACGTGCAGTACAACAGGCTCCTACACCCACGACTAAGACTGAACTGCAGGCTTTCCTTGGCCTCCTTAACTTTTATAACTTATTCTTGCCACATAAAGCTACAGTCGCAGAACCTCTCCATCGCCTCCTCAACAGCAAGACACCTTGGAATTGGGGACGGAAAGAGGACGCAGCTTTCCGGGCCATGAAGGCACTGCTCACCTCTGACAGTGTCCTCATGCAATACCATGCGGACTTACCTTTGCTCCTGGCATGTGATGCTTCACCCTACGGGATAGGAGCTGTCTTGAGCCACGTTCTACCAAATGGATCAGAAGCTCCTGTTGCTTATTTTTCTAGGACTTTGTCTCCAGCAGAACGTAACTATGGACAGGTAGATAAGGAGGCTTTGGCAGCCGTGGCCGGGATCAAGCGTTTTCATGATTACTTGTACGGCCGTGCATTCACGCTTGTCACCGACCACAAGCCACTCTTGGGCATCCTGGCTGGGGATCGTCAAACCCCCCTCATCCTGTCACCAAGGATGACACGATGGGTTGGGTTCTTAGCGGCATACCAATACACCTTGGTCTACAGGCCAGGCAAGGCTATTGGGCACGCGGACGCATTGAGCCGTTGCCCCCTTCCAATTCCTGCAGAGGACCCTGCCCCTGCCTCATCAGTCCTGTTTATCGACGACCAGGCTATTCCAGTGTCAGCATCAGATGTGGCGAAGTTCTCTTCCAAGGACCGTACCCTCCGCCAGGTGGCCGACTGGGTGAGGAGGGGGTGGCCCCTTGGGCAGTTGGCTTCCGAGTTTCAACCTTACAAGGTCAGGCAGCATGAAATTTCTATCATCAGAGGCTGCCTACTCTGGGGCTCCCGAGTGATAATTCCAGATGAGCTCCGCGGCCGGATCCTCAATGTCTTGCATGAAGGCCACCCAGGCATCGCCCGCATAAAGGCATTAGCCCGCAGTTACCTGTGGTGGCCAAGGCTAGATGGGGAAATCGCTGAGTGGGTGGCCGGGTGCCCAAGGTGCCAGATCCATAGAGCAGCTCCCCCAGCGGCAGTGGCCACTGAATGGGAGATGCCAAAAAGCCCCTGGGCCCGCGTCCACATAGATTTTGCCGGCCCCATCCAAGGTCACATGTTGTTGATTATCGTTGACGCTTACTCTAAATGGGTCGAGGTTGTCTCTATGACCTCTACCACCTCAGAGGCACTGATCCATGCACTTAAGAGAGTCTTCGTCACTCATGGGTTGCCTGATGTTTTAGTGTCAGATAATGGGCCGCAGCTAACCTCAGCGGCCTTCCAAGCATACCTGGCAAAGCAGGGCATTCGCCACGCCACTATTGCTCCATTTCGTCCTGCCTCGAATGGCCTGGCTGAAAGGACAGTCCGCTCAGCTAAAGAAGTCCTAGCTAAATTAGTTTCCGGAGATTGGCGAGACAAAATAGTGACCTACCTATTGGCACAACACACCACTCCATGCCCCACGACTAACCGCTGCCCGGCAGAACTGTTGATGGGCCGACGATTGAGGACTGTGTTAGATCGTTTGCACCCTGAGTACTCGCCAGAGAAACCCCCTGATTCTACCAGTGGAGCCCGTGCATTCCAAATGGGGGATTGGGTGCATGCCCAGCATTTTGGGGGGGACCCGCGGTGGCTACCAGGTTAAATAGAAGAAGTGACCGGCCCCCGTTCATACCGGGTTCAGTTGGAAGATGGTCGCATGTGGCGGCGCCATGTGGATCAACTGCGCCACCGCCACATGCCCCCATCCAATGTACCGAGCAACACAGATCTGGCCGCATCGAATCAGCCACCACCTGTACAAAGCAAAGAGTCCCGTCCAGAAAACATGCCCAATCCTGATAGTCCACCCACAAATTCACCAGCTGTTGATTTACCTCAAAGGCCACATCAGGACCAGTCCAACGAGTTTCCATCCAGCGCGGCTGAACAAGCCCCAGAAGTTCGTGAAGTTCCTGTGCGGGTCCCATCAACAGCACCTGGTACGGTTGTACTGCGCAGGTCGGAGCGAGCCAGGAGACGTCCAGCCTACTTGGCCGATTATGCTTGTGCAATCCGGGAAGGGAGGGGTGTTGTGTTCGGCTGGAGAACACATGACCAGTAACCAGCAGTTGATTGGTTAACCGCGATGCTATAGCCGGCGGGAGAATTAAGGAACTGCTATTGGCTGAGCTGTTTACAGCTCCAATATAAAAGGGCTGTCAGTTTAGAGCTTGCTCGCTTGCTCACCTCAGTTAATTGTTTGTAGTTAATAAAAGAACTGTTAATGGTTCTCCTGCATTGCCTCACTTCTTGCTGTTGTTTTGCGAATACAACATTCCCCATTCCTGCTCTCATCAATAAAACTCAGTTAAATAAATGTACAGGTCATTAAGTGGACCGCAGGATACCTCCTGGGTAGGGAAGGCTATTGGAGAACTAATATAGACTCAGGCCCACCTGTCAGGGCCCACCAAGGCCTCCTTATCTCCAAGACACCCCATGTTTCACTACCTGCATTGTGGGTCCCAACTAGGCAAACACTCTTTTCTTCATTTGTCTTATCTATCTTATAAAATACTCCAAAGCCTTCCAGAGTATTGAAATGACTTCCCTCTTTGTATGGCCACATGGAACGATTCTGAAAGTGGACGTTTCAGTCCTGGAAGCCATCTTTTACTTTGGATCTTCAGGGCTGCCACATTTAGTGCTTTGGGAAACTAGGAGGGGGGATTGTATGGAGTGGAGAGATATCTAGCCATAACATTCTTTTCTTTGAGAGTCAAGGACATTCTGCCCTGCACCTGGAGTGGTGTGACTGGGAGTCATCTCCAGTTGGGATGGTGCATTGATTGGACCATGTGATAGACATGTGAGTGCTAGGGCAGGGACTTGCACTTTCTTTTGAACAGGGAAAACCTGGAAGCTTTCAGATTCGGGTTTTCCTAGATGTGCCAATATGACATCTCTAAAAAAATGGAACTTTGAGGAACTTCTAGCCTCGGAGTCTTCTTTTGTTGGGGGTATTACTTGGAACCCTGACAGGCCGCCCTTTTATCCCACTCACAAAATAGTGACAGCATTTGGGTCATTGCTACACAGTGTGGGAACAAACTAGTTTGTTCCGTTGCCCTAACAAGATCTCCACAGTGCTACAGAAGCTTTCCGAGACATTCAGGAGCTTCTGCAGCATGGTGGACACTTCTCTAAGACAGCAAAATGAAGCAATTTGTCTGGTGTCCCTGCCCATTTGTGGGTGGGTCCAAAATGATTATTGCCTTCAGGTTGCTGCTGCATAGCCTGAGGACAAACTGCTTCATTTTGCTTCCCTATAGAGGGATTGCATTGTTGAAGAATCTTTCTGCAGCATTCAGAAACCTCTGCAGCACTGTGCAGACTTCTCTAAGGTAGCAAAATGAATTTCTCTTGCATCCACCATTTTTCCTTGCCCACAAATGGGTGGAACAAAATGGTGACTGATATAGATCATTGCCGTGTGGCCTGGCAACACGTGGCCTGCCTCCTTCAATTGAGGGTCTGGAAAGCTTCAAAAGGTAAATGTGGGGCATGATGTGAGGAGGAGGCCCAAGCACTGTAGAGTTCTGGCAGAATGAGGAAGACAGGTAGGAGGGCACTGCAGTGACCCTGTGGTGGTTCATAAGGGCGAATGACCTCAGGCCCTCCGCAGCCATTGTAATTTTGAAACACGATCATATGTAGGTTTTGGGGGAAGGGTCTGCTGGGATTTCGAACATTCATTAAATGGCCTGTTGTACTTTGAGGATTACCTATATATACCATGTGCATAATTATTAGGCAACCTGTATTTTGGAAGATTAATTTTGTTTTATACCTCAAATCTGAATATTTTAGAAAATAAAAGTGAGGTTTTGGCTTTCTTAGAAGAATATCTATGTGTGCACAATTATTGGGCCACTATTAGTGTGAATAATTATTATGCAACTAAACAAAAATTTGCCCATCTCACTCATTTATTTTTATATGTTAAAGTGAGAATAATAAACAACTCAAAATGTACAAATAAATATTTCTGATATTTTTTTTTAAAAAAGTGACCAATATAGCTACTATTCTTTTCAGTAACAGTCATAAGTCTACTATTCATGGAGTCTATCAGTTTCTTGATCTGTTGACGATCAACTTTTTGTGCAGCAGCAACCACAGCCCCCCAGACACTGTTCAGAGAAGTGTACTGTTTTCTTTCACCATAAATATCCCATTTAAGAAGGGCCCACAAGTTCTCAATAGAGTTTAGGTGAAGAAGGGGGCCATGTCATTATTATTTCATCTGTAAGGCCTTTACTGGCTAGACACACAGTGAAGTACTTTGATACATGATGGAGCATTGTCCTGCATAAAAATCATGGTTTTCTTGAAAGATGCAGGCTATTTACTATACCATTGCTTGAAGAAAGGGTTTTTCTAAAAACCGGTAGTAGGTTTGGAGTTGATTTTGAGTCCATCTTTAACCCGAAAAGATCCAACTAGGTCACTTTTAATAAACCAGCCCATACAGTACCTCATCTCCACTTTGCTGGCATCTGAGTCAAAGTGGAGCTCTACGCCAGTTACTTATCCAGCCACGGCGTCATCCATCTGGTCTGTCAAGAGTCACTTTCATCTCATCAGTCCATAAAACCTTTGAAAAATCTGTCATGCATAAAAATGATATGTCAAAATACTCACTTCCCTAATGGTTGTGCACACAGTACATGTTTCTGTATCAGAGAGAATAAGTAACCCTACAGATCGTGGTCTAAAATTCCAATGTTTCCTCAAAATTGGCTAGGTTGACTATGACATATAGTATTTCAGTTCATTAAGAATAACAGACTGCCCATTTTTCAAAATATAATATTCATAAATTATAAGCAACAATTAAAATAAAACATAGTTGTATAATTTAATCTTTAGGACCGTGCAAACTTCAGATTCACTTCAGAAGATGTGAAAATACAAATAAGTTACAGATCTGTGACTCATTAACAATTGCATCTGTTTCTAACATCATACTGCTGCAAATGATGCCGTACAGTCATGCAATATTGAAAAAATATTAACTTAAAAATAATAGCTGCTTTAATAAATCACATATAGGCAATTAATTCCTGTTCCCAAGCATTACAAAACAATTATTCAAAATCAAATCTGAAGCAATGTTCAGCCTTATTAATATTGCATTACTATCTCAACTATTTCCAACTCAGCCCCATCACAATAGTTCACACTTATCTAAAGCATACATCCAATTTCGTTATGGGCGTATATCCTGAGTTTTTAATCATGCTTCCTAGAAAGTTGGCAAACTAGTCACCAGAGTCTTATGTTAATTAGAAACAAGCTGCAATTTGGATGTCACTACTAAACAGTTAGTAATCTGTACCAGTTAATATTCTTGAGAACTTCTAAGAATAGATATCCCTTAAAACAAAAATGAAAGAAAATATCTAATTAACCTGCCTAATTTTTAAAAAACAAAATTGTAACTTATATATTTGCGGTTAGCAGAATGTGACTTATTAAAATTCTGCGTTAAATGGCAGAAAAGGATGCTATGATTTTTGACAGTTTAAATGATATACATGTTCCCGCACATCACTGGAGCAAAGGATTCCACACATATTAATTTTAAAAGCATGTGTTAAACTCAGCACAGTATCAGCAGAGATATATTTGACATTTTATATGACCCTTCTATGTAAAAAGAAGAGTGTTTGGAACATGAAAGAACCTATTTCAACAGAATAGATTTTTAAAATAAATCACTTAAAAATGTACTATTTCTACTGACAGTCTTAACTTCGGAATCTGGCTCCTATTCCCTAAGGACCTTCAAAAACTTTTTTTCACTTGCTGAATTGGTATGCTATGTGTCCTAATTTTTTTTTCCTCTGTTCAATCATGTTTGACTCTCAGAGACAAGTCCCTGCAGTTTTTTTTTGTAAGATTTGTCATTTCTTCCTTTCTAAGGCTGAGAAAAAGAGACTGGCCCAAGGTTACTTGTTTAAAGTAAAATATTCTGCTGTGGTTTTTGTTATCTTACCAAGTATTTTTGGACAAATATTTTAGAAATGTTGTTCTTCCGAGTAGTATTTAGGAAGACAATATTAAACAGTATCTTATTATAGTAACAAAATGATAATATATATATTGATTTACTCACTACTTTAAACATTAGGTTTTTTTTATTAAAATTACAAGAAATTCTGTTCACAAATAATGCTAAAGAATAAATCATGGTTTAAAAGCTGCAATGACTGGGTTCACCAGGGTGAATAAAAATCGATGATTTAAAAAAAATTAAAAACATTTTTTTATTTAAATCAGATTTTTTGAATCAAATTTATTTTAATAAAATGCTTTTGGAGTAAAAAATCTATCTAAAGATAGTTTTCTATTTTAGATACATTAATAATTTAGTTTATTCAGCAGGAAATGGAGTTTAGTTATGTAGCATGAGGCTGTATGTTCTGCAATATTTACATTTTTTGTAAACTCATTCAATGAATCAAAGCTCTGCAAGCTAAATAGAAAATCTTCATTTCCACAAGCAAGAATGAGTCCTTACATTTAAGGAGCACCTATCATTTCAGGTTATCATGGCAGTGCCTGATAGCAGGCATCCACTCACCTGCCACCTGCCACGTCCCTCACCTTGTTGTGTCACTGCCACATCACCAGCCATCCCATTTAAGTGAATGGGACTGTTGGTGAATCAACAGTGGGTCAGAGGAGGAGCCAAGGACAGAGATGGCAGTTGCTCTTTAAAAATTATGATTTAAATTGAGTTGATTTAACTCAAGCCTTTTTACTAGTGGTTTAAATCATGATTTAAATTGTGATTTAAATTGACTTGATTTAAATCAAATCCATCCTGGGGCTCACACTGTTACATAGTAAACCAAAACCTATCCTATTTCTGACAAATGGCTGTCCAGTCCAGTCTCTTCTTAAAAGCCTTCAGTGATGAGGCACCTACAACTTCTGAAGGCAATTTGTACTGAAATGCACAATCTAGTGCAAAATCTATTTTCTGAAAGCCCTGGAGCAAAAAGCTGGATTGGATATTTGTTTGGTTAATAACTTTAAACTGGCACAAACATGATATATTGATTTGATATTCCCATTGTTTTCAGTTTTCCATTAGTCATTCTTGCTGCAAAATTCTTGCTGCAGAATAATTAAAAAATTATACAAATGTACAAGATTATTGAAATATTTTATACTGGATGAGATATTCTGAAATCAGGGCCCAATGGTGATATTTAAATATTGTGAGGAAAGGCTATTTAGCAGAGAATAATATTTCAGGTAAGGAAAGAAGTGGTGTACAATTCTAATGAAATTTAACTAAATAGGCAGTAATGCCTTATAATATACTATTGACATAACTGAATTAAATCTTTCAGCACTCTTGGTGCACAGGGGAACTGCCAGAGGACTAGAAAAGACATGATGTAGTTTCAATATTCAAAAAAGGGGGCAAAGAAAATGGATCCAGGAAACCATGGTCTCATTCCTCCATCTGTGAAATAATTTTTTAATGTAAGTACTTTTAACTCTATCCTATGGAATTTAAAGAAGTTTACTCAGGGAAATGGGAATGTGTACTAAGTGACCTACATCACAGAATTATTGTGTCCATGTCTGAAGTACACTTTGCAGTTTCAGACAAAAAATGCTACTTTGTAATTATTCAGCATTTCAACACATTTAATAAAGCCAGATGCTTAGGTGTAGACACATTCATGCCAATTTAGAAAAAAAAATCTTTAATAAATAAATAAGGAATGAGTTAGGATTGTAGATTAGCATTCTAGACTTAGAACTGTCTAATAAGTGCCCTCTTGTCTAGACTCTTAAACCAATTTCTTAGGTAACCAAGACGGCAAAGACAGTTTAGAAAGCTGCTGAGGTATCACTTTTGAAGCCACACTTTACAAAGAACAGTAATTTTATTTCATAAGAAGCTGCTTACAAACATCCCAGAAATTCCATCAGATCAGAAGACTTAATTATATATTATATCTGTTTCAGTTAGCTATAAATTACTAATATCCTGTCTTCTAAGTAAATGTCTTCTTTCACCAGCAGATATGTTTTATTTGACTTTCTTACAACTGCTACTAAAACATTTGACAGAACATACAATGCATCTAAAATTAAATATTGATCAAATATTTCTGCTGATGACAGGGTTTTGTAATACTAAAGTCAGCTGCACAGCTACTACAGATTCTAGTAATAGTGCATTTTAACTAACAGGCTAATATTCAAGCCACATGGTTTGTAAATCTAAACTGCCAGATCTTATTAGCATATACTACAGCAATCTGCAATCATAACTTAACATTGAAGCAAATACATACATGTTGAACACATAGCTACATTAAATTCAAAACAACCAACAGAAAAATGATCAGTCTTCCCTATTCTAATGATAAGATTCCCAATTTATTTTCTTTATTACAAGAAAAGGAGACTCGGTTAATAAAATGCATTGCAAATTGGTTAATAAACCTGAAGTATTATTGAATATAGCATTGTATACCAAAACCAGGAACAAATGTTAATAGTTCTTGTAATGTATCTTTAAATGTTTTGGCGGGAAAAAAGCACGTTGCTGATTGGTTGAAGCCTCCGGCTAAACTGTATTTAAAGAGAGGTTTTTCCCAGCCCGAGTTGCTGGGTTCACCATATAGTAAAGAGCTGTTGTCACTATCCTGGTCTCCTGCCTCGTTATTGCCCGAATCTAACACTGGCGACGAAGGTGGGATCTCGAGGCTAAGAGCGCCAGGAAAAGAGCTGAACTCACCAGGAAGACGCGAACCCAGCAAAACAAGGGCGGAAAGCAGCGATGTCCGGCTACACACCGCCAGCGCCATTCGACCCAGCTAAGGAGAAATGGGGGTCATACATGGCTCGCTTCGAGTGTTTCCTCGAAGCAAACGAACTTCAAGGAGTTTCCGACAACAGGAAACGAGCCTATTTCCTGAGCCACTGCGGTCCAGAAGTTTTCGACACCGCAGAATCCTTGGCTGAACCAACGCCGGTACAGTCGGTACCGTGGCAAACTCTGCAGACTCTGCTGAAAGCACATTTTGCACCGATGCCATCCAAGTATGTGCAACGGTTTGAATTCGGGGAGCGCAGACAGCAAGAAGGCGAGTCCATCAGTGCATACATGGCCGCCCTAAGAAAAGCCTCAAAACATTGCGAGTATCGAGACTTGGACGAGGCATTGCTGGAGCAACTCATCCGCGGGGTCAGGGACATCCGTTTGCGGAGACGGCTGCTGTCTAAAAGCAACCTAACGCTGGCAAATGCCTTGGACGAAGCCAGGGCTCACGAGATGTCTACCCAAGCGGCGGAAACACTACAAAAGCAGGTCACACCAACGGCTGGTGCGAAATCAACCCCGGTCCACAATGAAGAGGTCCAGGCCAAATCGGACTGTGAGGAGGAGGAAGGAGTCTTCCACACCGGGAGGCCGGAGAAAGACGACCGGGTAGACTACGCAAGTTGCGGAGGGCAACACCAACGACAACAATGCAAATTCAAAGATGCAACTTGTCGGCGATGCGAAAGGAAGGGGCACCTAGCACAGGTCTGTCGAGCTCCCCAACCTTCCCGCCAAAAATTCAAACCGGCCAATCAGAACGCGGGAACGACGAAGCGGCCCGCGAGTGGTCAGTTTAAAAAAGGCGCGAAGTTGAACCAGACGGTCGTGAGAGTGGGTCACGCATCAACTCGCCTAGAAAAAAAAATCTTTACAAAGGCAAAGATTGAGGGGGTGCCGTGCCGATTGGAGGTGGACACCGGCTCATCGATCACGATCATGTCCTGGGACACTCTCGTGAGAGCCTTACCCGCCATCGCAAAGCGCAAGCTGCAACCACAGAAATTAAAGGTACAAGACTACTAAGGGAATCGCATCCCTGTTCGAGGGGTAACGTCCGTCCACGTCGAGTATGGACAATACAAGAAAACTCTGCCCATCACCATCGTCGATGGGACCCTGCCAAGCTTATTGGGACTGGACTGGTTCCGAGCATTGGGCATGGGAGTGACTGGAATCTTCAGAAACGAAGTCGACCTCAAAGACGCACTCATGAAGGAGTTTGAGGACGTTTTCAAAGACTGCCTGGGCAAGTACACAGGGATCCCTATCTCGTTTAACTTAGACCCACAAGTTGCCCCTATTCGTCTAAAGGCTAGGAGGGTCCCGTTCGCCCTAAAGCCCAGAATTGACCGGGAACTGGACAAGCTAGTAAACCAGGGAATTCTAGTGCCAGTTGACCATGCCAAGTGGGAGACCCCCATAGTCACCCCAGTCAAACCGGACGGGTCGGTCCGAATTTGCGCTGACTACAAGGCAACGCTTAACAAAGCGTTGCAAAAGAGTGCTTACCCCGTTCCGGTGGTACAGCACTTACTGCACTCACTGGGGCAAGGGCAGGTTTTTGCCAAGCTAGACTTGGCCCAAGCCTATCAACAGCTGCCCGTAGATAGCAGCACAGCCGAAGCGCAGACAATTGTGACTCACAGAGGGGCGTTTAAATGTACCCGGTTACAGTTTGGGGTTAGTCTGGCTCCAGGGTTATTCAGAACCTGATGGAGCGGCTATTGCAGGGCCTACCAGGGGTGGTACCATACTTTGACGATGTACTGGTATCCGCTTAGAATCTAGAAGAATTAGGCTGCGAAAAGTTTTGGGCATTTTCCGGTCTGCCGGCCTCACGGTTTTGGGCATTTTCCGGTCTGCCGGCCTCACGGTTAAACTAAACAAATGCCAGATCGGGGTTGAGTCTGTGGAATTCCTGGGCTACCGGATAGACAGGGAAGGGATTCACCCCACTGAGAGCAAGGTACGGGCCATCAGGAAGGCCCCGGTTCCAAAGACCAAAACGGAGTTACAGGCATTCTTAGGTCTGGTCAACTTCTACGCGGTATTCTTAAGGAATAAGGCAACAGTAGCAGAGCCGCTGCATAAATTACTAGCAAAGACGGCTGCATGGTCTTGGGGAAAGGCGGAAGCTAGGGCATTCAAGGGGTAAAGAATCTCCTAACGAGTGATAGCCTCCTTATCCAGTACAATGGCACGCTGCCATTAGTGTTAAGCTGCGATGCATCTCCCTATGGGGTGGGGCTGTGCTCAGCCACAGGTTACCAAATGGCACAGAAGCCCCATTGCATACTACTCCCGAACCATGTCATCAACTGAAAGGAATTATAGCCAGCTTGATAAGGAAGCCTTGGCTATAGTCGCAGGGGTAAAGAAATTCCATGAGTATGTATTTGGTCGTGATTTTGAAATCATCACGGACCATAGACCTTTGCTAGGTCTGCTGGCAGGCGACCGCCCAACGCCCGTGGCACTTTCGCCAAGACTGACCCGATGGACTATCTTCCTGGCAGCGTATTCTTACAAATTGCTACACCGGCCAGGAAAGGATTTAGGGCACGCAGACGCACTGAGCAGATGCCCATTACCAGAGACTATTGAAGACCCCACTCCAGGGATACCAGTTCTGCTAATTGACTCTTTGGACTCTGGCCCAGTCACATCCAAAGAGGTGGCTCGGGCTTCGTATAAGGACATTACAATACGAACTGTACTTGGTTGGGTACAAAGAGGGTGGCCCGCTGCGCCGGGCGAGCGTTTTAAAGAGTTTGTAAAGAAACGAGGGGAACTTTCGGCTCAAGGGGGGTGCCTGCTATGGGGGGATCGAGTGGTGATCCCAGAGAGATTGAGGAAAAGGGTGTTGGATCTCCTTCACGAAGGTCACCCAGGGATCGTGAGGATGAAGGGTCTAGCGAGAAGCTATGTGTGGTGGCCCTTAATGGACTCGGAAATTGCTGAGAGGGTAGGGAAATGCCAGGCCTGCCAGGAGTCCAGACCGCTACCCCAACGGCCCCGATTCGGGAATGGGAGAGACCCCAGGGCCCTGGTCTAGGATCCACATCGATTTTGCGGCCCTTCCACAGCCACACCTTTCTGGTGGTAGTCGATGCCTACTCCAAATGGCTGGAAATCATTCTCATGAGATCCATGACAGCCGAGGCTGTGATCTCAGTCCTACGGCACCTATTTGTAACCCATGGGTTGCCCGACACGTTAGTCTCCGATAACGGCCCGCAATTCACGGCAACCCAGTTTGAGGGGTACTTGGCAGAAGAGGGCATCCGGCATGTCCTCTCGGCGCCTTTCCACCCTGCGACGAATGGCCTTGCAGAACGCTTCCGCTCGAGCGCAAAAGAAGCATTGTCCAGGATCAGGCCAGGCGACTGGCAAACAAAAATCGATACCTTCCTGGCCGTCCAACACAGAACCCCCTGTGTCACAACTGGCAGAAGCCCAGCAGAGTTATTAATGGGTCGGAAGCTCAGGTGCCCACTAGACCGCTTAAACCCGAACTACACACCAGACGGTTACAAGGGGGCACTCGGTAAAACAAGAGGGATGGCAATAGGCGACCTAGTGTGGGCACACAACTATAGCGAAGGCCCGACCTGGTTAGCAGGAAAAATCCTAGAAATAACAGGTCCCAAATCATATTTAGTGGAGATAAAGGATGGCCGGGTATGGGCGCCACATAGACCAAATAAGAAAGCATAACGAACAATCCGAATTAGACGAAACAGGCCCTGACTATACAATGTTTGAATCCACAGCTGACTCAAACCCGGGGCAAACGCGGGACTTATCTGAATTCCAGGAGGTCCAGCGACGCCAACAGGTTCCGTCAAAAAACAGCAGGGACGACTCTGCAAATAATCCAGGGCCGGATGGCCTAGAGGAGGAGCTGAGAGGAACAGACAGTCCCTCCGGTCAGCTCGACTCACTCCCAGAGAATGAATTGCGCAGGTCCGAAAGAGTCAGGAGACGCCCAGTCTACTTGCGTGATTACGTTGAAAAATAATATGTAAATCTCATGTAAATAATGGTAAAGTGTTTTCTGGGAGGGAAGGAGTGTAATGTATCTTTAAATGTTTTGGCGGGAAAAAAGCACGTTGCTGATTGGTTGAAGCCTCCGGCTAAACTGTATTTAAAGAGAGGTTTTTCCCAGCCCGAGTTGCTGGGTTCACCATATAGTAAAGAGCTGTTGTCACTATCCTGGTCTCCTGCCTCGTTATTGCCCGAATCTAACAGTTCTGCTTCTTACAGAAATTACACACTCTTGTAAAATGTAACATGCAGCAAAGTGAGTGGCAAATACTAGGTGCTACCTGGAATTCATTAAGCTATAAAGGCATAGTTTACTCCAACATTCTGGGCACCTTTTCTTTAACCTGTGCATGCTTATTTCAGTGCTATCTGAATGTTTCTTTACACAAGTCTTAATAGAGTCATGTTTAAACTACTGAAATGAAACAATTCAATTCTGGCATTATGCAATCATTCACGCTTTAAAAAGATAATCTAGTGATGCAATAGTTACCATCTATAAGGAAAAGCTCTGCTTTTACTGAACTATTATTCAGTTTGGCAGCATGTAATATTTTACTCAGTCATTTAATCATACTTACAGTGGTTAAAAATGTAGGCCACCATAAGCATCTTTGTTGCCAACTATACATCAGTTTATAAAATGTTTATTTAGAAATATTACAGAAAAAAAAGCATGCCTACAGATACCACTGATCAATACACCTTGCTAATACTGTCTTTAGTGACATTTTATTATTTTTTTTCAGTTGTTTCAAAGAATTTATGGAGGCAGAAATCTCATATAAATCAGTTGCAATGAAGGCAAGGTTGACCCATTTCTCTACCTAACTCCAAAAGTCAAGGTCTGCTCTTTGTACAAAAAATAGCTGGCAATTGGCAATAACACATCAAAGATGTAACAAAAAATACTGTATGCAGGAAATATGTATCTTACACATTCTCTTTTTCTACACACACACACACACATACAGAAACAATATTAATTCAATTCTAGGCTTCTGTTCAAATATATGCGCATGCCCATACACAAAAACATACATGCTCACAAACATATTCACTACACATAGACAGCAAAGAAGAGTTTTTTAAGCATAAAATGAAACTTTTGAGCCAACCACTTTGTTGCATTTTAATTTTATTGCATTATGATTAAGGAATTAAATTCAGAACACAAGATGGAACATAGTCATGTCCACAAACTATCTAGCTTCACAAGATGGGGAAAAGGTCTTTCTCACACAGAACTCCTCTAAATTTGTCTGATCCTTGGACAATCTTATAATTGTTATTCTCCTTAAGTAGCAGAACTCATTATTTCAGAGAAAGGAAATAAGGTGATGGGGACGCTTCTATTAAAAAAAAAAAGAGGAGGAAGAAGACAACTTCATGCAGCATACACTATATTACCCAGGGGTGTGTGTTTCAAAATCTAGAATTGGAGATGAATTCTGCAGAGAAAGCTGGAGTCTTCCACTTCTCTACCGCACCAGATTAGATCCCCACCCCCTTTCAATCTTTCATTCCCCATCCGGAGTATTCCTCCGCCTCTCTCTTCCCAATCTCCCCCACCCCACCGCCACGATCCTCCCAGTTTCTTGAAAGCGGCTCCACCTTTCTGTGCGTAAACGAAAGCCTGAGCAAACGGGCTTGTAACCTACCTTTTTGTCTTCCTTCTCGTCGCTTTTCTTCTTCTCTGGCAGTTGGCCACTATCGCGGGCGCTTTCCCCTGCCTGCCCATCCTGCGACGTCGGCGGTTGGCAGCCTCCTAACCTTCGCGCTTGGGGGATAGGCTCCGATGAGCATGGAGAAACTCCTTCCAACCCGTCGGGGGTCCAACAAAAGCAAGCAACGAGGCTTCACGCGGCGCACTTATCTCTTAATTCCCGCCTTAAAAAGAAAAGGAGTTAAGATGTGACCAGCTCACATGTTTCTTTGCGCTAAGGGGACGTGGGTGGGGGGCAGGGAGACCTGCTATTTCACGCGTTTATCTTTGCCCTCCAATCCTAAAACTCTTGCAGCCAAGCGCGTGTGATGCTCCTACTGCGCGAATGCTGTGGTGTCGTTTACTGGCCGCTCAGTTCTGGATGCTGGAGATGCACCTTGTCTTGGCAGCCACTTCTGTTCTTCCTCCTGCTTTCTCGGGTTGATAATTATGCAGAGGTCTCAGGTTCAGACAAAGTTGAACATCTATGCTAATGCCCACTCCTTGGAGCTTTCCTGATTGTCGGAGCCTCCTATAATAAAGTTCACCTGGAAATTGAGTCCAATCTGCGGGAACGGAAGGCCACCCGGAGAATGCCAAGAAGTTAAGCCATAACAGCCCTTGAGTTTCCTAACGATGTAGACACGACCTACATGGCAATGGAGCGGAGCAACAGATTCTTGAACACAAGCCTGCAGATAAGAATTCAAAGCGATCGCCCGCGCCTCCTAGATATTACTCAATCCGTACTTTGCCTGCGCCCTCTTTTTCTCTAGGTGATTGGAGCTCCCTCTCTAACAGTCATGGCGCGGGCAAAATGGGAGGGAAAGCGAGAGAGTGAAAGATCGGGTACAAAACAAAAAAATCATACAAACCGCCCTCGATACATTAAATAACAAATCAAATCCTCCTCGGAATTTTAGATTACCGGTAGTTGTTGAATTTTTTCTACGGAAAGAAGAATCAAAATTCTTGGGGACTAGCTTTAAATGGCAGGCCTCAACTCTTCAATGTGAAGTTAGGACTTATTTTAGATATATACAGAAAGTAACTCTAGCCTGACCATACCATACCATACCTATATAAGGAATTGAGTCGTCTCAACCGTATTGCATCAAACTAACAGCCTAAATATCAACCCGAACTACTAATATTCAAACACATTCCAACTATTGCATCTTCCCTCCCCATAATTTTGACAAAAGTGCAACATTCAGAAAAATTGTGAAGAAGAGTTGATAGCTGGGGTTATGAAAATAACAATTGTGAATTAAGAGAAATATAATAATTATAATAATTTATAAAATTTATAATTTAAAGTAGGAGAAAATGATGATCTTGGTGAAGAAACCTTTTATAATAAGTGGGACATTCTTTCTTGCTCATAAAAATGTATATATATGCATTTTATAAGTTCTGTATACACTTTAAACAAAGAGCAAAATTTTTCCCTGGCAAATAATGAACAATATAAAAATAATCTATTTAGTTGCTGAATGAAAGTCAAACTTCTATCTGTTGATTTCAAATCAAGAATCTTTATGAGATCTTACCTAAATATAAATGTTTAGATATAAGTTACCATAATATTGTTTAAAGAGCTAATGCCGGATTTAAAGTTGTTTAATACAAACATCCTTGCAAGTACATATATTTGAGATTTTAATATCCATTTAATAAAAAAAGCACAGAGAATCACTACAATCAGGCCCGAGACTTAGAGAAACCAGAGAAATAGCCAGACTAAAAATAAACAAGGAAAAAACCAAAATGATAGTCAAAAATATGACAGTTAAACAGAAGGATAAATTAATAAAGGGAATGAACATACCAATAATAAAAAAAGTGAAATATCTAGGAATTTATTTAACAGCAAGTCGTATAACAATTAAAAAGGGCAACTAACCAAACTAACAAATCAAATTAAATTGGACATAGTGTTGGAAAAATCTGCAACTTTCCTTAATGGGCAGAATAGCTGCAATAAAAATGAGCATTCTGCGGAAGATACTTTTTTGATTTCAAAATATACCTATAAAATTAGAAAAGAAATATTTTGAGAACTTGAACAAAATAATGTCAAGGTTTATATGGCAAGGGAAAAAAACGAGAATAAATTTGAAATTATTGCAAGAATGAAAAGAGAAAGGAGAGTTTGGCCTGCCCGACTGGGAATTGTACCATCAAGCTAACGTACTTACATGGGTAAAAGAGTAGATAACCTTAAGAAATAGGAGGTTATTATTATTGGTGTGTTATGATATCCAACTAGGTGGCATGCATTTCTTTGGTACAGGAGAAGTACGGCACATCAATACCTCCAAAGGCATTACATAAGAAATGCATTATTAGCGGTGTGGAATAAAATCAAACAACAAAATTATATGAAAATACCAGTCTGGCTCTCCACCTTAGAAGCATTGATACACCCAAACTTTATAAATATGGAAAAATTGTTTCATATAAGGATATATTAAATGAGAAGGGCGAATTGAAAACCAGATTAGAATTAAAAGAACAAGGAGTAGAATTGGAGTGGTGGTCATACCTGCAAATACAACCATGCTACGTGAAAGATGTGAAAGTATGGGGTATCCATAGAGAATTAAAAATATTAGATCAACTATTAGTGAACACCAATGATAAATTGATAAAGACAACATATAAATACTTACTAGACTAAAATGGAGGAAGAACAAGTTAAGTAGACAATGGTTGTATGGGATAAAAATTTTGGATATAACTTCAGTTTGGATAACTGGCAAAAACTTTGGGAAAGAAACAGGAAATTGACATTGGCCACATCATATAAAGAGAATCTTTATAAAATATCCTAAAGGTGGCATCTTCCTCTGGCAAGATTGGGTAAATTGTTAAGCAGCATATCCCTGAAATGTTGAAAATGTAAACAGTCACCAGGTACATATTATCACCTGTGGTGGACCTGTAAAAAAGCAAGGAAATTTTGGTTACAAATTCAGATGTGGCTAGAAAGGATGGTTGGACAACGTATAGAATTTAAACCAGAAGTATTTCTATTAGGCATTATAACAGATGGCTATAGTAAAGGATCAATATACCTAATACTACACATCCTGATGGCAGCAAGAATGGTATATGCTCACCAATGGAAAAGTGAAAACACCCCTTTAGAAAAGAAGATAATGATGATATTAATATGTGCAGCAATTGATAGATTGAAATTAGAGTTAAAAAACAAAGGAGAGACCAGAGGTGAAATGCTCCCGGTTCAGACCAGATCGCCAGATCTGGTAGTGATAGCAGCAAGTGGTTTGGAGAATTGGTAGCAAAAATCCCTGCCCCCCCCCATTCCCAGCTAAGTCGCGCAATCCTCAGAGGGTTTTTTTTTTACTTTTAAAAGCATTTTTTCAGCTGAAGAAAAAATGCTTTTAAAAGGGTCTTCTGATGATCCCAGCTGAGTTGCCTGAATGTCAGAGGCTTTTTTTTTCATTTAAAGGCAAAAAAATGCTTTTAAAAGAAAAGCCTCTGATGATCAGGCAACTCAGCTGGGATTGCCATAGGAGCCTTTTCAAAGCATTTTTTCTACAACCTCTTCGCCTGAACAGGTTGTAGAAAAAATGCTTTTAAAAGTAAAAAGAAAAGTTGGCCACACCCACCCAGTCACATTACCCACCCCCCAAGCCACGTCCACTGAACCGGTAGTAACAAATTTTACATTTCACCCCTGGGACAGACAATATTATAACAGATGGAACAGATTTTATCAATGGCTGGAAGTACAAAGTGGGAGCCAGAACATGAAATAATTAGGCTAAGTAGACCTGGACCAGGGTGAGGTCAACAGTAGCCAGTCTAAGGTTAAAATTTTGGGGGATTTGGGATTAAACCACAGAGTTAGGTAGTTCATTCCAGGCATTGACCACTCTGTTGCTGAAGTCATATTTTCTGCAATTGAGTTTGGTGCAGTTTACCTTAAGTTTGTATCTATTGTGTGCTCGTGTATTGTGGTTGAAGTTGAAGTAGTCATTGACTAGTAGGACATTGTAGCAGATGATTTTATGAGCTATGCTTAGGTCATACTGAAGGCAGCGTAGTTCTAAATTTTCTAAGCCCAAAATTTCAAGTCTGGTGGCATAAGGTATTTTGTTGCGAGCAGGAGGACTCTTCTTGTGAAATATTTCTGGACATGTTCAATTATATTAATGTCCGAAATGCAGTGCGGGTTCCAGACAGATGAGCTGTATTTGAGAATTGGTCTAGCAAATGTTTTGTATGCTCTAGTTAGTAGTGTAATATTACCAGAGAAGAAGCTATGCAAGATTAGGTTTACAACCCTTAATGCCTCTTGGTGATGTTGTGATAGTGGGCTTTGGCACTTAGATCATTTGATATGATTACTCCAAGGTCCTTGACAGAGTGAGGGTCATCTACAAGGTCATGTCCACTCAGTTTGTATTTTGTGTTCTGATTCCTTTTGCCAATGTGTAAGACAGAGCATTTGTTGGTTGAGATTTGGAGTTGTCAATTTTTTTACCATTCCGACACAAAGTCAAGATCTTTTTGAAGGATAGCAGCATTGTTAGTGGTGTTAAATAGTTTTACATCAGCAGTGAAGAGAATGCACTTACTTATAATATGATCACAAAGGTCATTTATGTATAACAGACACTTGTCTGCTTGACAATATTTTTTTGAAACCAAATTGTTTATTAGAGAGTAGGTTGTTTGTTTCTAGGTGGGGGGTAATGGACTGGTTGATGATTGATTCCATGACTTTGCAGGTGATGCAGCATAAAGAGATTGGTCTGTAATTTTCAACTAGGCTGGGGTCTCCCTTTCTGAAGATAGGGATGACCATGGCTAGTGACCATAGGTTGCGGAGGGAGCTGGTTCTGAAAGATTTTTCAAAAATTATGCTTAGGGGTTCTATTATAGCAGTGGCAGCTTTTTTAAGAAGTATGCACATAGTCCATCAGGTCCAATAGATAAAGATGGTTTTAGTCTACATAGTGCCTTTTCAGTGTTATCTACTGTGAAATCTATTTGTCTTAGATCATTATTGTTATTAATGGTATGACTAGGGAATGTTGGGCATGAGCCATTGCTGTTTACAAAGTCTGAGCCAAAGAATGTGTTAAAGATGTTTGCTTTAACAGCTTCGTCATTACATTCATTACCGTTAGATCCTTTTATGAGTGGGATGGATTTCGAGTCTTTAAGTTTGTTGTTTACAAAATTATAGAAGGTACGGTTGGATTTTGTGCACAGAAGTTTTTCTTCTTGTTTGACGTGGTAATTGGTGCATTCAGTCTTTATTTAGTGGCATATATTTTTGTATCGGCTTTTAAAGTTAGCTACATAGCCAGTTTTGTTTTTTCACCAGAGGGATTTTTCTTTTTAATTGGAGCTTTCTTATTGATATGGATAATTTGTTTTTCTTGGTTTTGGTGGTGATTACTTATAGTTTAATAACTCTATTGACTTTGAACAAGAAAATGGTCTTCGGCAGTGTTACAGTCAGAGAATAGAATCTGGCAATCAAGAGATGAGAGGTCAGTGTCTAATAATCATACATATACATAGTAGGTTAGTAGGTTTTCACGGGTATAGGTATGTAGGTCTTGGCATATTCGGGTCTTTTCCCGTGTAAGGTTGAGAGTATCTTGGCAACATTTCGACGAGGTCTCACTCATCATCTTCATGCTGGTGCTTTCGGCTTCATGCTTGTTTGCTCGCACAAGCATGAAGCTGAAAGCACCAGCCTGAAGATGATGAGTGAGACCTCGTCAAAATGTCGCCAAGATACTCTCAACCTTACATGGGAAAAGACCCAGAAGTGCCAAGACCTACATACCTATACCCATGAAAACCTATGAAAACATATACATATATATACACATATATACATATACATATACATACATACATACATACATATACATATATATACACATATATACATATACATATACATATATATATATATATACATATACATATATATATACATATAAAATTAGAATTTATTGATAAGTCTATCAATTTTAACATCCATATAAACTGACATCTATTGTTAAATAACTATTTTATTCTTTTCAGTTTGTTTGCTCAGTTACCTGCTAATTGTGAAATTCATAACATTTTAAAGCTTATTAAAAGTTATGTCCTTTATGCATTACTGATTGGTATTGCACTCTTAGGCCTAGAGTCACTAACCATTTGTTTATGAAGTTAATAAATAGACAACATTGCAGTTTGAAAGCATGGAAATGCAAGTAGATAAATAAGTACCACTTTAGTAAGAAGATAACAGCATTCCTTATGTCTTGGCATATAATCATGCCATCCACATAACCATGGAAGTGTCTTCAGACTACACTAGTTCCCTCGGATAAGAAATAGAGATGCCCCCTAGAGTTGGACTTTGCTTGAGGTAGAAAAAAAATGAAACTTTGATTTTGGATTTTACCAATTAAATAGATTTATTGATATAGAAATGGTTAGTTTATCCTGTGTAAAAGTAAAAAGTTGAGGTTGGATGTTACTTTACTGCACAGTCACCTTTTCTTTCTTTTTCCCTTCTTTTCTGCACTCTTCCCTTCCCCTTCCCTCCTCTATATAATGAATTGATATCTCGTTAAATATATAAAAATCAGATCAAAATCTCTTACCACTTTAAATTAAAACACATCTGACCTTGGAGGTTGGAAACTTCATAGAATAAAAACCTTGATAAGAGTCATCTTCCATTGTATTTGAAGACAGCAGTGCAGCTCCTGGCCCTTCAGTGTCTGCTACTTGAGGCAATAATTTCCTCCATATAATCATAGTAAAAAACACAGAGATCCTATGAGATTAGAGATGGGCAATTAATTTTCCAATGGGCCTCATAGGAACCTGGGATTGTTGTGGAGGGCTGCTCCCACCCACTTGCCACCACCCCTGCCACCATTCCCTGAGGCTGAACCTTGCCACTACCTCCCACTACCACCAGTTGGATGGGGACAGTCAAAGGACTAGATGCGGCCTGCAAGTCATAAAATGCCCAGGTATGTATGAGACCAAAATCTTTTCACCTTGAGCAAACTGAAAAAAATGTAAATGATTTTAGCAAGATCATTAATCATTAATAGTCGAGTGAAATTTGAAGTTGAATGTTTAACTCTTAGCCAGACTTTGTTACAGTGGCTCTCTTACATGAAACTAAAAAAATGCTAAAAAGTAAACCTTTTTATATTTGAAGGGATAAATTCATAAGAGGCATTTTACAGCTTACAGCTGCTTTTACCTTATGTTTTACATAAATCTTCTACCATGCTATATACTTGTGGCCCGCCATCTGGCAGCAGATTCGGACATTGAGGAGGTTGGAGAGAAATGTGCAGTCCTAGAGTCTGGGGAAGGCTCAGATGAGGACTCTGCGTTGGAGGCAGAGAGGGGGCCAGGGCCATCTGGTAGTTATGTGCTGCCTCCAGAGCCTCCAGAATCTGATATCAGTGAGGCAGAAGAACAGCCTGTTCCCAGTGTGCGCATGCACAGAGCTGCCAGAAGGCAAGAACAATTAAGAAAACAAAGGGTGACTCATGAGTAAGGCTTGGAGATGATTGGTCCCTCCCATGAGACATAAAAGAGGAACAAATGGACATGAGCCTTTGCAAGAAGCAATTAGTTTATATAATCAATTCAAGCTTGAGAAGTCTGTTTGACTCTGTGCTCTGTTTGGCCTTGCAAAACCAATTGATAATTAGGCCTCTGGCAGCATTTCAAGGGAGATAAAGGTGGATGCTTATTAACATTACTCTGAAAGACTGTGTCAGCTAGAGCAGACATCTGTCGGAATCTTCTCAGATGGTTTGTGAATCATTATGGACTGTGAATGACCATAATTCACAACCGTCTCAATAAAAGAGGTTTTTTGGGGACTAAGGTTGTGATTTATGCTTTCTCAGGAAGCCTAACTCAGAACAATACTTTAAAAATTGGCAGAATTGAAATTAAAACAATCTCATTAGAAATATTCAATATTAGCTTTCTACACAAATGTTTAAAAAGTGGCAATTGAAGGGATCTTTTACTGAGCCATTTTTAGAGACAAGCTATAAATTTATGCTGAGCAACTTTTGAAAGGAACAGTGGAAATAAACCAACACACCTTATGATTCATGTCAGCTAAGCAATTGTTGGAAGTAAAATCCAGTCCGGTTCCAAGTCAGGAAAAAGACACAGGAGCCAATGAATTTGGAAGCAGGCTGCAGGAAAGGAGGTCTCAAAAGTGAAGTGACTCAACATCAGTTTTGGGACAGCTGACAGCCTGGCATGGGGAGTAAAGTGATTTTATACC
Organism: Ahaetulla prasina; assembly: GCF_028640845.1. NCBI lineage: Eukaryota > Metazoa > Chordata > Lepidosauria > Squamata > Colubridae > Ahaetulla > Ahaetulla prasina. Next base: position 94,155,274 of record NC_080542.1, read on the forward strand.
TTTTTGGACTTTTGAGATTGAGATGCTTGGTGGGGTTATTTGATTGGATTAATAATGCGCCTTTCTGAATTCTAATTGTCCCTATTTGATTTCCTGGGTGGTGATCAGGGCCAAGGCTAGCCTTGGGGAAAGGTGGGGAATGTAAATTCTGTGTGGCTTTGTGTTTTCTGATTTAATCCTGTCAGTTCAGCCTGTCTCAGTCTTTTAACTGAGGTTACTTGAGGCCATTCTGGCTGTCAGGCAAGGATTGCTTTAGTTTCTGGGGATGTTTTTTCTTTGCCTTCTCTGAGGGCATGGAAATAAAAGGGGAGGTGTCTTATGATTCTTTCTGCACAATATTAGAGAAATATATGACCTAGGAGAAATAGGCTGGAAGACTTGTCTTTGTATTGGTCCAAACGTTTGTGATTGAAAGAGCATGTAAGTGTTTTGTTTGAAGAGACCTCTTCAAGAGCCAGAGTACAACAGCAAAGTAGCAATATTTTCACCTGTTTGAAACACACTTAATTCATGAATATTTTAAATCACATTTTTTGTCCTAGAAAAAGAAAAGTGCAAAGATAGAACAGTTCTTTTAGAAATTAATTGCCAAAAGATGATAGCTCTAATGACAGTTACCAGTTAAGTTTGAATAATTATAATGAACTGCATTTCTACTATATAAAATATAATTTTCCTATCCCTCAAAAAAAAAAAAAGATAAATAGTGAAGTTTAGTTTCATCAAATTTGGACGAATTCAGAATTGAATCTGGAAGTTTTGGACAAATTTAATACAGACTGATATTAATGTAGAATTCCTCTAAAGTGAACAAGTTTCAATTTTAAATTTAAATTATTCTAAAGCACTATTAATTTTTCAGAAATCTACAGGCTCAGAAATACATACAAGCAATTCTGGAAAACATACATTTCCCCCAGATTAACTCAAAAGAGAGATAATAGAGAAACATAATATATAAATCTAATACAATCCCCAGTGATATTTATTCTCTGAGGAATCTATAGTAATACATTGCATAATTATTCTAAAATATAGTGTGCCCCCTCCTTTCCAAAGGGCTGGTCCTATGGCAGATAAAATGAAGCACACAAATGATTTTCGCAAGTAAATGAGACAACAAAACAATATGCTCTTTCTCAGTCTTTAGCAAATTGGTGTTATGCGATTTATTGTTCTACAACTTTCATCCTCTCCAAACAGCAAAGCCATCACATAAAAAAGCTATCTTTCGTATTTTTTTATTATTATTATTTCATTTTGTCACAACAGTATACACAAACACTGTCATAAGTAAAAAAAGCATATCATGAAGAAAATATATAGAAGCCATACTCAGGTTTAAAGCTAAGTACAAGAATTTATGACCTAAAAGAGAGTCCACTGTTAACCAAAAAAATCAGTTTCAGCTTTTATATTGTGTCAAAGAATCTAGAAGCCTATTTTGACCTTTTACCACCTTTCAAACAATATAAATCAATGTCTTTTTTTTTATAGAGTCAAACTCCTTGGGGCCTAAGTCAATAGCATGGCTGTCAAATTCAGGAATAGCATTGCAAACAGTACTGCTTTCTTGCGGCCCATTCTGATGTTATTGACAATTCCCTCTGTATTATCTATTTTAAAGCAGATGACACTGATATACTTTGGAAGTTCCAACATCCATCAATCTCTGTTTCTCTAAAGGACTTTGCACAAGAACACAAATATCTGGCAGTCCACAGTTATTATCATGATCAAACTCTTAAGTATAGAGGTCTTTTAAGATTTGCCTTTGAGGTATACAGTCATCTACAGTTTCAAAATGTTAACCTGAATAGAATAGAATAGAATAGAATAGAATAGAATAGAATAGAATAGAATTTTTTATTGGCCAAGTGTAATCGGACACACAAGGAATTTGTCTTGGTGCATAGGCTGTCAGTGTACATAAAAGAAAAGATATGTTCATCAAGAATCATAAGGTACAACACTTAATGATAATCATAGAGATTGCACAAATAAGCAATCAGGAAACAATCAATATCAAGATAAATTGTAAGGATACAAGCAACAAAGTTACAGTCATATAGTCATAAGTGGAAGGAAATGGGTGATGGGAATGATGAGAAGATTAATAGTAGTGCAGATTTAGTAGATAATTTGACAGTGTTGAGGGAATTATTTGTTTAGCAGAGTGATGGCATTCGGGGGGAAAATGTTCTTGTGTCTAGTTGTTCTTGTACGCAGTGCTCTGTAGCATTGAGGGTAGGAGTTGAAACAGTTTATGTCTAGGATGTGAAGGGTCTGTAAATATTTTCACAGCCCTGAGAGACTTCCGGTGGCTCCGCTTCATTAATGGCAGTCTATTTTAGACCGCTAGCTCTGTGATTCTGTAGAGCCGCTCAGACAGCGTTAATCAGCTGTCTAGTGGCTTGAAAATCTCTCCCTCCGGCAAAGAGGGAGAGGTGAGCATTCAGGCTGAAGTAGAGCCCCCAGGAAAGCCCCAGGAAGATTTCTGGAGGCTTGATGGGAACTCTCCTTCTATAGCCCGAAAAAAGCTCCGGAATCCGGAACACTTCTGCCAAATGGCAGAACAAAATGCAGCGTCCATCTCCGCGACTGAAATGGATTAGTGAAGGACTGCTAACGCAGACAGAGATGAAACAGGAGCATTGGCATTTGATTGTAAGAAGATTTTAACTCCCTGACAGAGGATGTATTTGTAGTCAAGATTGGAGATGAAGAAAGGAAATGGCGTTTTGTGTATTGAACAAATGGTGCTTTGTGTATTGGAAGTGAAAGTTAAGGAAACGCTTATTACAATTGCTGGCATGGGACCTTTAAGAAGAATATAACAAGATATTTTTTAAATGGAATGAATAATTGTTTATGAGTTTTCTTTTGTCTATTTTTCTTTTGTTTTTTTATTACAGTGTTTAAGAAGAAAAGTTTACTGAATTTTTCTTTTTTCTTTTCTTTTTTTTCCCTTTGGTATTACATAGTTTAAAAATGACTTTTAAGCAAAGAGAATTAACCACTTCTAAAATACTGGAAATTTCTTCAGCTCAGATATGGAAATTAAAAGAAGATATCAAGGAAGGTTTAAGGAATTTTTTACAGGAGCTTATGGAGGCTCATCTTTTAGAAATAGATCAAAAATTTAATGAAATGGAGAAAAAAATACTGGATTTTAAAGATATGGTGGAAGAGTAGAGGAGGGAGATGAAAAAATTAAAGGAATCAATTACCCCATTATTGGTATCTAGTATTCAGACGAAGACTGGAAGAACTTAACCAAATTAATTTAGATTTGCAAAGGAAAATAGATGAAGTTCAAATTAATTTGAATTTAGAAAATAAAATAGATGATATTCAGGTTAAGGTAGATAGGGCAGATGAAGAAAGGGTTATATTACAATATAAATTAATGGAATATGCTAGAAAGGTGAGGGGATTAAAAGAATGTAGGCAGGAAAATTTGAAAGAGATTTTTACTCAAGTCTTTGCTCAGATAGATGGAGTGGAACCAGAAGATTTTGAATTTAATATTGAAAAAATCTATCATGTTAATTCTTGGTTGGCAAGGCAGAAGCGTTTACTGAGAGATGTGGTTATTTATTTTACAACTAAGAAGATTAGCTATGGAATTTTGCAAGCATTCTATAAAAATAAATTTCAAATATTAGGACAAAATATAATAATGATGAAGGAAATTCCTCCTAAAATGTTAAGAAAGAGAAAAGAATTTGCTTTTTTAGTGGATGAGCTTAAGAAACATCAGATATATTTTAGATGGGAGGTTCCAGCTGGCTTAACACTGAATTATAAAGGAAGAAAGTATTTTTTCAATACAGTTTTCAAAGCAAGAGATTTCTACACCAATGTATTAAAGATTGGGAATCCTTTATTGCTAGATGCTAAGTTGATTGGTGAGCAGATGGTGGAAAATGTGTAAGATAGAAGATAAGGGGAGGGAGAATGTTTAATTCTATTATATATGATTATGGTTAATTTTTGTAAGTGATTTATTTTGGATATAAATGTGTAATTTTAGGGGTACTATTTGATATATCTGAGGTATAAAGAAATAGGAAGATGGAATATTGTTTAATTTTGGAGGATAGACAGTAAAATTTAGGAATTTGGATTAAATATTATATTTGAGAGATTGATGTAATGTTGTTATTTGGTTAAATAGAATTTAATTGTTATAATTGATATATTTTGGATAAGTTATAGGTGTAATTTCAATAATGTTATTTGATATAAGCAAGGTAAATTGAAGATTTTAATTATTACAATTGATATATTGTGGATACAATATAGGATTAAAATTAATATTAGTAATACTATTTGATGTATGTAAATGATACCAAAGATGGATTATTGTTTACTTTTGGAGATTGGACAGTAAAATTTAAGAAATTAAGCTGGAAATATGAACTATTGTTAAGAGACTGCTTAAGGAAGAAAGACATTACAGAAGAATTTCTGATGAATATTGGAAGATGGAATTTGTTTTGGCAATGATTGATGAAGGTTGGATATTAAAAACTATGTACTTTATTGAAGAACAAATACCAACTCAATCAGAAGTCTCTGAGAACTTTAGGAGTGGAATGGACTGATATATAATGGACTGGAAGAAATGTATTTTCTTTGTTTCTGGAGGGAGAGTTAAGGTTTTAAGGAGTGACTATGGATTATGATTTGTGTTATAGTTTAATTTTTGATTGTTAGTTTTATACCCTGTATTCGGTTCTGGGAAGTCTCGGGGGGGAGGGAGGGGAAGGAGGGGATGAGGGTAGAAAATGGATTGATGATTAATGTACAGGGATGATTGAAGATGTATAATTAATGTAAGGTCGGAGCTGCCTGGCTACCATTTCAGAATGATGGGAAGGGAGAAAGGAGAAGAGAGAAGGAGGTAGGAAAGAGAAGAGGAGGAAGAGGAAAGGAAGAAAGAGGGATAGAAGAGGGAGAAGAAAGGAGTAGGGAGGAAGGAGGAGAGGATGTAGATAAGAGAAGGGGAAGATGGTTGTGGAAAGTAGAAGAAGGTAGAGAAGGGAAGAGAGTTAAAGGAAGGGGATGGTGACCGGGCAGGTCCGATTAATTGTATATGAGTGTACACTAAATATGTTTTTGGACACGAATGTAAAAATAAAACTTTATATATATATATATATATATATATATATATATATATATATATATATATATATATACCGATATACTTGAATATAAGCCGATATACTCGAGTATAAGCCGAGGTCCCACCTTACCCCAAAAACTGGGGTAAACTGGGGACTCGAGTATAAGCCGAGGGTGGGAAATGAGGCACCTACCGGTTGGGGAAACCCTCCCTCCCTCAGCTGAGAAGGCTGGCGGCTCCCCCGCCCCGCCCTCTCACTGCACCGGCAGGGCTTCCCCGCGCCGTCCGGTAAAATGTGAAAAAAAAACAAACAAAAAACTCGAGTATAAGCCGTATATACTCGAGTATAAGCCGAGGGGCTTAAAAAAAAAAAAACTCGAGTATAAGCCATATAGACCCGAGTATAAGCCGAGGGGACGTTTTTCAGCACAAAAAACATGCTGAAAAACTCGGCTTATACTCAAGTATATACGGTATATATATATATGTATTTTCACAGCCCTCTTTTTGACTCATGCAATATATAGGTCCTCAGTGGAAGGCAGGTTGGTAGCAATTGTTTTTTCTGCAGTTCTAATTATCCATTGAAGTCTGTATCTGTCTTATTCGGTTGCAGAACCAAACCAGACAGTTATGGAGGTGCAGATGACAAACTCAATAATTCCTCTGTAGAAGTGTATCAGCAGATCCTTGGGCAGTTTGAGCTTTCTGAGTTGGCATAGAAAGAACATTCTTTGTTGTCCTTTTTTGACGTTAGCTGTCCATTTTAGATCTTGTGATATGGTAGAACCTAGAAATTTGAAGGTCTCTACTGTTGATACTGTGTTGTCTAGTATTGTAAGAGGTGGAAGTATGGAAGAAAAAGCTGCAGGACAACATAATTCTGCAAGGGACACCAAGGTCAGTTCTACACAAAATTCTCGCAGAAAATAAAGGTTCCCTTTGATGTTAACAGTATTCATGGTTATCTTTCATGTCTGCAAAGCCTCCACTACATTTTTAATAGCTATGATCTAAAATACTTCTATTACATTATGCTTTTATATAGCCACAATTTAGTACAATAGTTCAAAGCCATAACTGCATTACAGAGGTTTAGCACTACAATATATCCTGTGAATGGTTCTTCATGGGCATCCTCTAACGCCACGCTGACAACAGATTAAAAAATAGAAACTGCTAATTCAGCGATCTCTAAATAAAAGGATGTCCTGCAGTTCTTGTACCTCATGTGGCTCTCCATCTCCAAGTGCTTTCATTGATGCTTTAATATATCTGCTCTTTGCTCTTTCTCCACTTATCTGACCCTTCCTGACTTACTGCCAATTTTCTAAATAGATCCAGTCCTGAGGTCCAAATAATTCTATAGGTCTCTCAGTAGAAAAGTCAGAGCAACGGCCCCCTCTTATGTAAAAGATGCCATTCCTCTAATTGTGTTTGATCTACAGACAAACCCTTAGTGTGGGAAGGTGGGTCAAAGGCTTGGACTTTTCCTGACTGAATGGCACCACTTTGTTTTGTGCCCAAAAAAAGAAATGGAAGAAGGGGGCAGGCAAAGGAGAAAGAGATCTCTACCTGAAGCAAAAGCTGCTTACATATAAACAGTATAACATGTAATTGCCCCTATGCTCCATTGTCTCAGAAAAATTAGGTTCTTGAAGAAAAAAAGGTTGTGTTGCAGTTCTATTGAAAGTGAAAAGGGTTTCTTTTTAAAAAGCAGATCAGCTGCTGTCCTTCATTTACACTTGTAAGGCCTATCCATCTATCCCTGTCCATTTTGCTTGACTTAAGGGATTTTAGAAGAACCAGCAGCTGTAGCTTCCTCACTGTGAAAAGAAAAGACCATGATCACATGTTTTGGCAGAAATAGGATCAGTAGTGAGTTGCTCCCAGTTTGGCCTGGTTCTTATGAACCAGTAATAAAAGTGGTGGGAGGCTCTGCCCACCCACCCAGACGTCACCGTGGATGAACTGCGCGTTCCCATTGCGAACCTGTAGTAAAGGTAAGTAGAACCCACCCCTGAATAGGACCTTTCAAAATAAATATATCAGGATATCAAGATGAAAATCCAAGTGGGGCAGGGGTAAGTAGAGCCAGGGGATTATGGTTATCTACAGTGATTCATAGCAAAGGTTGAAAGAAAGAAACAATATCACTATGCATGTGTATCTCCAATGCAACACTCAGCATTCTTAGGCCAAATGTGATTGTTCACATCAATATGCGTAGCAATATTTTTCAATGTGTCATTTGCCTGTCCCTCTATATATTTGTATCTCATCTTTATTATTTTGATAAATAACTCAAGATGGCAAACGTATCCAACACACCTTCCTCTCCCCATTTTCCCGTCAACAGCAACAACCCTATGAGATGACTTCAACTGAGAAAGAGTAACTGGCCCAAAGTCATCTAGCTGGCTTTAATGGTGAAGATGCACTAGAACTCACCGTTTCTTGCTTTCTAGCCTGGTCCCTTAACCACTAGATTAAACTGGCTCTAATTTTAATTGGGTATATATAACCTTTTGAGGCTGAAAGTCACATATGGCTTTGAATGATATTCCAAGGAATAAAGGAAGGAACAGGATAACTTAAAGAATGTGTAAATTATTCCTGTGTAATTGAAATTTCACACTAGTTTTATTCACAAAGATGTGATTGTTGTCAGTTTCCCTTCAAGTCACCTGATTTCTGATGCTCCCTGTCAGTTTTCCACAAGCAAAATCAATGGGGTAGCTGATAAAAAGTCGGACGTTGCTCCTGCTCTCAGTGCTTTTTTTGCCTCTCTATGATCATTCTGTTTATCTTTTGGGTAAATAGATGTTAACTTAGTATTGAACTTAATTTGCCACACAGTTATTTTTCTATATATGATATATTATACTGTATATGCTTCTTAGATGATCAATAGATTCCAGCATTGCGGTAAAAAAATATGGTAAGCATAAAATTTAATGTTTGTTTTAGTCATATCAGACTGCTGAAAAGAAGACCCAACAGGTCACAAACTTATCTAGTTGTAGATGAAAGGTAAATAATCAGCAGTTATGGTGTCATGGTATACAAACATTTTACAAAGGGAGATTATGAACAATATACTCGATCAGAGAGAAAATATATACCAAAGAGAAAGTACCAACAGCCTTTATATTTATTTATTATTTTTATTAAGCCACCCATCTCATTGATACAATAATTCTGGTGTCAGGGTTCTGAGAGATGCCCTAATTAAATCACGAGTCTTGAGCGAAGCTTCAAAAGAAATCCAAGTATTTATTACGAGCTTCATGTCGGCATGTTCCTAGGTGAAGCCAGCTCTGACCCTACATAATTTATGCTCCAATTATGACCTTCCCTCCAGGGTGTGTCATCAATCACATTTGCCAATGGAGCAATTTCACAGGTTGTAGAGATCACTCCCATTCGATTGCTGTAAGTATCCCTGGGATACAGCCTTGAGGGAGATAAGCATGGAATATACAACTTGTGCAGTTTCACCAGTTTCCCATCCCGCCTGGCCTATGGCAACTTGAGAGCAGGCCAGGGATGCTTTGCAAGTTGACATTCAGCTCCCCTCACTTCCTGTGCAACCTGTGCAAAGCAAAAACAAGTTGAGTACAGGTATAGATTTTAGGGTTGCAACCCCACCCCCTGGCTTGTTTGGAATTTTCCTGAGGTTGTCAGCCTAGATGTTCCTACTCTTTACCCAGGATGCCTCTGATAAGGGGTAGACCTTCCACTTGATTAATTATTGGAGTTGTCTCCTGTGCCACCTCTGGTGGAGGATTTGCTGCACCTCAAATGGGCTTTCCCCTCCATGACCACAGGGTCCAAGGGCTCACAGGGTAGTGGCCTCAGGGTCGATCTAACCATAGATTTTAAGAAGGTACTATGAAATACCAGGTATATCTTCCCTAACAGTCAGGGCAATTTTAATTGCATCATGACTGGGTTGATGATCTTTACCATGGGAAATGGTCCCAGTTTCTTGCTGTGGTTAACCTCAGGTATTTTGTGGAGAAGTAGACCTTCTCCCCCACCTGGAATGGCTGTTGCGAGGCTCGGTGTTTGTTTGCCTGGTTCTATAAGTTTGCACCGCTTTAACTAGCACTTTATTGACATTCTCCCAGGCTGCTGTCAGTATTGACATCCAGTAAATCAAGCTGACTGAGGAGGGGGGGAGATCCCTTAGATCTCCAGGAACTGGGATGAAGTCCATGCAACTCACTACTTTGAATGGAGTTAGTCCTGTGCTACTGTGAAGACCATTATTGTACATGATCTCAGCAAAAGGCAGGAGGTCCACCCAATTGGATTCCTGATAGTTCACTTAAAACCTCAGGTATTGTTCTACCATGGCATTCAGACTTTATGCTCACCCCCCCATTGCTATTTGGATGAAAAGCTGAGCTAAGACCTTGGGATGACCCAATGGACTGCAGGAATTCCTCTCGAACTTACCCAAGAACTGGACCCCTCTGTCTGAGATAATTCTCCATGCAGGTAGTAGATGTGCTTCAGGAACAGTTTAGCTAACTACTGGGCTGAGAGTAGTCCGCTACCGGGTATGAAATGTGTCTACTTGGAGAATAAGTCTATTAGAGTCCAGATCACCATTTTTACCCCACTTTTCAGCAACTCCATTGCAATCTCCTTCGATGGTCTCGTTGGGTCTGCTACCAGTTGCAGCAGTCCAGGGGGTTTTCCTGGTTGTTTCTTCATTGTGGTGCAAATGGTGCAACTTTTCAAATAACTGTTCACATCTTTACAAAGTGTAAAGTCTTTGGGAACCCAAAGTGGCCTGCCAGTATGATGTCATGACTCCTCTGGAGGATTAGGGTGCATAAGGATTCTGGGATATAGGGTGTCAGACTGTCTCTGATTATATTTAGGAAAGAAAACACCTAGACTTCATTTGAAAATTAAGAAAAGTACTTTTACTAAATACATCTGGAATAGAGCCGTGGATAGTTGAATCTGGGACAAAATATGGCCAACATCCCATATCCCTCATTAGTCCTTCCTTCCCACAAGAGGTCAGGCAGGGCTGGGCCAATGCCAGCTCCCTCTCGCCCCCCGTGGTAAACTTCTTCCGAAGGTCTCCAGCTGCTTGGCATGTCAGGAATGCAGGTTTCGTTGAAAAGCCCGCACATCTGGTCTTAATGGTGATTTCAAACCTTTCCTCCCCCCCTTTTTTTTATGTCAGACGACACTCTTAAAGGGCCCTCTTCTCCTTTCCTGTATAGGATAGTAATACACCTTAAGTCCATGAGCTATTCTACACTAAACATAATAACATTGCAATCTAACTACTAAATATAAAATGCACAAATAGAAGTGAAGATTGAAGTGGATGCTGACATAGAGTTTCATCCCCTTCCAGGCTAGATCATCTCTTTTTGTCAAGATGTATTGGTTGTATCAGAACCAGAGGTCTGCTAGCAGTTCAGTTTTGAGTTTTGTGGTTAGGTCGCTTGCGGGTTGGTCTTGCCAGCCGTGGCATTGTCATCTAGTGGTCACTTGGGCAGCTGTTTGGGTAGTGGGATGATGGTGTCTACTACATCCTCTCATTCACATGTGTACTGGGGCATGCAGGAGAGGGCATCAGCTAGAAAGTTCCTCCCCCCTGGGATGTGCTTTAGCACAAAGTCGAACAAGTTGAAGTATTGAACCCAGCAGACTTATTTAGCCGATAGTTTCTGTAAAGTCCTAAGGGTCTCCAGATTTTTGTGGTCAGTGCAGACTTTGAATGGCCTCTGCCCTACTTTCAGCAAGTGGCACCAGGTTAGCAATGTCCATCTTACCATGAAAGCCTCTTTTTCCCATGCAGGCTATCGCCTCTCTGTGTCCGTGAGCTTGTGGGAGGTGTAGGTGCAGGGCTGTAGGTTCTCCCTCCCTGATGAGTACTCAGTGGTATGCTTCTCTGAGGTCTAATTTGGTAAAAACCATTCCCTTGGCTAGGTGAGATAGCATGTCCTTCATGAGAGGGAGGGGGTATAGGTTGTTTACACACACACAGTTCATTCCTCTAAAATCAATCACAATCTCATAATTCCATCTTTTTTCCTTTGAATAGGACTGGGGCTGCAAACTGTGGCTTGACTTGCTCAATGAACCCCCTTGCTAGTTTTTTGTCTGTAAATTTGCACATTTCTTGCATTTCCCAGGCATTATGGCGTACAGTTTGCGTTTATGTAGTTTTGCCCCGAGGATGATTTCCAGGGCACAGTCTGTCTCACAGTGGGGAGGTAAGATGTTGCACCTGGCCTTGCTGAATACTTCTGTGAGGTCCTGATATTGTCAGTGGTGGTTGCCAGTTGTTCTGGTGGGTCCTTTGGGAGCGTTCCCTGCATAGGCAGTGCTTCTATTTGCTGGTATGGAGGGGGTTGGGGTCCCCTTACTATCCTCAACCTTAGGCTGCCCCTTTCCCACCAGATGGTCAGGCTCCACTTGTCTAGGCAGGAGAGTCCCAGTATGACTTTGTCTGTCATTTGGGAGGCTATTATGAACCGAATTGCTTCCTAGTGATTCACTAGCTCTAGCTTCACTAGTTCAGTCAGGTGGGTGGCATAGGCTCCCTCCAACAGGGGCCCATTGAACTGTTCAAACCTGATCAGGTGAGCTAGTGTTTTCGCTCTGATCCCCAGTTTCAGGACCGTGGTTCGGTTGATCAAGCATCTAATGCAGCCTGAGTCTATTAGGGCTTGAAAAGTCCCCTGGGTTCCTGTTTTTGGGGCTCTGAGGTGTATTTGGAAAATGAAAGGGTGGACAGATTCACTTATCATTGGGTCATTTTCGCCCTTGTCCTCACTGTCATAGGAGTCTGGTGACTGGTCATTGTTGCCTGGGGTTCTCCCCCTTTTGGCTGGGGGGGGGATCATTGCAGCCTGGAGGGCTTTCTGGGAAGTGTTAGTGGCATGTCTGGGGCCTCGTTCTGGTCGTGCCCTGGGTGGTGGCTCTGGCTTTGGTTCAGGGCTGGGGTTGCACATGCTGATACTATGTGGCCTATCCCACTGCATCTGTAGCATTTCAGCAGACTTCATGGGAGGGCTGGTTTTGGGGCTGGCTGTGTGCTGTGGTTTGCCATCCCCTGGATAGTCTCTGGTCTGGTTGATATCTCTCTAGTGTCCAGTTGTTTTGTCATGTCGTTGGCATGTAATCCACTGTCGATTTTTATGGCTACTCAGAACCACTCAGAGAGTCCGTTTGGAATGTCCTGATAGGCGGTTACTTGGGCAATTTGCTTGTCCAGGCTTGTTCTGAAAAAATGAACTAACAGCCAGCCAGCAAAGGGGGTAGCTTTCCAATGACTCTCCTGAACTCATGGATGTATTCTTTAATGGATCTGCCTCTCTGCTTTAGGTTTCTGAGCTCATCTTCCGCATATGGATCCTCCTCCACCTCCTCAAATCTTGCCTCTAGTTGTTGCAGGAAGTCATCTACATCTTGCACTTGGGGGCTCTCCTCTTGTGGAGGGCTGCTAGCCATTCCCTTGCTTCTCCCTCTAGCCCCTCAGCAATGGTATTCACCATGGCTCTGTGAGATGGGTAGAGGTGTCCGTAGCACTCTAGGTGGATCTCAGATGAGTCAAGGAATACAGCTAGCTGATCTGAGTCCCATCAAATTTCCCCCTGAAGTGGGGCAATTTGTTCAGTACTGCTTCTTCCTCTTCCTGTCAGCCCCTGTAAGCCTGTACTGGCTGGCCGTCTTCCTCTGCCCTGGGCAGCTTGCCTGCTGCGTGGAGGAGGCACTGGCTGCAGCCTTGGGCTCCTTCTCCTTCTTGTGGGTAGAGAAGGAGGGCTGCGTTCTCGTCTGTGTCTCCTCATTTCAAAAGACTCAGCTGCAACTTCCCGCTCTTTTGGGTGGCATTACAGACCCTCCTCATGAAGGGTGGCTTCCCAGCTCACTCAGGGGCCTTCCCTCCTTCTGGGCATTAGAATGGGGGAACTTGACTTCAGCTGCTTTAGGGATTCTTTTCCACCAATACTAATCCCTTCTTTCTTCGGGCATCTGAGCTTTGATGTTCAGGTTTTGTGGCTTGCCAATGGATCTGGCAGCAGACAGTGAGGAGGTTGTGGAGGAACATGGGCCAGTCCTGGAGTTCTGGGGAAGGCTCTGATTAGTGCTCTGCATTGGAGGCAGATATGAGGCCAGGGCCATCTGACAGTTGTCAGCTGCCTTTGGAGTCGGACATCAGTGGGACAGCGTAACAGCTGGAGCCTGTTCCCAGTGTGCACATGCGCAGAGTTGCCAGGAGAAGGAAACAGTTAAGGAGCAAGGGTCAACTCAGGAGTAAAGTCACATGTGGAGGGTGAATGGCCCCTCCCAAAGGGAATAAAGAGGAGCAAAAGGGGAGGGAACTTTGCAGGAGACAATTAGTTTAATCCATTAGAGTGAAGATCTGTTCCTGACTTCTTGCCAAGTATTGTCTGCTCCAGCGTGACGTTTGGAAGATATCAGCCTGGCAGCTCTCCAAGCCTGATAAAGATCTGTAGCTGTGAAATCTCTGGAAAGATTGATGACCAGGGCTTTGCTGGAGAGGAATTCCCTTTAAACTAAATAAAAGGGGTTTTATCAGGATGAGGAGTTGGCTTAGTGCTTTTGGGAAGCTTAGGTCAGAACATCAGGGATGGCTGCACTCCAGTTGCAATTAGGCTGCTGGGTCCTGGCAGTCCCTGATTGAAGGCAAGCTATGCCTCTCTCTGGATCACCTGGAGCAGGCTGTCTTCAGATAGTCTACCCTCTGCTATGGTTGTCTGAGTTTCTCTCCAAGTACCCCAGATGTCAGGGAGCCCGAGACCCAGGAATCCCAGTTATGTTGATTAGTTTAGGGAGACAGCTGGCTTGCTGTCAGGGTTCTGATGGATGTCCTTGAGCCAAGCTTCAGAAGCTATTTATTAGGAGCTTCATGGCACATTCCCAGGTGAATCCAGCTCTGACCCTACATAATTTATGCTCCAATTATGACCCTGTTTTCCCCCTCCCCCCAGGGCAGTGGTGAAATTCAAAAACTTTCCCTACTGGTTCTGTGGGCATGGCTTGGTGGTCATGTGATTGGGTGGGAATGGCTTGGTGGTCATGTGACCAGGAAAACCAACTATCACACTTTACACAAAAATAACACAGAAGCTACACAACTGACTCACACACAATACAAAAGCAGTTAGACTTCACACAAAATGGCCCCTGCAACAAGCAGGAACCTCACAGAGTTACAGAGAGCTCAAAAACAAACACACTTTACACAAAAATACCCATTCGGCAATAGATAGTAAAAAAAATGTTTAAAAAGTAAAAAAAAACTTCCGATGATTGGGCAGGACAGCTGATTGTCACAGCTGATTATCGGAACTTTTTTTTTTTACTTTTTTAAAGCATTTTTTATTACCTATTCGCCTGAACTGGTAGTAAAAAATGCTTTTAAAAAGTTTTTAAAAAGGACTTCCGATGATCAGCTGTGCCATGTGATTGTTGGGACTGTTTTTTACTTTATAAAGTTTTTTTTTTATTACCAGTTCAGGCAAACCAGTAGCATTTTTACTACCACTTCAGGTGAACCAGCCTCAACTGGTAGTATTTCACCTCTGACCCAGGCTGTGTCATCAATCACATTTGCCAACAGAGCAATTTTGCAGGTTGTAGAAGTCACTCTCTTTGACTGCTATAAGTATTCCTGGGATACAGTCTTTAGGGAGATAAGGTGGAATATGCATCTGTTTTTGGGTGCTGTGCAGTTTTGCCAGTTTCCCATCCCCCCCTGGCATATGGCAACTCAAGAACAGGCCAGAGATGCTTTGTGAGTTGACATCTGGGTTGTTTATATGTGAATTTGACAAAATAGTAATGCATTTTTCCTGAGCATTATAGCATTGGTTTGCAGCATGTCTCATAAACAACAAGCAGATGCTGTTTTCAATCAGAATATCTATTCACATATTATTTAAAATTGCAAATAATAATTTATATTTAGGAACAAGCTATATTGAATTCAGTGGGGTTTTTCCCTAGGTAAGTTCTCTTACCAAGTACTTTATCACAGGAATCAATTTTTTCTCTCCAAGTGGGTCCATATTACAATGTTACATAAATAATAAAGGCAAAGTTTCTCTGAGAGGAGTTCAATACCTGATGAGTATGTGGCTTATTTCATACCATTTTTTGGGCAATAATATGAAAATACTTTGCCATTCCCGCGTTTAGAAATGTTACTTTCCTGGTCAGATCCTGCCTAGCTTTTCCAAAATCAGTGAAAAACATCAGCTAGTTGTTGTCACCTACTGTGACATGAAAGTTTGAATGGCATGCAAATTGTATATCTCTGCCTCTCTCTTATTTATTTATTTATTTATTTATTTATTTATTTGTCACAACATCATACAAAAAGATTATATAGTATATACACATATAAACATATATAGGAAGAAGAAAAGAAAAACAATAGGACAGGAACGGTAGGCACGTTTGTGCGCTTATGCACGCCCCTTATGGTCCTCTTAGGAATGGGGTGAGGTCAATAGTAGAAAGTTTTTGGTTAAAGCTGTTAGGATTATGGGAAGAGACCACAGAGTCAGGTAAAGTATTCCAAGCACTGATGATTCTGTTGCAGAAGTCGTATTTTCTGCAATCTAGATTAAAGCGGTTTACATTAAGTTTAAATCTATTGGTTGCCCTTGTATTATTGCAATTAAAGCTGAAGTAGTCTTTGACAGGAAGGACATTACAATAGATGATTCTGTGAGCTAAACTTAGGTCTTGTCGAAGGCGACGGAGTTCCAAGTTTCCTAAGCCTAGGATTTCAAGTCTGGTGGGATAAGGTATTTTGTTGTTTTCAGAGGAATGGAGAACTCTTCTTGTAAAATATTTCTGGACACGTTCAATTGTATTGATGTCAGAGATGTGGTGAGGGTTCCAAACAGGTGAGCTGTATTCTAGAATTGGTCTACCAAATGTTTTATATGCTCTGGTTAGTAGTGTGGTGTTGTTGGAAAAGAAGCTGCAAAATTAGGTTTACAACTCTTAGAGCTTTTTGCTATGTAGTTGCAGTGGGCTTTGGCACTTAGATCATTTGACATGAAAACTCCAAGGTCTTTAACGGGATGGGGTCGTCTGTAAGGTAATGTCCATCTAGTATGTACTTAGTTTTAGAGTTCTTTTTCCTATATGTAAGACTGAGCATTTGCTGGTTGAAATTTGAGCTGCCAATTTTAGACCAAGCGGTTAGATGGTCAAGGTCGTTTTGAATGATAGAAGTGTTGTCTGTGGTGTTAAATAGTTTGACATCGTCAGCAAAGAGAACACAATTACTTGAGATATGGTCACAAAGATCATTAATGTATAGAATAAAGAGTGTTGGTCCAAGGACGCTGCCTTGAGGAACGCCACTCTTGACAGGAACAGGATTTGATAAAGCATTGCCAATTTTGACCACTTGTTGTCTGTTAGACAGAAAAGCAGATATCCATTTGTGGAGGGGTCCTGAGATGCCATAGGATGTTAGTTTAAGGAGAAGTTTATCGTACTACTGAGTCAAAAGCTTTGCAGAAGTCTATGTAGATTGCATCTATTGATTTGCCTTGATCTAGATTTGAAGTCCATATGTTTTTGCAGTGGAGAAGTTGTAAGTTACATGATAACTTTTTCCTGAAACCAAATTGTTTGTTGGAGAGTAGGTTGTTAGTTTCTAAGTGTGAGGTAATGGATTGATTGATGATAGATTCCATGACTTTGTAGGTGACGCAGCAAAGGGAGATCGGTCTGTAGTTTTCGACTAAGCTGGGGTCTCCTTTTGAAGATGGGGATGACTGTGGCTAGTGACCAAAGTTTGGGAAGAG
Source organism: Ahaetulla prasina (assembly GCF_028640845.1). Classification (NCBI taxonomy): domain Eukaryota; kingdom Metazoa; phylum Chordata; class Lepidosauria; order Squamata; family Colubridae; genus Ahaetulla; species Ahaetulla prasina. The sequence continues at coordinate 94,172,242 of NC_080542.1, forward strand.
AACTGGTAGTGAAAGCTTTATCAAAGATAATACTTAGGGGTTCAGCTATATTAATGGAAAGTTTTTAAGAAATATGCACATAGACCATCAGGTCCAATAGAAAGCGATGGTTTTAAGTTGTGAAGAGCTTTACCAACGTTGTCTTCTGTGAAATCTATATGAGTTAGATCATCATAGTCATTGCTGGTTCGTTTGTGGAATGTTGGATATGTGTTATCGGAGTTAACAAAAACTGAGCCAAAGAAAATGTTGAAGAGGTTTGCTTTGACTGTTTCGTCATTGCATTCTTTGTTGTTAGAATCTTTTAGTGGTGGGATGGATCTTGAATCTTTAAGTTTACTGTTGACAAAATTATAAAAGGCACGATTGGAATTTGTGCGTAGAAGGTTTTCTTCTTGCTTGGTGTGGTAATTTGTGCATTCAGTTTTAATTTGGTTGCATATGTTTCTGTAACGGTTTCTGAAGTTTGTAACATAGCCTTTTTGTTTCTTTTCCAGAGGATTTTTTTGATTGAAGCTTTTTTATTGATATGGGTAGTTTGTTTTTCTTGGACATGGTAGTCATTCGTGGTACATATAATTTAATGACTCTATTGATTTCAAGTAGGAAGATTCTATAGAGGTCATCAGCGGTTATGCAGGTTGCAAACAGATTTTGCCAGTTCAGAAGTGAAAGATCGTTGTTTATAAGGTCGAATTGGCTTTCTTGAAGTTGTAGTTGGGAGTTCTGGTGTTATGACGAATTAAGTATGGACGATATTGAGACGAAAATCAATCATGCAGTGGTCACTGTTTGAAAAAGGTTCTTTAATTTGTATACCGTAAATTGAGTTTGGATTGTTGCAGAAGATGAGGTCAAGGCAGTTGTTGAGTCTTGTATTGTTAGTTACAAGTTGTTCAAGACCTAGGTTTGTAACAGCGTTGTATAGTGTAGTATGGATTGGGTCAGTTGAACATTCATTGGTTGTCCAGTTAATGAGAGGTAGATTTAAGTCACCAAGGAAGATAAGAGGGTATGGGCAAGAGGTAGTCCATGTTAGCATTGAGGTTAGCATATTTGCGTGGGTAATGTCATAGTCGGGGCTCTGTAGCATAGTAAGAATCAAGAGTAGTGTCAAGGGATAGGTCGCATACTATGGTTTCAGGAAGAGAGAGTTTATGTGCTACTTGGATATTTTTAGATTCAGTGTCTTTTGTAAAAGATAGCCACTCCACCACCTCTTCGGTTTTCCGATCTGATCGATAGACTTGATATTCTTTGTTTGAGATAATGGAGTCAGGAAGGGATGAATTCAGCCATGTTTCACAAACAAAATGATATCAAATGTGCCACTGTTTAATAAGAGGATAAATTCAGGTAATTTGTTGACTATGCTTCTTGCATTTATCAATTTGCATTTGAGATCTGATATGATTGGTGTTGAAGAGGTAAGGCGTGCATACCTAGTTTTGGGTGTTAGTAGGTTGGGGGTTGTGGACAATAGATGGTTGTATAGATGGTTGGATGGTAGTTTGGGTGTTTGGATGGATGGTTGTTTGGATGGCTGGTTGGGTGGATTGTTGGGTGGCTGTTTGGATGGCTGTTTGGATGGCTGTTTGGATGGCTGCTTGGATGGCTGCTTGGATGGCTGTTTGGATGGTTGGTTGGATGGTTGGTTGGATGGCTGGTTGGATTGTTGATTGGATGGCTGTTGGTTGGATAGTTGGTAAGATGGTTGGTTGAATGGGAGGTAGGGGGATGGGTACTTGGTTGAATACTGGGATGGCTGGTTGATTGTTATGGGTGATGGGGGGTTTGAGGTGATTTTTGATTGCAGGTTTTATTTTTATGCAATCAGCATGGTAGTCGATGTATAGGTTGGATTCACCATTGTCTTGTCTTCTTTAAGTTCTGTGCGAAGTTCACGAGAGCGTATCCTTTGTAGAAAGGATAGGTCAGGACGTGATCTAAGTTTACTGTAGGTAGGGTTGGATTTAGCAATTGAGTTTATAGTCTTTATGAATTTGCGTTTGCTGTCCTCATTAGTGCATATAACTCTACAAAATCTTGGTGCTGTTGTCCCATCGCTGTTTTTATATTCTGGTCCATCTCTGGAGACAGCAATTATTTCATTTGGGGAGATGGTTGATGAATTATAATTTCCAATGATGTTGTGAATCTTATTGATATCTGGTTCATTTGTGTTTTCAAGTCCAAATAATATTGCATTATTTAATTTTTGTCCTCTCTCCATTGCATCTCTGATTAGTTGATTAGTAGTTGTTTGTTGATTGGGTTGTGTTGTATTAATTTGATGTCTAGGTTGAGTTGTAAGTTGTATATTTTGTGGTGATAGATGAGTTTGGAAGAGATTTAGATCATTAGAGTTTTCATTTTTTAGTGTTGAAATTTGTTTTATCAAATCTGTGAAACTTTGTTCAATAACTGATAGAATTTTTTTCTAAGTTTTGTTCAATATTTTGAATTCTTTTTTCTAGGTTTTGTTCAATATTTTGAATTCTTTTTTCTAGGTTTTGTTCAATAGCTTGTAATCTTTTATCTATGTTTTGTTCAATAGTTGTTAATCTTGATTCTAAGATTTTATCAGCGTTTGATTTTCTGGCTGGCATAATGATGATCTTTCTTATTCCTTTGTTTTATTTATTTATTTATTTATTTATTTATTTTATTTATTATTATTTTATTTTAGTAATGATTAAGTGTCTGTCACTTAATCAATTATCTTGATTTTATATCTGTCTCTTTAACTTTAAATGGTAGTCAATTTGGCAGTTGCTATGGTAATAGGGAGTTACTATGGTAACAGTGAGATTTGGCGGAAATTTAAAATGGTGAGATAGGGTGGTTGGAGAAGCTTCTTTACAGGTGGCTGTAATGGCGGGAGATTCAAAAGTCAGTAGAGGCCGGAGACTGGAGTCTCCTAGGAACTCACCAGTAGTCCTGCAGCAGTCCTGCCGATTGGGGATAGGTTGATTAGGGTTGTTGTAAATGTTGCTGGGCTTTTATCTCCTTGGTGGGAAATTTAAAGTTTGTAGCAATGTGGAGGGCGGCGATGGAGGGCGGTGATGGCAGCGGTGCGACTCACGGTATCGGCAGCGGCAGCGGCAGTCCCGGTCTGGTGGGGTGGCTTTAGTGGTTTCGGGTGTCTCCAGCCGCCTTTAATGCGGTAGCGGTGGTCTCGGTCTGGCGGCGGCTCTGGCGGCACAAGCGGTAGCGGCAATTCCGGGCTGGCGGCAGCTCTGGCGGCGGCCCGTGGCGCCACGGGCTGGCGGCGGCCCGCGGTGGCTCCGCGGCACCAGTGGCAGCTGGCAGCAGCAGTCTTGGGGCTGGCAGCTCCGGTGGCGGCACAAGCGGCAGCGGCAGTCTCAGGGCAGGCGGCGGCTCAGGGCTGGCGGCGGTAGCGGGCGGCGTGGCTGCGGCAGTCCAGGCTCCGGCGGTCTCCGACTCTTTGCCCACCGCCTGAGTCCTCAGCAGCCTGGAAGAACCTCGGCAGCCTCAATCCACGGCAGCCTGGAAAAACCTTCGGCTCTGGAGTATCGCCAGCAAGGAATCTTCGGGGAAACTGCTCTCCTAAGAGCTCAAAAGAGCCCTTTTACAGAGAGCATTTCTCCGGTGCAACCTTCCTGGTCGCCATCTTCCGGAAGCTTCCACACCTCTGTCTTACACTGTACATACTGGGGCTTTCTTTCCCTCTTAAAGCATACAAAAAAGGGACATGGTCCTGAATATAAGCCACCTTGTCCTACAGATGAAGTTTAAATGGGGGAAAAAATAATTTACCTCTATTCCCATAAGCAAATGTAAAAGCATTATTCCATCGTAAAAGTAAAGTGTTTGGGAGTTAAACAAACTTTTCCTTTTAAGTAAATATATTTTGCCAATTTCCAGGCATGATGCCAAATTACAGACACTTTAGGAATAGACAATATGCAGCTACAACAAAGAATAAGAAACTGTCACTGTTATGAGTAATAGTATGGGGAATCACCTTGAAGGACAGGAGGAAGAGCCACTAATCAGTAGTCAGACAAGACAGCTGAACCTGCAAAAGGAATGAGATATAGCAAACATTTCAGGAATTGGTTCCATCACGATAGTGAGGAATCTGTGACATTTCTGAAACAGACTTTCCAACAGCTTCATACAACAGGCCAATAATGAAGTGCTGAGGATTTTTGTTTAATAATATCTGAAAAACCATTGGTTCCCACACTATTCTATTATGCTTCATGATGAGACCTTTGTGAACTATTTTAAATTCATTTGTTGACATATTCAAACACAAATATAAACATTATCTTAGGTAAGAGTAGACAACTTGGCCCATGTGGACATTTTAAAAACTTGTTGTGGGCACTCATGGAATGTCTTTCCATTTAGTACAAGATTCTAAATTAAAATGATTAATTAAAAGTTTTTTTAAGTAATAGAGTTTTTGGCCAGAAACCAGTGGTGAAATTCAGCTGGTTCTGTCTGACTCGGGCAGGCTGGTAGCACCGGCAGTGGGAGCCTCCACCCACTCACCCAGACTTTATCATGTCCTGTTTTTTACCCTCTGCACATGCGCAGAAGGCTCTCTGCATGTGTGGACGAGGCATGCACACTCACATTTGCGAACTAGTAATGAAGGTAAGTGGATTTCATCCCTGCCAGAGACATATCTGTGCTCAGATTATTGGGCACGAATTCTCTTACACTAAGAGGTAAATAGCTTAAATTATAATTTATGAATAGCAACACATTATAACTAATCCCAGTACAATAATTATCTGACCTGGCGTGCTACCTGATTAATATTCAGCAGAAATACTTTAGGAGGGAATTCTATGTTACTTGCAAACCATTCCTTCAGCATTCACCATCTGTTCTGCATATTGTCTTGATCAGATCCTCTGTCAGAATCATCTCAATTAGTACTGTACAACTACCACTTACTGCATGAAATAGCAACAGTCCAGTTATTGTCTTCAGAGAGAATTAGTGAGGAAAAATGTAGGAATTCATTTCTAACCAAAAAGATGGCAAAGCGATCGTGTGTTATGACATCATAGTGCAAGCTCCACACTTTTGAGCTTGTGTTATGACATTGCACTTAAGTACATAAAGAATTGGATTTCAGTTTTCTCCCATTTTCCTCTGCCCCATTGATGCCAGAGTGAAACAATAAGAAATGAGAACGTACACTGGAGGCAATAGACTAAGAGCTGAGCTACTGACAATGAAAGTGACTGTGCAGTTCTGAACAAAGACGACGTCTTGAAGGAAGGGGTGAAAAAAATTTTCTTTAAAAAAACTTATATTTGTTAACAATTAATTAAAGAACATTTAGAACTCCTTATATATATATATTTCTACGCCTCAATTGAAGTATTTATAATTAAATAAATTAATATTTATATTTGTACTGATTATATGCCTAGATACTATTTATTTAAATATATTTATATAAATATTGAATTGAATATATTGAAATATCTACAATTTGTATTAACACATATTAATCTCTGTCTATCTACATACTTATATATTTAGTTTGATATATCAATAGACCCTCATTTAATTGTAAGTGAATAAAGTAGTATACATAGAAATAGAGGAATATACTTAAGGTTGCTAATTGTAAAGGTTATAGAAGTTTAGGAAGGAAAGAATACATGGATAGTAATAATCACTAATCCACTATTAATAACCTACTTACCTACCAATTGTTAAGAATTGGAATTTACTCAATTAAGGAATATATTATAGTAGGATAAGAGATTACTGGGGAATATTATAACAATTAAAGGGAAAGAATATAAGGGAAATAAGGAAGGATAAAGATTGGAAGAGAGCAATAAAGAAATAGTGTTGATAAAGGGGGGTGAATATATGGTACTGTGGAAAACCTCTTTAGGAATATCAAAATCGCTAGCATAACTACCACAGTCACCAAAACGGGGGGAAAATAACTTCAATGACAGCTTCCCCCTCAGAATCAAATTCGGTGAAAGCCATGCTGGGAGGTGAAAAAGCTGGTTCTACTGTTAACCTACAACATATGCAGTCAACCTTATTAGCAATACAAGAAACAATGTTAAAAATGCAGGAGGTTATGACAACTAATCACAAAGACATTACGAATGACATGGGTGAAGTAAAGGGGGAGATACGAAAGCTTGACAATAAAATTGGTACAATGCAGGAGATGATAAGTAAAAATGAACAAAAGATAAAATTGGAAGAGGCTAAAACAGAACATATAGGGGAAAAAACGGACCTAGCAACCAATAAAATGATGGCAGAACATAAGGAATTGGAAGAAGCTATAATAAATCTAGTGCTGCCGTGTAACAGGGTGAACTCCCGTTACTTGTCCCAGCTTCTGACAACCTAGCAGTTTTGAAAGCACATAAAAATGCAAGTAGAAAAAATAGGGACCACCTTTGGTGGGAAGGTAACAGCGTTCCGTGCGCCTTTAGCATTGAGTTATGCTAGCCACATGACCACAGAGACGTCTTCGGACAGTGCTGGCTCTTCGGCTTTGAAACGGAAATGAGCACCGCCCCTTAGAGTCGGCAACGACTAGCACGTATGTGCAAGGGGAACTTTTACCTTTACCTTATAATAAATCTGGAGATAGAGAAATGGATGGTATATCTCTGCTGTCAAAATAGTCCGGAAAACAAAGAAGAAAATCTCCCTGCACTGATGGCTGAGCTATTAGCGGAAATATTGCAAAATGGGAAACAGGAACTGGAAAATGAAATCAATGAGGTATACAGAATCCATACAAATTACGCACGGAGGAACAGACTTCCGAGAGAAGTCCATGTTAAATTTGTTAGGAAAAAAATAAGAGATGAAGTATATACTAAAATACAAGAAGACTCACTGGTGTACAAGAGAAAGGAGATCACTGTACTGAAACAGATCCCAAAAAGAGTAAGAGAGCAAAGAAGATATCATTTCCTTTCTTCACAGTTACTAAAATATAGAGTGCTGTTCAGATGGCTCATCCTGGAAGGGATGTTGATAACATGGCAGGAGAAAAAAATTCGAATTGTCATATTAGAAAAGGCTCAGGAGTTCTATGATCACTATATAAGCGGGGAAGACGAGCAAGACAGTAGGAAAGAAGGAGTACGGATAACCAACTTATTCAAAACTATAGGCCAATCTTGCTGTTAAATGCTGACTATAAAATTCTGGCAACAATAATAACAGAACAATTTAAAAAGATATTAAACAAAATTATTCATTTGGATCAAAATGGGTTTTTATCCAAACAACAAATTAAAAACAATACAAGGATTATAATGAATATTTTAGAATACTATGAGGCCCACCCAGAAAAACAATTGGCAGTAATAATGGTAGATACACAAAAGGTGATAAAGACAATACGCAAGAAAGATACTTAAAGGAATGGAAAAAATGGATTGACCATATTCAACGTAGATATCAGACTAAGAGTTATCAGACTGTTTTTGAATGATTATGATGTATTATTTTTGATTGTTTTCGGGGGAAGTTAGGAATTGATGATTGTAGGGGTATAATTAAGTTGGGATGAAATTTTTTTAGCATATGTTTGTTTTATTTTTAACTATACCTTGTGTTCGTTCCGGGAAGTCGGGGGGGGGGTTGTGAAGGGAGGGGGAGAGGGGGGGGGAAGGGGGAAAAATTTTGTAAAACTTTTTGAATAAAAAAAAAAAGGTGATCAACAACTTTAATTGGCATTGAATCAATTAATTGGGATGCAATTTGGTGACAAATTTATAAAAATGATTAAGACAATTTACTTTAAGCAAACAGCAAAAATCATGGTCAAAGGAGATTTTACAGAAAAGGTTGATATAAATAAAGGCTGTCCATTGCCCCCACTTTTATTCATCCTTGTATTGGAGATATTATTGGTGCAGGTAAGGGGCAATAAGGAAATAAAAGAGTTAAAAATCAAAAAGAAGAATACAAAACACAGGACTTTGCAGATGACACAGAATTTATATTAGAGGACCCCTTGGAAACAGGAGAAAAGTTCCTATCAGAAATTGAGAAATTTGGAATGGTAGCAGGCCTGAAAATAAATAAAAATAAAACAAAGATAATCACTAAGAACCTCACGCAAGGCCACGATAAGAAATTAGCGGAGATACTAGGAATTCAAATTGTCAAAAAAGTAAAGTACCTGGGCATTTGGCTCACGGTGAGAACATCTTTAATAAAGGAAGACAATTACTCAAAAATATTGCAACAAGTTTAAAAAGATTTAGAAAATTGGGCAAAACTACAAATCTCATTGATTGGAAGAATCGCCATGATAAAGATGAATATCCTACCCAAAATTTTATATTTGTTTCAAACTGTACCTAAAAAATTGGGGAAAACCTTTTTTTGACAAATTGAATAAAATTATTAGTAAATTTATATGGCTAGTGAAAAAGCCCCAAATCAAATTTAAAATGTTACAAGATGCCAGAAATAAGGGTGGCTTTGGTCTTTCAGATTGGGAACTATACCATCAGGTAGCAGTACTGTCATGGCTCAGAGAATGGATAAATTTATGCCCTGCAGAAAGGTTGGCAGGCTTTTATTTGGGATGGAAAAGACAAAGCCCATAAGTACTACTAGAGGCATCAAGTGAGGGAAGTACTATTAGAAATTTGGATGAAAATTAAAAAGAACTTTTACCCAAAATCCCAAGATGGGTGTTAACAATGGAAGCCTTGATCTATTCAAATGTACTTGACCTTAATAAAATAGTAACATATAAGGAACTGTTAGATCGATCAGGGAATTTGAAATCTAGACAAAAATTACTGGAAGAAGGAATTAAAATTGATTAGTGGCCCTATTTACAAATCCAAATAAAATATAAAAAAGACTTAGAATGATATGGATTCCAAACTGACCAACAAGAAATGGATAAAATGTTAACTGGGACTGATGAGAAATTAATTACCAAAATATATAAATGTCTCCTTCAATTCAAAATGGAGGAGGAAACGGTAAAAGAAACGATGATAATTTGGGCAAAAAAATTTGGGTATAATAATGAATTAGAGTATTGGGGAAAATTATGGGGAATAAGTTATAAGATGACATTGTCAGCCGCCTACAAAGAAAACATTTACAAAATGTTTTATAGGTGGCATTTACCCCTGGCGAGATTGGCCAAGATATCCTCAAAAAATGCACCAAATTGTTGGAAATGCAATCACAAGCATGGGACATATTCCCACATGTGATGGACATGCCCCAAAGCAAAAGCATATTGTTTAAAAATCAAAAAATGGCTAGAGAAAATGACAGGGGAAAATATTGCTATGAAACCCGAATTATTTTTATTGGTAATTATAAAAGAGAAGATTAGAAAAGAAATTTATTATCTTATACTCCACATAATTACGGCCGCCAGAATTTCATATGCACAAAACTGGAAACAAAGCTTTGCTCCATCAAATACGATGATAATAAAAAAGGTGCTAGAATGCACAGAAGCAGATAAATTAACAATGGAAGTAAAAGACCAAGAGGAAACTACGAAACATGGAATAGATGATGTAACTGGTTGGAGAAAGAATCTAAAATTAATGTATAAATATAAGAGAAGATATTATAGAAGAATGAAATAGATAATGTGTAATAGAATGTATATAGTGTAATGAATATAGGAAGCAGTTAGTAGTATATAAAATATATGTGTATATAGTTGTTTAAAAGATAAAATAGATATTACTAAAGATGCCAATATTTGAAAGCTGTAAAAATGTTACAAAGATGTTAAAAATGTAAATGCTGAATAAAAATTATTTTAAAAAAGAAAGAAAGAAATGAAAACAGACAAACTTGATTACAATTCTGACTAATCTTCTTGTTCTACCAATTTTTGCAGAAGCCAGCAGGTTGAAATGAAGATTGCATTTGTCTTGCAATTATTTACATTATATATGACTCCGAAACGAGGGAGAGAAAGATGTAGATACTGAACTGTATTAAGCAACATAGAGGATTTTCTCTCTTGCTGAGTTGACCTGAAATCCATTTCTCCTCTCAACAAAAAAATTTCTGCCATGAACATTGATGTATCTATTATGGATCCCTATATTGCTGTTCTTTATGATGAAGCTTCTGTATATTAGTAATAGCTTTAGGTTCATTTCAGGTCATAAAGTCCAAAAAGCTGCAATTCTTGATAGAGATTACTAGTAGTTTTAATCATCTTTTGTTCCAAGTAACTGCAGTCACTTGATTAATAGCTGACAATTTCATAAGAAATTGGGGTTCACTTGGAGGAGGATGGAGTAGTGAGAACAGGAAGGCATACTTCTTTCAAATATGCCTTCTAAACAGGGGTGAAATGCTACTGGTTCAAGTCAGTTTTCCCAACCCGGTAGTAAAAAAATGCTTTAAAAGTAAAAAAAGGTTCCAATGATCAGCTGTGACAATAAGCTGTCCTGTTCAATCATCAGAACTTTTTTTTTTAACTTTTTAAAGCATTTTTTTACTACCTATTGCCTGAATTTTTGTGTAAAGTGTGATAGTTTGTTTTTGAGCTCTCTGTGACTCTGTGAGGCTCCTGCTTGTTGCAGGGGCCATTTTGTGTGAAACCCAGCTGCTTTTGCATTGTGTGTGAGTCAGTTGTATAGCTTTTGTATTATTTTTGTGTAAAGTATGATAAATGGTTTTCCCGGTCACATGACCACCAAGCCATGCTCACTGAACCAGTAGGGAAAATTTTTGAATTTCATCACTGCTTCTTCAGCTAAAGGTGGGAACACCTGAAAGACCAGATTAGGAACAAATCATCTTGGAGAAAGTATATCTATATTGTCACATAATTAATACTAAAGCGATGGCACCTAATCAAGCAAATCTATCAAAGCTAAAACCTTTGTGAGTCACAAGTTGGGGACAAGATTAATCCAAACCTCTTCCAGGTTGAAAGGATTAGTCGGTGACATCACTGTTGCCCGTGGGACACTTGGTTGGGGGCTCCTTTCATATCCCACTATTGTGGCCATTGAAGTGGTTCCCATCTATTTACCAGTACTCACTTTCAAACTGCTAGTTTGGCAGGAACTGGAGCAAATGGCAGGAGCTCACCCTGATGCAACAAGCCATCTCATCCTGAGTTGATCCTTATGGCACCTCCAAAACCGGCCCTGACCTATATCTACCCTATACGAACATGGCCTGGTTATTTCTACTATTTTTCCAGGTATCCATAATGGTTGCCCCACATAGTTCCTGGCGTAAACCGTGTCGTTTAATTGAAATGGCTTGTGCATGCTGATTGAATCTAATGGTTTGCTAGGGGCATACTGGGGACCGGCATACACTAGCCGGTCTAGTGTGATTCTTAGTTTCCGGCCCATTAGAATCTCGGCTGGACTCTTGTTAGTGGTCGGGCATGGCGTGGTATGCTGCACTAACAAATACTCATCAACCCTTTCTTGCCAATTTCCTGGGCCCAGTCTCTGTAATGCTTCTTTTGTGGACCTAATGGCTCGTTCCGCCAATCCGTTACTAGACGGATGGAACAGGGCAATCAAACAATGTCTAATTCCCAGCCTAGCCAAGAATGTTTCAAATAAGGTGGCCGTAAATTGGGGCCCATTATTTGACACTAGGATGTCAGGTAACCCATGTGTGGCAAATATTCTCCGGAGGGTTTTAATTACGACCTCTGCTGCGGTAGAGTACATAATAACTACCTCCACCCACTTCAAATAAGCATAAGCCAACACTAAGAACATCTGCCCCTGCATAGGTCCCGCCAAATCAATATGCACTCAGGACCAGGGGCCCCTGGGCTCCTCCCATTCCTTCGGTTGGTCTTTGGGTGGCATAGATCTAGTTTCTTGGCACTTTTGACAGGTTGAGACCCATTGGGTGATATCCCTGTCAAGATGGGGCACCACATATAACAGCGTACCAGGGCCTTCATCCTAACAATTCTGGGGTGGCCCTGATGTAATGTAGTCAGCACCGATTTCCTCAGAGGGGGAGGAACCACCACCCAATGACCCCATAAGAGGCATCCCCATTGAGCTGATAGTTCCATCTGCCTCATTGCATACGGCTGCAACTCCAGCTTGAAGGGACCCCGTGGCCATCCCCTGTTGACCCAGTCCAGGACTTGGGGAATTACATTATCTCGAGCTGAAAAACGGGCAATGTCCGCAGCTGATACTGGGAACGGCAAGTCATCTATCAACAAGACTTGGGAGGCTGGCACAGGGTCTGTCAGCAATGTTGGCAGTGGGCAACGGCTCAATGCATTGGCATGGGCCAGATGTTTTCCCGGCTGGTGGCTTAAAACGTATGAGTATGCAGACAGGAATATTGTCCAACGAGTCATCCGCGGTGACAGAATCTGCAGGGTTTGTCGATCGCTAGATAGGATCCCTAGAAGAGGTTTGTGGTCGGTGATTAACTCAAAAGACCATCCATATAGATAGTCATGGAATTTCTTCACGCCGGACACCAGAGCCAAAGCCTCCTTATCCAATTGGGAGTAGTTCCTTTCAGCCGGAGCCAATGTATGGGAGAAAAACACCAGTGGAACTTCCCTTCCATTCGGCAGTTGGTGACTCAGGACGGCGCCGACCCCATATGGGGAGGCGTCACATGCCAGCAATAAGGGCAATCGATCACAATATTGGGCTAATACAGAGTTAGAGACAAGAAGATGTTTGATGGCTATAAATGCTGCAGCCTGTTTAGTACCCCACTTCCAGGGGCTCCACTGTCCAGAAACTGGTGCAATGGCTCCGCCACCGATGCCTTGTGTGGCAGGAATACTGCATAAAAGTTCAAAAGCCCCATGAAAGCTTGGAGTTCCGCCTTATTTCAAGGGGAGGGTGCGTCTACAATTGCTTTTGTTTTCTCAGCTGATGATCCATTTCCAGATCCGTCAATGAGGAATCCTAGAAATTCCACCTGGGGCACCGCGACATGGCATTTTGTTCTTTTGACCTTAAGCCCTGCCCATTGGAACTGACTCAGCACTTGTTGAAGTCTCTCCATCAGTTCTGACGTGCTGATAGCGGAGACCAGCATATCGTCGAAATATGGGACGACCCCGGGGATTCCCTGGAGCATCCGCTCCATTAGGCTTTGGAAAAGCCCTGGAGCCATGCTGACACCGAATTAGAGGCGGCGACATCGGAAGGCCCCCCCAGTGTGTAACAATTGTTTGAGCTTCTGCTGTCTTATTGCCTACAGGCAGCTGCTGGTATGCCTGAGCCAAATCTAGTTTTGCAAACACTGATCCCTTGCCCAGGGAGTGCAGAAGGTGCTGCACTACTGGGACTGGGTAGGCATGAGGTTGTAGTGCCTGGTTGAGAGTGGCCCGGTAATCCGCGCATATGTGGATAGATCCATCAGGTTTAATAGGAGTCACAATTGGCGTCTCCCAAGGGGCATGGTCCACTGGTTCGAGAATGCCCTGGGAGATGAATTTGTCCAGCTCAGCATCAACTCGTTGTTTTAGGGCAAACGGTATCTGGTGAGACTTTAATCTGCACGGTGGAAACTGAGGGTCCAGGCTGAACGATACTGGAGTGCCCTTGTAGCAGCCCAGTTTTCCATCAAAAACAGTGGGGAATTCATTTATCAGAATATCCAATTCAGAAGACCTAACAGAATTTACACCTTGGACTGTTAACCCCAGAGCGTCAAACCAATTTAACCCTAACAAACTAGGCAAGGGGCCATCCACGATAACTAAAGACAATCGGCCATAGAAAATTTTAAATTGTACCCTAAATTTTCCACTACCTACAATAGGAATTGTTTTTCCTTGATAATCCCTCAAATTTAGATCACAAAGGATTAATCGTTTCTTTGAAATACTTGGCACAAGGCATTTTAAAGTGCTCCAAGAAACGATAGATGTGGCGGAACCAGTTTCCACCTCCATTAGACATGGTCTCCCCTATATGTTGACTATGAGTCTAATTTTCTGTTTTGGGGACTGTTCAGTGTGATGTCCCACCATATTCACCACTGAGGGCCTCTGAAATTATCCCACCTTCATCACCAGTGTTATATTGTGGGTTCAGGTGCTGGCAAGGTGCAGGCAGGACTCTGGATAGCAGGTAATTTACTTTTTAACCTTAACATAGCTAACAGCAGTGACAAATACAAACTAACAAAAAAACTCTCTCCCTCTCTGTTGACAGCCCTTTTATACCAGCTGTCAACTGCTTAGCCAATCAACACAGAGAAGTACTATCCTCGTTCTCCACTAGGGGAATGGACCCTGGGGGGGGGAGAACTTAGAACACTACAGGTGACATCACTGTTGCCCTTGGGACATTTGGTTGGGGGCTCCTTTCATATCTCCACTATTGTGGCCATTGAAGTGGTACCCATCTATTTACCAGTACTCACTTTCAAACTGCTAGTTTGGCAGGAACTGACGCAAGCAGCACTTGGGCTTCGTACATGGACTTGCTAATCGTCAACCCTGTGTCCTAACCACATGAGCCACCACACTCCTCAAGAAACACAACAGAAAAATAAGGTTTGATCAGCCAGGATATGTTTGTACTATGGTTACAAATGAAAACACTCAGTGGCTTCCTTAACATGATTTGTTTACTAATTACTACCTTGGAGTTTGTGTGATGAAAATCAAGATTACAGATAGTCCTTGATTTACAACCACAATTGGCACTAAAATTTCCATTGCTAAACAAGGTGATTGTTAAGTGAGTCACATCTAATTTTACACTTTTTTATCATAGTTAAAAAAATCATTGTGGTTCTTAAGTGAATCATGCAGTCATGAAATGATTCTGATTTCCCCCATTGATTTTGCCTGTTGAAAAGTATCTGGGAAGGTTGTAAAAAGCAGTCACATGACCTCTGGTCACTGCAGCAGTCATAAAGTTGTCAATTGCCAAGTGCCCTAATTTTGGTCACATCAGTGGTGGGATTCAAATTTTTTTACTACTGGTTCTGTGGGCATGGCTTGGTGGGCATGGCAGGGGAAGGATACTGTAAAATCTCCATTCCCACCGCACTCCAGAGGAAACCCCCCCCCCAAGAAATGGCATTTTTCAGGTAAGGTACATTCTAATGGATGGGGGGAGGGGGGGGAATCATAGGGATATCATAAAAATTCTTAAATGTGAATACAGATCCTTTATTTCTTGAAGATTTTCTTTACAGTGCATGAAAAAGAAATCCTATTAGGAAAGGATTTTTGAGGTAGATTTCAGAACCCTGATATCAAAAGATTATTGTTGCCTTCATCACTGCCAAAATATCTTGGAAAGGCAACTCAGGGAAAATTCTGAGTTGCAGTAAGTAAATATTAAGAATATTATTATTATGGATATGTTTTTATCAATGTACATATAATACACATTGCATGTAGGTAAGCAAATGCAACAATGCATTCTTAAACTGTGATATCATTATGTTGAGAAATAATCTGTGATAAAAAATTAGCTGAAGAAAATGGGTTAGTCTTGTATTAACAAGCACTTTTCTCTAATGTCTGATTCTCTTCTAATAGCTCTTCCTCCCAGTGCTAGATTTAAAATACAGTGATGCCCTCACTTCTCAAATAGTCCCCTCAAAAGAGAAAAGTTACAGGGCTAAACAAATGCATCCTGACCCTGCTGCTGATGCTCCCAATAGTGTTGTATCTCTACATTTTCACAAATAGGATAAAGATTTCTATGCAATCTAATATCTATGGAAAGAAATCCTGAACTAATTATGTTCCCTCTGGAATGGAGTAGTCTCTTTTCTTTCATCAGGATGTTATGCAAGACAGACAAAATGTGTCAGAAATAAGATGGGGAGATTCAAACATACTTTACCATATGAGGGCTCTTCTAAAAATCTGTTAAAAAGAAATGTTATCAAAGTTTCTTGGTTGGAACTATGAATACACATCTAGTTTTCTATGCTTACTATGTTCACATTTTGTCTAAAATGGGTTTATTAATATTCAAGCTGCTTCTATTTTTTAAAAAAACAAACAAAATAAAACTCTGAGGAGAGCAAATCAAAAATATCCAGGAGCAAACATTCAAAATAAAAACTAGAATATTTTGAAATAAAAGAACTGTATTTAGTCTATTTATATTTGTTGTTGTAGGATTGTATATTACTTGAATGGTCTAAAAGATCTGAATGAAGAATAAAATGAAAAATAAGTAGGTAGTAAAAATTTGTGGAAATATTTTTCACAGTTCAAATATCTTAGGTACCTCGTTACACCTTTCCTAGAAAGTTTCCTCTGCAGTTGTATAAGAAAGGAATTTGGAATATATGAATGAAGTGATGAAAAAATATTTATTTATTGAAACTTGCATAAAATGTGCTTTACAATTGTGTCACTAATACAAAATTCCATGCCAACACAATTGCAAAAGGTTAATCTTCCTTCTCTATTCATAATTCTTGTTATGTAAGATATTTTATTAAGTATGTAAAGGGCCAAACTTATATTATATTGGAATTCTTAGCCAGATTGCTACGGAGGTATACCCAGTGATTCTACTCCATCACTTTCCCAGGCTGACTATCACATAGATTTTATTTAAATAAATAAATAAGTTTTGCAGAATACTGAATGTGCTCATATATGATATAAAAAGGAACAGAAATATTTTCAAGTTGAACTCAGCTCCCAACAACTGCATCCTTGTAGGAGTTGTTTCTTTTACTAAGAAGTGATTCATTATTGCCTTTTTCAAGGTATTTTTTTAACACTCTAACCTAACCAGCATGTATATAATACCTAAATCAACACATCTGGCCTTATGAATAGATGTGTACCTATGAAGGAAAAGTACCTTTCTTGTTTGCATTTGATGCAGCAAATATTATTATCTGATTTATTTTGTACATAAAGAAAATTCTTGTATATGATCATTTGCTTACTACAATTCTTAATGTACTTCTGATTCATAAAATGGTGTAATGTACTCATCTAACAGTATACAGATATCTCACAAATGAGGAATATATACTTACATGGTTTGAACTCAAGAATATACTCATTTTGTTTATACACATCAGGGGTGAAATCCAGCAGGTTCTGACAGGTTCTGGAGAACCGGTAGTGAAAATTTTGAGTAGTTCGGAGAACCAGCAAATACCACCTCTGGTTGGCCCCAGAGTGGGGTGGGAATGGGGATTTTGCAATATTCTTCCCCCAGGAGCGGGGAGGGAATGGGGATTTTGCAGTATCCTTCCCCTGCCACGCCCACCAAGCCACACCACGCCCACCAAGCCATGCCCACAGAACCGGTAGTAAAAAAATTTGGATTTCACCACTAATACACATGTATATTTTGTACATATGCTAAAGGCAGCATAGTTAAAATAAATGTCCAAAATTACATTTCTTATTCTATCCCTTAAATTTATGTTAAAAATGAAATTGAATGAGACAAGAATGGTAAGTTTTCTAGATTGCTTAAATTAAGTGTCAAAACTGTAATCTTAATTATTAGAACAAAAAGGTTGTGATAAAATTAAATCATATAGAGACCTTCTGCCTTTTAATGATCTTTCTAAGTACACATTTTGCAAGTCAGAAGTTTGTGAGAGGCATATGAGACCAATTTCATGGCTATTAGGAAATCACACCAGAGTATCCGTTTTCTATTCTCTATAGAGAATTTCTATTCTATATTCTATATTCTATAGAATTTCTATTCTATATTCTATATTCTCTCTATAGAGAATTTCTATTCTCTATATGAGAAAATAGTTCCTGCTCTAGGTAGGAATAAAAAGAGTTTACAGCAATTGATAGCTTTATTGAAAACAGCCCAGTTAGAATTATATTTATGGATCTATGGTGTGATCTATCAACGGCTCTTACCAAAGAAATTCATATAATTATTTAAAATTGAAATTTTCATAACGATTTCCTGAAAAATTATACATAAACTGATTTGCTGGAAAGCTTCAGAAATTCAAAGTGATCTTAGAAACTCTCTAGATTGAAGTATGATTAATCTTTATTTTCAATCTAATTTTTACAGAAAACAATATCTTAAAGTACACAACATTGCTATTAACTTTCACTTATCATATTTATACAGTAATATGGACTACATGGGAATAAATTTTAGCAACAAATATAACCCCTTGTTAAAGTAAATCTAACTCCATGTAACCTATATTGTTGAACTACTTTTAAGATTCTCCCACTATATGTGAAAAAGGATGTTTTCTAAAGCTATAAACAATATAGCAGATTCTCTCTTATTGGTGCTACAAGCTGCCTTGGAAGTCAGCCATTAAAGAATCTATTTCTTTAAACTGTTCTGTTATACTCTCTATGCATTGTCCAGCCACGAGAGCTTTCCCGTCAATTATAATACAGTCTTCTTCAGTGTTGATTTCCATTGGTCTTCTTTCTTCGCTAACTTCTAAACAGCAGTTAAGTATCTAGAGCCAAAAAAGAAAAAGACTTCATTCATATTGTGACTAAATTATGTAACTTTGCAACTATTTTTAACGAAGATGGAAGGACACACTAATTCCCACAATGAAAGAATTGATGGTGAAGGTGATAGAGTTAGCATAGATAGTGAAACTGACTGTTTCAATTAAATAATTTATCTAGTTTTGTTTCTAATTGGAAACTGCTTCTGGATTTTTTTCTACAAACTGACAGAAAATGAAACTTACTTTGGGTTTTGATTATTAGAGTTGTTTTGTAATTATAGAAATCATTTGTCTTGTTGTGAAATGTAAAGCAACAGGTTGATGTTGTATTGTTTTTATTATCTACCGCATCAAGGACAATCAGAAGTCATTACTTTTTTCTTGTCTTTTTGTCTTTTTTTCTTATTTTTATAACTTTTGTTTCTTTAATATTTTTATTTTATAATAAAACTTAATAAAATATAGTAATGCCGCAACTCAGTGCACTTGATTCAACAAGAGATGGTTCATTATATTTGTACAGCTGATGATTAGGTTCACACTTCCTGCTAACCTATAAAGTGGTTTGTCTTATTTTTATTTTTGCTAAACACATTTCTTGATTCACTACATTGCAGTCTGCAAACAAGATTTAATCTAGCTAAATCTCATAGTTAACAAAGCATTATTTAAAAACAATTATACTTTGAGAATATAAATATAAATGTGAATAAAAAACCACAGTACAATACTCATTTACTGAATAATTTAGCTATTTCTTGATGGAAATATAATATTTCAACTGAAAATTCTGTGCTGGATCCAGATCTATTGAGATATTCAAATGAAAGAAATAGGGCTAATTTAAAATCTATCAGTTTTGTGAACTGGATAGTCAAGTTTATTAATACATGTTTTAATTGTTTCTATTGCTGTTCACTTGGTCTGTTATAGACACAGTCTTGTGGATTGCGATTCAACTAGAATTTGTTGGAAAATTGTGTAACAGATGTAACATATATAAATGAGTAAATCTACCTGTAATGCTATAGAATTTCCACATTACTATTAAGTGTATAGCAAACAATTTAAAATAATAATATTTTTTTAAAATACACAAACTATTTAGAATATGGCCATACTTTTTGGTCTCAACATAATCCTGGAAATAGTCAACATGTGGATTAATATAAAGTTGTTTCAATAGAGCCTAAATAAATTAATATAGAATTATTTTGTAATATATGTGGAAAATGTCCATAAGTAAACATAAATAATTATACATGCATATAGCACTCTCTTTCTTTATAAATGAATTTTTGCACTGTCACATATTCCTCCTGCCATTTAAAAAACATATAAAGGGTGGAAGAATAGTATTAAAATGACAATTGTTTTTTATTTTACCCAAAATAAAAAGATGCTCACTTGTCAGTATACTGGTATCCTACTGATAATTATTTTATTTATTCACTAAAATATGTTTATTTGAAAGATATATACTTTTATTTCTCAAATTAACAGTGGAATTATTTCTTTTCATGTTTGAAGTGAACATTTTTTGCAAATGCATTCTAAAATCGGCCTAGCCCCATATGTACTTATTCCAACTATGTCTCACTGATTTCAATGGGACTTACCCTTAGATAAGCATGCATTGCATTTTATCTCTCCCCCCCACCCCGCATTAGTAGCAGATTCTGGACTTCTAGTTAATAATTCATACCTTTTCTCTTTCATTATTGTCCTCTCCATTCCCAGATGATTCCAAATAAGGTTTGGAGGTGACTAATGCTTGACTAAGAATTTGATCCAAGTCTTTCAGTATAATTTTTGTCTCTGTTACAACTAAAAACATGCAATAATATTTTCAATAAAAATATAAAATTATATTACCACAATTCTATAGATTGCTTAATTTAATTCAGCTACTTTAACAGGCATTAACTGGAAATATCAGTCATTACAATTGCTTATGTTTCATATGTTAATTTATTAATAAATTCATTTTAAAATGAATTTTAAAATTTATTCTACTGATAATACTAATGTGTAATTTCAAAAAATGAATGCCTAAAAATTATTGCAGGATAGTTTCCAAGTTTAATTGAATGGGAACATACATTCTGTCAATAACATATTTTCAGCAATTTTTTTAAATGCCTATTTTTAGAGACCCATAGTTATTAAGGAAGAATAATTTGTCTATAATAAGCAATAAATGGGCACATAGCTGTTTGTGGTGTGTCAGTTTGAAATAGGCTTATTTTGGAACATAGCTACTCTCAATTCCCTGGAACTGACTTAAAATGAGAAGAGATGAAGACTCCTGAAGAAGAGAAAGGTTACCATTCAGTGAGCCAGCAAAACTCACAAAGGAGGAATATCTAACATGCCACTGCTTTTTTTCACCATTTTGCTCTTTGTCCCATTAATTTCAAATGTATTTAGGATTAACAAGATAGAATCTAATTTTGTATGAATCATCTGCATGAAAAGTTTACTTATATTTTTTTATTTATTGTACCTTTTTACATGAATTAAAAACAACTAATATAAAACACCCTTCTCAAACATTATTCCCATAACAACTTTCCAGAATTTTCTTGGACAAGACATTGTGGCTAGTCCAGTCTTTAATTTTCTAAAGCATTCAAATGCTTGAGCATTTAAATGACAATATTTAAACATAGAAATAGGAATAGCAACTTCATTCACTATACTTTTATTTATTTTTCTTCCAGGGACTAATTTGAATTTTTCCTGCTGTAATCTGAATTTGTTTCACTATAAACAACCATTTCATTGCTTGTTGTTGCATTATTAATTTTATATATGTTTAGAAACAATTGTATTTGAAGACTTTTTAAAAAACAGAATTCTAATCATGTGACCATGGAGATACCGCAATAGTTATAAGTATGAAGTATCGTCATAAATCTCTTTTTCAGTGCATAGTAACTTGAACAATCATTTAAAGAATAGTTGTAAATCAAGGACTATGTTGCATGAGGAGGGGCTAATGCATGACTTGGGTCTTTTGAATAGTGATGGTGGGTTCAAAGTTGCCAGAAAGAGAATTTGTCCATACTGACTCACACTTATGAATCTGAACCAGCATTCAGGGAATAATCATTAGCAAAGAGAGAGTCAGAACTTCATTTTGGTAATTAAGCTATTACTGCATTCATATTAATTCATTTGCATGCTTGTATAGAAATAGATTTATGTTTTATACTAGGTATTCCAAACCAATCTTTCTGCTTTCTAAGCAGATAGTGATGAAGCTATCATGATTTTTATTTATTATAGGCCTTTTGAAGGCTGAATATATATTTTTTGTATTCTCTTATGCATCAGTTCATATCACATTTGCCAAATGTATATAACTTTTTGCCAAATATTGCATTCATAGGGAATGTTATACATTTCCCCTAAAATTTGGAAATGGCTCTTCATTATTTATAACCGTTCATGCCATATTATTAACATCTGAATGCCTATTTCCATACACACTCATGTTTAAACTAAATTTTGCCACTTCATATTATGACATATTTTATTTATAATTAAACCTTTGCTTTGATTTGCATGAAGCGTTCATTTATTATAGTCCACAGATAATGGAAATAAAACCACAGCTCTGTTTTACATCAAATATGTTCACACATCTATTCATGTTAGGATCTCTAATCTAAATACTACCTTGCAAGTCAATATTTTTTGTCATTAATTGCAAATTACATGCAATGGTATTGCATGCAGAACTAAAGTAACAAATGTCCCAGAAAAATACATAATAATTTTATATAAAATGTTAGAATTTCATAAAATTAAAAAATGCTTCCTAAGTTTTAAACTAAATTCTTTCAGCCCAAATAAATGCATCTGCTTTGACCATTCTATAAAACACTTATGATATTTTAATTATCTGTGTGACTTTACTCTGAAATACATAAAAATAATTACCGGTAAATCATTTAGTGATTAGATTCTATTGTAATATGCAAAAGGTTGGGAAAATCTACCCGTTTATCATATACAGCTTTTTACTTACGATTGTTGCAACATCCCTATGTAATCAAAATTCACAGAGTCATGTCATCACCTTTTGTAACCTTCTGACAAGCAAAATAAATGGGGAAGCCAGGTTTACTTAACAAAGATCGATCGATTGATCGATCAATATGATATGATTTAGTTCTGGTGTGCCTTTTCCATTTTCAGAAATAAAGATTATGTCACCCTGGAACTTTCATAGTTCATAACTCCTACAAATTAACCTCAATTAATTTATGGGACTCTAAAAACAATTATCTTAACATTGAAAGTAGAAATAGATAAAAGATGCTAAATCAGAGGAATTACAAGCTATTTTATCATAAATATTCAACTGATATCATTAAATTTCATGTATCTTTTGTTAAATAATTATTAATGTTTTCTATAAATTACCTTAAAATATTGATTTTTAAGGAATGTTTGATACAAGCTTTAGAGCAGTTTTCTCAAATGGCAATTTTAAGATATAGAAATTTCAATCACAAAATTCTCCAGCTGACTATTTAGAGCTTTAAAGAAATGCTGTTTTAGAGCTTACATTTCCTTGGATCTCATTTATTTTACAGTAATATTCTATAGCACAATATGATACGCATTCTATTCAGAAGAAAATATAACCAAATCCTGTGGTGTTTACTTGCACGTAATCTTTTAAGTTAAACCCCAATATCGATATATTTTAGAATATTGGTAAACTATGCAGACATTTTATACTTACGGTACCTTCTTTTTTCAGAATAGCCTGACAAACATAATAAATATAATACTTCTTTTTTTTCAAAATAAAGCTCTGCTTTCTATACCATAAAAATTGCATAGTTCTGTACTTGAATATATGAACACCAACCTAGGCTTTCTTTTGATAGGATATCTTCTGACCTTGCTATTTTGCAAGGATATGTTAACATTCTTTGCCTGAAAATTGAGAAAGTTGTTAGTATTTGTTCTGAATCAACAATCAAGAATAACCCGATAACATAAATAGTTAAAATCCAGACTTAGTTAAATTAGG
Source organism: Ahaetulla prasina (assembly GCF_028640845.1). Lineage (NCBI taxonomy): Eukaryota > Metazoa > Chordata > Lepidosauria > Squamata > Colubridae > Ahaetulla > Ahaetulla prasina. The sequence goes on from NC_080542.1 coordinate 94,195,709, forward strand.
AGTAGACCCACTGAGAACAGTAAGTTATAAGCTAAAAATGAATTTGAATTGCAACCTATTTCTCACTATGATTGTTTCATCTAATAAAAATATTGATAACTATTTATGAATAGTACAATTTTATTAAAACTCGTATTAATTCTTTTAAGCACACCTTACATGATATCTGCATTGTGAAACATATTATAAGTTATTATATTTTTCAGTATAAGACGCATGCCCCCCAACAAAGGTGGGTGGAAATGCCTGTGCGTCTTATACACCGAATGTTGCCAAAGTCCCATCCACCTGCCAGCTTCCACCCTTCAGCCATTTTCAGCCTCTGTGCATTATGTTTTTGACCTCCATGCGTTATGTTTTTGGGCTCTACATGCTCCATTTTAGACCCATTCCAGGCTGCAGCGATCACCACAGCACATCACCACCAATCGCCACCTCTGTGAGTCATGTTTTCAGCCTCCATGCATCGCATTTTTGGTCTCTACATGTTCGGCCTCCGTGTGTCGCATTTTCGGCCTCTACACACACCATTTTTGGCCTCTGTGCATCATGTTTTCGGCTGTTTCAGGCAGTGGGGATCAGTGGCAGCAGGGATTTTGGCCACCTGGAAAGGCCAAAAACACAATACGCAGAGGCCAAAAAACAGGGTGTGCAGAGGCCGCAAATGCGACACATGGAGGCCAAAAATGTGATGCACATAGGCCAAAAATGTGATGCACGGAGGCTGAAAACATGATGTGTGGAGGTGGCGATTGGTGGCGATGTGCTGTGGCAATTCAGCAGCCTGGAATGGGTCTAAAATGGAGCATGCGGAGACCCAAAACATGACACACTGAGGCCCAAAATGTGATGCACGGAGGCTAAAAATGAGACATGCAGAGGTGGCGATGGGCTGTGATGATCCCCGCAGCCTGGAACAACTGATTTGTCGTATTCTGGGAGGCTGATCAACCATCAATTAGCTTCTCATGCTGAATCAGGCTGAAATAGCATACTGAAGCTGACCAGGCTGTTTACTGTTTGCTGCAAGGATGCTAGCCAGATGAATACTCTGCTGGTAGGCAGAGACAGATTTTTTTTTCTTATTTTCCTCCCCAAAAACTAATGTGCATCTTATACTCCGGAGCATCTTATACTCCGAAAAATATGGTATATTGCTTATTTAGTTTGAATTACTATATTTTTTGGACTATAAAACACTCCGGATTATAAAATGCACCTAGCTTTTGGGGAGGAAAACAAGAAAAAAAAACCTGCCTCTGCTTCCCAGTAATTTGCCTCCTTGCAGCAAAAAGCAAACAGCCTGGTTAGCTTCAGCACAGCCTGATTTAGCATAAGTAGCTGATTGGTGGTTGAGGATTTCTGCTGCCCATTGACACCAGGGCTGCCCATTGCCACTGCCACCCATCGTCGCCTCCAAGTGTCCCATTTTCAGGCTCTGCACTTCCCATTTTTGGCCTCTGCATGCCCATTTTTGGCTTCTGTGAGTCCCATTTTTGGCCCATTCCAGGCATTCCTCAGCCTGGAACAGCTGATCAGTAGTATTCTGGGAATCAGATCCAACCACCAATCAGTTGCTCATGCTAAATCAGGCTGTGCTGAAGCTGACTTAGCTGTTTGCTCTTTGCTGCAAGGAGGCAAATTGCTGGAAAGCAGAGGCCAAAGGGTGCGGGCTGGCGGGTGGGTGGGGCTTTGGCAAAATTTGTTCTATAAGACGCACAGTCATTTCCATCCACTTTTTGGGGGGAGGGGGGAGTGCATCTTAGAGTCTGAAAAATATGGTAGATTTTTGTCACTAACATTTTCTACAAATCCTGAAATTTAGTTGCCGGTCTACCAATCAAGCTAGAGTCTACATTGTATATAAAATGTATATAAATCTATATAAATGTATATAAAATAACTTAAAGTAGCAAAATAAACTCTTGAAAGTTATGTATTTTATGTAACTTTGATTGGTAAACCACTATGAATATATGAATTGAACTCAGACTATGCATTTTTAGATACAGATCTCTTCTGTATCTAAGATTTCTTTCAAATAAAGTGTTTCCTTTTAAGCCTTAAAACATAGTTCATTATTTTGGAAAAAAAATACAGATTGCGTTGGAATGTACATTATTTATTTATTAGAATATTTCTGTTCTGTCTTGCACTCAAATATTTCTGAGATTGCTAATAAAACTTTTAAGTTGATTAGCATAATGTGATGAATTCAGATTTAGTAGCGTACATAATAGATCCTCTGAAATATATTACTAATTTAGAGCACAATCCTACAGTATACAAGAGTGGTAATTATGGAGTAAGAATCAACTCAAAAATTATTTTTTTCTTCCCAAGAAGGCTTGGAAATTAGTATTTCCTAATATGTGAAATCATGCCAAGAATAAAATGGGAGAAGAGCACTAGAGAAGAGACTGCTACATTAAAAGCCTTTCCAGCTAAGACATCACTAAAATAAGCTTTAGTGGATTGTAAGAGAGAACTCAGAAAAGGGAAGAAATGAAGAAGAAATGTACTTTATCCCTCACTTCTTTCCTGTCAGCAATTGGGCATGGACTTTAAGCTTTACCAAGCAAGATTATTCTGCTAAGAATTTTCAGTGGCATTACTTTTTCCAATGCAAGCCTGGCACAGAGCCTTCCCAAGCTTCAGTTGTCTTTTTCCAAGCCAGAATGCATTAGTCCAGGGGTTCCCAACCCCCAGGTCGCAGACCGCTACAGGCCATAACCTATTCAGATCTGGGCCATGCAAGCGCACAGCTTGACTTGCGCAAGCGACGGCCCAGGGTGCACACACGCAAACATGCATGCAACTCAACTTGCACAAGCCAAGCTGCATGCACATGCACTCCAGCCCACCAGCCTGCCACTCCTGCAAGTCAAACTGTGTGCATATGCCAGCCCACTGCTTGCGTGGCCCAGTTTCTCTCCCACCCAGCCGGGCCGCCAAGCTGCAAAGTTGGGGACTGCTGCACTAGTCTTATTAAGTGTTAATACGGTGTATCTTTCCATTAAAACTAGTTGGTTGTTCAGCTGCAAGGACTAGACTATAGTGTCAATTATGCTAACATTCTTAACTATATTATTTTCTTCTGTACAGCAATTCTTAGTGAAAGTTTGCTTTCAGTCTGGGCAACCAGAAGGTGGCTCATTAATACATTCATGTGGCATGAATAGCAGGCACATTGATTGCCCAGCAATATAGTAAGCCAAAGAAATGTCTGGAAGTTATAGAATTAAGATTTGAAGATAGATTCCTGGCATCCTGCAAAATCCTTTTGAAGAATGGAATATGATTCAGGATGGAACAGCATGATATATGCTGGATGTAAGCATTCTATCATGTTTAGTGTGCTTTTGAAATCTAGAGTGGGTGAAACCTAGAGATAGGGATTTTCAGCTATTGGCTATGAATTTAATGTATATTAGATACCATACTAAAATAGTGGGTTCCTATGGCTTTTAAGAGTTTTGATGTTAACACCACAGTTGATGACACTGATATGATTTGCTGAAACTGAAATACAATGCTGATTTATTTATTTAATCATTTCATTGTAACTTTTTAAATATGCTGTATATCACTCTATTTTTTAAAAATCATAGGCCAGGCTAAGTATATTTAAATAAATAAAAGTCATATAGGTCTTATATCCTGGAAAATCAAGATATATGAATTCACTATCCATATTTTTGAATCTTTCCTTGTCTAGTGAAAATCACAGTAGACCATCAGAGAATAACCAAAGAAACTTACTTTCTTTCATTTCTGCAGCTAGTTTTCTTCCCACATTTTTTTGTACATCTTTTAATCTGAAAAATAGATAATTTTTGAATACACAGTATATTTAACGGCAGTCAACAGCTGTTTCAGAAGTATATAGTTTACCTTTTTAATTTCAACAGCTGTTCCCTCATAGATGTTATTTTTTATTATTTGAAAATCAGATTTAATGGGTAAATTCACTCATTTTATTAAATTATATATTTCAGCCTTGTATTTTTTATTTACATATATTATATACATGTATAATAGGGTGTTGGAAAAGCTTTTTTGTTTTCTCATGGCTATATAATCACAATTTTTTATATATCTAAACCATAACTTTGATTAATTATAGTTAACATATGATTAAGTCATAACTGATTAAAGCTTATGTTAAATTAATTAAAAATTAATGACAGTTTGTCACTCCACAAGAATGATCAAATAATAAACTATGCAATAAACGTTTTTGAAATTCTCTTGGAGATATATATATATATATATGGATGTAGGTCTTTGGTACTTCGGGTTTTCTCCCGCGTAAAATTGGAAGTGTGTTGGCGACGTATCGACAAAGTCTCATTCGTCATCTTCAGGCTTCAGCTTCATGCTTCTGGGAGCAATGTGTGATTGCAGCTGTTTCTTCCTTTTTAACTGCTAGTGGGGGTTTGGACTGATTGGGTGGGAGTTTGGCTGTGCTCTGATTGGATGGGGGGGTTTTGTGCTCTGATTGGCTGGGGGTGTGTCCTGTTTGGGTGGGGGCTTGGTTGTGCTCAGATTAGTCTGAGTTGCAGGGGGATTTGAGCTGGTGTTTGGCTTTGTGGTCGTGGTCGTGTTACATCTTCATAGTGCGTGTCAGTCTGCTGCGTGTATGGATTGGAGGGGTTTGAAATGGCTAATGTTGCAGCTGTGGTCTGGCTTCTGGTCCTTGGTTGTGCTTCATGATCAGTGTGGGTTTGGGTCTGCTTTCCAGGTGGATGTGTGGTGGTGACATCCTGTGTGGATCTCGTGAGTATGGGTCTAGTGTCATTCCTCGTGTTAGGGACTCGTTTGTCAATATGGGCGGGTTTCCAAATAGCTGGTAGGCGGGAGGTATCATCTCATTTGTTCATGCTGTGTGGGTGTTCTTCTATCTCGATGGCTTCTCTGATTATTCTGTTGTTAAAGTGTTCAGTTTTGGCGATAATTCTGGTCTTTTTAAAGTCAATAGGACTTTAAGCTTTAAAGCTTTAAAGCCACAGGACACGATATTGTCTTTAAAAAGACCATATATAGTCTCCTAGAAGCACGAAGCTGTAAACACCTAGCCTGAAGATGACGAAAGGGATTTCGTCGAAACGTCGCCAAGACACTTCCAATTTTACGCGGGAGAAAACCTGAATAACCAAAGTCCTACATATATATATATATATATATACATGTATGTATGTATGTATGTATGTATGTATGTATGTATGTATATGAGAGATTAAATGAACCTGAAGCTTCTGGTATCTAATCCATATCATGCAAAAAATATCAGAAATGGTGTTCAAAGGCTATGCCATACCAGTATAGTTACTATACTAACTATAGTATTTTTCTTCAGGTATTTATTCCCTTTCATTTTCCTCACCCAAAATCAAATAGTTTTCTTTAAATTTATGAAGCATAGAAGAATAAAATGAATTAATTATATCCATTTTCATTCTAATATAAAATGCGTATAAAATAAGTTACTAAATTCATCAAGCTGTCCAACATATTTCATATCAATAAAAATTAATACAATATTACTATTTAGAAAGAACAGCTACAACAAATATTGCAAAACAAGTTGTCCAATAATCAGTTAAAACTGTAAGAATTTATATTTAAATCTTACCATTTTTCTACAGTCTATTTTATCAGTTTTTCTTTGGGCGTCTTTGTCATTTACTGTATCTAAAAATCATTATAAGGATAATTAAGGAACAATTGAATCATAATGACTTACAAAAGATTTTATATGATTGTTTTTGATCTATTTCAATTCTTACGTTATAAATGCAATGATATTATGGAAATAGGAATCTACAACAAAACTACTTAACTATCACATAGTGGGCTGTGATACCATGTTTTCTGGAGGAACAGGCCCAATTCAGAACTTGGTAATCTTACATGATAAATAGAACCTGATGTCTGTAGTAAGTACCCAAAGATGCAATCTGTGAAATATTGATCATTATAGAGATATAGCTGTAGGAACTCGTATTTCATTAAAGGTTACATCCATTATGTAAAATGTACAGATTCCTTAAGTGAATAACTCAAATTATTCTGAGCTGGGTATTTATTTATTCTCTTATTTATGAAATTTCTGTTGATTTGATGTAGGAATCATTAGTATCTAGCAGTATTAATATTGTGTAAAGATACTATCATTAATTTAGAATAGAATAACAGAGTTGGAAGGGACCTTGGAGGTCTTCTAGTCAAACTCCCTGCTTAGGCAGAAAACCCTACACCAAATGGTGTTGGTTATCCAACATCTTAAAAATTTCCAGTGTTGAAGCATTCACAACTTCTGCAGGCAAGTTGTTCCACTTTATTTATTTATTTATTTATTTATTTATTTATTTATTTATTAATCAAATTTCTAGACCGCCCTTCTCCCGAAGGACTCAGGGCGGTGTACAGCCATATTAAAATACATAGATAGACAATGAATTTAAAATAATTTTAAAATGAAATATTTAACCGGCCAATTGAACTAAAAATAACAAAACCAATTAAAATCAGTATAAAGTTTAAAATTTAAAATTTAAAAGCTAAAAAATCTAATCCAGTCCTGCGCACCTAAATAAGTGTGTTTTAAGTTCACGACGGAAGGTTCTAAGGTCCGAGAGTTGGCGAAGTCCTGGGGGGAGCTCGTTCCAGAGGGCGGGAGCCCCCGCAGAGAAGGCCCTTCCCCTGGGTGTCGCCAGACGACACTGCCTAGCTGACGGCACCCTGAGGAGTCCCTCTCTGTGAGAGCGCACGGGTCGGTGAGAGGTATTCGGTAGCAGAAGGCGGTCCCGTAAATAGCCCGGCCCTATGCCATGGAGCGCTTTAAAGGTGATCACCAACACCTTGAAGCGCACCCGGAAGGCCACAGGTAGCCAGTGCAGTCTGCGCAGGATAGGTGTCACCCGGGAGCCACGAGGGGCTCCTTCTATCACCCGCGCAGCCGCATTCTGGACTAACTGCAGTCTCCGGATGCCCTTCAAGGGGAGCCCCATGTAGAGAGCATTGCAGTAATCTAGGCGAGACGTCACGAGGGCGTGAGTGACCGTGCATAGGGCATCCTGGTCTAGAAAGGGGCGCAACTGGCGCACCAGGCGAACCTGGTAAAAAGCTCTCCTGGAGACGGCCGCCAAATGATCTTCAAAGGACAGCCGTTCATCCAGGAGGACGCCCAAGTTGCGCACCCTCTCCATTGGGGCCAATGACTGCCTCAACAGTCAGCCGCGGCTGCAGCTGACTGTACCGGGATGCCGGCATCCACAGCCACTCTGTCTTGGAGGGATTGAGCCTGAGCCTGTTTCTCCCCATCCAGACCCGTACGGCTTCCAGACACCGGGACAGCACTTCGATAGCTTCATTGGGGTGGCCCGGTGTGGAAAAGTACAGCTGGGTGTCATCAGCGTACAGCTGGTACCTCACACCGAAGCCACTTATTGATTGTTCTAACTGTCAGGAAATTTCTCCTTAGTTCTAAGTTGCTTCTCTCCTTGATTAGTTTCCACCCATTGCTTCTTGTCCTACCCTTCAGGTGCTTTGGAGAATTGATTTCCTCTTCTTTGTGGCAGCCCCTGAGATATTGGAACATTGCTATCATGTCTCCCCTAGAACTCCTTTTCATTAAACTAGACATACCCAGTTCTGGCAACCATTCTTCATATGTTTTAGCCTCCAGTCTCCAGTCATTTTTGTTGCTCTTCTCTGCACTCTTTCTAAAGTTTGAACATCTTTTTTACATCATGGCAACCAAAACTGAATGCAGTATTCCAAGTGTGGTTTTACCAAGGCATTATAAAGTGATATTAATACTTCATGTGAACTTGATTCTATCCTTCTGTTTATGCAGCCCAGAACTGTGTTGGCTTTTTTGGCAGCTGCTGCACACTGCCGGCTCATATTTAAATGGTTGTCCACTAGGACTCCAAGATCCCTCTCACAGTTTCTACTATTGAGCAAGGTACCATATATATTGTATTTGTGCATTTTGTTATTCTTGCCTAAATGTAGAACCTTACTTTTTTCACCATTGAATTTCATTTTGTTAAATAGTGCCCAATGTTCAAGTCTGTCAAGATTCTTCAGTATCTTAAACCTATCTTTTGGAGTGTTGGCTATTCCTGCCAGCTTGGTGTCATCTGTAAATTTGATGAGCTCCCCATCTATCCCCTCATCCAAGTCATTGATGAAGATGTTGAAGAGTACTGGACCTAAAACAGAGCATTGGAGTACTCCGCTATGTCAGCTTTGGAAGCAGGAGGAGTTTATTTGGCTCCCAATTTCCAAACGTTCAAATCTTTCCAGGAGACCTGTAAGTGACTAGGATTTTATGGGAGTGGCCAGACTCCATTTCCCTGAATCTCCAGACCTCCCAGGTTTTCCGGTTCTCCATTGTGACTGGAAAGTGAGGAGGGGGGACTTTGCTTGCCTGGGAATGCCATGCTCCTCCAGAGATCTCACCTCTGGTCCCCTTTCAGGAGTCGGGTCAGACTGGCAACTTCTCCAGGAATCAGATCCCTTGGGCTGTGCTCCTAGCTCTTAAGCAGTTTCTGCAGCCTCAAGGCCCCGCACCACCTCTTCCGACGGGGAGAATCTGGTATCGATAAGTTTCTGAGCCTCTGTCCCCACTGCCCCCTCAAGGACTTCTTCTTCTTCTTTTCTTTCCATTTTCACTGGGTTTTCGCACCACCTTGGGATTTTGGCGGATGCTAACGGTCCCCCCAGAGGGGTGCCGCCATGCTCAAAAGAGTTTCGGTTTAATGTCAGCATTTCAGAAAACCCAACTTGCAGAAAAGACTCTGAAGCCAACATCTTTCAAAGTTCTTTTACTAGCATGGGTAAACTGGAACAGTTGGATGAAAACCAAAACTGGAGATTCCGGTTCCTCCCTCAGTAATACAAACCCCAAGATCTCCACCCTCATGACCCCTCTGCCGGTCACATGCTCCAATCCTCAACCATTCCATGTATTCAAGAATTGGTCTAGCAAATGTTTTATATGCTCTGGTTAGTAGTGTAATGTTTCTGGCGAAGAAGGTACGTAAGATTAAGTTTACAACTCTTAAAGCCTTTTTTGTGATGTAGTTGCAGTGGGCTTTGGCACTTAGATCATTTGATATGAAAACTCCAAGGTCTTTAATGGGGTGGGGTCATCTACAAGGTAATGTCCATCGAGCTTGTATTTAGTGTTCTGATTCTTTTTTCCAATGTGTAAGACAGAGCATTTGCTGGTTGAGATTTGGAGTTGCCAGATTTTTGACCATTCCGACACAAAGTCAAGGTCTTTTTGAAGGGTAGCCATATTGTTGGTAGTATTAAATAGTTTAACATCATCAGCAATGAGAACACAATTACTTGTAATATGGTCACAGAGGTCATTAATGTATAATATTTAGAGTTTGGTCCTAAAATGCTGCCTTGGGGGATGCTGCTATTGACAGGAGCAGGATTTGATAGGGCATTGCCTATTTTGACCACGTTGTCTGTTTGACAGGAACGCTGTTATCCAATTATGGAGGGATCCGGAGATGCCATAGGATTTTAATTTTAGGAGAAGTTTGTCATGTACCAATGAGTCAAAAGCTTTACAGAAGTCTATGTAAATTGCATCTATTGTTTTGCCTTGATCAAGATTTGTAGTCCATATGTTTTTGCAGTGAAGAAGTTGTAAATTACAGGATAATTTTTTTCTGAAACCAAATTGTTTATTAGAAAGTAGTTTGTTTGTTTCTAGGTGGATGGTAATGGATTGGTTGATGATTGATTCCTTTACTTTGCAGGTGACGCAGCATAAAGAAATTGGTCTGTAATTTTCAACTAGGCTGGGGTCTCCTTTTTTGAAGACAGGGATGACCATGGCTTGTGACCATAGTTTGGGAAGGGAGCTGGTCCTGAAAGATTTTTCAAAAATTATGCTTAGGGGTTCTGCTATATTAGTGGAAAGCTTTTTTAAGAAGTATGCACATAGACTATCAGATCCAATAGATAGAGATGGTTTCAGTTTGCGAAGGGCCTTTTCAACATTATCTTCTGTGAAATCTATTTGTGTTAGGTCATTGTACTCATTGTTGGTACGACTGGGGAATGTTGGGTATGAGCCATTACTATTAACAAAGACTGAGCCGAAGAATGTGTTAAAGAGGTTTGCTTTAACTGTTTCATCATTATATTCTTTACTGTTAGATCCTTTTAGGGGTGGGATAGATCTCGAGTCTTTAAGTTTGCTGTTCACAAAATTATAAAAAGCCCGATTGGATTTTGTGCGCAGAAGGTCTTCTTCTTGTTTGATGTGGTATTTGGTGCATTCAATCTTTATTTGGTTGCATATATTTTTGTAGCGGTTTCTGAAGTTGGCTACATAGCCAGTTTTGTTTCTTCGCCAGAGGGTTTTTTTGGGGGGGGCGGGGGGATTGGAGCTTTTTTATTGATATGGGTAATTTGTTTTTTTTCTGATTTTGGTGGTTGTTTGTGGTACGTATAGTTTAATGATTCTATTGACTTCAAGTAGGAAAACTCTATAGTGGTCTTCAGCAGTGATACAGGTTGAGAACAGATTTTGTCAGTCCAGAGATGAAAGATCGTTGTTTATAAGGTCATAGTTGGCTTTTTTGAAATTGTATTTTGGAATACCATTATTATGGAGATTATTGTAAGGGCGTATATTGAGACAAAAGTCTATCGTGCTGTGGTCACTGTTGGAAAAGGGTTCTTTTATTTGTAGTCCATGTTGAGTTTGCATTGTTGCAGAAGATGAGGTCAAGGCAGTTGTTAAGTCTTGTATTGTTAGTTACTAGTTGATCAAGACCTAGATTTGTAACAGCATTGTACAGGGTAGTATGGATGAGTTCAGTTGTACATTCGTTTGTTATCCAGTTAATAAGAGGTAGGTTGAGGTCACCCAGGAAGATGAGAGGATAAGGGCAAGAGGTAGCCCATATTAGTAGTGTGGTTAACATGTTCGCATGTGCGATGTCGTAGTCCGGGGCTCTGTAATATAGTAAGAAGCGAAGTGTGATGTTAAGGGACAGTCGCATACAATAGTTTCAGGAACATAAAGTTTATGTGCAACTTGAATGTTTTTTAGATTCAGTGACTTTTTGTAAAAGATAGCCACTCCACCTCCTTTGCGGGTTTCGCGATCGGACCGGTAAACATGATACTCTTTGTCTGAAATAATGGAGTCAGGGAGCGATGAGTTCAGCCATGTTTCACATACAAATATAATGTCAAATGTACCAGTATTTAACAAGAGGAGAAATTCAGGCAATTTGTTTACAATGTTCCTTGCATTTATCAGTTTGCATTTAAGATCTGCAGTGGTCGGTGTAGAGGAAATAAGGGGCATGCAAACCTAGTTTTGGATGACGGTTGGAGGTTCTGTACGACGAATTTTTGGAAGTTCCAGACGGATGGCTGGATGTTTTGGGTGATGAGGGGTTGGATGTTGGGCAATTGACTGTAGGTTTTTCTTTTTATGCAGTCGGCATGGTAATCAATGTATAGGTTGGTTTCGCGTTCGTCTTGCCGTCATTTGAGTTCTGCAACGCAAGTGAATCCGTTGCAGAAATGATAGATCAGGCCGTGCTCTAAGTTTGTTGTGGCTGGGGATGGTTTTGGCAATCGAGTTTATAGCATGAATGAACTTTCGTTTGCTGGACTCATTTATGCTGGACTCATTTATGCTGATGCTCTAGTCAAACAATTTCATGATAAATTCCCTGACAAACCTAAAGGTCCTCCTGGAGGAGGGAGAAGGGGTTAGAAGGGGACATACTAGGCGTTAACCCAATCTTTTGCTTTTTGTCTATTTTGTTTTCTAGGATGTGTTTTCTTCTTCAAGGGGGGACACCTGTCAGCTTTGGAAGCCATACTAGGCCAAAGGCTTCCACATCCTGCCACATTCTCCTCTGTGGGAAAGGAGGGGAGGAAGGTGGTAGTGCAAGGGATGATTAGACATAACAACATTTTTTCCTGCCGGTCAAGGTCAGGCTGGATTTGCATCTGGAGAAGGAGTGGCTGGAGTGTGGCTTCAACATGGGACGGTTGAGGATTGGAGCATGTGACCGGCAGAGGGGTCATGAGGGTGGAGATCTTGGGGTTTGTTTTACTGAGGGAGGAACCGGAATCCCCAGTTTTGGTTTTCATCCAACTGTGTCAGTTTACCCATGCTAGTAAAAGTCTTTTCTGCAGGAAGGGTTTTCTGGAACGCTGACACGCTGTATACTAATCTCCTATAGATGCAGTTGCATTGAGGACTACACGTTGAGTGCGGTTGGTCAGCCAGTTACGAATCCATCTGGTGGTGATGCTGTCTAACCCACCCTTTTCGACTTTATCTAGTAGTAGGTTATGGTCTACTTTATCAAATGCTTTGCTGAAGTCCAAGTAAGTTATACCGACAGCATTCCTCTGGTCCACTAATTTTGTCACTTTGTGAAAGAATGCAATAAGATTAGTCTGGCATGATCTGTTTTTGACAAATCTATGTTGGCTTTTGCTTATTACTTTGTTTGCTTCTAGGTGTTTGGTGATTTGTTCCATGATTATCTTTTCCAGAATCTTCCCTGGTATTAAGATCAGGCTGGTAGGTGTGTAGGTTCCTGAATCTAGTCCCTCCCCCCTTTTTTTAAAGATGGGAACTACATCAGCTCTTTTCCAGTCCTCTGACAGTTCCCTGGTGCTTCAGGATCTTTCAGGATCTGCCAGTTCCTTCAGAACCTCGGGGTATAAGCCATCCAGTCCTGGTGATTTGAACTTATCTAGAGTAGACTGGTGTTTACTTACCATTTTCTTCACTATTTTAACTTGTAATCCTATTCTGTTTTTTATGGTGCTGTTTTTGATAGGTTGGACTGTTTTTTCCTCTTTGTGTAAAGACGAACGCAAAAATCGAGTTAAGTAGTTCTGCTTTCTCCCTGTTGCTTGTCACCTTCTTGCTACTTTCTCCCAGCAATGGACCAATTGTTTCCTTGACTTTTTTCTTGTTTTTAACATGTTGGAAGAAGCTTTTTTAAAATTATTTTTAAACTTTTGTCACAAGCCTTTATTCATTGTGAGCCAATTTATGCCACAATTACTAGGAAAATATTTTTACAAATAGAAATTCAAATGTTTGTGTATAATAACAAATTAAAGGTCAGATAATTGTACCTTTTTTTGATAGGTAGCATATGTCAAGCCTTTGCTGAATAGAACATGCAAGTAATTTGTTTGCCTCTTCCAATGCACTTTCATACCAGGCTTTTTTCTTCCTAGATACATCTGCCTAAGGAATATACATATAAATATATATCCAGCTATATTAGTAATTTATATTAAATATATCGTTATTTTTCTTATAAGATTATTTTTAAAGTTATTCTTAAAGTTACTTTAAAATATTTTAAAATATTTTAAAAATTATAAAGTTATTTTTTCTATAAAACGGTAAAAATTATTTTTTTTACAATACATGTGGTTAGTTACATGCATTATATAAACAGCTGCAGAAACAATGAACATGCAATTTAAATCAAATTTGAATTTTTTTTTAATTTTAGAAAAAGCATTATTTTAATTTGGGAAACTATGGAGGGGGGAATAGAGAAAGAGATGGAAACAGAGAAAAAGAGCCTGTGTAGCAAATTTGAGGTGCTATTAAAGAAAAGCCCTTTTTTCTTTTTAAAACAAAAGAAAGGATATTTGCTTTTTTTGGTTCAAACATTAAACTTACAGCATTTCTTGTAAGACAATAACTCTCTTTACAACTGGATTGTATGGTTAATATGTTCGCATGTGCGATGTCGTAGTCCGGGCTCTGTAATATAGTAAGAAGCGAAGTGTGATGTTAAGGGACAGTCGCATACAATAGTTTCAGGAACATAAAGTTTATGTGCAACTTGAATGTTTTTTAGATTCAGTGACTTTTTGTAAAAGATAGCCACTCCACCTCCTTTGCGGGTTTCGCGATCGGACCGGTAAACATGATACTCTTTGTCTGAAATAATGGAGTCAGGGAGCGATGAGTTCAGCCATGTTTCACATACAAATATAATGTCAAATGTACCAGTATTTAACAAGAGGAGAAATTCAGGCAATTTGTTTACAATGTTTCTTGCATTTATCAGTTTGCATTTAAGATCTGCAGTGGTCGGTGTAGAGGAAATAAGGGGCATGCAAACCTAGTTTTGGATGACGGTTGGAGGTTCTGTACGACGAATTTTTGGAAGTTCCAGACGGATGGCTGGATGTTTTGGGTGATGAGGGGTTGGATGTTGGGCAATTGACTGTAGGTTTTTCTTTTTATGCAGTCGGCATGGTAATCAATGTATAGGTTGGTTTCGCGTTCGTCTTGCTGTCGTTTGAGTTCTGCAACGCGAGTGAATCCGTTGCAGAAATGATAGATCAGGCCGTGCTCTAAGTTTGTTGTGGCTGGGGATGGTTTTGGCAATCGAGTTTATAGCATGAATGAACTTTCGTTTGCTGGACTCATTTATGCTGGACTCATTTATGTTGATGCTCTAGTCAAACAATTTCATGATAAATTCCCTGACAAACCTAAAGGTCCTCCTGGAGGAGGGAGAAGGGGTTAGAAGGGGACATACTAGGCGTTAACCCAATCTTTTGCTTTTTATCTATTTTGTTTTCTAGGATGTGTTTTCTTCTTCAAGGGGGGACACCTGTCAGCTTTGGAAGCCATACTAGGCCAAAGGCTACCACACCCTGCCACATTCTCCTCTGTGGGAAAGGAGGGGAGGAAGGTGGTAGTGCAAGGGATGATTAGACATAACAACATTTTTTCCTGCCGGTCAAGGTCAGGCTGGGTTTGCATCTGGAGAAGGAGTGGCTCGAGTGTGGCTTCAACATGGGACGGTTGAGGATTGGAGCATGTGACCGGCAGAGGGGTCATGAGGGTGGAGATCTTGGGGTTTGTATTACTGAGGGAGGAACCGGAATCCCCAGTTTTGGTTTTCATCCAACTGTGTCAGTTTACCCATGCTAGTAAAAGTCTTTTCTGCAGGAAGGGTTTTCTGGAACGCTGACACGCTGTATACTAATCTCCTATAGATGCAGTTGCATTGAGGACTACACATTGAGTGCGGTTGGTCAGCCAATTACGAATCCATCTGGTGGTGATGCTGTCTAACCCACCCTTTTCGACTTTATCTAGTAGTAGGTTATGGTCTACTTTATCAAATGCCTTACTGAAGTCCAAGTAAATTATATCGACAGTATTCTTCTGGTCCACTAATTTTGTCACTTTGTCAAAGAATGCAATAAGATTAGTCTGGCATGATCTGTTTTTGACAAACCTATGTTGGCTTTTGATTATTACTTTGTTTGCTTCTAGGTTTTCGCTGATCTATTGCTTGATTATCTTTTCCAGAATCTTCCCTGGTATTGAGATCAGGCTGATAGGTCTGTAGTTTCCTGGATCTATTTTTCCCTCTTTTTTGAAGATGGGAACTACATCAGCTCTTTTCCAGTCCTCTGGCAGTTCCCTGGTGCTTCAGGATCTTTCAGGATCTGCCAGTTCCTTCAGAACCTCGGGGTATAAGCCATCCAGTCCTGGTGATTTGAACTTATCTAGAGTAGACAGGTGTTTACTTACCATTTTCTTCACTATTTTAACTTGTAATCCTATTCTGTTTTTTATGGTGCTGTTTTTGATAGGTTGGAGACATAGGTTACATACTGTTTTTTCCTCTTTGTGTAAAGACGAACGCAAAAATCGAGTTAAGTAGTTCTGCTTTCTCCCTGTTGCTTGTCACCTTCTTGCTACTTTCTCCCAGCAATGGACCAATTGTTTCCTTGACTTTTTTCTTGTTTTTAACATGTTGGAAGAAGCTTTTTTAAAATTATTTTTAAACTTTTGTCACAAGCCTTTATTCATTGTGAGCCAATTTATGCCACAATTACTAGGAAAATATTTTTACAAATAGAAATTCAAATGTTTGTGTATAATAACAAATTAAAGGTCAGATAATTGTACCTTTTTTTGATAGGTAGCATATGTCAAGCCTTTGCTGAATAGAACATGCAAGTAATTTGTTTGCCTCTTCCAATGCACTTTCATACCAGGCTTTTTTCTTCCTAGATACATCTGCCTAAGGAATATACATATAAATATATATCCAGCTATATTAGTAATTTATATTAAATATATCGTTATTTTTCTTATAAGACTATTTTTAAAGTTATTCTTAAAGTTACTTTAAAATATTTTAAAATATTTTAAAAATTATAAAGTTATTTTTTCTATAAAACGGTAAAAATTATTTTTTTTACAATACATGTGGTTAGTTACATGCATTATATAAACAGCTGCAGAAACAATGAACATGCAATTTAAATCAAATTTGAATTTTTTTTTAATTTTAGAAAAAGCATTATTTTAATTTGGGAAACTATGGAGGGGGGAATAGAGAAAGAGATGGAAACAGAGAAAAAGAGCCTGTGTAGCAAATTTGAGGTGCTATTAAAGAAAAGCCCTTTTTTCTTTTTAAAACAAAAGAAAGGATATTTGCTTTTTTTGGTTCAAACATTAAACTTACAGCATTTCTTGTAAGACAATAACTCTCTTTACAACTGGATTGTATGGTTAATATGGTTAACGTGTTTTCAGTGTAGATTCTTAGGTCAGCTACAAACAACTCATTATAAAATATCTCTACAGAAATTTATAGCAATAAAGTTTTAACATGGATATAGGAAGTAACCCATCAGCATGTCTACTTTTAATTTTGTATTAACTTTGTATTAGCTTGATAAATGTCGATTTGTTTTGAATGAGTTAGTATTTTATGAAGTGAAAAGAAAACTGTGAAAAAAAGAATGCCTAATGAGAAAGCATTCAGTTTCCGACTGACATATGGGAAATAATGAGAAATTCAATATAAGGAAATAGAGTATCTGCACAGTGTACTATATCATAATATGGCTTGTATGGTCAGGGCTTGTGTGAACTCAGTATAGTATATTCAAGAATCTAATGTTAAAAACCACATCTTTACAGTGTGTTAATAAGTAATTATGATTTTAATAGATTTGATTAAATCTCTTGAAGCTGAACTATGGAAACAATATGAGTTTGTACATGATCTTATAGCTGCTTCTGCTATTTGTTTTAGTTACTATTCCACCTTTCTTACATTTTCACTGCAGAGAATTGTCCTACTGAAATCTTGGGGGGGAAATATTATACAATACAGTGCAGTATTTGCACATGAAAAGATGTACTACAACATGTAGTATATCTGAAATAAACATTTACTGTTTGTAAGTGTTCAGGTTCATAACCTAGACAACAAAGCTATTACCTTTATATTTTGGTATTAAATAAATCTAACAGAAATGTCTTTAGCTTGTTGCTAGGCATTAACAGCTGAATCAAGACTGAGCCACTACTTATGCAGAAACCAAAAATTATAACTCTTTAATAATAAAGATAATGGGTTAGAAGTTATTGATACTTTCTATTTTTACCATCCTGTTATCAACAGACTCTGGACTAAAGTATAGGCGTTTCAGTTAGATATTTCCCCTTTGGAAAGATATGGAGCATATCAGTCTGTATGGAAAAAAATAGAATCCACAGTTTTTAATATTTATTCTGGGAAACACAGACATCAGAAGGTCAGTTTAGCTTTTATATATATTTTGACAATTGTTCCAGTTTTGAACTAATTGTATAGTCACATTCTTTAATTACTACCCACCCATTTATTGGTTTTCTGAGCCAAAAGTACATATGATTTAAAAAAATTCAGTACTTACATTATGTTATCAAATATTTCTAGTACAATTTATTTTATTTTTCTGACATTCAAGCCATAGTCAGATGAATGCTGTTGTTTTGTCTCATATTTATTCCTCTCAATGAAATCTTCATCAAAATTAAATATTAGCATTCCAGGTAATTTTTTTAAATAGGGGAAACTAGCTGGTTTATTTGCTATGTAATAAATCATACCAAATGTAAAGCAACAAGAACAGAAAAAAATCATGTTTGTAATCTTTCTACAAAAAAAAAATCAAGTGAAATTATAATAAATTGGAATGTTTTGTTAGATTTCTGTACTTGGTTCTATTTACATAATTTTGCCTTTTGTCTGAATAATTTGAAAACAAATATATTAATTTTAATTCCTTTGATTTTAAAATAAATATGACCAATAAAAACATATTTACCCTTTGAATCATTGCAAATGAAGTATTATATTTGCAGACTTTCTTTATTCTTCAACAGTATCTGACATTGTAACATCTTGCTCAATGAAGAGACTTAGAAATTTTTTAGATTTTGTTACATTAAAGTTATCAACCAAACATCCAAACAGCCATCCAAACAGCCACCCAACCAACCAGCCAAACTACCATCCAACCAGTCACCCAACCAACTATCCAACCAAAAATCTCAACGAACAGTCAAGTACCCAACATTCAAACACTCACCTCCCAAAACATCCATCCACCCATCCAACCACCTATACAACTACCTGTTGTACACAATCTCCAACCAACTAACATCCAAAACTAGGTATGCACGCCCCTTACCTCTTCAACACCAATCACTACAGATCTCAAATGCAAATTGATAAATGCAAGAAGCATTGTTAACAAATTACCTGAATTTATCCTCTTGTTAAACAGTGGTACATTTGATATCATATTTGTCTGTGAAACATGGCTGAACTCATCCCTTCCTGACACCTATTTCTATTTCTATTTCTATTATTCGTACTTTTATACCGCCCTATCTCCCTAGGGACTCAGGGCGGTTTACAGCCATTTAAAAAACATATATATGTACAAGATAAAAACATTAAATTAAAAAACTTATTACATAGGCCGAATATTTAAAATAGTGCTATAAATAATAAAACCCCATTTAAAACCAAATTTAAAATTTAAACATTTAAAATTTAAAATTCTAGTCCAGTCCTGCGCAGATAAATAGATGTGTCTTAAGCTCGCAGCGGAAGGTTCGAAGGTCAGGAAGTTGGCGAAGTCCTGGGGGAAGCTCGTTCCAGAGAGTGGGGGCCCCCACAGAAAAGGCCCTTCCCCTGGGTGTCGCCAGTCGGCACTGCCTGGCCGACGGCACCCTGAGGAGTCCCTCTCTGTGACAGCGCAAGGGGCATTCGGTGGCAGCAGACGGTCCCATAAGTAGCCCGGCCCTATGCCATGGAGCGCTTTGAAGATCATTGCAAATGAAGTATTATATTTGCAGACTTTCTTTATTCTTCAACAGTATCTGACATTGTAACATCTTGCTCAATGAAGAGACTTAGAAATTTTAGATTTTGTTACATTAAAGTTATCAACCAAACATCCATCCACCCATCCAACCACCTATACAACTACCTGTTGTACACAATCTCAACCAACTAACATCCAAACAGCCATCCAAACAGCCATCCAAACAGCCATCCAAACAGCCATCCAACCAACCATCCAACCAGCCATCCAAACAGCCATCCAAACAGCCATCCAAACAGCCACCCAACCAACCATTCAACCAAACATCTCAACGAACAATCAAGTACCCAATATCCAAACACTCACCTCACAAAACATCCATACACCCATCCAACCACCTATACAACTACCTGTTGTACACAATCTCAACCAACTAACATCCAAACAGCCATCCAAACAGCCATCCAAACAGCCACCCAACCAACCAGCCAAACTACCATCCAACCACCTATACAACTACCTGTTGTACACAATCTCAACCAACTAACATCCAAACAGCCACCCAACCAACCAGCCAAACTACCATCCAACCACCTATACAACTACCTGTTGTACACAATCTCCAACCAACTATCCAACCAAAAATCTCAACGAACAGTCAAGTACCCAACATTCAAACACTCACCTCCCAAAACATCCATCCACCCATCCAACCACCTATACAACTACCTGTTGTACACAATCTCAACCAACTAACATCCAAACAGCCACCCAACCAACTAACATCCAAACAGCCATCCAAACAGCCACCCAACCAACTATCCAACCAAAAATCTCAACGAACAGTCAAGTACCCAACATTCAAACACTCACCTCCCAAAACATCCATCCACCCATCCAACCAGTCACCCAACCAACTAACATCCAAACAGCCATCCAAACAGCCATCCAAACAGCCATCCAAACAGCCATCCAAACAGCCATCCAAACAGCCATCCAAGCAGCCATTCAATCAGCATTCCAATCAGCCATCCAACCAGCCATCCAAACAGTCATCCAAACAGCCACCCAACCAACTAACATCCAAACAGCCATCCAAACAGCCACCCAACCAACCAGCCAAACTACCATCCAACCACCTATACAACTACCTGTTGTACACAATCTCAACCAACTAACATCCAAACAGCCATCCAAACAGCCATCCAAACAGCCATCCAAACAGCCATCCAAACAGCCATCCAAACAGCCATCCAAACAGCCACCCAACCAACCAGCCAAACTACCATCCAACCAGTCACCCAACCAACCAGCCAAACTACCATCCAACCAGTCACCCAACCAACTATCCAACCAAAAATCTCAACGAACAGTCAAGTACCCAACATTCAAACACTCACCTCCCAAAACATCCATCCACCCATCCAACCAGTCACCCAACCAACCAGCCAAACTACCATCCAACCAGTCACCCAACCAACTAACATCCAAAACTAGGTATGCACGCCCCTTACCTCTTCAACACCAATCACTACAGATCTCAAATGCAAATTGATAAATGCAAGAAGCATTGTTAACAAATTACCTGAATTTATCCTCTTGTTAAACAGTGGTACATTTGATATCATATTTGTCTGTGAAACATGGCTGAACTCATCCCTTCCTGACATCTATTTCTATTATTCGTACTTTTATACCGCCCTATCTCCCTAGGGACTCAGGGCGGTTTACAGCCACTTAAAAAACATATATATGTACAAGATAAAAACATTAAATTAAAAAACTTATTACATAGGCCGAATATTTAAAATAGTGCTATAAATAATAAAACCCCATTTAAAACCAAATTTAAAATTCTAGTCCAGTCCTGCGCAGATAAATAGATGTGTCTTAAGCTCGCAGCGGAAGGTTCGAAGGTCAGGAAGTTGGCGAAGTCCTGGGGGAAGCTCGTTCCAGAGAGTGGGGGCCCCCACAGAAAAGGCCCTTCCCCTGGGTGTCGCCAGTCGGCACTGCCTGGCCGACGGCACCCTGAGGAGTCCCTCTCTGTGACAGCGCAAGGGGCATTCGGTGGCAGCAGACGGTCCCATAAGTAGCCCGGCCCTATGCCATGGAGCGCTTTGAAGATCATTACCAAAACCTTGAAGCGCACCCGGAAGGCCACAGGCAGCCAGTGCAGTTTGCGCAGGAGAGGTGTTACGAGGGAGCCATGAGGAGCTCCCTCTATCACCCGGCGCAGCCGCATTCTGAACTACCTGGAGTCTCCGGGTGCTCCTCAAGGGAAGCCCCATGTAGAGAGCATTGCAGTAATCCAGACGAGATGTCACGAGAGCATGAGTGACCGTGCATAGGGCATCCCGGTCTAGAAAGGGGCGCAACTGGCGAACCAGGCGAACCTGGTAAAAAGCTCTCCTGGAGGCGGCCGTCAAATGATCTTCGAAAGACAGCCGTCCATCCAGGAGGACGCCTAAGTTGTGCACCCTCTCCATTGGGGCCAATGACTCGCCCCCAACAGTCAGCCGCGGCTGCAGCTGACTGTACCGGGAAGCCGGCATCCACAGCCACTCCGTCTTGGAGGGATTGAGCTTGAGCCTATTTCTCCCCATCCAGACCCGTACGGCTTCCAGACAACACCTCGATAGCTTCGTTGGGGCGGTCCGGTGTGGAAAAGTACAGCTGAGTGTCATCAGCGTACAGCTGGTACCTCACACCGAAACCACTGATGATCTCACCCAGCAGCTTCATATAGATGTTGAACAAGAGGGGCGAGAGAATCGACCCCTGAGGCACCCCACACATGAGGCGTCTCGGGGCCGACCTCTGCCCCCCCGTCAACACCGTCTGCGACCGATCGGAGAGATAGGAGGAGAACCACCGATAAACGGTGCCTCCCACTCCCAATCCCTCCAACCGGTGCAGCAGGATACCATGGTCGATGGTATCAAAAGCCGCTGAGAGGTCTAATAGGACCAAGGCAGAGGAATAACCCCTATCCCTGGCCCTCCAGAGATCATCCACCAACGCGACCAAAGCCATCTCAGTGCTGAAACTGGGCCGAAAACCGGACTGGAACGGGTCTAGATAGACAGTTTCCTCCAGGTACTGGGGTAGCTGACATGCCACGACACTCTCTACAACCTTCGCCGCGAAGCGAAGGTTGGAGACCGGACGATAATTACCTAAAACAGCTGGGTCCAGGGAAAGCTTCTTGAGGAGAGGCCTCACCACCGCCTCCTTCAAGGCAGCCGGAAAGACCCCCTCCAACAAGGAAGCATTCGTAATCCCCTGGAGCCAGCCTCGTGTCACCTCCTGTGCGGCCAGCACCAACCAGCAGGGACACGGGTCCAGTAAACATGTGGTGGCGTTCAACCTACCCAGCAACCTGTCCATGTCCTCGGGAGCCACAGGGTCAAACTCATCCCAAATAGTCTCAACAAGACGGCTCTCTGACATCCCACCCGGATCTACACAATTTTGGTCCAAGCCATCCCGAAGCTGAACGATTTTGTCGTATAGATAACCACTAAATTCCTCAGCACGTCCCTGCAAAGGGTCATCCTGCTCCCCCTGTTGAAGGAGAGAGCGAGTAACCCGAAACAGGGCGGCCGGGCGGTTATTGCCGATGCAATGAGGGAGGAGACGTAGCAACGTCTCGCTTCCCTCATTGCCACTAGGTAGGTCCTAGTATAGGACCTAACTAGTGTCCGATCAGCCTCCGAACGACTGGACCTCCAGGAACTCTCTAGGCATCTTCTCCGGCGTTTCATCCCCCTCAGCTCCTCGGAGAACCAGGGAGCTGGTTGGGACCTACGCCGGGTCAGAGGCCGCATAGGCACAACACGGTCCAAGGCCCCCGCCGCGGCCCGTTCCCAAGCCGCGACAAGTTCCTCGGCCGTGCCGTGAGCCAGACCCTCAGGAAACGGCCCAAGCTCCGTCTGGAACCTCTCCGGGTCCATCAGGCGCCTGGGATGGAACCAACGTATTGGTTCCGTCTCCCTGTGGTGTTGAGTGGCGGTCAGAAAGTCCAGGCGAAGGAGAGAGTGATCTGACCATGATAAAGGTTCGATGACTAAATCCCTCAAATCCAGATCCTTCAACCACTGACCAGAGATGAAAATCAAATCCAGGGTGCCACCCCCACTGTGAGTGGGGCCATCAACTACTTGAGTCAGGTCCAAGGCCGTCATGGAAGCCGTGAACTCTCGAGCAACTGAAGATGACACGCCGGTCGATGGCAAGTTGAAATCCCCCATGACAATAAGTTTAGGGGTCTCAACTGCCACCCCAGCAAGCACCTCCAGGAGCTCGGGCAGGGCAGCTGTCACGCAGCAAGGAGCCAGGTACGTGACAAACAAGCCCATCTGACACCTATGGCCCCACCTCACAAAGAGGGATTCACACCCGGCCATCTGAGGTACAGTGGTCTCCCTCGGCTCTAGACTCTCCCTAATCACAACCGCCACCCCCCCACCCCTACCCTGGGCCCTTGGCTGATGGAATGCCCGGAAACCCAGTGGGCACATCTCAACAAGGGGCACGCCCCCTTCTGCGCCCAACCAGGTTTCCGTAACGCCCATAAGGTCCGCGGCACCCTCCTGGATAAGATCATATATTAGGGGGGCCTTATTGACCACGGACCGTGCGTTGCACAACATCAGCCGAAGGCCCAGGTTCTGAGGGTCTCGACCATCCGGGGAACGGGAAAAGTCTGAGGGATCGGAACGCGCGATCGCCTTTAAACATCGAGCGTGCGTCCCCGAGAAACGATGTGATCCCTCGCTTCCGCCATATCTGCCCCTCCCACTTACCGTACAAATAGAACCACCCTCACCAGAAGGAATGCAATCTTCCCCCGTAACCTTCGAACCTGTTAAGTGAACGCCGCGAGCACGCGCAGGAACTGGATCCCCCCCCGACAGGCTACCCCCACCCGCCCTTGCCCTCCCACCCCTTAAAAATTCCCTATCTAAAAAACCCCAAAGGCTCTTCCTCGACGCATGCCACCTCTGTGGGTCCCAAGACCCGTCATTGAGGCCGGCCCTTGGTAATAAAACGGGCCATTCCTGCAAGGCGGGGGCACCTCGCAGGCGCAAGAGTTCCTGTACCGAATAGCGTATACAAATCATAAAAAATAACACATCGCTAGGAGATAGAAGTCGACGGGAGATGATAATTGTCCCAGGATGGCAGGATATTATACAATAGTTCCTCAAATGGATACCCATCGACCGATGACTCATCAAATGGTGGCTGGCACATGATGACAAATAAGATAAAGATGGAAAAGATGGAAAAATAGCTCAGTCCTAAAATCCATAAAAAGTGAGGTAGGTGGGTCTTCCATCACCGCCAGCAATGTCTACAGCTGTTTCTGGATAAGTCCCCCGGCAGATCCCAAACCGGTCTCCAGGCCTCTTCCACCACACTTCCAAGGAACAATCCTGGCCAGAATCCCGAAAGGCCATATAAGTGCCGATGACAATGCACATTAATAATGGGAAGAAGCGAGCCCACAAAGTCCAGGACACCTCCAATATCCACCGCACCAATCCCCTCCGCCAAGATGGTCCAAGGCTGAAGATCTCTCCAAGCAGACCCCACGCTCCAATTAATCCAAATACTGGCCATAGGCCAAAGGCCTGACCACTCCTCAAGTCCGGGGCCTTTCCCAGGAACCGGGCCAGGCACCTCTGGAGCAGGCCGGCACGATGTAACAGGCCGCAGATCCCAAACGCGGCAGGAGCGGGATAAAATGTCCTCAAGAAGAATCCCATACAGGCCAAAGGCCTGGCCACTCCTCAGATCCGGGGCCTTTCCCAGGAACCGGGCCAGGCACCTCTGAAGCAGGCCGGCATGATGTAACAGGCCGCAGATCCCAAACGCGGCAGGAGCGGGGTAAAATGTTCTCAAGGAGAGACCCGTACAGGGAGGGCGGTGGAGGAGCCAGAAACAACCCTCAACCCCCATCGCCCCGAAAAACCAGGCTGGGGGGAGGTCGACACATTAAGGATAGTCCAATGCGGAACAACAGAAGAACAAGCCGCGGTCTCGTTATTAGCGATGAGCCGCGGCCTCACCTCGCGTCCAGGGAAATGGCCGCTGTCCGCCACTCGCCCTCGCCTACCCGGCCTCGTTCTCGACAGCCGTGACACCGAGAAGGCCCG
Organism: Ahaetulla prasina; assembly: GCF_028640845.1. Taxonomy (NCBI): domain Eukaryota; kingdom Metazoa; phylum Chordata; class Lepidosauria; order Squamata; family Colubridae; genus Ahaetulla; species Ahaetulla prasina. The sequence continues at coordinate 94,221,058 of NC_080542.1, forward strand.
CAGACCTCTCCCACGGCTGCCGAGAGAGTGGTAAAGCGGGCCGGGGGGTGCAAGCAGCTCGGCTGGCCACCTGGACGCTGCCATCCAACGCGGAACATCCCGTCGGCGACTCCGATCTCCTAGCAAGCCGCCATCTTGCGCATGCGCAGAGCCTACCACTGTCTCAAACAAAGAATATCAAGTTTATCGATCAGATCGTGAAAATCGAAGAGGTGGTGGAGTGGCTATCTTTTACAAAAAGTCACTGAGTCTAAAAAACATTCAAGTTGCACATAAACTTTATGTTCCTGAAATTATTGTATGCGACCTATCTCTTAACACCACTCTTCGATTCTTACTATGCTACAGAGCCCCTGACTATGACATCACTCATGCAAATATGTTAACCTCACTACTAACCTGGGCTACCGCTTGCCCATATCCTCTCATCTTCCTGGGTGACCTAAATCTACCTCTCATTAACTGGATAACAAATGAATGTACAACTGATCCAATCCATACTACACTATACAACGCTGTTACAAATCTGTTACAAATCTACAAAACAACTTGTAACTAACAATACAAGACTCAACAACTGCCTTGACCTCATCTTCTGCAACAACTCAAACTCAATTTATGGACTACAAATTAAAGAACCTTTTTCCAACAGTGACCACTGCATGATTGACTTTCGTCTCAATATACGTCCTTACTTAAATCGTCATAACAATAGTATTCCTAACTATAACTTCAAAAAAGCCAACTATGATCTTATAAACAACGATCTTTCATTTCTGAACTAGCAAAATCTGTTCATAACCTGTATAACTGCTGAAGACCACTATAGAGTTTTCCTACTTGAAATCAATAGAGTCATTAAACTATACGTACCACAAATGACCACCATGATCAGGAAAAGCAAACTACCCATATCAATAAAAAAGCTTCAATCAAAAAAAAATCCCTCTGGAAAAGAAACAAAAAAGGCTATGTAGCAAATTTCAAAAACCACTACAGAAATATATGCAACCAAATAAAAACTGAATGCACAAATTACCACACCAAACAAGAAGAGGACCTTCTGCACACAAATTCCAATCATGCCTTTTATAACTTTGTTAACAATAAACTTAAAGACTCAAGATCCATCCCACCACTAAAAGATTCTAACAGCAAAGAATGCAATGACGAAACAGTTAAAGCAAACCTCTTCAACATTTTCTTTGGCTCAGTTTTTGTTAACAGCGATGACACATATCCGACATTCCCAAAACGTACCAGCAACTAGTATGATGACGTAACACATATAGATTTCTCAGAAGATAATGTTGGAAAAGCTCTTCATAACTTGAAATCATTGCTATCTATTGGACCTGATGGACTATGTGCATACTTCTTAAAAAAACTTTCCACTAATATAGCAGAACCCTAAGCATAATCTTTGATAAAGTTTTCATGACCAGTTCCCTTCCCAAACTTTGATCACTAGCCACAGTCATCCCAATCTTCAAAAAAGCAGACCCCAGCTTAGTCGAAAATTACAGACCAATCTCTCTGTGCTGCGTCACCTGCAAAGTCATGGAATCAATCATCAACCAATCCATTACCTCACACTTAGAAACAAACAACCTACTCTCTAATAAACAATTTGGTTTCAGGAAAAAATTATCATGCAACCTACAACTTCTCCTCTGTAAAAACATATGGACTACAAATCTTGATCAAGGCAAAACAATAGATGCAATCTACATAGACATAGCAAAGCTTTTGACTCAATAGTACACGATAAACTTCTCCTAAAACTAAAATCCTATGGCATTTCAGGACCCCTTCACAAATAGATATCTGCTTTTCTGTCTAACAGACAACAAGTGGTCAAAATTGGCAATGCTCTATCAAATCCTGTTCCTGTCAAAAGTGGCGTTCCTCAAGGCAGCATTCTTGGACCAACACTCTTCATACTATATATTAATGATCTTTGTGACCATATCTCAAGTAATTGTGTTCTCTTTGCTGACGATGTCAAACTATTTAACACCACAGACAATACATCTACCATTCAAAAAGACCTTGATCATCTAACCGCTTGGTCTAAAACTTGGCAACTCCAAATCTCAACCAGCAAATGCTCAGTCTTACATATTGGAAAAAAGAATCCAAACACTAAATACATACTTGATGGACATTACCTTACAGATGACCCCCACCCTGTTAAAGACCTTGGAGTTTTCATATCAAATGATCTAAGTGCCAAAGCCCACTGCAACTACATAGCAAAAAAGGCTCTAAGAGTTGTAAACCTAATCTTGCGTAGCTTCTTTTCCAAAAACACTACACTACTAACCAGAGCACATAAAACATTTGCTAGACCAATTCTAGAATACAGCTCGCCTATCTGGAACCCTCACCACATCAATACATTTGAACGTGTCCAGAAATATTTTACAAGAAGAGTTCTCCATTCCTCTGAAAACAACAAAATACCTTATCCCACCAGACTTGAAATCCTAGGCTTAGAAAACTTGGAACTCCGTCGCCTTCGACAAGACCTAAGTTTAACTCATAGAATCATCTATTGTAATGTCCTTCCTCTTAAAGACTATTTCAGCTTTAATTGCAATAATACAAGAGCAACCAATAGATTTAAACTTAATGTTAACCGCTTTAATCTAGATTGCAGAAAACATGACTTCTGTAACAGAATCATCAGTGCTTGGAACACTTTACCTGACTCTGTGGTCTCTTCCCATAATCCCAAAAGCTTTAACCAAAAACTTTCTAATATTTGACCTCACCCCATTCCTAAGAGGACAATAAGGGGCGTGCATAAGAGCACAAACGTGCCTACCATTCCTGTCCTATTGTTTTTCTTTTTCTTCTTCATATATATATATATATTGAATAATTTTTGCACATCATTCCAATTAAGTTCTTGTTTTAATGTAACCCAATGAAAATGTTCAATATGTAATGTACCGTCCACTCTTCTAAATAATCTATGCAGTTACTATAGAACTTTTTGATGTGATTCATGATATCTGCACGATTTATTGCACCTTGTTCTTCTAGCTGGCTTATACTATTACAGATAGTTAACGGAAGAAAACTATTTTCTAACCGCTCTTGACACTGAAATTTTAAATTATTAACTTCATTTGCTACTTCGATTACCGAAATTTTGTCACCTTCAATAAGTTTTATAGCATTTTGAAAAAGAGCTGCTTGATTGTGTACAAACTCTAGCCAAATTTTTGACGATTCTTTTTCCAAAAAGTCTTCTAAAATTCTAGGACATTTATCCTCTGATAGAAAGTAGGATTTCAAAGGATCGTATATTTTCAAAATTCTTTCGACAGCTGGCAAAAGAGCTAACCAGCGCGTTTTACTGTATCCAAGTATTTTCTGATATTCAACTTCCGCAGTTTCACAAAATTCTTTAAGCATTTCAACACGCACAGTGTATATATAGAAATAAGAATATATTTTAATAACAATATTTTCCACATCTATGGGCAACAAGTCAGCAGCTGTTTGAATGGTGTTATGTATTATGTGCGCTGCACAACCAACACCAATAATATTGTTTTTTATTGAAAAAGTTTTAACAAACAAAAACATTTTTCACCCTTTTTCCCCCCTCCCCCCCCAAACCCCCCACCCCACCCCAGCTTCCCGGGTCAATCACAAGGTATTGTTATACATAAACCAAACATAGAGTAAAATTTTCCCTTCTAATTTAATTAACCTCATCCAAATCTTTTCATTTCCCAATCCCCCCATTACATAAAATAATACTTCCTAATTATTCAAAGGCAATCTGATATTTCTTAATCTGATATCTGTTTCGTAAATAATCAATCCATTTTTTCCATTCAATTAAATATCTTTCCTGCGTATTGTCTTTCAAGAAAGCTGAGATTTCAGCCATCTCAGCCAAATTAGTAATTTTCAATATCCATTCTTCTATTGTAGGTAACTCTTTTTTCTTCAATATTGTCCAATCAACAGCCTTGCTGCTGTTATTAAATTTAGAATCAATTTAGTCTTAATCCCTGTACAATCCGTTATAATTCCCAAAAGGAAAAATTGCGGCAAGAACTTTATCTTCTTCTTCAGGACATTTTGAATAATCCACCAAATTCTTATCCAAAAGGCCTTAATTTTCTTGCAAGTCCACCAAATATGAAAATATGTAGCGTCATCACAGATACACCTCCAACATTTCGCTTGGATATCAGGATACATACATGATAATTTTTTGGGATCTAAATGCCACCTATAAAACATCTTATAAAAATTTTCCCTTAAATTCTGTGCTTGTGTAAACTTAACATTTCTAACCCAGATTTTCTCCCGTTTCCAACATTATTGATTCCTGAATATTCTGTGCCCATTTTATCATACCAATAATGTTTTGATTAAGGTTTTTGTTTAATTTATAAAAAATATTATTTGTACCTCTTCTCACTTTTCCTCCAAAATTTGCATTCGTGTTGTCTGCACAATATGCAATCATTTTAAATTGTTTTTTTCCAAAATATTAATAATGGAACTGAAAATTATTTCAGAAGTTTCACCGGGCAAAGAAACGAAATCTAAAATTCTAATTTTTATTCCAGTTTCCGAATCAAAAAATCTAATAATGGTTGGAAATAACTTTATATCCTTATGATTAGATGCGTTAGAATATATGGATATAAAGATTTTTGTTTAATTCTGAAAATGCATATGGGGAAAGCACATTACACATAATTGCTTCGGATTTTGTTCTAGCACAGGCAATTTTTTTGTTGAATAACGTTTTGACAACTTGTGATGTACAGTCCATAGATCTGAAGGAATGATTGTGATTAATAGCATGAAAAGATTGATGGGGATGGGAATAGTATGTATATTGTTTTTCTTCCTTGTGTGTTTCTCTCCATATGTCTCTTAACCTTAGTTCTGATGCCATATTGAAAAATTCTTTAGGTAATATTTCTTTCTTTTTTATTTTTCTTATTGCTGTGATAATCTCTTTTATTGTCAACTATGGCATTAAGGTCGTCTATTATGCATAGATTTTCAATTTTTTGATCTATTATTGTATCATAGTTTTTTGTAATATTCCTGTTGATTTTTATTTGGAGCATATACCACTACTAGTAATATTTGTTTATATTCCATATCTAATTTTATCATTAAAGTTCTCCCCTCATCATCTGCATACTCTGAGTTTATTTTTTCTTTTATGTATACTGCTACTCCTCTTTTTTTCTGTTGTGATAATGATACATATAATCTTCCTAATTTCTTGTTTTCCAATAATTTTTGGAATCCTTTTTTTATATGTATCTCTTGCAAACATATCACATCTATATCTAACTTTTTAAATTTTGTAAATACTTGTGTTCTCTTTTTCTGTGCATTTAAACCATTGATATTTACTGAAATAGGGATAATGTCTCTTCCATTTCCTACTGTGTCTGTTTCTCGGTGTTTTTTGTTTCCTTTTTTTCTTTTTTTCTTGCTCCTTCTTTTTCTTCTCGTTCTTTTTCTTGGCTTCTCCTTAACTCTCTTTCTGATTCCTCTTGTAAGTCGTCCTCCTGGCTTCTACTTTCTGATTCGTCCTTACTTTTTTGTTCTTCCTCCAAGTAATTTTAATAAAATTCTTGAGCTTTCCTAATTGAGTCTATTTTAAACTTCTTATCTTGCCATGTGATTAAGATACCTTCAGGGATGAGCCACCTAAACATTACTTTATATTTTGTAAGACATGATGTTAGGAAATGGTATTGCTGTCTTTGCTCTCAAATTCTTCGTGGGATTTGTTTTAATACTATAATTTCTTTTCCTTCATAGGTTACAGTCTCTTCTCTTGATTTTTTTATAAATTTCATCTCTCATTGGTTTTTGGTTTTTTTTGTAAACCTTATATGCACTTCTCTTGCTAAACGGTGCCTTTTTATATAATTATTGTGAACGTGATAAGTTTCGTCTATGGTGCCTCTTATTTCTGATAACCGTTATTATCTCTCTGTACTAACTCTGTTATGATTTCAGCCATTTTCCCCCCCAGGTCCTCCTCCTTTTCTTCTACAATGTTCTGGAAGCGTAAGAAAAATGATACCTTCTCCATTTCCAAAAAGGCGATTGTATCCATTAGTTCTTTATTTGATTGTAATGTCTTCTGCTCCACCATTTTTACCTTGAGGTCTAGTTGGTCCACCTTGGTTTCTATTTTTATAACTTTTTGCTCGTTTTCTGCAACTGTGTATTGCATATTTTCTATCTTTTCCTTCATATTTTTTAAATCTTCCTTTAGTTCTCCTATCTCATTTTTGATTTCTTGATGGTGTTTCCTAGCCTCTTCCTGGTTGTCTGCCACTTTTTCTTGGAATTTCATCAGTGTCTCTTGAATAGTTTGAAGTGTATTTTGCATACTCTGCATTGTCAATTCTCTTTTATCTTTTTCTTTCTCTGACATATTTTCGTTTGACCGATGAGTTGTGGGAGATGCTGTAGATGTTGGGTTAGAGATGAGCTTTTTTCCCTGTTCTTGTTACTATTGATGTGGTTGACATTATTAAATTTTTTGTAAATTTTTCCCACAATATCATAAAAGTGTACTCTTCTAATATTAAATATTTACTTTTTACCGCTAATTCCTATATATATCAATTTCTTTAAATTAGTTAATTATCACCACATAGATCAAGCTTTACCTTTCAGATATTTATTAACAGTCTCTCCCCTCCATTTTCCCCCCAAGTCAGATTTGCTAATCAATGAACTGATGATCAATTAATTTAAATATTTTCACTATGATTATTATTATGTTATCAAATAATCAAAATATATCTTCCTCTTTAATCATTTCAAACTTAACATAACATAATATCAGAGTTGGAAGGGACCTTGGAGGCCTTCTAGTCCAACCCCCTGCCCAGGCAGGAAACCCTACACCATCTCAGTCAGATGGTTATCCAACATTTTCTTAAAAATTTCCAGTGTTGGAGCATTCACAACTTCTGCAGGCAAGTCGTTCCACTTATTAATTGTTCTAACTGTCAGGAAATTTCTCCTTAGTTCTAAGTTGCTTCTTTCTTTGATCAGTTTCCACCCATTGCTTCTTGTTCTACCCTCAGGTGCTTTGGAGAACAGCCCGACTCCCTCTTCTTTGTGGCAGCCCCTGAGATATTGGAACACAGCTATCATGTCTCCCCTAGTCCTTCTTTTTGTTAAACTAGACATACCCAGTTCCTGCAACCGTTCTTCATATGTTTTATCCTCCAGTCCCCTAATCATCTTTGTTGCTCTTCTCTGCACTCTTTCTAGAGTCTCAACATCTTTTTTACATCGTGGCGACCAAAACTGGATGCAATATTCCAAGTGTGGCCTTACCAAGGCATTATAAAGTGGTACTAACACTTCACGTGATCTTGATTCTATCCCTCTGTTTATGCAGCCCAGAACTGTGTTGGCTTTTTTAACAGCTGCTGCACACTGCTGGCTCATATCTAAATGGTTATCCACTAGGACTCCAAGATCCCTCTCACAGGTACTACTATTGAGCAAGGTACCACATATACGGTACTGGTGCATTTTGTTTTTGGCCTAAATGTAGAACCTTACTTTTTTCACTGTTGAATTTCATTTTGTTAGATAGCACCCAATGTTCAAGTCTGTCAAGATCTTTCTGTAACTTGAGCCTATCTTCTGGAGTGTTGGCTATTCCTGCCAGCTTGGTGTCATCTGCAAATTTGATGAGTTCTGCATCTATCCCCTCGTTCAAGTCATTGATGAAGATGTTGAAGAGTACTGGGCCTAAAACAGAGCCTTGGGGTACTCCACTGCATACTTCCCTCCATGTGGATGTAGTTCCATTGAGGACTACTCATTGAGTGTGGTTGGTCAGCCAGTTATGAATCCATCTGGTGGTGGTGCTGTCTAACCCACATTTTTCTACTTTATCTAGTAGTAAGTTATGGTCTATGGTTTATCAAATGCTTTACTGAAGTCCAAGTAAATTATATTGACAGCATTCCTCTGGTCTACTAATTTTGTCATTTTGTCAAAGAATGCGATAAGATTAGTCTGGCATGATCTGTTTTGACAAACCCATGTTGGCTTTTGGTTATTACTTTGTTTGCTTCTAGGTGTTCGTGATTCGTTGCTTGATTATCTTTTCCAGAATCTTCCCGTATTGAGGTTAGACTGATAGGTCTGTAGTTTCCTGGATCTGTTTTTTCCTTTTTGAAGATGGGAACTACATCAGCTCTTTTCCAGTCCTCTGGCAGCTCCCCTGTGCTCCAGGATCTTTGAAAGATATAGTTCAGTGGTTCTGAGATCACGTCTGCCAGTTCCTTCAGAACCTTGGGGTGTAATCCATCCGGTCCTGGTGATTTGAACTCGTCTAGGGTAGACAGGTGTTCACTTACCATTTTCTTCCCTATTTTAACTTGTGTTTCTAATCTGTTTTTTGTAGTGCTGTTTTTGATAGGTTGGATTGTTTTTTCCTTTTGTGTAAAGACAGATGCAAAATATGAGTTAAGTAGATCTGCTTTCTCCCTGTTGCTTGTCATCTTCTTGCCACTTTCTCCCAGCAATGGGCCAATTGTTTCCTTGACTTTTTTCTTGTTTTTAACATGTTGGAAGAAGCTTTTTTTGTTGTTGTTTTTTGTTGTTGTTGTTTTTTTTTACTTTTGTCGCAATTTTTTAATGTTGAGTTTCTATATCTTTTATAACCTCTCCTTTTCCAAATATCATCAACAGACCAAATAGTGTGTTCCCACCCCCAGATAGTGATTTTTATCAATTATCAATATATATAATAACTATAATAAATTCCAACCAGATTTTCCTTCTTCTTCTTCTTCTTCTTTTAAAGTTCTCTTTTTGGTTTTCTTCTTCTCCTTCTTTCCACTCCCTATTGCATCAGATTGTCCATTCAGGCTTAGTCACGTTCAAGTCCAGTACACAATATTTACAACCTTCCAGTCTCTCTCTTATAATTTTTCTTTTTTATCTTTTTATCTCTCTTATTCCAATCCACTCTTTCTTCTTCTCAGTAAATATTAGTAGCTATTCACCCACAATTGTCCACGTAGCTGTCTATTGATCTCTTCCAAATTACCCCCTTTTCATTCCACTAAGTCCATCAAAACTGCTAAGTCTGCCAATTTAAATATGAGAACTCCTTACATTAAAGTTTAAATCTTCCGTTTGTTGTGCCTTCGCTGTTTTTCCTTCTCGTGGTGCATTTAAATCCTTAGCTCAAGTCCAGTTTTTACAGTTTATTACTTTGTATCTTCTTAATTGCTCTGTTGCCTTTGTTTGGTTGTCTCCTGCTGAGCACTCTCCTTCCCAGCCGCCGCTGTCTTGCCCTCTGCGACTCTCTCCTTTGTGGTTTCTTTGGTAAGAGTTCTCACTTTTACTTTCACTGATCCTTCAGGACTGCTGATGCTGAAATCCTTTTTCGCTTCCTCACTGTGCAGCCGCCATTGTTCTCGATCTGCCCTAAAGACAGATTTTTTTCCTGCGGGATTTAAGAGGTTCGGCTCTTGTTCTCCTGGAGCTAGCGTCTCGTCCGAAGAACAAAGCCTTCCCCTTTAATTTCCCAAATCCTCCGGATTTGGGGATGCTCTTAAAAGGGCTCCTTTTCAGGAATTAGTTGGGTTTTCGGGAGCCTTAAAATGCACCCTCACCCACTTCGCTCTGGCGCCTCTGCAGGAAGTCTCAATCGGAGCTTTTTTAGAATGCCGCGGGATGCAGGACAAATTTTTAAAAAGCGGGATTGTCTGGTCACTCTAAACATATTGAACTGTAAACCTGTGTGTTATATGCATTCATCTGATAATATATGATTCACTGTGTCACACAAATGAAAAAGATTGGGTTAATATTATGATTCATCCAGATGTGCTGTATGAATAGTTTTGATAATTAGGATCAGTTGTCAGATTTTATCCTTAATTATCAGTGTATGCTGTAGCATTGCTTCTGTGAATAACTTTTTAAAAGGTCTTGCACAAAAATTCCAAGGTGTGTGACTTCATATAAGACCTGGTTCTTTTATAATTATAGCTTTTGTAGTATGTTATCTACTGTTAAGTAATAAAAGCACAGATCAATATTTTTCAGACTTCTCAAGCATTTCATATGTTGCTGATATTTTAAAAAGGGCTAGCCTAGGTTTCCTATGAAATAAATGGCTTTAATACAGTTTTTTCAGGCAAATAATATCTAATGATCAATAAATGTCATTTATATTATCCCAATTATTAAGTAATGAATAAGTAATAATTCACTTAAAACATATCAGTGTTGGTTAGTGCTATGCTAACAAGAGAAGGATTGCAAACTGCCAGTTTCAATCATTGGGAAGATGTGCTGGCCAAAATAAAAACAGATGACAATTATTCCTTATTTCTAGTGATTTTGTAAAAGTTCATATTGATTTTTGTCATAGATGAAAGGAATGAACTTTGCCAAATAGCAGCTGGCTTGAGAATCTTGATTTGGTGATGGTGATGGGAACTTGTTTTGGAAAGAAAGCTCTAGTGAACATTTCATTTCCATTTTGCTTTCTTCAAAGTTCTTACGATTTTCTATGAGAAGTAAATGGAGCCCTTGAGGAGACATTATTGCTTGAACGACTTCACAATAACTATGTAAATGATACACATTTTAAAATTATGATACGTTATATTTTTGAAGAGATTAAATCATTTTCAATGTAATACTAGCATACAATAAGTTTCTAATAAAGTGAGAAAAAATATGGAACCTAGGTAACAAAAATTCAGTTTATTAATCAATGTGTGCCACCTTGTGGTGGAACGCTATTATTCTGATGATGTTACACTAGTTTGGCTAATAAAATATCTGCAAAAAAACCACCAAGCTCAGAGACCACCATGAACTCTTTTTTTTAATTGTAAAATAATATGACTAGAACAGAATAAAATATAAGTTATTTAGTTAAAATAGATTAAGAGTGGAAATATAGTGCTGCTGAAAAATATTTGTTCCATCAGAATTTTCACTTACTATAAAATGGCACCTTCCATAAATATCTGTTAAATTTCAGTTAAATTAAACATGAATTACCTTCTACTGCATTTTGCACAATTTCTTGGCTATTTATTTAGCTATTTTCTTGGTGCTATTTTGAATTTAAATTGAAGATGCATCACTACAACGGATTACTCACTATTCAGGTTAATTCTAGAAATATATGTGATCCACATATTAATCAATATCAATTACTTAATATCTACTCTAATATGGAAAAAAATGGTATGAAAATTATTATAAACATCCATGTAACTTCCAAATGTATTTGGAGATTATTAGCCACTTCTATATTTGTGAAAATGATTTTAAAATGCTGCAAAGGTTCTGAAATACAACTACCGGTAGCATCATAAGAATGTTATATATATTTTTTAAAAATGAAGTCTCTATTAATCTACATTTTCTAAATTTGTATTACTTCATGATTACATTTTACTGATGTTATTAATGATATGGATATATGGATGATTAAAATTTAAAGTAATATTTTAATAGGTTTTTTTAGTAAACTTGGATTGAATTCAAGCATGGGCTTCAAGCCTATACATACTTCGTTAGAAGCAAGTACCTTTCAGTTCTCTGTGATTTATCTTTGAACAAACATACATAAACTTGCAGTTACTTGATTTTTAGCCCAATTTAATTTTTTGTTGCTTCAATAGGAATGTTTAATTAATTGTAACTTATATCCCATCTATTAGAAAATTCAAGATATCTCATAAGTCATGTATCCTTAAAAAAATCAGCTCGTGTTCTTGACCTGCTGCAGATTTCTACTACTGTGATAATAATTGGTTCCTGCTCTGGCAGATTACTGTGGTCTGCTGTCAGGTCCTGCAGCCAGTTTGCACTGGTGTTTTGTGTTTTCTCTTTCTCCCATATGTTCTTCAAGTACTGTTTCAGTTTCTGCTGTTCTTCCAGTACTGTTCAGTTTCTGGCTCTACTATTCTGCACTATAGTTGGGAATATACCTTGGATGGTTCTTTGGAGAACAGGGCATTTATCTTCTTGGTCTCTGCATCTCTAAACAATGGGTGGAAACTAATCTAGGAGAAAAGCAATTAGAGCTAAGGAGAAATTTCCTAACAGTGAGATCAATTAACCAATGGAATGGCTTGCCTTCAGAAATTGTGGGTCCTCCATCACTGAAGGCTTTTAAGAAGAGACTGGACAGCTACTTATCAGGAATGATGGTGGGTCTCCTGCCTGAGCAGGGGATTGGACTCCAAGATCCCTTCTAATTCTGTTATTCTGTCATTTTCTAGTGTTTCTCCTTAACCTGGTAGCAAGTGCTGTAAGCCTTTGTTTTACAGCCTTGAGTTTATTTATTTTATTTATTATTCCAATTTATATACCACCCTTCTCCCGAAGGACTCAGGGTGGTTTACAGCCAAATAAAACAATACAAACAATACAAAAGTTAAAAGCATATTTTGTTTAAAAAACTAATTCAATTTGGCAAAAAGATTAAAAACTATAGCAAAAACCCCCATTAAAACTATTAGGCCAGCCCTGCGCGACGAAATAAAAATGTCTTTAGCTCACGGCGAAAGGTCCGGAGGTCAGGAAGTTGTCGTATCCCTGGAGGCAGCTCGTTCCAGAGGGCAGGAGCCCCCACAGAGAACGCCCTCCCCCCTGAGGGTTGGCCAGTCGGCATTGTCTGACCGATGGCACCCTGAGGAGGTCCTCCCTATGGGAGCGCACTGGTCGATGGGAGGCAATTGGTAGCAGTAGGCGGTGCCGTAAGTAACCCGGTCCTATGCCATGGAGCACTTTGAAGGTGGTAACCAACACCTTGAATTGCACCCGGAAGACCACCGGAAGCCAGTGCAGCTTGCACAGGAGAGGTGTTACATGGGAGCCTCGAGTTGCTCCCTCTATTAGCTGCACAGCCACATTCTAGACCAATTGGATCCTCTGGGTGCACTTCAGAGGACCAATTGGATCCTCTGGATACACTTCCATGTAGAGAGCGTTGTAGTAGTCCAGGCAGGAAGTGACGAAGGCATGAGTGACTGTGCATAAGGAATCCCGGTCTAGGAAGGAACGCAACTGGCGTATCAGGCGAACCTGATAAAAAGCTCCCCTGGTGACGGCCGTCATATGCTCTTCTAAAGACAGCCGTACATCCAGGAGGACACCTAGATTGCAGACCCTTTCCATGGGGGCCAATGACTCACCCCCTACAGTCAGCGATGGAATCAGCTGGCTGTACTGGGATGCCGGCATCCACAGCCACTCAGTCTTGGAAGGATTGAGTCGAAGCCTGTTTTTCCCCATCCAGACCTGCACGGCTTCCAGACACCGGGATATCACTTCAACGGCTTTGTTGGGATGGTTAGGGGAGGAAATGTACAGCTGTGTATCATTAGCGTACAGATGACATCACACCCCAAAACCACGGATGATCTCACCTAGCGGCTTCATGTAGATGTTGAACAGGAGAGGCGAGAGAACCGACCCCTGTGGTACCCCACACATGAGGCGCCTCGCGGCAAAACTCTGCCCCCTGCCAACACCGTCTGTGACTGGTCAGAGAGGTAGGAGGAGAACCACCAAAAAACGGTGCCCACCACTCCCAACCCCTCCAGCCGTCGCAGCAGGATACCATGGTCGATGGTATCAAAAGCCGCTGAGAGGTCTAATAGGACCAGGGCAGAGGAACAACCCGTCCCGGGCCCTCCAGAGATCATCTACCAATGCGACCAATGCCGTCTCCGTGCTGTACCCAGGCCGAAAGCTGGACTGGAATGGGTCAAGATAGACAGTTTCATCCAGGTACCGGGGGAGCTGTTGCGCCACCACACTCTCAACAACCTTCGCCACAAAACGAAGGTTGGAGACAGGACGATAGTTCTCTAAAGCAGCTGGATCCAGGGAGGGCTTCTTGAGGAGGGGCCTCACCACCGCCTCTTTTAAGGGGATGGGGAAGACACCCTCCACCAAGGATGCGTTGACAATTCTCTGAAGCCAGCCTCGTGTCTCCTCCTGGCTGGCCAGTACCAGCCAGAAGGGACACGGGTCCAATAAACATGTGGTCGCATTAAGCCTCCCCAATATCCTGTCCATGTCCTTGGGAGCCACAGTGTCGAACTCTTCCCAGATGACATCCACAAGACCTACCTCCATCATCCCGTCCGAATCTACCAATCTGCGTCCAGACCGTCCCGGATCTGAGCAATTTTATCGTGCAGATATTGTCCAAAATCCTCAGCACGCCCTTGTAAGGGGTCCTCCCGTGCTCCCTGCAAAAAGAGGTAGCGGGTCACCCTAAACAGGCGGCTAGGCGATTATCTGCTGATGCAATAAAAGCAAAAAATACTCCCATTTTGCCGCTCTTATCACCACTAGGTAGGTCTGAATATGAGACCTTACTAGTGTTCGGTCAGATTCAGAACGACTGGCCCTCCAACCACTCTCTAGGCGTCTTTTCCGGCACTTCATCTCTCTGAGCTCCTCAGAATACCAAGGGGCCAGTCGAGATCGAGTGCTTGAAATGGAGTCAGGTTCTTGTACTTTTTCAGTAGCCAAGATTTCACTTTACTCACTTCTGTTTGAATTGCCTTGATCTTACCCACTAATGTCATTTTTCAGGGTAAAAGCGATCGCTTCAAAGGGGAAGCGATCACTTGCAAACTCCCATCCTGCTCCCGCCTCTCCACCAGGCAACTCTCAGCAGCCCGAGAGACCCAAAGCCTGTGCCCACCTGGCTTCCTTTTCCACAATGCCAGGCTCTTTATCAAGGGCATTGGCAGGTGGGGTGGAGGAGAAGTGAGACTCATGGAATGAAAAGGGCTCACTCCTCTTGCTGTCTTTTCTCCCCCTCTCGCCGGGCATGGCAGGGCTTCCTCCCCTGCCCAAATTGGACACAATTTGGAGATGTCAGGTGGGGAGGGGTGGGGCCAGGGAGACACGAGATGCACGTCTTACCTGCCTTGCAGCTCTGATGTGTGTCTTGCCGTTGTCTGCAGGCAAACATGTTATAGGGTAAAAAAAAACCTCGCGAATTCAATCAAACTTCTCAAACTTGCTGGGGCTGCCGGGGGTCACCCGGTGGAGAGGCGGGAGCAGGGTGGGAATTTGCAGGCAAGGGGAATAGATGGATGGATGGATGGGAGGTGGGTGAGTACCAAGAACGCCGGGGAGATCCCCACCTTTGGTTGCCCCAGCAAACAGCTGACAAGCGGCTGTGTTGCGCTGCCGCAGCAGCACAACACAGCCATGAGGTGACCACACTTGCCACCACCTGCACCCCCAAAATAATAAGATCCCTCCCTGATAATAAGGCCAAGCCCCTTATTTCGGGGTTCAAAAATATAAGACAGGGTCTTATTTTCAGGGAGACATGGTAGCTGTGGCCTTCCTGTTTTGTGTAACAGGGAAACAAGCTAAAAAAATAGCTGCCCAAAGAATTAAAGATATAGAAGTGCAAAATGATATAGCTATCCTTAGTAAGGTTGGTAACTTGAAATGGCTGAGCAAATACAAGTATAGACAGCTATTTAAAGTAACAATTGCCAAAACATCTAAGGAAGATATTTACATGAGCAAGACTTGAACAGCTTTACACAATGGTCAGATATGGGAGATTCTATTCTATACCCTATAATGGATGTCTCTGCATTTGCAGAGAAGCAGAGATAGAAGACCTGGCTCACATCCTATTTGATTGCTACCTGTATAAGAGGGTGAGAGACAAGTACCTCGGTCTACATACTAAACTAGGGCTGTCAAACTCCCAGCCCATGGGCTGAATGTGTCACGTGCTGGTCACGCCCATGGTTTAGCGAAGGGAGAAAAAATTTCGATACATCATGTGATGCTGCCATGACAACATGAGTTTGACACCCTTGTACTAAACCAGGGGTCAGCAACCCGCAACTCTTTCATCCCTCTGCTGCAGCTTCCTGTTGCTGGTCAGCTCTACAATTGATAGAGCTTTTGGTTAGAACTGGTATAGGAAAAAGGATGCAATGCTAGGAGGAGACTCTATGGTGGGGGAACTGGACTTCCGGTCAGCAAAGGAAAAAGGACGCAGAGCTAGGAGGAGATTATGATGGGGGAACCAGACTTCTGGTCGGCTCCAGAATTGAACGGGGGCTTCCGGTTAGGACCTTTGTGGCTCTTTGAGTGTTTAAGGTTGCCAATCCCTGTACCAAATGAATGATACATTGGAAATCCTCGAACAAAACAACTTACCTTATGTGCGGCCGGAATTTGAAAACATTTAATACAGCACAGTACTCGAGCAAAATGGTTCAGCTGAGATCAGCATCTGTGGGACTGATTGGGGTAGATTGTAGGGGTGATACTGAAATATAATTTTATCATATTTTATTCATCCATATATTAAATTATTGTATTTTATTCCAATTCCATTTTAAACTGTTTTTATTAGGTTTTAGTAATAATTTGGGTTTGGAACTCTGCACTTTGATATGGTCCATGGGCTAATAAATAAAGTAAACTAACTACATCCTTATCTTTCTTTTTTGCACTATTTTCCCCATACTTTTTAGTGTTTTCTTTTTATCCTTCTAATTTGCGTATTTTTATTGTAATTTTTAATAAAACTACACAAAAAGATTGCATATGCCCATCCAGTAATTTTCATCATCTTCAGCCACAAGGACAAATAATTGGGGAGTGGGATGTTAGCTTAGAGACACTAGATCGGGAATAACAGCCTACTAGCTATATGGCTTTAACCTGCAGAGCATATACTTAATGTGAGGTTTTAAATGGTCAGGTCTAAAGGATTGCCTTTAAGTCAAATGTATGCAATATTGTGAAATGCTAAAATTATACTTGTTAATATATCACTGAATATGTGAGTTTAAAAAGAGTATCAGAAATAAACAGAAACCTCAGACAAGAGCTTGGGGAGCAATGTAGAGTAGGTAAAATTTAAAGAAGAAAATATACAAGATCATTGTATTTCATTGTGATTAGCATGCACCTGTTGCTTCTGTGGTTAGATAATTGCCATTCAAGACAGTTCATATCTTAAAAATGGAAGAGGAGGAGGAAGCAAGCAGCAAAAACAAAACAACAACAACAAAGCAGCCTTGCAATTTGAATATCAGTTCATTCTCTGCCTAAAATGGGGAAAATATTAATTGCCTGGCAAATATATAAATAAACAAGATAGCAAAAAGGTAACATTTTAGAAGTATTTTATTCTAGTTCATTTCCTGATGAAGAGAAAGCAGGGTTTTTCATTTCTTTTCCCCTGTCTCCACATTCCAACTTTGGCCCAGTTCAGCCAGCTTACTTGATCTAAACTAAAATATAAAAAACAGAAAGAGATACAGAGAAGGAAAGACACAGAACATATCAACAGTTAAACAGCCCAGTTAAAATGGGTTTTTTAAATACTCTATCCAGAGTTTTCTGTGGCCTTCAAGCTACTCCATTATCCTTATATATGGGAGATATTGTGTTGTCTTCAATGTTGAAATAAAATTCAATGTCCAGCCAAATTCTGTACATTTTGTAGTATTAGAACAAAGCCATCTTTTCTGTCCATAAGATAGGAAGAATGTTTTCAACTATACCTGAACCTGAACTTCTAGAAGTTGGCTATTTCTATTTTAAAGGTTCTCCTGAAAAAGTCACATATTTATTACATTTGTAACTGGTGGCCAGTAGAGTTCAATTAAGCTAGTACAGTTGAAGCTAAACCATTTCTTTTTTTCCATGCATTCTGAAAATTGAACAAGATTCTAGTATATGGAAGAGACAACAATAAATAAAAATATATTTCGTAAATCAATTTTAATATTTTTTTGTATTTCCATTAATAAAATGGAAAGTGGCTGAGAAATCAATTCTAAAACCTACAGTATAACGATTGGTCTTGAATTTGATAAAAGAAGGAAGGAGTAGTCTTGCAATGTTGCATAACAAGAAAATAGGGCTAAGAAGAGAAGGAAAGAAAGAATAAAAGAAGACATTGTTCAAAAGATCAGAGAAGACAGAAAACCATTTATTGATAGGCAGACATTAGAAGTGGAAATGGCAGAAATAGGAGATTTAAGGGCACTTTATCAAATTACTAAGTGATTGGCAGGAGTTTTAGCTACAGAAAAGATAATCCAATAAAAGGAAAAACCTTTACTGAACTAAAGAGAGAAAAGTATTAAAGATTTGAGCAGCTTTTCTATGCCACCAAAACTAACACTCAATTTTGATAACATAGAAAAGGTTATGGAATTTGACATTCACTCTTTAAAAACTGCTTCTAAATGCTGAATATTAAAAAGATGAAAGAGCATCACAGTTCAACTACTCAACATAAGTAGCGTGCAACTAACTTCATACCACTATTCTGCTTCCTCAAAAGGCATTGGAGGGAAGCTCTAATCAAAATGTTCTCAGAAGTCATGCAACTATCTATATAAATTACTTTAGGATTATGAAGGTTTAAATTCCAAAAAATGTACTTTTCAGAACCATATCAACTTTGACATTCCATTTATTTAAGGCACAATCTCCAAAGAACAAGTTATGGTTGATCTAGTCAAATATTACTAGATTAACACTTTTATTCAAATATTTGTTTTAAATATTTTATTTATTTGCTTCAATTTATATTTTTTTTCCATATCAAATATGATTTAATTCTGGATGAGAAGGCGGACTTCTTTTCCGTTATCAAAAACTGGTTAGACACAGAATGGAGGGGGTCCCTATTTCTAAAATGCACCGCTCTGATTTTTGGGTATAGTACCAGTCATGACTTTAGAGAAAAAATAGGCATGTGACTTGAATTTCATGAATTTCAACCATGGAAAGTCCAGAAAAGAAGCACACCCAAAAGTACTTGCTTTAACTTTATTGTAATGCAACATGAACAGAATCTTGCAAGTCTGGAAATAAATCTCTTGTCTTCACCCTTACAGTCCAAGAAACTAGAGAGGGTCTATTCTCAGATATTTTTTATTCACCATTCTCACTGCTGCTTGTCTGACTGATGTTTAGTCTATGGCTCTTCTACCTGTCTCCTTTGTAACTCCTACATGCAATTACAATGACTGTCTGATAGTCTTTAGGACACTGTGCCAGATACACTATAATTCATAACTGGATGTAAAATTCCCTTTGTGAGATTGGCCATAGGCCATAGTCTACTGTTTGTTTACCTTCCTTTCTGTAACATACAGCCATCCCTCCCAGAGTACCTTGAATCTGTGGCCAATGTGAAAATTGAACACCATCAAAAGTCCCTCTGACGGAGATGGGTTGTTTAAAAATGTTATAGATAAAATAAATAAATTTGTTGATGGAGTTCCTCAGATTTACAGTGCTGAGAGACTTCAACCTGGTTTCATTGGACCTGGACTCAGAGGTGGCTTGAAATTCATGACTACCATGGCAATTGTGGATTTGACCTAATTTAGTAATGGTCCAACCTTCAACTGAAATCACTCACTAAATCTGGGCAATGACATAGTGATTTGGCTTTGGAGGAAGTTAAATACCATTCCTGTGGTGATATCTGTGATTCCAGGAAGAAGGGGCTGAAATCCAGAGGGCAAAAAATGGCAGCAAAGCTTAAATAGTTTGTTGGGAGAAAGAAAGTTAAAAAGGATCCTCTGTAGCAGTACTCAGATTATACCTACAGTATGAGGATGCAAATAGTTGCTTTACTTTGGCAAAATTTCTGTCTACTTATGAAGAACAGTAAAGGAAACTTTTCAGAAGTACCATAATCCATATATCTTTTTGGTTCCTGGGCCTAACAATTCCCTTACCATAACTTCCAATGGAGCTTCCCACTCAATATATATTAAGCATATAAACTGAATAAGGGGAGAGTATATAATCTTGTCTCATTCTTTTCACAACCTTGAAACCTTGAAATATATTTCATCATGTTTCTTCCAACTTGTGGTTTCCTATCCTGTGTATAGATTTTTCACGAGGAGTTTCTGAGCTTCCTATTTTTCCTAAGCATATCACAGTACTTGACAATATAATTGAAGGCCTTTCTTTAATCAATGAAGCACATATTGACTTTTTTTTAGTATCATTTCTTAATTGTGCATTAAGCATCAGCAATAATGCTATTTTGGCCTTTTCTAAAATCAGCTTAAATACGTATATGGAACAACTCTTTCATGTAGGACTCTAATCTTCTTTGGATTATCCTAAGAATTATCTATCTAGCACATGAAGAATAGCTGTAATTTATTGAATGGTCAGTTAAGATTCCTTGGGATCCAAACTACTAACATTAATTTATTATCAGTTTTTAGTAAATGACACACACACAAACCAAACTGATGTTTCATAGCTTGTTGGTACATCAATAGTGTGGTGGTTTTTTTTAAAAAGTATTTTACCTGCAGATAAGAGGCAGCCTATGAATTTAAATAATTTAATCTAATGATTTAACTAGAGGTGTTTTTTTAAAAAAAACTCCTACCTTAAATGAACTAGGATAAGGATCAATGTATTTTATGGCAGTCCAACTCCTGGAATGGGGATTCCCCAGAAACTCTACATGATGACTTTCAACATCTCCATTAAAATCATATTTCACATACTGTCCATCAATTGGATCAGGAGAAAGAATACCAGGCCATCTTAAAATAAAATGTTTTCAAAAATAAGTCCAGAGAAAAATAAAATGCATAGGTCTATGCTATATCTAGGAAGTAACATGTTTGGAGACATATCAACGAGAGACTTAC
The DNA here is from genome assembly GCF_028640845.1 of Ahaetulla prasina. Taxonomy (NCBI): domain Eukaryota; kingdom Metazoa; phylum Chordata; class Lepidosauria; order Squamata; family Colubridae; genus Ahaetulla; species Ahaetulla prasina. The sequence goes on from NC_080542.1 coordinate 94,241,796, forward strand.
TGAGTAACAATTATAGCAATTGTAAGTGAGAGGAAAAAAGCAGACAGAAGGTAATTGGAAATAAAAGATAGACCATCTTATACTTATAAAACCTTGCTAAGAATGGAAGATGAGTAGTTTTATAAAGTCGTTCCTGTTTCAAACATACACTTTCCTACTGAAACCAATTGGAAACTCTTAACTACTGGATTCAGGGGATCCATAGACCCGCTAGCCCACCTCTTCTCTCTTGTGCTCCACTTTCATGGGCTTGCCAATGACTTCTGTGATGGACTCTCTGAATTCACCCTATGAATTTGCATATTAAGACTGTGCTGTTAATTTGATTTCTTGAGAGAAATCCCAAAATACTATAACTATATTTCCTATATTTCTCATGTTTCTTCCACAAATTTAGAGGCAATGTTTAGGTTTATAAAAATATTTTCTTTTACTAACCACAATTCTTTTTCATAAATATATTGTTCTGACATATTTTGGTTTATAGTAATAGCAATAGCAGTTAGACTTATATACCACTTCATAGTGCTTTATAGCCCTCTCTATGCAGTTTACAGAGTCAGCATATTGCCTCCAACAATCTGGCTGCTCATTTTACCAACTTCAAAAGGATGAAAGGCTGAGTCAACTTTGAGCTTGTCAGAATCTGAATCCTAACAGTAAGCAGTGAGTTAGTCTGCAATACTGCATTCTAATCACTGTGCCACCACAGTTTATATTACAAATTATTGGAGGACCATAATGGAAGCTAAATAGAAAATCACTATGTCCCTAAGGTTTAAGAACATTTGTAATTTCTATCACAACAATGTTTTTTTTTAATTATCTGTAATTAATGCTTAACTTCTTAAAACCTTACCTTGGCCATGTTCTCATTTTTGCCAGAACCAAGCTTCCTAATGGAAACTTTGAATAAATATATTTTAATCCATGTTTTTGAAATTGAGACTCCTTGGGAAAATATTCTTCAGCAACAGAACATTTATTAAACTGCGGATCAATATTCATATAGCAGTACCATGGTGCATTAGAATCAATATTTCCTACATCATTTTGCAGTAACAGTCTCCATTTTAAACAGCTTCTGTTCTCACACTGTATCCACACTTTACCTATGTAAAAATTATTTTCTTTTACAGAATCCATATAACAGTTCATTACTCTTCTAGTTTGTAGAATATTTGTTCCCTCTGAAACATAATAAAATATATTAAACATAAATCAAATTCTCATGAAAATTATATTTCTATGAAAACTTAATAATAAAACATTAACTATTCTCAAAAATAAGTATTGTTAACTTCTACAGCTTGAGAAAAATACAGTGGCTATGTGGTAGAAATTATACTTAACTTATGAAAACATGTACAGGTAGTTCTTAATTATAACTGACTATACGCAATACAGACAGTTCTCATGTACAGGTAATTTTCAACTGTAATTTACAACCCAGAATTATAGTTGTAAGTTGTTGCAGTCATTAGGTAGGTTACCATTTTTATTATCTTTCCTATGGCAATCATTAAGCAAATGATCATTAAGCATATCTATTTTATCCAATGTCTGGTTTTCACTAGAAACCAGAGGCAAATAGTAGAAATCATCTAAAGCTGTCAAAAATCACAGTCACATAACTCTGCAAATGATTCTAAAATGAGCTGGTTCCCAAAATGCATGCAGGACTGTACAGTCGTGGCTATTGAAACTTTGAAATCAGATCAAATAACTGCTTTAATGAAAAGCAAACTGCTTCTGTGATTATGCTTGCATGAACTTTTCTTGCTGGTTAATTATGAAGCTCATTTAGCCCTATTAAACAGACCCTTTACAGTATGTGGCCTAGAAAAAGAAAAAATAGTGTTCCGAAAAGATAGCTGACATGAGATATTTGGCATACTTGTAAAATAGCAAATATCCTACCTCACACAGAATGGCTGGCATAAGTAGCAAATAGAAGCTTATAAAGTCAGATTTGAAGACTCTGAAACAATAAGGGTTATCATCACATTATTATTTAATGCAGCATTTCAGCAGCTGTTTAAAGATAACAATGAAGCCAAATAGTTTTTGCTTTTCAACCTGCATCTAATAGCATTTCCATATTACCATGGTTCCATTATTAACTGAATCTCACAAGAACAATTTAACCATGACCCATTATAGTTTTAATAATAAAAACAAAGAAGATAATAAATGAAGTTCACTATACTATTGTAGGAAGGCCCTACTCCCTAGAATAAAATTCTTTATTCTGAATATTAAAATGAAGAAGAATAGAATATTTTCCCTAAAGGAGAAGAGGAGAGACATCTTCTTAAAGGCAGAAAGCAGCCCCCGTCTTCCTGCTAGAGAAAAAGAGCCTCAAGCAGATGCATGAAGAAGCTAATCTTCAGGAATGGAGATTTTGTATTCATTCAGAAAGACTGGGTCACTCTATTCATAAGCAAAGAGCAACCAAAAACTCCAAATAAGCAACACAATAGGCAAGGAGCCAAATCTGACAAGACTAGCTCAGACAAACAAAACACCTAGGATTTGCATTTCCCCCTTTGCCTATAGAACCAGTTATGACCCCTACAGGACCCCATAGGAATCTGGCAACAGCCATTAAAATATCATATAATATATTGAAGGACATATTTTTGCAGAGAAACAGGCATCTCAATCACAGAGGCCGAATGAATGCATAAAAGCCCATCTAATCTCAACCCCATTTTGTTAGCCACTCCAGAAACATGCTGCCCTCACAAAAGTTTCTGGCTACCAAATAAATGGAGACCTTTCCTGCAGCCTGCCTCCATTTTATTTCAGCAACTTTCTCCCAGATTGGAATTGGACTTGATTTTTCTTCCAACACTCTCCTGAGCTATTTCAAGTCCTATAATGAGAAAAATCCTCACACAAGGAAACAAAATAAAAGGGAACTTGAAAACTAAGAATATTGGAGTTTAATAGATTAGCCTTCTGTATAAGGAAAGTAGAAATTTACAGAATAATGTTGGTTTGATGCCTACTCTCTTGACTGGATTTCTTAGAAGGAGCTGTCAAAAGTGAAGCCAACATTTTCCTTGCTAGGGTGACTGATAACTCTGAGCCCGGGATGAAAGTTTTAGGCAACAGTTCTTTCTAATAAGAAAAAGGTACATTAAACTGACTCTACTGCTAAGGTAATGATCAAATGGTTGCAAAGTCAATTTAGGAATGATTCAGATATCTCCTGTAGAGCAATTTCAGGTTACCAGCTTCAGGCTACAGATATAACTTATTAAAATTTACTAATTGTGCAGATACCTGCACAATTAGCACAGGAGCCCCCCAGGATTGTGTGTTCTCTCCACTTGTCTTCCCTCTATACACCAATGACCGTATCTCTTATTTATTTTATTTATTTTAATTTATTTTTATTTTGTCACAACAATATATGTAGGTATCATACAAAAAGATTATATAGTATATAAACACATATATGAGTAAATATAGGAGGTATAAGCATATATATATATAGGAAGAAGAAAAGAAAAACAATAGGACAGGAACGGTAGGCACGTTTGTGCGCTTATGCACGCCCCTTATGGTCCTCTTAGGAATGGGGTGAGGTCAATAGTAGAAAGTTTTTGGTTAAAGCTTTTAGGATTATGAGAAGAGACCACAGAGTCAGGTAAAGTATTCCAAGCACTGATGATTCTGTTACAGAAGTCATATTTTCTGCAATCTAGATTAAAGCGGTTGACATTAAGTTTAAATCTATTAGTTGCTCTAGTATTATTGCAATTAAAGCTGAAGTAGTCTTTAACAGGAAGGACATTACAATAGATGATTCTGTGAGTTAAACTTAGGTCTTGTCGAAGGCGACGGAGTTCCAAGTTTTCTAAGCCTAGGATTTCAAGTCTGGTGGGATAAGGTATTTTATTGTTTTCAGAGGAATGGAGAACTCTTCTTGTAAAATATTTCTGGACACGTTCAATTGTGTTGATGTCAGAGATGTGGTGAGGGTTCCAAACAGGTGAGCTGTATTCTAGAATTGGTCTAGCAAATGTTTTATATGCTCTGGTTAGTAGTGTGGTGTTTTTGGAAAAGAAGCTACGCAAGATTAGGTTTACAACTCTTAGAGCTTTTTTTGCTATGTAGTTGCAGTGGGCTGTGGTACTTAGATCATTTGACATGAAAACTCCAAGGTCTTTAATGGGATGGGGGTCGTCTGTAAGGTAATGTCCATCTACTATGCACTTAGTGTTTGGGTTCTTTTTTCCCATATGTAAGACTGAGCATTTGCTGGTTGAAATTTGGAGCTGCCAATTTTTAGACCAAGCGGTTAGATGATCAAGGTCGTTTTGAATGATAGAAGTATTGTCTGTGGTGTTAAATAGATTGACATCGTCAGCAAAGAGAACACAATTACTTGAGATATGGTCACAAAGATCATTAATGTATAGTATAAAGAGTGTTGGTCCAAGGACGCTGCCTTGAGGAACGCCACTCTTGACAGGAACAAGATTTGATAAAGCATTGCCAATTTTGACCACTTGTTGTCTGTTAGACAGAAAAGCAGATATCCATTTGTGAAGGGGTCCTGAGATGCCATAGGATATTAGTTTTAGGAGAAGTTTATCGTGTACTACTGAGTCAAAAGCTTTGCAGAAGTCTATGTAGATTGCATCTATTGATTTGCCTTGATCAAGATTTGTAGTCCATATGTTTTTACAGTGGAGAAGTTGTAAATTATATGATAATTTTTTCCTGAAACCAAATTGTTTGTTGGAGAGTAGGTTGTTAGTTTCTAAGTATGAGGTAATGGATTGGTTGAAGATTGATTCCATGACTTTGCAGGTGACGCAGCAAAGAGAGATCGGTCTGTAATTTTCGACTAAGCTGGGGTCTGCTTTTTTGAAGATTGAGATGACTGTGGCTAGTGACCAAAGTTTAGAAAGGGAACTGGTAGTGAAAGCTTTATCAAAGATAATATTTAGGGATTCTGCTATATTAATAGAAAGTTTTTTTAAGAAGTATGCACATAGTCCATCGGGTCCAATAGATAGCGATGGTTTTAAGTTATGAAGAGCTTTTCCAACGTTATCTTCTGTGAAATCTATATGAGTTAAGTCATCATAATCATTGCTGGTACGTTTGTGGAATGTCGGATATGTGTTATCGGAGTTAACAAAAACTGAGCCAAAGAAAATGTTGAAGAGGTTTGCTTTAACTGTTTCGTCATTGCATTCTTTGTTGTTAGAATCTTTTAGTGGTGGGATGGATCTTGAGTCTTTAAGTTTATTGTTAACAAAATTATAAAAGGCACGATTGGAATTAGTGCGCAGAAGGTTCTCTTCTTGCTTGGTGTGGTAATTTGTGCATTCAGTTTTTATTTGGTTGCATATATTTCTGTAGCGGTTTTTGAAACTGGCAACATTGCCTTTTTTGTTTCTTTTCCAGAGGGATTTTTTTTTTATTGAAGCTTTTTTATTGATATGGGTAGTTTGTTTTTCCTGATCATAGTAGTCATTTGTGGAACATATAGTTTAATGACTCTATTGATTTCAAGTAGGAAGACTCTATAGTGGTCTTCAGCAGTTATGCAGGTTGCAAACAGATTTTGCCAGTCCAGAAATGAAAGATCGTTGTTTATAAGGTCGTAATTGGCTTTTTTGAAGTTGTAGTTGGGAATACTGTTGTTATGATCTCAAAAGATCCCTCTGAAGTTGCAGATGATACAAAAGTGATTGGTCTCATTCAAGACAATGATGAATCTGCATACAGACGGGAGGTTGAACAACTAGAGTTGTGGTGCAACCAGAACAATCTTCAACTAAATACACTCAAAACCATCGAAATGGTGGTGGATTTTAGAAGAAAACCTCTATACTACTACCTCTTACAATACTAGACAACACAGTATCAACAGTAGAGTCCTTCAAGTTTCTAGGTTCTGTGATATCTCAAGACTTAAAATGGACACCTAACATCAAAAACATCATCAAATAACCTCAACAATGAATGTTCTTTCTGTGCAAACTCAGAATGTTCAAACTGCCCAAGGAGCTGTTGAATCAGTTCTACAGAGGTATTATTGAGTTTGTCATCTGCACCTCTATAACTGTCTGGTTTGGCTCTGCAACCAAACCAGACAAATACGACTTCAATGGATAATTAGAACTACAGACAAAACAATTGCTACTAACCCCCCATCAACCAAAACCAAAACCAATCCCTCATCACTCAAAACATCCAACCAGCTGTCATCCAAAACTAGGTAGGCACACCCCTTATTTCCTGTATACCAACCACTACAGAACTTAAATGCAAATTGATAAATGCAAGAAGCATTGTAAACAAAATGCCTGAATTTCTCCTCTTGTTAAATACTGGTACATTCGACATTATATTTGTATGCGAAACATGGCTGAACTCATCCCTCCCAGACTCCATCATTTCAGACAGAGAATATCATGTTTTCTGATCCGATCGCGAAACCCGCAGAGGAGGTGGAATGGCTATCTTTTACAAAAAGTCACTGAATCAAAAATATTCAAGTTGCACACAAACTTGCTCTTCCAGAAACTATTGTCTGTGAACTGTCCCTTAACATCCCACTTCGGTTCTTGCTATGCTACAGAGCCTCCGACTACAACATCGCACATGCGAACATGTTAACCACACTACTAACATGGGCTGCCTCTTGCTCCAATCCTATCCTCTCATTTTATTTTATTTTTATTTGCATTTATATCCCGCCCTTCTCCGAAGACTCAGGGCGGCTTACACTATGTCAAGCAATAGTCTTCATCCATTTGTATATTACATACAAAGTCAACTTATTGCCCCCAACAATCTGGGTCCTCATTTTACCTACCTTATAAAGGATGGAAGGCTGAGTCAACCTTGGGCCTGGTGGGACTTGAACCTGCAGTAATTGCAAGCAGCTGCTGTTAATAACAGACTGCATTAGTCTGTTGAGCCACCAGAGGACCTCATCTTCCTCTTATTAATTGGATAACAAACGAATGTACAACTGAACCCATCCATACTACCCTGTACAATGCTGTTACAAATCTAGGTCTTGATCAACTAGTAACTAACAATACAAGACTCAACAACTGCCTTGACCTCATCTTCTGCAACAACGCAAACTCAATTTATGGACTACAAATAAAAGGGTTTTTTTATTTGTAGTCCATAAATTGAGTTTGCGTTGTTGCAGTGAGCACAACATGACAGACTTTTGTCTCAATTTCCATAATAATAGTATAAAGTTAAAAGTAAAAGTTCCCCTCGCACATATGTGCTAGTCGTTGCACGACTCTAGAGGCGGTGCTCCGTTTCAAAGCCCAAGAGCCAGCGCTGTCCGAAGACATCTCCGTAGTTATGTGGCCGGCATGACTCAACGCCAAAGGCACATGGAACGCTGTTACCTTCCCACCAAAGGTGGTCCCTATTTTTTCTACTTGCATTTTTACGTGCTTTCAAAACTGCTAGGTTGGCAATATACCAAACTACAATTTCGAAAAAGCCAACTATGATCTTATAGACACCGACCTCTCATCTCTTGACTGGCAAATTCTATTCTCTAACTGTATCACTGCTGAAGACCACTATAGCGTTTTCCTACTTGAAGTCAATAGTCATTAAACTATATGTACCACAAACCACCACCAAAATCAGGAAAAACAAATTACCCATTTCTATAAAAAAGCTCCAATCCCCCCAAAAAATCCCTCTGGCGAAAGAACAAAACTGGCTATGTAGCCAATTTTAAAAACTGCTACAAAAATATATGCCACCAAATAAAGACTGAATGCACCAATTACCACATCAAACAAGAAGAACACCTCTGCGCACAAAATCCAATCACGCTTTTTATAATTTTGTGAACAACAAATTTAAAGGCTCGAGATCCATCCCACCACTAAAAGGATCTAACAGTAAAGAATGTAATGATGAAACAGTTAAAGCAAACCTCTTTAACACATTCTTCGGCTCAGTCTTTGTTAACAGTAATGGCTCATACCCAACATTTCCCAGTCGTACCAACCATGATTACAATGATCTAACACAAATAGATTTCACAGAAGATAATGTTGCAGACCGAAACCATCTCTATCTATTGGACCTGATGATCTATGTGCATACTTCTTAAAAAAGCTTTCCACTGTTATAGCAAAACCCCTAAGCATAATCTTTGAAAAAATCTTTCAGGACCAGCTTCCTTCCCAAACTATGGTACCTAGCCATGGTCATCCCAGTCTTCAAAAAAGGAGACCCCAGCCTAATTGAAAATTACAGACCAATTTCTTTATGCTGCGTCACCTACAAAGTAATGGAATCAATCATCAACCAATCCATCACCCTCCACCTTGAAACAAACAACCTACTTTTTAATAAACAATTTGGTTTCAGAAAAAAATTATCCTGTAATTTACAACTTCTTCACTGCAAAAACATATGGACTACAAATCTTGATTAGGGCAAAGCAATAGATGCAATTTATATAGACTTCTGTAAAGCTTTTGACTCGGTGGTACATGACAAATTACTTCCAAAACTAAAATCCTACGGCATCTCCAGACCCCTCCATAATTGGAAAACAGTGTTCCTGTCAAACAGGCAACAAGTGGTCAAAATAGGCAGTGCCCTATCAAATCCTGTTCCTGTCAATAGTGGTGTCCCCCAAGGCAGCGTTCTAGGACCAACACCCTTCATATTATACATTAACAAACTCTGTGACCATATTATAAGTAATTGTGTTCTCTTTGCCGATGATGTTAAACTATTTAACACTACCAACAATACAGCTACCCTTCAAAAAGACTTTGACTTTGTGTCGGAATGGTCAAAAATTTGGCAACTCCAAATCTCAACCAGCAAATGCTCTGTCTTACACATTGGAAAAAAGAATCAGAACACTAAATACCAGCTTGATGGACATTACCTTGTAGATGACCCTCACCCCGTCAAAGACGTTTTCATATCAAACGATCTAAGTGCAAAAGCCAACTGCAACTACATCACCGAAAAGGTTTTACGGGTTATAAACTTAATCTTGTGTATCTTCTTCTCCAGAAAGATTATACTACTAACCAGAGCATACAAAACATTTGCTAGACCAATTGTCGAATACAGCTCACTGTCTGGAACCCATACCTCATTTCGGACATTAATACAATTGAGCGTGTCCAGAAATATTTTACAAGAAGAGTTCTCCACTCCTCTGATTACAACAAAATACCTTATGCCACCAGACTTGAAATCCTGGGTTTAGAAAATTTAGAACACCGCTGCCTTCGGCATGACCTGAGTATAACTCATAAAATCATCTGTTACAATGTCTTTCCTCTTTAAGACCACTTCAGCTTCAGCCTCAACAATACACGAGCACACAACAGATTTAAACTTAAAATGAACCGCTCCAATCTTGATTGTAGAAAATATGACTTCAGTAACAGAGTTGTTAATACCTGGAATGCACTACCAGACTCTGTGGTCTCTTCCCAAAATCCCCAAAGCTTTAACCAAAGATTATCTACTATTGACCTCACCCCATTCCTAAGAGGTCTGTAAGGGGCGTGCATAAGAGCAGCAGCGAGTCTACCGTTCCTGTCCTAATGTTCCGTTTGATTGTATCCAATTCGTATGGTTATTTCATGCTTATACTTATATATACTGTTGTGTTTGACAAATAAATAAGATAAAATAAACCTGCCTTCCATTGAGGACCTGTATACTGCACAAGTTAAAAAGAGTGTTGTGAAAATATTTACAGACCCGTCACATCCTGGACATAAATTGTTTCAACTTCTACTCTCAAAAGGACGCTATAGGGCATTGCATCAAAACAACTAGACACAAGGAGTTTTTTCCCAAATGGCATCATTCTGCTTAACAACTAATTCCCACAACACTGTCAAATAATTTACTAAGACCATATTAATATTTTTCTCTTCCTTACTAGTATTTACCTCTTCCCACTTATTACTATAAGCATGTTCCTTGTATCTTTCAATTATGTTTTTATTTGTTTCCTAATACAATTTGACAGCTTATTAATAACCTTGACTATCACTAAGTGTTGTGTCTTTTTATTTTTGATGAATGTATTTTATTTTTCTTATGCACACTGAGAGCATATACACCTAAGACAAATTCCTTGTGTGTCCAGTCACACTTGGCCAATAAAGAATTCTATTCTATTCTAATGATACCTGCTTCCTATTGTTTCCTGTGTTAGTTGCATCATCATCTTACCCCAGCTCACTGCTTTTTTACTAAAATTTATTACACATTATTTTACAGTGGCACTAAATTTTCTACATAAGCAATACAAAGGTTTTCTACAAAAGCAATGCAAAGAAATCACATTGCATCTATGACAAATATCTGTTGGTCCTTATACAAATCAAAAATTAGAATAGAATAGAATAGAATAGTTCTTTATTGGTCAAGTGTGATTGGATACACAAGGAGTTAAAAATAAAGAATACCCATATATCTGAGTTTGGTATCCTATGAATAATATTGTTTTCTAACTTTATATTTTGGCCAAGAATAAATTTTTGCTTTAAAATATTTTGGTTCATTGGAATTGGAATGACTATATTTTTTGTACAAAATTCCTCTTTAATTATTTTGACCTTAGATTACTTACTACAATTAATATCAGCCTCTGAAGGTTAGTGATGAAAGCATAATATGTATTTATGATTACATAGAATAGAATAGAATAGAATAGAATAGAATAGAATAGAATAGAATAGAATTTATTGGCCAAGTGTGATTGGACACACAAGGAATTTGTCTTGGTGCATATGCTCTCAGTGTACATAAAAGAAAAGATACGTTCATCAAGGTACAACATTTACAACACAATTGATGATCAATGGGCCTCTGTGGCTCAGACTGCTAATTCAGTCTGTTATTAACAGCAGCTGCTTGCAATTACTGCAGGTTCAAGTCCCACCAGGCCCAAGGTTGACTCAGCCTTCCATCCTTTATAAGGTGGGTAAAATGAGGACCCAGATTGTTGGGGGCAATAAGTTGACTTTGTATATAAATATACAAATAGGATGAAGACTATTGCTAACATAGTGTAATATATAAATCATAAGGATTGCCAGCAAAAAGTTATAGTCATACAGTCATAAGTGGAAAGAGATTGGTGATGGGAACTATGAAACGATTAATAGTAGTGCAGATTCAGTAAATAGTCTGACAGTGTTGAGAGAATTATTTGTTTAGCAGAGTGATGGCCTTCGGGAAAAAACTGTTCTTGTGTCTAGTTGTTCTGGTGTGCAGTGCTCTATAGCGTCGTTTTGAGGGTAGGAGTTGAAACAGTTTATGTCCAGGATGCGAGGGATCTGCAAATATTTTCACGGCCCTCTTCTTGATTCGTGCAGTATACAGGTCCTCAATGGAAGGCAGGTTGGTAGCAATTATTTTTCCTGCAGTTCTAATTATCCTCTGAAGTCTGTGTTTTTCTTGTTGGGTTGCAGAACCGAACCAGACAATAAAGAATTTATGATTACATGTATGCATGTGTGTCGTATGTGTATTGTGACATATACAGATGACTTATCTCAGAATGAATTATATATCTCAGAACGTCATGTACATTACACTATATTATTCTGACATATATGTGCACATGTAATATATATACAGAATGTTGATACATATTGTTTTATATATTTTAAACCAACCGGGAAAGATTTAATTCTAAAATGAAACCTACAGATTAATTAAATAAATTGATGTTTGTCCATATGCAGTTTTTTATAATTTAACATTTTCAACAATTCTTCTCCAACTGCCTTCTCAATTGGAAGGTGTTTGATATTGCTACAATTTTGAAATGTTTTCCCAAACATATAAAAGTTTATTTTTGGAACATTTTAATTCCAACCATATACAATGCTCTAATCTAAAAGTTGTACTGATGATCAATTTTAAGCCAATACTTTATAGCCTAAGAATAGATGGACAACTGCAATCTCTCAAGCATCCAAATGTCATCAGCCTTAAAAACAGATACAAAATATAGAAATTTTAATAACAATATTGCCTCAGAATTATTTTTTAATTGTTTTCCTCCTTTTCAGGTCAATTCAATTGCCTTGTTTTTTAGATCAATGATTGTAGTTTTAGTTGTTGAGGGACTTTTTAACGTGTTCATGCTGGTGCTTCATCTGATTGGTTTCATTTTCTTTTGTTCGATGCACTGACAACACCGTTATTACATTTCGGTACAATTCATGCATATGAACAAATAGACAGCGGCTATTTTACGAGAAAACGGAATATATGGCCAGCAGTTTTTTCTCCTCTGAGGGGAAATAAAGCCCATACCTCACCACCTGAGGTAGCTTCGTAGCATTCCGGCAAAACCGCTGGCACGGACGGACTACAATTCCCTTCTCTCCCTCCCCGCGTCCCCCCCCCATTGCATGCCGGGAACAGAACTGCCGTGGCGGGTTTTGGTTCTACGGCCTCGCAAAATCAGTGAGGAGACTTCAAATCCCGGCATGCCTTGCTACTGATACCCATTTCCCCCTTTGAAGTGGGAGGTTATTGCCTGCACACGTTACTGTCATGTGAGATGATGAAAGTCCTGGTGAGTCTGAGGGAGTGAAGGGAAGAAAGAGAAAGAGAGCGTCGTGCAGCTGCGGGGAACTTTGGTTGAAGTTTCATCTGCTTCTGGGCTGCGAGGAGAAGACGAGAAGTCTAAGCTAAAGTGGGCTCCCTTTCTTCTTCCCCCCGCACAGCGACCCTGCGCTGTTAACTGGTGCGTTCGGAGACGAAAGGGCCCCGCCCACTTCTGCCTCGAGCTTGCTGGCTGCAGGTAACTCTGAATTCCGCAGGGTTTTCCCTCCTGGTTATTGGCCTCTCTTCCCTGGACCGCCAATCTAGGGGCGTCAATCAAATTTCCAAGAAAAAGGCCAGGGTCGCGTGGCCTATTTTTCTCAAGTAACATAGCCCTAATTTGGAATGGGTTTAACAAGTCTTGCTGCGGTGTATGCATGCACAGGATTGCAATTTTCCTTTATGTTGAAAATAATTGCTTAACTATCACTAATTGTTTTTCCCCCCAGAAATGAGAGAATTTGTTTTATGTGGACTGTTAGTTTGATACGCAAAATACTGAAGGCCAGGCATATATTCCTTTTCCTTTTATTTATTAGAATTCAGATTCTCTCAAACTTTTGTTTATATATCACATTTACAACTGCCTAGGATTGTTATGAGTAGAGCAATCTATAAATGTGATTTATAAATAAGCGTTTCGTTGAAATTCCTCTGTGAAGTCTAGAACTTTCAGTTTTGAAATGGTGTGCAGAGGTCACCAGAATCCTCGTCCTTGCATGTACTTAGAACTGAATCTTTGTTATTTGAATTTGATTGTTAATGAAAGAATAAAGAGAAATAGAATGAAAAATATCTGACAGCATTTCAGAAAGGGAAGTATGCTATCCATTCATGGAAATTATCAGGAATAATCAGACCAGATAACATGTCCTTTTATTCAATTTCTAAACATGGCCAATAGCAATGTACATTTTAAACGAAAGATGCAAGAAACTGTCAGTGCTGTTTGTGAATAGGCATAATTAAGCTTTGCAGAATAAATTGTAGATTGGGATATGGACTCAGTTTGGAATACAGATATACCTCATTTAGTGGTGGTCTCATTTAGTGACTGTAATGGTGATGAAAAAATAACTTTGCAACCAATCCTCACATTTAACTTTGTAAAACAAAGGAAAGCTAAAGCAGGATCTTAAATACAGTTGTGATTTCACTCAATGATTGCTTTGCTTAATGACTGAGCTGCCAGGCCCAATTGTGGTCAAAAACTACTTGTATTTGACAAAAGGAACGGGCAAAGGCTTTCTGCCTTTTCACTTCTGGTATGAAAGAAGTTATAATAAATGAAAATATATAGTAACCAAGAGTGGAACTGAAAGCTAGAGATGTATGAATATCCAAAGCTTAATTTTACAGAATTGCTACTTCGTTGTAAGTACTGTTATCTAAATGCTTCAATGTATGTGTTATTCTGAGATTTGTTCTTTTAATGACTTCAGACAATTTAATTGAGTCCTCATCCCTAATTATTGTTTAATATTTTAAACCTAACTTTGGTTCTTTTAAGTTTCACTGTTACATAGGAAGACTTAGGAATTACTGGGATGCTTTTTTAGTTTGTATATTCCATGCCCATCTGTATCTCCTCCTGTTTCTAACAACAGAGTTAGAAACCAATATGGCAGCATCTTCTCATTGAAATAATGAGAAGAATAACTTTAAAAATAATTAATGTATTATATTTCTTGAAAAAATTCTGAGATTGGAGAAATGGAAAAGCTTATTTGAAAGGTAGGTTAAACAGAATTGGATGAACATATTCAAGATTCGGTTTACTTTTGGTACTATATAAAGATAAATTCTGTTGTAGTAAGTTTACATCTTTCTGTAACATTTTGAAGATACCTGTTCTTCTCTCATCTACCTGCCTGGTACTTGGTCTTCCTGTTATAATGCAAGTTTAAATGTTTCATTATATAGAATCCTCTTCCTAAATAGTATTTTCATACACAACCTTTCAATTTGTATCTTTTGTCTGAAAGGATCACTTTTAGGTACCTATAATATTCCTTTTTATAAGTGCTCTTCAAAAAGTCAGTCTTCACCAGCTATCTCAATTAATTAATTGAGTATTCATGAAAGAAGAATTCAGAAAATTTATATGGCTACCCAACACATGGTGGTTCTGGGTGGCTTACAAAAATAAAAGCCCAGTACAAAACCAATAAACTTCCACTTCCCTGGTGACAATAATTTAGATATTCTTTCTGAAGGCAATCTATATTTAACACGATAATCACCAAAACAGCCAGAATGACATAGTAATCAAGATGTTGTGGTAAATAGAAGAGACCCAAGTTCAAATCCACCCTGGATGTGGAAGGGGTTACTGAAACCAGGCGAATTTTTCTCTCTCTTCCAGCTTAACCTATTCTGGAGAAAAGAGTCCTACGTATGTCTATGGAGATTCACAATTATCAAGGTCATGGTTATCCCATTGGTGCTTTTCAAAAGGCTGGGGAACAGAAGGATTTGTATCTTTGCAATTATCTGGCTGTTAGTGTTCGCTCTCTGAGAGTCATTGAGGTCACTTGGGGAGAGTTAATCTCAGGGTCACCTGAATCAGAGTGGAAATAAGTGCAGAACCTTCCTGGAACTGCTGAAAGGACTGTGTTGAGGCCTGGAGATGGGTGATGTCGTATCCTTCCCCTTCTGTTGAGAGAGGGTTATTCAATTTTAACATAGATGATTTTTTTGGCCCATTTTTCAAGCCAAGTCAAAGGGATCATTTTGTTGGCTATTTCTTCTCTGAAAGCTAACAATATATCTAAAATTTAAGACAATAATTGATGCTAAATGAAAATTGATATAACTTACTCAAAGGGGAAAATATTAGCAACTTTTGTAAATCTCTGCTTAAAGCCTTTGGATGAAATACCATTATCTAATATTGCTAAAGCAGACTGAAATAGCTCTATTTTTGTTACTTTTGTAATGATACTTTTTAGTGGGCTAGCTTTTAAGTCGATGTTTTTGTTGAATAGATATTTTAATTCACTTGTTCTGGTTATATACTTTGAAATTTTTAAACTTTTGAGGTTTAATTATTTTTTTCTACATTTCAGTTGTATTTTATATTGCTGTTACATTTGAATGAAATCTAGATTTTCTTCCAAATACTTTATCTTTAAAGTGGGCAGTCTCTTAGAATTTCTGAAAACAGGTTAATAGAAATATATTTGGTATTTTTTCTAAAAAGAAATCTTCTTTGGGGGCATTGTCACATTGTTTTTCTTCCTTTCCTTCATTTTTCAATATGATACATAGTGAAAATATGGAATGAAAATATACTGAAATGTGAAAATGAGATGATAAATAAACATACTATTTTAAAATAAAAGTTCAAAGGAACATTGACATTTTATAAGTTCAAATTGTGCTCTTCCTTTCCAAAATAGCCATCTTGTATGTATATAGGTAGGTAGGTGCTTATTGGATGTTTAACAATCTTATCACTATTTTTATTTAGCTATCATGGAAGAAGTAGCTGAAGATGACATTGATATCCTGAATCGTGAAAAAGCAGACACTCACCACAGACAAGATGGACAATTTCCTATTCCAGTGTTTTCAGGAGAAGAATCAGTTGCTTCACATTTTGCCCTTGTCACTGCTTATGAAGATATTAAAAAGCGTCTGAAAGAGACAGAAAGAGAAAATTCTTTCTTAAAGAAAAAAGTGAGAATGTTAGAAGAAAAGGCAAGTATTTTTAGCAATATATTTTTTCTTTCAACAATTATTAATGTTAGTAAATATGATTTTTAGAAACTAATTTTCTAAAAATCTTAAGTAATGTATAAATAATTAAGCACATGTGAAACAGATACATTCACTACTTGGAACTCATTACCTGTTACTTATGGCTGGGACTAAGGTATTTCACCTGGTTTAACATTAAACACTTAATTGAAGTATTTGAATAATGATTAAGTCACATCTTGTTGTAATCTTTTAGCTTCTTGAATCCCATTTGGAAGAAGTAACAAGTTCTGTGGGTCGTGAGCAAGTTAACAAAGCTTATCAAGCATATCGGGAATCTTGTATAGAACGAGATAATCTGAAAAGTCAACTGGATAAAACGGTATGCTTTTGGAGTAGCATAAAAGAAAATCTTCCATGAACCATATGTAGAAAAATATTTTAACATTATGCAGCAAATTAAGTTTGAATCACTGAAAACATTCAATATGATCTATCAAAAATTAAGCATTAACTTCATATTCATTTCTGTGTATGGATTTAAAATGAGTGTGTATCCTTTTTTAAACATTAAAACAACTCGATTAAGGAATACTTATGTGTGGCTTAAATCATTCCTGGATTTTTAAAAATACTGAATTTCTGCATCATTGATGCATCGTTTTTTTCAGTTTTTTCATTTGTCTCCTAATTGTTCTGATATTAAATGCCTGAATTTGCTGTTTGAATGAATGAAAGTGAAAGTCATATAAAAATATAGGTTGTCAAAGCTCCAGTGATTCAGTCAAATGATTACAGATAGTCCTTGATTTACAACAATTTGATTAATGACCATTTGAAGTTAACATTTGAAGTTACTTATGACCATTGCAGCATCTTCATGGTCACATGATCAAAATTTATACAGATTTAGATTTAGGCTTGGCATCTGGCTCATATTTATGACTTTGCAGTGTCCTATGGTCATGTGATCACCTTTTGTAACTTTCTAACAAGCAAAGTCAATGGGGAAGCCAGATTCACTTAATAACCATGTTACTAACCTAACTGTCAGTTTTGGAAGGCAATTTTCTTTTTGCTTCTTAACTGCCACATATGTTAGCTGGGGAGGTTGGGAGGGACTTGTTGTTGGAGAGGTGTAAAGTTAGTCATAACAACATTCCGTATTCAAGGACATCCTGCGTCTGATGGAGGCTGCCTGAAAATTGTTTCTAATTGAGTGTGAAGAGTTGTTTGGACAATGTGATGAACTTACGGGTGTGGGGCAGGGCTGTGAACTATCAACTGGGTGTGGAAAACCTGGAAGCTTTTAGTTTTGGGTTTTCCCAGCTGTGCCAACGTGACATCTCTAATAAATTGGGACTTTGAGGAATCTCAAGCCGCAGAGCTTTATTTTGTTGGGGGGTGTTCCTTGG
Organism: Ahaetulla prasina; assembly: GCF_028640845.1. Lineage (NCBI taxonomy): Eukaryota > Metazoa > Chordata > Lepidosauria > Squamata > Colubridae > Ahaetulla > Ahaetulla prasina. Next base: position 94,259,540 of record NC_080542.1, read on the forward strand.
AACCCTGACACTAACAATTGCAGTGATTCACTTAAGAACTATAGCAGAAAAATAATAGAATGAAACAAAACTCGCTTAACAGATGTCTCATTTAGTAATAAAAATTTTGAGTTCAATTGTCGTAAATCAAGGACATATATCTTTTTTATAATTAAGTGGAGTGTAAAAACTTTGTAGGAGGAAAAATAGATTGAATGAAAAGCTGGAGATAATTTTGGAAAGCATGACCGAGTTCAGTGTGATATATTATTTATTGATGATTATTAGAAATTAAGATTTTTCTTCTCCCCTCTAAAAGCAAATCAATAGTTTCAGGGTGCATAAAGGATACTCACATGCTATTTTTTTTCAACTGGTGGTGCTTTTGAAACAGTAAAGGTAACATAGTAATTTGGCCAGATCTTTATGAAAAACCAACTGATTTTTAGACTCAGACTTCAACTAGAATAATAATAAAGTCCTGATAATTTATATATTTCTCAAATTAGATGAAAGAGAACATGGAATATGTGAAAACCTTGAATGAGCAGTTGCAGTCTAAAGAAGTAGAACTCTTACAGCTAAGAACAGAAGTGGAAACTCAACAAGGTACACTTTGTCTATCTGAGTGTATAACAGTATCCATATATGCCAAGTGCTGTGACCTGCAGTCCTTTTTTTAAAGTTAATTTTTATGTAACTGAGGCATGGTTATTACTGGTGTGATATAAAGTTCAGTAGTGATTAAGGTATTGGAAAGTATTGATTAAGACTGGGAAACCCATCTTCATATGTCAGCAATGGAAGCTCACCGGTGAGTGTAACAGGATATAAATCCAACAAATAATGATAACAAAGTATGCATCTTAGAACAATTTCGGAATATGTGAGAACAGAGTGCAAACATTTCTTTTGTCATAAAAACTTAGAAACATGTCTTACATTGGTAGAAGAGCAACATCCTAGCTGGTATGGGCCCATCTCAGTGGAGAAAAAATTCTGTAAGCAAGAGCCAATTCTAAGAATCAGGCTCATTCCTACTGTACCTATGTAAAGATAAGGAAACTTTTGATACTACATTTCTAAACCACTGTGTTTTAGTAATAGGACAAGGACTTTTGAGTTGAGCCTTGAAATAAACTAGGTTAATTTTACAGTTGGCAGCACACACAAGCAATATGTTAAATCATGAAATGTCCCAGTTCTGCAACCTGTGATTGTATTTTGATCTAATTGCAGTTGCTGAACCATCTTTAAAGGCATATTCACAATTAGGAGCAATATAATTCAGTAATGATTTCAGCGTGGCTCACTAAACCCCACTTCTTTCTTATTAGATGGATTAAGGCTAGTACACCAATCTGTGCTTCAGAGACAGCTTAATTTTTTTATGACAGCTTTGGCTTGGATCAGTGACATCCTAATATTGCAGATTTCTTATTGAGGTTTGTGTGGGGGAGTACAGTCTTCTCAAGTACAGAAAGAGTCTATTAATTTGGTCAAAAGAACCATTTATCACTCTAGCATTTTTTTCTTGGATTGAGATCCTATTTATTGGCCACACAAAAAAACAACATTATTGCATCTCTGCATCACTTAACGCTACCATTACTTTACGTGTATCATGAAAATATCAATTAGGTGATACCCATATAGCTGATAAAACTCTGAAATATTTCACCCCAATACATTCCATTCCAGTCTTCTTGTAGACAACTCCAATGTCTAAACTAGACTGTTTTGATCTTGAAACATTTTGCACTTTTCTATTTTATGATGCCTCATCCCAGATTTTTGATAGTTTCATTCAAAAATATCATGCTGACATCAGAAACTCAGAAGAGGGCAAATTGAAGTGTTTTCGGGCAATGAAGTCAATGTTTACCCAGCAGCTTTTCTGAACTTGGCTGTCAAAATAATAATATAATTATCTAAGCACAATACCGCCAGTACCCAATCTAGAGATCTTGTGCTGAAGAGTATCCTAGTACCCCAAACCACTAACAGTTCTGGAAATCATGCTTTGTTTTTTTGATTAGAACAGAGCCAATGCCAGACCTAAATATTAAGAGTGCTTAAAATAGATATAATTGTTTATATTATAGTGTTTGAAGTTTTAAAATAGAATAGAATAGAATTTTTTATTGGCCAAGTGTGATTGGACACACAAGGAATTTGTCTTGGTGCATATGCTCTCAGTGTACATAAAAGAAAAGATACGTTCATCAAGATACAATATTTGCAACACAAATGATGGTCAATATATCAATATAAATCATAAGGATTGCCAGCAACAAAGTTACAGTCATAAGTGGAAGGAGATTGGTGATGGGAACGATGAGAAGATTAATAGTAGTGCAGATTTAGTAAATAGTTTGACAGTGTTGAAGGAATTATTTGTTTAGCAGAGTGATGGCCTTCGGGGAAAAACTGTTCTTGTGTATAGTTGTTCTGGTGTGCAGTGCTCTATAGCGTCGTTTTGAGGGTAGGAGTTGAAACAATTTATGTCCTGGATGTGAGGGCTAATTCAAACACTGTGCCCTAGAAACAAATCTGACTGATGAAAGATTTGTGAAGAAAAAACCTTTTCAGTAGTAATTATATATTTGTCTTAAGATGGGGTTACTCTCCTCTCAAGGAACCATTTTTTTTTCTAGACTTAGCTGAAAAATATAATAATAAGCATGCATAAGAATGCAGATAATACCCAACTTTACATTTTGGCTCCTGGCTGAGTAAGTTAAGTTGTCAAATGCCTGGAGAATGTGGTGCGAGCCTGGTATCTACAGGAGTATCTTCTCCCAGCTTCAAATTCAAATAACATTATTTCAATCATTAATTAGAAAAGAGAAAGAAAATAAAAGAATATAGTTTTCAAATACCCAGAACATCCCAAAATAAATAAAGAGGAGTGATACATTAAAACTATGCTGAAAAGTTTCATTCTTATCCCAGCAATATTTGCCTCTTTGATAAGATCTAATATGGGAGGCTCTTTATGTGTTTCATCAGTTTAAGATGGCAGTCTTCATGGACCATGGAACCACAGCTTCTAAATTGTTACTTCCTTTCCATGGAAAAATATCTCTGACATTCAAATTTGATTGTTTCATCAAGCCATGCAGGAAGTTGGCAGTAATTACAGGTAGTCATTGAGTTTTGAATGCAATTAAGTCTGCCCATTCCGTTCGTAGCCTGAGGATTCATGGGAGTAAATCTTGTATCTTGAATGAGATCACTCCCTGCTTTTACCCTCCGATTTAATAATCGAATGTGTGGCTCGTATATGACATATCTTGGGGTGGGGAGGCCATGGGGGGACCTAGTGATGGAACAGGCCATCCAAGGCATTCTCTGATCCATATACCTCATTCTCCCCAGAGTCCCCACATTTGCTCCACCCCCCACCCAGGTGACCTACCTTATGAAGATCTGTCTCCTGTCCAACCTGTTTCTTTGCCTGCTTTCTCTTTTCTCATTAGTAAAGGGCTTGATGAGGCCTCCAGTGATTAAAAAGGAGGCACAGAGGCCCAAGTGAAGCCTTCCGGGCCTACTTTATCATCGCCAGAAGCCTTGTCAAGTGGATCTCTGGTGAGAAAGGAGACCTGGAAGGCTGTGTGGGCCTCCGGGCCTCCTTTTTCATCACCAGAGGCCTCATCAAGCAAATCTCCAGCAAGAAAAAAGGTCTGAAAGGCCACACACGGGCATACGAGCATCCTTTTTCATTGCTTGGAGGTCTTGTCAAGTGGATCTCTGGTGAGAAAGGAGGCCTAGAAGACCACCCGTGCTCCTCCAGGCCTCCTTTATCATCAGCAAAGGACTTGAGGATTGCGTCTCTGTAGGCTTTGGCAGCTGTTTTTAAAAAGCCTTTGCTCTCAGGAACAGAGCTTTGGAGGGAGGTGTTCGCCTGTCCCAAGCTCTGCGGATGCCAACAAAGGGTTTTTGCAAAGGGCTGCCAAAGCCTACAGGAACGCAATCTCCCTGCAGGCTTCAGCAAGGAAACAGCAAACAGAGGGAAGGCCTAAAGGACCAAAGCCCTTCCATCTATTTGCAAACATCCAGGCCTCAATTCGCAGAGAATAGCGGCCTAAACTGCGAGATCACACAAGATCAGTTGCACGAGATCTTACACTACTGAACTCACATGATCCCACAGTACATTAGGCCTCTGTTCTCTACAAATGCATTGAAAGCCTGAAGAAATGAAGCAGGCAAAGAAACCACGACAGAGAGGAGATCTTTGCAAAGTAAGTGAGTCAAAGTGCCTGTGAAGACCCAGCTGGGGGATGGGGGAAAAGGTGGCGCAAATGTTGCAGAGCCTCTGTAGTCATTCATAAGAGTGAACAACTGCTGTGGTGCTGCAATATTCATAATTTCAGGACTTGTTCGTAAACGCTAGGGGGCGCTTATCACATAACTTTGAGCATTCGCTAAGGGAATGTTCGTAACCTGGGATTACCTGTATTACTTCTAAATGTGAACTGATTTTTTATTTCAGTTTTATGCTATTGCAATATATTGTTTTGATTCACTGGTTTAATCCCAATTATATATTGGGGAATTGTATGCCATGCAGAATCAGCTAGCTTATTAGAACAGTCTGCAAGCCCTGTAAAAATAAGTAAAATAAATTATCATGATTATCCAGTTGGTGTGGATAAACTTCAACAACTTGAAACCCCTTCATTAATATTGGATGACTATTGCCTTGGATAATTCTACAGACTTGCTATGTCGGTCTTTTCTTCTTCAAAGTCCCAAATAAAAATTCACTGATTAAGTTTGTTATTGAGGAATAATGATTTTTATATAGTAAAATATATGCATTTGTTACAAAGTGATATATTCAGTGATATAATTTTTTTTAAAAAACTGGTAATATATTGAACTTGAAGATTTTGTATCTTTTTATAGATTAGAGAACATATACAATTACAGTACATTTCTATGTAAACTCTTTGCTGACAGTTTATTAACATACTCATTTGATTGATAAAAAAAAACTTTGTACATAAAAAGTAAGATTGGATTCAAATTTATCACCATATTCACAGAAAGATATATGAGAAATGAATTTTAGCTCCATTTTCATTATCTAATTTGACTATTTTGAAAATAAAGGTCTTATTTCCTTTCAGTGATGAAGAGTTTCAATTCTAACCCATCTAACTGGGAAATAGACAAACTGAACAATGAGCTGAAGATGCACAATCTGGAACTGGATTTGGAGAAATTGAAGGAAGAATGTAACCATCTTAGGAAGGAAAGGCAAAAATCTGTAAGAAAAGTATTTCTAAATTATGATTTCTGTTATGAGAAGCATACATAAAGGGGTAAAATTAAATGTTGATATGTACAATTTCTGCCTCTGATATTAATGTAATCAATATGTTTAGGTTTTGGTAAACTACATGAATGTTTATTGAGACATCTGATTTTTTTATTTTTCAAAAGTTCAGTGACTTTTGGTATCATTTCTAAATAATCTCAAAAATAGGCTTTGTCTCTTTATATCTTTAGTTCATTTTAGTCCTAATAAGATGATTACAATTACTGTTATTTTGGGAGGTTTAAAAATGTACCCATGCCTTGGTGAAATTAGACTGCATTTTTTGAGAACTCCACTAGATGGTGATAAAAGCAAAATGCCAAATGTAACCTAATTATAGCTTGATAATTATCTTAGAAAATATTTTCCAATCTGCTGCCTAAAATTTGCTGAACTATGTAATTAAAGACACTTATTTGTGAATCTATTGCTTACAGTAGGATTATTCATTTCAAACTTTATTTCAATTGTTTCTCAGAAGATGGTAATTAAGTTTTGTTTTTAATGTGGGTTTTTTATATATTTGTCATGTTGATCCTTTTCAGTAAACTCTTAGTTCTAAAATTATGTGTGACTTCTGAACTGGCGTATAATATACATAGAATCACATTGATTATATCAAACTAAAATTTAAATCTTAACCTGTATAATAAGCAATCTTGATTGTACAATGATATTTATTTAAATTGTTAATGGAAGGAAAAAATTAGTAACTTTTCAAAATACTTTTCTAAATAAGCCAAGGTTCAACATTCATTGTTTTAAATTGGTTTAAGTAAGCTAGAGGATTCCAATTATTGGAAAGATTAGAAATGAAACCATTTCACTAAATCATTCTGTGTTTTAGGGGTTATTGTTTTTTTGCTTAACATAATGTGTGATCCTATCCAATGTGACTTAGCAGTATGAACTACAGAACTTGTTCAAGAAAGTATTGTTAAAAAATCCTAGGTTAACATGAAATGTGAATTCAGCAATCATCTGTCAGCCACTCTGAACTGGCATGTTTTAACATGACCAAAAGAATATGGTCTTAGAGAACTGTACTTGGGAACATTTTGATTAGAATTAGAGAAATTAATTTGTGCAATAGGATAAAAAATGGAATGGAAAGTTCTCCATTGTGATGGAGATAGTATCCAGGAATGGGTTGATTTTGTCTCCCAGCTGATTGGACTGAGTCTGTCAGAGGTATGAGGACACGCCTTCATTACTAACGGTTCCCAGCTTTTGACTCAGTCCCTCAGCAGGCAGACTTGTCAAAAATTGTCTACAGTTTGAGAGAAAAATTCCTTTGGTTCTTCACAGCAGAGAGCACTTGCAGACAGCAGGGATAAAATCCTACTGGTTCGGGGCAGTTCGCGGGAATCAGTAGTGAAAATGCTACTGGTTCACCCAAACCAGTAGTAAAAAAATGCTTTAGAAAGTTAAAAAAAAAAAGTTCTGAGGAGTGTGCGGCACAGCTGATCTTCAAAACTTTTAAAAAACTTTTTTAAAGCATTTTTTTATAACCGGTTTGGGCGAATAAGTAGTAAAAATGCTTTAAAAAATTAAAAGAAAAAAGTCCCCACAATCAGCTGTGCCCTGCGATCATGGGAACTTTTTTTTTTTACTTTTTAAAGCATTTAAAGCATTTTTTTACTATCTACTATCTATTTGAACCAGTATTTTTGTGTAAAGTGTAATAGTTGGTTTTTGAGCTCTCTGTGACTCTGTAAGGTTCCTGCTTGTTGCAGGGGCCATTTTGTGTGAAGTCCAGCTGCTTTTGCATTGTGAGTGAGTCAGTTGTGTAGCTTTTGTGTTATTTTTGTCTAAAGTGTGATAGTTTGTTTTTGAGCTTTCTCTGACTCTGTGAGGTTCCTGCTTGTTGCAGGGGCTATTTTGTGTGAAGTCCAGCTGCTTTTGCATTGTGTATGAGTTAGTTATGTTATTTTTGTGTAAAGTGTGATAGTTGGTTTTCCCAGTCACATGATCACCAAGCCACCCCCCACCAAGCCACCCCCACAGAACTGATAGAGAAAATTTTTGAATTTCACCACTGAGACAGAGTTTCTCAACTGGCTGGCTCCCGGTCTGACCAGTAGAGCTGCCAGGCTTTTTCCGGTGGTAGGAGCTTTGGCTTGAGCTGCTGAGAGACGGCTGGTTGCTGGACTTCAGGTATTCATGATCGCGGGGTAGCAGGAACAAGCCTGGCTCCATGCTGCTAACCCCAGGATCTTGGAGAAAAATTTGGAGCTTTTGCGCTCTAGTTTTACAAGGAGTCCCAAGCAGTCCAGCATAAATATTCGCCACAGGCAAAAGGTGATTTGACAGGAACCTACTGAACCACACCAGCGGATCAATGATCTTGGGGTAATATGAATGAGCCTGGCTCCATGCAGCTAATCCCAGGGGCTCAGAGATATTTTTGGAGCTTTTGTAGTCCAGTTTAAGTGTCTCAAATAGCCCGGCGGAAAGATCCACTGCAAGCAAAAAGTCACCGAAATCATCCAAGCCTTTTTAAAAAAGGTGCGAAAGGGCTTACAGGTTCCTGGACATCGCAGGGGTCACACCAGTCCCTTGAGAGCCTTCCCACTTTTGTGGGTGATAATAGAGTCCCTGCCAGTTCCACGGACACTCACCCTGACATTAGATTGCGCCAACGAATCTGCACTCAGGACCTGTCTTCAAAATGGCGGAGATGGCGACGGTTGATGGAGATGAAATGGCAGGCAGCACAGATCATCCCTTTCAGCCACCATGCAAGCCCAAGGGCCACCTTCCCTGTTAGGGTCTGCAGTGAAGGACAAGACTATCAAGCCCAGGAAGAGGCTTGCTATCAGGCAGGTTTCCATAGTAGAGGAGAAAGATGCACACAGGAGGCAAAAAGCCACAGAAAGGCAGTTTGCTAGAAAATAGAAGGAGGCTGACAGGCGGCATCAGGAAACTCACCCTTTGAGTGAGCCTGAAGTTTCCCATCAGGAAATTCCACAGCACTTGGAACGAAGTGATCCAAGCCTACCAAATAGGCTGTACTCACAGGGCTTATCACCAGAGGATGCTGCTGAGCAAGGTTTTCAGCAAGGACCTTCATTGCTTGTTAATCAGGAAAATTGCTGGAGTTCCCTGTCAGGCCTGCCTTCCACAGCAGGAGAAGGGGAGCAATCTTTTAAAAAGAGACACGTGTTGCTGAGGCAACATTTACCCCCACTTCAGCTGTGCTTAGATCAGGGGCTGTTCCAATCCTTGAAATTCCTTCCAATATGCAATTGGTGATTGCGGAAGCTATAAAGCAAGGCATCGCTGCAGACCTGCAGCAGAGCAGAGCGGTCTCTGTAGCCTCTGGATTTTCCCTGCAGCCAGGAAAAGCTCAAACATCCCAGACACCAGGGTATTTTTCAGCCTTCCCAGAGCCCTATTCCCCAACTCCCTCCAGACAGAGCCACTCTCTGAGGAGGAGGAATGTAGAGATCTGGAACTTTCAGAAGATAAGAGATTGGTACAGGACCAACAGCTGACGGATCATTTCAGACGGCCTGCCATGGACCTGTTCGCCACTCAGGACAACACACATCTGCCCAGATTCTTCGCAAGGTTTATGGTACCAGGGGCGGAGGGGATCAGTACTCTTTGTAATCTGTGGCCCCAAAGACTTCTCTACGCCTTCCCTCCTCTTCCCCTCATTCCGAAGGTGATCCGGAAGGTATTGATAGAAAAGGCAGAAGTCCTGTTTCTTGCACCTCATTGGCCCAGACGGCCACAGTTTGTCGACCTGGTCAACCTGTCGGTGGCCAGACCCTGGAAGATACTGCTAGACAGAATCTCCCTCAGCTAGGGGGCCTTGGTCCACCCGGATCAACAGTGGCTCCAACTGACTGACTGGGGTTTGAGCGGAGACTTCTGCCTCGGGACAATTACCTTTCCAGAGTGATTCAGACTATACAGACCTCCAGGAGACCTTCCACCAATTGAATACCATATTTTTTTCATTATAAGATGAACCTTTTTCCCCCCCTAAAAGAGGATGAAAATTTGGGTATGTCTTATACACCAAATGTAGCCCCACCCACTGGCCCGCACCCTTTGCCTCCCATCAGTTTACCTCCTTGTTGGTTGGATTGGCCTCCTGATCCTCAGCTGTTTCAGGCTGCAGGGATTGCCATTGCCTAGTGGGCCTTCGCTGTTTGCTGCAAGGAGGCAAATTGCTGGGAAGCAGATTTTTTTTTTCTTGTGCTAATCAGGCTGTGCTGAAAATGAAAATGAAACTAAAGGCTGTTTGCTGCAAGGAGGCAAATTGCTGGGAGGCAGAGGCAGGTTTTTTTTCTTGATTCCTCCCCAAAAAAGGTAGGTGCGTTTTATTGTCGGAGCATCTTATACTCTGAAAAATATGGTATATGATGTGGCCTGGAAAGCTTTCTACGCCTGATGCTCCAGGTCGGGTTTGAACCCTGCATCGATATCCGTGGCCCAGATACTGGAGTTCCTCCAGGAAGGGCTAGACAAGGGGCTATCTCCCAACATTATCCGTCGACAGGTGGCTGCCCTGTCCTCGGTCCGTGCAGGGATCTGGAGTCCCTCACACAGCACCTGACCATGCACAGGTTCATTAGGGATGCAATGAATTTACAGTTCCAGTGGTTCATTGGTACCCTACATGGGACCTGACCAAGGTACTGCACTCGCTAACCGCGGCCCCCTTCAAACCAATGAAATTGGTCATACTACACTTCCTAATCTGCAAGGTGGCCTTCCTGGTAGCCATCACATCAGCTAAATGGATTTCAGAGCTGGCGGCCCTCTTTGTTAGGAAGGACCTCTACATCTTCCATCCTGATAGGGTGGTCTTGTGGTTGGACCCTTCCGTTGTCCCCAAGGTGGACTCCTTGTTCCACAGGGCTCAGGAACTTATACTGCCTGACTTCTGCCCGGGCCAAGTACATGCCCTGGAGAAAAAGTGGCTCACCTTGGATTTTTTTTATTTATTTACATTTATATCCCGCCCTTCTCCGAAGACTCAGGGCAGCTTACAATGTGTAAGGCAATAGTCTCATTCTATTTGTATATTTACAAAGTCAACTTATTGCCCTCCCAACAATCTGGGTCCTCATTTTACCTACCTTATAAAGGATGGAAGGCTGAGTCAACCTTGGATGTAAGGAGGGCCCTCTCTCTATATATATTAAGAGGACTTCCTCCTATAGGAAGACGGAGTCCCACTTTGTGTCCTTCCAGCCCTCTAATCTGGGCAACAAGGTCACTCCATCGACCATGGGTCGCTGGATATGGGCATGCATTGCCAAGGCCTACAAACTCCAGGTTCTTCCATTGCCTTGGTGGCTAACAGCCCATTCCACCAGGAGTGCAGCCATAACAGTGGTGTGGGCGACGCAAGCCTCTATCGAGGAGGTTTGTCGAGCAGCTAAATGGTCCTCTCCATCCCCCTTTATCAGACATTACAAGCTGGACACCTTTGCTTCAGCTGAAGCAGCCTTTGACAGGCGAGTCCTCCAGAGGGTCCATTCTGATCAGCGGATTTCAGACCAGACTGCGTCCCATCTGTAGGACAAGCCAGCTTTGGTATGTCCCATTCCTGGATGCTATCTCCACCACAATGGGGAAGGGGTGTTGGTCTTACCTGATACGCTCCTTCTCGTTGGGTGGAGATAGCATCCAGCCCCATCCTGGAGATTGTCTGGTCCCAAGTCGAGAGGTGGACGTCATTAACAAGGAGACATATCAGTCTGTTGCTTCGCCTTCGCCAAAGCTGGGCACCGTTAGTAACGGAGGTGTGTCTTCACAGTTCTGACAGACTCAGTCCAATCAGCTAGGAGATGAAGTCAACCCATTCCTGGACACTATCTCCACCCAACAAGGAGGAGAATATCAGGTAAGACCAATGCCCCATTTCTTAAAATGATGTTTCTGCAGGAAGAGCTATTTTATAAAAATGCATAATGAATAATATGGTCAGGAAAACATTCTTGCATGGATTTGAAATACAAAAGCATATTTAAAATGGTATGCTTTCAGTTAATTCATTAATACTTACTAAGTATTAGTAAGTATTAAGATAAGAAAATATTACTCAGTTATAGTAATATAATGAATTTGGCACTGTGAGCTTAATATATCAAATGGAAGAGTCAAATATGATAAATTAATAAATTAAATCCGAATTCATAGTCATTCAGAATATCCAAAGCCCAGAAGTCTGCTCCAATTATGTGGGACAGAGTTCGACACTTACCATTTTTAAAAAATTAGATTGCATTTATATTTGTTGATGATATTTATAAGACACTTTTATGGGATTCTGAAAGGGAAGTTAAATGCAACTGCAAAGTTTAAAAAAATTCAAAACATTTTATTAATACTAAGCATTTTTGGTATGTCTTGAACAGGTTTATTTTTTTCTTTGTACAAAAGAAGCCAATAGGATCTCTTTGTTTTGGCTTCCTTTCAGGTTGAATCCCAAGGAAGTTTAATAAATGGAGAATTTATCCAACAGCAAAATATCGATAGGTATGCTTTATTTATTTTTAATGCATTTCAGCTAAGTCCCTTTAATTAGCTTATTGAAGTCAAAGGAAAATTAATTGTTTTGGATAAGAATTATGTCGCTGAAGTAATGCATCTCACATTTACTTAGCACATGGCTGTCTTTGCCAAACGTACCTAATTGATAATTGGTCAAAAATGCAGAGCAGGCTATATAAGATACTGTACTGTACTCTGATACTCAATCATTTATTGGTTTTCAGATGTTGATTTTGGTATCTGTATGGGACAGAGAAACTTTAAATATTGTCCTATCATCAATCCACCTATTCAAATAGGCCAAATAAGATTATTAATGATCTTATAACAAATAACTTTTTCTTCTCTCAGAAATTTTGTTAAATTATTATGAAGGATAGGACAGATCTTTCTTCTGAAGGTATGTTTTAATCCATTTTTACAATTAGCTTTTTCCAGCCTTTGCTTTCTAATACATTGGACACATTTCTTTGGTTACAGTGATTGAGAATTTTGATAATTGCAGTCCAATACCACATGTAAATAGCTTTGAGAAATATTTATCTAAATAATATGCAAAATGTTTTGCTAGCAAAGCAAAATAATTTCTAATGTCTTAACTGTAAGTTACTTGGCTCTTTATTCACTGGTGCCATAGGTGCTATTTTGGAAATTGGAATAGATTGATGTAGATTTACATTTAGAATTTGATTGTGACACTTCTTGATTTCAGTTGTTAATTCTAAATATGACAAAACTTGCATCTAACACAGTGTTTTTATTCCTGTAAATGAAAAACTGAAGTAGAAGTTTTTTTGAATAGATAAGGAAGATGGGTATGTAAGTAGATGTATTATAGGATGAAAGTATAGAATTTCAAGATGAAGAAAAATATATTTCGGAAAGTTGTTATCAACTAATTTATCTTCTTCATCTAAGTGCTAATAGATTGAGGCCCATTAGGGTTTTTATGTTACAGCAAATCTTTTCCTGTGATTTATTTGCAATAAACAGAGCCAGCTTTTAAAAAATCCCATAAAATTTAGATCATAATACAGATAGCAAATAGTAATTGTCTTCTTGAGACATATTGAAATAATATATTTACGGTATTTAAAATGCTTATAATTTATGTTTTAGTTAGAAAGTGATTCTCAGGTGAGTAAAAAGAGATCATCACTATTTTTGATTTTACAGCTGAGACATATCACTTAAATAACACTCAACTTTTATATACAGTCATAGCTGAAAGTGTTGGCACCCCAGAATTTTTTCCAGAAAATCAAGTATTTCTCACAGAAAAGTATTGCATTAAGACATGTTTTGCTATACACATTTATTCCCTTTGTGTGTATTGGAACAAAACAAAAAAAAGGCAGGGAAAAAAGCAAATTGGACATAATGTCACACAAAACTCCAAAAATGGGCCGGACAAAATTATTGGCACCCTTTTAAAATTATGGATAAATAAGATTGTTTCAAGCATGTGATGCTCCTTTAAACTCACCTGGGGCAAGTAACAGGTGTGGGCAATATAAAGATCACACCTGAAAGCAGATAAAAAGGAGAGAAGTTCACTTAGTCTTTGCATTGTGTGTCTGTATGTGCCACACTAAGCATAGACAACAGAAAGAGAAGAGAACTGTCTAAGGACTTGAGAACCAGAATTGTGGAAAAATATCAACAATCTCAAGGCTACAAGTCCATTTCCAGAGATCTAGATTTGCCTTTGTCCACAGTGTGCAACATTATCAAGAAGTTTGCAACCCATGGCACTATAGTAATCTCCCTGGGTGTGGACGGAAGAGAAAAATTGATGAAAGGTTGCAATGCATGATAGTCCAGATGGTGGATAAGCAGCCCCAAAAAGTTCCAAAGAAATTCAAGCTGTCCTGCAGGCTCAGGGAGCATCAGTGTCAGCGCGAACTATCCATCGACATTTAAATGAAATGAAACACTATGGCAGGAGACCCAGGAGGACCCCACTCTGCTGACACAGAGACATAAAAAAGCAAGACTACAGTTTGCCAAAATGTACTTGAGTAAGCCAAAATCCTTCTGGAAAAACGTCTTGTGGACAGATGAGACCAAGATAGAGCTTTTTGGTAAAGCACATCATTCTACTGTTTCCCGAAAACGGAATGAGGCCTACAAAGAAAAGAACACAGTACCTACAGTGAAATATGGTGGAGGTTCAATGATGTTTTGGGGTTGTTTTGCTGCCTCTGGCTCTGGGTGCCTTGACTGTGTGCAAGGCATCATAAAATCTGAGGATTACCAAAGGATTTTGGGTCGCAATGTAGAGCCCAGTGTCAGAAAGCTGGGTTTGCGTCCGAGATCTTGGGTCTTCCAGCAGGACAGTGACCCCAAACATACATCAAAAAGCACCCAGAAATTGATGGCAACAAAGCGCTGGAGAGTTCTGAAGTGGCCAGCAATGAGTCCAGATCTAAATCCCCTTGAACACTTGTGGAGAGATCTTAAAATTGCTGTTGGGAAAAGGTGCCCTTCCAATAAGAGAGACCTGGAGCAGTTTGCAAAGGAAGAGTGGTCCAAAATTCCGAGTGAGAGGTGTAAGAAGCTTATTGATGGTTATAGGAAGCGACTGATTTCAGTTATTTTTTCGAAAGGGTGTGCAACCAAATATTAAGTTAAGGGTGCCAATAATTTTGTCCATCCCATTTTTGAAGTTTTGTGTGACATGTCCAATTTGCTTTTTTTCCTGCCTTTTTTTGTTTTGTTCCAATACACACAAAGGGAATAAATGCGTATAGCAAAACATGTGTCAATGCAATACTTTTCTGTGAGAAATACCTGATTTTCTGGAAAAATTTCTGGGGTGCCAACACTTTCAGCCGTGACTGTAAATGTTATCATAGCTGGTAATTATGCCATCTTCTTATTATCATTAGTGAAGGTGGTTATTGCAGACCTGTTAGAAACATGGCAAATGATGAATTGTGCAGCAGTGTCATCATCCAAATATGACAACTTATGTATTTGTGTGATGACATCACTATTCATCACATGTCACTTTGACATGAGAGTTTGCAGTTGTCACTGATAATCATGTTAGCTGGAGACAGAGGGCAAATTCTCCTATTGTCTGATGAATGGCTTTTGGGGAAAGGCATATCTGAAGAATCTAACTTCCTGATAGAAATGACAGGATTATTCTTTCCTTTTCTTTTTCTGACTTGACAGAATCCTACTTAAGATGCTATTCCATCTGAAAAATACAAACAGTTGCTCTCACAGATATTTCCTCTGCTGAATGACTAAGCTACTTATATAAGATTTTAATATGGAAATTAGAATAGGACCTGGAATAATTTTATTCTTTATTTTTGTTTCTGATGGTATATTTTTTAAAAACATTTTTATTGTGAGCTGCTCAAAATCAGGGAATTGGGCAGGATACAAATTTAATAATAAACATGTTAAAAACAGACCCATTAAAATTTCTAAAATATACTTTACACATATGAATAAAGCCAATATTACTCATTCTGTTTTAGTAATTACTGTACTATTTTTGTTTTTGGCAATTGAAGACATATGGTGCTCCAAAATTTGCAAAACTAATGCATTTTGATGCAGTTGAACCCTAATGTTGCATTGTTCAACCACTGCTTTTTTCAGCAGTGGCTTGTGTATTATAAGACTATGAATGAATCCACAACAGAAATTGCCATGATGACAAAGTAAAGTAAACTTATCTTGTGCTAGGGTATTTTTCTAAATAAGGAACATTATGGAGATAGTGTTGCATAGTGATGCATAGTGTTGCATGTTGAGACCAAATAGAGATGGAATTCAGTTATAAGACCTTTCTTCAAAACATTGTTTATATAGAAGTTAAGAAAATGCTAGAGATCTAAAAAAAAAAAGACAACAAAAATTAACAATTGAATTAATATTTTCAGTTCTCACAAATGCGTTTTCCTTGTTTTCCACTTGATGGAGTAATAGGACTTGATTACAAGAAGTTATTTTATTTGGACCTTGCATCAAAGAAAAAGTACATGGATGTGTAAAAGTATATTTGGTTTCCATTCTACTGCTATCTCACTTAATTTATCCCTTACTCTTGGCTGTTTAATTAGCTGACCAATGTTTTTGCTTTTTTCTGCTCCACACCAAATAGGTATTTGGTATGTGAATCCATCATCATTACAGTTTTATTTTTAAAACATCTTTCCTGTATTAATTTTTTATGCAAACAAGAATGTACAGATTTTGTACTGTAAAACCAGCTGTAATTCGTATCACCTGTGAAAACAAAGCTACAGCGTTTTTCACAACTAAAGGAACTTGTTTGAAATGTTTGTTTCAGGAAGTACTGTTTGATTTAATGTGGATGTCGATATTCATCTACTCATATTCTTGTAAAATCTTTGTCACTTCTCACTGATAGTATGTGATCAAATGTGAATATTTAGTTTTAACAATTTTTACATGCTTGTGGAGATGTGTATACTGGAGCAAGATGGAATCTGGGAAGAGAGTGAGGCTGACTATACGCACCTCTCCCTTACTTTAATCTAATTTACGCACAATTCTTGACATCTCCCAATTCCCATGAACCTTCAAAGTCCTGTGGTGATAGGCGAGCGACGAAGCAGCACTTGTGGATACACTGGGAGCTGAAGCCACAGACCTGCACACAGGCGACTCAGGTCTAATAGTCATCTTCTTGCTGACCAAAGCAACAGCTGGATTCGGCGTCTACTTGAGTGATTGAGCAACCCTCTTTAGGACCATACTGCTCACCTCCGTAGGAAGAGGAAGGGGCTAGAAAAGGTGCCCTAAACATTGCTGTTTCATAGAACCCTGGTTACCTTATCACGGCTGGAGGGGATCCCGTTTCATGTGGTCAAATAACAAAACTTCAAAGAAAATGTAAGGTGACACTATTCACCATTAGCATATAATAATAATAATAATAATAATAATAATAATAATAATAATAATAACAACAACAACAACAACAACAACAACAACAACAACAACAACAACAACAATAACAATAATAACAACAACAATTATTATTATTATTAATTAAATTTGTATACCGCCCTTCTCCCGAAGGACTCGGGGCGGTTCACAGCCAATAAAATACGAAATACATATAACACAGATTAAAAATAGTGTAAAAAACTAATTCAATATATGGCCTAAAATTTAAATACAGTTAAAAGCCCCGTTTAAAAACCCCAATTAAAAACCCCAATTAAAACTACATTTAAGCTAGCCCTGCAAGCTGAAACAAGCGTCGTCAGCTCGCGGCGAAAGGTCCGGAGGTTGGGAAGTTGACGAAGTCCCGGAGGTAGCTCATTCCAGAGGGCAGGAGCCCCCACAGAGAAGGCCCTTGCCCTGGAGTTCGCCAGCCAACATTGTTTGGCCGATGGTATCTGGAGGAGGCCCTCTCTGTGAGAGTGCATTGGTTGGTGGGAGGCTACTGGTGGCAGTAGGTGGTCCCGTAAATAACCTGGTCCTAAGCCATGGAGCGCTTTAAAGGTGATAACCAACACCTTGAATTGGACCCGGAAGACCACCGGAAGCCAGTGCAGACCGCACAGGAGGTGTGTCACATGGGAGCCACGAGGTGTCCCTCTACCACCTGCGCAGCCACATTCTGGACCAGTTGGAGCTTCTGGGTACCCTTCAAGGGGAGCCCCATGTAGAGAGCATTGCAGTAGTCCAGGTGGGATGTAACAAGGGCACAAGTGACCATGCAAAGGGAGACTCAGTCTAGAAAGGGATGCAACTAGCATATCAGGCGAACCTGATAAAAAGCTCCCCTGGCGACAGCCATCATGTGTTCTTCTAAAGACAGTCGTACATCCAGGAGGACGCCCAGATTGCGAGCCCTCTCCGTGGGGGCCAACGACTTGCCCCCAACAGTCAGCGATGGAATCAGCTGACTGTACCGGGCTGCTGGCATCCACAGCCATTCGGACTTGGAGGGATTGAGCCTGAGTCTGTTTCTCCCCATCCAGACCTGTACGGCCTCCAGACACTGGGACATCACTTCGACGGCCTCATTGGGGTGGTTAGGGGTGGAAATATACAGCTGAGTTTCATCAGTGTATAGATGACAACTCACCCCAAAACCACGGATGATCTCACCCTATGTACATGGAACCTATTTATGCTTCAGACAACTCCTTAGCAAATCGACCAGAAAAAAGAATAGCCCTGGTCTCCAGAGAGGTTGCAAAATTTAACATCAATATTGTAGCCCTGTGTGAAACTTGTCTAGTCAATGAAGGTCAGCTCCCAGAAACAGGTGGTGGCTATATAATTTTCTGGTGTGGACGCAGCAGTAACAAACGCTGTGAATCGGGAATTGTCTTTGCAGTTAAGGGTCATCTTGTCCACAAACTTGCCAGTCTTCCCAAGGGAATGAATGACTGACTCATGACACTGCATCTCCCACTACCGGGAGGAAAACAAACCACACTGATCAGTGCCTATGCATCCACAATGACGAATCCAGAAGAAGTAAAGGGCAAGTTTTATGAAGATCTTGATGCCCTACTTTCATCCATGAACTGCACCAACAGGCTGACTCTACTCGGCGATTTCAACACAAGAGTAGGATCCTATCACTCTGTCTGGGATGGTGTCATTGGCAAATGTTACAGCAGTGGCCTATTACTACTGAAGACGTGCAGCTCACCAATCCCATCTTTCGCCTGTCCATTTGCAAAAAGATGTCCTGGATGCACCCATGCTCCATCTTATTAGGTCATTGTGCGGAGGAAAGAGAGACAGGATGTAAGGGTGACCAAGGCCATGCCGAGTATTGACTGTTGGACTAACCATAGACTCATCATCTCCAAATTAAGCTTTCACATCAAGCCAAAGAGATATCCGCAGGGAAACAAAGCTGTGATGAAATGGATCAACATCAGTAAACTGAAAAACCCCAACACAGCAGTTTCACTAGCAGAAGATCTTGACAACTAACTCTCAGAGCTGCAATTAGAGGGAAACGCTGAGAAGGCCTGGGAACACTTTCAGGATATTGTGCACTCTTCTGCACTAAACGTTCTTGGACCCTCACACAGGAAACAGCAGAACTGGTTTAATGAAAACAATTAGAGATCAAGGCCCTACTTGCTGAAAAGCACTGCCTTCACCATGCTTATCAGAATGACCCATCATCAACAGCTAAGAAAAGTGCCTTCAACAACACTCGCAGGACCGTACAGAGCACGCTTCGCAAGATGCAGGACTCCTCGTTGAGTACCAAAGCAGATGAAATTCAGAAGTTTGCTTATAGAAACAATGCTAAACAGTTCTACGAAGTCCTCAGATCCTTGTATAGACCTTAGCCCTCAGGGAGCTCCCTCCTACTGGACTGAGATGGTGCAACTCTCATCACTAAGAAGACTCTGATTCTATAGCAATGGGCTGAGAGCACTTCCTATCTGTATTGAACCGCCCATCTTCTATCAACAACAAGGCGATTGACAGAATGCCCCAGGTGGATAACAATCACAGCCTGGATGCCCCATCATCAGAGACTGAAACCCTACAGGCAATCAGCCAGCTGTCCAGTGGCAAGGCCCCAGGATCCGATATGATCCTAGCGGAGGTCTGTAAGGATGCGGTACAGTGCTTGTCGACAAACACACTCAGCTGTTCCATGAATGAAAGGATCAAGGATCCATTCCTCAGGAACTGAAAGATGCATCCATCGTACACCTCTACAAGAGAAAGGGAATTAACAAGTCTGCAATAATCTTGGAGGAATATCACTGCTTTCCATCGCAGACAAGATCCTTGCATGAGTGTTGCTGAACCGCTTGACTGACCACCTGGAACAGGGTTTATTACCCGAGACAAAGTGTAATTTCCGCAAAGAGCGTGGCACTGTGGACATGATCTTCGCAGCTCAACAGCTCCAAGAGAAGTGTCAAGAGCAGAATCGTGAATTGTACACCACCTTCATGGATCTCACTAAGGCTTTTGACACTGTCAGTCGTGAAGGTCTATGGCTCATCATGTCGAAGTTTGGGTGCCCTGATAGATTCATCCTGACGGTACGTCAGTTCCATGATGGTATGATGGCTTGTGTTCTGGACGACAGAGAAGCTTCAGAGGCCTTTCCTGTTACCAACAACATCAAGCAAGGATACATGTTGGCACCAACCTTGTTCAGAATACTGTTTTCAAGCCATGCTGTCAGACGCCTTCCAGAACAGTTCTTTGCATGGCAAGTTCTGCATTTGACAGACTACTGACCAACGTGTGGGACCGCCGTGGAATAAACCTTTCTACAAAGCTCAAAGTCTACTGAGCAGTAGTGTGAACGGCCTTGATGTATGTCAGTGAGACTTGGACTGTATACAGGAGGCACGCTAGGCAATTGAACCACTTCCACATGACCTGATTGCATAGCAAGAAATGGGCATTTATGGTGACTAAATCATCCTTCCATACTGCAATATAGAATTTAATCTCATAGTCTGTTTCTCCCCATGACCATTACTATAAACTGCAATACTTTTTTCAGCTATTCACATTTTTCAATTTTTTTTTATTAGCTATCCTACACATGCTAGGTCACAATTTTGAGGAGGCAGTGTGTGGTACCTAAAGCTAGTCAATTCTGACTTAGCCACAGTTATTAGGGAAAGACTTAAAAAAATGTTTTAAGCATCCTGATGCTTAGTTGACATGAGAGTTAGAAATATGTCTGTGTATTTTTTATCTAGAGGTTAGGTATTGGACTAGAAACATGGACATATATTAGACGCTATGTTTTGAGGTCAAGTGGGTGACTTGGGGCCAGTCATTTTCCTCGGCCCTTGGAACAATGCAATAGCAAACCATTTCTATAAATAGTGCCTGGAAAACTGCAAAGACTTGTTTATTTAGTCACCTGAAGTCAGGTCTGACTCAGTTAAAAAAAAAAGGAAAAGCTATATTTTATGGGTCATTCTCAGTATATCAGAGATCAGTGGTAGGGGGAGGGTAGATAGCAAATTATTTTTTCTCTATAATTTTAGAACTAGGGATTGCTGAATGAAGCCATTTATGATGGTTCATGGTGAGTAAATAAGTGTGTGCTAAGTATGTTAAAATGAGATTGTTAAGCCAAGGCCATCAACACCAAATACAGAACTAATTAAAATACATTAGAAAGGTGCGGATAAGCATTAGTAGGAAACCATTAATACAGATAAACTTTGACTTACAATGGCAATTGGACCCAAGTTGTCATTGCTTAGTAATTCTGGTAGGCGTGATTGCTGTTGTTAAGTGAGGATTTTTGACTTCCTGCTAGTTTCCCATTGACCTTATTCGTGCAAAGCTGGTTGGACTTTGTGAGCATGTGACCATGGCTTGCTACAGTGTTGTAATTGTGTGCTGGATACCTGGATCAGAATCATGTGACCATGGGGACGATGCAGTGACTGGAATTTTGAGTACAAGTCTTAAGTACCATTTGTTCAGCACTGTTGAAACAGTCACTGAATAAATATATATAAAAGTTAAGAATTACGTGTACTTTCTCTTCATCTGTTGCCACACAGTAGTATTTTGTTAAACCAATTAATCAAAAGTATATTTTGTATAAATTACAAAATTATTATAAATTAAGGAGTTAGACCATAGTCTTTTATACCAAGGTATTGCATCCTTCCACCTCTTGTTCTTTGAATCATTATCTTTTGAAGTTTCTTATCTGCTTAAACTTTTAAAATGTGTTTTAGTGAACGCATTCAGCAGGTATACAGGGAACTGAAGAGGGAGATGTCTAATTTGCATCTGGTGACTGAAGTGCAAGTTGAGATGCTGAAGAAACTGAAATTGATTCCATCTACAACTAAGAAAGGCAAGTATAGGTTTGCACAATTAAAAATCTGAAAATAGTGGATAGAACTATACTACATCATTTTGAAATGCAAGTTGTTACTATATCTTAACTCAGTTGTATCAATTTAGACAGATAGGTCTCAATTTTTTTTGTTTTTCCAATCTACTTTCTTTCTCTAACTGGTCAACTTCACACATAAAGGTGTTGCTGGTGTGGCTTTCCTTTTTATGCTGTATTCTCTTGTCACTTTCCCCCCTCAATCAGATGCTATTTGTACAAGACTGAGGTGTTAGTTGTATTTGACCTTTTATTGGAACTATTTTATATTTTTAAAAACACTAGGTAACTCTTCAGTTTTCAAATGTACTTTTACATGTAGTTAACTTTTTAAGAATATAAAAACAAAAATCTATGATTTATTACTTTTTTACTACTGTAATTTGTTAAGCCTCATTTTATACACAGTATTTCTACAGAGAAAGTATTTTTTTTAATTGAAAATGTTTTACAATAAAATTTTCCCCCTTACATCCGCCACCCCTCCACCCACCCACCATCAACTCCCTCCCTCCCCCCACCCCACCCCACCCCAGCCCCAGACTTCCCAGAGCAGAATACAAGGTATACGATGACCATCACAAGTTAGTATACCCTAATTATGCATAAATTCCCATCCCTCCCCTAAAAATCTCAACTCTCTTTATCCATAAAGAAAAACAAAAAAGAAGGAAATGTTCGTTTGTAAAATATTTGATGTTTCTTCATCCAGTAATTGTTCTAAATATAGTCAGTCCATCTTCCTCATTTCGGTATATTTTCTTGTGGGTTTTCAGTCTGGTACACTGAAGTTTCCAGCAAGTTCAATATTTTTAACCTTTAGTCTTTGATAAAAAACATATAATCCATCTTCCAATATTACACTAGCATCATCACAAAAAATTACAAATATTTTATAACCATTTTAACATTTTAAACTTAAGCAACTCCCTTTCTGTTTTAATTTTAATTTTAATTTTCCCCCCCAAACACTTTAAACCCAACATCAATTTTTATCCAAAGTAACTAAATCCACCATTAATAAAATAACATCAATAAAATATATCACCCTCATTTTACTTGCAAATTAAAACAAATACACCCCAACTTAATTTCCAAATACCATCTATAAAACATTTTATATAAAAAAGGAATTTAAATGATCCTTCCTTACTTTCAATTTTTATCCAAAATAGATAAATCCAGCATATATAATAATAATAATAACAGCATAAATATAATACACCCACATTTGACTTACAGGCTCAAACAAATGTACATTATCCTTTCTATTTCTTTTATGTTCAGAAATTTTTATTTCAATTTATCCTTTCCCATAAAAGGAAACACTTTTCATCTGACAATGTTGCTTTACTCCTTGTTCTTAACGATTACCATCCTTTGCTTTTCCCCTGTTATTTTCCCCTGTATTTCTTCTCCCAAAATTACCGCCCCAATTTCAAATTGTGTTTGTTTTACTTCCTTCTCCCTTTTTTTAACCATTTCCACTTCTCCTCCCACCTTAACTTCTAAATCTGGTAAACTTCCAGCCTTCAATGCCTCAACATAAAAAGCTCTTGCTTTGGTAACTGCGTTAAAACAATACTTCCCTCCCATATAATTTACTGTTAGTCCGGCTGGCATATTCCATCTATACCATACCTGGCGGTTTCTAAGCTCCTTTACCAAAAAAGCATATTCTTTTTTGTCCCTCAATATTTTGGAAGGAATTTCTTTCAACACCAAAACCTCTTGACCCAATATTTGAATTTTACTTTTATCGGAGGCTTGCGAGATTTCACTCCTAGTCTTCTTGATGTAAAATAAATCACTATATCCCTTGGCAGCATGAAAATTTAACATGGAAAATTTTCTCAATTTGATTTTCAAGATCCACTGATGTCAGTCCAATCACCTGTGAAAAGGCTTCTGCAAATATCTTTTTTAGATTCTCTTGCTTATTTTCTTTTAAACCTCTCACCCTCAATGCAGATTCCATTGTTTTATATTGTAATAAAACCCGTTCTTCATCTGCTTTATCCACCTTGTTGCTCCTCTATTTGACTTTTTAAATTCAAATTAATTTGATCAATCTCATGCACTTTTCCATCCAGCTTTTTAATAAATTCAATCATAGTCATAAAGGCTGACCTCACTTCTTGTAAATCTTCATTCTCAGCTGTAGCAGAATTTTTAATTTCCAATAATTTCTCCTCAATTTCCTTAAGTTTTTTGTCTCGAGCAGAAATTTGAGCCTTCAGAAATTCTTTCAACTCCTCTTGTAGTTTGTGTATTTGAACTAGTGAAGCAGCTCCCTTAGAATCAGCTGTATTTGTTTAGAAGCCATCTTACTTTAACTTTATAAATTGCAACAAATTCAAACCTTTTCAAGCAACTTATTTGAAATGGGTAAATCAGTTCTATAAACCTTCAGTTTTTCTCTTTAAGATTTCTTCACTTAAATATAAAATCCATCAAATCTAAGCAAAGTTAACAAGGCACTAACGATGTTAACAAAGACTTCCTTAAGTTTTGTTTTCACGCCTCATTAACCAAATCCGCCATTTTCCTTCTTCTCAAATACCTTTTGAAGATCAAGATGAGGTCTAAGGCATACACCCACCCTGCCTCTTGCCTCCGCTCCATCTGCTTAAAGTAATTAGAATATCTTCATCTTGATAGCAGAGATGGTCGCGAGTGCTTTGTTCTACAAAAATGCAGAAGCTTCCCGGATCTGGAGCATTTGCCAGGTTTAAACAGGGAGCTCTCACCTTTCGAGCCCCAGGAGTTATTCCCTGGAGCTCTTGGGGAGCTCTACTCCCACCCGGCTGCTCACCTTTCCCTATTCTCCTGAGGGAAAGGTTTTCAAGCCATCAAACAGCTGATTTGCGCTATCTGAGTGGCTTTAACAGAATCATGGGGGTGGCGGTCCGAAAGGATCATCTCCAACACACACAGAGCCACCGGAAGTCCAGAGAAAGTACTTTTGATAATTAGATTCCAACCCTGTTTTTAAATGGAAAATTGAGTGCTCAGGAATTTTTTTGCTCTCAAAATTCTTAAATTGCAGTATTTCTTCCAACATTGAAAGGCATTTGAATACAAATTGTCATGTTTTTATATGAATGGAAGCCAAATTAAATATGTACGCTTAATTGGCCCATGATTATGTCATAAGGCGAAGAAGATTAAAGTTGCATTTTAAAATGAATTTAAGGAAATGTACAGGGCCAAAACCAGTCTGTTTTATACTTTGTTGAGAGATTGTCCCGACACTGCTTGTTTTAAGGAAGCATAGGGCTAAGAGTTAAAAGTTAGGATTGGGAAAGAGTTAGCTCTTGTTAGTCCTCTGGTGTGTTAAAAGTTAAAAAGACCATCCATGCTGGATTAGTCCATAAGGTACAGGTTGTATAGGAATAAATATGAGAGCTGATCAAAGGAAGTACAAGCTTTCTACAATCACATATCAAGAGATAAACCTGTAATTAAAGGAACAGATATCTGGTAGGCATTGTTAATAGCATCTGAATTTTATTAAGTATAAATGATTCACATTTAGCCCCCAAATTAAATGTGCTTGGTTCTTTCCACAGTGCCATCCTATACCTCTGTTCAGTATATTGAAGATCTTGAAAGGGATGCTACCAACCTCCACTTAGGTGCTTCTGGAGCAATATGCAAAAATAGATTACTTCAAACAAGTGAAGATGTTTTTGGTAATCTTGCATCATCCTCACCATGTACTAGTGAGAAATTTAGCTCTGCATGTGACACTCCATTTCTGGAACATAACTCCTATGGAAAAAATTCTCTGGAAGATAATTCTTGGGTATTTCCAAGCCCTCCAAAACCTAGTGAATCAGTATTTTGGGAAATGAAAAACAGAGTGACTCACTTAAATTTTCCAGGAAACAACTTGGATCAGTATAACCAAAATTGCTTGCATAAGAGCTAAGAACAGTAGGAGGAACTTGAAAGTAGTCCTGGATAAGGTCTTGTACTTGTTAGTAGAAAATAAGTAATGAGGCTGTATAATGAACTTTTAAGATGGATGAGATTTTCCCCGTTATCTAAACTTGAAAAACAGTGAGTCCAAAGGAATATGGTGAATGATCTGTTATATCCTCAATTTTCTGATTACACATTGGCAGATTTCTAAAGTATTGAATTGTGGAATAAAATAAGAGCAACATGTGGTATGAATAATACTGCTCCAAAGTATGTTACATTCAAAAATGTTGACGAGCTATGAGAAGGACTTAATTTTTGGACAAGTTTTGATTTAAGCTCAGGTAATTTAATATATTAAATTCTGAGGCAGTCTCTGGCTTTTTATTAATGGATGATATGCTGAAAAGGAGCAAATGAATTGTGTAAAAATTACTTTCATTCGTTTTTTTCAATTTATCAGCTTATCATTACCCCATGGTAAAAAAAATTGAAATAGGGTAAAATGGAAAAGTATCTTAATACTGCAGTAAAATATCGCATCACTTCCCAAATAACGTCATGTATTTATTGCTTCCTTTTGGGGGGCATTTCCTGTTCAAAATGCTATGATTGTTTTGAGGTGAAATATCTAGGCTCCTTAATACAGCTAGGAAGAACTATAACATTCCAAATAATGTAATCTTTCTGTGATTCCACATTTCTGATATATTCTATACTGAAGAAGATGCATTTGATCCAAAATACTGCATACATGGGTAACCTGGTTGTTTAACAGCATTGAAATAATTTTACATCTTTTCTGTCTCATTTTATTAGCAGTAAATTTTAATTGAACTTCTATACCCTCAAATTAGTAGAGATGCTTTTACCAGCCTATAAATGGGTAGATTTCTAACAGTAGTTTTATGTACCTGGTATTTGAGATGCAGAAAGAGTGGGGGGAAAGGTACAAACATGTACAATTCATGTATCCTGCCATTTCCCATTTGTTTCTGAATGTGTACTTGAAACATGAATAGAGAAAAGTTAAATCTATAGTGGAAAAAATAATTGTATGTTTCTGAAAGATAAAAACATCCCATGTGGTTGTGCAGATGAGCAGCACAACCATATCAGTGTTATCTTCCCCTTCTTCCTGTGCATTGCATTTTGTATAATTCAGTACTGGTGCTTTCTTCCTTATATTACTAAAGAGAATATAATCTGCGGAGGGAGGTGAAAGTGTGGAGTTTTTTTTCCTGTGTTAATGAATGGCACACATAATGTTCCTCAGATTTTTAAAAAATCTTGTCTTGTTCACATATCCTACCTTGTCTATGATTAATGGAAATCGTGTCAGATGCAGGAATTTATTCTGACCAATGAACATAGCTGACTCAAGGGAGTACAATTCTCCTGTAGACTAATAGAACAAACCCCAATATGCATATAATAAATCTAAGCCACTGACTTCAGCTGATAGAACCAACTACCTGTGTAATAAAAAGAAGGAGCAGTAGCCATTTCTGTGACTGCATAGCTCTAATGTTTCTCAGGACTGCTTTTTTGGATTACAGATTCTTGAATAAGTTACCATTATTCAACATGCCAAGCTGCTTCTTGTTTCTAACGATGTATTGAGGATCCAGCCATGTTTTTAAAAAACTTATTTTTTTTAAACAATCGTATGCAATTGAAACCTTCTTTTATTTTAAATGCTCTGAGCTATATATTCACCTATACTAATTAAAATCCTAAATTTGAGCAAATTCTGATTCCAACCCAATTCTGTATCTGAGTGGAAAACAAAATCTGGAGTAAGTTTCATTGTTATAATTAGGAATGTGTAAACTTCTTTCAATTTAGGAATGTAGCATTCTCTTCCCCTCCCAAATCAAGATGTTCTTGAGATAGAAAGGATTTAAATTGACCCTAACATTTGATTATTTCATTTATATATCTAAAATAATATAATACAATTTAAAACTTACATTTTAAATAGATCAAAGTAGAATACATTAGAAAAGGAAATAGGAAAAAAGCAAATAAAACTCCAGTACTAAATATAAAAGATTGGGTGAACCATTTCTAATCATGCCTGTTGTGTTTTATGAGTTGCTCTGAGATACTGAAATGACATTTTAATCTCTTAAAACTCCTTGATAAAGAACACTTGAAAGCCTATAGTAATGTGGTTTTCTTAAATGAAATGTAATGGCTAGATGGCTAATTTATAGAAAATAAACAGTTTTTTAATCTGAGAAATGGTCATTTTTTGATTCTCACTACCATAATTAAAAACTGAGTTCAAAGTCAGGAGGGGTGTGTATCATGAAGCATTCATGACATTATAAATCTGAAGTGCTTACAAATCAGAGTTTGCCTCTTAAATCTTATCATTCCTATTGGTGCTAATGAAAAAATAATACATTTTCTTTCAAGTTTCATGCAGATAGCACCATTTGAAAAATTATTTTGAGCTGCCAAAGTTCTCTTGGAATGAGAGTTTCTGGTGTTTCTGCCATTAAAAATAACTAGAATTAAAGATCAGCTATTCCCTTATTTTTTAATCCAGAGCTACAAAGGTAGGTTGGGGGTACACTATGCTAAATGCTACAACCCAAATTGCCGAACATTTATTTTAAAAATTGTAGTAGGAAACAACAGGAATATAGTTCTTTTAAATCTTCAATTAAAAATCTACTTAGAATACCATATGATATAATCTAAAACAGCAATTCCAAACTTTTTCTTGGCAGGTTGGTGGAGGGGGAGAGGAGATAGTTCCATGTGAGTGGCATGAATGTGCACAGGAATGTGCGCAACTCTATTTGCACTTGCGAGAGTGAGCTTCATGCGCAAGCCCAAGCGCCCACTGCTCAAGCAAACAGAGCTCTGTGCACGAGTGCAAGCACCCACTGCTTGCACGACCCAGTTCATGGCCTGGTAGTGGACCATGGCCTGGGGGTTGGAGATCCCTGATCTAAAAAAGTACAATCAAGCATTAAAAGGAGAACAGAGTTTTTTCCTTTTTTTAAAGCCCTGTGGCTCAGTTTTCTGTAAGCTTAATTTTTTGCTAGCCTTAACTTTTTGCTATTGCTAGCTTGCTGATGCTTCTTAATTGCATGAAATTATAGCAGAACCCTAGAGCTAGCAGACTGCACGTGCACACCAAAAATTTTAACAAATCAAAGGCTAGAACTCTTTATATCTTCAGCAAATGCACATGTATACACATCCAAAACTGTTTGCAAAGTAAATGGCAGTACACTGTTCATGCAATCTATCCAATTGTTTGTGGACTTTCCCTTAGCAAAGTTCAGAGAAAAGCAATTTTCCATGCAGATTTTTGCCTGACCATGTGTTTAAATGTTCTTTCAACACTTCACTGCCCCATTCATCCTGGCTAAAATTGATAGCAACGGGACTTGACTTATCTCTGCTGTACTGGTTAGAAAACTTTGTAAAAAAGCAGCCAAATCAGAAGTCATAAATAACTGTAGGACTCAGAATAGGACTGTATTTTGTTTTTTATGCACAGCACACTCAAAGCAGGGTTCCAGAGTCATAACATTTTACACCTCAATATTCTTTACTGAGCAATCTTTTGTTGCCCTAGCTCCTTATTTCAGATATCATGGAAAAAATAGGCCCCCTCTATTTTATATATAGAAACTCAACCAGTGATCAGTAAAAAAGAATGTAAAAGCCATGTGCAATAGATTTTTTTTTAAAATAAAATGAGGGGAAAAGTATATAACAATGAAAAATAAGTTAAATTTCAGTCAAATTTGTGATGAGTCATTACATACCACTTACGACATAAGTGATACAATATATTTTGTGATATAATATTTTTCACATTAGGGCAAAAAGCAAAATGCTAAAATTAATGAAGCTTTATATCTATCTATCTATCTATCTATCTATCTATCTATCTATCTATCTATCTATCTATCTATCTATCTATCTTCTCAGGGAATTTATTCTCATCCAATATATATATTGAATAAATTCCCTGAAAATCATTTTTACCATATATTTGAAAAGGGTTGCATAAGCAGTTAAATAGAGACACATTATTTTTTATTTGATGTCATTAAAATAGCCCCACATTACAAAGCTCAGCCCCACATTATAAAGCTCATTCTGTTACCTATTTTTGTCTCGGCTTTTACATCACCTATTTTATCTGGATTCTTTCTTTGCATCTCGGATATAACTCAAGAAATCATATCCTAACACCACAATACTGTACATTTTGAAGGTAGAATTGATGAATATCAGATGTAAAATGAGGTTGACACTGTCTTCACTCTTCAAATGTATTATAAATCTTCTCACAAATTCAAGCTCTGCAAATGGATCAAAATTTATTTCCCTAAGTATAACAATAGCACAAAAACAACATTGGAAAATATTGCACCAACAATAAATTATAGTATATTACTAAGAAACCTATGAGCTCTTAGTGATTCTTTGATTCTTTGCAAAGGTAATATTAAATCTTCTGAAATTTCCAGCATTTATAACCAGAGATAGTGTAGCTCTCTATTTGCTGTTATTATTTATTTTTATATCATTCCTCTAAGGAAATTGTTTTCCCACTAAACCTAACATAACTGGTGGTCAGGAATAATGGAAGCTATATAATACCTGGAATGTCATGGGATCCTTCCACAATTATTCTTTTGTCTTGAAAATGAATACTGTTCTGACTGAGTTGAGAAAATATAGGAATAAAACTACTGAAAAGTATCCAATGATACAGCATTCTGAAATTCACAGAGAGGGACTCCTCAGGGTGCCGTCAGCTAGGCAGTGTCGGTTGGCGACGCCCAGGGGAAGGGCCTTCTCTGTGGGGGCTCCCACCCTCTGGAACGAACTCCCCCCAGGACTCCGTCAACTTCCTGACCTTCGAACCTTCCGTCGCGAGCTCAAGACACATTTATTCATCTGTGCAGGACTGGCTTAGATTTTTAAATTTAGAGGGGTTTTAAATTGATTTTAATATTTATATTTGATATTTATATTTCTATTTTTAATAATTCGGGCGCTAGAATAAGTTTTTTAAGGATTATTTTAATTTGTATATTGATATTGATGTTTTATATGCCTGTAAACCGCCCTGAGTCCTTTGGGAGATAGGGCGGTATATAAATTCGAATAATAAATAAATAAATAAATAAATAAATAAATAAATAAAGAAAAGTCCTTATTCAGAATATACTGAAATTCTGAACATAAGGAAGACTGTAGACAAGGCTTCTACTATTTTGAAACAGAGGTATTGCTTGGAAGAATATTTTAGAATCTTTATGCAAAGTAACAAAAGCACAGGCCCAGGTTCTTATTACAGTTTAACCAACCAGGGGTTCTGTCCCCTCACCTCAGTCCGGGAGACATGTGAACTGACTCAGTTAGCCGGCAATTTAGTCCCCGGCAGCTATCAGCTATGGCAGCAAACCAGCGAGTGTCTGCCAAGGTTTTCTTTATCTTCCTTGATGCTGGCGTGTCAGAAGTTCGTTACCGGAGCGATCAGGAAGTCAGGAACAAGCAGCAATCCAAGCCAAATGCTCAGTCAAATAGTTCAGCTCAAGTTTTCTCCAGTCAGTTAGTTTCTCTGTCACGAAGTAGTAGAGCATCCCTTGCTGCTTTTATACCCTGTGGGTTGTGGCTCCGTGACTCAGCACTTTCTAGGCCTGCTCCACCCGTTCTTCTGTTGTTCCCGCCTCTCTTGTCTACAAAACCGGGGATCTAACCAGGACTGATTGTCCACAGCTGGGTCTGGAAGTGTTGCCTGGGTGGCGGGGAGATACAGGAGACAGAGGCCTCGTCACCTCCTTCACCTGGCCTGCCTCTGGCTCCTGGAGCTGAGCCAGAGAGGTCGGCCCTGCAGAGGGGAGCCCTGACGGCCCTTCCCCCTCACTCTGAGTCATTTTCTGGCAGGGGGCCAGGCCTGGGGAGGGGCTGGAACCACAACACAAGGATTAGAAGATAAGGTGACAATCCCCATTGCAAAAATCAATGAGAAACCTCTTTTCCATGTACACAAATGCCTCAATAATAAGAGCAGTAGAGCCTTAAAAGCAAAACATAGTTTGATATTCAACAGCCTACTACTCCATGTGTAACTTACACTAACCAGCCAAAGGCCCTATAAACTTACAGTCACAGAAAGGATGCAGGCTGAACTTAGAAGAGAAGAGAAGAGAAGAGTTGGAAGTGACCTTGGAGGTTATCTAGTCCAAACCCGTTTAGGCAGGAAATCCCACACCATTTCAGACAAATGGTTATCCAACCTCTTCTTAAAAACTTCCAATGTTGGAGCATTCACAACTTCTGGAGGCAAAGTGTTCCACTGATTAATTGTTCTAACTATGTTATTAACACATTAACTGTGTTATTCCTGTCCAATTGTACATGTTTTCTCGGTAAGAAATCTAATTTACTGATGCCTGTAACAGAAAGATTAGCAGAATGGCTTATTTTCATATTTAACAAGCAATTTATATAAGTAGTCCTCAATGTATGACAACAATTGAGCCCAAAATTTCTGTTGCTAGTAAGACAGTTTGCTCTCTTTCTCTACCTTTCTTCCCACAGTTGTTAAGTGAATCACTACTGTTGTTAAATTAGTGACATGGTTGTGAAGTGAATTTGACTTCCCCATTGACTGCTTGTTAGAAGGTTAGAAAAGGTGATCACGACACCAGGACACTGCAACTGCCATAAATATGAATCAATTGCCAAATACATGAATTACGTAACCATGGAATTGCTGCAATGTTATAATTTATAAGTGTGAAAAACAATCATAAGTCACTTTTCAGTGCTGTTGTAACTTTGAACATCACTAAACTAACTTATAAGTCAACGACTACCTGCACTGTTGTTTTTTGAACCATCCATTTCCCTTCCTAACAGCTTTCTAGCAGCCTTCTTAAATTCAGTGATTATTAATGGGTTAGGACTTCAAAATGAGAATTATATTCTTCATGTATCTTAACACCCATCAGATGGTAATCTGTAGGAACTGTTCTTCTCAAGCAATTCTACTTTTAAAATTTTGTGTGGAGTTTCTTTCAAAGATCCGCATTCAGTTCAGATATATCATTTTCTGGAGGACATTCACTTGGCAAACCAAACCCTATTAGATAATTAGACAATGCAAAAATCTTGCAAAGGACCTCTGCTCTGTTACTTGCAGATATTAATCATGTGCAACCAAATACTTCATCTGTGGTAGAGTCAACAGTGGAATGCCATTATCATTAAAAGGAACCATTGAGAAATCAGCACACAATCTATCATATTTTAAATATTGTAAAATTTATATTGTCCAAATAAATAAGAACAAAAGATAGAGATTTATTTTGCTGTGTCCTGAAAAATAGATATATACAGTGATTTAATGTATATAATGTTGCAGAACAGCTGCATGTTTAAATGAACTGAGGAATTACTAGTGAGGTACCAAATTGAATAGCCAGATTCAATTAGCTTAGATAGGCAGGTTCTTCGGGATTTCTGTATTTTAGTTTCATTTATTTTGAGAGATTTAGACTGAGGAAGTCAGAAGTTGCTGTGCTTACATAAGTTCATGTTTCAAATGTCAGTCATACAACTTGCCTAGGTGCTAGTAGAATGCTTCTGATGAGGAACATCTTGTGCTGCCCTGTGTTCTTCCCTGGTTTTCAAATATTCAGCCTTGCATTCTTCATAAAATACTGGATCACTATAGCTAAAAAAGTAGGCAAAATATGTGCATTAATTTCTCCACTCAATTACATGGAAAAGTTATAGAACAAGAAGGAATAGTACTGGGAACCCTGTAACAGCACCAACTATCTAAAGTACTGTATTTTTCAGACTATAAGATGCACCGGTGTAAAAGACACACCAAGATTTTGAAGAGGTAAGTAAGAAAAAAAAGGGTTTTGCCTTCCCCGGCCCCCAGGAGCACTCTGCAGGCCTCCCAAATCCTCTGCGCACCCTGTTTTTGTGAAAAAAAAGGCTCCATTTTTCACAAAAATGGGACAAGAGGCGCAGGGCTTCAGGAGGCCAAAAATGGCTGTATTTGGTATAATAAGATGCACCAACATTTCCATCCTCTTTTGTGGGGGGTGAAGTGTGTCTTATACTCTGAAAAATATGGTATATATTTTAGGGAAACACAAATGACATCAGCATTAAATGTTTAAATGAGAGCATATCTGCTTCTCTATGAGGGACACTAAGTTTCAGAATTCTGTGCCTTCATTACCTACCTGAACACATAAACTATACATGGAATTATAAAAATGTACACCCGTGTCCTATGGAAGGCTCTATTAAATAACCCTGAGTGCTTTGCAAGTGTCTTTGCACATATACACATTTTCCCTGGATCTGGAAGGCAAGTGGTTGTGTGCAAACATGGATGGAAAAGTCTCAACATAGCTACTGTATGCTTAACCTTCTGGAGGATGTGGATGTCAGAAGAAACCATGGAAGGGGGCTTAATGTTGTCCTTGTGAAATGCTTTGCAAAGAAAGAGAAATCATAGGCATGAGTGAACAATTTTGTCTATGGAAATAAAAGCATATAACCCAGGAGGTGCAAAATTCAGTAATGGAAGAATATAAACTTCCCCGCAGGGAAGGAAAAGAATACAGGTAGTCCTCCACTAACCAAATATTTTAGTGGCCAAAGTTATAAAGGCATTGAAAGAGGGGAACCTATCTTCATGGTTATAGCCATCACAGCAGTGGTGGGTTGCTACTGGTTCACCCCGGATCGGGAGAACTGGTAGTGGCGGCGGGAGACTCCACTCACCTGCCTTGACGTCTCTGCACATGCACAGAAGCATCTTGTGTGTGCGCCCATAAGCAAACTGCTAGAGAACCAAATTGAAACCCACTATTGCATCACAGGATCTCCGCAGTAACTTGATTGTGATTAGAGTGTTTGGCAACTGATTCACAATTATGTGATAGCCATTTGTGACTTTTATTTCTACAAAATCAATCGGGAAGTTGGCAGGAGTTTGCAAATAGCCATCACATAACTGCAGGATGTAGCCATGCAAAATTCACATAATGATGGCATTTGGAAGGGCCACAACCGCTGTCATAAGTTGCTGCAGTCACATGATGTTGTGCTTTACATTCATAGCGCTTAACCCTTAGTTGTTGGTCCTAATTACCACAATTAAGCAAAGACTACCAGTATTCTACCCAAGACGGAATTCTCAATTATTTAACCAGATACTAGTCAGTAACCATTCTCTGGCTTTTCTGGTAAACAGCATTCTGAAGTTTCAAATTACAGAATCTGATATATGTAATTAAACTTACATTTTGTCTTAGCTCCACTTTTTCCTTTTTTGTTGTGATACCTGACTTAATAATACTCCATAGTAGTACAGAACATTTCAAATCCCTTCATGAAACAATTTCCATATTGACTATCTTAATGCAATTTTAAAAAACTTTTAAAAAGTTTCTTAACTTTGATTTTTTTTAAAATGGAAGAATCCCTGCTTTTCCTCCCCAAGACAAAATCTTATTTATGTATTTTTTTTTCCATTTTCCCTACAATGCAGGATTTATTTATTTTTTAAATTTGTTTTAGGTTATCTATTTGATTTTGTTTAACATTCCCTTGATGCTCAGTATTTGCTACAAGTCAAATAATTTTAAAAATAGAGACATCACACATATCACAAACTTTCTGAGTAAATCTAACAATTCTACAGCTTTCAAATACACGGCAATACATAAGTAATTCTGGTCTTAGGATAATGAAGCTGCCACAACTCTTTGTCTCCCCAATGTGTTAGGCAGACAACTCCCATTACCATAGACCATCATAGCCCAATTGGCTGGAGATATGGAAAGTTGGAGTTTAACATGGCTGGACAATGGCTGGGTTATAGATATTCCTCCTCAAAATGTCCATCATCAAGAGTTGTATTCTTTTATGAAGAATCTGCTACATTGATGCCAACAAAAGAACAAATGGGGGAAATGAACTGACAAAGAACAAGTAAATAAAAAACAGTGCTAGTTATCTTCTGATGTTATAGATTTTCCCAACTTAATGCCTTCTCAGATTTTTCAGTCAGCTAAACTGATGGCCAATACATTATTAATATTAATATTGTAGAATTGAAGCAAGATCTGTATCATGGCATTGAAAAAAAAAAAGCAATGGATGTTTTGAAGGATGGAGACTTCCCATTCAGTGCCTTTATACTTACTAGTCAGTGAGACACTCTTTCAGGAGTTTGTTTTCCTTTTGGCATTTTACCACCATAAGAAAACCTGTGTCTTTGCAACATTTGGTAAAGTCTGAAAAAACAAATAGATGCAAAGTGGTTATGCTTCAGCAAAGAAACAGGTTCAAATATCCTCATAAGGATGATCTTTATTTTTGTGATTGGTGCTTAAATTATTCACAGTAGGAAGAAGAATATTACCTTCCTCCTACTTACTATTACATTATAATGTAATATCATACATTAAAGAATGTATAATAACATGGGCTAAGAATTTTTGTTGTACTATACATATGAATCAATGGAAAATGTTATTAACAGATTGAAATTTACATTGAGTTACATTAAAATGATTTTTTAAATAAAATGATGCATCATTGTTACATGATATCAGAGAAATTATCCAGAAGGTATAAAGGCATTTCAAATATATGCTCAAAATGTGAAAAATATCCATCATGTCTGGTGGACATGTAAAAAAGCTTAAAAATGGATTCAACTATATGTATTGATACAGTGAGTTTTAATTAAATAATTAATTGAAGCTAGAATTTTTTTCTTTTAGGATTGATGGGTAAACAGAAGAGTCTTATAAGATTATTTCAATTTATGATTACTGTGATGTGATTACTATATGCACTAAGATGGAAATATTTGGTATTACTGACTATGGAGGAATGCTTGGTAAAATTGACAGAATTTGCAATATGAACAAATTGACTTCTTTGATTAGAGAAAGATCATTACTGACATTCATCACTGATTGGAAACCCTGTATGGGCTTTTGTGTGAGAAAGATAAATGATTTACAGATTACAAAGAATAAGAATAATTTGTAAAAAGAATAGAGTTATGATGTAATTAAAGAAAGTGGTTTGACTACAGTGATAGCTGCATATCATAACTGCTATGATATTAGAAGCAATTTCTTTCTGTCTTTTTGCTTTTTCCATTTTTTCTTTTCTTTTTCACACTCATCCTGTGTATTTTATATGACTGATTAGCACAGTTTGTAAATGACTGTAAACTGCCTAGAATTGCCTTTGCAAGATGTGTGTCATAGAATTCAAATAAATAAATAAATAAATTCTTTTTTTCTTTCTTCGAATGTATTTTATTATTTATGTAAAATCTATGAATATAAATTATTAGAAAAAAGTGTTCATTCAGAATTAGGCCATTTGGTTTCTAAAAAGTTTAACTAAAAATGTTACTCATTTTAAAAAAGTGTTATAGTAAGATTTCATATTTGTATAGAATCTCTTAAATGCTGATGCTAGAGGCAAACAAGGTGTAACTGAAAGTTTCTGCCAATTTCTGGGAATAAAAAACTAGGTATGCTATTTTTTTTTTAACTAAGCTAGAGTTCAGAGTCCTCCAATGCAACCTGCTTTATTGGAATTATCCCTGGCCATTGATATGATGTCTTGATACATAATTCTATCCTTTTCTGGTACTAGATACTAAAGTTACTTACCTGGAAGGAAAGAAAGAAAAGATGAGTAAATCATGGCTATGAAAAAAACTATTAGTTCTGTTTTTATGGTACTTTAGTGGTTACTGTTAAGGAAACTATTGAGGTAAAAAACCTTTAATATTGGTACTATTAGCATCCTTCATCTGCAATCAGTAGCAAACATAGGCTTCCTTTATCTTATCACCCACCAATAACGGAAATATTTCAGTTTCCCCTCTGGCCAGGCATATAAACACAGTATTTTCCAAAATCTACTGGCCTCCAGAAGTAATGGAATTAGATTCGTTTTTTAAAATTTCATTGGGATTATATAATTGAAGAAATCTTATAATCAATGGATTAGAACAGACATGTCAAATTCAAGGCCCACAGGCCAGATCCAGTGCAAGATGTGGTTACATCTGGCCCGCAGGGCCACCCTGGGGCCGGCCCCTGCCTCAACTTGCTTCAACCCAACCGATCTGTGATGAGCACCGTCTTGCCCCAGCAGCAGCGCTGTGCATGCCACTAGTGCATCCACCATCTCCATAGCCAGTTTGTTGGCGCGGCCTCACTCGCTGGCCCCGCAGCCCATGACCACTTCCCTTTCACTGGGACAGCCCCTACCCCAAATCTTTGCCGGCCCCTACCCCAAATCTCGCCCTGACCCCATGTGGGAAATCCATAGCCACTGGCAGTGCTGCAACCCTTTCTCCTGCCCCTCATCCCTTCCTGGGCATGGAGGGAAGGAGAGAGGGAGGGAGGTGTCAACCTGCAAAATAACTTCAGCTAAAGCCATTCTTTCTCATGCTTACTCCTGCTTCATTTCTTGGTTGCTATTCATGGGGGGAGGGATTGGGAAGCTTAGGAAAGTGCTGCCTCAGCTGCTAGTCAAAACATCTACCAGCTGGCGTGTGAACCAAGGTCATGTAAATGGACACCTGTTGGAGCTGAGCGGGAACCTGTGGTTGAATTGATTGGCTCATGTGATCTAAAAGACACAGGAGGGTGGGAAACCCTTGAGAGCTAGTTTCACCTATCCAATGCCAATATGATATACTCAGTAAAGGGCTTCTTGAGCCTGAGCAAACTGTCAGAATCTTGACTGCCTTGAATCACCATCACAGCACCAGAATTGAGGGTCTAGGGCAAGTTCGGAGCCTTAATAGACTCGGGGTGCACATGCTGCCTGATTAGTTTGCCAGCCCCTGCCAAGCTGGGAATCTGGGTAAAGAAACTGTCCAAGTCCATTAAGTTAAGCAGATAGATGGCTCCCTATTGGGAGGGGCATCAGCTACTCATCTAACTGAGCCGGTTAGATTAGATATGCCACAACACTGGGAGATGACGGAATCAGTAATTTTGGGGCTAGTGTGGCTAGATAAGTGGGGACCCATGATATAGTGGGAAATAGGAAATCGGAAGATGAGGCTAGTGAGAGGCCCTTACACCCGTCCTTACAAGTAGATCAGGCGGGAATAGGAGGAAGGACTGGAACCAGTGAGGGGAGCCAGCACCCACCTGCCGGAAGACTCACCCATCCTTAAGGAGTACCTAAAAGGAGTCTACTAAAAGGATACTTAAACAATAAAAAGTAACAATTTCAGTAATGAAATTATGGAATTTCCCACAGACCTACTTGCTTCCTAGCCAATTAAAAATATTATTTATCCAAGAATATAAATCTGTCTATGTACGATTTATTTCATAAAAAGGAACCAACTTCTCTTTTATCAATAAAAGACTTAATGTAAAAACAGAAATACTATGGAAAAATACAAATCACAAATCAAATATAAATAAACCTTAGTGTTTTATTGTCTATCTTCCACTGAAAAGCACAACATTAGCAAATAAATTCTTTACAAGAAATACTGATAGCATATTAAACCTTAAACATAGTATTTAATCCTTACAATGTTTTCAAATTTGCTGAATTAAACACCTTATTTTAGCCATCTTGGAGGAAAGGGTATGACTTATCTACTCACCCCTTCTATTCCTTACAGAACAGATCTGGAATATTTTCAGCTCTTTTGTAGCAGCGGAATATTACAACATTTTATTTGCAATAAATTAGAAATTTTCAAAGATTGTTGAAATTTAGCGGGATTAAAATCTTTTAAAATGTCAACCATATTGGTATTTCACCACATTTTGACAACGACAATAACCACAAACAGCTGTAGGTATTTTAATGCTTTCCTACAATTGCTTATCATAATTTAAAAAAAAACCTCAAAGTGTCCAAATCATGAATCCAGACTGAATTATATTCTTTTCAATTCTGCATTTCCAATTTGAATCGTAGTGGAGCTCATTTGTACAGGCCCAGAAAATAACTCCTAGTGGGGGAAGTATTTCATTTTCTCATTTAATGATGCAATTTGATCTGCAAAGTTAGCCCCTCCTGGCCTGCTGCCTCAAGCTTTTGTAAGGTCTTTCTCGCTTGTTTAGCAACAGGGTTGTAATTAGGATTTTCTTATCACACTATGTAACAAATTAACACAGCTCATACTTGACTTTCTTTTCAATATTATCAAACTATTTATGAAACTCTATTCCTTTCTAACAAATTCAAGAGTGAAAACTTTCTCCCTTTTTCATACTGCTTTCAACAAATCACACCCTGTGTGGTAACACTGTTGGCCTTTGCATAGTATTCTGTATTGCTGTTTCTGATGCCCAGAATCATGCAGTCTATTTCTTCTGCAGTCAGAAAGCCAGTGAAACTTCACACTGTGCAGCAAATACAACATATATTTTGTCACACATATAAATACTTTTTGACGGAAATCCTGAATATGAATGGCTCTCGTATAAAGACACACCAGTGCTCCTATTATGCTAATGTGTGCAAAAAGTGTTTCATCACACATCAGGTTACATTCTTCTTTTATTCTTAAATTTCTTAAAGAGGAAATTGCACATCCAACCTCCTATGAAAATTGTATTCATACTAAAAAAAACCTGAATCACTTTACAATTATGGGTAGTACATTTAATTGTTTATATTAATTAATTTAGGTCCTTTAATACTACTGCTTATTTCACAGAACCATGGCTAATAGTAATAGAACTATGCACTGCACACATTTTAAGGAACAAGCCGCTTTATTCTTTCATAATCATAATAATACCTCATAATATTACTAGATCTCGCTTCCTTGTTTATGGTTCGTGAAACTAATGGAACTTAGAATTCAGCAATGCTAAAATTATATCAGGATGACCCAGGTTCTAATCTACCCCCAGCCAGGGAGACTCACTGGGTACCACAAAGTAAATACAATCTTGTAGCCCAAATTAACTTGTGGGACTGTTGTGGGGTAAAACAGAAGACAAGAACACTCCCATCAAACTGACAGGGCAAAGCACTAAAATATAAACAACCAAGCTCAGAAACCTCACTTACATGTACACAAACATAATCACCTCCCCCAACCATGTGGTTTTAACGGATATGGCTGCTTTAATCTCTTTAAATATATATTCAAATTCCATTAATACATCAATTATTAATGATTAATTATATTTTCCAACAACAATCTTATTTTATGTACAAAAGACAGAACTACAAATTTACATTTTGTTTAAAAAAACTATGATATTAAAATCTATTTTGAGGAGATATACTTGGACACATGGTATCTAATAGTTTTAAAGCCAGGAATACCCCATCTTCTATAACCTTTTAAAAATATATCCAAACACATTCTGGGAAAAAAGAACATACAGTTTTTTAGTGGATCACAAACGCAGATGTTTTCATCATTTCAACTGAACATGCTGCCTATAATTAGCAGGAAAAAAATGTTGCCATTCTCAAGCTTAACATTTGGTCCAGAGAGCAATTGGATTTCTGCTTCCCATTGGTACTTGTTTAAGTAGCGCAATAGCCCTGATAACAGTTTTTCTTCCTTTTGTAATCATTCATCCTGAAAGCTGTGAAGCAAAAACACATGTGTGCACATCCAAGCAAAATAAAATAAGAGTCTGAGACAATGGGAGGTCTCTCTCACTTGTTAAGTCACCAGCTTCAGCTGGTTAAAGCTGTGATAGCCTAGTGAACAAAGACTGAACTGACTACAGAGGGAGCATAGCCCAAAAAGACCCAGTTCAGATTGCGGTGGATGGGCCACAGGAAGAATGATCACAGTGTGATAAAAATGCTTCCAGCTACAAAGTTTTATGTTGCTAATGCTAAATAAAAATGAAAAGAAGGGAACCAGGCTCAAGAATATTAGAATCCCACCAAGGGATATTTAACACCATATAATTACTCTGGGCTTCTGTAACCTCAATCTTTGCATCGCTCGCACTCTCTCTCTACTAGAAGAGGAGACTGTAATTCAGACCATTCATTTTCAAATGTTTACTAGAAGCTGTCAAGGAATTTGAAAAACATGGCAGTGCTCATTTTTATTAAACAGTTTTGATTATTCAAGAAATCTTCTTTCCCACCCTGGATATCTGCCCCCAGAACATTCAGAACAGCTTCTCGATTAATTTTTAAAAAGGGAACGCTGACATATGGATTTGAAGGGCAAAATGTGAGTTGACACATGTTTGGGTGTGCATGCAGCACCTGTGAAGAACCCTGAAGCCAAGCACTTCCTTTCTCAGTACTTGTGGCAGCTGTGCAAGCCCAGAAAAAGATATAGCTGCTTCAAGGTGTTCCCAACAAGTACTATGTCCAAATCACATGTCATCATTTGAATCTGGATCTCTGCCCAACCTTATTAAAAAAGATTCAATTCTCACAAAGCCTAACTTGCAGAAAACAGACTCTTTCTTCCCTCTGGTTTCCTTTTGTACTTATTTCTATATTTAGATGTTACCCTGAGGAGAGTAAAAAACTAGCTGCACTAAAAAGAAGCAAGCTTTAGGAAGACAGCCTACAGATAAACAATTTGTTTAATATTTTCACAGTGCTCTCCATAATGTAAAAAATAAAGTAATAATTGAAAAGCAGTAGACATCTAACAATCAGACTGAATGATCAGAATGTTAAGCGAGGAACTTCAGATCCAGTTTCAGACTCAAAGAGAAGGAAAAACAAGCCATCCAAAAATACATTGTTAATTTATTTGAGCCTA
The DNA here is from genome assembly GCF_028640845.1 of Ahaetulla prasina. Taxonomy (NCBI): domain Eukaryota; kingdom Metazoa; phylum Chordata; class Lepidosauria; order Squamata; family Colubridae; genus Ahaetulla; species Ahaetulla prasina. Next base: position 94,301,960 of record NC_080542.1, read on the forward strand.
CTTAAAAATTAACAATCACTTGACTTGTAGCAAAAAATAATAAAACCAATTTACTGTGGTTAAGAATTACTGTATGTAGATGAGAAAAAATATGTCTGTGGGGCTACATTGCTATATAGCTTTAAGTCACCATTCAAAAGTCTGGGGCTATTTTTCTTTTAAAAGCAATTACATTTCTCACTTTTATAGCTACAAAAGTACATTCATAAGTATAGTACTAATAATGATAGTAATAGTAATGGGAATAAAGAAAAAGAAACCACATAAAAATTCCAAGACATTCAGAACAAAACAAATTGCATTCTTTTAATTAATATATTTATTTCAAATTGGATCAGCCAGTAAACATATTTGGCTTTAACTTATAATTCTGTGAACTGCATTAACAGTTTCTTGAAATTACAAGTAGTCCTCATTTAGTGACTACAACTGAGACTGACAACCCAGTCATTAAATGAAGCAGTTGCTCAGTGAAATCATGACTGTGCTTCCACTTTTACTTCAGCTTTCTTTTGCTTTTCTGATCAGCAAATATTGTAAATGTGAGGGTTGGTCACAAAGTTACTTTTTCATCACTGTTGTAACTGTGAACAGTTGTTAAATGAGTCTGTCCCTAAATAGGGATTACCTACATCTATTTAATATATTACATCTATCTATCTATCTATCTATCTATCTATCTATCTATCTATCTATCTATCTATCTATCTATCTATCTATCTGGACAGACAGACAGACAGGCTGACTGCATCCACCTACCCTCCATCCATCCATCCATCCAGATGCTGGCTGGATGTATGTAAAGTATTAAAAAAATACTTTAAAAATATTCAACAAATTAAAAAGCTCTAATATTTTACTATATATTTAAGGAAAGCATTTCCATTCTACATGTTTCTCAATTAGCCATTACACACTGGTAACTTGGATATAAAATATTAAATCTCTTGTATTTTCAAATTACAATTTTTCTCTCTCTTATGTCAAGATTAGTTTCTAAAAAAGCCTTCAGCTCATATTTCAACATTCACTCCATATAAACTTTAGCATAAAGAATGTAATTGTAAAATGCAATACCACACGCCCAAATCACAATGATGGCAATCCTAGTCCCAGTTGCTGTTGCAAACTCAGGATTGTGTGGGTCATTAAGTGGGAAGAGACAGGAATCCCAAGCAAGGAGTCATAGTTTGACCCTGTGACTCCCGAGGACATGGACAGGTTGCTGGGTAGACTGAATGCCACCACGTGTTTACTGGACCCGTGCCCCTCCTGGCTGGTGCTGGCCACTCAGGAGGTGACACGAGGCTGGCTCCAGGGGATTACGAGTGCTTCCTTGTTGGAGGGAGTCTTTCCGGCCGCCTTGAAAGAGGCGGTGGTGAGGCCCCTCCTCAAGAAGCCTTCCCTGGACCCGGCTGTTTTAGGTAATTATCGTCCGGTCTCCAACCCGCCCGCGCGAAGGTTGTAGAAATATGGTGGCATATCAGTTTCCCCTGCACCTGGAGGAAACTGTCTATCTGGACCCGTTCCAGTCTGGCTTCCGACCGGTTACAGCACTGAGGCGGCTTTGGTCGCGTTGGTGGATGATCTCTGGAGGGCCAGGGATAGGGGTTATTCCTCTGCCCTGGTCCTATTAGACCTCTCAGTGGCTTTTGATACCATCAACCATGGTATCCTGCTGCGCCGGTTGGAGGGATTGGGAGAGGGAGGCACCGTTTATCGGTGGTTCTCCTCCTACCTCTCTGACCGGTCGCAGACGGTGTTGACAGGGGGGCAGAGATCGACCCCGCGCGCCTCACTTGTGGGTGCCGCAGGGCCGATTCTCTCGCCTTCTGTTCAACATCTATATGAAGCCGCTGGGTGAGATCATCAGTGGCTTCGTGTGAGGTACCAGCTGTGCGCTGATGACACCCAGCTGTACTTTTCCACACGGGCCACCCCAATGAAGCTATCGAAGTGCTGTCCCGGTGTTTGGAAGCCGACGGGTCTGGATGGGGAGAAACAGGCTCAAGCTCAATCCTCCAAGACGGAGTGGCTGTGGATGCCGGCATCCCGGTACAGTCAGCTGAGTCCGCGGCTGACTGTCGGGAGCGAGTCATTGGCCCCGATGGAGAGGGTGCGCAATTTGGGTGTTCTCCTGGATGCACGGCTGTCTTTTGAAGATCATTTGACGGCCGTCTCCAGGAGAGCTTTCCACCAGGTTCGCCTGGTGCGCCAGTTGCGCCCCTTTCTAGACCGGGATGCCTTGTGCACAGTCACTCACGCCCTTGTGACGTCTCGTCTGGACTACTGCAATGCTCTCTACATGGGGCTCCCCTTGAAGGGCATCCGGAGGCTGCAGTTGGTCCAGAATGCAGCTGCGCGGGTGATAGAGGGAGCCCCTCGTGGCTCCCCGGTGACACCTATCCTGCGCAGGCTGCACTGGCTACCTGTGGCCTTCCGGGTGCGCTTCAAGGTGTTGGTGAACGTCTTTAAAGCGCTCCATGGCATAGGGCCGGGTTACTTACGGGACCGCCTGCTGCTACCGAATACCTCTCACCGACCCGTGCGCTCTCACAGAGAGGGACTCCTCAGGGTGCCGTCGGCGCGACAGTGTCGTCTGGCGACACCCAGGGGAAGGGCCTTCTCTGTGGGGGCTCCCGCCCTCTGGAACGAACTCCCCCCAGGACTTCGTCAACTTCCGGACCTCCGAACCTTTCGCCGCGAGCTCAAAACTTACTTATTTATCTGCGCTGGACTGGGTTAGTTTTTTAAGTTATGGGTTTTTAATGGGTTTTATCTCTAAATTTTAATTGTGGCCAATTCAAATAAGTTTTTTACTAGTATTTTAATTGTATCTATAATGTATTTTCATTTTTTACTTGGCTGTGAACCGCCCTGAGTCCTTCGGGAGAAGGGCGGTATACAAATTTAAATAATAAATAAATAAATAAATAAAATAAATAAAAAAATAAATAAATAAATAGGCAGAAGCTACGTAGCATGGGTGTGTCGATGAGTACTGCACATGGCTTGTTAGAGATCTGGGGAGGGCTAGAGGAGGCCACATGTGAGAAGGGGAATCCAAGGCTGCACAAAGGCAGGAGGGTTCTGAAGGTGGTATTGTGAAGTATGAGATTTCTGGACTCCTTGAGAGAAAAAAGTGATGAGACCAACTTACTGGAATGAGCAATCTTCCCTGGTAGTTTCTCCTTTGAGACTTTTTTCAGGAAACTGGCAGGGAAAGACACATGGTGATCACATGTCCACCACTTACTGTGACATAATTGGGATCCATGCACTCAAGCATTTAGATCACAATCATCTGGCCAAGGGGCTGCTGCAATGGCCAAAATTTCCTGCAACTCTGAATGTTCACTGAACAAATGTATATAAACTCAGGACTATCTGTATATATAATTCAAATAAGCTCACACAATCGGATCCAAACTTACTTTTCTGGATTAGACCATGACAGTACTTTTAGATCATTTAACTTTTTCTTCCAGATAGCGACCTATTGCCCAAAAATCCTTTTCATTCATTTGGGGACTGAATCAAATAATATGGAGTTCAACATCCAATTCAGGAACACATAGCTAGATTCAACTTAACATAACTCTCCTGGTTTTGATATACTTGGTAGAGTACAATCTACATTCTACAATCAGAGGTTAGCTGAATGGAACTACTGACTACATCGAATTTATAGGAGTACTAATTGGCTGACAGTGCTTTGTATTTACTTACTGGCCAGACAAAAACTGATTGGATGACAGTTACTTTCAAACTTTAGATCACAAATAGACAGACATGACTGGCACATAGTTCCTTGATGTCCAAATAGATATGTGAGTACTCAAATGTATATGGGAATCTATTAAACTGGATTGAGAAAAACTGGAAAGCAGAAAAATAGTATATATGTGAAAGCCATCAAGTAGGCTTTAAGAAAAGAACAACACCGAAACATAAAACCACAAGCTTACCAAACAAAATTCTTTTCATTTGCTAACATCATTATGTCACTACACCCACCCTCTGTAAATCAAAATCATTTCCCCTCCCCCAAAGTTCAGTTCTCTGATGCTGAGATGTTATCTATCCTTTTTACATTTTTAAAATGGCGTAATTTTTTTTTTAAAACTGAAGCCAAATAAACTGGTTTTCCTGTGTGCAGTTTATAGAATCAATCTGACATGACACAAATAGACATTATAATTTTAATTATGTCTTATAATTTATCATTCAACAATCAATTCAGTCCAAATTAGTTCCATGAAGGGATTAATTTTCCAATATCTATTTTTATATTTCAAGCTTATCAAAGATCAAAATAATATGGAGTTCAACATCCAATTCAGGAACACATAGCTAGATTCAACTTAACATAACTCTCCTGGTTTTGATATACTTGGTAGAGTACAATCTACATTCTACAATCAGAGGTTAGCTGAATGGAACTACTGACTACATCGAATTTATAGGAGTACTAATTGGCTGACAGTGCTTTGTATTTACTTACTGGCCAGACAAAAACTGATTGGATGACAGTTACTTTCAAACTTTAGATCACAAATAGACAGACATGACTGGCACATAGTTCCTTGATGTCCAAATAGATATGTGAGTACTCAAATGTATATGGGAATCTATTAAACTGGATTGAGAAAAACTGGAAAGCAGAAAAATAGTATATATGTGAAAGCCATCAAGTAGGCTTTAAGAAAAGAACAACACCGAAACATAAAACCACAAGCTTACCAAACAAAATTCTTTTCATTTGCTAACATCATTATGTCACTACACCCACCCTCTGTAAATCAAAATCATTTCCCCTCCCCCAAAGTTCAGTTCTCTGATGCTGAGATGTTATCTATCCTTTTTACATTTTTAAAATGGCGTAATTTTTTTTTTAAAACTGAAGCCAAATAAACTGGTTTTCCTGTGTGCAGTTTATAGAATCAATCTACGGCATGACACAAATAGACATTATAATTTTAATTATGTCTTATAATTTATCATTCAACAATCAATTCAGTCCAAATTAGTTCCATGAAGGGATTAATTTTCCAATATCTATTTTTATATTTCAAGCTTATCAAAGATCAAAATAATATGTACTTTAAAACTAAATGTACATGTGACACACTCCAGAATATCATTGTATATATGTATTCTTATACATTAAATACAATCCAATCATTACCTATAATCAAAGCATCACTGATAATAATCTTAGAAGGTGCTCTGCAGTTTATATAAAGGGTTTACAATTTTACTACTTAAGAACTGGTCCTATGGAGGTGTTATCTCACCATTTATATTTTCTTCAACACTTATGATATTGCTATCACACTCTTAAAATAGGAAAACATCTACCATGAACCAGAACAAGCTTAAAGTTATATTCTCCCACTGCGACGTGTGTGTGTGTGTGTGTAAATAATATTATTACCAGCATGAATCAATCTATTGCAGGATAAAGTCTCATCACTGAAGGTTATGGATTGAAATATACCACACTGATCCAATATGGTTTGGCAGATTGATATTTCTTGACTTCCCATTCTAGGGCTGATAGGCACCAGTTTCTGTGCTTAAAAGTACTAGAAACTAAATCTCCTATTTCTAGCCCAGCAACTTAATTATTACAGGTAAATCTCTCTTTTTCCTCTGTTACATATATACACATATTCCTGGGGTGGGGTGCGGGAATGTAAGCTACCATTCAATAGAGTCACAAGCACTGAAAAATATTTAGCTATTGCGCAATATGTTGGTTATTTGAATCATCTGATTGGAAAGACATCTAGAAGATGCTGAATTATAAAAAAACCAATAAACATGCTCATCTTTAAAAAGATGTTTTAATACCTTGTAATTATGTTGTTTTGAGTATTATATATTTAAAAATAATACATTTATGGGTATATGTAATGATGCAAATTGAAAGTACAGCAAACATGAAAAGACTGTTCCACATTTTAGTGCATAAGCTATTTGTTATTTCTGACACAGTACAAAAGGCAGCTTCTCTGTAGATAGATCATGGTTCAGTTAACATCACTGAATATCTAATACCTCCAACTCAATTAATTCTCACCTGATTAAGATCAGACTGATATTCAAACTAAATCAGGTCTCCAGTCAAGTAGAAATCAATATTTCTTATTTTACTTTTAAATTATAGCAACAAATAAAATATACACATCATCAGTGTGCCAGGAATGGCTTTCCTAGCCTGGCCCACTATGGCATGCATAACAGAGCTGATTAAAGAATTATTCTAATTTGATCAGGAACATATAGTAAAGCAAGATCAATCTAAATATGGCAAAGTAGATAGAAGTAATTATGGAGCCAGCAAAACACTGATATGGCATAAAGTCTTATTCTCTAAAAATATACTTAATTTTTCATATACCTGATCATGTTTTTGCATTCACAATCGTATCTCACAGTCTGTGCTAATAATTGTGTACTAAATAATGAACCTTTCTTCGTAAGACCTCTATTGCAAATTGAACACATTTATCTTAACATACCCATTCAAAGTTTGGAAAAACATGTTGACAAAGTATGGAATGTTTTAAGAAGATAGGAAACAGATTAAAATCTTACTAGAGGGGAGATGTCTTGTGAGAGCAATATACTACAGCATCAGATAAAAGTGAGTTCAAACAACACAATGAGAAAACTGAGTATATTGTAGATTGTCCCATTTCAAGACATGATTTAAGGACATATAATTCAGTTATCTCACTGGAGCTAAGATGGTCTGACAAGTAGAGAAAAAAAATCCTAGGCTGCCTTTAAAATACAGGATGTCAAAAGTTGTGTCTTTGAAACACCAAGTGACTTGCAATTTCAGGCAGTCCTCACTTATGACCACAATTGGGACTACAATTACCATTAGTAAGCAAGGCGGTTTTTAAAAGAGTCCCATCTGATTTTACAACCTTTTTTGCCACAGTTGTTAAGTGAATCTTTGCAGTTATTATGTGAACCATATGATTGTTAAGCAAATCCAGCTTTTCCCATTGATTTTTCTGATTGGAAGCCAGCTAGGAAGGTTTCAAATGGCGATTATAGGACCCTGAGATACAGCTACAATCATAACTACCCGCCTGTTGCCAAGCACCAGAATTCTGATTACATGACTGTTAGGCTGCTGCAATACTTGTAAGAGAGAAGATGGACTGTACATCACTTTTTATGCAAAATAAAAACTTCAAGGTGTTACATATTCAGTTAGGTAGTGATAGCAGTTGCAAATTCATAGCAGACGGCAATGATGCTAGGAATGATTAGTGGAAAAAGAAGGGGCAAGCAAAGAATGTGCTTGCTTGTCATCAAAGTTGAACATCCAACAATTGAAAGAAGCTGTACTTGACAGGGTGGCATGGACTTGTCTATGTAATTGCCAAGTATTGAACATGACTAAATGGTTGAAACAACAACAAATGATAGCAGTATATAACAGAACACACAATATCTAAATCTGCAATATTCCAGAATCAATTAAAATGTATATGTAAAATCTTTTGTATATTCAAACAACACAATGAGAAGAAAAATTGAGTAGGTTATTTTGTACATATACAAAATGTTACAAGATTACTAGCAAGCACTGGCATTTCTTTTTCTTTTCTTTTTTTTTGAGCTCATTGATATTTTAATTATTGTCATTATTGTAGATCTTTCATAATTTAATTTGGAGCTCAGAGAGGGTGCTCCCTCAATAGTCACAACTTGAATTCAGAACGGTCGAAAGTGAATGTCCTTCCTAGGACACAAGGCATTCCTTCCTGGATCATTTTTAGCTACTAGAACAAAGTCCTTTCTCATGTGCTCCAGATAGATTTGCTGTGATTGCAGATAGAAAGGAAAAATAATGTAAATGTCTATGGAGCTTCTCAATCATCCAGATCATGGCTGTTTTTTCACAGCCTGTGATAAAACAGGAGAGTGTAAGTTTAGTCCTAACAGCACTACTGTACTATGAACATGGACAATTGTTTTTCTTGATTCTTTTTATCAAAGTAAATTTTGAAGGTTTTTCTGAGAATTCAAACAATTGCACCTGTTTTCCAAAAAACTCTCACAAATTATACCCAGCTATATCTTAAAAATAGTTTGGCACCTCAATGCTCTACCACAAGGTGGCAAGTATGATATAAAATATTGGGTGATATATGATTCCAAGAATCTCATTTCATTTTGAGCTGAAAATTCAGTCAGTCTGAATAACAACTCACTTCAGTTTGTCTTGGAAATGTTCCTAGTTTACTTCATATGCTTTTCTGACAATTTCCAGATGATACATAATATATACATTCCCTTCATATCTTCCTTTTTAGTAGGCTAAATAGACCCATTGGGGTAATTGTTCTCAAATACTTCATATTAAGATTGTATTTCCTCACATCACATCACCTATAACAAGTAGGAAGGCTTTGTCAAGAAGCAAATTTAAGTTATGTGGCAAATATAGTCCTTTTAACTATTCAGTCTTCTTTTTTCAAAAGAACAATTATCTCTGAGGAAAAAAAGAAAAATTTCAGTTTTGTTTCCTGTCTCTGTAAAAAAAAAAAAGTAAATAATAAAAAAATAAATAATCTGTATAAAAAATTCTCTACATTATGCATTAGAGCACTAGACTTGGAAAAAGGATGAACTATGTAATTTGCAAAAAAAAATTCTCTTCATATTTCACCTATCGGCACCTTATTGCTTCATTAACCTATGTCAAACTCCAGCATAATAATATAGCCTCAATCTAAATTTTCTCATATCCTTTAAGATAAACAGCTCCCTTTAGAAAAAAGTAACTAGACAATGACAGGTATATATAGACTAAAATACAGATAGTTCATTGCAGTAAGATTGCTCATGCTGAGCTACAATTAGTGCAAAATATAACAGAATAAAATAAAATCCAGTCTTCAGAAAATTAAAGTGTTAGTATATCAGGTTAACAAAATGCATACTTGGAAATTTACTTCTTTTCACCACAAGGTGGGGATAAAGGAGATTAAACTTTATTGTTGCATCTGTTTTTAAGATGTTTTTGTGCTTCAAAGTTCTGCCCAAACAATAATTTTGGATTGAGCAAAGAATTGTACATTGATTCTCATTGTTTTTCATGAACATATATTTTCTGCTCAAATACAAAGATGAAAGGCACTCCATTCATCTTGTCACTTAGCTGAAATGGACAGCAGGACTAAGCCTAATAGGGCTTCTGGGAATTTAAAGAAAAAAGATAATATCATTTTTTCACAGGTTTTTGAACTTAGATCAGGAATCTCCAAAAGGCAAGAATGTAATTTAAATTCACAAAGAAAGTATGAAATATACCTTTTGATTGACTGTACATGTAAATTCTCCAGTTTCCACCACATATGTTTAATATAAAACATATAAAACCATTCCAATATTTACTCACGCTTCAAGAAATCTGGGAAATGGTAGTCACTAAGATGTCCTATTCTGTGTCATATAATCTGTAGTTTGTTCAATCTCCTAAAATTGATGTGGATATCCAAGTTAAATCCCTATACCTTATCTGTAGGAAAAGACTGTGAGTGGATTGAGGACATGCTGGATTTTTAATTATGCTATTGAAATAGTTGAGATTATGGAAAAACAATGTGTTTGTGTAGATTACATATAATTCCATCAGGCCAATTCTATCAAATAACTGGGATAATATATTTTTTGAATGTCTATCCAGGACGTATCCCAAAACTAAGATTAACTTGAAAGAGCAATGCAAGTGTGTGCTAATCAGCATATGAAGCTGAACAAAATCTTCAGAGATTACGTGATGTGGAGTACAAGATCCATGACCATATTTTTTTAAAATATTATACATTAATATCTTAGCTTTTAAGCATAAATAACAAATAAACAGCCCTTCCAACTCTGTGATTCTTAAAAAGAAATTTATTCATTTAAAAGAATTATACGACTGCCCATCTTAAACAACTCTGGACAGCTCACAATTAATTGAAATTGGACTGATCTTATATCTACATCATATAAAATATATATTTTTTTTACTGAATTTGTATTTTTTAAAATAATGGCAGTATTTCATCAACACAATGGAAATACATTTCTTCCAATTTTACCATGAGTATTGTTTGTGAAGAAAGTATCTATATTTTGGAAAGAATTGTGCATGTTCTTTTGGCTTAATAAGAAAACAAGTAAATCTGTAACAAGAAAAGTTCTCATTAAACTTCTATCTGTTTTCCTCTAGCTGTAAAAACAGCAGAGGAAATTATTCAGATTTAATTATTATGTTCACCTGTATCTGTCATTTCCTACATCACTCAATTTTTCATTCTATGCAGAAATAGATTTTTAGAATCTATTTAATTTAATACAAGTGCTGTCACATTTTTTGTATAAAGCTGGACTCGGAACAATGAGGCAAATAAACAAGGATTAAGAAACTTCTGATACAGCTAGATTAGAACTTTAGTACTACATTAAGTATTAAGTAGTAAATTTTCAAAGCTATTAAATATTACAATTTTAAAATTTATTACATCATTTTCTCCTGCTCATTCTGCATGACAAATTATTTGGGTATGTGAGAGAGATAATTTTCACTGTTTTTTGTCCAAGTAATGGCTCGATATTGTATCAGGATTTTTATTTTTGGCTATAGGAGAATTAATTTTCACAAATATATTTTAGATCATCACCTAAATATAAATCAACATACCTAAAAGATATCCTATTGAATACAAATGACTAGTTATTTAAATGTTGAAAATCCTTTATCTGGTAGAATGTGGTCAATCATATTGCCTAAGAATACACTGCACGTCCTGTCAGGAAATTGTGAGGAGCAAGATTAAATGGCAGGATTAAATTTTCGGAGTAATAGAAACCAGTTTATGAAATGCCTATTTACTTTGAATTAAGTAAAACTCCAGGACCAGATAAATTGCAAGCTAGGGCACTTAAAGAACTTTTTGATGGTCTTTATTAGGACTATGCAGCAATCCATATTTGAGTGTGTATGTGAAGTTCATATTGAAAGCATCTTAAATCTGGGGTGGGGGGCGGATTTCATGCTTCAATAGAGTAGTCCAAGTAATTAGGCAACAAAATGAGATGTGGCATATTGTAATGGAAAAGGTAAGGGGTTTGTTGGCTATTCAGTGAAGAAGGTAACAACTACCTGTTGGTTACCATTCTGCTTTCAAACAAGTTCAGCCTTATTTTCTTCTCACAATCCCAATGAGGAATGATTAAATAACCACTTTGCCTGACACTCTTTTTCTTCCTAATCATTACAGCTAGGGCTGAACAGCTCCATACTTAAAAAGGAAAGAGCTCAAGATATTATAAGCAGGAAGACTTGCAAAAAAAAACAAAAAAAACCCACAGCAGCAACCATTCCTATATTCTGGCTGCATACACAGTATACCTTATGAAAGAAGCTGATTTTGCTTCATTGTCAGTCAATCAGAAGAATGCAGATGGAATCCATATAGTGAGCTTCTTTTAATCCAAATGGACTTCAATTTTCTGGAGTTCTTCTTTGAAAGGAGGCAAAAGAAATGGTAACAGCTTCTGCTCATCTCCCGGCTCACTAGACACCTCGTTTACATATGGAAGGCAAATACTTTCCTTTTTCCCTTTCTCCTCTAATTATCCTTTCTCCTCACCTTCACTTTTGTTCCTCCATTTCTGTTCCCTTCCTTTCTTCCTTTCCGCACTTACCTCTTCTCCCTTCCCTCTTGCTATTCTGCTTATTCTTTTCTTTTGTCATATCTACTGGAAGGGTGTGTGTATGTGTGTGTGTAGTTTTGTATTTCTGAGAAAATGAGGTCTGAGAGTTATTTGTGCAGCAAATGAAGAAAGAGGATGAATTAAGTCTATAAATGGAATGCCTCATTTTCTGATAAGTCATTTTAACTAACTGCTACTAATTCAATTGCCATTGGATTTTTCATTTTATCTATTGTTTTTCTGGAGTACAATTTCTAGGCAGTTATGTACAAATATATAAGTGTAATACATGCGCACATTTATTCAAAAACAATCTTCAGGTTTGTTTTCAATTAGAGTTAATCAAGTGGACAATGGAAGCTGGCATTATGCAGAATTTTTTATGCATGTATATTTGAGGCAGAGGGAGGGAATTTTTGGCTAATCCCTACGGATTACTTTTGGATAATAAGACTTCAGAAAATCTTAGGACTATTGGTGAAGGATAGAAAAACATCCTGGAAAAAGAAAAAGACAAACCACTTCCATATTGTTGGCAAAAGTCCATTCTATGCACTCATCTGTCACTGAGCTTGTCTCAAGGGAAAATTTACTCTTTTCCTTTGGACTATATAAGATTTGTTCAGGAGTTTATATTGCTAAATTGCTTGCTTCATATACAACTAAATTAGTTATGTACCAATGTATGATAGTTTGCAGACAATTTATTGTTTCCAGTTTATACAAAATACTATTACTGGATTCATACATCTGAAAATCTAAAAATAACTTAAACATTTTGTGGTTTAGTATTGTAAACTTGTGTTAATTTATGTATCAATACATGAATATTGTTTTATCTGAGATAGACCAAAATGATTGGCATGTTACACCTCATTCTACTAGCCCTATTCTAGGTGAGCAAGCAAATAAGGAATATAGAAGCCATTTTAAAAGAGCATAGCACAAGTGACAATAAAGAATCAGAATTTGGCAAATACAAAAATTGAAACAGGAAAATTATTGTGGCTACTGAAAAAACATTGTTTCATGACATATACTGTTTTTTGCTTGAAAGCTACTCAAGAAACATTTTATTATTATTTCATTTCTTAGGAAGGTGAGATTGGAGACTTGAAACAAATCCCCCACTGTGACCTGGCTGAGAAATTCTCTTTTCAGAATTATTCGAATTTAGTTTGATTGCCTTTTTATGTGCTTTTAGATGATTGTTGAAAAATTATACTGTTTAACTAAATTTTGATCAAGGCTAACTGAATTATGTTTTCTCCATGCAAAATATGCATGTTATTCTTTTTTATGGTATTCTATCTATTGCGTATCACTTTGAGCTTTTGGTCAGTTAAAGGTATAGTTCAAAAACAAATTTGGATGATAGTTGATACAGTGTTTTTAAAATGGGCAGTCAGTCTTACTTAAGCAAACAGCTCTTTTGAATTACTAAAAAAGCTATTCTTCATCTCTCAAATAAACATTTTCCAGGAAAGCTATAAGGAGACAATTGTAATAAAAAACAACAACCCATTTCTACTACAAAAGTTGTTTAACAACTTGCATTCCATATAAATATTTCATATACATCACTATAAAGAATATAGTTAGATTCTTAGTAAATTGTATTATCTAAATACTAACCAAATTAAACTGGTCAACAACATGAAAAGAGGAACCTAATAATTCAGAATACAGTAAAGCACTAATAATTGTTTTCATAGTAACTGATTTATAACAAATTCTCTCGTTTTCTGATTTTTATTTCTTTGCAAACAATTACTGGTATATTTACTTTCTTCCACTATCATGAAAACATACCCCTGCTACATAATTTTTAGAACAGCGAAGTAGCATAAAGCACAGTATTCACTGATATTTCTATTTGCAGTTACATATGCAATATTAATTGTTCAGAGAAAAAACCAAGTCCTCAAACAAGCAAAACAACAACAAGAAACAGATAGTGTAAGTAAGTAAACAAATGCTATGCATGGATGTACAAAAAGTACAAAAATCAATGAATATCATTTCTAAAAACTCACTTCTTTATGGACAAATTTAGGGTTATTACAAAAACTCATTGACACTTTGCTTGGAAAGAAAAATGAATGTAATTCAATGGTAAAGAACCCTTCTCTCTCTCTCCCTCCCTCCCCCCTCCCTCCCTCCCTCCCTCCCTCCCTCCCTCCCTCTCTCTCTCTCTATATATATATAGGGAGGCAAATTTTTAAATGTGCTGCAGCAGTAGTATTTTTAAAAAACCATGTAATGCTATACAGAGTAGGACTAAAAACAGCTGATATATTCTAATAATTGTGAGTTTGGAAATATACCAATGTCATGATTTCCATAATTTGGGTAGGGTAAGGCTTGAGAACATTGATATGTTTTCATAAAACAGAAATATTTTTCATCATGGTAAGCCAAAAATCTCCAATATTTGTTCATTGTTCACAGACATGATAACTAGGTGATACATTAAAACATGACTTACATTGGCACTATAAAATTTAGTGCTGCCATCTCTGATACATTTGAACACAGTCCATAGTTGTAATAGACCCAACATCACCATTACAATTATCATGAAATCCTGGATGCTAAACCAGTTCCCTTTTCCTTGAAAATTTAATAAGTATTATAGACTGTGAGGCAGTACCTTGGCTCAGTGATTAAGACACTGAGCTCATTAGTTGGAAAGATGACAGGTTGGGTTTGAGACCTGAACATTGCGTGATGGGATGAGCTTCCATTACTTGCCCCAACTCCTGCCAACCTAGCAGTCCGAAAGCAAGCAAATGCAAGTAGATAAATAGGTACTGCTTCAGTGGGAAAGGTTACTGTGTTCTGTATTTTAATGCTGGCCACATTATGACAGAAATGTCTGCCAGACAGCGCAGACTCCCGCAGCTGAGATTCGGAAGCGAATACCAGCCCCTTGAGTAGTCACGATAAATAAGGGAATCCTTTAAATCTTTAATTATAGACTGCAATAGTGCAGTTGCATTAACATTATAAACCTAAGACAAAGGTTTAATCCTCCTGTTCATGAATCCCTCTGCCCCATCATCAAAAAAATAAGAAGTCAGCTCAACATTTCCATGACCCTTCTACAGGTAGACAGTTCACTTAGTGATGGTTCAAAGTTACAACAGCCCTGCGAAAACTACTTACAAACCTGGTCCCAAAGTTACATTATGTTGCAGAATCACAAGGGTTGCTTGCCCTTACAACTGATCGCAGAGACACTGCAACATGCTCCCTGGCTATTTTCCTCCCACCCTGCCCTGCTGTGTCTCCAAAGACACTGGACCTGCTTTCCTAGCCCATTGGGTTCCACCTGTTCCTCTCAATCCCAAAACCAATTCTTACTTACCTTTTTAAGATCTCCAAAACAGGTTGGGCCATGCAGTAGAAAAGTGGCTGTCTTTTTCTCAAACGCTGGTGAACCTGTTTCAAAAGTCTGTGTTCTTACACATACTTGTTTTTGCACACAGACGGAACTGTCTATAACAACGCAAATTTTATCACATCCCTGTAGGCCTCCTTTGGTCTCAGCCTGGGTGGCACTGCAGGTGATCTCTGCATGCTGCTAGATAATTGATTCAAATTAGTCACCTGGGAGATTGTAGTTTTGGCTAGAGGAGGAGGCGCGGCCCTGGGCATATAGGCAGCTGCCAGGATGGCAGTGGGAGAATGTTCTGACTCTGGCCCTCAAGCCTGTCCTCATGGAGGAGGATGACTCTGAGTGATGGGGAGGAGCCGGCAAGGCCTCCCTCATCAGAACCCTCCTCTCTGGCATCGCCCCAGGTTCCAGCTGCAGGCCCGGAGGAGGAGCTGACAAGGCCTCCCTCTCCCGGACCCTCCTCCTCCCTGGCAACACCTCAGGTTCCAGCTGCTGACGATCAATCTTGGATTGACCCGAGGCAGCGACGAAAAGATAAGTGTGCGCAGCAAAGGAAGAGGTGTGGCAGGCCCAGAGATTGCTGAGTCACTGAGCCACACCCCACAGGGGATAAAAGCGGGTGGAGTTGCCATCTGGCCCTTGTGACAGACAAAAAGCTACCAAGTGTGAACTGCAGATCGGTCGTTTGGGAGTTAAAAGGCCTGGATTGTGCAAAGGATTTTTCTGTGAGCTCTTGGCAATGGATTTTGGACACGTGGGCTTCTGTCTCCATAAGAGATAAGGAACTTGGAACTTGGCAGGCCTTTGCATTGTTGCTGCCAAGTCTGTCATCCACTACAGAAAGTCAGGTCTGTTGTAAATATAAAGGACTGTGGGACACGCGTCTCTGTGTCTTCTCTGTGAGGTGGGGAGGGGGACAGAACAGAGAATCAAGCCCCTAACAGCAGCACCATTACCAGGGACAACCTTGCAGTAAGCCAGGTCAGAGTAGAGCACCACACCTGGGACCCCCAGGCCACCCACATATGCTTGCCTCTGGTGCCTTAAATGCCGGATCCTAGGCTGTGCTTCCTGGAAGTGGATGGCAGGCACCCGCATTGCTGTCCATGTCCCCATAAGTGTCCCCTCCCTCAGAGCAACCCCATGGCCCTCAGGCACTTCCCTGTCCACTTTATCTCCCCCACGGTGAGTGCAGCAGGACAAATCAGAACACCAAGCTCTCCATTTCTTCTGCCCAGACTTTGCCAATTGTGCAGCTACAGAGACAGAGAGTCCAAGGCACCAGGTACAAGCATAAATAGGCGATGCCGGGCTCCCAGGCATGGTACCCAGTGACTGCACTGACTTGGGCTCACTGCAAAGGACTGGGCCATTCCTGGCCACTATACTACTGCGAGAAGCTTGATTTTCCCAATGCCATCCTGGCCAGATATCTAACCACCTGCAGTTCTACCTCCTTCTCTAGCCAAAACTAGTTCTTGTAGGCTGGAACAAAAGAGGTCTACAGGGACATGATAGAGGTCACATTCTTACAGATGATTCCATCTGTGTGCAAAAAACAACAGTGTGTAAGAACATGAGATCTAAGCAGTGGTGGGATTCAAATAATTTATCCAGTTCTCTGCTCTGACTGGATGGGGGGCATGGCTGAGGGGGCATGTGACTGGGGAGGCATGGCCAACTAACCGTCACTCATGTCAAGGGGCCCCTCACTTGGCCCCACCCCTCCCAGTTTTCAAACCTCTGTGTGTGTGGGGGTGAGACAGCGGCAGATGCAGCTTCTGAGCAGCATGACCCCCCCTCCCCAATCAGTTAGCTCCACCTGATCTACACCCTGAGTCTTGCCATTCTCCTTGCCCTACCCCCCAAGTGATGGCAGGCTTTGCGGGACAACAGGGCCTCTCATTTTTTCCATGGCACGGCGTCTGCTTGTAAGCGGCGATCTTCTCTGCTTCTCTCGGGATGATGGTGTGGGCACCATGCATCACTTGTCGGGGCTGAAAAGGGAAGCTGCTGTCACGCCATTCCCCCTCACTTCCCCGAGTGCAGAGCCAAGGCCATGCGTTTCCTCGCCTGGCTGGCCATTGGCCAAGAGCCACGCTGCCAACAGCTGCTCAATGCCCCATGCAGCATCACCCAGCCGCCGGCGGGGACAGATCAGGCAGCCCAGCTTGGAATTAGGCTGGCTGGTGGAAGCAGCGCTGCAGCTGAGGCACCCGCACTGCAGCTGAAAGAGAAGGCACCACGCGAGAAGATTCTCATGTTGGAATCTATGAAACAGCAGGTCAAGGCGGTGGAGTACACGGTGTGCGGGCCCATCATCCTGAAAGCAGGTCAGATCAAAAAGGAGCTGTGGAAGGGTATCAAAAAGCCTTTCACAGAAGTCATCAAGGCTAACATTGGTGATTCACAGAAAGCATAATTTTAGTCGAGCCATTCAAGCCGTAACTGCAGGGCCAGCTGCCTGGCGCAAAACCTCGCAGTTTTTCTCCACCTCAGCATCATCCTTCCTGCTGAAGCAGCAGCGGGATCCGCAGGAATTATAATTACCCCAGTGCAGCAAATTCCAATGGGCTGGATGAGGGTGTGAAGGGCCTGGCTCTGCAGTGCTTCCTCACTCAGTTGAAAACTTCATTCAACCTTCTGGAATTTGTTGTGCCAGGGCAAGAATGATTCCCGTGGACTCCGCCACTGCTTGAACAGGGAGGATGACGCTGAGGAGAAGAAAAACTGCAAGGTTTTGTGCCTGGTGGCTGGCCCTGCAGTGGCTGCTTGAATGGCCCGACTAAAGTTGTGCTCACTGTGAATCACCAATGTTGGCCTTGATGACTTCTGTGAAAGGCTTTTTTATACCCTTCCACAGCTCCTTTTCAATCTTGCTCGCTTTCTGGATGATGGGCTCCCACACCACATACTCCACTGCCTTGACCTGCCGGTTCATAGATTCCAATGTAAGAACTTCTCGTGGCGCCTTCTCTTTCAGATGCAGCACGGGGGCCCCGGCTGCTGCGCTGCTTCAACCAGCCAGCCCAAGCTGGATTGGCTGCTCACCAGTGGCTAGGTGATGTTGCACATAGCATTGAGCAGCTGTCAGTCACGTGGCTCTTTGCCAGTGGTCAGCCAGACAAGGAAGTGCACAACCCTGGCTCTGCGCTCGGGGAAGTGAGGGTGTGTGGCATGACAGGGGCTTCCCTGCTCAGCCCCGACAAGCAATGCATGGTGCCCACACCAGCATCCTGAGAGAAGCAGAGAAGATTGCCACTTGCAAGCAGACAAGTAGAGGTAGCAAGTATACGCTGCACCGGGGGAAAAAATGAGAGGCCTTGTTGTCCCACAGAGCCTGCCCCCGCTTGACTAGAGGGGTGGGGGCAAGAATGGCGAAACTCAGGGAGTGGGTCAGGTGGAACTGGATGACTGGGGAGGGGGGATTATGATGTTCAGAAGCTGCCCTGCCACTGCCAGATGTTTGGGTGGTTTGGCTGAAGCAAGGATCACTCCCTCCATCCCTCTCTCTCTCTCTCTCACACACACACACACAAACAGAGGTTGGAGCGCTCTCTTTCTCCAAGTGCCCCATGTGCACACAGACAGCCCATTTGAGGAAAGGCCATGCACAGCTGGGTGCGTTTCTTGGCAGGAGGAGAAATGGTGTAACGAGCCACCGTGGGGGCGTGGAGATGGTCCTGTCTATAACGGGTGGCTTCATTTTTTTTATCGTGATTCCATCGCTTGCCCCACCCACCACCAACCAGATGCCCTCGCTTTCTCCAAGTATTGTTTTGCTTACCTGATTTCCAACTCAGTCGCATTTTTTTGCTATTGTGTGAAGGAAGACAAAAGTTTGTGGAACTAAAAAAAATTCAATCAATTCCAACTTCGCGAGATTTTTTTCTTTTGTGAGAAGTTGAAATTGATTGATTGCACTTTATTTTTAGTACCACAAAGTTTTGTTTCCCCGCATATGATGGTGAGAAATGCGATGGAGCTGGAAATCAGGTAGGCAAAAAAATGCTTGGGGGAAGCGGTGCCAGCACTCTTCTGTCCACAAAAACCTCATCTGTAACCGCTGACACCAAAAGGCAGTGCAAGAGATGCCAGGAAGAAGCCAGTAGGCCCGGTAGTCTGGAGTATCCTTCCTCCCCCGCCCCACCTTTCCCCAACTGCCACACTCCCAAATTACAGCAAAAGTGAAGGACAGAAAGCCCTGCCATGCCTGGCAAGGGGGGGAGAAGAGGCAGCAAGAGGAGCTCCATCTCACTCCTCATGCTCAAATGAAAGGCAGTGGCAGCTTGGCTGCTTCCCTTCTCTGCGCTCTCTGGCACTGGAAGCCAAGTGTTAGCCACACACCCAGTCGCCCATGCAGAGATAAGGTAGCCTGCGGCAAAGGCAGGCAAGTGGGCTGGGTTGTGTGGAAGGCAGCTAAAGGAGGAAGATTCATCAGGCAGAGATCAGCTGGGCTGCAGGGGCCATGGTTGAGGCAAGCGAGGGAACCAGACAGCAGTAGCAGCTATGCCACAAGCATAACTATGACCATCAGTCAAGGTGGGAGGGGCAAGATAAGGAGTGAGGGGCATAACAACCGCTTTGGCTGAAATGGTGAAAACTGGTTGAATCCCATCACTGGATCTAAGGGGAAAAAACCCAGCTTTCCCAACTGTTTGAGAAAAAGTCATCTGTCGCATGGTCCATGGAACTTTTCTGGAACTTTGGAGATCTTCAAAAGGTGAGTTAGTGATTGATAGTAGAAAGCCGAAGCACCATTGGGGGCCCAAAGAAAGGGAAGCAATCATGAGATATCTCAGTGGGTGGGGGAAAGATTTTTGAGTGGCTAGACACAGGTGGTTTTGTTCCTGCACTAGCCCCTCCATGGTCTTGCCATTCCTGAGGAACTCCATTCACACTTAACAATTTGCTCATTTGATTAACAAATGCACTGGAAAGAGGAGGGATGAGACTCGTTCATTTAACATGATTCAGTTAATATGATGATCATAAGGGATCATAAGATCCATTACGGTCGTACCTCAAGGATTACCTGTAATTGAATGAAGCTAATGATCTGCAGTTTGGGAATCTCTGATCTAAAATATTATTACTTCTCCTATTGCTGAAATAATCTGAGCCGTAAAGCAAAATAATATTGGGTAGGACAAAATTACGATGTTTTCATTATAACTGCCTGCTTGAATATTGCAAATTTAATCTCCAACAGGCAACAACAGCACAAGAACCCCGAATGATATCAATCGTATAAAAATTACCAGCAGCAAAGTGCGAAGGATAAAAGTCCAAAGATAAAAGTACATGAATTCTAAAACAATAACACATTAAGCAGCAAAATTTCACTTCAATTCAATTGCTAGCCCTCAGTTAGGTTTTTTCCGAGTGCCTTTCCACATAAAAAGTTTTGCTTTTATCTCTTTAAACCTGAATTTCTAGCCACAATCTTTTTGATATTGACATCCTTGTAACTAAGAGAGGATATTTTTTTCTTTTTGGATCAGAGATAGAATCTCTATTCTCCACATTCCAAAAAGACACAATTGAATATGTCTATCTCCCAAACAATCTTCCTGAACATTATTAGAACATTATTCCTCAGCATCATTAGAAACAAATAGTTTCCCAGGGAACTTCAGATCTTCTGTTGATGAACTCTCCAAAGAGAACATGTCATCAATTTACAAAAGGCATGAATTAACAAAAGTTTAAAATAAGAATGCTAACAACATTTTTCTAAAGAATTTTTTTTGAGAATTTGACATTTGAGAAATTTGAGCTAAAATCAATGCTACTGTCAAAACTTTGCTTCTCACCAATGGGAAGAGTTATGAAAATTAAACAATTGAATAATACACTTTTGGAACATACAGTTGTCCTTCTAGGGATAAAGATCAATGTTATAAATATTCATCAAGCAATAAAATCCCACTGAAAACAATAGGCTGTTTTCCAAGAAACATGTGATCAAGCTTCATCATTTTATAGCCTTCAAGAATATTCTGCTCTAAACCTAGATACCCATGTTAACACATCACCACATTGCTTGCATATCATCAGAATATTTAATGATAAAGATGTGCTTAATTAACAAGCTACTATTTAAGCCTCAGGAATTGGCTGCATGTGAGTTCTTCATTTGTATATTAATGCAAATATATTCAGGGAATGCATCGGGATTAAACACCTCTCAGTGAATGGCAGCTTTAACTCAATGGCTTAACTACCTATATTACAGTTATTAAAGTAATAATGACATATTGATCTCAAACTATACAAAATGCTGAATCTTAGCTAAAACTCATGACTGATGTCAATTGTTCAAAGAATTAAAAGTTGAAAAAAATTACGTAAATCTTCATTATGTGTACCACTTTTAGATATGACACTGGAGAATAGGCAGTTACAAACTGTATTGAAGGTAATATCAAATTTAAGGTAGAATCAATTGTAATAGAGCAACCTGTCTTAAATTGATATTCATTAGGGTATTCCTTGTATGAATAGGAACCATTTGGACTTGGTAGTCTTTATAAGAGCCCCAGCTGGTAATGGCTGAAGGTTAATGCTTTACCCTATTCTGTTCAATTTTGTGTCCTAATTAGTCATCTAAATCTATAGCTGTGAGCACCAAGTGTCTGTGCTGAAAAGAAACTAATTAATGCTAGCAAATTAGATCAAGTCCAAAGATCCAACAGCCAAACTCTTAAATGCTCCTTGTTAATAGGAAGTGTAGCTGTCAATAACTGCTGTTGGTGGCTATAATGAGGCCTCTTTCTTTCACTGAAAGTGATTTCATTTCTCTTTGTCCTCACAAAAGCTGTTCCATTCCTTTTTTTTAAGTAGTTTCAATAAGGATGTTAGCTGCCTGACCCATTTTTTATGATCAGCTGGAATGAAATGACATGGAAAAAACCAAGACGGATAAGTCTCTTCATACTCATATTATGTTTCAAACAAGTTTCCTTGTTTGAAGCTCTGATGCTGGCTTTTGAATATCAAGTTTTCTTCACCACTGAATATTTAAATGAACTGTTGTGGAATCTGTTTAGTTATTATGGAAAGCAATATCTACAGGAGAAAGAAGCAACTGTATCCAAAACCTTTATCTCTCAATTTTAAGGTAAAAAAATGGAAATTCCTCACACATTGTAAGAGAATAAAGGACACTGAAGATTCAGCATAGATTTTTGCATACACAGTAACAAATGTTTGTTTCTTCCATTAGGCATATACTGTGAAGCATGCTCTCTGAATTCAACCATGATGTTCAACTCATATAGCTAGTTATATGATACAGCTGCATGTAACACATTTTGTGTATCTCTCATATAACTTATTGCAGCAGTGCATAATTATTTTATGTTAAGACTATACTCCAATCCACACAAGCATGAACTAAAAGAATATCGGGGAAAATATTAATTTCTCACAAAAGTAGTTATGGTTGCAATTTCCTATTAGCAACTATGAAACAGCAATGTCCTCTCTTAGCCTTATCTATTTCCACTGCCACTGTTATCTATCTGTCTAGCATGTACTCTAAGGGAGTTCTGAGTTGAAGCTGGAACAGCGTAGTCTGTTTGAGAGCACTCCAATATTGACTCTAGTGTTGTCAAAAATACTTCCTATTTTAGATAATCCTTGACTTACAACTATTTGTTTAGTGATTGTTCGAAGTTACAATGGCACTGAAAAAGTGAGTTACAACTGATCCTCACACTTACAACCATTGCAGCATTCCCACGGTCACATGATCAAAGTTTGGGTGCTTGGCAGCCAGCATGTTTTATGAATGATCCACATCTTCCAATACACAAGATATGTATATCTACATTTAATGTATATGTCTTACAAGAAGTTAGGACTGTTAGTAATTTTTTAAACAAACAAATAAAAATAGAACCATGTACTCTTATACAATATCACAATAGGGCAGAGGTGGGTTTCATCAGGTTCTGACCCGTTCTGGAGAATTGGTAGTGGAAATTTTGAGTAGTTCAGAGAACCAGTAGTAAAAATTCTGACTGGCCCCACCCCCATCTAGACTCTGCCTCCCAAGTCCCAGCTGATCAAGAAGAAATGGGGATTTTGCAGTAACCTTCCCCTGGATTGGGGAGGGAATGGAGATCTTACAGTATTCTTCCCCTGGAGTGGGGTGGGAATGGAGATTTTACAGTATCTTTTGCCTGCCATGCCCACCAAGCCACACCCACAGAACCGGTAGTAAAAAATTTTGAAACCTACTACTGCATAAGGACATATATTCAAGCCATCAAAACAGTTTTAAACAGTTTTTAAATGTCCATATCCCACAATATGACATGTTAGGCAAGTCCAGTCTCCAAATACTAAACAAATATTATTTGCCTTATTTTAAAAATAGACTTTTTTCTATAACTCACATCAATTAGATAATTCTGTAAAATTACAATATATTTACATTTACACTATAGTTTACCGCGATAGGAATGGTTGGTTCATAGAATGACATAGCTTCATATGTATTCTTCTTCTAACGTAAAAAATATCATTTGAATTGTGAAAATGCATGTTTTAAAAAAATACTGCTAGCTAACATGTATCATGTATTTAGAACTGCAAGTCCTTATACCCAATAATTTACTGCTCCAATTCCTTATACTAAGAGACTAGCTTTATCATAAACTACAATCAGCTAATAGACTCTGGTACTGATAAACCACAGCATGAGATGCTTAAGTATTTTACACTTTCTCTTAATCTACATTTCTGATGAAAAAACTTAAAAGTACTACTTAAGATGCCTTTGGGTACTTAAATGGAAAGAGTCAACATTTGTTCAAGCTTTGAAATTGTTTGTTTTTTTAAAAATAGCTCTTGATATGTCAGGTGCAAGGGTCATACTCTAGCGCAGGTAGCCCCTAGAGCGACACATATGATCCCATCTACAGAATTGTTGATTAACTAGATAATATTTAAACTATGGTTGACATTGGCCTTATTTTACTAAGGAAGCCTGAAGTGGTGTTTCATTCCATCATCTTTAGTAAGTATCAATGTACTCCCTGGGGAGAGAAAGAAGGATGGCATTTGGAAGAGATCTTTGTCAGAACACTTTCCAAATTCTATCTACATAGTTCACCAAATATTTATAATTATATGGGATTAATCAAACATAAATACCTACAAGTATTCATAATAATTACGTTCTTCATTAAAGGTACTGTACTATACTAAATGAAATTCTATTATTGATTCCTCATTTAAACAACTTTTATCCATAATGATAAAACTATCTACTTTAGAAGATTATCAAGTCAAAACAAAAAATTATTTACATATTTTTTAATTTATATCTTACCTTTATTATTTTTATTAAAAACTTCAAGGTAGTGAATATATCTATTGGTTTATAGTAGATATAAAAAATCTACACAGCCATTAAAATGCCAGGTTTTTAGATTAAAAAAAAAATCAGACCAAGATAAATGACTTCAGAATTTTTTCCACCTTTAATATAACATATAAACTGTATAATTCAGTTGAAAAATAAATTGAAAAAGTGGCAATACGAAATGTACAATATTGTGGTTGCGCAAGTGTGCACATTCTTAAAACTAATACTTTATTGAAAGCACCTTTTGATTTTATTGACAACATTCAATCTTTTAGGGTAAGACCTTATCATCATGGCACATTTTGCCTTGACAATCTTTGCCCACACCTTCCTTATTCAAATCTCTCACACTTCAAGGGAATCTCCTGTGCATAGACTTATCTTCACAGATTTTCAAATGGATTCAGGTCCAGACTCTGACTAGGTTATTCAATACTTTGATTTTCTTCTATTGAAATCATTTTTTTGTTGATTTGGAGCTATGTTTTGAGTTGTTGCCATATTGAAAGGTGAAATTCCTCTCCTTCTTCAGCATTTTAGCACAGGCATGAAGATTTTGGGCTAAAATTGACTATTATTTGGAACTGTTCATAATTCTTTCCACCTTGACTAAAGTCCTAGTTTCAGCTAAAGAAAAGCAGCCCCAAAGCATAATGTTTCACTATGGATATGGTATGCTTTTGGTGATGTGTCACAAGTACAATTTTGGAATTGCGGCCAAAAAGTTCAATCTTGGTCTCATCAAACCATAACACATTTTCTCACATGCTTTTGAAAGATTTGGTGCAGGTTTTGCAAAATGTAGCCTGGTTTGCATGTTTTTCTTTTAAGAAAAGACTTCCATCTTGCCATCTTGACACATAGCCCAGACATATGAAGAATATGGGAGATTGTTATCACATATAGTATACAACCAGTACTTGGCCAGAAATTCCTGTCACTCCTTTAATGTTTCTATAGGCCTCTTGGTGGTTTCTTGTATTTTTCGTCTTATTTTTTCATCAGTTTTGGATGGACATCTAGTTCTTTGTAATATGCTGTGCCATATTTTTTCCACTTGTTGATGACTGGCTTCATTGTGTCCCATGGTATCTCCAATGCCTGGAAATTTTCTTCTTCCTTCTCTTCCTTCTTCTCTTCCTTCTCCTCACTGATAACTTCCAACAAGGAAATCCCTTGATGCTTTCTAAGCTCTTTGTGAACCATTGCTTTTGCCATAAGAAATAAGTGAGTAAATGTCAAAAAAATCTTATTAGAACAACTGAACTTTATATGGGCTTGATCAGAATTACTTTAATTAATGGGAGTGAATTAAATGTCACTGTTTAATTCTGAACACAGCCACATCTCTTCTTATAAGAGGATGTGGATGTACAGCTACAATATTCTAATTTTTTTTAATTTTCCCCGAAAATATTTTTTCAGTTTCTCAATTGAATTGTACAGTTAATATGTTATATTAAAGGTGAAAACATTTTGAGGTGATTTATCTTAATCTGACTTGTTTAAATTTCAAAAAACTGGTATTTTGGCAGGGGTGTGTAGATGTTTTGTGTTTACTGTAAATAATAACTAAATCCTTCAAAACAAAATGGCTGAGCTTCTACATGTAACATGTATATAGAGAATGCTGTAGCAACAGCTACAAGGGCTTGGAAAAAAGACATTGATGTTTTAATAATGCAAAGAAAGACTTTTTATTTGGGATCCATTTCAAAATATATTTTTCAAAAGATTTCCACAGCACTCCTTAACAGAAAACATTAGCACAATTCTAAAAGATATGCAAATTATTAAAAACCTAGTTTTCTACAAGGACTTGCAGGAAAGTTTTTTTTGGCTTCGTGCATCATTGGTAATATGTTTGGAAACTTTGTTCTTGTTTACTGATTTCCTATTTTAAGTTGAAGCTCCTCGGTCATTCTGGAGTCAAATAGCTTCTAAATCTACAAAAATTCAGAACTTCATTAAGAAAAATCAAGATATAACAACTTAAAAATATAACCTTTTTGGGAAGGGAAGGGTAGGGATATTGAATACAGTTGTCTACCTAACAAGTTCTCTTTCTTCTGTTATTTTCAGTGATTTCTTCCCAAGTTCAGAAACAAAAGTATAATAAATTAATCTTACAGAAAGCTTAGGTTTGCCACATTGCTTTATCTGTCTTAAGTATAACCAAGGGAATTTTTAAGCTTTCATTGTCCGATAAACCTCATTCTCCTTTTTTTCAAAAATATTAATATGGGAAAAACACAAGATTGATACCAATATTCTCTTTTCCAAATAAATATTTGTCCCAGCGCAAAAATTACACATAATCGGACTTCAGAGAAAAAAATTAAAAACTAAAGAAAAGCACTAAGAGTGACCATGACAGAATGAGGAGCCACTGAACAGACCAGCTCTCTATCTCCTTTCCAGACAAGGGGAGGACTTGAGCTCATCCACGAGTGCTTTAGAATTTTATTCAAAAGGAGCCCACAAAACAGAGGTCTCTGGCAGGTTTAGAACTCCAGGAGACGACTGAATAAACATATTGCTTAAACACCGGTTGGTGACTTTAAAAGGACACAGAGACACTTTCTAATCACTTTCAAAAATTAATCCTCAGATTGCCGGCTGTGAATCCCCTTTGTGAAGTGGGGTCATAGGGGTCAGATGGGCTTGTTGGTCATGTACCTGGCTCCTTGCTGCGTGACAACAGCCCTGCCCGAGCTGTTGGAGGTGCTTGCCAGGATGGCGGTTGAGACCCCTACACTTATGGTCTTGGGGGACTTTAACCTGCCATCTACCGGCATGTCATCAACGACGGCTCAGGAGTTCATGGCCTCCATGACAGCCTTGGACCTGACGCAAGTAGTTGATGGCCCTACTCACATTGGGGGAGGCACACTGGATTTGATTTTTATCTCTGGACAGTGGTTGATTGATCTGGATTTAGGAGATTTATTTACTGAGCCTTTGTCATGGTCGGATCATTCTCTCCTTTGTCTGGACTATCGGACCGCCACTCAACACTGCAGGGAGACGGGACCAATACGTTGGTTCCGTCCCAGACGCCTGATGGACCGGGAGAGGTTCCTGACGGAGCTTGGGCCGTTCCCTGAGGGTCTAGCCCACGCCACGGAGAAGGGCGGTATAAAAATCTAATTAAATAAATAAATAAATAAATAAAATTGCTTGTTAACTTCTTTTCAGACATCGGGAATCTTTGGATTA